>NW_026991715.1:100448751-101698751 GCF_029215605.1 Mirounga angustirostris | reverse complement strand
AAATAGAAATGCAAACCAACAGAACAGAATCAAGAACTCAGAAATAAAGTTTTGTATATAAGATCAACTAATATTTGACAAGCGGGCCAAGAATACTCAAGAGAGAAAGGATAGTCTCCTCAATAAATGATGTTAAGAAAACAAAACTGAACAGTCACATGCAGGAGAATGAAATCAGACCCCTATCTTATATCACTTATAAAAATGAAATGGATTAAGACTTAAATGTAAGAGCTGAACCTATAAGGCATCTATAAGAACATATTAAGGGAAAAAGCTCCTTGACACTGGTCTTGGCAATTATTTTTTGGATAGAACACCAAAAGCACACGGGTGCCTGGGCAGCTCAGTTGGTTAAACGTCTGACTCTTGATCTCAGCCCAGGTCTTGATCTCTGGGTCATGAGTTCAGGCCCCACATTGGGCTCCATGCTGGCATGGAGCCTACTTAATTAAAACAAACAAACAAAAGCACAAGCAACAAAGCAAAAATCAGCATGTAGGACTATGTCAAATTAAAAAGCTTCTCCATAGCAAAAGGAATCATCAACAAAATGAAGAAGCAAAAATGGAACGGGAAAACATTTGCAAATCATGTATTTTGATAAGGTGTTAATATCCAAATATAAAAGGAACTCAAAACTCAACAGCAAAAAAAAAAAAAAAAAAAAAGGAAGGAAAGAAAAAAATCTGATGAAAAAATGGACAGAGGACTTGAATAGACATTTTTCCAAAGAAGATATACAAATATTCAATAGATATATGAAAAGGTGTTCAACATTATTAATCAACAGGGAAGTACAAAACAAAACCACAATGAGGTATCTCCTCACACTCATTAGGACGATTATCAAAAGATGAGATAACAAATATTGGCAAGGATGTGGAGGAAAAGGGAACTTTGTGCACTCTTGGCAGGAATGTTAATTGTATTCACTATGGAAAACAGTATGGAGTTGCCTCAAAAAATTAAAATTGAACTACCATATGATCCAGCAATCCCATTACTGGGGTTTATTTGAAGGAAACAACAACAACAAAACTAATTTGAAAAGATATATATGTACCTATGTTCATATCAGCATTATTTACAATAGCCAAGATATGGAAACAACTCAAATGTCCATTGATGGATGAATGGATAAAGAAATGTTGTATATGTATACAATGGAATACTATTCCCCATAAAAAGATTGAAATCTTGCCATTTACAACAACATAGATGGACCTTGAGGGCATTATGCGAAGTGAAATAAGCCAGACAGGAAAGGATAAATACCATATGATCTCTTACACTTGGAATTAAAAAAACAAAACAAGACAAAACAAAAATAAAACCAAGCTCATAGATAATCCAGAGGACAGACTGGTGACCAGAAGCACGTGGCATATGGGGCAAAATGTATGAACGAGGTCAAAAGGTATAAAATTCCAGTAATAAAATAAGTCATGGGGATATAATATACAGAATAGTAATCAAAACTAATGATACTGTATTGCATATATGAAAGTTGCTAATAACATAGATATTAGAAATCCTCATCACAAGAAAAATAATTTTTAACTATGTATGGTAACATGTTAATTAGACTTACTGTGGTAACTATTTGACAATATATACAAATATCATATCATTGCTATATACCTGAAACTAATATAGTGTTATATGTCATTTATACCTTTTTTAAAAAATTCAAATATGGAATGCAGCTGTGACAAGAGAAATAGTAAAAGGAATTTTACATAAGCAGTGTACTCTGATAAAGTTGCTTTCCCTAGAGTTTAGACTAACAATTCTAAACATCTATACATGTGTCTTGGAATTAAAGTAAATGGATAGTAGATGGTGGGAGCAGGTTTCTAAATACTGGAGTGGGAGATAACACACAAGCAGGGGGTAAGACTAGAATGATCAATGTGTCAATGGACTAAAGTTGGAGATACCAGCATAAACTCATGTTTAGCTTATACAGATATACGTGGAAATGTATAGAAATATTTATAGACAAGTGCATATGCACAAGTTGTATACACACATAATAGTTCCTTGTTCTGTCAGCTGTGAAGGCCTAAAAAGAATACAGTAGCAGAGAGCACACCTAAAGCCCATATTTTGATTTCTAATACCATTCTCTATAAAAGGATCCAAAATTCCTTGAAGTATCTGATTCTGGGATTAGGGCAGTAAGTACACAAGATTTGTATGGAATATCTTGTACACAAAATTTTTTTAAATAAACTCAAATTGGGGGGGTATGTCAAATGACACAGGAGCCAACAACAAGAGCTCTCCAAGACCAAAGCTGGAATAATTTAAGCAACAAATAATAAAGTTGTGTTAGATTATAACCCAAAGTATTAAATATCCATAAATCAATATAAATGTAACAACTGATTGAATAAATAGATGACAAGAAATAGAAAAACCATTCATGTAGGAACATTCCAAATAATTTATGAAGATACTACCCCTCAAGGAAGTGAGACATAATTGCCTATGCCCAAAGTATAGATTACGCACAGTGACTTCCTTCCAAAGAGTCAAGTATGGAAAGGGGTGGAAGATAACTTCTTAACAGAGAAACCTGACAAATACTACCTGAGGCAGGCAATCAAGGTTAACGTCAACAGTGAGAACTCATATTGATAGTATGTACTCTCGATATGATAGGATATGATGACCCATAGCACCAGTCGAAGCATGAGAAAAATCACAATCCAACCTGAAAAACATTCTACAAAATGCATGAACAGTACTCAAAACGATCAAGGTCATCAAACATAGATGCAAAAGTCCTCAACAAAATATTAGCAAACCATATACAATACATTAAAAAGATCATTCACTACAATCAGGTGGGGTTTATTCCTGGGATGCCAGGATGGTACAATATTTGCAAATCAATCAACTTCATACACCACATCAACAAAGCAAAGGATAAAATTTATATGATCATCTCAATAGATGCAGAAAAAGCAATTGACAAGACTCAGCATCCATTCATGATACAAACTCTCAACAAAATGGGGTTAGAGGGACATACCTCAACATAATAAATGTCATATATGAAAACCCACAGGTAACATCATCCTCAATGGTGAAAAAATGAGAGCTTTCCCTCTAAGGTCAGGAACTAAACAAGGATATCCAGTCTCACACTTTTATTCAACATAGTACTTGAAGTCCTAGCCACAGCAATCAGACAAGAAAAAGAAATAAGAGCCATCTATATTGGTAAAGAAGTAAACGGTCACTACCTGCAGATGACCTGATAGTATACATAGAAAATCCTAAAGACTCTACCAAAAAACTTTAATAAATGAGTTCAGTAAAGTGGCAGAATACAAAATTAATACCCAGAAATCAGTAGGGTTTTATACACTAACAAAGAAGTCACAGAAACAGAAATTGAAAAAAAAAAATACCATTTATAAGTTCACCAAAAAGAATGAAATACCTAGAAATAAGCTTAACCAAGGAAGTAAAAGACCCATACTCTGAAAACCATAAAACACTGATAAAAGAAATTGAATATGACACAAACAAATGGAAAGATATTCTATGCTCATGGATTGGAAGAAATAATATTGTCTAAATGTCCATATTATCCAATGCAATCTTCAGATTCAATGCAATCCCTATCAAAATACCAACATTTTTCACAAAACTAGAATAATCCTAAAATTTATATGGAACAATAAAAGACCCCAAATAGCCAAAGCAATCCTGAGAAAGAAGAACAATGCTAGAGATATCACAATTTCAGGTTTCAAGATATACTACAAAGCTGTAGTAATTAAAACAGTATGGTACTGGCAAAAATAGACACACAGATCAATGGATCAGAATAGAGACCCCAGAAATAAACCCACATTTATATGGTCAATTAGTCTATGACAAAGGAGACAAGAATATACAATTGCAAAAAGTCTTTTCAATAAATAGTGCTGGGAAAACTGGACAACTACATGTAAAAGAATGAAATTGGACTACTTTCTAACACCATACACAAAAATAAAATCCAAATGGATTAAAGACCTAAATGTGAGACCTGAAGTCATAAAAATCCTAGAAGGGAACACAGGCAGTAATTTCCCTGCAATCAGCCACAGCAATATTCTTCTAGATATGTCTCCTAAGGCAAGGAAAACAAAAGCAAAAATAAACTATTGGGACTGTATCAAAATAAAAAGCTTTTGCACAACAAAGGAAACCATCAAGAAAGCAAAAAGACAACCTACTGAATGGGAGATGTTTACAAATGATATATTCAAGAAGGCGTTAATATCCAAAATATATAAACAACTTATGCAACTCAACATCAAAAACCAATCTAATTACAAAATGGGCAGAGGACCTGAATAGTCATTTTTCCAAAGAAGACATGCAGATGACCAAGAGACATATGAAAAGATCCGCAACATCGCTAATCATCTCAGGGAAATGCAAATCAAAATCACAATAAGATATCACCTCACACCTATTAGACTGGCTAAAATCAAGGAGACAAGAAATAATAAGTGTTGGCAAGGATGTGAAGAAAAAGGGAGTCCTCATGTATTGTTGGTGAGAATGTACGGAGGTGCCTCAAAAATAGAAATACCATATGACCCAATAATTCCACTATTGGGTATTTACACAGGGAAAGTGAAAACACTAACTCAAAAAGATATATGCACCCCTATGTTTAGTGCAGCATTATTTACAATAGCCAAGACATGGAAGCAACCTAAGTGTCCATCAATAGACGAATGGATAAAGAAAATGTGGTATATTTATACAGTGGAATATTACACAGCCGTTAAAAAGGATGGACAACATAGATGACCTAGAGGGTATTATGCTAAGTGAAATAAGAATGAGAAAGATAAATACCATATGATTTCACTCATAAATGGAATCTAAAAAAATGAAAAAACAAAAAGCAGAATCAGAACTATAAATACAGAGAACAAACTGATGGTTGCCAGAGGGGAGGTGGGTAAGGGGTTGGGGAAAATGGGAACAGGGGAGAGAGAGACACAAGCTTCTAGTTATGGAATTAGTAAGTCATGGGAATAAAAATCAGTGCATAAGGCATACAGTCAATGATATTGTAATAGCAATGTATGGGGACAGATGCTTAGCTATACTTGTGATGAGCATTGCATAATGTATGAACTTGTCATTTCACTTGTATACCTGAAACTAATGTAACATTGTGTGTCAATGATATTCAAATAAATAAAATAAAATGTAAACAAAAAAGACTATCAAGGTCATCAAAAACAAGTTAAGTCTGAGAAGCTGTCACAGCCAAGAGGAGCCTAAGGAAACATGACAACTAAATGTAACGTGGTATTCTGATGAGATCCTGGAACAGAAAGAAGACATTGAGCAAAAACTAAGGAAATCAGTAAAATTTGGACTTTAGTTAAGAATGTATTAGGGATACCTGGGTGGCTCAGTCGGTTAAGCATCTGCCTTCTGCTCAGGTCATGATCCCAGGGTCCTGGGATTGAGCCCCACATTGGGCTCCTTGCTCAGTGGGGAGTCTGCTTCTCCCTCCCCCTGCTTGTGCTCTCTCTCACACTGTCTCAAATAAATAAATATTTTTAAAATATATATATATTAATGTTGGTTTATCAATTGGACTAATGTATCCTATCATAATTTATTAATAATAAAGGAAACCAGATGTGGGATATGTGGGAAATCTGTACTACCTTCACACCTTTTGTATAAATCTAAAACATTTTTTAGATTTTTAGATTCTACATTTTTAAAGTTTACTAAAAACAAATATCACAAGAAACAAAAAGAATTTGAGGAATGTAGGAAAGAAAATTTTAACATTTATGAACTTTTAGAAAGAAAAATACCATCCCCTAAATACATACCTCCAAATATTAAGCTAACCTAAAAAATTTAAGCATGGGAAAGATAAATACCAATTCTCAGTATATTAAAATATTTCATAAGAGTAGAGCTACTTTTTAGCAAATTCCAAAAGGTAGAACTTCTGAAAAAAATAAATGACTCAAGCAGAGTTTTAGGGCCAACTCATCTGACCTTCCTGAAGTGGATGGAATTGGTATTATTAAAGAATAAGATTGGGTGCCTGGGTGGCTCAGTTGGTTAAGCGACTGCCTTCGGCTCAGGTCATGATCCCGGAGTCCTGGGATCAAGTCCCACATCGGGCTCCCAGCTCAGCGGGGGAGCCTGCTTCTCCCTCTGACCCTCTCCCCTCTCATGCTGTTTCTCTCAAATAAATAAATAAATAAAATCTTTAAAAAAAAAAAGAATAAGATTGCCTCTCTGGGTGACTCTCCCTCAGTTCCTATGAAGGCTCGTTCTTATTTTTCTTACCAAAACATTCAAAAAGAAGGGCCTGAAATGAACTACCAAGGACTGAATAGACTATGGTCAATTTTCAGAGCAATCAAACAAAATAGGATCATGGAATCTCAGAGGTGGTGAAATCACCAAGGTCGACCCTTCATTTCTGACAAGAGGAAGAGGAGAGCCTGGGGGATGACATGTCTTGTACCATAAAATATGTGTAGCTAGTGACTCAGTTGACTCTAGATCCTCCAAGGCCATGCTTTCTCCAATGTGTAACACAGTAACAGTGAACAGCTATGGCTTGTTACTTCTTCTTTTTTTTTTTTAATTTATTTATTTGACAGAGAGAGACACAGCGAGAGAGGGAACACAAGCAGGGCGAGTGGGAGAGGGAGAAGCAGGCTTCCTGCGGAGCAGGGAGCCCGATGTGGGGCTCAATCCCAGGACCCTGGGATCATGACCTGAGCCGAAGGCAGACGCTTAACGACTAAGCCACCCAGGTGCCTGGCTTGTTACTTCTTACAGCCATTCTTTTCCTAAACACTCTCTCCTTTTCTCTCTGCTGACAGACAGTGCTTCTCTATCACAACACATTCCCACTGAGCAGATCGTCTTTAAAATAGTCATCTATGTAGTACCCCCTTTATCCCCTACACAAGATAAGAATAGGCATGTAAGAGTAAACTTACAATTCCATTCCTGAAAGACAAGTTAGACTAGTATAAAGCAGCAATGCCTTAAGGTGACAAGTTAATATTGGAAATGGAGTGAACAACCTCATACCATAATAAACTCAGAAACTTCATTCAAGTAATGTTTGCTTATTAAACTGGAACCAATTAAAAGTAATCAACAAATAGTGATCCATTTCTTTTAGTATATAAATTTAATATGGATGAGAGTAAGTTATACCTCAAATTAATCACTTCAATGGGAGATGGTTAAAATGGTTAGGTTTTCTATCTTATCAATTTTAAAACTAAGATGGAGAAAAACACAAAAGCAGTTCAATTTAAATAAAAGTGAAGCTTTGAACTTGAAAATAATCAGATAATGAGCAGACACAGCTATTTTTCCAACTTAGATTTTAATTAGTTTCCTTTGGTCTGAGGCTGATATGCATCCAATAAACTTGCAAATTTAGCAATTATCTGTAAAAATATTTTCCTTTAAATAACTTGAGAGTTGTCTCCTGGGACTAAAAATATAAGCAACAGATACAGAAATGTTTAAAAATGAAAATTCTGCCTGACTAAAATATACTCAGAAATGTGAAAAAATCTGTGCTGAAATTAGTTACCCCAAAATTGCATCATTTGACCATGAATTTCAAACTTATTAAACTTTCAAAACCTCAAAGGCAGAAGGAAAATGTCAGCAGTTGATGGCAAGCAAGAGTAAACTTTGTATTATGGTAATGCTCTGCAAACCTCGAAAGTTGAATTTCAGAACAGGAATATCTCTGTACACACCTAATTCATATTGTGTATTTCACATTTGTTCAACATACCCCCATAGATGGAGCTCTTTTCCAGAAGGAACAAGGGGTAGTTAAGATTAGATTTCAATGGTGCTGCCTACTCTTTCAATGCTTGCCACCCGTTTCCCATAAAAATGTGGTCTTCTCTGCTTCTGCTCTTCAGGCAGGGTGTCTTAAATAATATGAAACCTGCCTCCCCTTATCCTCATCTGTGTTTTCTCCATTCCACTTTACCCTAAAAGTCAAGACTATTTACTTTGGGATCTTTATTTCCTCATAGAGCACAAGACTTCCAGCCTTCCAGGTGTTTGCCTTCCGGCTTAAAGCAATAGGTCACCTTTATTCTTCCTCCCAAAATAGGTGACAGTAAGTAAAACATATCTTTCAGATCCAAGATAAGCAAAAGAGTAGCTCTGAAAATGAATGTTAATAATAATTATATTAAATGGAGCTCCCTTCAATGACTCAACAGTTGATTTAGTTGTTAAGAAGGAGACACTGGAGTCAGACTTGTAGACTTTAAATCTTGCTTCACCCACTAATTAGCTATGTGACTTTAGGCACAATGCTCCTCTCACTACATCCTCACCACTTTTATAGTTTAAAAAAAAAATAAAAGAAATTTAAATTTTTTAATATATATAACTAAATATGTAATATACATATAATTATACAATATATATCTTAAAGCCCCTGGTGTGCTTCTCATGTTCCTCTCACTATAATCTCACCATTTTTATAGTTCAGAAGGAAATATATATATATATATATATATATATAAAATATATATACATATACATATTAAAGTCCATGGGGTGTGTCCCATGAGTACTGCCTAATACATCTTTTTGAAATATCAAATAATAGGGGCGCCGGGGTGGCTCAGTCGGTTAAGTGTCTGCCTTCAGCTCAGGTCATGATCCCAGAGTCCTGGGATCAAGCCCCGCATCAGGCTCCTTGCTCAGCGGGGAGCCTGCTTCTCCCTCTCCCTCTGCCTGCCACTCCCCCTCTTGTGCTTCAGCTCTCTCTGTGTCAAATAAACAAATAAAATCTTAAAAATATATATAGATCTCAAATAATTTTAAATAAATTCATTATTTTTTTATCTTTTAGAAGGCATCTGTACTTTACTAAACATGTGTCAGCCAGCCTATGATGTAATCCAGAGGCCACTTATACAAATTCCTTAAAATGTCTGTTTCAGGTTTCCTCCTCTGTCATTCTCGTAGAATTTAAAGAGACAGTAAATGTCTGGCTGTACGTTGGCTGTAGAGATTCAGCAGTCTTTTCACCCCTGTGTAGACTTTCCCCATATAGCAGAGACTAGAAGTTTAGGAACTACATTTCTCAGACTCTTTTGCCAACATGATTCTAGATATAGTTTAGGTTTTACGAATTTAGGTGAGTTTCAGAAGACAGAAGACAACCAAGTCCATGGGGTGTGTCCCAACCTTCCTCTGGCAGCAAAGGGCAATTATGTGACCTTTGACAGACATGAAGTTTTGCAATGGCCTCTGGGTATTTCACCCTGAGTTACCTACCTTCACACTAAGTTTCCTGAGTTTTCCTAACATGGCAAAAGCAGCAAATTCCTGATCCTCTAAAAATCTATAGCAAATAAAGTCAGTGACAGCTTTTCTTGATCCTCACTCTTTGAGACCATCCAATGATTTTGTAAGCACCTATTCCCCTGTATTAAATTCCTTTTATCTCAAAATCTTTAGAATGTTATGTTTCCCAACTCACCTGATGGATAAACATATAAAGTATTCATCACAGTGCCTAATACACAGTAGGCACTCTATAAAGGTAATTTTTAATAATAGTAATAGTAATAGCCATAGCAGCATTGTAAGACAGGCAGTAGGGGCAGTTAACTAAATCCCCACATTTTCAAACAAAACAAGGGTGAAGTACCGTGCAAATGAGGGAAAGTTCTGTATTATACAAATCATAAGAGAAATACAACATTGGTTTTTAGAATTAGATGCAATAATTCTATTCAGCTGTTATGCTACTTTGTAGAACAATTCAGGGAATAGGGGCGCTGACCCACACACACAGTCGAAAACTTCTGACTTCCCAAAATCTTAACTACTAATAACCTACTATTGACTGAAAGCCTTACTGATAACATACAGTCAATAACACAAACTTTGTTATATGTATTGTATACTATATGCTTATAAAAAGCAAGCTAGAGGAAAGAAAATGTTAAAATCATAAGAGAAAATACATTTATAATACTGTACTATATTGAAAAAATCTGCATGTAAGTGGACCAATGTGTTCAAACCTGTGTTGTTCACAGGCCAGCTGTATATAGATTTGTAAGTATTTTATTTTACATCTGTGTGATTTGGAGGAATGATCTCTAGACAAGAAAGCAGATCTGGGTTCAAATGTTACTCAGCCACTTTTTACTCTGATCTTGCACAAGTCAGCTTTCTGTGCGTTAGTTTTCAGATCTGCAAACTGAAGTATTCAAACCAAATGCTCACTGAGGCCCTATTCAGTTGTTTAATGCTACTCTTTTAGAACTAAGGATGCGAAAGCCTTCAAGGTCCTTGAACACTGCCTAACATCATTTCAATATTCTCCTGAAAGCAAATGTATGTGATTAATTTTCCTAAGAAAAAAGCATTTGCATATCAAAAGGTATTTTTTCATTTTAACATAGGCTAGCTCCTGTCCCAATTACCACCAAATTTTTATTAATAAAGTAATGCTGTCTCATTTCAACCAATTTACAGTCAAGAGAAAACAGACCTGAAAAGTATCTATTCATCCATTTGTTCCAACTATATCTCAGAGAGCAATTATGCACTGGTCTTTTCAATCACCAAAACCAGACAAACAAGTAGCTTCTAGGAAAAAAAAAAAAAACAAAACATGCAGAGAGACAGAGACAGAGAGAGGAAGACAGAGACAGAGAGAAAGAGAGATGGAGAGAAAAAGAATGCAGAAACATTTTGAAAAGTACAAAGCACTAAATAAATGTAAATATAGATGGCTGCAAGGACCTAACTAGAGAATTAACCAGTCAATGAATTCCTTTTCTTTAGGGGGCTAGAAAATTTAAATTACCTTAGGCAGTCCAATAGATAGTAGTTACAGCAGAAGCTTTGAGTCTCAGCAGATGTTAAGTTGAATGCCAGAGTCAGTAATTACTAGCTGTTTGACTATAAGCAATTTAACCTCCATGAACCTCAATTTCTCATTAGTAAAATTAGAATAACAATAGTCTCATAGATTGTGGATTAACTGACAAAATACATGTCTATATACAAATCACACTTACCAAGGTATTTAGTATAGAGTGAATTCTCACTACCTGTTATTGGTAGAAACCGCCCCTCCAAACTGCTAGCTCACTTTATGAACCATCTTTAGCTAACCCATTGGTGCCTTTCACAGCAGCTTTACCATCCTAATCCCAGCTCTGTAGGGTTACATTGATTTCAACCTATACCACCTTAGACATATGAAGGTATGCTAGAAGAAAAAACCATCAGAAAGTAAATTGAACTTGTTAAGTTAAAACTAAGGTTGAATTATAAAGAAGTAGGATTTTTTTTTTTTTTTTTTTAGTCACTAGGAATACTCTATTCTGTCACAACTCCATCTCTTAATCTACTTTTGTTTTCAACAGATTCTGAATTTTATAATTTTATAATTTTATAATTTCATTATAAAAATGGACTATGACCCAGAAAAGAACAACATGTTTACTGGAAGTCCCACATGAGAGTAATTGATCAGATTACCTTCAATGACAGAGGATCTTGCAAAATCTAAAGAAGAAAAATATTCAAATCCAAGGGGCCTCAGAAAAATATTTTTAATGTACTAATAAATTAGTGTGTTATCAGGCAGTTATTCTCAAAGTGTGGTCCATGGCCCAACATGGGCTGCCACACTCCTTATTCAAATTCAACAGCATAATCATTAACAAATATTTATTAGGCATAAAAGGTGCCAGAGACTATTCTAGATGCTGAGGATACAGTGATAGAAGAAACCCTTGCTCTCCTGGACTTAGAATATAGTGTCCAGAGACAGACACATAAAAATTAATAATATATATTCTGTGCCTGATTATGATAAGTGCTTTAGGAAAAAAATAAACAGTCAAGTCAAACACTGAAGGAATGCCACAGTGGGAAGAGAGTTTCAGTTTTAAATACTAGAGTCAGACAAAACCTCACCAAGATAACATTTGAATAAAGATCTCAGAGAGGTGAGTTGTAAGCCATTTGCGTACCTGGGGGAAGAGAATTCCAGGCAGAGAGAATAAAAAGGCAAAGATGATCAGGTGAGGAAGTACAAGGAGTCCAGTGTGGCCAATCTTTTTTCTGACTAAACTGTTTTCATCAAATACAGTGAGTGAGTCATGGGATATTTTGGTCTTCTCAAAATGACCGCCTTCCAAAGTCAGTTAACTCCTCAGATACACTGTTATAAATTGAGCCCTGGACAGTAAAGACCAGGCAGTACTCAGAACAACAGGATGCAATTAAAAAAGAAACATGTCCAAATGAATATCACATCACAGCCTCTGAAATCTGGAAAATACAACACCTCTGAGTAAAGATTAAGGAATAGGAATCATGCAATAATGCACTCATTCATTAGTCAGCAAATATTTGGTAAGCTTGCAATATGTTTCATATATTATTCTTTGTATTATTATGAGGAATACAAGTAAGCAGACTGCATTTTCTAGCATCCTTGTCTTGGGACAGATAACAGGAACACATTCACATAATCATGTGGTAAAACAACTCATGCTCACAAAATCAACATTCCATACCACCCAGCACCATCAGAAACATTCTGAAAACAATTTCCTTTGCAGTCTCACATTACATCCACAGCAATCTCTATTTACAGATAATCACCAGATGACCTACTTAACATTATTCACAAGTACTGGACAGCATAGCTTCTAAAAAGAGATGAAACATTATATTCTTTCTTTCCTAGTAGAAATGAAATTTGCATAAAGCAAAACAAGGAACAAAAAGGTATTTTGCAGAAAAAAAAAAAACTTTCCACTTATCCTTGGGCTGGACAATCCTTTTGGATTTTGTGGATGAAGGAGACAGTACAGCCAATTCCCTCTGGCCTTCTATTCCTACAGTAAACAGCTGTTGTATTTGTCTTCCCAAAGTCCATTTTCCCCTTGTCTTAAAGAATCACCCTCTTTTCCACTCTGAGTCAGTATGCTCTGATTATGACTAACAACTCCAGCGGTGAGCAAGCAGCTGAGATTGAGACAGAGTCTTCCATGCCCCCGCTCGCAGGATCAGCTTCATGGGTGTGTGAGCTGTGCAGATGTACACACTTGGAAGGGCATCACCCTTGGTTCAATGCTCTGCAATCTCGGTTTCAAAATGCTAAGAATTTTCTCTCTGAATCTGTGTTTTGTAAGTGAAGCCTAATGAGACCTTAGCGTTCACATGTGCACAGAAAAAAACACATACAATATGCATCATTCTTTGCTGCTCCGTTCACAAATAACATTTGCATATAGCATGCAGGAGGCCTCTAATTATTATCAAAGTCTTTTCCTTAAATATTTCTTCCATTGTTGTCATTTAAAGATCCTCATGTAAATGGCACCTGTTGAAGGACAGTATTCAATGGGAACAGTGCCATTGCAATGGTGACCCTAGAGTTTTGGAATGCTCTGGCTCTTAGTTTTGGTTTCTCCATACACAGTGGTATGGGTGGAAGTAGCTTATTTGAGAAGTGATACCAGTTAGTACTGTAAAAGAGTAGAAGAGTGAGAGAGGAAAAGTTAATACAGGGTACATAAATGGGCAAGTTACTGCTGTAGGCAATTGGATATTGATCCTGTTGAAGTCCCTCTGAGAATCTTTGTGGAACATACACAGAAATTCCCATCCCTCACGAATTGAAAGTCGACCCAGGACAGAAATTCCCGTCCCTCACTGATTGAAAGTCAACCCAGGAACATTAACTCTCTAGGATTTTTGGCTTTCCTCTTGGTTGCCATACTCCTGCAGCCAGAGAAAGTCCTTGGGCAAAGAAGTCCAGAAGGCTTCAGGCATAGAAGGAAAAGGTGTATAGTTGTTTTAGAGTAGGTTGAGGGGATATGACTGACAGAATCTACTACAGATTCTGATATGTCGGACATGCTGCTCAAGTGTCAATATTTATCTACTGTGCATCTGCTGTGTTAGACATTATTCTACTTGTAAAAGATAAAAAAAGATACAAAGTTGAAAATGACAGATTAAAACCTCTGTCATTATGAAACTTGTAGACCAGTGGAAAAGATATTAACTAAAATATACAAATATATGGAGCATGTTTTATGAAGTTCAGGAAGTAGTAACTATATGACGATTAAAGAAAGCTTCATAGAAAAAACAAGGTTTGACATGAAGAACAAAAGAGTGAACTAAGAAATACTTTCAATAAATTATAAAAGGGAAATATGGGTGGAGTGCAGAGATTTAAAAAAAAAATTAAGAGTAGCAAGAGGAAAGGCAAAAAAGGCAAGCAGGGGCCAGATCATTCAAGACCTTAAGGACAATGTTTAAACCTTTAGTCCTTAAAATAAGAACAATGAAAAGCCACTGAAAGATTTTAAGAAGGGGATGTGTGTGGCAAGAAAATGATGTGTGTTTTGAAAAGACTACTACACCAATCTTGCAGAGATCAGTTTAGAAAAGTGAAGAGTAGGTGTGAGAAGTACCCTTGAGTCCATAAGTACCACAGTAGAGCAAAAATGATACCTTGGACTAGACAGTCATAGAGTTAAAAAGTAGATGAACGGATATAAAATTGGTAGGACTTGCTGATGAATAAGATAGAAAGAGTATCCATGAAGATACTTCTACTTCCACTTCTGGCTTTTGCTCACTGGAGAGCCATAAAGTAGAAGAGTGAGAGAGGAAAAGTTAATACAGGGTACATAAATGGGCAAGTTACTGCTGTAGGTATTTCATTGACAACCGGGACAACATCGTCCTGTTTATTGCTATACTTCAGTAACTAATATAGTGTGCCTGGACCATAGAACATGTTATATATTTCCATATGTTATATAGAGTTATATATAGTTAGAGTTATATAGAGAGTTATACATAGAGTTATATAGAGATATATAGGTATAGTTATATAGTTACATTTGGATAAATTTTGGATAAATATCAGGGAAGGAGAATTTTAGGTAAGGGAAGATTATTTCATTTTGTATGTGCCTTTGAGACCTCCAAGTGGAGATGCTGAGAAAGCAGTTCAAATAATCAGTCAGTAGCTTAGTGGTCTGGTCTGGAGATAAAACTCTGGGAGAGTCAAATATATTTGGTAACTGAGATTCTGGTTTCAGAGATTGCCTGGGAAGAGAATTCAGTTTGGGAAGAGTCTCTTGAGGAACTTGATTGTCCACAAATTAAACCTAACATATAATTGCAAATCAATTTCTCCTTTGAAAGTTTATGTAAATATTCATGTTATTTTGATATAAATAAAATGGAAATATAGTCACTTTTGGCATTGCTTCTTTGCTTTGTTTTGTTTTTTTACATTGCCTTGATTTCTCAATCTCTTACAGATAATCTTGTTTTTCTCTCAGACATAATTTCCATCCAGACACAAATACACAAGTGGGTCTCACATTTTAAAAGTCTGTGATAAAGCTTAACACAGCTTGAAATATTATAAATAAGAAAACTATTCAACAGTGTTCTCAAATGGCTCTCTTTAGCCTCTAAATTTTCCAAAATGCAGAGTTAATTGCTTAGTGGGCCATAATGGCAAATAAAATTAAATGGAAAGAAGGCACAGAGTTGTCAATAAAATCCCAGAAACAAAACAACCGCTTGCTTGTAGGTCAATACAGAATAAAACAAAACAAAAAAACCCTCTTTCTAAAGGGTTTTTTTTTTTTTCTAACAGAAACAGAATATACACATCAAATGAATAGTTTATATCTTCTATCTAGCAATACCATACATATACAGAAAAGAATTTGATCTCTGGGATCCTGTAACCATATGCCAAAAACAGAAAAACAGTAGTTAAATAACATTTAAAGCATTGGAAATACCGTCTACTAGAGGGTATTATGCAAGCGAAATAAGTCAATCAGAGAAAGACAAGTATATGATCTCACTGATAGGAGGAATTCTTAATCTTAGGAAACAAACTGAGGGTTGCTGGAGGGGTGGGGGGTGGGAGGGATGGGGTGGCTGGGTGATAGACATTGGGGAGGGTATTTGCTATGGTGAGCACTGTGAATTGTGTGAGACTGTTGAATCACAGACCTGTACCTCTGAAACAAATAATACATTATATGTTAAAAAAAAAAAGAAGATATTAGGAAGGGAAAAATGAAGGGGGGAAATCGGAGGGGGGAGATGAAACATGAGAGACTCTGAGAACAAACTGAGGATTCTAGAGGGGAGGGCGGTAGGGGGATGGGTTAGCCTGGTGATGGGTATTAAAGAGGGCACGTATTGAATGGAGCACTGGGTGTTATATGCAAACAATTAATCATGGAACACTACATCAAAAACTAATGATGTAATGTATGGTGATCAACAATAAAATCTAAAAAAATTTATATTAATATATTGAAAAAAATTAAGCATTGGAAATAAAGCCAAAGAAAATGGAACTTTAGGAAATTCTATGTACTTTAAAACTTATTTGAGTTTAGATTTTCCTTGTTTGTTTAAGCCCTCACACTACAGGGGAGAGAGTAAATCTAAATGAGGGTAGGTAATAGCCCCCAAATCATGAAGAGCTAATAAACTGCAGATCTGGGATTTGGATTAAGGAGTATCTGAAACCAGGGCTCTCTTCACCAAACCATGCTTTTTCATTTTTACCGCTTTGTGAGTTCCTCTATTAAAATGAGTTCCTGCTCTATCATGTAGATTAACTCAGGGGTCATTGTTCTGAACATACAAGAGAAATGAAATATGAAGCTCATATTTGAATTTTGCTGAGTCATCGTCACCTCTGACCAGTGAATTGAAAAAGGAAACTATAAAAAAGTGGACTTACAGAGTTGTATCTAAGGGTGAATCATTTCATTAGGTGATATCAGCCTTTAGTTATTCAGAGCTGATTTGACTTCAACCAAGACTAGGTGGCAAATTCCCCAGCTGTGAATACCATGTAACCAGCTCTTCACCCTGTTTCTGGGACCGTAGACATGAAATGGAAGTGAGAATCAGACTCACATAATTTTAGATTTTGGAAATACTATTGACATAAATAAGGAAAATGCTCTTAAAAATCTAACAAAAAGGTAAATAAGATATACAAATGGTCTTGCCTTTAGGAAACCAAACTTAGTAGGAAATACCTCCTATATGTGATTATATTCTGTTTATTACATTTTCACAAACATTTAGTCAACCGTAGAGGTGTCCCCAGATGAAAAGCTCTGGCCTCTAGCTGTCCTCTGACTTGCAGACTCATACGTACTCCATATGGACTTCTCTACTAGTTATCTTACAGAAATCTCTCAAACTTTATAATGGTTTGCTATCTTCTCCCTCCACATCTGCGCTTTCCCTAGGACAAATTGTTTTCAAGCCACCCAGTTGCTTAAGTCATAATCATGAGAGTCATCCTATTCCTTCATATTCCACATGAAATTTATCAGCAAATCCTATTGTTACCACAACCAAAATATGAAGGGGATCCATACGCTAGTCTCCAACTCTGCCACCACAGCATTGTCAAAACCACAATCAATCCTCTTCTGCATAACTGTATTAGCCCCCTGCCTAATCTCTCAGCTTCTAAACTCACTCCCTAACCATATTAATAGTTGCCATAATGATATTAGAAAAATATAAATCTGACCATGTCATTTCCCTGCTTAAAAACCCTTCACTAGCATCCAGATGAACTTTGGGAAAAAACAAACAACCAGACCCCTTTTCATGGTCAAAGGCGAAATCCTACAGGACTGAACTCTGCCTACCTCTCCCACTTTCCCCTTACCACCACTCACCACTGTAGTCACTGCCACCCAGGCACAGGGCCAAGTTAGAAGCTGATCAGATGCACTGAGGTCTTTCCCACTTTGGGATTTCTGCATGTGCTGTCCCTTTTGCCTGAATTTTCTTCTTTCTGCTTATCTTTGTGCCTTTGAATATTTCTGGACTCAGCATAAATGTCATCTTCTTGAAGAGTCCTTCCAGAGTCATCCAATTTGAAGAGAAACATCCCCTCCCCTTGCTCTTACTCTCCACCCACCAGCCTGGTCATTGTTTTCTTCATAGCACAGCAACAGGTAATTAGATGTTGATTGGCTTGTTTTCTTGCTTATTCCTTATTTTCCCTACAAGACTGTGAGTTCTGTGAGGGCTGGGATTTGTTTTACTCACTAATTTATACCCAGCCTCTGGAACATCATAAATACTAAGTGTGTATTTGCTGAATGAATGTATAATGCCGTGAAATAATAAATACTTCTCTTTGGAGAATCATGGCATGCATCTTCAGACATCGCCTGGCTGATTGTTGGAGGAGATCATGGAAAGAACATGACCTTTGGTTGACCCTTGAGCTAAACTGGGGCAATCAGATGTTCTTCATCCCCTTGGAATGTACTTTCTGCCCACCACTCCCACAGCCAAAGTCATTTTCAAGGACACAATGTTGAGAGAGCAATGTGTTTTTGAGATCATCTGGATGGTACACACAACTGCATCCCATAAAAGGCCTCTATATAAATTTTTAAATTCCGGCAGGCAGGTGCAGAGATCTCCTTATCTTGCAGCTTGGCAAGACAGGCCTCATATGTAAGTTCCCTTGCTTGTTAAAGCCACCACCTACCAATTTGGAGGGGTCTGCCTCTTCCTTTGGTCTCTCCTTACCCTGTGTGTACAGGGGTTAGGTTGCAAACCAACACTGATAACCTACTGAATTCAAAACCAACCATGGCTTAAAAAGCAAAAACCAAAACCACAATCTGGCAGTTTTTGCAGCCAAAGGATGACTTTTCTCTCTCCTTTGAAATATGCTAACCATAGAATGTTTCACTGATGTCTTAAATTTCACAATTCTTCTTAGATCTTGGCTTTTATTTTTAACCTTGTTCCCAGTTTAAAATGAGTGTTTGTTTCGGTCAGCATCAAAGGGTATGCCATGTTGATTTCAGAGGAGTGAAATGAAAATTTAAGACTTTTATTTCCAGAAAGTCAATTATTTTGAATGTGATGAGAAACTGAAGGTTCAAACACTTCTAATCTTTCTCAATCAGCATTTCCCAAAATTTTTTCTAAGAAAAACAGTTGTTCCAAGAAGTAGTGTTATACAAAAAGACATACATACCTATATACATACACAAATACATACATATAAGCATATGTATGTACAAGGTGTTTATGTAGTCAAATATATATAGGAAATACTGAGTTAAACAAGGTTAAATAGGCCTCATAATTGTTGATCTTCTCAGAGCCTTTTCTAATATGTGGATATGATTATGAATTTCCAAAGTGGGATAAAGTACTTAGCATTTCCAATTTTACTTGACCCTGAAGTCCTTATCATCTATCATTTTGTAGAAGAATTGTTCCACAGAATATAGAAAAAGATTTTCAAGAGAGAGTGATTGAATTGTAATTCAAGAATTTTTACACTGTAGAACCAGAAGTAATCTCAAGAGTTCATGTCACTCAAGAGTCTTGACCAGATGTCACAAACTCAAATGCATACAGCATCTGCCAGATAACAGAAACGGGTTCTGTTGGGCTAGGTGGGGACTGCGGACACACAGGAAAGCATATATCCAACACTGAGGAGAAAGATGATTTAGCTTCAGCTGTAATGCAGAACCAATATTCCAGATTACTTTATTTTCCAAAAGAAGCCAGAAACATTGAGTTTGTAATAAAGCTTCCCATTTTTAGATATTTGTAACTACTTCAAACAATGTTTTTCAAACACTGCACAGACCAAATAAAAATACCTACAGGCCAGAGTCATTACATAATTCACCAGTTTGAAATTTGATTTAAACTGCCTACTGTAGATATTTTCTATTCTGTCTTTCAAAATTATGTACCTAGTGTCTCATCCTAATATTGTTGCATTTGTAACTATCTTTGATTTATTTTTCCTTATGGTCTTCTATGAGTCCTCCAATTTGGCCAATCTTTTACCTGGAAAGCATAATTAACACTAGAATAGTCAAAATTTTCTTTGCATATCACAAGGAAGGGCCAGATCATGGGACTAGCGTAGATGATGTCCTCCAAGATAAGCTTTATTCCACTGAAGAGATCCATTTACTGTCATGCATTCTATGTCCTATTCTACTCAAATAGAAATTTCCAAAATAACTCATTAAAGACCACTTCAATATCATAATTTTTCAAAGGGAAACTTGTATAGGTCCTGAAAATAATCATTTTAATATCATTGGGACCTAGGCCTTTATTGTTCATAAAATAGGAAAAGAAAAATTAGCAGCATAGATATGAGCATGAGCATTGGAGTCAAAAACCCTATGCTCCAATCCCAACCCCTCTCTTACTGGCTGGCTGACCTTCAGTAAGACATCCTCCCAGAGTCTTTGTGTCTTGGTGTCTAGGTTAAAGTGGAAAAAATAATAGTACCTGCTTCAACAGGTTGCTCATGATTCCATTTATATAACACGCTCAAAGTAATAAAATTATAGCAGTTGAAAAGAAATCTGTGGTTATCAGTTTGTAAGGCTGGGATGTGTGCTTATTAAAGGATAACTTGAAAAGGTTCCTTTGTGATGGAACAGTTCTGTATCTTGAATGTGATGATGGTTACATGAATAGATGCATATGGAAACATTTCATAGATTATATACACCAAAAAAAATGCATGTAAAACTGACATAATCTAAATATAGCCTGAATTCAAGTTAATATCTTGTAATGTCAGTTTCCTGGTTTTGACAGTGTGCTATGATTATATATTATACTGGAGGGGCGCCTGGGTGGCTCAGTTGGTTAAGCGACTGCCTTCGGCTCAGGTCATGATCCTGGAGTCCCTGGATCGAGTCCCGCGTCGGGCTCCCTGCTTGGCAGGGAGTCTGCTTCTCCCTCTGACCCTCCCCACTCTCATGTGCTCTCTCTCATTCTCTCTCTCTCAAATAAATAAATAAAATCTTTAAAAAAAAAAGATATTATACTGGAGAAAGTTGAGTGATGGGTACACAACTATTTTACAACTTCTAATGAGTCAAACTATTTCAAAATAAAAAGTCTAAAGAAAAAAACAGAAGAAAAAAAAAGCTTGCTGAGAGGATTATATATGATAATAGTGCAAAGAACTTTGCTTAATATCTGGCACATTACAAATGTTGTCTACATAGTAGGTATCATTGTTTTATTAAGTCTAGGAATTAAAGCTTAATGGAATGTGTATCACTGAGAAATGAGATGAAGTTTATCAGTTATCAAAGGAGGCAACTCAAATTGAACTTTGAATATGAAGAGCAAGAGAAGGGCAAAAGATAAAGAGATAATATCATTAAGAACTCATCAGCCTCAAACTCATTTCTCATTGCCCACCTACCATCACTTCAGTCACTTGACATTATACCCAGGAATCATTAACATATTACTGAAATATTTGTTTTGCTTTAAAAGGTTGCATAATTTACTGTAAATGCCACCCTAAACTTTTTCATCTCTATGCACTTTGATACTAATGATGCTTTGAATACTTATAGCTTGCTAATAGCTATAATACATTATAAATAGTTTATTACCTAATTACCTATTTGAATTCATAGCAGGGCTTAAGCAGTAGGCAAAAATAAATTGTGATAAATCTTCATAGACAAGTTCATCTAAATTTCTGATGAAATTCAGAAACATTCCCTCCTCTTAAATTCAGAAAATAGACTTATCAGAAGATATATGTATATAAATCTTTACTTTCTTCTTTCCAGATGCATAACTGTTTTTAAAATACTAAGTTCGATGTTCTAACTTTAATGAATAATTATGCATGTTTTAGTTAGTAATTGACACATGTCTAAAATAATCTACAACCATACAAATATTCTGTTTAAGGTATAAGAGAGAACCATGTGAGGGGTGCCTGGGTGGCTCAGTCTATTAAGCGTCTGCCTTTGGCTCAGGTCATGATCCCAGGGTCCTGGGATGGAGTCCCACATTGGTCTCCCTGCTCAGCGGGGAGCCTGCTTCTCCCTCTCCTTCTGCCCCTCCCCACCGGTCATGCTTGCTCTCTCTCTATCTCACTTACTCTCTCAAATAAATAAGTAAAACCTTTTTTAAAAATTTTAATGCATTTAGCATACATTGCCATAGCTCTCTCCAGAAACATTCCAATTAACCCTTTCAATAAGTGCCCAGCAAAATATTTTTGAGCCTTCTAGGGCTTTTTTGAGACTCTCCAGGCTTCTTTATCACTAATTTTATAAGGTTTCTTGTGTCCACTGCAGTTTCTGTCTGTTCCTCTAGGGAGGTGTCTTTGCTCCAGATTTCTTCTTCATCCAGATCTAAGACCACGTAAGCCTACACAGTCAAAGGTATGTTGTAGCATATACTGTTGATTCTCTACATAACTGCCTTCCTCAGCCTTCTTCCTGGCTAACAGTGACGCACTTCTGTTTAGGTATCAGATTGCCAACAACGTACTTGAAGAAAATCGGCTTCTCTTCTAAGCCTGGAGGAGGGGGATGAATATTTATTTTTCTAATCCATTGTTAGGGGATTAAATCATTATTTTTTTCTAATTCCACTGTCTTTGCCACCAATTAGGGGCATGTGAACCATGTTTAGTGAATAAAACATTACAGGAAATATGCTAGGGGCCTCTGGAATAGCAATCTATCCTCCACAGGTGAAAGGAAAGAAGTAGCTCTCTTGGCTGCCCTAGCCACTGCCCTGCTTCCTGAGGACATTTGGCAGCCATTGTTACTAAAATTGTTAGTCAGTTTTGGGTGATAAGCAAACAGGTCAAAAATGGTAGAGCAAAAGACAGAAAGTACCGGTTTGTTGACATTACTCAGACACTGAACAAATCTTGAAGCCCATCTGGGTTTATTAATTGACACTTATTGAAGCTAGACTCCTACCCTCTCACAGAAACCAGGAGACAAGGGCCCTATCATTTTTGGCTCCTAGGTCCTTAAGAAAGACACTTTTGGGTTGTAAAACTGGGAGGAGCCTGGGAGAAGATTTCTATCTCAAAGGAACAGAGAAAGAATTTATAGTTGTGAGTTTTCTAAACTGAATACTCTAAGAAAAGGGATCTAAGGTCCCAGAGGCAGGAAGAAAATGGTCTGACATTTCGTCAAGCCCAGAGGAACACTGAAGACATCTTGATGAACGAACGTGCTGTTTCTCCTTCTGAGCTCTCTTAATCACTCCTCCTTTTGAAAACCTGTGCTGAGGAATTAAGAGCCTCTCATGGCCTTTCAGCAAATCCCCTTTTCCCCAAGTTGGCCAGAGTCAGTTTCTGTTGTTTGCAACCAAAGTCCCTCTGATTAATCAAGGATTACATTCCTTACATTTCTTTGTTTTAAACATTAGGAAATGAAATTACATTTTCCATTGAGAGTAAAGTAGACCAGATATGGTAAGAAGGAGACGAGCAATCTGGATTCTAGTTTTAGTTTGGTCCCCATATGTTTGAGGTCTGAGGCTCATTTTCCTCAATCTGACAAATGAAAAGGTTTGAGCGGATGGTCTCTGAGGTCCCTTCCAAATCTGATATTCCAAAACTCCCTAATAATTTGACCAGTTAAATGCATTTTTATTTTTTTTAAAGATTTAATTTATTTATTTGAGAGAGAGAATGAGAGACAGAGAGCACGAGAGGGAAGAAGGTCAGAGGGAGAAGCAGACCCCCCGCTAAGCAGGGAGCCCGATGTGGGACTCAATCCCGGGACTCCAGGATCATGACCTGAGCCGAAGACAGTCGCTTAACCAACTGAGCCACCCAGGTGCCCTTAAATGCATTTTTATAAAGATTTTATTTATTTATTTGAGAGAGAGAGAGCACAAGAGGGGTGGAGGAACAAGCAGACTCCCCACTGAGCAGGGACCTTGAGATCACGACCTGAGCCAAAAGCATGGAAAATAAAAAGATCACTTCTTTAACCCAAATTTTCATTAGCTAGAAAGAATAAAGATCCACAGTTAAGCAGAAGTGAAATCACAGGCAGAATTTCAAACAGCAAGTTTTGATTAGAGGAGTTCAAAGCAGTCATAATTTACTTGCTCTTCAAAGAGATTTTTAGCACAGACCTGCACAAATTACCAATATAAAATGGTTGGCAGGTACAAAGTAAAACAGAACTATCCTGAGTAGACAAAGAGTTACCTTAGGCACTGGGAATACTTCAGAACAGTAACATCAGAAAGGAGCAACACGACAAACTGAGTGCTATAGAGTAAGTTCATTTTTCAGCAATCTGAGAGCAGCAATCCAGAGCAATGAAATAAAATCAGCAAGTCTCACCACATGGGGCAGCTAAAGCTGTAGTCTCCACAAAAGGAGGATAAATGGAATGTGTCAGAGGGGATTAGGTGTTTAAGGGAGTAGAAAGTTCTTATAACAGCTGCTACTTGTGATGGATCTCAAGAATGTTTTTCAACAAGTAGATAAATTATTAAAATCCTTGCATTCACAATCCTTTGGGAAAAGAAGTACAGTAAGAGACAGGAGCTGAAAATTGTTGCTAGAAAATGTTGAACTTAATTTTAAATACACCATTTTTTACTTGAACTGTGATCCACGGTCATCTTGGAAAAATTGCAAAACAAAGATACACAAAAGAAAATTAAGAAAGCACATATTTCCATTATTTAGCTAGACATAACTCTACTTCTTGATTTTCCCTGGAACAAGAACTCAGATATTCCAATAGAGGAATTATCCCTTACATCACTAGCCACATACCTAGAGGCAGCGTATTCAAAATGGAGGGCTGGGGAAAGGTAAGCTGTTACTTTTTCTGTCTCTCCACCTCTAATCATCAATAACATTGTGTAGATATTACTTAAAGAGTTTAGGAATGTCAATGGCTTAAACATAGTTTGCCCAAGCCTCTAGGTTAGGCTACAGGGAAACATATACCTCTACTAGTAAAACTAGTTTTCTTCACTTCCTGGACAAAGGTCATGGCAAGGATTCCCATACAATAGGTTTCCCTAAAAAGGGAACTACCAAGGCACAATTCCCTGCATTAATCCTTTAGGTTCCTCTCTATGCCGGCACTATTCAGTCATGGTCCATGGGCAGTAATGGATATGTGAGTACATTGTCTGTTGTCAGCACCTACTACCTCTAAGTTCTAGCCACTCCGGTAAGGAAAAGTGTGGTAGCACATAGCTCCACCTTCATCCTCCTGTTATCTGCATAGCACTTGAAGAGCATTTGGAAACTCTTATGTGGCAGACTTAGGCTCCCAGATGCAGGAGTGGCCATCTTGCCGCCCTGGGAAATAGGGCAACAGACCTCACTGAAGGTCATGTAAGGCTCTATCAAAGGGACTAATGAGGATTTCCATGGGGTGTTACAGCATTAGCCAAAAAAGCGTTAGACTTTTCATTTAAAGGCAGCTGCTATTCTTTGAGACAGTGGCAGTGACAGAGCCAACTGCACATATTTTAAAAGTACTACCAACCAATCCAATACTTTAAACATGTAAATTCTTCCTAGGGGTGAGCGTTCAAGCTGTGCAGTGAACACCAACTCATTTTTGCATTTCTTCAAACAAAGAGAACAAAAGAAATAAAACTTGTTACCCTTCATGGTTCAAACCCTGACAATATACCATATAAATCATTATTTCAAAAGAACATGATCAAGTCTTGACTTCCCCAAACTCAGCACCTAAGGAAGCACTATAAAGGGTATTTATTGGTTGGTTTTGCCAGGGGCATTTTATCCTTTTAAAGGGAAGTACAAGATATTAGCACTTGTTATTACTCTGATTGTATGTGCAAGAGATTTGTGCTCAGACTAGATGTTGGAAAAAACGGCATTCAGAAAGAAAGAGTGCCTGAGGGGGCTTTTCTGAAGATTCTTGGGAAATTATCTCAGGATTCCCTCTCTTATTTCTCAATACATCTTAAAAGTTAGGAAAGAACCCTGAGGTAAAATACAGAAATAATAATTTTGAGGAATTTTCCAGAAACTTCCACAATCCACATATCTTTCTCAAAAATTTTTTTGTTTTTTTTAATTTTATTTTATTATGTTATGTTAGTCACCATACATCATTGATGTAGTGATCCACAATTCATTGTTTTTGTATAACACCCAGTCTTCACAGAATTACTTCTTCTTACAATCACTTTTTTATTTCAGCTCAAATGTTAACCTTTTCAGAGAAATGTTCTTACCTGAACAATCTAACCTCAGACCCTAGGTAACTCTTTATGTTTTTCATATTTCTTATTCCTATCTAAAAATTTAATATATTTATTGTTTTTTTATCCCTACAAGAATATATATTCTATGGGGACAGGAATCTATATATCATGTTTATTATTAGATTCTTATTTTCTATAAGAATATCTAGAATATTTGTTAAGTGAACTAAGAGGACAGTGGTTTTCCGAGGAAGAAAAATTAAAGATTACGTTTCTTCAGTACTGGTAGGTGCCTAATACAATACTTGACATATCGTGAACACTTTCATAGAATAGAATACAAAACACAATTTAACCAAACGCTGATTGCTACACAGGTGACCCTTGAACAACACTGGGGTTAGGGCCGCCAGCACCCCCGTCTCCCACATATTGAAAATCTACATATAAGTTCTGATTCCCCAAAACTTAACTAATAGCCTATTGTTGACTGGAAGCTTTACCAATAACATAATCAGTTAGCACATATTTTGTATGTTATATGTACTACATACTGTAATCTTATAATAAAGTAAGCTAAAAAAATACTAAGAAAATCATGAGGAAGAGAAAATGCATTTATAGTACTGTATGTATCAAAAAAAAAAAAAAACTCTACATGTAAGTGGACCTGCATAGTTCAAACCCCTGTAGTTCAAGGGTCAACTGTAATTAGAAAATGGTTAAAATAACTCCAGTGCCTTTCATGTGCTGTTGCTTGCTATCCACATAGGTGAATAAAATCAAAAGCACATGTAGTACATTTTTTACATATTTCAGTGGGAGCTGTATACCTTTGTTGAGAACGGGCTCCCCACACTTCACTTAATGCTACACTGAGGTAATGTTTTAGCATTTCTGTACTCATCCATCTCTAATCAAATTAAACCAAGTCTGTACCTTATTGGCCTCATGCTGCACTGACCCAAAGTTCACATTTGTTGTTGGATTTCATCAGAGAAGATGTTCTGTGTTGCAGCAGGGTTGTCAACTTCTCTTTAACATTAAGCTATTAATCTTATCCCAGGATGTGACCGTTGGTCATTCCTACAATAACTGCGATCCCCTTTTCATATTAGCTCCAATAATAAATTTGGGAGTCCCATCAAGCCTAGGAATGAGCTGTGCAAATAGATATTATCCCAGAGTTAATGGTTATCTTTTCAAACAATAATCTTGTCCTCCAACCTGCTAAGGAGCTCCCCTGAAAAATAATTAAAACATTAATAAATGATTGAAACCCAGTCTCCTCCCCAGCCTCTGCCTGCTCTCACTACCCCTGAATTAAAGCAATTCCATCCAAGCAAAATATAAGTTGAATTTTAAAAGATTCCAACACCTTCTCATTTGAGGTCCCACCAGGTTACTGCCAGCTTGTTCAGAATCTGGCTGCTTCATTCTTGCTTTCAGCAGAATTATTATCAACTGCCTATTAGCTGTGAATGTCAATGTCCTTAAAATCCTTTCACTGGATCCCTAATAAAAAGACATTAGATGATAAGGCAAGTGATTTCTCTACTTTCTTTATGGTGTCTGACATCATTAGTGTGATTAATGAGGTGACCAGGGAACCCAAATCATTTGTCAACATTAGATTGCTAGTACAATAGCCAAAGCTCAAAGGTGGGGAAGGAATGGGAACAAAAGTCTTCTATCTCTTGTTCTCTACATTATCAAGGAGACGAATGACTTACCTGTGTGAACTTGTTTGTAAGAGTAAACGCTAAGAAAATTACAAACGTTTATCTGCTTTCACAGTATCTGTAATCTGTAAAAAAACAAAGAATTATTTTTTAGTTTTAAGGTTTCAAAATACATTCCAGATGATTGACTAATGATTATAAAATAGACAACAAATAGCTGGATCAGTGCCTTTTAAAAGGAGTAAAAGGAAGGTACACTCACCAAAAGAAGTGATTGGCTCATGTTAGTAAAAAGCCTAGGGAAAGACAGATAGATGAAACACCAGGGAGTACTGAGAGAGAAAACTTTTCTCTCATTGTAGTAACTTCCCAAAATTGATACAAACCTAGCTTGCTCAGCCTTAGAGGATGAGAATATAATATATACTGATGTGTTCCCATGAGTCCAGTCCTGGAGCAGGGAGAAGTAGTGCCCTCCGATGTGAAACATACTCCTAAGAGCAGGGAACTACAATACTTCTTTACCCATAAAAAGAAAAATCAATTATGAGCATCCAAATAAAATATCTACCATAGAAGGAATAAGTGGTCTTTAAGGAGAAACTACGTTTGTGCTTAGTCACACAACCTCTTTTTTTCTGCAGAGTTATGAACTGATGGGCATTCTTATGTATAGCTGGGAGGAGTACAAACTTTAGGATTTTCCTGGAGGGCAATTTGGAAACATTTTAAGTATGAATACACACCTTGATCAGGCAACTACCATTCTAGGAATTTACACTAAAGAAATAATAGTAAATCTTCACCAAAAAAAATGTGACTAAAGTGATGTTTATCTCAATGTGTGTAGGACATCAAAGAATTGGAAGCAAACCAAATGTCCAAAAAGTAGGGGAGAAGAGTAAAAACAGCATAGAAAGTAATATTTTTAAATTCATGTATTTACTTGTCTGTTATTTATTTATATAATCTGAAAAGATCTACAGTAAGAGGCTAGAAGTGTTTGTCTCTGGGTGGCTGAAACATGGGTGATATTTCCTGCCTTCTTTTTGTGACTCTCTATTAATTTGTCCCCAGTGAGTATATAAACTTGCATTGATTGTATAATGTTTGTATTCTGAGTTAGGGCAGTTTGAACACAGACTCCTGATTTACTTCAAATACCCTTTCTAAGTAATACCATATGTGAATGGGAGGCAAGGCGTGCAGGACATAGGACACTTCTAAGGTGTCTTTCAGGACCAGGTATCAACTAGAAACTATTCTCTTTGGTGTCTGTCCTAAGCTAAGAGGCTACACCCAGGGGATAGGGAATACCTATGTTTGGGGTCTCTGATGATGATTCAGGTTTTTTGGTTCTGAGGGAAATCAGTAAGCAGGTGCCTGGGCTCCTCTCCCATAAAGACTGCACCTGTTTACTTGCTGCATGTGGTCCTACTGACCTGGAAAGCCTAAAAAGAATTATACAGAAGAGAAAATTGCCCCCAGTTCCTGAAGTAGGAGAGGGCTGCCCTACTGTACCCCAATTTCACATGATATTTTAAAATTGATTCTAGATGCAATATAATTTAGATGAAAAATATAAAATAGTTAAAACATTATAAGAAACTTAAGAATATCTGGGTAACCATGCATTATACAAGATTCTCTTAAGCAAGATAGAAGAATTAGAAGCCCTATGCAATATTTCATTCTATAAAAATTAAGGATTTTTCATGCCAAGTATGTCATAAATACAGTTAAAAGTGAAATGAGAGACTGAGGGAAATATTTTCAATGCTTATGTCATAAAAAGGGTTAATATTCCTTACATAAAAAGATCTCTAGAAATAATTAAGAAAAAGAAAAGTAACTAAAGGAACAATGGACAAAGATGAAATCCTAGTGGTTAATAAATATACAAGAATTCTCTTAATCTCTTAGGACTTAGGGGAATGCAAGTTAAAACAACAGCACTTGTTATGATGAGCTCTGGGTATTGTATGTAAGTGATGAATCATTAAATTCTACTCCTGAAAACAATATTATACTATATATTAACTAACTAGAATTTAAATAAAAATTTGAAAAACAACAAGATGTCATTTTTTCACTCATGTCATATAGAAACAATAACACAGTAAGAATACAGTGCTGATGAGGAAATGGATATATAATCTCTGATATGTAATAATTAGTGAATTACAATGACCCCTTTTGGAAAGTAATTATGCAATAGCTGTTAAAACTGTAAATGCTTATCACCTTTGACCCACTAATATCAATTTGGGAATCTATCCTATAGAAATAAAAAATCCTTGTGTTATATGAACAAAGATGTCTATTGCAAAGATGTCTATTTTATTGTGACAAAAGAAGAAAAAATAAAGGGTCACCAGCTGGGGAAATGGTTGGATAAATCACAATATTTCCACTCTGTGCAAGAATCTATATCTATCAAAAAGAATAGATTAGACCAGTGACTCTCAAAATCTAGCCTTTTGACCAGCAGCCTTGTCATCACCAAGGAACTTGCTAGAAATGCATATTCTCTGGACCCACCCCAGACCTACCATATGGGAATCTCTGAGAATGGGGCCCAGTAATATGTCTTAACAAGTTAACAAGTCATCCAGGCGGTTCTGATACATAGTTAGATCTATATCAATTGTCTTAAGAAAGCCATTCATATTGTTAAATGAATATATTAAATTTCAGAGTAATACATCTAATGTGATGCATTTTTATAGAAACAAACATAGATAAAGCACACATTTTTGACATGTACTCATATTTTTGTATAAAAAAGCAGAAGTTGTAGAATGATACACCTGCTGCCATTAACACTGATTAAGGTGGGAACGGAGGAGAGTGGAAAAAATAACCTCTCCATCCATCTCTGCTTCATTTTTCAATGAACACAGTAAGCATACATAACTTTCCTTATCTCAAAAAAGACATTTAAATAACAAATTAAAGAAAAAATAATCAACAAACCTAGTTTTTTACCTGACCTAGATCAAACAGACCCCAAGCTAACTGGATATCAATTTTGGTAAAAAGATATTCCTTTCACCAAGCCTTAATTGGCCTTCAAATCTAGCTAGTGATGGTCCTGGTATAGCCCTTCATTAAGCAAACTCTTTTAAATAGGTAAATGGGTGAGAGCAAAGATTCTTGGATTTTGTGTGAAGGGGCTAAAAAGCACAATTCCTCTGGATTAATTTCTCCAAGCTATCTTTAGTAAAGTTAAAGTTAAAACCCATCCATTGGACCCTCTGAAAAGATTATAGTCACTGAAAGCAAACTATGCAGATGCCAACATCTGCAGTACAACTTCAAGCAATTTATTAAATGTGGATTTTGTCCACTGGCACTTTATTTCAATCCCTTCCATTGTGCTTTAAATTGTAAACTGTAAATGTGTAAAACAATGTTTCCTGTTTAAAACCTTAAAATCATTCATTGAAATATCATTTTTAGGATCAAATAAGTTAAATGTTGAATTACTATTTTTTTGGCTAAGATTTCCTTTCAAGGACAAAATATTCCAATAATATCACCTGAAACTGACCCTATCTATATCTGAAGTTTGTTAGAAAATACATTTACTTGAAAAGGTCTAGCAAGTCAAAAAATACATGACTTGGGATCCAAAAGTTACATCCCAGGAAGTTACAAAAGCTAATAACTTGGGCCGAAATAATCATGGATTTTAGGTAAATTTAACTCGTGATGTCAACTTCTTCCTTTTAATTACTTAGCTCTTGAATACAGTCAATAGTCTGATGAACTCTGATTATGGAGAACTCAACTAAAAATATTTTGAATTAATAATCATCTGCAATGTGACATTTAGGATTCTAAAGCTCTAGTCCTCCCCCCCACACACAACCCATTCTCTTTCCATGGCACAACTTTAGGGTTATAAGTGAAGTGAATCTCTAATGATTAATGACCAGGTGATTTGATTTTTGCATATTGCAAGAAAATTAAGAGGAATATTTACTTGCCCTTAAAAAAAATCTATAATCCTCTAAAAATAACCTAGATTTAAAATTTTCTCAGGCTCAAAAAAATACTTCCATGACCTAATATGTCATGGTGGTCTAAATGATTTCCAAGACAATGTCATAAAAAGAAGCTTTTTGTCACTAAACTTAAGAAAGATTAGACTTATATAATTTAATTAAGTTAACAAAGTCCACTGTAATACTTTAGAAGTGAATCTCTTTTAATCTTCCAATTTTATTGGCTTCATTTACTGTTGCAAAGAATTTCTAACCCACCATTACATCTATGCCTTTCCATAGAGCCACTCAGAGTCCTGAGGAAAAAAAACCAACTCATTTTATTATATGCTTTAGTTCTCAGCACATACCAACAAATAGGGAAAATCCTTTCTGTCTCAGCTCTGACATGTTTGCTCTGCATTAGCATATCTCACTAGCATAAGTAAATATTTTTTTCTTCCTTTAGGCAAATATTTGAGAACCTACTATGTGCCAGTTCTTGCTAAGCACTTCAAGTGCATAAGGAAAATCAAGATGGGGATTTGACATAAGTAGTTTATGTTACAGTGAAGATCTCTAGAATAGTTTCTTAAATATTTTTTTGTTAACTCAATCATTATTTAATCAGATGGCTGACTTAACATCCATGCTATTTCCTATCCTGTTAGTAACTGATTAATCCATTTTACTATTTTGCTCTAAATGTTTTACCACCCTCCACAGTGTTCCTTTGGATACTTCCCTTCATTGAGGCCAGCTGGTCACTGACACCTGAGCAAGGAATAGATCCTATGGACCGTCCAAAATTATTTTACTTCATTTCTACATTATAACACTCTTTCTTTTATCAAAAAGTGTTCTGAAATGCTGGAACCAAGGAGAATGTTCTTATTTAAATATTAGGAATTTGTGTCTGCATAATTTAAAGCACAATATCTTCCCCTGAAAGGATTTATATGTTGTGCTGAGAGAGTTTGCCAGTTTTATTTGTGGTGTTAATAGAAGTTCAAATTGTTAAATTAGGTTTAGATATCATATTCATGGTCTGCATTAACAAGAAAAAAAGGCAGATAGTTGAATAGATTTGGAAACTCTATGTTCATGGCAATGAGCATATTAAGTATGAAGAAAAAAATATAATGTGGTTTTAGGAAAAAGTCTTTCTAGCTGAAACTCTCATCTATGGCCATGGGATTTTTTTCTCTCTCTCTCACTAAACCTTTGTCTGTCCTGTAGTCCTAAAAAGACTGCTCAGTAGAGGAAGAAATCCAATGTTGAAGAATTCATGTTATTGAAATCCCCACCAGTTGTTAATAGCCCTCCAAAGCCATGGCCAGATTTTACATGTAGTCAAGATTCTTTAGTCATCTTCTGGTTTTTGGATTACTGAGTTGTTTGAGAATACCTTTTAATTTAGAGTCATGTCTACAAAATTCTTCCTTTTAACTGGAGGAACCACAAAACATTGAGACTGAAAGAGTTAAATTTCACCATCCCCATCAGATAGTAGATTCCCCACATTTCCAGATGATTATCCAAAACATACTTCCATACATTTACAACAATAAACTTTTAAAAGTTTAATGCTATCCAGTAGAAATTTTCCTGGAAAATTTCTTTAACTAAAAAGTACTTTAAACTCCACAGTAGAATTCTTGGAAGGGAGTTTATAGAACCCACAATGGGATTTCCTATTAGATCTACAACAAAGAAAATATGCACCACCATCTCCAACCACTGGTAAGGAATGAAGATGCTGGAGTTAAAAATGCCTGGGTTTGATTCCAGCTGCGCAGTCTTGCACATATTACTCACTCCTGCTAATCTCTCTAAGCTTCACATTCTTCACATATAAAATGAGGATAAAATTAATGCCTGTCTCAAAGCGTCTTTGTAAAGATTAAATAAAACAAGGTGCTTAGGGGCGCCTGGGTGGCTCAGTTGGTTAAGCGACTGCCTTCGGCTCAGGTCATGATCCTGGAGTCCCTGGATCGAGTCCCGCATTGGGTTCCCTGCTCGGCGGGGAGTCTGCTTCTCCCTCTGACCCTCCCCCCTCTCATGTGCTTGCTCTCTCTCATTCTCTCTCTCTCAAATAAATAAATAAAATCTTTAAAAAAAGAAAATAAGGTGCTTAGTACAATGCCCAACACATAGTTCCCACTCTATCAATTCATGATTCAACACATATGGAAATGCTACTCTCTGGTCATTTTCAATATTTTTACTCCACCATTTTTCTTAGTAGACTCTAAAGGGTTTACCAGTTTTAATGGTAACACAGTTCCAAAGAAACATTAGTATTTATCTTCTGTAGTATTTCTTTTTAATTTTTGTTTTCTTATTCATAAATAACATCTTTTATCTCTATTTTCCTCTTCCTACTTTCTTTGGTTATTTTGCTTTTTGTTTTTTTAACTTCTAAGTTCCTTCATTTTTTCCTCCTCTTATAGGCATTAGGACTCTGATTACAGCTCCTATTATAACCCGTAGGGTTAGGTATGATGTGCCTCATTTCATTGCTTTGTAAAAAATTTGCCATGTTTGTTATCTTCTTTTTGATTCAAGAATAATCTGGGAGTGAACTTCTTCTTTTTTTTTATTTTTTAAAAGATTTTATTTATTTATTTGAGAGAGAGAATGAGATAGAGAGCATGAGAGGGGGGAGGGTCAGAGAGAGAGGCAGACTCCCTGCTGAGCAGGGAGCCGGACGTGGGACTCGATCCCAGGACTCCAGGATCATGACCTGAGCCGAAGGCAGTCGCTTAACCAACTGAGCCACCCAGGCGCCCTGGGAGTGAACTTCTTAATTTCTATGTTGTCAAGAATCTTTTTGGGGGGCACCTGGGTGGCTCAGTCATTGGGCATCTGTCTTCGGCTCAGGTCATGATCCCAGGGTCCTGGGATCGAGCCCCCCGTCAGGCTCCCTACTCAGCAGGAAGCCTGCTTCTCCCTTTCCCACTCCCCCTGCTTGTGTTCCCTCTCTTGCTGTGTCTCTCTCTGTCAGGTAAATAAATAAAATCTTTAAAAAAAAAAAAGGATTATTTTTGGTCATCTTCCGATTTTTAGATTACTGTAGTTATTTAAGAATACCTTTTAATTTAGTCACCTCAACAACAACAACAACAAAAAAACATTTTGTCTTAACAGCTAAAAATACATAATCACCTAAGGAAAAATTTTTAATTAATAATTCTGGATCACAGAGGCAAGATGGCACTAGAGTAGGGGACCTCGGTTCATCTGGTCCCTTGAATGCAGCTAGATAACTATCAAACCATTCTGAACACCCATGAATTCAGCCTGAGATGTAAGAAAAAAATATCTGGAACTCTACAGGTAGAAAAGTGATTGCTTTTTTGCAAGATAGGATGTGTGGAGATGTGAATCTGAGGGGAAATATCAGAAGATAAAGGGAGCAGGGAGGGACCCTCCATAAGGTGGCTACCAGAAAGTGATAGAGCCCCGGAGGGAAAAATTGGAAATCTTGGAAATCTGCTCCAGTGACAGACATCCCTGTCTGAGAGGGGCTCAGGGGATGAAAAGGGCAGAATTCTAGGTGGGTCAGTGTGGTCTCAGGATCTCCAGAGTCATAGAACAGGGGTGCCTGAGCAGGTAGAGTGCCCAAGCAGTGGAGCAGGGAAACTGGTTACAGTCAGGGAGCCCAGGAGGGGACTCTCAGCTCAGGTCTCCATAACCAGCAGCTGGGCTGATTGGGTTACTTCTTTCCACCTGGGCACCCTGAAAATGACTAGAACACTCAGACCATCTGCCATCCCCTAGGAGGGCTGGAACAGGTGTGCCCATGACCGGGCAACAGCTCTCAGGGCAGCAGCCCCATAAAGGACAATACGGTAACACTCAGCCCATCTCCCTGGAGCGGCAGAGTGGTTATACACATAAGCCCATGACTGCTCTCAGCCCCAGGGCACACAAAGGGCAGAAATGCAGGACCCTCGGACTCCCGCGCCACCCCCACACAAGGATTGTTGTGGGCACGCACTGCAGGCGTCTGTGGAGTTTGGCACACACAAAAGTGAAGACCATTTGTCCCAGATGGTTTACTGAAGAGGGAGGACAGCCATCTTTCAGCTCTGGGACTGGAGATCAGGGCTTGGCCATTTTTATTTTGATCCTCTAAAAGGGCAAGGAAAACCTCCAAGGAAAAAAAAAAAGCCACACAGAGGACCAGCTTGCACTGAGCCCAGCCCCCTGGCAAGGGGCAGAAACCCTGCCCAGGCAAAGACACCTGAGAAGCAGCACAACAGACCCCCCCTCCAGAAGACCAACTGGAAGAACAGGTGCACAACTAGTTTATAGATCCCACAAAACTGTAAAACTCCAGGACTAGGGGGAAATGGTACACAGAACTAAAGGTTTTTTCTCATAATTCATTTATCTTTCTATCTGAAATTTTCCATTTCTTTTTTTTCCCCATTTCAACTAGTTTCTTATTTTATCAACTCTTTTTAAGTCACTTTTTAACTTTTATTTTTTACATCTACATTTTATAAATATATACTTCATTTTTGGACTTTTTTCACTCTATTCAATTTTATTTTTGTATATATATATAAGTTTTGCCATCTTTGCAATTTGGGGACTTAGAGTCTTCTACCACAGAGACCAAAATTCATTCCAGAACAAGTGGATCACCCTGTTTTGTCCACCTGTGAGATTATATTCTCTCTCTCCCCACTCCCCTGCCTTTTGTTTTGTTTTGTTTTTGTTTGCTTTTCTGTTATGGTATCTGACCTCTTCAGATTTGTCTAGGGTGTATTTTGCTTGGGTCATGTTTGATAATTTGATTCTGCTCACTTGCTCATCCATTCTAGAAGGAGGAATTCACAACAAAAGAAAGACCAAAAGTAATGTTCTCTGTCACATATCTAATCGATATGGATATAAGTAAGATGTCAGAGATGGAATTCATGATAACAATTATAAAGTTAATACCTGGGCTTGAAAAAAAGCATAAAAGACACTAGAGAATCTCTTAGTACAGAAATGAGACCTAATCAGGCTGAAATTCAAAATGCTATAACTGAGACAGAGTCTGAATTGGATGCTCTAACAACAAGTGTGAATGAGGCAGAAGAGAGAGTTAAGTGATCCTAAGACGAGTTAATGGAAAGGAAGGAAGTTGAAGAAAAGAGAGAAAAACAACTAATAGCCCATGAAGAGAGGCGTTGAGAAATCAGTGATGCTATGAAATGTACCAATGTCAGAATTATTGGGGTGTCTGAGGGTGAAGGGGGGAAAGAAGGTATATTTGAGCAAATCATAGCTGAGAACTTCCCTAATCTGGGGAAGGAAACAAGCTTTCATGTCCAAGAGGGAAAAGCAATAAAAATAGACCACCCCGATATGTAATAGTGAGGCTTGCAAATTTCAGAGACAAAGAGAAAAATCCTGAAAGCAGCTCAAGACAAGATACTCCTAACCTACAGAGGGAGAAACATCAGACCAACATCAGACCTATCCCCAGAAACCTGGCAGGCCAGAAAGGGCTGGCATGATATATTCAGGGTACTAAATGAGAAGAACATGCAGCCAGGAATACTTTATCCAGCAAGGCTGTCATTCAGAATGGAAGAAGAGATAAAGAACTTCCAGGACAGACAGAAACTGAAAGAATGTATGTGACCACCAAGCCAGCCCTGCAAGAAATATTAAGGGGGATCCAGTAAGCAAAGAGAGACCCCAAGAGTAGCATAGCCCAGAAAGAAACAGAGACCATCTACAGAAACAGGGACTTCACAGGCAATACAATGGCACTAAATTTGTATCTTTCAATAGTAACTCTGAATGTAAATGGGCTAAATGCTCCAATCAAAAGACAGGGTATCAGATTGGATAAAAAAGCAAGACCCATCCATATGCTGTCTACAAGGGACTCAGTTTAGACCTAAAGACACCCCCAGACTGAAAGTGAGGGGGTAAAGAACAATTTACCATGCTAATGGACCTCAAAATAAAGCTAGGGTAGCAATCCTCATATGAGACAAATTAGATTTTAAAACAAAAACTGAAGTAAGAGATGAAAAGTGACACTATATCATACTTAAATGGTCTATCCAACAGGAAGATCTAACAACGATAAATATTTATGCCCCCAACATGGGAGCAGCCAATTATATGAACCAATTAATAGCCAAAGTAAAGAAGCACATTGATAATAATGCATTAAGAGTAAGGGACATCAACACCCCATTCACAGCAATGGACAGATCCTAAGCATAAGATCAACAAAGAAATAAGGGCTTTAAATGACAAACTGGACCAAATGGGCTTCACAGATATATACAGAATATTCCATCCTAAAAAACCAGAATACTCATTCTTCTCGAGGGCACATAGAACATTCTCCAGAACAGATCACATACTGGGTCACAAATCAGGTCTCAACCTATGCCAAAAGATTGAGATTATTCCCTGCATATTTTTAGACCACAATACATTGAAACTGAACTCAATCACAAGAGGAAATTAGAAGGAACTCAAACACTTGGTGGTTAAAGAGCATCCTGCTAAAGAATGAGTGGGTCAATCAGGAAATTAAAGAAGAATTTTAAAAATTCATGGAAACTAATGAGAATGAAAACACATCTGTTCAAAACCTTTGGGATACAGCAAAGTCATCCTAAGAGGGAAGTATATTGCAATACAAGGCTCTCTCAAAAATTAGAAAAATCTCAAATACACAAGCTAGCATTACACCTAAAGGAGCTGGAGAAAGAACAACAAATAAAAACTTAACCAAACAGGAGAAGAGGAATAATAAAGATTAGAGCAGAAATCAATGAAATAGAAACCAGAAAAACAGTGGAACAAATCAATGAAACTAGAATCTGGTTCTTTGAAAGAATTAGTAATATCGATAAACCTCTGGCAAGACTTATCCAAAAGAAAATAAAAGGACCCAAATTAATAAATTCATGAATGAAAGGGGAAAGATCACAACCAACACCAAGGAAATACAGACAAATTTAAGAACATATTACAAGCAAGTATATGCCAACAAATTACGCAATCTGAGAGAAATGGATGCACTCCTGGAAACTTATAAACTACCAAACTGAAACAGGAAGAAATAGAAACTCTGAGCAGATGAATAACCAGCAAGGAAATTGAAGCAATAATCAAAAACAAGAGTCCAGGGCCAGATGGTTTCCCAGGAGAATTCGCCCAAACACTTAAAGGAGAAATAATACCTATTCTATTGAAGCTGTTTCAAAAAATAGAAATGGAAGGAAAACTTCCAAACTCCTTCTATGAAGCCAGCATTACCTTGCTCCCAAAACCAAAGACCCCATCAAAAAGGAGAATTACAGACCAGTATCCCTGATGAACATGGATGCCTAAATACTCACTGAGATACTAGCCAATAAGATCCAACAGTACATTAAAAGGATTATTCACCATGACTGGGTGGGATTTATTCCTGGGATGCAAGGGAGGTTCAACAACTGCACATCAATCAGCATGATAGATCACATTAATAAAAGAAAAGACAAGAACCATATGATTCAGTTGATGCAAAAAAAGCATTTGACAAAATATAGCATCCTTTCTTGATTAAAACTCTTCAAAGTGTAAGTACAGAGGGAACATACCTCAGTATCAGAAAAGCCATCTATGAAAAGTCCACAGCAAAAATTATTCTCAATGGGGAAAAACAGAGCTTTTCCCATAAGGTCAGGAACATGACAGGGATGCCCATTCTTACCACTGTTGTTCAACACAGTACTAGAAGTCCTAGCCTTGGCAATCAGACAAGAAAAAGAAATAAAATGCATTCAAATTGGCCAAGAAGAAGTCAAATTCTCGCTTTTCACAGATGACATGATACTTTATGTGGAAAACCCAAAGACTCCACCCCAAAATTGCTAGAACTTATACAGCAATTCAGTAATGTGGCAGGATATAAAATCAATGCACAAAAAATGAACTATTGGGATTTCATCAAGATGAAAAGCTTTTGCACAGCAAAGAAAACAGTCAACAAAACCAAAAGACAACCGACAGAATGGGAGAAGATAATTGCAAATGACATATCAGATGAAGGACTACTATCCAAAATCTATAAAGAACTTATCAAACTCAACACCCAAAGAATAATCCAATCAAGAAATGGGCAGAAGACATGAACAGACATTTCTCCAAAGAAGACATACAAATGGCCATCAGACACATGAAAAAATGCTCTTCATCAATTGTCATCAGGGAAATACAAGTCAAAACCACAATGAGATACCACCTTCACCAGTTAGAATGGCTAAAATTAGGAAGATGGGAAACCACAAATATTGGAGAGGATGTGGAAACAGAGGAACCCTTCTACACTATTGGTGGGAATGCAAGCTGGTAGAGCCACTCTGGAAAACAGTATGTAGGTTCCTCAAGAAGATAAAAATAGAGCTACCCTATGACCCAACAGTTGCACTACTGGGTATTTACCTTAAAGATAAGGATGTAGTGAAACAAGGGGCACGTGCACCCCAGTGTTCATAGGAGCAATGTCCACAATAGCCAAACTGTGGAAGGAGCCAAGATGTCCTTCAACAGATGAATGGATAAAGAAGATGTCGTTCAGGGGAGGAGGAGCAAGATGGTGGAGGAGTAGGAGACCTGAATTTTGTCTGGTCCTAGGAATTCAGCTGGATAGGTATCAGACCATTCTGGACACCTACACACTCAACAGGAGATCGAGGAAAAGAATAGCAGGAACTCTGTGAACAGAAAAGCGACCACTTTCTGGAAGGAAGGACATGCAAGAAGTGAATCCGAGGTGATATATGGGAAGATGGATGTGGGGGGAGGGAGCCTCCATCAGCCGGCCACTGGCAGGTGATGGAGCAGCGGAGCACAGAATTGGAACTTTTAGAAGTCTGCTCTGCTGAGGGACGTTGCTCCAGTGGCTGAGTGGGGGGTAGACCCTCACTGAGACAGTGTGGTCTCAGGACCCTCAGGGTCGCAGAGAGACCAGGGGTGCCTGAATGAGGCAGAGCTCCCAGGTATCAGCTGCAAAGAGGGAGCCAAGAGATGGGCTCTCAGCTATGGTTTACAATGGACCATGATCCGCAGCACAGGTAAGCCACTGCTCCTCCAGCAGGGACCCAGCAAGCAGCAGATGAGGGGAGACTCCCCTTCCTCCCCTGGGAGGAGCAGCACAGGAGCACACCACAGGAATCTGCTGCATTTGGAGACTCCAAATGGGGTTGTGTGCCAGAGATAGAGATGCTCGGTCACAGGCCGGGTGAGCACGGAGTGTGGCCAGAGCCTGGGGAGACAGGAGTGATTGCCTGCTTTTCTCTGGGGGCTCACTGAGGAGTGGGGCCCCGAGTTCTTGGCTCCTCTGAGGTGGAGATTGGGAGGCCGCCATTTTCATTCTTGTCATCCAAAGGTGTACAGAAAGCTTTCAGGAAACAAAAGTTACAGAGAGCAAACCCGAGCAGATTACCTAGCCTGGCCCCTGACAAGGGCAATGCATTTCGACCTCAGGCAAAGACATATCAGAATCACGGCAACAGGGCCCTCCCCCAGAAGATCAGCAAGAACAGCCAGACAAGACCAGGTTTACCAATCAATGAGAACTGCAAAACTCCAGCACTAGGGGAATACAGCACATAGAATTCATGGCTTTTTTTTCCCCATGATCTTTTAGTCTTTCAAAGTTAATTTTTTTTTTTAATTTTCCTTATTCTTTTCTTTTTCTATTTTTTTAAATTTTTCTTTTTCCCTTTTTCAACCAACGTCTTATCAATTCCTTTTATAAAATCCTTTATACTTTTCATCTTTACAGTCATATTCCATCCCTTCATTGTATTTACCCTTATTTTTGTACATATATAAGTTTTTCTTTCTTTAAAATTTTGGGACACAGTTTCATCTAATAGACCAAAATATGCCCCAAATCTAGTGTGTGGCTCTGATCTATTCACTAGCCTGATCATATTCTTTTTTTTTTTTCCCCTTTTCTTTCCCTTTCTTTTCCCCCTGGTTTCATGTCTCGTCTGATTTGTTCAGTTAATATTTCCCTGGGGTCGTTGTTACCCTGTTAGCATTTTGTTCTCTTATGCATCTATTCTCCTCTGGACAAAATGACAAGATGGAAAAACTCACCTCAAAAAAAAACAAGAGGCAGTACCGACTGCCAGGGACCTAATTAGTATGGACATTAGTAAGATGTCAGAACTGGAGTTCAGAATGATGATTATAAAGATACTAGCTGGGCTTGAAAAAAGAATGAAAGATACTAGAGAATCCATTTCTGGGGAAATAAAAGAACTAAAATCTAACGAAGTCAAAATCAAAAAGGCTATTAATGAGGTGCAATAAAAAATGGAGGCTCTAACTCTAGGATAAATGAGGCAGAAGAGAGAATTAGTGATGTAGAAGACCAAACGATGGAGAATAAAGGAGCTGAGAAAAAGATAAACAACTGGATCATGAGGGGAAAATTCGAGAGATAAGTGATACCATAAGACAAAACAGTATTAGAATAATTAGGATCCCAAAAGAAGAAGAAAGACAGAGGAGGGCAGAGGTATATTGGAGCAGATTATAGTGGAGAACTTCCCTAATTTGGAGAAGAAAACAGGCATCAAAATCCAGGAGGCACAGAAAACCCACCTCAAAATCAATAAAAATAGGTGAACACCCCAACATCTAATAGTAAAACTTACAAGTCTCAGAGACAAAGAGAAAATCCTGAAAGCAGCTCGGGACAAGAGGTCAGTAACCTACAACAGCAGAAACATTAGAGTGGCAGCAGACCTATCCAGAGAGACCTGACAGGCCAGAAGGGATTGAATGATATATTCAGAGCACTAAACAAGAAATATATGCAGCCAAGAATGCTATATCCAGCTAGGCTGTCATTGAAAATAGATGGAGAGATAAAAAGCTCCAGGACAAACAAAAACTAAAAGAATTTGTGAACACCAAACCAGCCCTACAAGAAATATTGAAAGGGGTCCTCTAAGCAAGGAGAGAGCCTAATAGTAACATAGACTAGAAAGGAATAGAGACAATATACAATAACAGTCACTTTACAGGCAATACAATGACACTAAATTCCTATCTTTCAATAGTTACCCTGAATGTAAATGGGCTAAATGCACCAGTCAAAAGTCACAGGGTATCAAATTGGATAAAAAAAAACAAGACCCATCAATATGCTGCCTGCAAGAGACTCATTTAAACCCAAAGGCACCTCCAGATTGAAAGTGAGGGGGTGGAAAACCATTTACCATGCTAATGGATACCAAAAGAAAGCTGGGGTGGCAATCCTTATATCAGACAAATTAGATTTTAAACCAAAGACTAGAATAAGACATGAGGAAGGACACTATATCCTACTTAAACAGTCTATCCAACAAGAAGATCTAACAATTGTAAATATGTATGCCCCTAATATGGGAGTAGCCAATTATATAAGCCAATTAATAACAAAACCAAAGAAACACATTGACAATACAATAATCGTAGGGGAATTTAACACCCCCCTCACGGAAATGGACAGATCATCTAAGCAAAAGATCAACAAGGAAATAAAGACTTTAAATGATACACTGGACCAAATGGACTTCACAGACATATTCAGAACATTCCATCCCAAAGCAACAGAATACACATTCTTCTCTAGTGCCCATGGAACATTCTCCAGAATAGATCACATCCTAGGTCACAAATCAGGTCTCAACACGTACCAAAAGATTGGTATCATTCCCTGCATATTTTTGGACCAAAATGCTTTGAAACTGGAATTCAATCACAAGAGAAAAGTTGGAAAGAACTCAAATACATGGAGACTAAAGAGCATCCTACTAAAGAAGGAATGGGTCAACCAAGAAATTAAAGAAGAATTTAAAAAATTCATGGAAACAAATGAAAATGAAAATACAACTGTTCAAAACCTTTGGGATGCAGCAAAGGTGATCTTAAGAGGAAAGTATATAGCAATACAAGCCTTTCTCAAGAAACAAGAAAGGTCTCAAATACACAACGTAAGCCTACACCTAAAGGAGCTGGAGAAAGAACAGCAAATAAAGCCTAAACGCAGCAGGAGAAGAGAAATAATAAAGATCAGAGCAGAAATCAATGAAATAGAAACCAAAAGAACAGTAGAACAGATCCACAAAACTAGGAGCTGGTTCTTTGAAAGAATTAACAAGATTGATAAACCCCTGGCCAGACTTATCAAAAAGAAAAGAGAAATGACCCAAATCAACAAAATCATGAATGAAAGAGGAGAGATCACAACCAACACCAAAGAAATAGAAACAATTATAACATATTATGAGCAACTATATGCCAGAAAATTAGATAATCTGGAAGAAATGGATGCATTCTTAGAGAAGTATAAACTACCAAAACTGAACCAGGAAGAAAAAGAAAACCTTAACAGACCCATAACCAGTAAGGAAATTGAAGCAGTAATCAAAACTCTCCCACCAAACAAGAGTCCAGGGCCAGATGGCTTCCCAGAGAATTGTACAAAACATTTAAAGAAGAATTAATACCTATTCTTCTGAAACTGTTCCAAAAAATAGAAATGGAAGGAAAACTTCCAAACTCATTTTATGAGGCCAGCATTACTTGATCCCAAAACCAGAAAAAGACCTCATCAAAAAGAATTACAGACCAATATCCCTGATGAAAATAGATGCAAAAATTCTCACCAAAATACTAGCCAATAGGATCCAACAGTACATTAAAAGGATTATTCACCACGACCAAGTGGGATTTATTCCTGGGCTGCAAAGTTGGTTCAACATCTGCAAATCAATCAATGTGATACAATACATTAATAAAAGAAAGAACAAGAACTATATGATCCTCTCCCCAATAGATGCAGAAACAGCATTTGACATAGTACAGCATCCTTTCTTGATTAAAACTCTTCAGAGTGTAGGGATAGAGGGAACATACCTCAATGTCATAAAAGCCATCTATGAAAAACCCACAAAAAATATCATACTCAATGGAGAAAGACTGAGAACTTTCCCCCTAAGTTCAAGAACATGGCAGGGATGTCCACCATCACCACTGCTATTTAACATAGTATTAGACGTCGTAACCTCAGCAATCAGACTACAAAAAGAAATAAGAAGCATCCGAATTGGCAAAGAAGAAGTCAAACTCTCACTCTTTGCAGATGATATGATACTTTATGTGAAAAACTCAAGACTCCACCCCAAAACTGCTAAATTTCATACAGGAATTCACTAAAGTGACAGGATATAAAATCAATGCACAGAAATCAGTGGCATTTCTGTACACCAACAACCAGGCAGAAGAAAAAGAAATTACAATTAAGAAATTGTACCCAAAACCATAAGATACCTAGGAATAAATCTAACTAAAGGGGCAAAGAATTTGTACACAGAAAACTATAGAATACTCATGAAAGAAATTGAGGAAGACACAAAGAAATGGAAAAACATTCCATGCTCATGGATTGGAAGAACAAACATTGTGAAAATGTCTATGCTACCTAGAGCAATCTACACATTTAATGCAATCCCTAACAAAATACCATCAGCTTTTTTCAAAGAAATGGAACAAATAATCCTAAAATTTAATGGAACCAGAAAAGAACCCAAACAGCCAGAGGAATGTTGAAAAAGAAAAGCAAAGCTGGTGGCATCACAATTCCGGACTTCAAGCTCTATTACAAAGCTGTCATCATCAAGACAGTATGGTACTGGCACAAAAACAGACACATAGATCAATGGAACAGAATAGAGAACCCAGAAATGGACCCTCAACTCTATGGTCAACTAATCTTCAATAAAGCAGGAAAGAATGTCCAGTGGAAAAAAGACAGTCTCTTCAACAAATGGTGTTGGGAAAATTGGACAGCCACATACAGAAGAATGAAACTGGACCATTTCCTTACACCACACACAAAAATAGACTCAAAATGGTTGAAAGACCTAAATGTGAGGCAGGAATCCATCAAAATCCTAGAGGAGAACACAGGCAGCAACATCTTCGACCTCAGCAGCAGCAACTTCTTCCTAGAAACATCGCCAAAGGCAAGGGAAGCAAGGGCAAAAATGAACTATTGGGGCTTCACCAAGATAAAAAGCACAGCAGAGGAAACAGTCAACAAAACTAAAAGACAACTGACAGAATGGGAAAAGATAATTGCAAATGACATATCAGATAAAGGGCTAGTATCCAAAGTCTATAAAGAATTTATCAAACTCAACACCCAAAGAACAAATAATCCAGTCAAGAAAAGGGCAGAAGACATGAACAGACATTTCTGCAAAGAAGACATCTAAATGGCCAACAGACACATGAAAAAATGCTCAACATCACTCAGCATCAGGGAAATCCAAATCAAAACCTCGATGAGATACCACCTCACACCAGTCAGAATGGCTAAAATTAACAAGTCAGGAAATGACAGATGTTGGCGAGGATACAGAGAAAGGTGAACCCTCCTACTCTGTTGGTGGGAATGCAAGCTGGTGCAGCCACTCTGGAAAACAGTATGGAGGTTCCTCAGAAAGTCAAAAATAGAGCTCCCCTACGACCCAGCAATTGCATTACTGGGTATTTACCCCAAAGATACAAATGTAGTGATCCAAAGGGGTACGTGCATCCCAATGTTTATAACAGCAATGTCCACAATAACCAAACTATGAAAAGAGCCATGATGTCCATCAACTGATGAATGGATAAAGAAGATGTGGTATATATATACAATGGAATATTATGCAGCCATCAAAAAAACGAAATCTTGCCATCTGCCACGACATGGATGGAACTAGAGGGTATTATGCTGAGCGAAATAAGTCAATCAGAGAAAGACAAGTATTATATGATCTCACTGAATTTTGAAACAGGACAGAGGAGCATAGGGAAGGGAGGAAAAAAATGAAACAAGATGAAACCAGAGAGGGAGACAAACCATAAGAGATTCTTAATCTCAGGAAACAAACTGAGGGTTGCTGGAGTGGTGGGGGGTGGGAGGCATGGGGTGGCTGGGTGATAGACACTGGGGAGGGTGTGAGCACTGTGAATTGTGTAAGACTGATGAATCACAGACCTGTACCTCTGAAAAAAATAATACATTATATGTTAAAAAAGAAGAAGATAGTAGGAAGGGAAAAATGAAGGTGGGGGAATTGGAGGAGGAGATGAACCATGAGAGACCATGGACTCTGAGAAACAAACTGAAGGTTTTAGAGGGAAGGGGCGTCAAGGGATGGGTTAGCCCAGTGATGGGTATTAAGGAGGGCATATATTGCATGGAGCACTGGGTGTTATATGCAAACAATGAATCATGAAACAATATATCAAAAATGAATGATGTAATGTATGGTGACTAACATAATAAAATAAAATTAAAATAAAAAAGAAGATGCGGTTCATGTATACAATGGAATATTACTCAGCCATTAGAAACCATGAATACCTACCATTTACATTGACATGGATGGAACTGGAGGGTTTTATGCTAAGTGGAATAAGTCGATCAAAGAAAGACAATTATCATATGGTTTCACTCATATGTGGAATATGAGAAATAGCACAGAGGATCATAGGGGAAGAGAGGGAAAATTGAATGGAAGAAATCAGAGAGGAAAACAAACCCTGAGAGACTCTTGACTCTGGGAAACTAACTGAGGGTTGCTAGAGGGGAGGTGGATGGAGGGATGGGGTAACTGAGTGACGAGCATTAAGGAGGGCACATAATGTGATGAGCACTGGGTGTTATATACAACTGATGAATCATTGAACACTACATCTGAAACTAATGATGTACTGTATGTTGGTTAATTGCATTTAAATAAAAAATAATAATTCTAGTAGACCTTTAAGAATTTTCAAGAAAATTTTCATAGGCTCTATAGCCTCAATGCTGAGAAGCATGGAACAGTGAGTCAAATCAAAAGAAAATCCAGATTTTTAACTTTTTTTGAGGAACTTCCAAACTTCCATACTGTTTTCCAGAGTGGCTGCACCAGTTTGCATTCCCACCAACGGTGTAAGAGGGTTCCTCACCAACATCTGTTGTTTCCTGAATTGTTAATTTTAGCCATTCTGACTTGTGTGACATGGTACTTCACTGTGATTTTTATTTGTATTTCAATTCTAAGAGACACATGAACCCCAATGTTTATAGCAGCATTATCCACAATAGCCAAAATATGGAAAGAGGCCAAATGTCCATTGACTGATGGATAAAGAAGATGTGGTATATATATATATATATGTATATACACATAATAGAATATTACTCAGTCATCAAAAAGAACGAAATCTTGCCATTTGCAACAACATGGATGGAACTAGAGGGTATTATGCTAAGCAAAATAAGTCAGTCAGAGAAAGAAAATACCATATGATTTCACTCATATGTGGAATTTAAGAAACAAAACTGATGAACATGGGGGTAGTGAAGGAAAAATGAAATAAGATAAAAACAGAGTGGGAGGCAAACCATTGGAGACCCTTAACTATGGGGAACAAAGTGTGGGTTGCTGGAGTGGAGGTGGGTGGAGGGATGGGGTAACTGGGTGCTGGGCATTAAGTAAGGCATTGTTGTAATGAGCACTGTGTGTTACATAGAAGTGATGAATCCCTAAATTCTATCCCTAAACTAATACTATACTATATGTTAGCTAGAATTTAAATAAAATCTTGAAAGAAAAAAGTCCATATTTGAATGTCTATGTATTCAATCTATGTTGTTTTATTATGCATTGTAAATATTTAGTAGGGATCAGATGGGGAGAATTTAAAGTATTTCCACTTGCTTTTACACTTTATTCTTTTCTGTTTTAATAATAAATCCCTATAATTTAAGTCAATACAGGGACTTTTCTGGAAGTAAAATAATAAAACCCAAGCATCAAAGCAAAGTGTTTAATGTAAAATGCGACCAGAAGACTAGCTACTCCTTAGGAGAATACATACGATAAAAGTAAAGCCTATGTTGAAAAAAAAAAATAAGTGCACCATCTGAACAATATGTATGAAACATTGGGATAAGGAAACCCTATCATGGGGCACCTGGGTGGCTCAGTTAAGTAACTGCCTTCAGCTTTGGTCATGATCCCAAGGTCCTGGGATTGAATCCCACATCAGGCTCCCTGCTCTGTAGGGAGCCTGCTTCTCCCTCTCCCTCTGCCTGCAGCTCCCCCTGTTTGTGCTCTCTATCAAATAAATAAATAAATTCTTTTTTTTAAAAAGGAAACCTTATCATTGTGGTACCTCTGCTTCAAGGACAAAAGGAACCCCAGGAGCAAGTGGCTTAACTTCCAAGATGATGGCCAATGACTCTAGGTGTAGAGAACTTCACATTAGTTCTAGAAGTTTATAACCTAATCTTCAGTCTGAGAATAACAAAACATTTTATCATGGACACAGAGTTTTATGTAGGGTTGTAAAAAGAAAAGACTATTTTCACAACTTAAAGCAAGTGGTTCTAACTAAACCTTAGTTTCCTCATCTACGAAGTAGCTACTGGGTGACAAGGGGCCTGATTACATAATCTGTATGGTTATATTTCTCTACCATTTTATAATTCTATATGCAGTTAACATATGTCTATTCTAAGCATTAAAAACATTTTTTAAAAATCACAAATAGCCAGGTAATAGACCTTACTAAAATAGTTTTGATCAAATACACAACACTCTGAAGTACTACTTAATAAGACTAGTTTAGAAATAATCCTGTCATTGATGATAGATTTTTTTCAGATATGAAGATTAAACATGTGAAAAGTTATTTTGTGATCCAGAAATTTTATTTCTGAAAAGAATAAGAAGTAAACTTTTGAGTACCTAAAATAGGCCAAGAAATATGGGCTAAGTATTTTCCATGGGCCAAATAACTGGGAATCATGAAAATTGTGGACTATCAGTCTTTAGCAGATGCTGTTGGTTCCCAGCCCACATCCCTTGGGTCTTGTTACTTCCATTTGGTCCTGCACAAACACCAACTGTCAGTATCTGCATCCCTTGGCCAAGAGTCTCTGAAGCCTTGGAAGTCTGCCGTGCCTATATCCAGCGGACTCCACGTGCCAGGGAACTAATGTTTCTACCCCTGAGAGCAGCCTACACCAATGGCTGAATGGAATTGCTATATAAATGTACAGCTTGTTCACCCCACAAGTGTTTTACACAATGTCTCAGAATTTCGCAGAGGTGTTAAATCTGATAGCCAGTAGAAGTGGCTGCTTTGATGGTGTTTCCTACACTGGCTACCTCACTTTCCCCATGTCTTTTCCGTACTTCCTTATTCATTTATTTGCACTTGAGTCTTTGTCTCAGGATCTGCTTCTGGGGGTGCACAAACCAAGACTACCAGAAACAGATTGATCTCACGGTGCAAGTAAATCTTCATATGTTATAATTTTGTCCTTTACCCCCCACACTACACACACACTCATGCTCTTTGCCTAAAATTAGGAAAAAACCTTGGAATGAAAAAAGCAATACACACTCACAAAAGAAAAATAAATATGGAAATTTAACATCTACTCTAGAAACAAAGAACATTACAGGCACTGTTTCACAAGTGAAGATATTATAAACTGGAGGGACAGTGGGAAGAAGGATTAGCTCTTTAGTTACCATTTCCCTGCTCTTAGGAGGATTTTGAAGATAAAGACTTGGACAAGTAAATTTTATCAGAGTTGGTGTGAGTTAAGGGTACATTCTGCTGAACACTGGTTCTGAGTCTAAAAGCAAAATTCTGGTATAGACATTTCATGGATATAACCTTCACCTAGTACAGTGGTTGGAACATAATAGAAGCTCAGTATTTATCTATAAATATATAGTGAGAACTAAAATGGATCAGGCAGGCTTTAGAGGCTAAGAAAGAGGAAGTTAACCTTCTATAACTAGCTCAAGACTCTAGGAAAAAAATTAAAAAGAAACTTTAATGTTTCTTCTAAGTCATCCAGCTCAGTTCACCAAGTTAGGAAAGAAGCCCACTTGTTCAAAAACTTCATGTGTCCTGTCTTTCAGGAGCTTGGAGATAACAATAGAAAGGAGGGGGGAGATGTTCCAAAAGAAAGAAAGGGAAACTTCCATCATCCCAATTATGCTTTCAGTATAAAGTCCACACAAAGGGCAAACTTTAAATTTTACCTTCAGAATGACTAAAGAATTAATTACTGTTGTAACATCTTGGTTTTCATGTGTGAAAGTCAAAATTATACCTTCCCAAATGTCTATTTTCATATCTCTGAATTACTTGTGAACACATTATAGGTTACAGGCATACTGCTTTTATCTGGCTTGAGCCACTAATATTAATAGGCCTGACCCTAGGTTAAAATTATTCTGATGGAGGTAAAAGAAACTTAACGTTTGACTGATCCGAGATTTCTTATGTCAACTCCATTTATAATGAATTTGGTCTTTTTTGCTCATCCTTTTTCCCTTCCTTCTTCTCTGATCTCTTTCAGAGGGAGTTTTCTTGGTAAGCCTAGTCCCCAAGATTTTATCATTCTGAATGTGGAGAATAGGTGTAGTAATTCTGATTGGAGAAAAGAGAATGCTTCAAAAAATACAGTCTGGGGCTTCATAGGACAGGAAGTAAAGGAAGAGAATTGAAGAGAATCAGGGACTACTATGGTATATGAGAAATTGAAAAATTGAGAGAAGAAAGTATATTTTATAGTGTTGTTGAATTACAGCTGTGATTCAACTATAAACCACTCAAATACTCATCTGGAAGTATAAGATTATAGCATAGTATGGTATCACTATAGCATAGGAAGTATTATCTGGAACACTAGGCTAAGCTGCTTCTCCTACCCTTTTCTATCCTAAAGCTATTTACAAAGATATTAATAGGTCCCCACTGCACTAGCTGGACAATTTTCAAATAATCTATTAGGAAATCAAACCACCAAACAGGCATTAAGCTATCATCTTCCCATCAACTATAATATCCTTCTGTCTCTATAAGACAGATGTTTAGATGTGCATATTCTATCTGGGAAAAAGTGGGAATTTTATTTCAGCTTTCTGTGCATCATTAGGTTGCTGGAAATCATGAAAACCTAAATTACATATATAAGCTCTTTCATGCATTGAGACCTCTTGTAGGAAGAAAGCAGCAATCAAATCAGTCAGCTCAAATCATCCTCGACATTAGCAAGGTGGCTGTAGGATCATTTTAAGAAATAACTTTCTGCTCCTATTAGCAGACTGATTATACTCTAGCTTCTGTTCCAGGAGAATATCACCATACCAGTCTCCCAAAATGTGTAGTAAAAGAATATAATTTCTTTGCCAATGTTTATATTCAAGTCAAAGTTCTAAAAAAAAAAAATGGAACAAGAATACCAAAAAATTGGAGCCATGGCAGTTTGCACCCCTTCAGCAAAAGCAATCATCAAGGTAAATATTTACTGTTTGGGTTGTTGAACATAGATGTGTGGACAGAAGTTTAATGTCCATACAATCTGTTTCCAATGCATTAGCCATTGCATTACAAACAAACAAGATTCTTTCTTGTTTAAAATGTGTCCCACATGCTCAGAATCAATATTGATCAACAGACTGCAGTATTATTTGGCAGTTCAGAAATGACAAGATTATGGACACATTTCAATTAAAAAATAATTTCAGAGAACACAATTCATATACATTATGTATCTAACAATGCTTCCAGAAAACATTTAGGAATCTACCATATCAACTATGAACAGAGTCTTGGTCTACTTTGTCAAACAATATAATGTAGATGAATTACTTATGGAGAAGCTACAGACAGCCTTCCATTTTTTTATATAACAAATTCCTTAAATATATTCAAAAGTTAAATGTGAAAAATAAAATGGTCTGTGTTAAATCTTAGCTCCACAAATTACTAGTTAAAAGATTACTTAACATCTCTGATTCATACATTTATTCATTCAACAGATACTTACTGTGTGCCTGTTATATGTCAGGCAACATTCCCGGGTTTGGGAATGCAGAAGTCAACAGAAGAGGCTACAGGCCCAGCTTTCATACTTTCAAGTAAAGGAAGCAATAAAAAGGACAAATATCCAACATATTAGAGCATAATAAATGTAGAAAGAAAAATAAAATAAAGCAGAGAATGGGATATGAATTTTAGAGGTATTAGGTACATATTAGATAGATATTTTAGATAGAGCCAGGTAAGATGTCACCAAGAAGATGACCTTAGTGATAACTGAAGAAAGTCATGTTGATATCAATGGCAGGAAAGAGTGTTCCACGAATGGCAGGTGCAAAAGCCCTGAGCCATGGGCGCCTGGGTGGCTCAGTTGGTTAAGCGACTGCCTTCAGCTCAGGTCATGATCCTGGAGTCCCGGGATCGAGTCCCGCATCAGGCTCCCTGCTCAGTGGGGAGTCTGCTTCTCCCTCTGACCCTCCCCCTTCTCATGCTCTCTCTCTCTATCTCATTCTCTCTGTCAAATAAATAAATAAAATCTTTAAAAAAAAAAAAAAAAAAAAAGCCCTGAGCCAAGACCATGCCTGACAAGAAATGAGGATAGCTAGAGCAGACAGATGAAAAATAGAATAGTAGGAGATGAGGTCAGGGAAGTAATGAGATCACAGCTGGGGAACAGACCATAAAAGCCTTTTAGTTAATAGCACGGACCTTCAAGGTAATAAGTTATTAGATGATTTTGAGAAGTGATATTATCTGGCTTCCAATTGACAGAAATAATAATAATTTTTGCTCATAGGTTTACTGTAAAGATGAAGTAAGATAATTGACAAAAAATGTTTCCCACAGTACATGACAAAGGCTAAACATAAAATATTAGCTGCCATGATTATTTTTGTTAACTAGACAAAGATTAGAAAAACATGATCAAAGCTGAAAGTCATTTCATGGGTGTGCTTCTTATTTTTTATTTGTCTCTATCCTTCAAAAATCAGAATAATAATCCAAGGAGGGAAAGAGAAGTAATAAAGAGATGCTTCCGTTCAAAGATCAAGTGAAGATAATTTCTGGAACATTTAAGTGATTTAAAATAAATGGAGGAAAAAACTTGAAGTACAAAACAGAAGAATATTAAACTTTCCAGGTAAATCTCTCAATGCTCTAAGCATAGAAATAATTGGAAATCGATTTGAAGCTACTCGAATTGATATTTCTTCCAACTCAGGGCCAGGAGGAAGAATCCAAAACTGTTTGGATGACTTTTGGCAAAGTGTTATACTCAGTAAATAGAAAGGATTTGTTGGAAATAGATTTCCAAGAAAGCTACTAATAGGCCTCCCTGCTGGCTGAGCAAGATTGCTGAAATAAAATAAAGCAAGGCAGAAGGTATTATTGCCTACTTAAGCAGTGTGGCATAAAAATTAATGCAGTAGCTAGATATTGGAGAAAAAATAAACAGATCATGCTCAAAACATCATAGAGACAATATACCTCGTATCTCTCCCAGTAAATCATGACAGGTGTACAATAGGCATGAATGATACAAAGAAAGGAGGATTTATGATTTGAACTCCCAGAGAACCTTCAAAGTGCAGGATCTCATTTCGCACACAGCCCAAGGAATAGTAAGTCGTATCTTTCATTTTTATATCATTTTATGTATTCCATTCCTTTTAAAAGTATTTATTGATTATCTATTATGTGCAAGGAGCTGTGGAAAATAGAATACTGTGTAAAACATGGTTCTTACCGCCCAAACTACTTACATTACAGCAAAAGGACACAGGGCAAAGACTATATTCATTCAACATAAGACACCATCAATTTAAGTTAAATCAAAGTAATAATTTGGGGGGAAAAAGAAAATCATTAAGTATACATAGAACTTTTAAGATAAACCCCAATTTCAGAAACATTAAAATTTGAAAGAAATGAATACTTTAAATATAAAATCAGGTATATAAAATCTCTATAATGAGAGGAAGCAAAAGTCTCAAAGATGGTTTTTGAAATAAGTAGGTGTTAGAGGAGCACAAAGGAAAAAGGTATTAGTACTGGGTCAGAGGGTTTAGCAAAATACGGACGATGTTAACATTTCAGCTGAGCTTTAAAAAAGGAACTAAAAAGTCTATAATGGAAATGGTGGGTAAAAAATGTATCCTAGGCAAATGGAAGTGGAGGGTAAGAAATGCATTCCCGGCAGATGAAATAGCACACAGAGAGGCACAAAGCAAAAATTACTGTGCACAGAGCGGCAGGCTTAAATTCAGATCGACTAAAGAAGGTTCATATTGGACCCCGTTGTAAGGAGTTTCAAATGTTAAATAAAGGATAGTAAACATTGCCATGCCAGAAACTAGGAAGTTTTAAAAGTGAAGAACAAACGCTCTCACGTGCATGATTTAGGAAGATTCACAAAGAAGCAATCCACAGGGAACTGTAGAGAGGCTTGGCTGCAAAGTGGGAGAGGAGTAAGGAACATTTCATAAGACCCCAGGCAAATGCCGCCAAGCCAAACAGAAAGGTAAAGCAGTGGGTTGAAAAGATATGTGCTCCATGTTAGCGCTTTTACTGACATGATCATGACTGATACACAGTAGTGTGACATCAAAAGAATAAGAATTATTATTCAAGTGTTATTTTCTGTTTGTTTGTTTTGTTTTGTTTTTTTCTTTTTTTAATTATTATTATATCATGTTAATCACCATACATTACATCATTAGTTTTTGATGTAGTGTTCCATGATTGTTTGCGTATAACACCCAGTGCTGTTTGTTTTTTTGTTTGTTTGTTTGTTTTTTAAAGATTTTATTTATTTATTTGAGAGAGAGAGAATGAGAGAGAGAGAGCACATGAGAGGGGGAGGGTCAGAGGGAGAAGCAGACTCCCCGCCGAGCAGGGAGCCCGATGCGGGACTCGATCCGGGGACTCCAGGATCATGACCTGAGCCGAAGGCAGTCGCTTAACCAACTGAGCCACCCAGGCGCCCTGTTTGTTTGTTTTTAAGACAGAGAGTGTGCACATGCATGCACAAGCAGGGGATGGTGGCAGAGGGAGAGGGAAAGAGAGAATCATAAGCAGGTTCCACATTCAGTGCAGTGCTCAACTTGAGGCTCATGGAGGGGCTCGATCCCACAGCCCTGAGAGCATGACCTGACCTGAAATCAAGAGTTGGATGCTTAACCAACTGAGCCACCTAGGCACCTCATTATTCGGGTTTTAAAAAGGAAGAAGCCAAGAGAGAAAATTTGTGACCTTTTTTTTTTTTTTTAACTATATCTAATGTTAAAAGATAAACTGAGACATACTCAAAATTTTAAGATTTTTAAGAAAAATCTATTGTAATTAGGCAGCACCAAACCATAAGTAGTTAGGAGTGCTTATCTGACAAGAACCAGAGTAAACACTTATATAGATAATGTGTGGTAGCAAAGAAAGGAAATTATTTGATTGACTATAGCTTAAAGAAAGCCTAGTTGGCTGTTCGTGATTTGTTGTCCTTAGCGTTTTGATTTTGGAACCTTGATGCATTTATAGGCTTAGATTTTGGTTTGCTTGCATAGGGCCACCATGGCATTAAAGCCACCTCAGTAATGGCCTCCTGTTTTAAAATTTAATGCTAGGAAGTGAAAAAATCAGTGCCAGAACACAATTCTACTGCCTCAGAGGGCAGATCTGTTGTTCTCTTCACAGCACATGAACTAATTCTCATGTAGGCTTCTGGTCAGGAATTAAAGAATGTTTTAGGATGAACTACATATTACAACTTGTAAGTGGAAAGCAGTATGAGATGAAGTATGCAATGCTTTGCTAAACAAAAATGGCCCTAGTGACTCAACAGTTCAATCTCACACAGCTGTTGACATTGTTTGTGGCCATGACAGTTTGTCTAGGCATTGTCTCCATGCCCAGCCTGTGGCCACATCATCAGAAAGCTAAGACAGAATGCTAGGTGACTGCATGGAAGGGGAGGTGAATCAAAATTTTGGCTACTTCTTTAGCAAGACTGAGTTTAAGATAAACTGCTAATTCCATAGTCCTATTTCAAAGAATAAGATATTTCTGAAAGAAACTGGGCATTAAAGAAATTTCATTTAATGATAATAGACAAATTACAAAGAAAAATAAACTAAATTCCCTAAGCATTGCTGGCATGATGAACTTTGGTTCTCAATTTCCAAAGAATTTCTTAGGTGTGTGGTACAGTTAAAAAACGATGGTCTTTGGGACAACTCTATCAGAATCACCTTGGGTGATCCATAATTCAGATTATAAATCAGGTATACTGAAGTTAGCCTTGGAAATCTTGACAACCAGATTTGGAAAACACTGTTCCAATGGATAGTGTGACCAATAGATAGTTCACATTGAATCCATAAGAACAAGTTAGTTTTTATCTTTACATGCCATAATAACTTACATGTTTGAATACAGTCCAAGTCACATTCTTTCATAAGCAACCAATTTCTATCTTTTTTAAGATACTATATTAATGTTGATACTAAGCATTTATGAAAACCACATATCCTTTTATTTATTTAAAATTTTTTTCACATATTCTTTTCTCTCTAGCATCTTTTAAGATGATCCATGTTACTGTATGTTTCAGTAGTGTGTTCCTTTTTATTGCTGAGTGTAATTTTTAAAAATTGAGAAGGAGGAAGTAATCCTGATCACAAGTAGGATTTTCCTTCATAAAGATTAATTTTGACTAGTAAATATTTACACATATATGTACATATATACAGACACATCCATATATGCATGCTACAAAGTTCACGTACGATTTCAAGATTATTCTATTTGTAGTTATACAGTTTGTAATGATATTTTATTGGCTTTGAGCAACCTCCATTTATTTAATGTGCCCCAAAGAAAAGATCCCAAAGCCTCATTTTTCCAAGTTCTTTGCAGGGTGGACCTGTTCGATTACTGCATTAGGGATAGATCTACTCCACTACTCTGGTGAAAGTCCTTGGTGGATTCATGATTATTCCAATGAACAAAACACAAACGTTTCATAGGAATTTTGTATAAATTCTAAAAAAGTCATCAGGGAATGTGTTAGAAAAAAAAGATATTCTAAAACAAGTTTCCATCAAAATCCAGACAGTAAATAGCTTAGGCTTTGTGGGCCATATGGTGTTTGTCATAGCTACCCAACTCTGCCGTTGTAGCATGAAAGCAGCTACAGACAATATGTAAATGAAGGAGCATATCTATGTTCCAATAAAATTGTATTTACAAAAATAGGCAATTAATAACACATATCAGAGTGGTCAAAATCCAAAATGCAGGCAACGCCAATGGCTGGTAAGGATGAGGAGCAATGGGAGCTCTGACTCATTGCTGGAAAGAACGCAAAGTGGTACAGCTGCTTTGGATGGCAGTTTGGCAGTTTCTTAACAAAAGTAAATGTACTCTTACCATACATTCTAGCAATTACGTTTCTCAGTACTTACTCAAAGGAGTTGAAAACTTAACGTCTACACAAAAACCTGCACACAGATATTTATAGCAGCTTTATTCATAACTGCCAAAAACTCAAAGCAACCAAGATGTCCTTCATGAGGTAAATCACTAAACAAACTGCGGGACACCCATACAATGAAATAGTATTCAGTAATTTTAAAAATGAGCTATCAAGTTATGACAAGATGAAGAGAAACTTTATTTTTTTTTCCAATGAAGAGAAACTTTAAATGCATATTGCTAAGTGAAAGAAATCGATCTGCAAAGGATATATATTGTATGATTCCAACTACAGGACATTCTGGAAAAGGAAAAACTATGGAAACAATAAAAGATCAGTAGCTGCCTAGCATGGGGAGGGGAAGGATAAATGAGTGGAGCACAGGGGATTTTTAGGGCAGTGACTCTAACTATTCTGTATAAGATGTAATGGTGGACACAGGACATTATGCGTTTGTCAAAACTCATAGAATTTACAACACAAAGAGTGAACACTAATCTAAACCATAGACTTTAGTTAATACTAATGTACCAGTATTGGTTAATCAATTTTAACAAAGGTATCACACCAACACAAGATGTGAATAGCAAGGGAAACTGTGGAGAGGGTAAGAGTAATGGGAACTCTGTTCAGTTTTTCTGTAAACTTAAAATTGCTCTAAAACAAAACAAAACAAAAACAGACAATGAGCCAGATTTTGCCTGTGGGCTGCAGTTTGCTGATCCCTGCTCTAGAGAATGAAAACATCATCACAGAATACTTGGAGCTCATAAAGTTGTCTTTGTGAATCTCAGTAACTTCCAAGAAATTCACTCAATAAGGTTTTCAGAATTTTGTTTGGAAAAGCAGTGTTCTCATAATAGCACTCCTGCCAGTTACATTCATATTCTTTTTCCTATGGCAAAAAGTTATCCATTATAATCATGAAACTAAATCCATCTACTTTCCATACAAGCCACAGCTAAGCCTTTCCTTCTCACCTTGAGTGTTAGGGGACCTCATACAGCCCACAGAGCCCCTGTGCTGGGGAACAGAGCACACGACTGCAAGCACAAACACAGCTCCAAACACAGGTTCTTCAGATTATGTCTTCACTGGGGCTGTTCAAAACTTCTCCATGGGAGGGGCGCCTGGGTGACTCAGTCAGTTGAGTGTCTGGCTCTTGGATTCAGCGCAGGTCATGATCTCAGGGTGGTGAGATGGAGCCCCACATTGGCATCAGGCCCCTCGATCAGCTGGGAGTCTGCTTGAGATTCTTTCCCTCTGCCCCTCCCCTCACTACTTGCCCACTCTCTCTCTCAAATAAATAAATAAAGTCTTTAAAAAAAATTCTCTGTGGGAGTCGATATTTTACTGCCCTCTTAAGTAGTCTCATATTCTATATTTTAGAAAGCTTCATTTTCTAGAATTTTCACCTGCTATGTTATCATCAGCATTACAAGAAACAACCATAGCATTTTTTTAAGAGTGCTATAAACTCAGTCTTCCTTCCTCAATCTCTGTGACCACTTACAGCAGCAATGCCTACTGCGTTTTTTTAAAGATTTATTTGAGAGAGAGAAAGCAGGGAAGAGAACCCAGAAATATCCCTTTTAAATAGAAGCACCAGCATCTGAGTTATGATTTGAGTTTATTTGTCAAGTGATCTAGTCATGAGAAAATATAAATAACCTTGAGAGAAGTAATAGAGACATCTACTATCAGCTATTTACTACATACCATGCTATAACAGAAGCTAATACATAAACAAAACAAGGTTAAATACAAAAACAAGGACCCAGTGCCATATAATTGCAGTCTGTCCTAATAATCTCTCTACATTTTTTTTTTGTTTGTTTGGGGGGGTTGTCTCCAACTTCTGTGTGTGGGAGGAAGGCAAGGAGGGAATCAGAGTTTGCAAGGAGAATTTTGCCTTGTTCTTTTGCTAATTTAATGTTCAGCATCTGGTCCACCTGCTGTTGTGCATGAGCTACAGTGATCTGACACAGATCATGGAATGCTGATTCAAAAATAATGAAGAGCTGATTTTAGATTGAAATTCTTTGTGGGTGAACTAACAACATTCGAGCTTATTAAGACCAGTCAATAACTAACTAAATTTTTGCTTTTGAATTATTTTAACAGATGGCTGCTTTATCTTGTTTCATATATCTTTCATAAGCTCACAAACAGCGCTCATTTGCATTTTCTTTCCATCTTGGAAAATAATTGCTGTAGTTCTTCAATCTTATTCCTTTATGCAGTTAAGTTGAAATTTTTATGTTGAAATTTTAGCCTGGACTTTTTCACCATATAGTTGCAGGTTTAGATTGTTAGTAATAATTAAGTGTGGATTAGGGGCATATGTAAGTTTCAACATATGCCTCAGAAACTCAAGGCATAGGAAAACACTCCACCCATTTCTTCCACTGCAAAAGGTGAGATTCTTTGCCAGAGAATGATCTGCTTATATAAGGAAATTTTTCAAAAAGTTATAAAAACTTGAAGGCAATAACATAAATTTTTCTAATAGTGACAATTTTGCAAACAGGTATTTAAGCCATTATGGTAGTCACATCTCTGAGGTGCTTATAGGGCAAAGTTTTTCAATGGCTGTATGCAACATATATACCACCCTACATCTAAGAATCTTTAAGCAAGTGTCATAACTTGATGTAGCACATTACACCAATACAGAATTTATCCCAGTCAGTAGATACTCTTTCTCCTCTTGGCTAGCCTAATTTATTTCTAGAAATACTTGAATTTTTTTTCTCTCTCATGGATAGGGCTTCCCTTTGATCAAGGATAGTAACTGCTATATGAGAGAAATAGAAGCCTCTATCTACTAAGAAGAAACATAAAGGCTCGTATTGTGGAGATGTCGCTAATTAACTGCAATATTCATAAAACTTCTCGAAAAAATAAAAAGAAAATTGGTATCAAGTCTGAGAATACCATAATTACCATCTGAAAAAAACAAGCAAACTAGTTTACATAGAAACTAGTTTGATAATTCTGCAGCCAATTAGTAACTAACAATACAACAAAGTTACCTAAAGTACTCAAAAGAACAGGGCTTGTTCTTGCTATACTCTCTAAACAAAAACAAGCCTGGTGTGGTAGCTTGGTTACATTAATGATCCCAAATAGTACCTCCCTACACCCTGGTCTTTGCCCTTAACTGTGTTCTTCTCTCCCACACTGACTTTACCACCTGACTTATTTTCAGCAATGGGATACTAGCCAATGTGTTACAAGCAAAGACTTGAAAAGGACATGTATGTTTCTGCTTGCCCTCTTCCATGACTGGGCTGACTCATTCTCGGGCCCTTTCCACCATCAAATGAACATGCCAAGGCTTGTCTGATGAAGGCATGTGAGAGACTTATGGACCAAAGTGAAGCTGTCCAAGCTAAAGCCATCATAGGCAAAACGGTTCTCTGCTAACCTGCCAGATGACCACAGATGCACGATCTAGCCCAGCTCATATCAACCCAGCCTATATTGACATAACCAATCGGCCAGCTCATAGACTCCTGAGAAATAATAAATGTGTGTCTGTTCTGGGGTGATTTGTTACACAGTATTATTATGTCAAGAGATCACTGACATGCCTCATTATATTCTGAAAATCTGAAAACTTATTAACCCACTGTTTTTTACCTGAATATGTTGACTTGCTGAGCACAATGCTCTCCATTTGTCTTTTTCCCACAATAAACTGAAATTAAATGTTTCATTACAGATTTAAATATCTGTTGTTGTTATTAATACTTACATTCAGATGTGACATACCAGTTAACTAAAATTACTGTCAACTTCCAGGTCAAGTCTTTGTAGTTATCCAATATACCTTTTACCAAAGGTAGTCTTAAGACCTGAAGGTATATTTCTAAATAAGATGTGGCTTAATCTGAAAAATAAAATATCCCATAAGCTTTGGGGAAACAAACAAATAGAAATAAAGTCTATTCTAGGATATCAAATAAGAGTTTGCTTAGAGTATATGTAATTCCTTGCTGCTACATTTTCTCTTTTTGGATTTTCAATAAAAGTCAGCCTGATGACAACTAGAATCAATCGATTTATTTCTTGTTGTTACAAATCAAAGGTCATTTTAAAGGGACACTCCAATTCTTGCCAAGATTTCCATACCTTTCCCAAGGACAGTACTATATCAATATTAGAATAATATGCTCATCATGTCTTTGCATTCAGAGATTGGAAACCTTCAATATGTTTTTCTAATATAGAAAAGAAACCTGGGGCATTCAAGAGGTGAAGTTATTTGCTACTTGCTCAACCTCTCAGAATCTTGTTTCTCCTTTTATCACAGATCAAATGATGTTGTTAGACAGAGAAAAGTTTGGGCAATATGACACTCTGTCCTCAAATAACTATTCCTTCCTCCATATTTCTGTGAGAGTAGAGAATACCATGAATCAGAAAACAGAAATGATTTGTTTTTATCTTACAGTCATCAACCCAAATAAAGACATGCATGGAAATTTAATGTAAGAAAGTGATAAGTTCTAAAGTTTTAAAATAAAGTTTTAAAATAGGATACCTTATTTCCAGTGGGCTTATAGCATGCCATAAGAGTGTAGGATATAAACAAAGAGAGGTGAGATTGCCAAGTAAGCACTTCTTATTTCCTTACTATTGGTAATGACAATCACTACTATATGTCTGCTTACTCTAAGTCAGACTCTCTGCTAAGTGCTCTCCAGATATTTTATTTCATGCTTCAACAACCATATGATTCAACAAAAAAATACAACTAATTGGCAGATCCAGGAGCCATTTCTCTCTCCCTTCTCCCAGACTAGCTTCCAGTGTAGTGGCTAGAAAAGTAAAATATTCATTTTTCCAGCGTTCCTTGTAGTGAGATGGCCATGAAACAAGGTTCTGACTAATGACATATAAGCAGAAGTTGGTTTAAGGGATTTCTAGGCTTTTATTTTCCTGATTAAAACAGATTCCTGATTAATGATTCCTTCTCCTTCCTCCTTTGAATGTGGATTTGATGCCCAGAGCTGTGGCAGCCATCTTGTCACCATACGGGAAAAAAACAAGAAGATTACAGAGATATCATCCCCGATATTACTAAATCACTAAACCAATTCCAGGAGCCATCTACCTCAATATTTCTTGTCATAAAAAAGAAAATAAACCCCTATTTATTAAAGTCACTGTTAGTCAAGTGTTTCACTATTTCAGCTTATAAATATTCCTGATAGAAATTCCAAATCCTCTGTCTTTTTTGTCCAGTTTGTAGATTATTTTCTTTAAGTCATTTCAAATAATTCAAAGTCCAAAATAAATCCACACATTCAATTAAAATTGTATAATATCTAAATTTGAAATATCTCAGGGAGATTTTAATTTTTGCTTTAGTGTTCAACAAATTGAAATTAGTCTGTACTAAGATATCCAAGTAACTTCAAGCATGAAAACAATCTATTAACTTCAAACACCCATTTATTCTAAATATACACAAAATATGCAAAGAAGTATTCATACCTACTTAGAAACTAATAGAAGCTATGATGCCACAATTGAAAAAAAATAGCTTTAAGTAAATATCTACTGTTAAAAGTATAGATTAAAAATGTAAACATTTAAAGGAATGAAAAGTCCATGTAAAATATCCAATCCAGAAGGCACGCTTGATATTTATTCACCTAATTTTCACACATATAACCAGAGCCCTCATGCCTGGGAAGGTGCTTTATATTTCTGTTCATTATTAAACCCCAACTTCTTAAGGAAGCCAAGTAGTGCCTCCTCTCTTCCTGTGCTCAGTGTTGAAGTAAACATTATATTGGTAATCTCTCCAAACCTTTCCAACACCAGTCTTATCCTAGGTTTCCAGTGCCTGTGAGGTACTGTTTGTAAACTGAGATCACTTGATTGCTGATTTTAGTATAATGAGCACCAAGAAAAGCAGAATTAGTAGATATAATTACCAAAATATTTACTTTTTATTTGGCCATAAGGCAGCTATAAAGGAACAAAGACCAAGACTGACATTAAAGTATAAAATGGGAGACTTGCAGAGAACACATTTCCTGGGAGCAGGCCTTGCATTCACCCTCTTATCTCTGAGGGTGCTGCAATTTCTCAGACTGCTCCTCATTTAGAGAACTGTGGAATTATTAAAATGATTTACTTTGGATTTTGAATTGTGAAGACAATGGAAGTAAAACTGCACTCTCAGATTTTGGTATCATAGAGGGAGTTCAGGTTTGAAAGCCAGATGAACATTTAATAGCTTACACACCTGGGTGGTTTACTTAACATCTTTGAGTTTTAGGATCTCATCTATAACTCACAAGGAAGTTGCAAAGTAAATATATCATTTCTCTAAAGTGCTTGGTACAGACCATGGCATATATTAAAAGTTCAATGAATGACTGCTATTTTTACTAACTTGATTATCATTTTGATATACTATCTTATTTTGTAAGTGTCTTTAGACAAAACTAGAAGACATACTACAAAAGCTCAGACAGCTTTACACTTACTCAAAAGGAGTAAATATAATCTTAAATTAATCTTAAAATTAAATCTTCTTTTAAAGCCTATAACTTTAAGTATGAGGCAAGGAAACTGTGGTGAGAACAGCCATTGATACTGACAAGGTCCCTGACCAGGCTGAGGAAACCTTGGGTAAACTCCAAGTTCAATAAGGGCTGAGAGAAAATAAAATAAAACCACAGTAAATTATGTTTGCTCCATCTGCCTAAAATGTGAAGAAAGTGCCATCATGGTGTCCTATTAGCCATCATTTTATTTGTTTAGTAAATGTGAGATTGGTCAAGAAGCCCATGATACATCTGGCAGCCTAGGTCACAAAACGTTAGTTATAAGTGAAAAACAAGAATTTACACCCTCTTTATAGTCATCCTTCCCGCTAGACTGTTCACTTAACAAGTATTTGAGCTCCTTTTGTTTGTTAGGAACTGAGGATACAAAGGTTAATAAGATACAGCTCCTGCCCTCATGAAAATCTCCCAGTCTGGTTAGAATAAGAAAGCTTTAAAAACTGACTTCTAGGGCAACCATGATAAGCAGCAAGAGGGGCTGAGAGTGAGTTGTTTGTAGAGATCATGGACAATAAATGCTCGATAGCTCAAGTTACTTATCAAAGTTATATCATGAAGGGTCTCCCCCTTCCCTGCCTCCCTGATAAAGCTTTCTTATGTGAGTGCCAAGGCTGGGAGACCGGAATGAGGCAGAAAAGATTACCAATCCAGGCTTGGATTGAACTAAGATTACGAAATCAGCCTTATTAAACAAAGAACGATGGGTCATCTGCCCCACCAAGCTTGACTCAGAAATTCCAAATATCCAGTCTATGAAGCAGTCCAAGTGGACAGCCTTCGAGCCTCGCTCCTATCCCCACGAGGTGGTCTTAATCTCCAGAAGGAATGGTAGTAACGGTGACCTCATAACAAATCAGGAAGGCTCTCTGGTTGCCAGATCCGACTATGTACACTTTGTCTATGGTCATTGTGCTTTTCTTCCCTGCAACACTGGAGCAAACAGAGATGGAAGAGTAATAATAAAATAGACATGCAAATAAGTAATTATAATGCAATGAAGTAGGGAAGTGCAATTAGTGAGCAATGAATTCATCTTAGTCCTGGGATCAGATGCTCTCAGAAAACTCAGAAGACTTGTCACATGCTGGTACTTGAAAGAAGATACAGAGATTTCACAAGCTGGTGTGTGGAAAGGGGACTAGGAAGAGAGCAGGGGGTAGGAAAGTGATTGATGTGCTCCAGAAAAGATAAACAATTTGACATAACAAGAGGGCAACTGTATATGTAAAAGGTGGGAGTAGGGGGTGGTAGTGGTAGGTAAGAGGAAAGCAATAAGACAAAAAATAAAGTTAAAAAGTTAAAGCAAAGTTGTGGGCATGACATCTTGGGGCAAGGCATAGGGGAATATATTAAGAAATGTATACTAAATATCAAGTGAATGTATAATAAGTTTTCACAACTATCATACTCTTTTTGTTAAAATTCATATTAGTGTAACAGCTTTTCACATTTATACAATGTGAATTCAGGGAATCACTGTTTATGCTTTTGCTGCTTTTTTAAAGCTAAGATTAGCTTTTCAATATTTTTAATCAATCGGCCAATCAATCAATCAATCCAGATTGGGTATGGCCTTTTGTGCCTGAGTAAAGAGTCAGACAAAGCCATGCAGCTCAAATTTGCTCCCTAAAGTAGGACAGGTTTTTAATTTCCTATGCATTATGCAAAGGGACACTTTTAATCCCTATTTTTGTCTTTTCTTGAAAACTTAGATGTGGCAATAATCATGGAGGTGAGGTTCAGTGGCCTGTGGTATGTGACATCCAGTTGGCCACAGACCCTGCCCAGCCCGCTTCACTTACTTTGTTTCCTGCCAGACCTTGGAAGGCAGATGAGTATTTTACTCCTGCACTCAGTGATGGAAAAATGGCAAAAGTGTTTTCAAAGGAGACTGATTAGATCTCATTAGTTATAATGTTCAGCACCGTGAGCAAAGAAAAAAGGGAAATCAAACTCTACTACTGACAGCCAGTATTTTAATAGTTTAAAAGTCTCACTGTTGCTTATGCAATTTTCAGTAGTATGTAAATGGACCTCTGAAATTCAGCTTTCTTACTACCAACTTCCCCTGTTTCTCTTCTTTTGTAAAAAGATTTTTAAATCATAGAGCCCATCCATAGAAAGCCATAGAAGATAAACTATTCTGTTGTGCTGAATGCCTTTAAATATTTCAAATCAAAGTAAACCACTTGGTATCATTCACCTATGATGTTTTAATGTATATTAAATACAGAGCTTAGCTCCAGCTGATTAAACTTTACCCTAAATTTACAGTGTTTTCAAAACCCTTTAGCAGGTGTGTTGCTGTGGTATGTGGCCTTACTACTTGATGGTGATTTAGTTTCACACCCCAAGTCAGAGAAAAGTTGAGTTTAATAATATCACCATACTTCACTGCAGTGCACTGAATTAAAAACAAATTAATATTTTATCCTCAGGTATTTCTTACCATAATCCAGAGTCTTATTGAAAGAGATTTATTAACAGAACAAGGAGTTTGCTTTGTTTAATTTAGCTATGCCTTTATTAAGTTTGCTAATCAAAGCTGTTTTGAGATTTTCCAAGATGCATACCTAAGATGCATAAAAATGTCAGGCTTTCAAGGAATTAAGTTTGCAAAATCCTCTAAAGAAAAACATTGGCTGATGGAAAATATGAACAGATACATCTCATGCCATCACAATGCATAAACACAAGATGGAAAACATAACTGACAATGAGATAGATCTCTAATATTTACTGAGTACCTTTTATATGTCAGGTATTATTTTGGGCCTTTTATATACTATACATTTCAACCTTACAACAAACCTATGAGAAGTTACTGTCCCCAATTTACAGAAAGCTTAAGTAACATGGGAGATGACACAAAGGCAAAAGGCGCTCACTTTTGAACCCAAGACTTGTCTGATTCCAAAGCTATGCTTGGAGAGAAAATAAAGGCTTAAAAATTATCTGGAGTTTTACCAAGCATTGCCCAATCCTGCTAAAGGTCTGCTGCCAATCTCAGCTATATCGGAGGATCTGAACCTATGTATGCATACCGGAGAGGAGAGATTCACGGGTGTCTCATATTTGTTCGTCTGTTAAGAGATTCTCCTGCACACTTACACTCAAGCTAACAACAGTCCCATATGTCTAGGAGGTTTTAAGAAAATGGGCTTTTCCTCCCTGACAAATATTTAGGCTATCTTAAAGGAGCTCAACTCTTGGGCACCTAGACAAAGAGTGCCCCTTTGATTGTTTGTTTGTCGTGGATGAATGTATATGATCCTATTATAAAGAACAGCAATAAACACACTCACAAGCTGTCCATCTCTGCCAACGCTATGAACTAAATTGTGTACCAGAGGCTGTTGATAATCTTCTCAAAAGAATCCTTACACCACAGACACTCTTTCGACTTCAGTTTAATTTTTCACTAGGTTTGAGAAAAAGCAGGCCAAATCACTGTACCAAAGGAGCAATAACTCTATCCAGATATTCTTGTATGCAAAGGAGCTGTGAGACTCAAGTGTAAGAATAATGAAGCTGCCAAGCAAGATAGATGTAATGACAGCACGAAACAACACGATAACTGACCAAAGAACAGAGTGAGATCTATGTTGCAGAGGCCAGTAAACCAAAGGTGGCTTGTTGGGACCAAACTCTAAACATTAAGATCGGGTCACATCAAAAAACCCAAAGGAAGGCTTTGAAGGAGCAGATCTCTCTCTGAAGGCTTCATTTCACTTATGGACTCAAACAGGTACAAACCTACTTTCAAATCTTGCTATCTGCCTAGCGTTAAAGAGCGGAAAGGCCAGGAAGTAATACTCCAAACAAAACAAACAGGTAATGGCAGTTGTCAGAATTTTAAATGGAATCATTACTCTACTTGATGTTAACAACTCTGCTGTAAACGGGCACATTTCCAGAAGCTCAACACTTATTTTATGTCCAGATTTCACAATTTTTCCCAGTTACAATAGTATTTGCAGGGAGCTCTTTTCTTCCTGCCTATGTATTGTCTTAGATTTTAAGCTCCTTGAGGCAATGATATATTTCACAGTAAATTTTGTATAACTGGCTGCACTTTCTTTTGTATACTAGCTCGTTGCTTTTATAAAAGATTGTATATTTCTGGGGTGCCTGGGTGGCTCAGTCATTGGGCGTCTGCCTTCGGCTCGGGTCATGATCCCAGGGCCCTGGGATCGAGCCCCGCATCCCGCTCCCTGCTCAGCAGGAAGCCTGCTTCTCCCTCTCCCACTCCCCCTGCTTGTGTTCCCTCTCTCGCTGTGTCTCTCTCTGTCAAATAAATAAATAAAATCTTAAAAAAAAAAAGTGTGTATATTTCAATAAGGTTTTTCCATTATGTCATTTTATTTGACTCATTGTCTTGAGGGGATGAGTGAGATGGCATGATTACGCCAGCTTTATAGACAAAACTTAAAAATATTAAATAGTTTCTCAAGAACACACAACTCTTCAACAGGAGGGTTGAGGCCAGGAGGGTTGAATACTCTAAGCTAAAAAGGAACCCAATTTTTGGACTTCTTTGTTTTCAAAGAAGAAAAAAGCTACAGTAATTTTCACATAATCTCTTGTCTACTCAGCCTAAATCCTGGGTCAAACACTGGGAACCCATGACTAAAATCGTTAGGACACTTGTTGTTTAGCCCAAATACTGTTTATAAAGGGCAGCATAACAAAGAATAATCCACTGTAGCAGAAACCTTTTCCTCATTGATACTGATTAGTAAAATTGTCTAATAAAGGTAGTCAGGAAAACTTATGCAAACTGGATATTTATAACACTTGAATTTTACTGATTAAGGACAATACACTTATTACCAGCATCTCTCCCATTAGTCATCTCGAGTTATGGTCTGTTTTCTTAAGTCTCTCAGAATCTGCTTTGAAAGACAGAGAACTTTTCGTGCTTAGAGGGATCCCAAATCTCTAGGGTTTTAAAGCTTCCTTTGAATAAGTTAAAGTAGGGATACGTCACCATCAGGGAGTTTTCCTTGCAATGTTTAGCTAGAACAAAATCACTCTGAGACATATACACAGGACGTGCAGCCCTCACGTGCCGCAAACCCACACGTGGCCAGATGGAACTAAAGCGACTTAATCTGGGGCCTATAGCCATATTAACAGATGTTTTCCTTTGTACCGCTTAGTTTCTTCATATTTGTCTGTTCATCTTAGCAGACATTTTCAGTATTTAGTGGGCGTAAGCATCACCTGAGGTGCTTTTCTAAAATGCAGGCTCTCGGGTCTCTAGTGATTTGGATTGTGTCTGTTGTGTTTGTGAATCAGCATTTTAACAAATCCCCTCCATCCTATGAGGCCAATGCAGTATTTACAACACACTGGTATGCGGGATAACATCTCAATCCCTTATCACAGTATACACAGTCTTCCTAAGCTGGCCCTTGTCTACTTATAATCTGTACTTCTTACAACCCAGAGGGAATGCTACCGCTCAAGTTGAACTTGCAAATTTCCATGGTATTTCAAATATTTGTGCTATATTTCACATTAATTCCTGGAATACATTCCCTCTAACCAATATTTACCACTTTATTTTCCCATCATCCTTCATATCTCCTGGGAATAATAGGCCCCTGGGAGGAGGTGGGGTATGTGCTTTTATCCAAGCATGTTCTAATAAAATCTGCTAGCCATAGCACCCATTCTCTTAGCCTCGGGGAAACAGGAGGAAGTATGTGAGACCGACTAAATATTTTCCCTAAGATTTTTCAAATGGGAAATGGTAAAAAGAAATAGACCTTTCCTAGTGAAAAGCTGAGGAATGTAAAGGTCAGGAGCTATGTGAAGACTTGTTTCTTGAAAATGGAGGAAGGCACTCAACCAGAATAAAGCTAATACCCAGAAAGTAGCAGAGATAGATAATAAATGTGAATTAGTCAAAATATAATTTTGATACAGATGATAATTGCTATATATTTTTAAGCTAAATATACTGAAATAATCATTACTTGGCTATAGCCCACATGGGTAGATTTTATGTAGGAAAAATGTATTTAATTCTAAAATGTATTTAGGACTGGTAGTCTTCTCTATAGTTTACTTCAAAATGCCAATAGTATCTTAATATGATAGCATATACTAATATGTACCTATGATAAATAGTGTCTTATAAATGGCCCTCAATTGACAGCACATTATAATGTTTTCTGGGATCATAGATCCATTTGAGAAACTGATGAAAATCTCTTGCGGCAAAAAAAAAAAATGCACATTTACACAAATTTTGACAATTTCTGGAGAAGTACAGATGCCCCTGAAGCCAATTATGGACCTCATTAGAAATCCCTGGGCTAAGCGAGGCTTGCTCTGTTCTGTTTTCCACCTCTGCTTTACCAGCCTTCCTGTAAAGTAAATTGGCATTTGTGAGAAAGGAAATATATTTAGTATCCTGGTTGGCAATGGTACACAATAAAATGGATAAGATAATTCCAAGTGGCAATTAAGAATCAAAGAAAACCTTAACATAACCAATTTTAAAAACATCTCTCTTGGTTTTGTTAGGGGGTTGATTTAGTTTTTGCTTTATTTTGCTATATTTTATTTTTTGTGGTTGGTGAACGTTGCTTCTTTTCTCATGATTTGTTAGTACATTTATTTTGTCTAATGTGAAATACAAATGCTTTTCTTATTTTTTTTCAGATTTCTTTATGATCTGATGCAAAATACAGGTACTTATCTGCCACATTCCAGGTACTTTGTCTTCATATCTGTTCACTATGAAGATGGGGCAGTGCTTTCAAATGTAATTCAAGATTGAATAGAGATTCTACGTAATGAATAGAAATTCTTTCTTTTTTTTAAAAGATTTTATTTATTTATTTGATGGAGAGAAACACAGAGAGAGAGAGAACACAAGCAGGGGGAGTGGGAGAGGGAGAAGCAGGCTTCCTGCTGAGCAGGGAGCCAGATGCGGGGCTCGATCTCAGGACCCTGGGATCATGACCTGAGCCGAAGGCAGATGCTTAACGACTGAGCCACCCAGGCACCCATGAATAGAGATTCTAAACTGTCTTTACTATCAGCATCTCGAGGGACAATATTGCGACTATTTCAGTAGCCTGACATTCAATAATACATTTTATATTGTTTTCTAATGACCAAATGCCTATTAATCTTCTTTATCCTACTTATAGAAAATTATTTATGGGTAGGTTCCAGATCTTGTTTCCCATGTCATATTCACAGGATATTTTAGTCCATATTATGTGACAGAAACAACCCAAACTGCCATAGAGTAAAAATGGATAGGGAGGGGAGGGTGTCATTGTCTCCACAAACTAAAGAGTTCAGTGTTAATTCTTCCTTCTAATACACCTGAATCCAGGGGTTCAAACAATGCCAGGGTCCATCTTTCCACAGTTTGTCCAGCTTTCTTCTGTATTGGTTTTATCATTTGGTGGGTTCTTTCCATGTGGTTGTTCTCAGCAACTCCAGGCTTATGCTGCCCTCAACTTCTCTTTCCCAATGGTAATTGACACATTCCCAGAATGGGGTGCCATGTACCTAACTTGAGTAAAATACCCATCTCTGAATCGGTCTGGACATAGGGATCTACTTTTTACAAATTATACGAGTTAAGAAGTGAGAAGAGGTACTTGACCAAAGGAAAATCAAAGTATGATGATCAAAAGAATGGCAATGATCAGAAGCAAATGGGTGATGGACAGGAGAAAACACCATATATCCACTACACAGAATATATTAGCTTTAAGCACATATAAAACACTCAGCATCCTCTGTCATTCAAGACTGAAGATAATCTTTTTTTTTTTTTTTTTTTGCCTGTGTTAGACAGTGCCCATTTGATTGCAAGGCAAAAACACCCACCCAATATACTTCAAGGAAAAACTGGTTTTATTTCAATCTCAACCAATCTCACTGTATGAATTACAGAAGGGTCTCCAGACAAAAACAAAAAGTTGTCAGGCAGCTAGGTATGTGGGGGGTTGGGGGTGTTGGGGTGAGGGCTACAGGGTAGAAGAGAGGATATGTCCCTTATAGTCTGTGTCTTTGTGCATAAGTGTGTCTCTCACTCTAAACCAGCTTCTCACTTAAGTCATTTATCCCATGGTTTACAAATGGCCTCCCTCATCTAAACCATCCAGAAATAGAGAACTCAACACCAGAATGCACAGGGACTGTCTAGAGCCATACCACCCTGAACACACCCAATTTCATCTGATCTCAGAAGCTAAGCAGCATTGAGCCTGGTTAGTACTTGGATGGGAGAATGCACAGGGACTTCTAGCTCAGCTGCTCACCAAAGTCTCATTTCTCTAATCCACACCTGATGGGCAAAGTGAGGTCAGGGACCCATTCTTGACTCCCTCAATGAGTTATCTGAAAGAGAAATAGGAACGGAAGGGTTGAGGATGAAAGTCACATAGCTCAAAGGACATCTCATGCTGGAGCTAGAGGGAGTGCAGGTCCCTTGAAAGTGACTATGGAGGCAAAGAGGAAATTACTGGCAGCTATCTTTAAGGCAATTTGATACAAAATTTAATTCTGCATCTTATCTCAACTACAAAAGAGTGACAAAAAGGAAATAAATAAAATAAGACTCTAATAATGGAAATTCCGTTCTATTTGTCAGGCAAAAAAACAAATTTCCATTTAAAGAATACAGTAAAGAATTAGATGATCTGAAAAAAAAAAAAAGAATTAGATGATCTGTGTACAAAATATGAATTTCATCCATCCATTTGAAAGCAAGTTTACTAAAAATGCTTTACTTTATGTATTAGGTAAGTAATAGTTTTATATAAATATATTATTAGGTAAGTAAGTAGAATTTGAAGTTTCAAGGGATAATAAAAGTTACAAACTTTTAACTCCCATCAAATGTAAGAATTTCTGACATTAAAATATATTCATATTTGTCTATCTTTTAAATTCATGTTAGTGTTAATACCAAACCAGTAGAGAATATCTAAATAATGCTATTTCAAAAACAGCAACACAATATATATTATAATCTCAGCTTCTAAACATTCACTAACAGCAAAAGTAGGGTTTGGTTTTTTTTTTTTTATTGCCTTGGCTATATTTTCCTTTTGCTCTGAATTTGTTGATATTTTTTAAAAATGGAAATGAATACATTTTTCCATTAGATCTGAGTAAATTGAATCAACCACACAGAAATGTGTGATTTTGGTATATGTTCCTTTTCAATATTCCATTTAAAATTAACCAATTACCCAAGAAAAGTCAAATGCTATTTATGATAGTACCTTCCAAAAGAGGGAAAAACAAAACTGATTGAATTCATTTATACCATCTAGCAGTAGAAAATCTACCAAATGTTTTCTATTTGTTTTTATGACTACGTATATATAGATGTTTATATTCCTACATGGGGTGGGTAACTATCAGTAGACTACAAGGAAAAAATACCTCACTTAAATCTTAAATCTTTCCTTAACTTTTGTCAGTTTAGGGTCATTAGTTGTGGTCATCATAAGCCTGTTGCTGCAAAAGCTCCAATGCATGAAGAAAAAAAAAATCCTAAGAATTGTCTAGAAAATGCATCATCTCCAGTTCCCTGAGATTTCTGGGACCGTCTTTCTGGAATTTACATCTCCCGGGCCCCCTATTAACATTCACCCTTCTGAGGAAACAATTTTGCAAACTAGTGATAGTAAGGAGCTTAAAAGTAAACAGAGTAGAGGTTGAGTTCCCCATTCTCCACTTATCTCTTATGAGATCTAGGACAAATTACTTACTTCCTCTTAGCCTGTTTCCTCAACCACAAAATGAATACTGACCTCCTGGGTTGTTGTGTGGATGAACTGAGATAAAGTGTATAAAGCACTGAAGACAGGACCAACATGAAATAAATGGTCAATGGTGGCCATTGTTGGGAAAGAATTCATTATTAAAAAAATAATAGCAACCACAGGCCCATTCCTACTTCTGAACTTATAATGTTTTTATATTACATATGGTAATTATTTTTCTCTATCTGTCCTACCCACCCTTCCTGGATGGTGTACCCCTTGAGGATAGCGATTTTGTCTTATATTTTCATATTTAATCCAGATCTAGGTACATAGTGGGTCTTAAACAATTGCTTGTAAATGGAACCAAACCTAAAATCTCCCACTACTCCATTGTTCCTTCTAGAATGCAGAGCTATGTAGCTCTTTCTTCTGCTTTATGCAGTTGAATGCATACAATATATTGCCCTCTGAAACCTTCAGTCAGATGCTGGAATAAAAGAGGCAACTGTTCATGGTAAAACAGGCTATGCAGTGATTTTTAACTAGGTAGAGGAGCTCAAACTCTCCAGGCAAGTACTGAGTTAATGTCTAACAAAACCTGACTGCTATTCCATTTTAAGTACTGACAGTGTTCTTAGCAGTCAGTACAGAAGAAAGAGGCTGCAACAGTCTTTGAAATATTGCATCAGAATTTTTGGTTCTGGCTTCAACCCTTGCTGCCTCAATTTACATTCTGAAGGTTATCTTCAAAGCCAGAAGGGTGAGGAACAGAAAGTTTTGAAATAAAAAATTTCTAGGGGTTAGTATATCTAAAAATCCTTATATTTTAAAATTGGCTTCCCCTAGATAATAGGACTCCGATTGTGGTAAGAAACAGCCTTAATTCTTTTCCCCTTGAAAATGTACTTTTCCAGTGTGGGACAATGCACTGAACTACTTTTATAGTCATGCTCGTGGATACTGACTGCAAAGACTTGCAGGTCCTGAAAGGGTTAGCATTTCTTTTCCTTTAGAATCCTGACTCAACTCTGGGCCAATAATCAGCAAACTAAACCAAAGCCTAGTTAGGAGCTTTGAGTACCTCCCACTTGTTTCTGAAGACGCCTCGGGGCTTACCTGTCCTAGATAAAATTCAGCAAACACTGAAGGTGGGTGCTAAATTACAGAGTGGGGAGAGGTTGACTAAAGTCAGATAACCTAACACCACCTGGAGAGTAAAGAAGAAATGTTTATTTGATCTAGGGAGAGAAATAAGATGAGCTTGCTATACTGAGGAAGAGAAGGAATTTCTAGGTGAAGGATAAAGAGTAGAGGAGAAGGTCATCAGTGGTCACTTTGGGTAAAGGTTTCAATCAGCCATTGCAAAGCATTCCAACTGACAAATCTAGAAAAGCTCCTCCTCTTGATGAAGCAAATGCCCATGTTTTGTTTTGTTTTGTTATAATAATTTTTTTTATTATGTCATGTTAATCACCATACATTACATCATTAGTTTTTGATGTAGTGTTCCATGATTCATTGTTTGCGTATAACACCCAGTGCTCCATGCAATACATGCCCTCCTTAATACCCACCACCGGGCTCACCCATCCCCCCACCCCTCTCCCCTCTAAAACACTCAGTTTGTTTCCCAGAGTCCATAGTCTCTCATGGTTCATCTCCCCCTCTGATTTCCCCCCCTTCATTTTTCCCTTCCTTCTCTTAATGTCCGTGTTTAAAAAATACTCCAGCATTCTTAGACTGACGATGTTAGGTATCCGTTGGGTTCACTCTTGGGTCCTCTTTCCTTTCCCTTCTACAGTCCCCCTGCCCTTAACCACCTTTTGCAGGCACATATCCTGAATTAATTTGAGCACCCTGAAGACTCCAACATTTTTATCTTCTGAGCTCCACCTCCCTGCTTACCATTTCAGGGTGGGCATCTCAGCCACCTAACTGTATCACCTCCAATGCAGAACCCTTGATCATCCCACAAAGTCTGCTTCACTCCAATTTTCCTTGACTTTGTAAAGATGCTATTTACTTCTATTTTCCCTGACAACACCCAAATCAAAGTAATTTTTTTTTTATCAGGGTAACTCTCTCTGTCACCCCAAATGGTCTTCCACAGCCACCTTTGTCCTGCTGGCATCCATTCAGAGTGATTTCTTTTTTTCTTTCAAGGAACAGGACTTGATGGTGTCACATTCTAAGTAAAGGTTTTACATGGTTTACCTTTGCTGTTAGAATCTAATCTCAAATTCTTAACATAGCCTAATGGCCCAATGTAATCTGATCCCTTTCAATTATGACTTTTCGGACTTTTACTCTCCCTCCTTACATTCCAGACACACCAATCCCTTAAGCATGCAAAGTCCTATATGAGTGCAGAGCCTTTGTAAAAACTCTTTCCACGCTAACCCTCAAACACCTTCACAGGGTAAATCCTACTCACTGCTCGAGACCTACCTTAAATGTCACTGTCTCCAGGCAGCCTTCTCTATGTCCCGGACCAGGTGAAGTGTGTCTCTTAGTTTCCCTCTCCTTTTTCTATGCTGTAAATAAAGATTCTCTATACATTTGTTGTTTATTGTCAGTCTCTCTCTACTCTGTGAGCTTCAACAGAAGCAGGGGCAGGATCTGTAGTGTTGTGGACTGAATGTTCAGCCTCTGGCATAGTGCCTGGCATGCAGGAGGGGAAGAATAAATACAGTATTTTTGGAGAACTTACTAATGAAGAAAGCAAGTATATTAAAAGATCAACTAAAGGCAGCAACTCAATGAGTCAGGGTCCTCCAGAGAAACAAAGCCAATAGGAGAGGGGGAGAGAGGGAGAGCAAGTGGAAGGTTGAGATTTATTGTAAGGAATTGGCTCATATGATTATGGAGGCTGGCAAATCTTATGATATGCAGGGTGAATTGGCAAGCTGGAGGTCGAGGAGGGCTGATGGTTTAGTTCCAGTCCAAGTCCAAAGGTCTAAGAAGCAGGAGCACCAATGCCCTACTTCAAAGGCCATCAGGCAATAACAATTATATCTTACTCGGGGGAGGGAGTTTTTGTTCTGTTCAGGTCTTCTGCTGATTAGATGAGTCCCGCTCACACCATGGAGAGGCAATCCGCTTTACTCTGTCTACAGATTTAAATGTTAATCTCATCCCAAAACACCTCACAGACATACTCAGGATAATGTCTGACCAAATACCTGGGCACGCTGTGGCCCAGTCAGTTTGGCACAAAAAATTAACCATTGTTTCAGCTAAATGGTCTACATGGGTTTGCCTTCTTATTGCACATTAAATGTCCTTCCGTCTCCAAACTATTAATGACAAAGCTAAAATCCTAACACACAAAAGGTTTCAGCAAAGTCAATTTGTCTGACAAGTTGCCAGACAACTCTGTCATGACTTTCTTTTCCTAACTGCTGGGCTGCATTTTATTTCAAAAACACAGAAGTCAAAAAAAGAGTATTCAAACTAGTCATGTTAGATGGTCCATGGGCTCTCTTTATATCCCCACCACCACCACATACAAATTCCCCAAAACTCTAACACAAGTCTATGTGTTTTTATTAGATTTTTCTGAAGTTTTGGACACAATTAAAGTAAAGTAAGTTATAGTGAAGAAAAAAAATTTAGACCTGGATAGTAAATACAATTTTTCTCATTGTCTGAGGGTAAAAATTATAAAATAAAATTAACTATTTACATGGGCTCTCTTAGACTGATCTACAGTCCCTAGCTTTATTTCTCTGTAAGTCTGTCCTCTTCTCAATCCTTGAAAATGAGTCGCTTCAAAATACAAATCCTGGGATGCCTGGGTGGCTCAGTCAGTTAAGCATCTGCCTTCAGCTCAGGTCAAGATCCCAGTGTCCTGGGATGGAGTCCTGCATCAGACTCCTTGTTCAGCATGGAATCTGCTTCTCATTCTGCTGGCCGCTCCCCCTGCTCATGCGCTCTCTCTCTCTCTCTCTCTCTCTCTCTCTCTGACAAATAAATAAATAAAAATCTTTAAATAAAAAAAAATACAAATCCGCATCTTCATTTGGAAGAAATCCTCAAACTTGTCATAGGATCCGTTGCCTTCCCCTGTTCAAGGTTCACAGTGAAACACAATAAGCACTCCAGTATATTTTCAGAAGTTCATGCCTTCTAGAAAAAGGTGATGGAGGTGGGAGGGGGGGAAAGATGGGGAGGAGTAGGGGACCCTATTTCAACTGGTCCCCAGAATTGAGCTGGATATCTACCAGACCACTCTGAGCACCCACAAAACCAGCCTGAGACGTAAGAGATCTGGATCTCTACAAACAGAATATCGCAGGCGGTTGGTTTTGAGGTAGGAAGCAGGGAGCCGTGATTCTGTGGGCAGATATCGGAGGATAAACGGCAGTGGGAGGGAGCCTGGCCATGGGGATCCTACACTGCCAGTGAGTGACAGCCTCACGCGCTGGGGACAGGCACAGACTCACAGACGGGTGCTGCGGGGAAAGGACTTTAGGGCAACGCCCGGGGTGGAAACCCGGAGAGCAAGGGTCGCAACTGCAAACTGCAGCCCCCGGGATGGAAAACTGGAGTGGCGGGGTAGCAGGCGCACAAACTGGGAGTGGCTGGCAGTTTTAGAAGCACAAAGGGCAGAGACCTGGAGGCAGGACTGGGAGCGCTGCGGAGGGGCACACAACCCAGGCCGCTGCAGTTTATAGCAGCACGGACAGAACCGGAGATGGTGCGGCCTGGAGAGCTCACTGAAGAACAGACTGTGATCTCTCTGCTCTGAGGCAGAGGGTTGGAAACAGTTTCTTCTGCTCTGACTCAGGAAGAGACGCAGAAAGCCGCCAGAGAGAGCCGCCAGAGAACAAAAGCCCCCAAAACTGATTCCCACTGAGCCCATCCCCTCCCACAGGGGGGCAGGGCAATTCTGCCCAAACAGGGTTGCCTGAGTAACAGTGCGGCAGGCCCCTCCCGCAGAAGACAGGCTGGGAAGATAAGAGGCCGGCAACCCTAAGGTCCCAAGAAAACAGGTGCATCTTGCTTGGGTTCTGGTCAATAATTTGGACTCTATACATTCCCTCAAACACCCATCAACAGAATGACTAGGAGGAGGAGCCCCCAAAACAGAAAAGACTCAGAGATTATGACTTATGCTGCAGATTTACAAATGGATGCAGATATAACCGAGATGTCAGAGATGGAATTCAGGTTAGCAATTGTGAAGACAATGGCTAGAATGGAGAAATCAGTTAATGGCAACATAGAGTCTCAAAGGGCAGAAATAAAAGGTGAATTGGCAGAACTTAAAAATGCTATCAATAAGATCCAATCCAATCTAGATAATCTAACAGCTAGGGTAACTGAGGCGGAAGAGAGAATAAGCGACCTGGAAGACAATATAATAGATAAAAAGGGAAAAGAAGAGGCCAGGGAAAAACAACTCAGAATCCATGGAAATAGAATCAGAGAAATAAGTGACACCATGAGGCATTCCAATGTCAGAATAATTGGAACCCAGAGGGAGTGGAGAGAGAGAGAGGACTAGAAGATGTATTTGAGCAAATTGTAGCTTGAGAACGTCCCTAATCTGGGGAATGAAACAAACATTCAAGTCCTAGAGACAGAGAGGACCCCTCCCAAGATCAAGGAAAACAGGCCAACACCCCAGCATGTAATAGTAAAACTTGCAAATCTTAGAACAAAGGAAATCATCTTTTTTTTTTTTTTTAATTTATTTGACAGAGAGAGAGAGAGACAGCCAGAGAGGGAACACAAGCAGGGGGAGTGGAAGAGGGAGAAGAAGGCTTCCCGCAGAGCAGGGAGCCCAATGCGGGGCTCGATCCCAGGACCCTGGGATCATGACCTGAGCTGAAGGCAGACGCTTAACAACTGAGCCACCCAGGCACACCCAAGGAAACCATCTTAAGGGCAGTTAGGGGGAAGAGATTCCTTACGTACAGAGGGAGGAACATCAGAATAACGTCAGACCTATCCACAGAGACCAGGCAAGCCAGAAAGGCCTGGCAAGACATATTCAGGGTAATACATGAGAAGAACACGCAGCCAAGAATACTTTATCCGGCAAGGCTTTCATTTAGAATGGATGGAGACATGTAGAGCTTCCACGACCGGCAGAAACTGAAAGACTATGTGACCACTAAGCTGGTCCTGCAAGAAATAGTAAGGGGGGTTCTCTAAAAGGAGAAAGACTCCAAGAGTGATATACAACAGAAATTTATAGGGACAATGTATAAAAACAATGTCTTCACAGGCAACATGATGACAATTAATTCATATCTTTCAATAATCACTCTCAACGTGAATGGCCTAAACGCTCTCATAAAATGGCATAGGGTTGCAGATTGGATAAAAAGACAGGATCCATCCATATGCTGTCTACAAGACACTCATTTTGAACCTAAAGATACATCCAGACTGAAAGTGAAGGGATGGAGATTCATCTTCCATGCCAGCGGACCTCAAAAGAAAGCTGGGGTAGCAATTCTTATATCAGACAAATTAGATTTTAAACTAAAGTCTGTAATTAGAGACACAGAAGGACACTATATCATTCTTAAAGGGTCTATCCAACAAGAAGATCTAACAATTGTAAATATCTATGCCCCCAACATGGGAGAAGCCATCTATATAAGCCAACCGTTAACCAAAATAAAGAGTCATATTGATAACAATATGTTAATTGTAGGAGACCTCAATACTCCACTCTCAGCAATGGACAGATCATCTAAGCAGAAAATCAACAAGGAAACAAGAGATTTGAATGACACACTGGACCAGATGGACCTCATAGATATTTACAGAACATTCCACCCTAAAACAACAGAATACTCATTCTTCTCAAGCGCACATGGAACTTTCTCCAGAATAGACCATATACTGGGTCACAAATCAGGTCTCAACTGATACCAAAAGATTGAGATTATTCCCTGCATATTCTCAGACCACAATGCTCTAAAACTGGAATTCAATCACAAGAAAAAAATTGGCAGAAATTCAAACACTTGGAAGCTAAAGACCACTCTGCTCAAGAATGTTTGGGTCAACCAGGAAATCAAAGAAGAACTTAAACAATTCATGGAAATCAATGAGAATGAAAACACATTGGTCTAATACCTATGGGATACTGCAAAGGCAGTCCTAAGGGGGAAATACATAGCCATCCAAGCCTCACTCAAAAAAATAGAAAAATCCTGAATTCACCAACTAACTCTACACCTTAAAGAACTAGAGAAAAAGCAACAAACGATGCCTAAGCCATGCATTAGAAGAGAAATAATTAAAATTAGAGCAGAAATCAATGAATTAGAAACCAGAAACACAGTACATCATATCAACGAAACTAGAAGTTGGTTCTTTGAAAGAATTAATAAGATCGATAAACCACTGGCCAGACTTATCCAAAAGAAAAGAGAAAGGACCCAAATTAATAAAGTTATGAATGAAAGGGGAGAGATCACGACTAACACCAAGGAAATAGAAACAATTATTAGAAATTATTATCAACAACTATATGCCAATAAACTCAGCAATCTGGATGAAATGGAGGCCTTCCTGGAAACCTATAAGCTTCCAAGACTGAAACAGGAAGGAATTGACAACCTGAATAGGCCAATAACCAGTAAAGAGATTGAAGCAGTGATCAAAACCCTCCCAGAAAACAAGAGTCCAGGGCCTGATGGATTCCCTGGGAAATTCTACCAAACATTCAAAGAAGAAATAATACCTATTCTCCTGAAGCTGTTTCAAAAAATAGAAACAGAAGGAAAACTTCCAAACTCATTCTATGAGGCCAGCATTACCTTAATCCCCAAACCAGGCAAAGACCCCATCAAAAAGGAGAATTTCAGACCGATATCCCTGATGAATATGGATTCCAAAATCCTCAACAAAATCCTAGCTAATAGGATCCAACAATACATTAAAAGGATCATGCACCATGACCAAGTGGGATTTATCCCCGGGACGCAAGGGTGGTTCAATATTCGCAAATCAATCAATGTGATAGAACACATTAATAAGAGGAGGGAGAAGAACCATATGGTCCTCTCAATTGATGCAGAAAAAGCATTTGACAAAATACAACATCCTTTCCTGATTAAAACTCTCCAGAGTATAGGGATAGAGGGAACATTCCTCAAGTTTATAAAATCCATCTATGAAAAACCCACAGCAAATATCCTCCTCAACGGGGAAAAGCTGAGAGCCTTTCCCTTAAGATCAGGAACACGTCAAGCGTGCCCACTCTCATCACTGTTGTTCAATATAGTACTAGAAGTCCTAGCAACAGCAATCAGGCAACAAAAAGAAATAAAAGGTATTCAAATTGGCAAAGAAGAAGTCAAACTCTCTCTTTTCGCAGATGACATGATACTTTATGTGGAAAACCCAAAAGACTCCACCCCCAAATTACTGGAACTCATCCAGCAATTCAGTAATGTGGCAGGATACAAAATCAATGCACAGAAATCAGTTGTTTTCTTATACACTAACAACACAACTGTACAAAGAGAAATTAGAGAAACGATTCCATTTACAATAGCACCAAAAACCGTAAGATACCTCGGGATGAACCTAACCAAAGAGGTAAAGAGTCTATACTCTAGGAACTACAAAACACTCATGAAAGAAACTGAAGAAGACACAAAAAGATGGAAAAATATTCCATGCTCATGGATCGGAAGAATAAACATTGTTAAAATGTCTATGCTACCCAGAGCAATCTATACCTTCAATGCCATCCCAATCAAAATTCCAATGACATTTTTCAAAGTGCTGGAACAAACAATCCTAAAATTTGTATGGAATCAGAAAAGACCCCGAGTCGCCAAGGAAATGTTGAAAAAGAAAAACAAAGCTAGGGGCATCACGTTGCCCAATTTCAAGCTATATTACAAAGCTTTGATCACCAAGACAGCATGGTACTGGCGTTTTGGCACTCCAAAAACAGACATATAGACCAATGGAACAGAATAGGGAACCCAGATATGGACCCTCAACTCTATGGTCAAATAATCTTTGACAAAGCAGGAAAAAACATGCAATGGAAAAAAGACAGTCTCTTCAATAAATAGTGCTGGGAAAATGGGACAGCCACATGCAGAAGAATGAAACTCGATGATTCTCTAACACGATTTACAAAGATAAACTCAAAGTGGATGAAAGACCTCAATGTGAGACAGGAATCCATCAAAATCCTAGAAGAGAACATAGGCAGTAACCTCTTTGACATCGCCCACAGCAACTTCTTTCAAGATACATCTCCAAAAGCTAGTGAAACAAAAGCAAAAATGAACTTTTGGGACTTCATCAAGATAAAAAGCTTCTGCACAGCAAAGGAAACAGTCAACAAAACAAAGAGGCAGCCCACAGAATGGGAGAAGATATTTGCAAATGACACTACAGATAAAAGGCTGGTATCCAAAATCTATAAAGAACTTCCCAAATTCAACACCCAAAAAACAAATAATCAAGTCAAAAAGTGGGCAGAAGATATGAAAAGACACTTCTCTGAAGAAGACATACAAATGGCTAACAGACACATGAAAAAATGTTCATCATCATTAGCCATCAGGGAAATCCAAATCAAAACCACACTGAGATACCACCTTACCCCAGTTAGAATGGCAAAAATGGACAGGGAAAGAAACAACAAATGTTGGAGAGGTTATGGAGAAAGGGGAACCCTCTTACACTGTTGGTGGGAATGCAAGTTGGTACAGCCACTTTGGAAAACAGTGTGGAGGTGCCTCAAAAATTTAAAAATGGAGCAACCCTATGACCCAGCATTTACACTCCTGGATATTTACCCCAAAGACACAGACGTAGTGAAAAGAAGGGCCATATGCACCCCAATGTTCATAGCAGCAATCTCCACAATAGCCAAACTGTGGAAAGAGCCGAGATGCCCTTCAACAGAGGAATGGATGAAGAAGATGTGGTCCATATATACAATGGAATATTACTCAGCCATCAGAAAGGATGAATACCCAACTTTTACATCAACATGGATGGGACTAGAGGAGATTATGCTAAGTGAAATAAGTCAAGCAGAGAAAGTCAATTATCATATGGTTTCACTTATTTGTGGAACATAAGGAATAGCATGGAGGACATTAGGAGAAGGAAGGGAAAAATGGGGGGGGGAATTGGAGGGAGAAATGAACCATGAGAGACTATGGAGTCTGAGAAACAAACAGGGTTTTAGAGGGGAGGGGAGAGGGGGGATTGGTTAGTCCGGTGATGGGTATTAAGGAGGGCACGTACTGCATGGAGCACTGGGTGTTATAGGAAAACAATGGATTGTGGATCACCACATCAAAAACCAATGATGTATTGTATGGTGACTAACATAACATAATAAAATTTAAAAAGAAAAAAGAAAAAAAGAAAAAGGTGATGGAGGGCTCCAGCAAAACACTGCACAGTGAAAGAGAGTTTTGACACTCCTAATCTAGTTGATCTCGATGGCTTTTAATATATTTGGTTTTCTCATCAGTCTGTTCTCCAAATGCTGTGGGCTGAATGTTTGTGTCCTTTCAAAATTCACATTGAAATATCCTAACCCCCACTGTGATAGTATTAGGAGATGTGGCCTTTGGGAGGTAATTAGGCTGTGAGGGTGGAGCCTTCAGAATAAGATTAGTGTCCTTATAAAAAGACACAAGAGAGCTTGCTTCCTCTTTCCTCTCTTCCATGTAAGGATGCAATGTGCCATGCTGGAGACTTAATCTCAGACTTCTGGCCTCTAGAACCATGAGAAATAAATGTCTGTTGTTGATAAGCCAACCAGTCTATGGTATTTGTTACAGCAGCCCATACAATATTTATCATGTCCCTACTACATGCCAGGCACTATGCATTTTGAACCATCACCACCAGTGGTAAGGTAAGGATACACCCCTTCAAGCTTTCAACTATCAGAGCACAATACATACACACACATACATGCAAACACGCTCTCATGGAAAAACAGTATTTTCCCAAATGTAAATTTATCTGCAAAAGCTTTTCCTGCCAACAGTGGAGACAGCATTTTACATTTTAATGCAGAGCAGTTTCTTTCTTGTTCACACCAAGTCAGGTTCTATCTTTGCCTCAGAAACTAAGAGAGAACAGTGCATGCATGAGCAACATAAACATCTGTCTCACATCACCACCCCTATATACAAAATGACTTAAAAATACGTAATTAAAATGTTAATTTGTCTTGTTTTTCCTTTTACCATCATCCAAACTCCCCCTAATCCCACTTCCCCACAACTGGTTTCTGTAGCAGAAGGAAAATAGAAAAAGGTAAGGAGGATGGACATTTCTTCCAGTGATACAAATATATACTATGTAGATATATATATAAATAGATATATAGATATAGATATATAAATATATATAGTCGAACTTGATGTATCTTAAAATAAAATGTAACTTGTTGTAAGAGGAAAGCTCTCTTCCAAATGCAACTTTGCAAGATGGATTTTTAAACTAGGATTATACTGCAGTCACTGGGTTCTTAAAAAGTGACCTTCACCCCCAAGTACATTAGTCAGCAATTCAATTTTCTCAGTATCTTAAAGAGGTGATAATAGTTGCAAATTGTCCTGACATATGCTACCAGCTGCTTCTTTAAAGCAACAGTTATACAACTTCGCTTCTCTCAATTTGAATTTTTAAAAAAATGTTCCTCTGTTGCAGTTGTTTTACATTTTCAAACTGAAGTTTGGAATTGAAAGTTTGGAACTCATATGTGCAGAAGGATCCAACAGCCAGTCCTGACAAAACTTATTAAAGCCACTGTTATTGATACATAATTTTACCTTTCCATAATCTCATTATTTTTTAGATAACTTGAAATGCTGTCCTATTTGATCATGTTTATGTCATTTGTCATTGCAATTTCACCCTGTATCTGAAATAACCAACATATTTTCAAAGAATGTTCACATCTCTCACTTCACAAAAGCCTCATAACCACTGTGAATATGATATGTGGTATATAATATCAACCACAGTTCAGAGTAGGAGAAATGGAAGCTTAAAGAAATCAGAGTGTGAATATTTGCAATAACTTTGTCTTGACCCCCTGTTCTTCCATTACCCAAAATTACTCTTGTACCATATCATCACAGATTCAACACTCAACTTTATATGATGGCTTCAGAAAATTCCAACTTTAATTCCTCCCATTTATTCTAGCTCCAAGCTTTTGATGCCAAATGTCTCTTGACCATTTCTTGGTGTATATTTCACCATAATTCAAACTGAACTGAACATCTCCTACAATCTTTTTCTCTTTCACTAATTTCTGTTTCTATCACCTACTATGACTTAAAAACTCAGATTTTTAGGGAGTCATCCATCCCTTTCCACAAATAAAATTAGTGTGATGTCATCCAGATTCCCACCTCAGAAAATTTAAATAGCTCCCCATTTCCTACCACAATTGGCTGAAATTTCTTCCAGGCCCTTCATATCCTTTAACGACAGGTTGGAATCATTTTATCTACCAACCTCATTGTAGTTGCTCCCCACCCCTTGTCCTTGTTCTAATCATTTTGTGCACTTTACTACCTTGTGAAGATACCAGAATCATTCTTGAATGTCTGCTTTCATGTGTTTCTTTTAACCCAAAATACTTTCCACCAATGACTCATTCATCACTATACCTTCCTCGTATGCTTACCAAATTAATGCCTGTTCCAAAAATTCAGTTATTTATGATTTTGGTATGGTATATTGTTTCCTGAAGTTTTTCCCATCTTTGAGCTCCTTCAAGACAATATGAAAACAGATAATGGTAACTTCTATATGCTTTCTCAAGTACTCTAGCCCAGAGATTAGACATATTGAAACAATGTAGGTGGTAAAGGTAGTTCTGGACTAGGAATCTGAAAGCTCAGTCTACTAGCTAGTAGTGTGATTTTGGGTGACTCGTTTAACCTCCTGAATTTCAAGATCCTATCTACAAACATAGGATTATTAAAATAAGGGGAAAAAAATCCCTCAAAAATCACTCACTTCCCATCTTCATGATTCACCTACTGAATCACTCCCATCAGCATATAAATAAGTAGTGATACCACCCTCACTCAAATCCCACATCATCTTCCATCTACCACTCCATTTTTCTCATCTCCTTTATGGTGATGCTGTTCAAAAATTTTTTTTCCAAAATAAGAGAGAGAGAAATCAAGAAACAGACTCTTAATTATAAAGAACAAACTGATGATTACCAGAGGGGAGGGGACTGGGTGGATGGGTTAAATTGGTGTTGGGGATTAAGGAGCACACTGGTCATGATGAGCACTGGGTGATGTATGGATGTGTTGAATCACTATATTGTACACCTGAAACTAATATAACACTGCATTAAATTAAAAACAAAATTTAAAAATTTTTTTTCCATTCTTTCTGGATCTATTTCTTTATTTCCATGTTTTTCCTCAACCCATTCTAATCAGACATTTTTGTTTCTTGCACACTAGCAAACCATGTTTATCAAGGTAATAAATTATCTCCATTTTGCCAAATCCAATGATCAATTCTCAGTTCTCATTTGACCAAGCCTATTAGCAGCATTTAACATAGTTGATCACTCTACCCTTCTTGAAATACATGCTTAACCTGGCTTCTGTGATACCACACTATCCTGACTTTTTCCCCTACTTCACTGGCTGCTCCTTTTTAGTCTTCTTGTTGGTTTCTTCTGATTTCTAAAAGTCACAGTGCGCCAGGGCTCAATCCTCAGCCCATTTATCTTTCAATCTACATTCATTCACTAGGCACACATTTAACTTTAAATATTATCTACACAGATACGCTCAAATATATACCCCTTTGTAACCTTTCATTTGCACTTCAGATTCATAAACTCTACTTCTTATTAAGTATCACCACTTAGATATCTAATAGGCATTTCACTTTTAACATGTCCAAAATAAAACCCTTTAACAAAACCTTCCTTCTTTAAAATCTCCAAATTACCTCTTCCCTTATGCTTCCCCATCTCACTAAGTGACAATACCTCTCACCCAGTCATTCAGATCATAAGCCTTGGGAGATATTCTTGATTTCTCTCTTTTTTTCAACCCACACATCTAATATATTAGCAAGTCCCACTGATTATGCTCTTGACACTTATCCTGAATCCACTCTCTTCTCCCCACTGCCATCATCACAACCATAGTAGAAGAGAGGATGCTACTGGCCTAAAATTGTCATTGTGTAACATTTTAAAGGGTACTCACTTTGGGCAGGCATATAACTGGATGAAAAAATGGGGCATCTGTGAAATTTAGAAAACTACGCCCCTTCTGTGAACACATGGCTTGAGAGCAGATGGCCTTGCAAAGATTAGAACAGGGCTTTTCCTCCTCTAGGTGAAAACAACTCTGTGCCAGGATACAAAGCTTAAGGAGCAGAGCTCTAGCTGTATTTCAGCTCTGATTTGATTCTCAACCTGCACAACTGCACTTTGCAGCCAATCCACCATTGTTCCTCACCTAGAGCACTGCAATCACATCCTATTCACGTCTTTACTTCAACTCATGTCCCAGTACATTTGGTTCTCCAAAAATTTCCAAAGTGGCATTTCTAAATTATAAAGTTGACAAGGACTCTCTCCTTGATAAAACTTGAGTCAGGCTCCTCTAAGCACTCTTCTCTACTAGGCTCCAAACTTGGGCTGCTGAGTCCTTGGCCTGCTGAGTCCAGTTTTAGAAGAATCCCGCTGGATCCTACCTTCATTATCTAACCAAATTCCTCATCTCTGACATTTTGGTATCTGATCACCCTTGATATTTTATCACTCTGGCCAGCCTTCAGCAAGAATGCTGTCAAGTCTGTCTAGCAAGAACCCCCTAACCCCCAATGTTTCCTCCCAGTAACTTTCCATCCACTGACCCCATCCTGCTCCTTAGATATAAAATCCTAGTTGTCCTTTTTGTATTGGGAGTTGAACCCAATCTGTTTCCCTTACTGTAAAACCCCCACTAAAACTTTTTTTCCCACATGCTTGGCTTTTTATTAATTTTTTAAAACTTTTTTAAATTTAAATTTTATTTTTTTATTTTTATGTTATTTTTACTTTTTAAAATTTTATTTTATTATGTTAATCACCATATTATTGCAAAAACAAAAAACTTATTGCAGAAGTCCCCTCTTGAATGAAGTCTACCTTATCATCTGTAACAATCACCATAAAGACATTTTTTAACAAAGCAGATGTTGGCACAACCTGACAAAGATCTCCAACAACTTTCCATCACACTCAAAATGTAGTGCAAACTCCTTACCATAGTTAACGGGCCTTGCCTGATGTCACACTTCCTCCTCCTTTACTTCATCTTTCTACACTATCTGCCATATTCACTCATGTCAAGCCACATGGCTTTCTTGCTATTTCTCTAGCACACCAAATTTATTCTGCCTCAAGACTTCATAGTTCCTGCTCCTTCTATGTATAACCACCTTGCCCAAGATATTTGCATACACTACTACTTCAATTTATTCTAGTCATCTTTAAAACCCCCCAGTAACCTATATTTAAAATAGTGAATGTACACACACACACACACATTTTACTCTCTATCTCCTTTCCCTGCTTTGTTTTTAGAATTTATCACAACATGATATATTTTATATTCATCCATTTATTTTTTTTTTTCTTATTTTTTCTTTCCCCTCTAAGTTGTATAGTTGCTAAAGGGGATCATATCTATCTTATTTATCATTATTTCCTCCAATGTCTAGAATAGAGACTGGCACTAGTATATACCTAATACTTATTGACTGAATGAATGATATTACCATGTTGATAACTGTTTTTACTATTGGTTACTGAGTTTTATCTAAATTGAACTAAAAAGGACATGTGATGTGATGAGCACTGGGTGTTATACCCAGCTAATGAATCACTGAATATTATATCAAAAACTAATGATGTACTATAACTTGGCTAATTGAATTTAAATAAATAAATAATAAATAAAATCAAACATCTTTGTTACTTAAATGGCTGTATGTCAAATGAAAAAAATGCAAGTAGCCAATTCACAGTAGCATTTGCCACAAATAGAAGGTAATCTGACAGATGGATATATTGAAAACAAAATAGTATTATGGTATTTCAGTTAGTTATTATTCTATCAAAGACTGAGTTTGGGCCTCCTGTTAAAAAAAAAAAAAAAAAAAAGGAGATTACAAGGTATTGGAAAGGTCATAAAAACACATCAACACCAAAATCAGACTTTGTCCTCCTGAGTAAATCAAAGTAATCAAGAGGAAACTAACTTTTTTGCTTATGAAATTCAAGATTATTGAAAGGCATGCCATTAGACCACTTAAAATCTTCACATACATCATCAGTAGTTGACCTGTGACATATTGGGATGCCCTGCACTAAATGGTTAAGCCCCTCACACATCTCACTCTATGAGGACTAAGCATATTGCTCAGGTTCACACATCTGTCCAGGGTAGACTAATATTTGGAACCATGTATTCTCACCCTATCCCAGGGCTTTATCCACTAAATTAACCATCTCCCCTATTTGACACCAAAACTTATACTTCCCATCTTTCTACACAACTGTAATCTGGCTTTGGCCTTCCCTAAAGTGATCAGATATTCCAAATCTCTGGACATGAATTGCACTCAAAGCTTACCCATGGGTTAAATAACAAATTTTATAATCCTTAATACAAAGTCAGTTACACTATGGGGCTCCTTTGTAAAGAGCTTATATCATTTGCATATGTGAAATGAAGTTGATGCGCAGTCAAAATGACAGAAACAGATGCTTCTGCCATCACTTAATATGAAACATATTTTTCCATGCTGGTGAACAGAAGGCTATCAGCTGCAGAGGCTATAGGTGAAAAGGGTCTTACATTTTAGAATCCATTGAATATAAAATGTCTCCAAAATGTTCCCCAAACACATTTTGTTTTATTCATTTGAACACTATACATTCCTATATTGGGTTAGGTTATAAATCCCATTGCCTGATGGTTTATATTTCCATTCTGTTTCTAAGATATAAATATCCAGATTGAAAACCTGAACTTCCAACCACCTTAGGCCTGGTAAACTGTGGTTTATTACAAATGGTTGTCATCGCAATAAGCACACTATTTTAAAACTGAGATAGAACGATACATCCACATAAAATTTAGATAACTTAAAATACCCAACCAAGAATATTTAAGATAAAATTCTAAAACTACTATAGTATAACAATGATTTAAATTTCCATATTTAGCAGGTTTTCCATCCTTAATTTATTTATTTATTCAACAGTCATTTGTTGTTAGGAAGCAATATGATATGGTCAATAGGGCAAGAAATTTGTTACCATAAACTCCTGGGTTCATATCTTATCTCTCCCACTTACTAGTTGATTGGCCTTGGGTTAGAAATCTGGCTCTTCTGAGGCTCTGTTTTCTACATAAAAAATGGTAATGCCTTTCAAGGCTGTTGCAGAATTAATTAAATTAAATTAAATTAAATTAAATTAAATTAAAATTAAATCAAATAACATGTGATCCATTCTCAGTGTTTGACAGCTAGTAGGCAACTAACAAATGCCAACCTACTCATAAACCCCTCTTCCTTGGAGGCAACCTCTCCTACTATGTGATACTATATATTATAAACACAAAGATATGGGGCATAATTGTTGATTCAGGAGTTCTCAGTGTAAAAAAAAAATTCAAACCCTTTCTACGTTAGTGCCATACAATATGATTTCTCAGACTGGAAATCTGGATACAATTCTACTATCCTCTGGTGTCTCATTCCTTTTTATACCCTTCAGATCTCGCCTAAATATCACCTCTGAAAAGAAGTCTATTCTGACTGGCTCCTAACATATATAGTTAGCCTTAATTCCCAATGTCTCACTTATTTCCTTCATGGTATTTATTACAATTTATAATGTATGATTATGTGGGGGGGGGTGGAGTTTTCCTCTACTGCTAGACTATAACAGGGTTGACAATACATTTTTCTTGTTACTAATATCCCCAATTCCTTCTCTAATAGCCTAGCTCTTAGTAAACATTCAAAAATATTTGTTCAATAAATGAATGGAGATATAGTGTTGAACAATAAGAACATGCCTCTTTCACATATGAAAGTAATATTCTAAAGTGAAAAACAAATATTAAACAACAAATTTTAAAAGTTGTTCAATTACATGGACGCCTGGGTGGCTCAGTCGTTAACCGTCTGCCTTCGGCTGGGGTCATGATCCCGGAGTCCCAGGATCGAGTCCCACATCGGGCTCCCTGCTCGGCAGGAAGCCTGCTTCTCCTTCTCCCACTCCCCCTGCTTGTGTTCCTGCTGTCACTATCTCTTTCTGTCAAATAAATAAAATCTTTAGAAAATAAATAAATAAATAAAAGTTGTTCAATTACAATTAAGAGCATCAAATATGAAAAAGATGCTAAGGGCACTTATTTTTGAATAAAGAAATATCTATAATATAATTTGATGAGCACTATGATCAAGAAATATTCCAAGTGCTTCATGGTGAAAAACTTTTTCTCACCAGTCAAGAGGGGAAACCTGAGATTTCACGGAGCAGATGACATTCTGGACTAAGCATAAGTATAATATTGTCAGAACCTTAAAGGGAAAAAGAATATTTGATGGTAGAGGCCTTACAGTAAACAAACTCACATCTTCCATAGAACATTTATGTAAGGTAGAAAGAAATGCCAAACAGGAGGTGGGGGGAAGAGCAGGGATCAAATGTAACTTAACAGGGAGAACTTCAGGTTGAGCTCTGACATGTAAAGAGTTTGGAAGTCATCATTTCCATCCAAAGGAAAAAAAAAAAAAAAAAAAGCTGAACACATGACCAAATCAATTACTTTTCTTGGACTTACTAGAAAACTGAGCTTGCAGGATAAACCACCAGCCCAAAATCTCAAGAGACAGGCTCATCCAGAGAGAGAAAGCCAAGATCTGGACAAAAGCTGCTAAAGACATTAATTTAAATGATATATTATTTCCTAAGGCTGCTGCAACATATTACCACAAACTTGGTGACTTAAAACAAGAGAAATTTATTCTCTCACAGTTCTGGAGGCTACAAGTCCAAAATCAAGGTGTGGGCAGGGCCACTCTCCCTTTGCAGCCTCTGGGAAAGAATCCTTGCTTGCCTCTTCCTATTTTCTGGTGGTTACCAGTAAACCTTGACATTCCTTGGTTTACGGCTGCATCACTCCAATTTCTTTTCCTGTTTTCACATGGCTGTCTTCCCTCTGTATTTCTCCATGTTCTCCTTCTGTGAACTCCCTCTGTAAATATAGGTAGGCTGAGATTTTTCTAAATCATCAAGTTCTGGTTTCTTTTGCTTGGCAATTTCTTTCTCAATTTATCTCTCTTCTCTCACATTTTACTATAATCAGAAATTTCCCTCTTTTTTCTCTTATGAAGATGCCAGTCACCCAGTATAACCTCATCTTAACAGGATTAGATCTGCAAAGACCCTATTTCCAAATAAAATCACTTTCACAGGTAATGGGGTTTAGGATTTAAACATATCTTTTTTGGGTGGGGGACACAACTCATCCCACTACCGACTTCCCTCTGGCCCCCAAAATTTATGTCTTTCCCACATGCAAAATATATTTACCCCATCCCAATATCCCTGAAAGTCTTAATCCTATACAGCATCAAATCTAAGTCCAAAATCTCATCTAAATATCACCAACTTAAAGTCTCAAATCTCAGGGCGCCTGGGTGGCTCAGTAGGTTAAGCGTCTGCCTTCGGCTCAGGTCATGATCTCAGGGTCCTGGGATGGAGCCCCACACGCCTCCCTGCTCAGCGGGGAGCCTGCTTCTCCCTCTCCCTCTGCCCCTCCCCCCACTGCTTGTGTTCTCTCTCTCTCTCAAATAAATAAATAAAATCTTTAAAAAAAATAAAGCCCCACGTCTCATCATCTAAATAATCTAAATCAGGTATGAGTGAGACTCAATATAATCCCTCCCAGGGCAAAATTTCTCTCTACCTGTGGACGTATGAAACTAGAAAATAAATTAACTGCTTCCAAAATACAATATTGCAACAGGCATAAGGTAGGCATTCCCAACCCAAATGGCTACCCAAATACACCCTTGTCACTCTACCCAGAACATGTTTTAGTATATTTTGCAATATAAATAGGCTGAGATTTTTTTAAATCATCAAATTCTGATCTTTTCACTTAACAATTCACTCCTCAATTCATCTCTTTCCTCTCACATTTTACTCCAATCAGTAAGGAGAAACCAGGCCATGTCTTCAATATTTTGTGTGTAAATATCCTCAGCTAAACATCTAAGTTCATTGCTTACAAGTTCTATTTTTTTTTTTTTTACCCAAAAGTTAAACACAATTCAGCCAAGTTTCCTGCTACTTTATAACAAGGATGACTTTTCCTCCAGTTTGCAGGAATATGCTCTTCACTTCCATTGGAGACCTCAACAGAAACACCTTTAACCTCCACGTTTCCATCAAGTCTCTTCAAGGCAAGTGAGGCTTTTTCTAACATGTACCTCAAGTTCTTTCAGCCTCCACCATTATCCAATTCCAAATCTACTTCCACTTTTTTTTTTTTATTTATTACAGCAGCGTCCACTTGCCAGTACCAAAATCTGCACTAAATTCTTAGGGCTGCCGTAAAAACATTATCACAAACTGGCAATGCAAGACAACAGAAAGTTATTCTGTCACAGTTCTAGAGACAAAAATTCTGAATTCAAGGTGTCAACATGGCCATATTCTCTCTGAAAACTCCAGGAAAGAATCCTCCCTTTTCTCTTTCTACCTTTTGGTGATTACCAGACATTCTTGGCATTTTTTGGCTTGTAGCTGCATCACTCCAATTTCTACCTCTGCCTCACATGGCTGCTCCTCTTTGTATGTATCTGTGTCTCCATATCTTCTGTATGTATCAAGTCTCCTTCTCTTTCCTCCTAGAAAGGTATCAGTCATTAGATTTATGGCCTACCCTAATCCAGTATGATCTCATCTTAACTTGACTACATCTACAAAGACCCTATTTCCAAATAATGCCTCATTTACAACTACACAGGTTAGAACTGGAAAGAGCTGAGGTGTGCTAAAAAGAAATGAGCTACCAAGTTTTGGAGTAGCCAATTGAAACAAGCCAAATGAAAGTAACAGTCAGGCCCTTAATCTCTTACTACCATAGTATAAGCAAGAGCCTACACCAGAAAAAGAACTGACTACCCTCTGTTCTATTTTTCCCCACAGGATAGTATTTGTGGAGGGCCAGATGGATCAGCACAGACATAGGGAGCTTTCTCACTGCTAAGGGAGCCCCCAACAACAAGCTCCTGCAGTGTTTTTGTTTGTTTGTTTTTTGTTTTGGTTTGGTTTGTTTTTTTGTTTTTTTGTTTTAAGATTTTATTTATTTATTTGAGAGAGAGAATGAGAGACAGAGAGCATGAGAGGGAAGAGGGCAGAGGGAGAAGCAGACCCCCCGCCGAGCAGGAAGCCTGACGCGGGACTCGATCCCGGGACTCCAGGATCATGACCTGAGCCGAAGGCAGTCGCTTAACCAACTGAGCCACCCAGGCACCCTGGTTTGGTTTGGTTTTTGACCTGGGGGCCAGAGGAAGAATGAGGGGAAGGGCTAGGAATGGAAAAGTACTGAGTACTGAATCAGAGTAGAGAAAAAGTGTCTCAAGGGACCCTCCCCCGAGTAGGGAGGTTTTAGCAGATGTGCCTGAAGAATGCCCCAACAAAAAGGCTTTTGAATGCAAGTGCCTAGGCTAAGAATGCAGACATGTGCAAGAGAATAGTTGGCCAGAAGGGCCTAAGTCCTTGACTGCAACCTCCTTCAGAGACTTCAGTTCAATGACTGTGCACCAAGTCTGGTGGAGGGAACACAGCTTTTCCTCGTGAGGCTTGGCAGGTAAAGCCTTTGTAAACTGCCTACTACTGGGCCTGGAAAATCACACGTAAGTTTTTGGGCATGAATGGACTTCTCAAGGACCTGAACATATCTTTTTGGGGAAACACATTTCAATCTAGTACAAAATCCAGTTTTGGCAGGAGACTGAGTGTGGTCAGGTATGAGAGTAAGAAACTCCTGAGGCTGTATTCTTAAGGCAAAAAGAGGCATTTATGGGCTTTACTTCCAAGAATCCCACCAGGTGCTTACAGTGAAGAGCTAAGAAAAATCTCCTCTTGGTTCTGGCTGGGAAGAGAAACAGAAATATACCCAGAGTCTTTTCCATAACAGAGATATTTTCTCCAGAGCAAAAGGCTTTTCTGGAGCCTTATCCTAGTTGCAAGAGGACATTCCTCTTACCCCAGCCTTACTGTCTCACCTAAGGGGGAAAAAATCACAATCAACAGGGCTCAAAGCTTCAAGGAAATAAATTGGGAGTGTTGTAGCCAGAGAAAAAAGTAGGGGACAGCAAGGATAAAAGGTATACTACTGGAAAAACAGTGGTGAATGTCATGATCCCAAGACAGAAGGCCACTAAGAGACTGAAATGTAATTAGAAGATTACAGAACGCCCCTCCTCCCATACCCTACCACCACACCAAAAATGCTCCAGTGTAAACTATGAATGACAGCTGAAAAACCTACAAGACACTGACTGATGGAAGCTCAAAATCAAGAGAACAGACGAAAGCAAAGATCCAGAATAATTTGAAATCTCTGGCATCTATAGCAATAGCAATCATTACATACAGCCCAAATCCTCATACCAGAAGCCTATTTACTTCAGTTTCTATTGCTTGATACCATATTTTCAACAAAGTATAACGAGCATATTTAAAGCTAGAAAAAACACAGCTTGAAGAGACAAAGCAATCCTCTGAGCCAGATTCATATATGACACAGTGACACAGCTGCTAGAATTCTCAGACAGAAACTTTTAAATAATTATGATTAATACATTAAAAGCTTTATGGAAAAACAGAGTAATATAAGAAAAGATGGGTAATGTAAGCAGAGAGATGAAAACTCTAGAAAGAATCTAAAAGAAATGCTTGAAGTCAAAAACATTATAATAGAAATGAAGAATGTCTTTGATGTCTCATCAATTGACTCAACATAGCCAAGAAAAGAATCAGTGACCTTGAATACAGACTAATATATACTGCAAAGAGAAAACAATAAAGAAGACAAAACAATAGAACATCCAAGAACTGAGGGACAGCTACAAAAGGTGTAACATACATATTATTAGGATATCAGAAGAGAAGAAAGTGGTAACAGGACAGAAGAAATATTTGAAATAAAAATGACCAAGAATTGCCCAAATTAATGAGATACCAAAACACATATCCAGGAAACTCAGAGAATAATAAGCAGGATAAATATCCTTAAACTCCCTCAAATCTAAGTAAATAAATAAACAAAAATAAAAATGAAGTATCCACACTTAGGCATGTCATATTCAAACCATAGAAAAGTAGGAACAAAGAGTAAATCTTGAAAGAAGCCAAAGGGGAAAAAATATGCACATTTCTCTGTGAAAGAAGCCAGTCTGCAAAGTCTACAGACTGTGTGATGCTAACAATATGACATTCTGGTAAAAGAAAAACTATAGATATAATAAGAAATATCAGTAGTTTAAAAAAATCAGTGGTTTCCAGAGGTCTGGGAAGGTAGGGATGGAAGGAGGGATGAATAGGTGGAACATATGGGATTTTTAGGGCAGCAAAACTATTCTGTATGATACTGTAATGGCAGATACATGACTCAGTGCATTTGTCAAAACCCACAGAACTGTGTAGCACCACGTGTGAACCTTAATGTATGCAAAATTTAAGAAAAATCATTCAGGAGGTCAGGGATCACAAGATGGAAAGCAGTATGTGACAAAAGAATCCAACAATATTCCAAAGGAATGAAACAACCTCACTGAAAAGGACTGGGGGGAAAGTGCTGACTTTAGAATTTTAAAAATGAGTGGAATTTGAAATAGAAAGAGGTAAAGGGAACTATACATAAGCACTGTACTCCAGTTGATAAAGTAGCTTCTGACAGGGGTATAAGTTAACAATTTTGAAATTACACTGTAATGGAAAAATTAAGTAAATGGAAGGTGGATGGTAGGAGCCAGGTTTTTCCTTGTTAGAATGGAATGTTAAAGACAAACAAGAGGAGAGGCTAGCATGATCCATGCAGTAATAGAGTTGAAGATATCATAGGAACTCAAGTTTAGCTTAATAAGAGATGATTACAATATAGAAATATGTATAGATATGTAGATACACATATATATTTCATCGGTCTGTTGGCTGAGAGGGCCTGGAGGCCATGGTAGCTAGCATGCAGATCTTGGCTTCTAACACCATTCTCAATGATAGGAAGCAGGGCTCCTTAGAGAAATGACATGACTCTAAGAATATGGCAGGAAATATACAAGATGAGCCTGGAGCACCTTGTAGTGCCAGAAAGCAAGTGCTACACACACACACACACACACACACACACACACACACAATAATGGAAGTATGTCCAAGGGAACAGGACCAACTAAAAGAGCTCCCAGTGGCTGAAGCTGGAAAAATCTGAGCAGATTAAGTAATACTGGATTATAACCTAAAGTATAAAATGCATATTCACCAGTCTATACTGATATTAATAAATGGTTGAATAAACAAATGGGGGAGAAGAGACAAATCTGTTCAGAATTCCACATAGTTTATATGGCTATTGCTCCCTCAAGGAGATGAGGGAGCACTCTGTAAGCTATTGATAGTGGCTGTTCCCAAAGAGTAGAGTATGACAAGAGGTAAAAAGGGTAATTTTACAGTCAAGAAACCTGACAAACACTGACTCTGCCAGGTGATCAAGGTAAATATCAACAGTGATAACTCATGTTGCTAGTGTGTTCCCCTGATATGATGTGATGGAGAATCAAACTTTACCTCTGTGTTCTTTCTCCCAAAAGCACATTCCTCCAGGCCAATCATGAGCAAAACATCAGACAAATCCCAACTGAGGGATTTCTACAAAGTACCTGACCAGTACTCCTTAAAACTCTAAAACACTAAAAACAAGGAAAGTCTGAGAAACTTTAATGGCCAAAAGTACCTGAGGAGACATAACAATTAATGTGGTATGCTGGTTGGGATCCTGGAACAATGATAACAAAAAGACATTAGGGTAAAACAAAGAAAATCTGAATAAAGTATGGCCTTTATCTAATACCAATGTATCAATATTGACCCATGAACTGTTACAAATGTATGAGACTTAGATATTAATAATAGAGGAAATTGAGTGTAAGATATAAGGGAACTCTCTATACTGTTTTCACAAATTTGCTATAAATCTGAAACTATTCTAAGGTTAAAAGTTTCTTTCAAAAAATAATTAGGGGGTTGCTGGGTGGCTCAGTCAGTTAAGTGTCTGCCTTAGACTCAGGTCATGATCCCAGGGTCCTGAGATCGATAGAGCCCTACATCAGGGTCCCTGCTGGGCAGAGAGTCTGCTTTTCCCTCTCCCTCTGCCCCTCCCTCTCTGCTCATGCTCTGTCTCTTGCTTTCTCTCTCTCAAATAAATAAATAAAATTTTTAAAAATAATAATAATTAGGGGTGCCTGGGTGGCTTAGTCATTTAAGCATCCAACACTTGATCTCAGCTCAGGTCTTGATCTCAGGGTTGTGAGTTTGAGCCCTGCATTGGGCTCCATGCTGAGCATGGAGGTTACTTAAAAAATAAATAAATAAATGTTTTCAATGATCACTCATGAGCAAGATCCTACATATATCATCAAAAAACCTAATTCTATAACATTCCCAAATAGGTATAAAAGAAAAAGACTAGTAAAACTCATTTAAGGTTAGGGATACCGAAGCAATTACTCCTCAAAACCACATTCTTATCTTCATTCTTTTACTCACAAAAATGTTTCACCATACTCCTGAGAGCCAGAGAAAGCCTTTGTTTTGGAAAGAAGGGTTGAAAGGGAGAAAAGTGTTTACAAATTTAAATAAAAATTACACGCTTCTCTATCCTTATACTAGATATTCACCATTTTTGTTCCAGCACTTCTGGTTGCCCATCTACCAGGAATTAGCCCTGTTTTCTTATTTCCTGGCACAGTCTGCCTTGCATTATAAAAGCCCAAACCATCAGAAACTCAGCTTATCAGACGCTTTGAAGTTCAGACTTGGGCATGTGACACCATCTGGGAAATTCGGCTAAGAGGCTTTGGGAATAGTTTTCCTTCCTAACCAAAAGGTATGTAAGGAGAAACTCCCCATATTTCCTCTTATATATGCATATATTTCATGGATGAAGCTGCATGAGGACCTGATGTCTAGAGCTAGAGTAGCCATGTAGCAACCATGAAGCAGTAATCCTAAGAATGAAGTCAAACCACCAAAAACGGTGGTTCATTAGTGACAAGAAAAGTGTCATCCTTGACCTGCTAAACTAGTGAATCCTAAAATCTGCTCCACATCCAGAATTCTTGTTAAACATCTTTATGATTTCAGATTATTTTAGTTGTGTATTGTTACTTAGAGAGGAGATGTGCTCTTCCCCTCTCAAACCTATGTTTGTCTACCTGAACCTGACCTATATTATTCAAAGTCCAATGGAATTTTCAGAACCTGATGATCTCATTCCAAGGAAAGATAACCCTGCTGTAGTTCTAGTTCCTTTATTATCCAAAGTAGGGGTGCAAACATCTCATTGCCTGTTAGAATCATCTGAGAAACTTGTTAAACATTTGGCTTCCCAGCTTCTTCTTCTGACTACTAAATCAGTCTCTGAAAGAAATCTGGAAATTTGCATTTTTACCAAGCTACTAGAATAATTGTGGTAATCCTCTAAATTTAGGAAGTACTGGTATATATCACATTGATTCTTAGTTTATATGTTCATTATCTAACCCCATAAACCAGATTTGTAAGTCTCTAGAGGGCAGAAACTAAGCCTTAGGTGATGTGTTTTAGTTTTTCTGGTATATTTTCTGTCTTCTCCACAGACAGTATAACTCAAAGCATAGAACAAGTTCATGGTAGGTCTAGAGACTATTTTAGGTGGAGCACTATATGAAATGAAATAATGTAGTATGCTTATCTTAAAGATGTGACCTGAAAACTAATTTCAAGACAGCCTTTAAGAAGTAGCAGGGGTAAAATCATCCACAAAAAAATTAAATTTGGGCGCCTGGGTGTCTCAGTTGGTTAAGCGACTGCTTTCGGCTCAGGTCATGATCCTGGAGTCCCTGGATCGAGTCCCGCATCGGGCTCCCTGCTCGGCAGGGAGCCTGCTTCTCCCTCTGACCCTCCCCCCTCTCATGTGCTCTCTCTCTCTCATTCTCTCTGTCTCAAACAAATAAATAAAATCTTTAAAATAAAAAAAAATTAAATTTAAAAAGAATTATATGAAAGTCATTTTGTTCCATCAGACACCAAGAATTCCTCAGAACTTGTGTTTATATTTACCTTCTACTCATTATATATAATGTTAATTTAAGCAAAAATAATATGTAAAAAAGGGTAGAGGTATAACTCAAATGGTTGAAGATTGAGGAAGATTGTTCTGTGAGACTGTGGTACATAGGCTTAATTTTATTAACCATGACAGCAATCCCTTTAATTAACTAAAAACAAACAAAATAAATTGAAAGATAATCTATTTTTCTAGGGGTGCCTGGGTGGCTCAGTCGGTTAAGCGTCTGCCTTCAGCTCAGGTCATGATCCTGGGGCCCTGGGATCGAGCCCTGCTTTGGGCTCCCTGCTCAGTGGAGATTCTGCTTCTCCCTCTTTCTCTGCCTGCTGCTCCCCCTGCTTGTACTCTCTCTGTCTTTCTCTCTCTCTCTCTGTCAAATAAATAAGTAAATAAATAAATAAATCTCTTAAAAAAAAAGAAAAACAATCTATTTTTCTACTTGCTTTGGTGCCTTTCACCAAGTGTTGCATAGTAAGAAATGCATTAGTAAAAAGGGAAATAAAATCACACATTCCAGCCCTGAAGAGTGGGGAGGGAATCTCTATGGTTATTCACGCATGCAGTCCTTCATTCATTTGACAAATAATTATTGAACATTTGCTATGCAGCAAACATTGTTCTACCAGCTATTTGAATGCTACAGTGACTAAGCAAAAAAATCTGAAATTTTTCATTTTTAACAGACTATTCAGATGACTATAATGATGCTTCAGGTTTAGGAAGCACTGTTCTGTGTTACATGGATATTTTGTCATATGTTCAGTAATGTTGGCTCACAGAACATATATTTTCCATGTGGGAGAAGGTAGACAACAAATGAATTAACAAATAAATACATAGTATGGCAAATAATGACAAGTACTATACAGAAAAATAAGTCATGGTAATAACAATTTAGGGCAGGTGGTGTAATTTTATATCTGGTAACCCACACTGTCCCACTAATAAGATAGCATTTGAGCAAGATCTGAAGAAAGGAAGGAAGTGACTCATGGGGTATCTGGGGAAAGAATGTTCCAAGAAGAGGGATCAGGGAAGGCTCTGGAGCAGGAGCTTAAATGGAATGTTTAAGGAACAGCAGGGACACCAGACTAAAAAGTTAAGCCAAAGGAAGAGAAGTAGGAAATGAGGTTAGAAAGGTGGTGAAGGACTGATCTTAAAAACTTATTAGGCCATTGAAAAGTCTGTGATATTTATTCTGACTGAAATGGGATGCCAATTGGTGATTTTGAAGAGAAGAGCATGAAAAATTATTCTGTTGAGTATAGACCAACACAACAAAAAAAACGTTGTGTTGAATATAGACCATAGGAGAAGCAAGTGTGGAAGTAGGGAGACCAGTTAAATGACCAAGACAGTAATGTGTACAAAACATTTGGCAGGTTGAACTAAGGTGATCACAATGAAAATCATAACAAATGGATTAATTCTGTATGGATGTTGACAGTAGAGCCAACAGGAGTTCCTCAAAGATTAGAAGTGGGGTTTCGGGAAAAGAGAGCAAATGAACACTCTAAGGTTTTTGTTTTGTTCTTTAGTTTTGCTTCTTTTTTTCTTTTTTTTTTTTTTTTAACTTTTGCCTGAGCAACTGGAAGGAGTTTCCCTTTATTAAAACAGCAATGTTGGGGAGCAAAGGGCAGAAATTGGAGTGCAGTTTGGGACATATACTATTAAGTTTGAGAAGTTTGCAATACAGTGAAGTGTAAATGACAAGGAGGCATTTGAATCTATAAGTTTGGAGTTCAGGGAAGAAGGTCAAGGTTGGAGACAAATTTGGAATTGTTAATATTTAGAAGGTATTAAAACCATGAGATCTGATGAAATCACAAAGTGAGAGACAGTGGGTAAAGAAAAGGCATGGGCCAAGGATATAGCCCTGAGGCATCCCAAAGAAGTTAGGAAGATGAGAAGAAGCTATTGAAGACAGAAAAAGTACCCAGTGAGGTAGAAGAAGAATCAAGGAAGAATGGTGTTCCCAAAACTAAATTGAAAATTAGGGAATAAACACTTGTGTCAAATGATCTGAAGGGATAAGTAAGATAGGAACTAGGGATTGATCATTAGATAAGCAAAAGCAAAGTCACTGATGACTTTTACAAAACTTTGATGGAATGAGGGGAGAAATGCCAAGAAAGAACAGGAGGAGAGAGATTGCTCACAGGTGATTATAGATTGTTTTTCTGGAAGTTTTGTTATAGAGAAGCTAAGGAATGGGATGGGAGCTAGAGGAGGAAGTAAATGCAAGAGATTTACTTTTTAGTGGATAATATTCCATCATACCATTATACTGATGAAAAATCATAGTGGGAAAATTGCTTATAGGAAAAAAGAGAATTGCTAGAATTCTTGAAAAAGCACAGGAAAATGGGGACCAGGAGAAGTGTTGGTCTTAAGTAGGAAAACAGATAGTTTTCCATAGTAACAGAAGGGAAGGCAGGATAAGTGGATACCAGTGCATTTGGGTTCATACATTTGGTAGCATTGAATGGTAGCCCATACCAGGCCTCAAAAATCCTCAAAGTCCATTTTTCATTTGACAAGAAAGATGGGCCATTATTCTATTTTTCCACCAATGGCTTTTATTAGAGAATTTTAATTGAATTCAAATTCTGAATGAATATAGTTTTACAGAGGTATTCTAACTCAATTAGCTGGAAAGAAACTATAAAAAAAAAAAGCAATATTCAGATATGGAGTCAATCAAAATTATATTGCCTCTGAATGTTTCCTAATAATGAATGAAGGAAGGAGCAAAGTTTAAACCTTCTTCCACTTGACTATACCACTCTAACTATTTTTCATGTTATCCATATGATTGATAACATAACTCAATAATATATCATTTCATTCTGACTAGTTTGTCCTAGGTATAAGATGAGGCAATCAATTGTGGCCTTAGTCAATGAGAACATATTTCTTTCAACTTTATAATGTAATTTGACTGAGGAGTCCCTGGGTCATGGTAAATTTTTTATTGAAACAGTATTTTAAAAGCCAATAGAAACATATAATACACTGAAAGGGTTCATATCTGGATGAGATTCAAAGGTGATTAGCTTTGCCTGCTACCCCACTTCAGGCCAAAACCCCTGGAATGTTGAAGCATCACTTCTTGGATCAGGGTCAGACTTGATCAATGTCCAAAATAAATCAATGATATAGGAAAAATTGAACAAGATTGGCCGCTAAAACTTTGAGAACAATTGATGTTTACATTTTAATGAAACTATACAGTCTTAAGCTTTAAACTGATTTTTCCATAGACCACAAGTATATGCAGCATATTTTCAATATTCAGTAGCTTAAGAATAGCACCTCTAAATGTAAAAACATCTTTGCTCTATTTGAAAATATCTGATATTTACATATAGAACCAAAAACTTTTCACATTGGATCCAAAAATTATGGCTGAGCCATGACCTACAATTACTTATTTCCATGAGTTGTTGGGAACCAGTCATTCTTCTGTTTCTGATGTGTTATATTGCTTCCATCTCTTTCCAAATTAGCAGACCCAGAGTCACCCTAAAAGCAGGCCAATTGTTTGTTTTTGCAGTACAAAATTAAATTGTTTAGTCTTCAAATATTGAAAGCTCTTATAAATCGAACATAAACTTTACCCATCATATAGTCATCTATCCTTCACCACAGCTGAGAATATAAAATACTTAGCTCTGAAGAGAAGAAATGTAATTATGTAATATGCAATATTGTCACGTTTTGGACGTTACTTGATGAGTCATTAATAAATACACAAATCTGCACAAGGTATATGGCATTGGAAAAGCACAGGAAATATTTGAAAGAAATGAAAGCACCTGGCAATCAGTAGAGATGGTGTCTTAAAGGACAAGTTGAGCTTTTCAAGTGATCTAACGTGTATGAATCATTAATATATCTTCAATTATTTAGGACACAATTTTTATTTTTCACTGAAGGCATCATGATAAGATTTATAATAGTTTTTTAGTGGCTACAATAACACTTCCGTTTACCTAAACAAGAATATGTCTTGTTTTCTCTGAGAAACAAACTGAGGGTTTTAGAGGGGATGGGGGTGGGAGGATGGGTTAGCCCGGTGATGGGTATTAAGGAGGGCATGTATTGCATGGAGCACTGGTGTTATACGCAAACAATGAATCATGGAACACTACATCAAAAACTAATGATGTAATGTATGCTGACTAACATATCATAATAAAATAAAATTTAAAAAAAAGAATATGTCTTATTTTATGTATGTGCCCACAATCACATTCTGATACTAAAGACCAAGTATACAGTGCAGTAGATTCTGTGACATTAACCAATTTATTTTTGTTAATCTCCATAGATAGCAGAAAAGGACATTTTAACATTTTTAAATAATTATGTCATAAGGAACTGCAGCAGAAATAACTGGAAATATAATTATGCCTACTATAATTACCTGATATGCAATTCCACATGTAAAATATCATAATATAACCACATAAATGTTTCTAATCATAGTTTTCTACCTATGGGATCAAATCTAGCTTTTCTCATTTTTTTCCTAACTGGAAACTTCACAGGTGAGTCAGGGCTAGAACTCAAAAGACAGCAAGGAGGGAAATGAGTCAGGAAGCATTTGAAAAAAAGCTAAAAAAAAAGTACCTAATTTCCTTATCCATATTAATAGAAGACTGTTCTGTCCCCATAATGTCATCTAATACTATACATGTGAAGTTAATAGCGTAAGTCAAAAGCTTTTCACTAATTCTAGAAACATTGCTTTTGAGTTCAGACACCCTTTCTTCACTCCGCATGCCCTGTTTGTGGCTGGGGAGTGGGTGGAGGGTGAAGAATTCTCAGCATTGATCACACATCAGAACAAGGCCTGTTTATCTGGAATCTGACTTTTCCATTAGGAGGAGCACAGTCCCACAGCTCTTGAGAACTGCATGGCTTAGATTTCATTATTTATGATTCATGTTCCTTTCAAGGCAACATTCAGAAAGCAGGATAAATGGAAATAGTTTTGAGTGTCCATTTGGGTATGAATACTGACAGCGGCTTGTAACATCCATTGCAATAAGCCCTGGTGATTGTTCATACATGGCATACACGGTCGGAGCAAGATATTGTTTAGTATCTACCAAAATATGAACATAATTCCTTTCCCTCTGCCTTCTACTCTATACTCGAATAAGGTTATAGCCTGTAGATATTCAGTAGATGACATATTCAATAATTCCGTAGGCCCAAACACATACAGCAGTATTTTTCATTAAAAGGTACGCTTGTATTGTTCCCCCATTAATCAGTAATGCATTACAAATTGGTTTTTATAAATTTTAATGGCAACATAGTTTAGTTGGAAAAAGATGGCACTTATGATCAAAGACCTATAGTCTACCTCAAACTACCAAACATTTATAATTGCAATCCTGTCATTTTTTAGGTTCCCTTGCTAGGACAGAGGGATGGAACCTGATTGCAAACAAGCGCTATGGGATTTTGATAAAGAGAAAGCTAGATACATGTTTACAGCAGCTGGTCAAGGGCAGCATACACTTTCCAGTTTATCACTTTGACATTCCTCCCTATAAGGCACAGGGAATAAGGCAATGACATTTGTGAGATAACAAGTTCACTGGAGATTGTCTTTGGGATTGAGTCGGGTCTCAAAGCAGAATTTAAACAAGTGTGTATCATAGCAGTCCCAGTCTGGTTATAGTCTTACCTGCACTTCTTTCAGCCACAGTGGGGATCCACCTATCACCTTTCCATCCCACTCCTGGTGGCTACATTGGAAACCAGTGATCACTTCTAATTGGCTTATTCACTGAAAACACACATACACAAAAAGAAAGTCTACTTTTAATGAGGTTCAAGTTTCTTGTGGGTTTTTTTCCCTTGTTCATTGAGGCAAAGATCAGCAATCCAAAAAGAAAAAAAAAAGTCTGTTGAGTATAAGGTCTTGTCCAGTTCCTTCTCCAAAAGCATTTTACTATAGAAAGTCTCTAATCAACCTTCATTTAAACTATTCACTAGATTAACAGACCTGTGCCCTTCCGATGTAGCCACCAGGAGTGGGATGGAAAGGTGATAGGTGGATCCCCACTGTGGCTGAAAGAAGCACAGGTGAGACTATAACCAGACTGGGACTGCTCTGATACACACTTGTTTAAACTCACTGAACTAATATTCAGGGCACGATAAATTTATAAGCATCTCCCTAGCCCTCTACCCAATTATGGGCCCACCAGTTGGGCTGTACCTTTATTAAAAGTCAGTTGTGTTTGTTCCTACCCTGTTCATACCAGCTAAAGTCATCAGGGTAATTAAAACATTCAGTGAACTATAGTGCAAACCGCTGAAATGTGAGTTCAGAAACAATGCAAGGTATTTTTCTATGAAAACCAAGTTGAATGTTATGAAATGATGTTCTAAAAGGGACCACTATCAAAAATTGCTATTGAATTAGTGTGAATAAAATGGAGGAATCATAAAAATCCAGATGGAATCTGGAAATAAGCAGCCCCATAAATATTTTTAAATTCTGACTCTTTCTAAAGAAATGGAACCTGGAAACAGAGTATGAAAGATATAGCTTCACGGATGCACTTTAGTCAAGAAAACAGATACAGAACTTCAAGCAGGAGAGCTCCCCCCAAAGAAAGGCCTCAGATTATGTTAATGAAATTGGCAAATGCATATATACTTAAATGTTTTACATTAAAATAAAATGTTTAAGTGTGCATGTTTCATTTTTCATGATTCCCTCTCTAAATGACTTTTTCAATTAACCCACCACCCATTGTTCCTAACTGCTTCAGGTAAGAAGTCTGCTTCTGTTTTTCTAATCTAACCACATTTCGCTTTCTCCTGTTACTCTGCTTCCCTGAAGGCAAAGGCCTCAAAATGGTATTTATTAAGAAATCTCCTCATAGCATGATGGAAAATGCTGGCAAGTAAAAATATAGCAAGTCTTTGCATTTTAACAGTGAGTAGTGATAAGAAATCCTAATCAACCTGCATGAATTAAGATTTCATTCTGGCTTCAATTTACTTCTAACCTTGTTATCATCCCATGACATTTTGCACTACTGGGGGGAGAGGGTGGCTAAGTCATCAGTGCAGATGTAATTTATGGCAATTTAAACTGAGTCAAGAAGTTAATAACTTTGTTTTTTTAAAATTTAATTTAATTTTATTATGTTATGTTAGTTAATAACTTTGAAATAATGCATGCATCTCACACTGAGTTTAACCAAGGCTTATTAAAATATGGGTTACTTATGCCTTTTTGCCCTCCACATATCCTCCTTTAAAAACAAATTTACCAGGAATTAAGCAAAAACTCCCATAGTGTTCTTAATATTTTCTGAATTGTGAGCTTTTTATAAAATGACTTGTCAGAACATAATTGGTTAAAAAGATTCCACAGTTCACCTCCATCACTCTTCAGGTACATTATCAGCAAAAGGCACATTTCTCTTCGCTCTAAAATTGTAGAAAATGACACTGTTGCGAAGCCTCTGGGACTACTCACTAAACATGAATATTCAGCACCAAGAAAAGAAGCTTCAGCACATCAAATTAAATGCAACCTTAAGAAGAGCTTATCATTTTTAAGTCATTTGCATCGTCCCCCTACCCCAGACTTCCCTTCCCAACTGTGGAAGATGACTGGGCATCTCTACCCAGTCAGCATGAATTTTACCTACCTGAGTGAAGAGGCAAATGGTTGTCTTCACTGGGGCTTCAGAGTGAGGAGCTTGGGCTGGTCACCTGGAACAGCCTTGTAACCATCAAATAGTCAGTATTACATGGGATAAAGTTATCACTGACAAGCTTCACAATACTGTTCAAGTCCTATAAGAGTATGTGTTAGGAATTCTCAATTAGGATTGTTTATTTGCAAGTATCAGAAATCCAACTAAAGCTGGTTTAAGCAAGAGCAGGAATATATTGTTACGTTTAACCTGGAAATTACAGAGGATGGGCTGATCTCAGGCAGGCACAGATGGTTGAGGGGTTCACACAGTGTTATCACATCTCTCACTCTTTCCCTTATCTCTGCTCTCCCATATAACCCTCACTGTATAAAGGTAGAGATAATGTACGTGGTCCTCAGAGCCTACAAATTCAGCAAAAAGAGTGCCTCTGAATGTCTATGTCAGCTTATTGATTGTGCCATCCCTATTTGGGTTATATGCCCATGCTTTTGGCAGGAAACTCAGGGCCAAATAATTAAGAACATTTTCAGGATTACAGGGTATGGGGAAAAAAGACAGTTCCAAAAAAACTCAAAACATAAAGCAGATGCAGAACAGACAAAAATAAATAAATAAATAAAATAGCCAACATCTACAAATATGCCTTAAAAGATCCAATAGGAGTGATAGGCAGAGAAGATATAAGTGGGATAATGAAAAGGATGCATGTTTTGGAGCCAGAGTTCTGTCTTTGAAAACTGTTCCTACCACCTACTAGCAGTGATGCCTAAGCCATCTCTCTAAGCCAGTCTTCCCATCTGCAAAGCAAGTTCTAGTTTCCAGAATTATTTCAAGAATTAGCTATCCTCTTTATAAAGCACATAGCACGGAGTTCAGTAAAAGGTATTTTTTATTACTTGGGTGAGGCAAAGGAGCCAAGATTAATTCTAAATCTCAACCAAAAGGAAGTAGAGAGTTGAAAAGATATGATAAAAAATAAAGTGTACTTTCTCTAACAGGGAGTAAATAAACAACCATATTTGCTTTGAACTATTTCAAATAAAACTTAGCATAAACTTATAAAATAGCAACTATTTAATATAAGTATCGATGTATTGTTATATGGTAAGTAATAAAGTGACTCATTTACAAACCAGGCATGTGCTCAGAGTGTGTAGATGCAATAAATATGTGGGAAATTTTTCAGTCTCAATATTCACATTGATATTTAATACACACTGAATAATTAGCACAACTCAAAATGGGCTAAATGTGTTTCTAAAAACAGAAGAAGGAGAAGGCAGCAGCAAAGGCTTATGGATGAGCAGGGAATGAAGGCTATTTAGAGTTTGAAATCTCATTTATGGCTCTCACACTAACCTCCTCTGTGACCTTGCCTGCCAGTCTATTAACTTCTCAATGCTTTTCTCATCTGCGAAAGAGGGAACTGCTGGGCCCTAATCACCTCCAAAAGACAGTCTGTGTTTGAGAACATGACATGAAAAGGAAGAATTTTTATTTCAATCTTTAAATTTCACCTCACATCCCAGGACAATTTTATTAAATGCGATATTAATTAACACATACTTGGCTTTCTTATTAGTTGCACATAAATGTTAATTGGGTTTTAATGTATAAGACCAAATCTATTAAATAGACATATTTCATAGTTAATATGGAAATTCAAATCCACAGGATCACAGAACAATGGAGGCAGAGTTAAGCTTAGAATTGAACTAGCCCAACCTCTTCGTTTTACAGATGAGGAGAATTTAGAACCAAATACATATTTTCTAGGCCTGAACTTCTATTCTACCATTCCACTTAAGTGAGAGATTTTTAAAGGTTTAAAGACAGGATTAGGTCTCTCCACTACAAAGGGAGACAACCATAAATAAGAAAAAAAAGAAAGATGTACAAGGCAGGACTGAACACAGAAGATCTAGATTGGGTCCTGGAACTGGCTGAAAAGATGTCCTTGAGAAGGGAGACTCAGGAAAGCCATTAACCACAGAGATGAATGGAAGAACAGAATGGGAAAGAGAGCCTCAGAGAATTGTCAATAATCTCCACATTCACAAACACAGCTCATCACTATCTACAAAGAATCAGGTAGATGTACTAGAATTCAATGAAAATATTCACTTTTCTAACCACTATAAGGTTACTCAATTAGCACTAATAAGGAAAATGTTAAATGAAATGCCATCACATCCTACAACTGTTTTGAGTAACTACCAACAAATTCTAAACAAAAAGAAGATGATTATTAGTAGGCAATATGTGCCAAATGCCTAGAAAAATCAATAAACCAGTTGTGTTTAACTACAAAAATTTCCAAAAAATCTTAAATAAACAGCCTCTATGATGGAAAATGCTGTATGGAAAAGGCTGTATCTTTATGGCCCTGAGAATAACTTCTAAAAAGTGAGTCAAGCAGGACTTTTGGAATGCTGGAGTAAGGAGTTCAACAGACCTTCTCAAAAAGCAATGATAAAATGGAATGAAATTGTCAAACTAACGTTTCAGAAATTTGAAAGGGACCAAAGGTACAATTTCATTGTAAATGGACCAAAGGCATTCAACAAATGGAGAAATGTTTATTCAAGAAGAAAAATCCTAAATTTGGGGTAATAATATTGGGAGTCCATGGTGTTTTAGCCTGGAGCTGCTTCCAAACCCCAACCAGCACCATCAGTTTCCTAGTTCTACTAGAGTGAGACGAGCTGTGAAAACAGCAGTTTTATTGCCTGAGAGGGATGTTTTGTTTTGGAGGAAAGGTCAGAAAAAACTCATGCTCCTAGGCACTGTCAGAAAGAGTAGCCATCTTGATGTTAAGAGAATGAGGAAGACCAAGGTCACAGCTGGCCTAAGGTGACAACGGTTGGATCTAGTAACAAACTGGCAAACTAGCTAGAAATTTAACAAGGAGATTGAGAGAATGAAACATACATATGAGGCCTTGATAAGAGATTACATATCTCTTTGGTAGATTGAGGGGCTGCACATTAGTACAAGGTGAGACTAGGGAGCGATTCGCCTAACCCCTGGTGATCATGAAGCCACGCACCTAGGTAAAGATGAAAAAGAGGGCAGACAAGCAAGTAAAGTCAGAGAAGATTTGTAAACCGATGGAATGTAGAATGTATTCCCCAAACCACATGTATATCCATTGGCAAAGGGTGGAAATGTTATTGGTCTTTCAACATGAAGGAAATCAAAATATGTCACACCAAAATATGCTACTTTATCGCAAGGATTATTTTGAGCTGAAGGCATTTGAGAAGCAGTTACAAGAAAAGTTTCCTGCCTTCTCCCTATTTGCCTAAAAGCAGGACATAAATTTTCAAAAGGTGTTCCTCCTCCCCTTTCCACCAGGAAGGACAAAAACTAATCACTGGAAACAACTATAGATTGTATCAGCCTGGTAGCCTTTATCTACCAGTAGTTTTTCATCTATTTACCTTCCATAGTTTGTTGGTCTCAGAAGGCTAAAATGGCTTTCCTTTGTCCTGTCATTTCTTTTTTTGTTGTTAATTTTATTATGTTATGTTAATCACCATACATTACATCATTAGTTTTTAATGCAGTGTTCCATGATTCATTGTTTGCGCATAACACCCAGTGCTCCATTCAGTGCGTGCCCTCTTTAATACCCATCACCAGGCTAACCCATCCCCCCACCGTCCCTCCCTTCTAGAACCCTCGGTTTGTTTCTCAGAGTCCATAGTCTCTCATGGTTCATCTCCCCCTCTGATTCCACCCCCCTTCATTTTTCCCTTCCTACTATCTTCTTCTCTCTCTCTTTTTTTTTTTTAACATATAATGTATTATTTGTTTCAGACGCACAGGTCTGTGATTCAACAGTCTCATGTCCTGTCATTTCTTTACAAATGTATTGTTCTTTGTTGAATATGCTATGTAACCCTGAATTCTAAGCCACCTCTTTGAGTTACTCTTTCTTTAGTTCCTCATATATACGCAGGTTAACAAACTTCTGTTTGTTTTTGTCTTGCTAATCTGTCTTTTATTACAGAACCCCAGCCAAGAAGCTAAGATGAACAGAGGAAAAATTTTTCTTCCTCCCCTATAAACACAACCTCTGACCAATCATTGGCAGAACACCAAGTCATGCTGACTCAAGGATGAACTCTAGGAAACCGGATTTTAAAATAAAAACAAGAATTAAAAAAAAAACAACAAAAACACTGAGGAGACATCAGTGGCTACACATCAAAGGAGAGGTAGACTTCACAGAACTAGTCCAGGCAACTTACTAAGCAAAGACACAAAATAGAAGAACCAAAAAAAAAAAAAAAAAACAGAAGACAATGAATCAGAATCCAGAATTTCTACAGTATATCAAAAATGTCCAGTTTTCAACAATAAAATTATGTGATATGGAAAAAAATAGGAAAGTTTGATTCCTACTGGAAAAGAAAAAAAATCAGACAATTGGAACTGTTTTTGAGGGTTCCCAGATAGTGAACTTGGCAGAAAAAGACTAAAAAACAACTATCATAAATATGTTCAAAATACTAAAAGAACCATGCTTAGAGAATTAAAGGAAATTATAATGACAATTATATATAAAATAAAGAATTTCAAAAGAAATTTTTTAATTGGAATTTCTGGAGTTGAAATGTACAATAACTGACTCGATAACTACATCTGACTCTAGAAAAAAGAAAAATAGTATTTTTTATTTCCATTAACTTATTCCATGAGGCCAGTATTACCAAGGCCAAACAAAGACACAACAACAACAAAAAAGTTGCAGACCAATATCTCTTATGAAGATAGATGTAAAAATTCCCCCACAAAATATTAGTAAGCCAAATCCAGTGATGATGATGATGATGATGATGATGATTATATACCATGACCAAGTGGGATTCATCCCAGAAATGTAAAGTTTGTTTAACATTTCAAGATCAATTTATGTAACATGTTTATTAGGCTAAAGAACAAAAAAATATCACATGATCATCTTAATAAACACAGAAAAGGCATCTGACAAAAATTCAACATACTCATTATTTAAATTCTCAAAAAGGGAACTTTCTTCAACTTGACAGAGTATTTAAGAAAATCTATAACTAACATCAAACTAGACTTTGCTTTCTCCCTAAGTTTGGGAACAAAGCAAGACTGTCACTGTCTGCTCTGCTGTCACCACTTCTATTCAGCATTGTACTGGAGGTTCTGGCCAGTGCAATAAAGCAAATAATTATTATTTTATTTATAATAATAGAAAAGAGTAAAGAAGAAATAAAGCTATAAAGCTTTTCTCAACTACAGACAATAAAATCTTGTAGAAAATCCTAAGGAATCTACAAAAATACTGCTAGAACAAATAAAATCAGCAAGTTCACAGAACACAAGATTAATATTTAATAATTCACTGTATTTTATACACTAATAATAAGCAATCAGAAAAGCAAATAAGAAAGAAATTCCATCCATAATAGCATCAAAAAAGAATAAAATACTTGGGAATAAACTTAACAAAAGAAGTGCAAGACTAGTTTACTGAAAGCTACAAAACATAGCTAAGAAAAATTATCTAAATAAATGGAGGGACAAATCTATATTAATGGATTAAAAGGTTCAATAGTGTTAAGATAGTAATTTTTCCCAAACTTACTTTTAACATTTTTTAAAGATTTATTTATTTATTTATTTGGGGGGGTGCAGAGAAGGGTGAAGGGCAGATAGAGAGGGAGAGAGTCTTCAAGCAGGGAGCCTGATGCCAGCTTGGACCTCAGGACCCCAAGATCATGACCTGAGCCAAAATCAAAGAGTCGGATGCTCAACCAACTGAGCCACCAAGTCACCCCCCCCCCTTATCTTTAGTTTTCATATAATCTCTATCAACATTTCAGGAGGATTTTTTGCAGAATTTAACAGGTTGACCCTAAAATTTATATGGATAAACAAACAATCCAGAATAACCAAGACAATTTGAAAAAAAAAGTGGGAGGACTTACTTATTCTGATTTTGAAGCATACAATAAAACTGCAGCAATTAAGACTATATGGTACAGGCATAAGGGGAGACATACAGATCAATGGAACAGAATTGAGAGTCCAAGGGTGCCTGGGTGGCTCAGTTGGTTAAGCGACTGCCTTCGGCTCAGGTCATGATCCTGGAGTCCTGGGATCGAGTCCCACATCGGGCTCCCTGCTCAGCAGGGAGTCTGCTTCTCCCTCTGACCCTCCTCCCTCTCATGCTTTCTGTCTCTCATTCTCTCTCTCGCAAATAAATAAAAAATCTTAAAAAAAAAATTTTTTTTTTAATTTAAAAAAAAAGAATTGAGAGTCCAGAGACAAATCCTTACATTATGGTTTTCAATAAAAGTGTCAAGAATGGGAAAGAATACTAGTGGGACAATTTGATACCAATAAGTAAAATGATGAATTGAGATCCTTTCTCTACACCATACACAAAGATTAATTCAAAGTGGATTAGAGATTTAAACATAAGACCTAATCATGATCCCAGGGTCCTGAGACTGAGCCCCATATGGGGCTCCACACTGAGCACGGAGCCTGCTTGGGATTCTCTCTCCCTGTCCCTCTGCCCCTCCTTGTGCACACATGCTCTCCCTCTCTCTCTCAAAAATTAATTAAATGTAATCCCTAAAATTATAAAACTTGAATTAAAAAAGCATAGGGAAGATCATTGTGACATCAGTTTTAGCCAAGTGTCATTAAATACAACACCAAAGCATGATTTGGTTAATTTAATTTCATCAAAATGTAAAACCTTTGTGCCTCAAAAGACTTCATTAAGAAAAAAATTTTTAAGGCTCCAATTGGGAGAAAATATTCATGTATCTGATGAACCTCTTGTATCTAAAAGAGAAAAAAAGAAAAATTTACAACTCAAATTTGCAAATGCAAACAACCAATTTAAAAATGAACAAAAGATCTGAATAGATATTTCACTAAAGACGTACAAATAGCTAATAATCACATGAAAATATGTTCAATATTATTAGTAATTAGGGAAATGTGAATTAAAAACACAATAGAGATACCACTCTAGACCCAGTAAAATGAATATATTCCAAAGCAGACAATCACAAGTACTAGCAAGTATGTGGAGAACTGGAATTCTCATGCATTGCTGGTGAGAATGTAAAGTGGTACAGACACTTTGGAAAACAATTTGGCAGTTTCTTAAAAAGTTAAACAGTAAACTTACTATATGACCCAGTAAATTTATTCCTACCTAAGAGAACCAAAAACATATCTGCATAAAGACTTATACACAAATGTTCATGGCAGTATTATTAACAATAGCCAAAAACTAGAAAAAATGCCTACCAACTAAAGAAAGGATGAAGCAACTGTAGTATATCCACTCAATGGAATGCTATTCTGAAATAAAAAGAAACAAACTACTGGTCCATGCTACAACATGCTCAAAAGCATTATACAAAAGATGCAAAAGATCATGTATTGTATAAGTCGATTTATATGAAATGTCCAGAACAGGAAAGTTGTAGAAGTAGCAGATCAAGGGTCACTGGATGCTGGAAGTGGGAGCAGAAATTGACCATCAACAGGCACAAGGGATCTTTTTGAGTTGATAGAAATGTTCTAAAATGGGATTATAATGATGATGGCACAACTCTATAAATTGACTAAAATCATTAAATTTTATATTTAAACTAGTGAATGTTATGGTATGTAAATTTTACTTCAATAAAGCTACTAAAATAAATAAGTGAATAGATAAGGTGATAGATGATAGATTAGATAGATAGATATAGATAGATAGATGATAGATAGATGATAGATGATAGATGATAGATTGATAGATAGATGATAGATACAGATAGAAAAATGATAGATAAAAGTTAAGTGGAAATATAATTCATGCCACTTGCAAATAATATGCATTAAAATTACATATAGGAATGTAAAGCAACTTCTATCATTTCTTGATATCCCTTACAGTAGAGGATGGTTCAATCAGTCCTCTGTCAATTTCAAATCATGATTTGGGAGGAAATTTGGGAACTGAACTGAATAAAGGAGACAAATGGGCAAGACATTTTAAAAAATTAAAAACAGTCACAACATATGACATAATAAGATCAAGATCACATGTAGTTCACTGAACACTAAATCTCATGTCACTCACATAAATAATATGCAAAGTAGATGATAAATGGATGGAACCATGAATGTGGATATCTCTGTGTCCTAATGTTAACATCAAAAAGAATCTGAGTGAATGATTGAAACTCTCATGAGAAAAGTCAGAAAACATACTCACACTTTGCATTTTCTCTCTTCCTAGCCAAAAAATTGATCAACTGTGAGATTTTTAAAATCATTGTTTTCCTGGGTAAAGTACTACAGAAATCCTTTTCCCACATTTGCAATAATTCTTACCTCAAAAAGACAAATAAGAGTTTTTTCTTTTTTCTAAGGACTGGATAAAGCTGAAGAAAGCATTTTTCTCCTATACCCTACATACATTCATAGAAAATAAGGATGTTTCTACTTATTGATATATATTGATACTGAAATTACAACCACAAACTTAAACTATTATTATATTTAAGGCCCTGGGGAGTCTGGATAGTTTGGATGCTAAAATTTGTCAGTATGGTAGATAAGAGTGTCAACAAGACCAAAGATTCCCTGAAAAGGAAACATCAGAGGTCAGTGGAAATTGCTTTCTTATTAGTAACTTCAGTTGCTCAAGGGATGAGGGTTGTTATGGAAATTAGAGTAAGGTTGACAAAAATTTGAAGACTGAGAAATATTGTCATAATGGGCAAGAGCTCATCTACACACTCTGCATAAAACCTTTCTTGAGTTGTGCCTAAAACCAGCCTGATCTCCTGTTTTATCAAGTTCAAAATAAGTCTCCCATGGTTCTGAAAGCCAGTCTGATTTCTCTTTTTGCCTTTGTTTACCCAGCATTCTTATGGAGCCTCAGTTACAGGGGGAGGGGGAGTATCATGGTATTTAGCAACAAATGGACCTTATTTAACAGGTCTGAGAGATTACAAAGATCTTTAACACTAGAGTTTGATTCCTGATTTTTGTAAAGAAATTTGGTATTATCCTGTTTCTCAGAATTAAACTAAAAAGCAGTGAGAAATTTTAAAAGAGAAATTCTCAGTCACATTCAATTTAAGACAGGAATGGGACTGTCAGCACAAACTAAACTTTTTTTTTAATTTTATTTTATTACGTCATGTTAGTCACCATACAATACATCTGTTCTTGATGTAGTGATCCACAATTCATTGTTTTCGTATAACACCCAGTGCTCCGTGCAGTATGTGCCTTCCTTAATACCCATCACCGGGCTCACCCATCCCCCCCCCCCCTCTAAAACCCTCAGTTTGTTTCTCAGAGTCCATAGTCTCTCATTGTTCATCTCTCTCTCCGATTCCCCCCCACCTTCATTTTTCCCTTCCTTCTCCTAATGTCCTCCATGCTATTCCTTATGGTCCACAAATAAGTGAAACCATATGATAATTGACTTTCTCTGCTTGACTTATTTCACTTAGCATAATCTCCTCCAGTCCCATCCATGTTGATGAAAAAGTTGGGTATTCATCCTTTCTGATGGCTGAGTAATATTCTATTTATATATGGACCACATCTTCCTTATCCATTCATCTGTTGAAGGGCATCACAGCTTTTTCCACAGTTTGGTTATTGTGGACATTGCTGCTATGAACACTGGGGTGCATAAGGCCTTTCTTTTCACTACATCTGTGTCTTTGGGGTAAATACCTAGGAGTGCAATTGCTGGGTCATAGGGTAGCTCTATTTTGACAGGCGGGGATACTCACCACTATACTAACGAGGATGAGCCATAGGGTAGCTCTATTTTGAATTTTCTGAGGCACCTCCACACTGTTTTCCAAAGTGGCTGTACCAACTTGCATTCCCACCAACAGTGTAAGAGGGTTCCCCTTTCTCCATGACCTCTCCAACATTTGTTGTTTCTTGCCTTGTCAATTTTTGCCATTCTAACTGGCATAAGGTGGTATCTCAGTGTGGACTTGATTTTAATTTCCCTGATGGCTAATGATGATGAACACTTTTTCATTGTCTGTTAGCCATTTGTATGTCTTCTTTGAAGAAGTGTCTGTTCATGTCTTCTGCCCATTTTTTGACTTGATTATTTGTTTTTTGGGTGTTGAGTTTGAGAAGTTCTTTATAGATCTTGGATAACAGCCCTTTATCTGTAGTGTCATTTGCAAATATCTTCTCCCATTCTGTGGGCTGCCACTTTGGTTGAATGTTTCCTTTGCTGTGCAGAAACTTTTTATCTTGATGAAGTCCCAAAAGTTCAGTTTTGTTTTTGTTTCACTAGCCTTTGGAGATATATCTTGAAAGAAGTTGCTGTGGCCAATGTCAAAGAGGTTACTGCCTATGTTCTCCTCTAGGATTTTGATGGATTCCTGTCTCACATTGAGGTCTTTCATCCATTTGAGTTTATCTTTGTAAATGGTGTTAGAGAATGGTCAAGTTTCATTCTTCTGCATGTGGCTGTCCAATTTTTCCAGCACCATTTATTGAAGAGACTGTCTTTTTTTCCATTGCATGTTTTTTCCTGCTTTGTCAAAGATTATTTGACCATAGAGTTGAGGGTCCACAGATTAAACTTTTAAAATAACTTTGCATAGGGAAAAAAAGCAGCATTCCTGGTTTGCTCTTCTACATCTTGAAGGTACAGAGCTCAAAGCTGCATCATCAATGTTACAAGTAGTCAGGAGTAGGGAGTGAGTGTCCATAGGGCATCTCTCATAAAAACCTCATATTTCTCAATGAGAGTATCTCCCCTTTTCACAAGCAAAGAGAGGCAAACCTCTTTGTTCACTCTTCTAGATATCGAGTTCATATTTTCATGAATATTCAGAAATAATTTAATTTTTTCACTATAGCAGACTACAGGCTGGTGTTTTCATTTACTTTTTAGTTGTTGATATTGATATTACCACCGCTTTTGAGAGTCGTTTTTTCTCAAATCATGGATCCAACAGTCATTAAAAAGATAAGGTTTCTGCATTTATTTCAATCTTTTTCAATGGTACCTTGAAAAATAATGCTCTAATGCAAAGAACTTTAAGTCAACAGACTTAAGTAGAAGTCTAGACTTTGTCATTAACCAGCTATGAACACTGGGACAATTTCCTTAGTCTCTCTGAGACTCTGGAGGATCATGATGATAATGCCTATCTGGAGGGCAAGAAAGATGATTTAAAGAAATACCATATATAAACTGTTTATGTTAGAACCTGACTGAGAGGGTACATTCAGTAAGACAAATAAAGGGGTATTTTCAAAATCAAAGCTGAATGTTTGATCTTAGGAATTACCTGGCTCCTGCAATTCTAATTCATGTGTTCTGAAAAAATTAAAATTGTGTAAAAATTGCATTACATTAAGAATTTTCCAGTACTTAATGTCTCTTCTACAGGCAAGGGTGAGCACACTATCCTCAAGGAGACAACCCAATCTACCACCTGTTTCTGCAAATTAAATCTATTAGAACACAGCACATCCAGTCATTTACATACTATGACTGCTTTTGCACTGCAAAGGCAGAGTTAAGTAGGTGTGACAGAAATTTATGGCCTGTAAAGCCAAAATCTTTACTATCTGGCTCTTTACAGGAAAAGTTTATCTATTCCTCCTGAGAGTAGAGAGCACTATACAGGCACATACAACAAAATCAGTATTAGAACCCATTTAGTCTTGTAGGTAATGTCAAGCTTAAGCATTCAAATTTAACCAACTAAGAAAAGAAATTATAAGCAGGGGAAAAAAACAAATAAATAAACTGTGGCTGTTTACTACCCAGTCTCTGACAAAAATTCCAAAAGAATATGTCATGGATATGGTCCAGTGGAATTTCTTAGAAAGTCTACATTTTGGGTTTTTTTTCATTATTTAAAATCAATTAATTAACATATAGTGTATTATTAGTTTCAGAAGTAGAGGTCAGTGATTCATCAGTTGCATATAACACCCAGTGCTCATTACATCAAGTGTCCTCTTTAATACCCATCACCCAGTTACCCCATCCCCCTTACCTTCCCTCCAGTAACCCTCAGTTTGTTTACTATAGTGAAGAGTCTCTTACCTATCCCTCTCTGATTTTGTCTTATTTTATTTTTCCCTCCCTTCCCCTATGTACATCTGTTTTGTTTCTTAATTTCCATATATGAGTGAAATCATATGGTATTTTTCTTTCTCTGACTTATTTTGCTTAGCATAATACCCTCTAGTTCCATCCCTATCAATGTAAATGGTAAGATTCCATCCTTTTTAATGGCTAAGTAGCATTCCAGTGTGTGTGTGTGTGTGTGTGTGTGTGTGTGTGTGTGTGTATACAACGTCTTCTTTACCCATTCATCTGTCGATGGACATCTGGGCACTTTCCATAGTTGGCTATTGTGGGCATTGCTGTTATAAACATTAGGGTGCAGGTGTCCCTTCAAATCACTATATTTGTATCCTTTGGATAAATACCTAATAGTGCAATTGCTGGGTTGTAGGGTAGTTCTATTTTTTATATTTTTGAGGAACCTCCATACTGTTTTCCAGAGTGGCTGCACCAGCTTGCATTCCCACCAACAGTGTAAGATGGTTCCCCTTTCTCCACATCCCTGCCAACATCTGTCATTTCCTGACTTGTTAATTTTAGCCATTCTGACTGGTGTGAGGTGGTATCTCATTGTGGTTTTGATTTGGATTTCCCTGATGCTGAGTGATGTTGAGCACTTTTTCATGTGTCTATTGGCCATTTGGATGTCTTCTTTGGAAAAATGTCTGTTCATGTCTTCTGCCCATTTCTTGATTGGATTCTTTGTTCTTTGGGTGTTGCGTTTGATGAGTTCTTTATAGGATTTGGATACTAGCCCTTTATCTGATATGTCATTTGCAAATAGCTTCTCCCATTTTGTAGGTTGTTTTTTAGTTTTAACGTGTTTCCTTTGCTGTGTGAAAGCTTTTTATCTTGATGAAGTCCCAATAGTTCATTTTTGCTTTTGTTTCCCTCACCGTTGAAGATGTGTCTAGCAGGAAGTTGCTGTGGCCGAGGTTAAAAAGGTTGCTGCCTGTGTTCTCCTCTAGGATTTTGATGGATTCCTGTCTCACATTTAGGTCTTTTATCCATCCATTTTGAGTCCATTTTTGTGTATGGTGTAAAAAAAATGGTCCACTTTCATTCTTCTTCATGTGGCTGTCCAATTTTCCCAACACCATTTGTTGAAGAGCCTGTCTTTTTTCCATTGGATATTCTTTGCTTCTTTGTTCAAGATTAGTTAACCATAGAGTTGAGGGTCCATTTCTGGGCTCTCTATTCTGTTCCATTGATCTATGTGTTTGTTTTTGTGCCAGTACCATACTATCTTGATGATCACAGCTTTATAATATAGCTTGAAGACTGGAAATGTGGTACCTCCAGCTTTGCTTTTCATTTTCAGGATTGCTTTGGCTATTTGGGGTCTTTTGTGGTTCCATACAAATTTTAAGATTGTTTGTTCAAGCTTTGTGAAAAATGTTGATGGTATTTTGATAGGGGTTTCATTGAATGTGTAGATTGCTCTGGGTAGCATAGACAGTTTAACAATATTTGTTTTTCCAATCCATGAGCATGGAATGTTTTTCCATTTCTTTGTGTCTTTCTCAATTTCTTTCATGAGCGTTCTACAGTTTTCAGAGTACAGATCCTTTCCCTCTTTGGTTAGGTTTATTCCTGGGTATCTTATGGATTTTGATGGAATTGTAAATGTGATTGATTCCTTGATTTCTCTTTCTTTTGTCTCAGTGTATAGGAATGCAACTGACTTCTGTGCATTGATTTTATATCCTGCCACTTTGCTGAATTCCTGTCTGAGTTCTAGCAGTTTTGGGGTAGTCTTTTGAGTTTTCAACATGGAGTGTCATGTTATCTGTGAAGAGTGAGAGTTTGACTTCTCCTTTGCTGATTGGGATGCCTTTTATTTCTTTTTGTTGTCTGATTGCTGAGGCTAAGACTTCCAGTACTATGTTGAAGAACAGTGGTGAGAGTGGACATCCCTGTTGTGTTCCTGACTTTAGGGGAAAAGTTCTCAGTTTTTCCCCCATTGGGGATGATATTCACTATGGGTTTTTTGCATATGGCTTTCGTATATGTTACCTCTATCCCTACACTGCAGAGAGTTTTACTCATGCTGTATTTTGTCAAATGCTTTTTCTGCATCTATTGAGAGGATCATCTGGTTCTTGTCTTTTCTTTTATTAGTGTGGTGTATCACATTGTTTGATTTGCAGATACTGAACCACCCTTGCAGCCCAAGAATAAATCCCACCTGATCATGATGAATAACCCTTTTAATGAACTGTTGGATTTGATTAGCTAGTATCTTGGTGAGAATTTTTGCATTCATGTTCATCAGGGATACTAGCCTGTCATTTTCCTTTTTAGTGGGGTCATTGGTTTTGGAATCAAAGTGATGCCTCATAGAATGTGTTTGGAAGTTTTCCTTCCATTTCTATTTTGTGGAACAGTTTCAGAAGAATAGGTATAAATTCTTCTTTAAATGTTTAATAGAATTCCGCTGGGAAGCCATCCAGCCATGGGCTCTTGTTTGTTGGGAGATTTTTGATTACTGCTTCAATTTCTTTGCTGGTTATGGGTCTGTTCAAATTTTCTATTTCTTCCTGTTTCAGTTTGGTGTTTATATGTTTCTAGGAATGCATCCATTTCTTCCAGATTGCCTAATTTTTTGGCCTATAGTTTCTCATAATTTGCTCTTATAATTGTTTGTATTTCTTCAGTGCTAGTTGTGATCCCTCCTCTTTCATTTATGATTTTATTTGTTTGTGTCCTTTCTCTTTTCTTTTTGATTAGTCTGGCTAGGGATTTATAGATCTTACTAGTTCTTTCAAAGAACCAGCTCCTAGTTTCACTGATCTGTTCTGTTATTTTTTTTTTTTTCTAAGAAAGTCTACGTTTTGATGTGGGGTGGGGGGACTGAAAATAAGCTTTCTTAACACATTTGCCAACTGAAACTATCCACACACAGGTAATTTGTTGAAGTATAAGTTTATTCCTAAATAGACTTGTTACTTGAATGACAACTAGGTACCAAAAAGTCACAGAAATGTTATGTCACAGGCACTAAGACACCTGTGTGTTTTCAAAATTTAAACAAGACTGTTCAAGTGACAGACACTCATGGAAGATGAGAGTCTACCAGCCTTTCTCAACCAGGATTCATTCCATGAGAGCATTAAGCCCTAATGACCCAAGATGTATGTCATATATAATTAATTATCTCCTATGCCTCTAGAAGGGTACTAACATACTATCCTTAGGAGAACTGAGGAATGAGTAACTCAATCATTTTCTATATATCTTAATTTTCTCAAAGAACCCTAGTAGACAAAAGCTGTTAGATAGAGGATTGAGGGACTATGACTTAGTCACATTTTCTAGACACAACCTATAAAAGCCCTACTCTCTGTCCTGAGCTTTGAACATCAAGAAATGTCTATAGGGTGTGAATTAGAGACAAACAAACTAGGTTAAGAAATTATAAAGAAACCATAGGATCATCATCGCTCTGGTGTCAGACACTAATGGTGAGGCTTTGGGAAACTAAATGCAATAATGCTTGCTAAGTGCTTTCAATTTAATAGGGGCTTAGTAAAGGATAATGGTTATTAATTTTTAATGATTATAATTATTACATCCACTTCTCAAAATTTTCTAGCAGAAAGAACCACCTTGTTTTAAATGCACCAAATCATAATGGCCAACCAGTGAGGAGAATGAGCAGAGACTGAGTGAGTAGAATGTCCAGAAGATGGAAATTGGCTTGAAAATGGAGAAAGTGCTTGAAAATATCTTTTAGATTTTCAAGTATGTTCAGTTAAATAATTCAACGATTTAAATAACTACTCTTATATCCCCTACTGGAAAAAATAATGCAATTTTGTAATGCCTGGATTTTTTTATTCAAGTTTTTATTTAAATTTCAGTTAGTTAACATACAGTGTAATATCAGTTTTATATGTAGAATTTAGTGATTCATAACTTAGAAACAATACCCAGTGCTCGTCACAAATGCCCTCCTTGGGGCGCCTGGGTGGCTCAGTCATTAAGCATCTGCCTTTGGCTCAGGTCATGATCCCAGTGTCCTGGATCGAGCCCCACATCGGGCTCCCTGCTCTGCAGGAGGTCTGCTTCTCCCTCTCCTACTCCCCCTGCTTGTGTTCCCTTTCTTGCTATGTCTCTCTCTGTCAAATAAATAAATAAAATCTTTAGGAAAAAAAACAAAAAAACAAAAAACAAGTGCCCTCTTTAATACCCATCACCCATTTAACCCATCCTCCCACCCACTTCCCCTCCAATTTCTTCACTGTAGTTAAGAGTCTGTTTCCTGGTTTGTCTCTCTTTTTTAGCCCTATATTCATCTGTTCTGTTTCTTAAGTTCCATATATGAGTGAAATCATATGGTATTTGTCTTTCTTTGACTGACTTAGTTTGCTTAGCAGAATACTCTCTAGCTCCAACCACATCATTGCAAATGGCAAGATTTCATTCTTTTTCATAGTGTCTGGATTTTTAAAATAATGACTCAAATGTTAACAGAAATACTACAGGTTACAGACTTTGTTGAGAAAGTTAGAAGAGTTTTTATCCTTCAAGAAAATGTCACTGGTAATTAGGGAAGTGTAAATAAAATAACAAGGAGATAACATTTTTCACATATTAGCTGGTAATATATATACATATATAATAAATATCCATAGTTGCCAGTGGCATGAAGAGAAATACTCTCACACTGATAGATGTATAAATTGGTACAACCCTTTTAGAGGGTAATATGGCATCTATTTTATGTGTATATCTTTTCACTCAGTGATTCTACTTCTATGAATCCATGCTACAGAACCCTGACATGTTCAAAACAAAATGTTCAAAAATACTATTGCCTTCTTTTTTCACAATAAAAAAAAAATTAAAAAATTATCAACATGGAAAAACACACACTAATTATGATTACAATATGCTATAGGTGAAATACAACCATCTTAAATCATGGAATAATTTCTATATGCTGATTTGAAAAGCGGTTCCAGGTATACCAATTGAAAAGGGGGGGAATTCCAGAAAATGATACTGTTTGTTGTATGATTTTGTTTATGTAAATATGCTTCATATAGATACGGTGCATTTTTGCACACACATGCACAAATGTGATTCCATATGCAAAGAAAAATATATGGAAAGATATATATCAAAGAAATGATAAGGGTTCTCTCTGGGAAAAGAGATGAAATTGGGAGAAGGTTAACAAGAAGGGAAATAACAGTTTTCACACCCTACTTACTAATTATTTTTAAATAATTTTTTCCTAAGTCATCCAGTTATTTACATTTTTATCCACACATTCAAATATTCATTTAAGACTTCAGCAACATGAGTTCTGCCAGAGTCCATTCTTGTAGAGCCCCTTCCCCTAGGTCTTTCTTGTTATAACAGTTTTAGGAGCCTGAAGTATTCAGTACTTAGGAGAGAGTCCAGAAGTTACTTGGGAAAGTGTTCCAGAAAGAAAGCCATCAGAGTCTCAGTATCTGTTTTTTTTTTTTTTTTTCAAATTTTTATTTAAATTCTAGCTAGTTAGGGGCACCTGGGTGGCTCAGCTAAGCATCTGCCTTCAACTCAGGTCATGATCTCAGGATCCTGGGATCAAGCCCTGACTCTGGTTCCCCATTCAGTGTGGAGTCCGCTTCTCCCTCTCCCTCTGTCTCTCCCCATCCCCACTCATCCTCTCTCTCTCTCTCTCTCAAGTAAATAAATAAAATATTTAAAAATAAATAAATAAATAAATTTTAGCTAGTTAACATACAGTGTAATATCAGTTTCAGGAGTAGAATTCAGTGGTTCTTCACTTACATACAACACCCAGTGCTCTTCATAATGAGTGCTTTCCTTAATACCCATCACACATCTAGCCCTTAAATTACTTAAAAATCTCCATCACACATACATTACTGTTGTGATTAAAGGTACTTTGAATCATTACCAATGGATTTGGTATCTATCTTTCTGATTTGGTCCAGATACAGCCCTAGAAGTTTGATCTAATAATCAAGAATTCTTCCATCAATATAAATTAATCACATAGAAAAAATTACTTCCAACTTTCAAAAATAAAGGAAAGAACAATAAATTTGTTAGAAGAAATATAAGAATCAAGCAATTAATAGCCTCAATTTAAATTCAACAAACATTCATTTAGTACTAGCAATGTGGCAATCACTGTGAGTTGCTTGGCATTGAGAGATTCTTAAAACAGATATAAGCCCTGGCCTAAAGGAATTCTCAGTTTAGTAGAAGCACCTGACATATTAATTGCTTCAATATCCTGAGATAAATACAGTAATTGAAGCATCGACAGGCTATAAGAACAGTGAAGAGGAGTTCCAGAAGGAAGTCTGAATGATGTTTGCTTCTAGACTCCAAGTTATTAATCTCTAGGAACGGAGACCCATCCATTTAACTACAAATAAGCCCAATTTTTAAAAAACACTGAAGAGGCCATGGAGGCCTTAATAACATTTTTTTACTTAGTAAGTAGAAAAGTCAATATCCATGTCAACACCATGTTATATTTTAGCTTACTATGAAGGAATTAAAAGATTCAGGGTTACATCATTTATTTATTTTTTTGCTGAATAGTTCCCATCAATAAAAGCCATGGGCAACTATTCAGTCATTTATAGTTTATAAAGCACCTATATGTACATCATTTTATTTCATCATTACAATTCGTTGTTAGATGGGAGGAATTTTTTCCATTGTATAGATTAGAGAACGGAGGTTTAGAGAGGTTATAATAGACTATCCCTAGCCAGATGACATTGCAAAAAATGGACCATTTTTCTTCATCTGGAGGAAGATGCTGGATTTGCAATATAAAATTTAATAATTAGAGAAAATAGAAGATGGCAGAGGAGTAGGAGACCTGGATTTCATCTCCTCTCAGGAATTCAGCTGGATAGGGATCAAACCATTCTGAACACCTACAAACCCAACAGGAGACCAAAGAAAGGAATAGCAACAACTCTCTGAACAGAAAAGTGACCACTTTCTGGAAGGTAGGAAGTGCGGAGAAGTGAATCCGAGGTGATATTTGGGAGGATAGACGGCGGGGGAGGGGCCTCCGGGGGCGGCTTCTGGCAAGTGATAGAGCCGTGGAGCACAAAATCGGAACTTTTAAAAGTCTGCTCCGCCGAGGACGTCACTCTGTGGCTAAGCGGGGGGTGGAACCCTCCGGGACAGTGTGGTCTCAGGACCCTCGGGGTCACAGAAAGACCGGGGGTGCCTGTGTGGCCGAGCTCCCAGGTAACGGAGCAGGGAAGCCGGCTGCAGAGGCGGAGCCCAGGCGCGGGCTCTCAGCTCGGGGTGGCCATAAACTGTGATCCGCGGCACAATCGGGCCCCTGCTCCTCCAGCAGGGACCCAACAAGCGGCAGATCCGGGGAGACTCACCTTCCTCCCCTGGGAGGAGCCGCGCGGGAGTGCACCGCAGGGATCTGCTGGGTTTGGAGACTCCACCCGGGGTCGGGTGCCAGAGATAGAGGCGCGCCGTTGCAGGCCGGGTGAGCACGGAGTGCGGCCGGAGACCAGGGAGACGGGAGTGACTGATGGCTTTTCTCTGGAGGCTCACTGAGGAGCGGCCCCGAGTTCTCGGCTCCTCCAGGGCGGAGATTAGGAGGCCGCTATTTTCACTCTCCACCTCCAAAGCTGTACGGAAAGCTCGCAGGGAACAAAAGGCCCGGAGAGCAAACCCGAGCAGATTACTTAGCCAGGAGGGGGCAAGGGCGGGGCAATTCCGCCTCCGGCAGAGACATTTGGAAACCACGGCAACAGGCCCCTCCCCAGAAGATCAGCGAGAACAGCCAGCCAAGACCAAGTTTACCAATCAATGAGAACGGCAGAACTCCAGCGCTAGGGGAATAATGCACATAGAATTCATGGCTTTTCCCCATGATTCTTTAGTCTTTCAAAGTTAATTTTTTTTAACTCTTTTTTTTTTTGAATTTTTCTTTTTCCCTTTTTCAACCAACATCTTATCAATCCCTTTTTTAAAAAAACATTTTTGGGCGCCTGGGTGGCTCAGATGGTTAAGCGTCTGCCTTCGGCTCAGGTCATGATCTCAGGGTCCTGGGATCGAGTCCCGTATCGGGATCCCTGCTCCTTGGGAGCCTGCTTCTCCCTCTGCCTTTCTCTCTCACTCTGTCTCTCATGAATAAAAAATAAATAAATAAATAAATAAAAAACATTTTTATTTTTCATTTTTAGAGTCATATTCTATCCCTTCATAGTAGTTACCCGTATTTTTGGCTTATATATATAAGTTGTTCTCTCTTTAAAATTTTGAGATAGTTTCTTCTAACAGATTAAAATATACCCTAAATCTCTAGTATATGGTGTTTTCTATTCCCCTGCCTGATCACATTCTCTCCCTTTTTTTTTCTTTTTTTCTTTTTTTAATCATCTTCTTTCTTTTTTCAAACAACTTCTTATCAATTCCTTTTATAAAATTTTTTATAATTTCCATCTCTACAGTCATATTCCATTCCTTCATCATATCAACCCTTATTTTTGTACATATATAAGTTTTTCTTTCTTTAAAATTTTGGGGGGCACTTTCTTCTAAAAGACCAAAATACACACCAAATCTAGTGTGTGGCACTGATCTATATACCAGCCTGATCATATTTGATCACACTCCGTTTTTTTGTTGTTGTTGTTGTTTTGTTTGTTTTTGTTTGTTTTTATCTTTTTCTTTTTTTTCTTTTTCTTTTTTCTCTCTTTCCATTTCTTTTTCCACTGCTTCAGGTCTTTTCTGATTTGTTTAGAGTATATTTTCTGGGGACGTTGTTACTCTGCTAGCATTTTGTTCTCTCATTAATCTATTCTCCTCTGCACAAAATGACAAGATGGAAAAAATCACCTCAACAAAAAGAACAAGAGGTAGTACCGACTGCCAGTGACCTACTCAATACGGACATTAGTACGATGTCAGATCTAGAGTTCAGAATCATCATTTTAAAGATACTAGCTGGGCTTGAAAAAAATATGGAAGTTATTAAAGAAACCCTTTCTGGAGAAGTAAAAGAACTAAAATCTAACCAAGTAGAAATCAGAAAGGTTATTAATGAGGTGCAATCAAAAATGGGGGCGCTAACTGCTACGATAAATGAGGCAGAAGAGAATCAGTAATATAGAAGACCAAATGATGGAAAATAAAGAAGCTGAGAAATAGAGAGATAAACAACTACTGGATCACGAGGGCAGAATTTGAGAGATAAGCGATACCATAAGACGAAACAACATTAGAACAATTGGGATCCCAGAAGAAGAAGAAAGAGAGAGAGGGGCAGAAGGCATAAGGGAGCAAATTATAGCAGAGAATTTCCCTAATTTGGGGAAGGAAACAGGCATCAAAATCCAGGAAGCACAGAGAACCCCTCTCAAAATCAATAAAAATAGGTCAACACCCCGACATCTAATAGTAAAACTTACAAGTCTCATAGACAAAGAGAAAATCCTGAAAGCAGCTCGGGAGAAGAGATATGTAACCTACAAGGGTAGAAACATTAGATTGGCAACAGACCTATCCACAGAGACCTGGCAGGCCAGAAAGGACTGGCAGGATATATTCAGAGCACTAAATGAGAAAAATATGCAGCCAAGAATACTATATCCAGCTAGGCTGTCATTGAAAATTGAAGGAGAGATAAAAAGCTTCTAGGACAAACAAAAACTAAAGGAATTTGCAAACACAAAACCAGCCCTACAGGAAATCTTGAAAGGGGTCCTCTAAGCAAAGAGAGACCCTAAAAGCAACATAGACCAGAAAGGAACACAGACAATATACGGTAACAGTCACCTTACAGGCAATACAATGGCACTAAATTCCTATCTTTCAATAGTTACCCTGAATGTAAATGGGCTAAATGCCCCAATCAAAAGACACAGGCTATCAGACTGGATTAAAAAACAAGACCCATTGATATGCTGTCTGCAAGAGACTCATTTTAGAACCAAAGACACCCCCAGATTGAAAGTGAGGGGGTGGAAAACAATTTACCATGCTAATGGACACTAAAAGAAAGCTGGAGTGGCAATCCTTATATTAGACAAATTAGATTTTAAACCAAAGACTAGAATAAGACATGAGGAAGGACATTATATTCTACTTAAAGGATCTATCCAACAAGAAGATCTAACAATTGTAAATATCTATGCCCCTAACATGGGAGCAGCCAATTATATAAGGCAATTAATAACAAAAGCAAAGAAACACATCGACAACAATACAATAATAGTGGGGGACTTTAACACCCCCTCACTGAAATGCACAGATCGTCTAAGCAAAAAATCAACAAGGAAATAAAGACTTTAAATGACACACTGGACCAAATGGACTTCACAGACATATTCAGAACATTCCATCCCAAAGCAACGGAATACACATTCTTCTCTAGTGCCCATGGAACATTCTCCAGAATAGATCACATACTAGGTCACAAATCAGGTCTCAACCGGTACCAAAAATTTGGGATCATTCCCTGCCTATTTTCAGACCACAATGCTTTGAAACTAGAACCCAATCACAAGAGGAAAGTCAGAAAGAACTCAAATACATGGAGGTTAAAGAGCATCCTACTGAAGAATGAATGGGTCAACCAGGAAATTAAAGAAGAATTTAAAAAATACATGAAAACCAATGAATATGAAAACACAACTATTCAAAATCTTTGGGATGCAGCAAAGGCAGTCCTAAGAGGAAAGTATATAGCAATACAAGCCTTTCTCAAGAAACAAGAAAGGTCTCAAGTACACAACCTAACCCTACACCTAAAGGAGCTAGAGAAAGAACAGCAAGTAAAGCCTATACCCAGCAGGAGAAGAGAAATCATAAAGATCAGAGCAGAAATCAATGAAATAGAAACCAAAAGAACAGTAGAACAGATCCACGAAACTAGGAGCTGGTTCTTTGAAAGAATTAACAAGATTGATAAACCCCTGGCCAGACTTATCAAAAAGAAAAGAGAAATGACCCAAATCAACAAAATCATGAATGAAAGAGGAGAGATCACAACCAACACCAAAGAAATACAAGCAATTCTAAGAACATATTATGAGCAACTCTATGCCAGCAAATTAGATAACCTGGAAGAAATGGAGGCATTCCTAGAGATGTATGAACTACCAAAACTGAGCCAGGAAGAAAAAGAAAACCTTAACAGACCCATAACCAGTAAGGAAATTGAAGCAGTAATCAAAACTCTCCCACCAAACAAGAGTCCAGGGCCAGATGGCTTCCCAGAGAATTGTACAAAACATTTAAAGAAGAATTAATACCTATTCTTCTGAAACTGTTCCAAAAAATAGAAATGGAAGGAAAACTTCCAAACTCATTTTATGAGGCCACCATTACCTTGATCCCAAAACCAGACAAAGACCCCATCAAAAAGGAGAACTACAGACCAATATCCCTGATGAACATGGATGCAAAAATTCTCACCAAAATACTAGCCAATAGGATCCAACAGTACATTAAAAGGATTATTCACCACGACCAAGTGGGATTTATCCCTGGGCTGCAAGCTTGGTTCAACACCCGCAAATCAATCAAAGTGATACAATACATTAACAAAAGAAAGAACAAGAATCATATGATCTTCTTAATAGATGCAGAAAAAGCTTTTGACAAAGTACAGCATCCTTTCTTGATCAAAACTCTTAAGAGTATAGGCATAGAGGGTACATACCTCAATATCATAAAAGCCATCTATGAAAAACCTACAGCGAATATCATTCTCAATGGGGAAAAACTGAGAGCTTTTCCCCTAAGGTCAGGAACGCGGCAGGGATGTCCACTATCACCACTGCTATTCAACATAGTATTGGAAGTCCTAGCCACAGCAATCAGACAACAAAAAGAAATAAAAGGCATCTGAATCGGCAAAGAAGAAGTCAAATTCTCACTCTTTGCAGATGATATGATACTTTATGTGGAAAACCCCAAAGACTCCACCCCAAAACTGCTAGAACTCATACAGGAATTCCGTAAAGTGGCAGGATATAAAATCAATGGCATTCCTATACATCAACAGTGGCATTCCTATACATCAACAACAGTGGCATTCCTATACATCAACAACAAGACAGAAGAAAGAGAAATTAAGGAGTCCATCCCATTTACAACTGCACCCAAAACCATAAGATACCTAGGGATAAATCTAACCAAAGAGACAAAGGATCTGTACTCAGAAAACTATAAAATACTCATGAAAGAAATTGAGGAAGACACAAAGAAATGGAAAAATGTTCCATGCTCATGGATTGGAAGAACAAATAGTGTGAAGATGTCAATGCTATCTAGAGCAATCTACACATTCAATGCAATCCCCATCCAAATACCATCCACTTTTTTCAAAGAAATGGAACAAATAATCCTAAAATTTGTATGGAACCAGACAAGACCTCGAATAGCCAAAGGAATGTTGAAAAAGAAAAGCAAAGCCGGCGGCATCACAATTCTGGACTTCCAGCTTTATTACAAAGCTGTCATCATCAAGACAGCATGGTACTGGCACAAAAACAGACACATAGATCAATGGAACATAATAGAGAGCCCAGAAATGGACCCTCAACTCTATGGTCAACTCATCTTTGACAAAGCAGGAAAGAATGTCCAATGGAACAAAGACAGTCTCTTCAACAAATGGTGTTGGGAAAATTGGACAGCCACATGCAGAAGAATGAAACTGGACCATTTCCTTACACCACACACAAAAATAGACTCCAAATGGTTGAAAGACCTCAATGTGAGACAGGAGTCCATCAAAATCCTAAAGGAGAACACAGGCAGCAACCTCTTTGACCTCAGCCGAAGCAACTTCTTCCTAGAAACATCGCCAAAGGCAAGGGAAGCAAGGGCAAAAATGAACTATTGGGACTTCATCAAGATAAAAAGCTTTTGCAAAGCAAAGGAAACAGTCAACAAAACCAAAGGACAACCAACAGAATGGGAGAAGATATTTGCAAATGACATATCAGATAAAGGGCTAGTATCCAAATCCTATAAAGAACTCATCAAACTCAACACCCAAAGAACAAAGAATCCAATCAAGAAATGGGCAGAAGACATGAACAGACATTTTTCCAAAGAAGACATCCAAATGGCCAATAGACACATGAAAAAGTGCTCAATATCACTCAGCATCAGGGAAACCCAAATCAAAACCTCAATGAGATACCACCTCACACCAGTCAGAATGGCTAAAATTAACAAGTCAGGAAACGACAGATGTTGGCGGGATGCGGAGAAAGGGGTACCCTCCTACACTGTTGGTGGGAATGCAAGCTGGTGCAGCCACTCTGGAAAACAGTATGGAGGTTCCTCAAAAAGTTGAAAATAGAGCTACCATATGATCCAGCAATTGCACTACTGGGTATTTACCCCAAAGATACAAAAGTAGGGATACGAAAGGGTACGTGCACTCTGATGTTTATAGCAGCAATGTCCACAATAGCCAAACTGTGGAAAGAGCCAAGATGTCCATCAACAGATGAATGGATAAAGAAGAGGTGGTATATATATACAATGGAATATTATGCAGCCATCAAAAGGAATGAGATCTTGCCATTTGCAACGACGTGGATGGAACTGGAGGATATTATGTTGAGTGAAATAAGTCAAACAGAGAAAGACATGTATTATATGATCTCACTGATATGAGGAATTCTTAATTGCAGGAAACAAACTGAGGGTTGCTGGAGTGGGGGGTGGGGTGGGAGGGATGGGGTGACTGGGTAATAGACACTGGGGAGGGTATGTGGTCTGGTAAGTGCTGTGAATTGTGCAAGACTGTTGAATCTCAGATCTGTACCTCTGAAACAAATAATGCAATATATGTTAAGAAAAAAAAAAAGAAGAAGAAGAAGGTAGCGGGAGGGGAAGAATGAAGCGGGGGAAATCGGAGGGGTAGATGAACCATGAGAGACGATGGACTCTGAAAAACAAACTGAGGGTTCTAGAGGGGAGGGGGGTGGGAGGATGGGTTAGCCTGGTGGTGGGTATAGAGGAGGGCACATTCTGCATGGAGCACTGGGTGTTATGCACAGACAATGAATCATGGAACACTTCATCTAAAACTAATGATGTAATGTATGGGGATTAACATAAGAATAAAAAAAATTGAAAATTAAAAAAAATAATTAGAGAAAATATAACAAAGTGTTCCTGTTTTCTCCATAATTAACAGCTGGACCTTTTTATACCATGCTGATATGATTACAGTAATTATCATGGTTACAAGAATAGAAAATACTATAAGAAAAGAGGAAAATATCAGCCTAAATTTTCCTTAGAACTCCTAGCAACTTAGAACTTTGAGCCTTTGAAATGCTCAGAATGGCACCTTATTCTTTTCGATCTAAGTTTCCTTCATGCAAATTGTTCCCTCCATATAAAGAGGTTTTAGTAATTTAATTTTCCATTTCCACAAGTTAGTTCAGAAGACACTACATCAACCATGAGACTTTCAGTAAATTCAACACAAAAGAGTTTATTCTAAAAAGGAAAAGTATTGGAATCACATAACATAAATTCTAAGAATATATATGCTTCAGGTATGTCTTGATGCAGGGTCTCAAATAAGGACATAAGGACCCAGACCCTTTTCTTCTATCGGTTCTGCTCTCCTCAATGTTCGCTTCAATCTCAGGGAGTAAAATAATAACCAGTAGTTCCAAACCATAAGCTTCCAGGTTCAAGTACAATAGGAAAAGTGCATATATCTTTTCCTTAGCAACTCTTATTTGCTTTGTTTTGCCTCACTGGCTCTTATTGAGTGACATACTTATTCCTGAACTTGGGCCAGAGAAAAGTGATACTTTGAATGGTTAGGCATAAATCTCAAGTCAATCCCTTAAGCTAGATGTGAGTCAATGTCATGCAAAGCATACAAAATGAGAAGGAAAACAAAGTGTATCCCCACAGGAAAATCAGTATACAGTTGCCAGAAGAAAGCTTAACAGATTCTGAATGGCAGAAACAATAGTCATTCATGACAGTTCCATATAGGTCTTACATTAAACCCTAAGCTCAATTATATTAACTGAAGACTGAGAGTTGGTTTTATAGCATAAAGCTGCCTAAGAACAAGGAAAAGTGCTATATAGATCAAGTTCCCTGGGAAGCAGACTCTGAAATGAATATTGCATACATGAAGTTCCCTGGGATATGCATTCATCAACACCCATAAGTGGGTGAAGGAAGCAGTATTGAGCAGTGGAGAAAGTTAAACTCTGCAAAAGTTGGTCTCAGCCCAACCCAGAGGAAACTCTGAAACTAGTATGGTCTTCAGAGTTATCCTGAATTGAGACCAGGGAACCAGGCCTTTCCCCCCCCACATTATCCACTAATTGGATATAAGTTGTTCCTAGGGAGGGGACATAACCTTGGGCAAAATGGCCTTCCACTGAGGGCAGTTTCTGGGAGAGCCTCAGCTGTATGCTTTCCACAGATAACCCTACAAAAAGCTGGGGAATGAGGGACATGATACTGACGTACATGATCTAGACAGCACACCAGGGCATTGGTGGGTTTGCCCCTTATGCTACCTAGACCCATTGGTAGTAAATTAGTTCACTTCATCTGCAAACACTTCCTTCAGGATTCTGATTGGCCTCTTTTCCTGGGAAAACTTGCAAGTGGAAAGTTACCAGTTCTAGATTTCTCTCCCCCTCAACTAGCACCTCTGTCAGTCTAAGCCCCAAGATTTAAGCCCCTGTTCACCATACACTTCTCAGACTAGTTACTGCATTTGCCCATGTGTGGTCAAAATCACCCAGTGGATCATCTGGGTGCGTTATTGTATAACAACAAACCTATCTTCTCCTGATGATAATGGTCAATTCTCCATGCCAGAATGGTGCCTCCTTTCTCTGTCTTCCAGTTTCTTGGCACAAGGCTACCAAATAGACTGGACACTTAACCATAGATTAGAATTTAATGGGACTCTTGCTGTGTCCCCTGGTGGAAGGATTCTCTGAAAACCATAATCTCTAGACATGCAGAGCCCAGATTTGTAGGAATACAAAAGGCAAATTCTGTAAGATGGTCATTGGGAGTGATAGGAAGCAGGTCAACTCCTACTACCATTCCTTGCTTCCCAGACCTATATAGTCTACCCACTGGGGACACAACATCATATAATGATTATGATTAAGAGTGTATATGGTGTGCTATGCTGTTAAAAAGCTGTTCATTCATCACTTCATTATTCTGGCAGACCACATTTTGTCAGTGGTGTGGTATAGGATAAAACAATGAGTAACATGGTCAATGTGCTCATGTGCACCTCCTTCGTTATCAAGTGGGCCCCTTGTGTTATGTGGAATCCTATATCCATGGATCAAACACTACCTACCTTTTGGATAGTAGAGCTAGCTACTTAAAGAAAGTCAAAAACATACCCAAAATATGTTCCAATTCCAGTCAACACTAGTCTCTTCTCATTCCAAGGTGGAAGGGGCTCAATATAATCAACTTATAGTAATCATTACCAAATGGCTAGTTGGTCTCCTCAAGGAACAGTGCCATATCAAGGACTTAGCATTATCTCTGTTGCAGGCAAGTTAGACATTAAGCAGCAACAGAGCAAGACTAAGCTAGGTGGGTTAAAGCCCAAGCTCAGGCTCATGATAGCTTCCATCCTTGCCACTATAGCTACTCCCAGAACTGAGGTAGTGATGATAGAAGCTTGTTGACATCTCCTGGCCAAATCATTGTTATCCACTTCATTGTTTAGTGTCACTTCTGTATGAATGCTTTCTGGTAAATATTAATACATAATATATGTAATATAATATATAATACAAAAGCTTTTGGACAAGATGAAGTTAGAGACTGAATTTATACTCCCACCTGAAGCAATAATTAAAAAAAGATAAAATATATGAAATCACAATTTCAAAACACTAGACATTAGGCAAAAAAAATGACAGTGATGCAATGAGTTAAAGAGATCCAGCTGAGAGTCCATATTTAATGAATGGGAAGAAACTGTCAACCCAAAATTATATACCCAGTGACAATATCTTTTAAAACTGAAGATGAAATAAAGTCTCTTTCAAACATATAACAATTGAAAGAATTCATCAAGAGAAGACCTGCACTACAAAAAGTGGTAAAGGAAGTCCTTCAGGCAGTAGTAGAATGATACCATATGGAAACATGGATCTATACAAAGAAATTAAGAACAGCAGAAATGGTAACTACATCAGTAAGTATTTGTGATTTTTTCTTATTTTTAAATATCACAAAACAAATGACTAAACAAAAAGAGCATCAATGTACTGCAGGATTTGTAACATATGTAAAAGTGTGAAACAATAGCATAAAGTTGGAAGGAGAAAAGTGAAAGGATACTATCATAAGGTTCTTATGTGATTTGTACCATAGATGAAGTGGTATAGTACCACTTGCATATATATTATGATAAATTAAACATGTGTACTTTAAACCCTAAATCAGCCACTATAACAAAAAATTATAGCGAATAAGCTAATAGAAAAGATAAAATGGAGCCCAAAAAAGCTACAATTAATCCAAATGAAAGCATAAAAAGAGGAAAAGAAATCAAAGAATAGATGGGCATATAGTAGATGAACATCAAGAGGACAGATAAACTTAATCATATCAATAATCATATTAAATGCAAATGGTCTAAACATGCTAGTAAGACAGAGATTGGGGGGGAAGTAAGATCCAACTACATGCTGCTTCTAAGAAATGAACTTTAAGTATATAAACACAAATAGATTAAAATTAAATGGATGGAAAAAAGATATACTTTGATAACAATCAAAAGAAAGCTGTGTTGAATATATGAATTTTGGCATCATCTTCAAGCAAAAGGGACTGTACTCGCTTTTATAAGTTGGAATGGGCCATTTCTGCAGGCTCAGAGAATTCAGGAAAATAGTAAGTTCTAAGTTTCTTGGGTATTTTAACTTAAATATCCCCATCCCAAGATTCAGCATTCTACTCCCTCCCAACCAGGATCTTTACCTTGGATAGCAGAATTGATGGCTTTGAAAATTCAAATTCTCTACAACTCTGCACTTATGGAACCTGATTCTGATCCTGATACCCAGTGTTCCCATTTCCTGGCTTTGAGAAATAAGAGTTTCTTTATATCTTACTATTGAGGTCCTTTGACTTTCACACTTAAATCAGTGATCAATCACCCACAGCCTTTCATTATCTTTCTGCAATGCATCCATGGCACTCAAGGATAACAAGTTTCACAGATCTTATGATTACTACTTCCCCTAAACCTTTCAAATACCTGGCTATTGAATCCTCTAGTATATTTCCTTCTGCCAGCATCTGATCCTGGTTCACCACTATCAGACATTTGAATAATTTCACTGACACATCATACCACAGGCTATCTACATCCCACCTACCATCAAGATTGGGGGTCCTCACTGCCAGCTGACCAAGAAGTAATCAACTCCAAAATCTCATTGTAGAGTCTACTTCTCCTTTAATCTACTGGTTCTAACTGTGTTAGGTCAGGATCCCCAGGAAACAGACTCTAAGATATTTGTATTCAAGTAGTTTATTAGAGAAGGCTTTCAAGATAAAACTGTGATGTAGTTCCAACAGAGGTCTCAGCTGATACCATAGAGAATTCTGAAGCTGTATGTCCCAATCAGAAGTGAGAGGACAAACTCTTATGCCCTACATTGGCCAATCTTTGCATATGGGCTCTTCCTGAAGATGGATCATAGTCTTGGGCAAAAAGACTCTCCTTTGCTGAAGGTAAGATAGACACTCCACTGTGAGCTATCAGTAAGGTAGACTGTGACAAATTAAACATGTGTACCATAAACCTTAACTCAACTTCTAAAATAACGGCTGAGTGGATTGGGTGCCTTGATGCTAATGGTAGAAGGTGCTGGAGAGAAAGAAGTGGGCAGGTGGGGAATATAGGTAGCACACCATAGATCTACCACAAAGCAATATGGAATGAAAAGAGAAAAAAAATAATTTTGTTTCTATTCCTAGAGATTCATGAGCTACATAACAAAAAAAATACCACTGCTGCCTCACTTTCTTAGGGGGACAGGAAGATGATAATGAGCAAACATTTTTGGCATCTTTTTCCAAAAGGTAGGAATTTTTGGCATCTTTTTCCAAAAAAATCTGAAAGCATAGATCCCCTATATTTAATAGTTGTCAAATAGTTATGCAGTTATTATAGATGCAAGGTTTTTTTTAACCTCAGGTTGATTGATGGACATATCAGACCATCAGGAAGAAAAGGGAAACAAAGAATCTAGCTGATACTCATTTTCAGATGAAACAAAACTATTTCCCAAGTGCTAATTTCTCTCTATGGTCAACATGAGCTCAATGCTTCTACTTCATTCTCACTGGACCCATATGGGAAGATTGGTCTACTCAATCCAATAATAATTCTATTGAAGTCATGTTTTTTAATGTGTAGACAAAAACTTGCCTGCCTGAATTTTTTCCAAATAATCATCATGTGAAATAAGTATTCCTGGATCTCTTCTTTCTGCCTCCATTTAATTCAAGTCTTCTCATAAGGAAGCTCTTCTCTTTTAGAGTTAACATGAGACAGACCTATCCAAAAGCAAAGAACTGCTCAAAAAACAAATTTATCAGACAGTTTCATTTCCCTGACTAAAAGCAGTTTTATTCTAAATTCTATTTCAAATACAACTCACTAAGAACCATCCCCTACATTGTCTACATGGTACCTAATGAAGTCACAAGAAACCATCACACATTCTAACTATACCTCCAAAGTAAGCTTTGACAAAGTACATGCCATGAAACTCATATCATAGGACCACTAAATTTTCAAAGAGCTTCAGAAATGAAATAACTCTTGCTTTTATATTCCAAAAAAGTCACCGTAGAACCCTGATATTTGGGTCACTAACACCAGGGTAATGAGATAACTGCATAAGTCTGCTCAAGATGCCATAACAAAATACCATGGACTGTGTGGCTTAAACAACAAAAATTTATCTCTCACAGTTCTTGAGGCTCAGAAGTCCAAGATCAAGGGTGCCAGCCTGTTCAGTTCCTAGTAAGGACCTTCCTACTGGTTTGCAGATAGTCATTTTCTTGCTGTGTCCTCATATGGCACAGAGAGAGCTTTGGTCTCTCCTCCTCTTCTTATATGGACACCAGTCCCACGACGGGGGCCTCCACCTTCATGACCTCATCTAAACCTAATTTTCCCAAAAGCGCCACCTCCAAATACCAACACACTGGGGCTTAGAACTTCAACATATAAATTTTGGGAAGACATAATCAGTCTATAACACTAACACACTGACAGATTCAAAAATCAGTATTTCAAGGCCATCTTCAGTACATTAAATGAATGCCTGCCTACATTAGCTACCTTATTATACAAAAATTAAAACTGGTCACAAAAGTATATTTTAACAACTATTTTTAAACATAATTTTAATGATAAATAATTGTTAGGTAAACACTTTTTGTGCTGTGGTCTTGAATTTCATTTTGTACTTTAATTAGCTATTTTATCAGCTAATCTAAACATTTCACATTATGCGGAAAGCTCAAGTATTGAGAAACTGTGGTTAATTTAATTGCCTGGTTAACTAAATATTAAGGCAAAAGATCCTTTAATTCAACAAGTTTTGAATACACACACACACATTAATCTATCTATAGCTATATAGTTAAATAAATATAATTAATAGATTATATTATTATATAATATATAATATAATATAATATAAATTAATAGATTATATAAGTAGATAAGTTAATCTTTCTTGGTGCCTCAGCATCTTACAAGACCTTAAGAAGACTTTTTTTTTTAAGATTTTTTTATTTTTGTAAGAGGACTTTGATCTGAAATAATATTATGTTACAGGGCACCTGGATGGCACAGTCAGTTAAGCATCTGACTCTTGGTTTTGGCTCAGGTCATGATTTCAGGGTGGTGACATTGAGTCCCACATCAGGCTCTGTACTCAGCACAGGGTCTGCTTAGGACTCTCCCTTTCCCTCTCCCCCTCTCCCCCTGCACTCTCTATCTCTCTCTCTCAAATAAATAAATAAATCTTTAAAAAAATAATATTATACAATAAATGCAGATGGTCATCATCAGTCTGTCCTGTGCATATCAGAGTAGGTTTGTGTATTTTTCAACTTCTAAAACGGAGATGGAAAATAATTTAGAGTTCTCCATTAAATGGATGTAATACATATTGATAAATAACATGTACAAGTCCAACCAATCAGGTGTTTCACAGTCACCAAGAGAAACGCCTTTCTGTTAACCTAGCATAACAGAAGCTTATCACAAATATTCACAATATCATAAAGCAGATGAAATTACTTGTAATAGTATAGTCATCATGGCTTTGGTACTCCCAGCTACAGAATATTCAGCAGGCTTTAGCAATAACAGTTGTTTGGTCTTGAAAGATATGACAAATTCAAGCTTAAAACCCTAAGTTATATTTCTTTGCCCAGCATTTAGACTTCCCAAAGTGAGGATTTGTTTGAGGACATTCAATAAGAAAAGGTTGTATTAACCCTCCCACCTATCTACTCAGTTCCAATCCAGAGCTACCTGGGAATTAACAGATTCCCTTCTTATCCAGCCCATCGAGTCCCTGACCCAGTCATCTCTGTTAATCTAACAATTGGCTCCATTTACCTAACACAGCATTCTGTAAGTATGGCTGGGATTGGTAGAAGAGTGAACAGTTGTGTGAATTTCTGTGAAGCAGGGTTAAGAATATATAGTCTAATCAGTCAGGTTTGAATATAATGGAAGTTAATTCACAGGAATCTACTTGACTCGGTTTCCTATATATGAACCCCTCAGGAACAACATCTTCCAAAATCCTTTTCCCCTAATTCCACCAAACAAAACAAATATGAGGTCTTTCTCTTTATCAGACCATGAACCCAGCTTTTACACAGCACCCAGATTTCTCCCTACACAATTAACAACTTTTCATCCCAATTTCATTTAAATAACTTATTCCCAGGAATTTGTATGACTCTAATTACTCCTAATTTTTTGGAGGCATATATTCATTATTTTTAGTAATAACTTCACTTAAAAAAATCTTTTTATATTTCATGTATCCTAGGGCCTATTCTGAAATCTCTGGGCACTTGCATGTATGACTCTTGAGTTTAGTACTTAAATGATGGTCCTTGGATACACTGGACAAAATAGAGAAATTATCAGTCCACATTCATGTCTAATCCCATTTTTCCCTACTCTGGGATCAGCAGTGGGCTTTTAAGTTTTTCACTGAAACAGACAGATGAAGGTTATACCTTTACTATGTCCCCAAAAGTATCTCTTCTCTGAAAAACATTGGTTAACAGTTGTGGTTGGCTAATACTTTTATTAGTTTGGTTTAAATTTAAACCTATAAAATAAAGAATACTTTACCCAAAACAAGATAAAGTAAAATTGGCAATTAAAGCATAGTCTTGGCTTAAGATGCACTCAACTTCAAATTTTTTACACTTTTTATAAATTTGCTGTGCTGGGAATTTTTCTTTTTCCTGTTCAACATTCAGGACAAAGCATGTACATGTCTACAGCCCTATTTGTCAAGAAATAAAAGTAATGCATGAGAGTCACATTTGAATAACAAGAGTGGACTAGACATGCGTGAATAGAACAGGCATAGACAGCTCCAATTCTCCATTTTAAAATGACTTACTATTGTTGGGAATATTAGAACATCAAAAGGATAAATTCAAAACTCAAATTAGTTCCTGTCCTCTCAGGAGAGACAGCCTGCATGATTCTGATCTGTCTTTCATGTGTCGGTCTCACTCAAACTTACAATTTCAAGGGCTGGAGTGTCATTCCAATATGCAAAGGAGCGTTGGCGTTAATGAGAGTTATATTTAGAAATCCTTCCACTGGGAGATAGAATATTAAACTTGTAAATTTCAAGGTCATAACAAGGACATATTGACAAGCTAAATTTTCAAAACTATGTAAATTAGCAACTTGGATAATCACAGACTCTACAAATCAGCTCAAATTAAAAGAGACAAGTTTGTTCCTTCTTTCCACAATTAAGGATTAGTCAGAATAGGGCTATGTTATATTCTGCTAGCAAATAATCCTAAAAAAAAATCACTGATTTATAAAAACAAAGTCTAGGGGCACCTACATGGTTCAGTTGTTAAGCATCTGCCTTCAGCTCAGGTCATGATCCCAGTGTCCTGGGATTGAGCCCCGCATCAGGCTCCCTGCTCAGTGGGAGCTCAGTCCTCTCCCACTCCCCCTGCTTGTGTTCCAATTCTTGCTGTGTCTCTCTCTGTCAAATAAATAAATAAAATCTTTAAAAATAAATAAAAACAAAGTCTATTTCTCCCTCATACCAATTAGCTGCCATTTCAGGTCTTTTCACTCCTGGTGCCAAGTGACAGAGCAGCAAACATCTCAAAGATTGCTGGTCACTTTGACAATGGGAAAAGAATTAGGTCTAGACAGTACTGTACCAGTGATAAACCTTTTCTGCCTAGAAGTGTGTCTCACATCTCTTACAACTTATTGGCTGAAACAAACCATATGACTGCACCCAACCATAATGGGGAAGGGAAGTACAATTTTTAACAACAACAACAAAAGTCCCTGTCCTTAGAAACTTAAAACTAGTGAAGGGAGGCATACACATACAAAATACATAAATAAATGGAGGTGATAATGACCCATTGTAGTAAGTGACACAGAGGAGATAACCAAAGATGTGGTAGACATGATGAGATACCACCTCACACCTGTCAGAATGGCTAAAATGAACACAGGAAGCAACAGATGTTATCAAGGATGTGGAGAAAGGGGAACCCTCTTACACTATTGGTGGGAATGCAAACTAGTACACACTCTGGGAAACTGTGGAGGTTTCTTGAAAAGTTAAAAATAGAACTACCTTGTGATCCAGCAATTGCACTACTAGGTATTTACCCAAAGGATGCAAAAATACAGATTCAAAGGGATACACACACCCCGATGTTTATAGCAGCATTATCAACAATAGCCAAACTATGGAAAGAGCCCAAGTGTCCATCAGCTGATGAATGGATAAAGAAGAAGTGGTGTGTGTACACACACACACACACACACACACACACACACAATGGAATATTACTCAGCCATCAAAAAGAATGAAATCTTGCCATTTGCAACAATGTGGATGGAGCTAGAGTGTATTATGCTAAGTGAAATTAGTCACAGAAGGACAAATACAATATGATTTCACTCATACATGTAATTTAGGAAACAAAGCAGACGAACATATGGGAAGGGAACAAAAGGGAGGGAAGCAAATCGTAAGAGACTCTGAATGATGGAGAACAAACTGAGGTGATGGAGGAAGGTGAGTGGATGGAAGATGGGCTAAAATGGGTGATGGATATTAGGGAGGACACTTGTTATGATAAACACTGGGTAGAATACATAAGCGATGAATCACTGAATTCTTCTCCTGAAACCAATATTACATATATGTTAACTCACTAGAATTTAAATAGAAATTTGGAGAAAAAAATAAAGAGACATCAAGAGAGGAAAAATATCATCAAAAAAAAACCCCACAAAAATGTGAAGGGAGAGAGATGAATAAGAAGGTCCATTTTGGGACACCTGGGTGGCTCAGTTGGTTAAGCGTCTGCCTTCGGCTCAGGTCATGATCCCAGGGTCCTGGGATCGAGTCCTGCATCGGGCTCCCTACTCCGTGGGGAGCCTGATTCTCCCTCTGCCTCTGCCTCTCCCTCTCTCTGTCTCTCATGAATGAATAAATAAAATCTTAAAAAAAAAAAAAAAGAAGGTCCATTTTTTTTTTCTAAGATTAACTTATTTATTTTAGAAAGAGGGCATGCAAGCAGGGGGTGGTGCAGAGGGAGAGGGAGAGAATCCTCAAGGAAATTCCCCACTGAGCACAGGGCCCGATGTGGCAATCGATCCCAGGACCCTGAGATCATAACCTGAGCCAAAATCAAGAATCGGCCCTCAAATGACTGAGCCACTCAGGTACCCCAAGAAGGCCCCTTTTACATAATGTGGTTAGTTACAAGATAAAGTTAACAGTAGGTACATTTGATATCTTCCCTTTGCTCTTCAAGTTCCACCCTCTTTTCCACCCTGCTCTGTGCCTTGAGAGGTTGACATGCGAAAGATAGCAAAATATGCCGCTTTGGTATATATTGATTAGTTTGAGCTGTAGTCACTTGAAAACTAGCAAATTCAGGGACAGGTGTTCTCTGAACTCCCCTTATCTGCCTAAAGACAGATCCTCCAAAAGGAACTCTATTGTCATAAATCTCCTCTCCAGGATTTTATGAAGCTGGGAAGATGGACCTCTTTTTTTGGTGTTAAAATACCAATTTGGGGAAGGAGGGGAAATAAAATACCAATTTGAGGGAGTCAATTGTTGTGGGGGCACAGGGATAGCTGTGACTTGAATAGAAAAGTGTTGGGATAAAGGTGTCTTTGGGATAAGATAATGAAGGCCAAGCTTTAAATACCAATGTTTAGGATGAGCATGTAATTGAGTTAATGGATTCTTGGTAGAGAATTGGTCCCTAATCAAGGCACACAGGGTCAGAAGTTAGGGATCAAGAAGCGATAGATCAGGGGTTGCTAAAGGAAAGGGAAGAGAGATAGGAGTCTGGATAAATGAGAGGAGAAGGATGCAAAGAAGGGGGTCCTCCTTAAGGGTAAGCTATTTAGCAAATCTGTGCTAGGTTAAGGCCTCACCCTCATGAATTACACAGGGTGGTAACCTCAGGTAAACATCCTGCTAGTTTCAGTTCCCTAGAGAAGAAACAGATTCTCAGACAGGAATCCTCATCCGACTAGTTTTAGGCAGATAGTAGACTAGTAAGATGGTAATTTTATGTGTCCAAGTGACTGGGCCACAGAATGTCCAGGCATTTAGTCAAACATTATTCTGGGTATGTCTGCGACAATGTTTCTAGGTAAGATTAGAATTTGAATCAGTAGATGGGGTAAAAGCAGTCTAAGTGGGTCCCATCCAATCAGCTGAAGGCCTAAATGGAACAAAAAGGCTGCCCGTTTTGCAAGTAAGAGGGAACTGTTCCTGCCTGACTGCCCTGAGCTGGGACATAGGTTTTTCCTGCCTTCAAACTCACACCAAAAGAAGATTGACTCTCATCACAAGAGAGGAGACTAGAACAACTTTGTCACAGATTATCATACCTCCCCTCTGTTCTTCTAAGAGCCCATTCATCTTTCCCAAAAATCATTTACTGTCCCCTAAGAGGCCCACATCCCCCACCTCCCCTTCCCCAATGAAGATAGTATTTAAGTCTGAATTCTAAGCTACTTCAGGGAGTATATTCATGGGTATTTGTATACATGAGATATATGTGTTAATAAACTTGTTTGTTTTCCTCCTATTAATCTGTCTTTTATTACAGAAGTCTCAGCTAAGAACCCAAAAAGGTGGAGAAAAAATTATTTTTCTTCCCCTATGTATGTACAGATGCCATCGATGGGCTTCCTTTCCCTCTGGCTCCCAGTTAGTTTCCATCGCTGAGAAGCATAAGGGTGAAATCAGGGAAAGGCAGGAAAATGAAGTTTTCACTCCTTTTTGGGGTAGGGATGCTGCTGGCTGGGTGCAATCCCCAGCTATGGTTACGACTCCTGTCACATAAATTCTTTCTCTGCCTAGAGTAGTGGCCAAACCTTCCCCAGTTCCTCGGGCCTAAGAATGGTAACTCCCTAATGTTTCTAGGCCCAGGTACTGCACTATCAAGTGGCTTCCCTGACTGCTGTGAACTGAATTGTGTTCCTCTAAATTCATATGTAAGGACCCAGTGAGAAGGCAGCCCTGTATAAGCCAAGAAGAGAGCCCTTACCACATCTCAACCATGTTGGCAACCTGACCTCAGACTTCCAGCCTCCACAACTGTAAGAAAATAAATTTCTGTTGTCTAAACCACCCAGTCTATGGTACTTTGTGATAGCACCCTGGGCAGACACACTAGCCTATTCACTTATAAGAATCCCTTTATTAAACTCTTCTCAAATTACCTACTATGAGTTGCCATCTCTGTCCTGCTGAGATCCTTACTAATGCAAAATATGTACCTTTCATTCCTATTTGTTTGCACCTATAATTTCTCATGAACTTGGAACTCTTACATACATGACAGATTAATTATGACTTAGAAAATTAGAATAAACTATTGTTTAAAAAGAAGAAATATTCAAGTCAATATACCATTTATGTTTTATTTAAGGCACAGTATGGCATATTTATTCAGAGAAGGGGACTGGAGGGTTAGGCAGACCTGGGGTTTAATCCCAGTCTCTGCACATAGTGGCAGAGTTGCTTGCCAAGTTCCTTACCTGTCAAAGAAGCACCTTCATTTACTCTATAGCCAATGAAGTTATTACAGGATTGCAGTAATCATCCAAAGTGAAACAGAGAAAGCTATTACATGAATTATTATTATCATTATTCTCTTACCAGAAATCCTTTTGTGATATTGCTATTTTGGAAGCTTCTTCAATCTTGAGCATATCCATGGATGCTAGTCCTCACAACCCTTATATAGCCTATGGGATTTTTACATTAAGGAGAATGGATTAGTACCTATCAATAGGCGCCAAAAGCAACATGAACTAAGGCCAGGAAACGTCCTGCATTTCGTCTACAAAACATTCTCTTTAGAGGGGAAGCTAATCAAAGAATTATTACTTTTAATGAAGTCCTCATATTACATGCAGGACACCTGATATAATTTACTTTAATTAATTACCTTTTTATGCTTAGAGGAAGTTGTTTGACAAATTATCTGTCCTGTGCATACATTCTCTCTTTATTCCTTTTCTTGCTCTGCCAGAACATAGACATGACCTATACAGAGAGCTAAAAAGTACCAACAAGCAACAGCCCCTACTTCAGCAACTCACATGAGACTTATTCACATAAGACCTCACTTAATTTTTCTTTAATAACACAGAATTTTCTATGGTTCAGTCAATAAGCATCTTACAGGGCACTCAAGCCAAGCTCTGAAATCTGCACATATTATGAACCTTTGCAATAGGAAAAATGATTTCTCAGCAGGCAGATTAAATCATGAAAAGTCTGAGAATCAACAATTTATGCAACAAGGTTATGCAACAAGAAATTTTTAGCTTTTTAAATCTGATGTCCAAAAATAATTTCTAATAAATTGCTACTTATACATGACCTTGAGAGATACTTAATCAAACCATACTTCCAAGATGAGACTGTTAAATGAGGTATATGACCTTGATCAAGTTCCTTAACCTGTCTAGCTTTTTGGTTCCTCATTAAAATGGGGGAAATAATAGTACATAGGGCAGTCCTGAGAGAATAAAATAAGACAGGCAAAGTAGTTCCTGATACATGGGAAAGCACTCAATCTTGCTAGCTATCCTTATTTTCATAATATCTGATATCCATTGTAGCTATAGAATATTATAACCTATTGCCATTTTAAAAATTTGACTCATCCTACAATAGAAAGGGGTTATTCTCACTGTTATATGATCATTCTTCAGTTTAAGGCTTTGCTGTAAACACTTCTTTCCCAAAAAGAATGACAATTTTCAGTTTTCAAGGTTACCCATGTGAGTTATCCATGAAGATCACAGGCTTATTTTAAAAATTCCATACCAATAAACAAAAAAGCTTTTTCTGATTTCTTGCTCTTCACAATCTAGAATAAAACTAGGGTAAATTTTATGCTAAGTAGCTTAAAAAGACAGGGAAACGGGTTTTAAATACCAAACATTAAATAACTATTAATTTGCTTCAAGGATTAATTTTAACTACGGAGTTTATAAAACATTTTTAAAAAGAGCAAAAAGTGAATAGAGAAGTCCTTACGTTTGAGGTTTCTGAGTTTTCTGATAGGTATTTCTTTTATAATTCCAAAGTACATTTGTAAAATGGGAAGAGGGTATAATCCCAAATAGCTTACAACATGAGGCAATATTTCTAAAGTGCACTCGTGCCAGACAGTTTATCATCCTTAGTGGATGAACTAGTCAAAAAAGGAAGGCATGTTTATGAAGTCAAACATTTCACAGTCCACTCCCCACCCCCCAATTCGGGACCCAAAATGTAAGGAATTAAACAAATGAAACTCTAGCCCTTTTAAATGTCTTTCTGTTTTGTTAATTTTCTTTGGCAAGAAGAAAAAGTCTTAAGACAAAAATAACTATTTCTGCTTCATCAATTAATTGTCGTTATATCAGCTTAAGGGTTATCACATACAAATACAGTTCAAGCGAAATTGGCATGCTAGTCAAGATATTCTACTTCTATATTAAAGTCTAAAGCTGGACAAAGTTTGAACTTTCCTATAGGATCGGAACAAAAAAAAATGGATTTGATATTGATTTTCCCAAAATAAATATTCAAGAGACAAATCCCCAGTAGCATGCCTTGGACAAATGCCTCACACCTTACATTCACTCTCACCTGGAATTAATTACCACAGATTTAACAAGTGATTGCCTACCAAAGGCTGGGAAATAAAAGGGCCCAATGTAGTGTCCTTTAAAATGCTTTCAAAAACTCCTGAATGTGGACTGTTATACATGATAACTTTCTTGGACTCTTCAAAAGGCAATGTCATAAAAACAAAAACACACATCAAAAAATAATTCAAAACAAATAAATAAAATAGGAGCACACCTATTAAAATGGTTTGCCCACAGCTGCCAGTTTGCAATCTATGACAAAACATTAAAGCCCCTTGGCACCAGTGCATTAAGAAACACATAAAGAATTTCCAAGAAATTCTCTTTTGGGTATCTATGATCCAAGCTGTTGGCTCACAAACTGGCCCCTGTACATGAAGGGCAAAGAGAGACCAGAGAAAGCAGCAGACCCCTCCAGATTGGTAAGTGACTGCTTGAACAAGCAAAGGAACTTACATATGAGGTTTGTCTGGGAGATGCAAAAAGAGCAGATCTCAGCCCTGGCCTGCCAGCATCTTAAACGTTTATATACAGGCCTTCACTAGGTTCACTCATGTACACCATTGATGGCCTCAACAACACATTGCTCTCTCAAGGTCAGGTCCTTGAAAAACAGCTCCAGCTGTAGGAAATAGTGGGCAGGATATGCATTCCAAGGACAGGGGAGGGGCTGAGGAGGCTCTGATTGCCCAGATGTAGCTCTCAGGTCAACTGGAGGTTACATCCTCTTAATGATCTCCTACAACACAAGTGAAGAATTGAAACATCTACTCCTACCCATTGATCCCTGTCCAATAATGATTGTGAAACTAGAAAGCCCTATCATGCCAAAACAGTGGATGGGTAACAGGTTTTGTGGAATGCATAGCGGTACACACAGAACTTAGAGCATGCCCTCACTCCAACATTTTATCAAGTCTCTGTGTCTCCGGTATACAGAGGGGACACAGCAGGGGCAATGCTAACAAGAAAATCCTTTTCTAACCTCTGTCCCCACCCGACCCACCTTGTCAACTTCAAGAAGGAAAGGCAGCTATGAAACAGATAACTGGGACTACTTCCTTTGCTCAGTGCCCCCAACAGACAACACAAATGTAGACAGCCACCATACCTTTATCTTGTCTTGTGCTTTTCCTATTTAGCACCTGCATAAGATGAGAGTTTCTGAGAATCTCACTGCATGCATGGTCTTTGCTCTGCTGTCTGTCTAGTAGTACTACTGTTTCTTCACCTGCAGCAATTCACTGATGAGTCTTTTCAGAGCCAAAGTGAAAGGGAAAAGTGGGTAGTAGAAGAACAGAAAAATTATCCTCGTGTATGCACAATCCCATGTGATCCTCCATAAGCTAACATAAGCGGGCAACCCCACAGGCAAGTGCAATAAATTAGTGCAAAGTAGAAATCAAGGTCATAATAACAGTAAATGTGTAAGCACTTATTAGGTACTAGATATTAAATAAGGCACTCTCTGAACATCATCTCTAGAATTCTAAAACAAGATCTCACAGATGGAAAAAATGAGACAATGAATTTACCTGCCTTTGTCAAGAGTTCACCTTTAGTAAATACCAAACCCAGGATTCAAATCCAGACCTTATTCCAGTGGCCTGAGTGTTTTCCATAACACTGTATCTCAAAGACAAAAGATTTGTGAAGAGGAATGTAATGAGGGTTAGAAAAAAGAACTGAGGGCGCCTGGGTGGCTCAGTCGTTGCGTCTGCCTTCAGCTCAGGTCATGATCCCAGGGTCCTGGGATCAAGTCCCATATCAGGCTCCCTGCTCTGTGGGAAGCCTGCTTCTCTCTCTCCTACTCCCCCTGCTTGTGTTCCTGCTCTCACTATGTCTCTCTCTGTCAAATAAATAAATAAAATCTTAAAAAAAAAAAGAAAAAAGAAAAAAGAACTGAAACAACTTTCAGAACAGAGATGCACGCCTCCCTATTTAAGCTCCAGCCCCCAGGCCACCAAGAAGACTTGAGCTGTTCTCACAGCCTTACCTGCATCAGAATTACCTGGGAGGGGGTGGTGGGGGGGTTCATTTAAAATGCATATTCCTGGGCCCTACTCCATCTCTCATGAACCCACACCTCTAAGGTAGGGACTGGCAATGTGCATTTTTACTTATGCTCCCACAGTGAATTTTAACTAGTTCTCCAGGTGAACCATTGTATTTGATGATTCAGAAAAGGAGCAAGGCAGAGTCTAACAATCTCTACCAGAAATTTACTGATAAAAAAGGCATTGTAAAGTAACAACCCAGGAAGGAGCTTTTGCTTGTCTGCGTCATACAATTTTTATTTTTTTAGAGGAACAATTATTATCAACAAACATCTGAAGGAAATCTAGTCCATTTATTTTACTTGTTTTGACATCTGCAGATAATGACAAGCTACAGGGAAAAACAGGTTTAAGGATGGTAGCAATTAGTCAATTTGTCACTGATTATTAAAAAATAATATATGCAGCTCCATGTTTCTCCAGAGGGGAGAGTTACAAATTAGTATGGTTGTTGCTGCTGCCACTGCTGTTGTGATTGTTGTTTTTAAAGAATTGCAGCCTCCAAATGTTTGTGAGTAGGTAATATTGTTTGAGGTTTGTTAGGTTGCCATGGCCACCTCAGTTTCCTTCTGCCCGCAGGACATAATGCGCTAGGAGTCAGAATTATGAAGGAGCCTACATATGTAAAGACAACCTGGGAAGCAGTTCAGTCTGGAAATGGCTTCTTCCCTCCCATAATTCCCTGCCTTTTTCATTTTGATACATTGAAAAGCACCTGCTTCTAGCCCGCTTGCCTTCTCCCCCTTGTTTTCTCTCCAGCTCAGTCATTCTCCCAACATCTCCTCGACTCCCCTAGTTACCCTTCACTGGGTTCTTTTGAACCCTTGGACACACATTCTCACTCAACCCTTCTGGCCACACTTCCTCTACATTCCCTTCTAAACTGAAACCTAGCTTTTCCCTAGTAATGATAATACTGAACTCTTAAGTGTGCAGAGATCCTGGTGACACCAGCTTTTTTCTCCCCCAACCCACCCTTAGTCCCATAATCCCAATATGTTGGAACTAGAGGTAGGTCACTATCAATCTCAATATTTCTGCTTCCTCCACTGTTTCACTATTTCCTCTCAAGGACTCCTCTCTCCTTTTAACTTCTCCTGTCTCGTTATGCCATCTTCTTCTGATCTCACTCTTTGTCTTCTAACCTCTGGGGCAAACCCCTCACCTTTCCTGTTGGTCCTGTCCTCTCTTATCCCCCTGAGAAATTGAACATGAACTAGACCCCGCCACAGCTACTTTATCTCCTATAATCCAAAGCTGTTACTTCAGTTCCATCTTTTGTTGATTTAAGCTCCACTTACAGGCCCAGATCCAGTGCTTCTTGTGATAATTTTCCTACAACTTGACAGACATTCTCTCTGCATCACGAAAGCATAGGAACAGCAGGATGTAGTGCTTAGCAATGTGGTTTCTGGATTAAACTACACAGGCAAAGTCCTGGTTTTACCATGTATTGTTTCTGTGATTCAGAGCAAGATATTTAATCATTCCAGGCCTTAGTTTCCTCATCCATAAAAGGATGAAAATAATATCATCTATTTCATAGGGTTGTTATGAAGATTGAAAAAGATAACTCCTGGGTATAATTTAGACTGGTTGAAGTAAGAGAAAACCCAACTCAGACTGGCATAACAACAAAAGTGTTTTATTGACTCACTTTCCTCAAAGTCCAGAAGAAAGGTAAGCTTCAGGCTCAGTTGGATTCAGTGCTTCAGCCATAAGCTCAAGGATCTAATATCTTTCTCTCTCCCTCTGCTCTTTATTCTAAGGTGTCAGATTCAGCCTAAGCCTTACTTGCCCTCATAGTTATGAGAGGCTATCATTAAGTTATAGGCTTCCTCATCCAAAACAGAGTAAACAAAATGATCACTTCAAAAAGCTCTCCCAGAATAGTGAAGGAGAATTTTTTCATACATCCTCAAAAAACCTCTCATGGCCCATTGTCCAGAAATGACTAACAAGCCCATACCTTAACATTGCCCAGAGCACAGGAATTCTGAATTTTTTCAGATGAACCAATCTGCCAAATGGACCAATCACTGTAGCATAGGAGAGGGGATTACAAACCCCAGAAAATATCTTTCTGCTCATAAACTGCACAGTAAATACGAGATGGAAGAGGAGAGGAGAATGGATGCTGGGGAGATGACCTAACGCCCACCATGGGGAGTCAATTCCTTAGCTAACAATGGGCAATCAGTAACACTATACTAATATTAGCACTTACTATTATGCAATTTTTACCTTTAGATTATTACTTCTCATTCTTTTTGTATTGTCATTCATTATTTACATGATTGCTTCTTTATACTCTCCCATCCTCAAGCTTGTAAAATCCTTAAGGCAGTGTGCTTTATTGATTTTTTTTTTTAACACTAACATGGCCCACCCCAAATTCTGTACCTGGTAGGGTACATAAGAAAAACATAACTTCAATAAATGCTGGTTGAATACATGAATAGACTATAAAAATGGTTCTACCCAGTGACAAAGTCTCTCTCTCTCTGGCAGGAATTAGAGATTATAGAATGCTCTTATGCCTTTCACTACAGAACAATTTAATACATTTTAATAATGTTCTTTCTTATACAAAATAATATTACTAACCCACCATTGATTACACAGGCACAGAGAGTGTCTTTGGTATTTTCTAACTGATCAGTAAAAGCTTATTCTTTACCACAATTACATGCAATTTATCCTTTTTAAAATTTTCTTTCACAATAACTTTTGAAATAAATGATTCCATTTGACCAGACTAGATGCACTACAAAGAATCCTAGGAAATGCATGATTTTTTTGGTCCATGTACGCTCACAATGAAAGCTAAAAAATCCTTAAATCAGTACATTTTTACTAAGACCTGTACTTCTCAAAACCATAAATTATCAGGAAAAACTCCAAAATTACATAGTGTGAAGTTATATTTATACAGGAAAAGACTTCCCTGTTAAGATTAACCTTTAAAATGTCCCATTTTCCATAAAATGTACTTCAATTTTAAACCAACATAAAGACAAATAATGCCTTACTCTGCCCTATTTCTTTTTAGCAAATAACATCATTTCCAAACAAGTTTATTTTAATGCTTTGGAAAAGCAGGTAATATTAACAATTCCATAATAATGCAACTAGCAAATGAGTAGCTGTAATTTTTAGATAGATATGGTAAATGGCTTTGTATGTGAGATTTTTGTTGTTTGCATTTCTTTTAAAGTCTGCAGGATTCCAAAATTTTATTACCTAAAAATTATCTGACCTTTTAAAAATATATTATTAAACTTGAAAATGTCTTTGAGAGAAGAAAAGCATGTGAGAGACTATAAAACATACTGCCTAAGAGTAAAATGAAGGAAAATGTGGATTCCTTGTCTTTTAACTGAAATGCTGTAGCCGTGCAGAACCTTTGCTTCTTGTCTGTAGAGATTATGCAGTGAATTTTAAGAGTGGAATCTGATGAAAGAGTAAAACAAGAAATGTTTAGAGAATATAAATTAGTCAGACCATCTGAACTTCATGAAAAGACAGTAATAAATTTTAAAATCATAATTATAGCACATGAACACAATCCTGTTAACACTAGATATATAAAGCTATATTGTACATTTTATATCTAATAATCCACATGCATGACCAGTCACATTTTTATTTCACATGCGTCTTAAAATTGCCACTTTGGTTTATCTCTAGCCACAAGCTTTTCACCACACAAAACAAAGTAAAGCCTCTGAAAATAATGAAACAACATGAAAGATAGTTAATGCAGTGGACAGTAATATATCTCCCTAGAATCTGATGCCTGATCCAACTCCATGAAGTAGATATTATTACCTGAGGCCAAGATGTTAAACATTTTTTCTCTATGCGTCTGAATATTGGCAATCAGTCCCAAAGCCCCTGACTGCATTGTAATGTGAGGTCTAACCAATAAATCTCTTTCCCAAAGCAAAATCCAGCAGAGAACGTGGGCACCATTGATCTCACACAGCGAACTAAATAGCTAAAAGGCTGTACACTCTAAGTTATTCTATTACCTCTGTTGGATCTGCGTGATGAGTCACTCGGTTGAAGCTTTTGATGTTTCCTCAGTAATCAGCCTCCTTGATGGAGCAGGCAAAGTTCATTCAAACTCATCCTTCCAACAGCCTCCACTCTGGCTTCCTTGGTGACCCTAAGTATAGAAACAGTTTAGGATGAAACCAAGACAATGTAAAGAGCCCTAACCTCAGTAATTGTTTATAAAAGGACCTCTTGGAGATGTTCAATATCACAATGAAGAGGAAAATTAAATGCCTTTTTGTCCATAAAATTTAAACAATATGAATTTTTTTAAAAAAAGGAAAATTTCTCACTTGTGGGAGGATAAATTGATGCACTCTTGTTGGATTTAAATTTTAAACATGCATACATTTTGAACCAGTAATTCCATTTCTATAAATATGTCTCTAGAAAAGTGTTCAAAGATACACACAGAAGATATTACAGTGTTGAATAAGGAAGTAGCTAAATTTATTACAGTAAATCCACGCAATAGAATGCCCTGATGGCTATAGAAAGAATTGGGTAAATCTATATACACTGGTATGGAAAATATCCCAATTATATTGCAAAGTGAGGAAAAGCATTTTGGGTAACAGTATCCATAGTATGATTCCTATTTGCACATTATGATTCTGGTTTGTGAAAAGAGAATATACATACTTTTTTCCTTGTACAGACAGAAATTTCTGGAAGTACTCACAAAATACTGGTAGTCTGTGGAATGACGAAAAGGTCAAAGGACCTTAATTTCCCCCTCTAATTTTTTACTTGTTAAAATTTTTTTACCATGAGGGGGGCAAGAAATTCTCTTCTCCCGTATCTTGCTTGTATGAAAGTAAAAATGGATGGTATAAATGTCTGCTATAAAGACTCTGTCAGACACCAGGAACCCATGAATGTTGATTCTCCAATTCAAACAATCATGCATGTCTGCACATGCATGTGTTAGCGTGCACGTGTGCACACACACACACACACCACTGCTTCCTTCCAACACCTTCTAAATCCTGATACCATTTTACATGGCACCAATCTTTACAGTACACCTCCATTATCTCCTAGATATCCTTATTTCAAGGAAGGATTGAAGGAACGGACAAGGAGAAGATTTCATGTAGACATTGTTGTTGTCCCCAGATATTTAGCTTAGGTTTTTCAAAAGAGAAAGTCAGAATCTTGTATTTTATTTTCCATTTCCGAAACAGTAGAACAAAAATATCTTCCCAGATCTATCAGTGACATACAGAAATGCTTCATCTTGCTCCCTAATTCAATCAATCTTGAAAGAAAGACTGGGGTGGGAACATTTAAATATACCAATGCTATTACTGAAAATCACAAGAATGATGAAACTTTGTGTATAATGATATTGAAATAACTTTCAGTGAATTGTGGGTTCTGACAGGAAGTGAGATTTATGACTCCTTTCCTCCATCCCAAATCACAGAAACAGTAAAAAACTACCTTCCAGGTGATTGGCCTCTAAAATAGATGATCTCATACCCTAGCAGTAAAAAAATTTTGAGCAAGCATCCTCCATAGATTTTTATCTATTTATAAATCATATATGTCATGCCATTGTACTAATATAAACATTAGCAAATACAAAAATTAAAATTAAAATGGAGGAAATTTTAAATATATAGAAAATCAAGCTCCTGGGATTTTATTTGCACACTCACCCAATGGGATATCGTTCCAAAATATCAAATAGTAACTATGACAGTGTCTCATACACAATTATAAATTTACATCCCTAAAATATCACAACTTAAGTTATTTTGCCAATGAAAGTTTTCAGGACAACTCTAGCTGCTGAAATGCCTCCTTAGATGGCTGAAGGGTAAAGAATTATATTGAGAAAATATATTATTCTTCTTTCAGTTGGATGTGGGGGGGGGATAGATAATATTTAATGAATGCCTTCTAGGTACCCAGCCTTGCTAACAGTCCTGAAACATATTTAAGATTCCCAACAACTTTGTGTGGTAGATCTCATTTGTCCCATTTTATACATACAGAAATTGTGGATTAAAGGTCCTAGATCAGCCAGTTAGAAACTGATAAAGATATAGTTTCAGAATCTAGTTCGGCTAATTCCAAAATCTAAACACTTAATCAATCATATTTACTGCTCAGAAAAGGAAAACATTAGAAGTCAAAAATTTTATGAATGTGGTTATAGAATATGAAATCACAAAGCATTATATAATCAAAAAATGAGAAGCAATCTGCGAGTTGGGTCTTTTCTTCCTATTGTCTCTGAGCTCTATCATTCTACTGCTACACAGAAAGATTTTCCTCTACCTAGAGATGAAACAGGACCCCACCATATTTATTACCAGGCATGTTAAACTCTAAGAACTTCAGTAGGAAAGGATTATGAGAAATTTTTTTCACACATTTTCAAGTTGTCTCTTTATATCCTATTTTTTCAAATTAAAAAGAAAACCCCACATACATTTTTTTAAACTTTAAATCATGCATACAGTATATGTGACAAATTCTTCTTCAAAGAATGTACTCTGTGGCAGTGGTTTTCAAAGGGAGAGAAATTTGGCTCTCAGGGGACACTTGGCAATGTCTGAGACAGTTTTGGTCGTCACAACTGGGAGTGGGGACACTACTGGCATCTAGTGGGTAAGGGTCAGGGATTCTGCTAAACATCCGGAAGTCCACAGAACAGTCCCCTATAACAAAAATAATTATCTTTCCCAAAATGTCAATAGTGAGGAACTTTGCTCTGAGGAATAATCACTGATGTCAAAGGTGACTATCTAGATGTGTTCTCACATCACTGTTTCTCTGTGACAGTTTAATAATATGAGACTCATAATCCATTAGAAGAATATTTAAAATGATAAAGAAATGTTCATGATATTTACATGTCCTAAAATAATATGTATAGTATGATTAGAGCATTGTAAATTATATATATAAAATTGTATGTAGGCATGGAAAATATTTTGAAAAAGTATCAACCAAAAAAATAGAATTCTCTCCTAGGAACTCTCTGCCACCCTTTAGAAATAAAAAGTATACTTCTTAACAAATGTCATGAAAAATATCTACACCATTACCATCCTACCATCCTGAGGAGGAACACAGTTTATTATTTTTTTAAGATTTTATTTATTTATTTGACAGAGAGAGAGACAGTGAGAGAAGGAACACAGGCAGGGGGAGTGGGAGAGGGAGAAGCAGGCTTCCCGCCGAGCAGGGAACCCAATGCAGGGCTCGATCCCAGGACCTGGGATCATGACCTGAGCCAAAGGCAGACACTTAACAACTGAACCACCCAGGCGCCCCAGAACACAGTTTAAATAATGCATCATCTCAAATTTATATAAGCTTCCTAAGTACATAAGATTTTGTACCCTCTCTTTTCAGAATGTGTCACTGGAAGAGTTTTATTTCCTGACATCAAGTTCTTTAATGATAGAAAAGAGAAGCAGCAGGTGCTTCTCACCAGGAGCCTTTGTGATGGCAGCAGACAGAGTTCACTGTATATTTTTGTTAAGGACCAAAATAGCACCTACTATTCTCATTCCTTCTCTTTAAAAGCTTTCATTGTTATACTATGATTCAAAATTAGAATTACTCTCTTCCACCCACACCAAAAACAGTATGATCACGACACTGCAAACTCAATAAATGTTTGAAACATCGAATATCCCCATTTCAGAATGTTTTATGAGTAAGAGTCATTATGATATTGTCCACTAGGCAGCCTTATAACTTCATTATTGGAATTCAGAAGTATTGATGTCCCTCCAGAGACACAACCATTATTTTAGTAACTAGTAGCCTCACGTGAAGAAAGAAACAACATGGCACAAGTTCTCAGGAATACCACAATGTTTATATCAGCTGACAAAATGATTAGAGAAAGTTTGCTCACCAGTATAAATGAACCTCTAATCTGTATTGGAGAGAAAGGGAGAGAAAGAGAAAAAAAGAAGTTGAGACCACTTGGCCAAGTTACTTGATGACAATATAAAATAATTAGAAATTAAAATTTTTAGAGTAAAGAAAAAAAAAAACTCCCATAAGAGACTGATCTCCCATACAGAATTCTGAATAATTTTTGTAGATAATGCCCCTCACAGAGGTAGAGCTTAACTCTCCACCCCTGAGTATGAGTTGTGCTTAGGGACTTGCTGCCAAAGACTAGGAGTATGAAAGGAGGAAAAATGTAACTTTACAGTGGTGATCCTGATAAGTACTACCTCAGCCAGATAACCAAGGTTAACATCATCAGTCATAAATTATGTTGATAGTATATTCTCTTGGTATGATAAAATGAGAATAGCATTTCATCTCTGTGATTTTCCTTCCACAACTGTATGTTAATCAAAAGAAAAAAACTTTTTTTTAAGATTTTATTTATTTATTTGACAGAGAGAGAGAGTGAGAGAGATCACAAGTAGGCAGACAGGCAGGCAGAGGGAGAGGGGGAAGCAGGCTCCCTGCTGAGCACAGAGCCGGACATGGGGCTCGATCCCAGGACCCTAGGATCACGACCTGAGCTGAAGGCAGCCGCTTAACAGATTGAGCCACCCAGGCACCCCAAGAGAAAAAAACTTCAAACAAATCCAAACTGAGAGGCATTCTATAAAAAAAAAAAAAACCTTGATCTCAAAACTGTTAAGGTCATCAAAAAAAAAAGTCTAAATAAATGTCATAGACAAGAGGACACTAAGACATGTAACATGATATCCTGAATGGGATCCTGAAACAGAAAAAGGATAGTATGGAAAAACTACTAAAATTTGAATAAAGTATGGAGTCTAGTTAGCAGTAATGTACTGATGTTGGTTCCTTAGTGGTGACAAAAGTACCATAGCAATGTAAGATATAAATAATAGGAAAAACTGAGTTAGAGGCATATGGAAAGTCTGTAATATCTTTGTAACTTTCCTGTAAATCTAAAACTACTCTAAAATTAAAAGTTTATTTAAACAAAAAATAAATTTAAAAGTACAGCAAAAATCTGTCCTGCTAGAATTTTTTTTTACTACTGGGTGAAAAGGAACATTAAAACTGAATTTATTTTTTTTAAGGATTTTATTTATTTATTTGACAGAGAGAGACACAGCAAGAGAGGGAACACAAGCAGGGGAATTGGGAGAGGGAGAAGCAGGCTTCCTGCAGAGCAGGGAGCCTGATGTGTAGCTCAATCCCAGGACCCTGGGATCATGACCTGAGCTGAAGGCAGACGCTTAACGACTGAGCCACCCAGGTGCCCCTTAAAACTGAATTTAAAGGGCACCTGGCTGGCTCAGTCAGTAGAATATGTGATTCTTGATCTCAGGGTTGTGAGTTTAAGCCCCACATTTGGTATAGAGCTTAATTTTTGAAAACCTGAAATTAAAAACCTAATAAAAGAACAGTATAAGTAATTTTATGCCAACAAATTTAACAGAGATGAAAGGGACAAATTTTCTGAAAATGACAACTCACCATGACTGAAACAAGATGAAACAGAAAATATGAATAGTCCTATTAAATAATTGAATTCATTATTAAAACATCATCCCAAACTATAGGCCTAGATAGTTTCACTGATACAGTCTGTCACACATTTAAGGAAAAAACAACACAAATCTCATACTAACTCTATCATAAAGTTAAAAGGTGAAAGAACTTCTCAAGTAGTTATATGAAGCCAACATAATATTCATAGCAAAACCTGATAAAGATATGATAAAAAAGAAAAGCATCCCTCAAAAACATATATACAAATATAACTTTTTTTTTTTTAATGTCAAACTGCTTTCAGCAATACACAAAAATAATACATCATTGGTAAGCAGGGTTATCAGGTTATGCAAGGTTGTTGCATGTTCACTCTAAAATCAAAATTCATATGATAATCTCAAGAGATGTAGAATAAGCATCTGACACAATATAACACCCACTCATAACTAAAACCCTCAGTCAACTAGGACAGAAAAGAACTTCTTTCATCTAATATAGGGAACCTATGAAAAACCAATAATTGACATCATACTTAGTTGGAAAATATTGAGCACTTTCTCATTAAATAAATAAAGAATCAGACAAAAATGTCAATTCTCACTACTTCTATCCGAGTGGAGATCCTAGCTATTGCAATAAGGTAAGTAAAAGAAATTTAAAAAGCATACTGATTAGAAAGGAAGAAGTATAACTGTCTATATTTGCAGATTACATAATTGTTTAGATAGAAAATTCTAAGGAATCTAAAAAATAGCTTATACACTAAAAAGTAAATTTGGAAAATCTGCAGGGCTCAAGGATAATATACAAAAATAATTTGCATTTTATATAGCTGGCACTCAATAATTTAAGAAATTATTTTAAAATTCCATTTATAATAGCATCAAAAAAATTAAGAATTAGAATTAGAAAATAATTAGGAATACTTTTAGCAAAAGAACATCAAAATCTGCAGGCTAAAACTTGCAAAGCATTGCTGAGGGAATTTTTTAAACACAGAAAAATAGATATAGATAGATAGATATAGATATATATAGATATATATAGATATATCATTAATTGGAAAATTCAATATAAGTAAGATGTCACATTTCCCCAAGCTGGCTATAGGTATAAAGCAAGTTCTGTTAAAGTTCAATGGGCCTTTTTTTTTTGTAATTGATAAGCCAATATAATTTATATATAATTTATATAGAAATACAATGACCTAGAATAACCACAGAAATTTTAAATAAAGAAAACTAAGTTAGAGGACTTTGACTACCTATTTTCAAAATTTACTACAAAACTACTACAAAGCTACTACAAAATTTACTACTTGATTACTAAGTAATCCAGCAAGGCTGGTACTGGCATAACTTACATGGCTGATACTTAACAAAGGCACCAAAGTAATCTAATAGAGAAGTGAAAATCTTTTCAACCAATGGTGATGAACAACTGGCTATCTATCTGGGAAAAAATAAACTGTGACCCCCCACCTAACACTATACAAAAATTAATTCAAGGTGCATTATAGAGAGACCTAAAGTAAAAGCTAAAACCATGATGCTTTTAGAGAAAACAGAGGAGAATATCTTCATGACTTTGGGTAAGGAAATGTTTCTTGGACAAGTCACAGAAAATCATAAGCATGTAATGTTATACCTCTAACACAAAAATACCTCTAACACAATAATAAAAACACAAATAACCCAATTGGAAACTGAGCAAAAGTTTTGAACAGAAACTTCACAAGGAAGATATACAAATAGCCAATTAACCCATGAGAAGATAATAGTACAAATTGGAAATAGCCCAGCTTTCCATCAATAGGAGACTGGATAAACAAATTGTGGCATAGTCTTACAATAGAATAATATTTAACAATAAAAAATGAATAAATTACCAAAACATGAAAAAACATGGCTCAAGCTCAGAAACATTATGCTGTGTGAAAAAATCTTACACGTAGGAACACCTATTTCATTTGATTTGTATGAAATTCCAAAAATGCAGCACTAATCTATGATAAAAAAACAGAAGTTGCCTCTGGAGGTGTGGGGCAGAGATTGAGTGGAACAGGATATAAGGGAATTTTCTGGGCTCATGGTAATGTTCTATATCTTGACAGTGGTTTGGATTACACAGGGATGTGCATTTGTCAAAATTCTGCCAATAGGCACTTAAGATCTGTGCATTTCATTGTATGTAATTTTTAAAGCCAACACAATAAGTTGTTAAGAAAACTGAACTCTAGTTAAAGATATGCATGATGACACAGGTAGGGGGAAATATACAGAAATCTGCAATTTACTCTGAAATGTAACCTCAAAAATACAATGGCTTAATGCATAGACAGAGCAATGGGTAGATGAGTAAGTATATGGTAAGCAGCAGAATAAAAGGGTAATGGTAGAAGCTAGGTGGTAGGTATATGATCTTCATTCTGAAATTATTTCAAAATTGCTGAATGTTCATAGTAAAATATTAGAAAAACTGAGATTAAGGAAAATTTAGAATTAAACTATGCTATCAAAAACTATAGAAAAAGTTAAATTTATGGTAATAATAGTTTCAGGTGAGTCAAAGAACTGCTCTACTGGAAAAAGTACTTGAGGAACTGGAAAACACCTGTACTGGAGAAAGTAGATTGAGACAGCGGGTTATGTTCAAGGTAGTACATTTGTTGACATTTGAGGTGCTACTTTTTAAATGGTTCTAGGTGTGTCGATGAAACTGAAAAGCTGGTGGAGTAAAGGAAAAGATCATTAATAATAAGTTCAAGAACAAGGAAGCCAGATATTGAAGGGTGGCAACTGGATTTGCCAAGAATGATAATGGGCATTGAAGTCACAAGGAGAACAGTGTGATGTGGTAAGGGATTATGGAGCAGGGTTTTTTCAAAAAGGAAAGAGTTCTAGTCTAGAAGAAGGAAGAGAGCAAGGAGGATACCTACTCTAGCATCTACTCTTGAGGTACAAGGAGCATGAGGGAAGAAGAAAAAAGTACAGCCTTTTCAAGAGAGGTGAACCCATAGAAGACACCTATGTTTCAGTTACAGTAAGAGAACATGATACAAAGAAAGGAGGAGAGGACTGTTTACAGATCAATAATTCAAGTCCCCTAGGACACAGTGGAGGCTCTGGAGTCCAGGAATAAGGGGTTGGCGATGTACAGAGCAGTACACAGATGGCAAAATGAGATGATGAATGTTAAAGAAGATTTTATCTTCTAGAGGTGACTGAGGTAAACAGGAATGTGAGGCATGGTGAGACTAATCCTATCTTTAGGGGAAAGAGAGTGATCAGGTCTAGTGCTGTGGACCGAAGTGCCTCAGGAAAAAAATTCAAACCTCACTCCTCTCTCAGACAGCACCTTGTGGGATGGCTGGAATAAAACTGAAGGAAGGAAAGGATAGCATTCACCAGAAAAAAAATCTGAAATTATTTGAAAATAAAACAAATTTCAAAAATGTAGGCACACACAAAAAAAAGCTCACATTCTTGGAAAGACTAATTTAAAATAGAAAAACTTTTAGAAAGTTTTATCAAAAAAAATAAAAATTTTCAAATAACCAGTGTTAGTCATGAAACAGGGAATATAACTAGAATACAAAGATATTTTTGGTTTTTATTTTGGAAAATTTCAAATCTGTACAAGAGTAGAAAAAATAGAATAATGAATCTGAATGTACCCATCAACCAGCTTCAGTAATTACTAACTCATAGCTAATTTTGTTTCATCTCTATCCTCCATCCATTCCCCCCAGCCTAGATGATTTTGAAGTAAATCTCAGACATCAAATTATTTCATCTGTAAATATTCAGTATGTATCACAAAAACGGAGCATCTATTTTTAAAGGCAGCCACCATATCATCATACTCTCAGTATTCATATTTTAAGATTTCATATTTCCCAGTCATCTTATAATTTTTTTTTAGTTTGTTTGAATCCAAATAAGATCCATACATTGCTATTGATTGAAATGTCTTTCTTTTAATGCATCGTTTCCCTTCCTTCTTTATCTCTCCCTTTTTCCCTATAATTCTTTGTTGAAATGATGTCTTTCATCCTGTGGTTTGCCCACACTCTGGATTTTGTTGATTACATCCTGCAGTGTCATTTAATATGTTTCTTTGTAGTCTTCATAGGCTGAAAATTGGCAATCAGATCCACAGCTTTGTAAGATTCTGGTTCCATTATTTGATAAAACAACTTAGTTCATAGGTGGTATCATGTACTTCCATAAAGATCTGAGTCTCTGTTTTTGTGACATAACAGCTATTGATAATCATTGCCTGTATCAATTAATTCATTAAGGATGAAAAATGGTCATATTCTATCATCAAAAAATGTCAGAGAATATTCTGAGCATCTTCATGACAGATCAACAACTTTAAATAAAATAGACTGTATTGCTGGAATATATATTATGGAAATTGTGTCTTGAATCAGTAAGATACTTTTATAGACTAATTACAGTATAAGAAATTGAAAGGTAATTAATGAAATATCCATGTTTTAAGGACACATTTTCCCAAACCTTCAAGAATTGGATAGCTCCCTTATTATAAACAGTTTCAGAGCACAGAAAAAAAAATTAAAAACTTCACAGTTCATTTTATGAAGCAATAATCATTTTGATATGAAACCAATAAAAGAGTAATAAAAAGAAAATTATAAACCAGTTTCACTGTGAAGATAAAAAAATCATTAGCAAAATGAATCCAGTAATATATTAAAATAACTTAAAATAATAACCAATTGGGATAGATCCAGAAATGCAGAGGTGGTTGAACATCAGAAAATTATTTATATTAAAAGAAAAAACAGATGGATGTTCTCTCTCGCTTCAATTATTTAACATTGTTCTGGATATTTTAGTTAGTGCAAATAAAATGTGAGGTTGTTTAATATTTGAAGATGATATGGTATAACCATATACTAGAAAAAATTTAAAAAGCAAGATTTCAACTGAATAACTGTCACCCAGTAAAGAAAATGCAAATAAGTAGGCTGGAATAAACCTAATATACAAAAATCGATGCCTTTCACATTTGCAGATAATAACCATGTACAATAATGGGGTAAATATGGTAAAATCAATAGCAATAAAAATATAAAGTAAGAATAAACATAAGAAATTCACAAGATAAAAATAAAGTTTTTAATGCTCTTCAGGGACCTAAAAAGATGAACAAATAAAAGCATACCATGTTCTGAGATAGGAAGATTAAACATCATAGAAATGTTATTTCTTCTTAAATTAATCTATAAATGTAGGGCAATCTTCACTCCAAAATTTATATGGAACAATAGAAAAGCAAGAATAGCCAGGAAAAAAATCTGAGCAAAAAAAAAAAAAATCACAGTATTAAAAGGGAATGGCCCCAAGAGGCATTAAAACAATATAAAGCCACTAAATGAATTTAAATAAAAAATAAACAATATAAAGCCACAATAACTAAAGCAGAGTGGTAGCAACACATGAAGAGATAATCAATGTGTTAGAGAAGAAAGTACCAAAATGGACCCAAAAGCATACGAAAATTTAGTATATGTTAAAGAGCATCTTAAGTCAGTAAGAGAAGATGGCTCATGCAATGACAACTAGATAGCCATCTGGAACTCTGGATCCATCTTATCCCTAAATAAATTCCAAAAAGATGAAGGATTTTATGAAACATCAAAGTGTTAGAAGAAACCATCTGCAAATCCTTTCAGAACCTCAAACAGTGAGGCATCTAAAAGAAAAGCTTGATAAAAGACAAACTAAGCAGAGATGTTTAACAACTAATATTATAAATAATGTTTCACAATGAATCGTGGATCACCACATCAAAAAATAATGATGTATTGTATGGTGACTAACATAACATAATAAAATAAATTTTTTTTAAATAAAAAAGATAAATAAATAAATAATGTTACAAATATGTGACATAGAGGGAAATTCCAGCCATAGTACAAGAGTTCCTCTTCTAGAACACCTTTGTTGAAACAATGTGCTAATTACCTTTGCCACACTGATAGATGAAAAATAGTATTTCCACATAATTTAAGTTCATGCTATGACTTTTTAATTTAAACTCTCTATATTCACTTGAAGAAAAAAAAAAGACTGCTTCCCATATTTTCTATTGCATGTAGATACAAAGCTTTGATTACTTGGGAAGTACCCCCAAAACTGGGGGCACCTGGCTGGCTCAGTCGGTAGAGCATGTGACGCCTGATTTTAGGGTTGTGAGTTTGAGCCCCATGTTGGGTGTAGAGATTACTTAAAAATCTTTTTTAAAAAATCTTCCACTTTGGGAACCTAGGTGGCTCAGTTGGTTAAGTGGCTGCCTTCAGCTCAGGTCATGATCCTGGGATCCTGGGATTGAGTCCCACATCAGGCTCCCCTTGCTCTGCAGGGAGCCTGCTAATCCCCTCCCTCTGCCTGCCACTCCCCCTGCTTGTGCTCTCTCTCGTTGTCAAATAAATAAATAAACTTTTTTTTAAATTTTATTATGTTATGTTAAGCACCATACATTACATCATTAGTTTTTGATGTAGTGTTCCATGATTCATTGTTTGCGTATAACACCCAGTGCTCCATTCAATACGTGCCCTCTTTAATACCTATCACCAGGCTAACCCATGCTCCCACCCCCCTCCCCTCTAGAACCCTCAGTTTCTTTTTCAGAAACATAGTCTCTCATGGTTCATCTCCCCCTCTGATTTCCCCCCCTTCATTTTTCCCTTCCTACTATCTTATTTTAACATATAATGTATTTGTTTCAGAGGTATAGGTCTGTGATTCAACAGTCCTACACAAGTCACAGCGCTCACCATAGCACATACCCTCCCCAATGACTATAACCCAGCCACCCCATCCCTCCCACCCCCCACCACTCTAGCAACACCCAGTTTGTTTCCTGAGATTAAGAATTCCTCATATCGGGTGCCTGGGTGGCTCAGTTGGTTAAGTGACTGCCTTCAGCTCAGGTCATGATCCTGGAGTCCCAGGATCGAGTCCCGCATCGGGCTCCCTGCTCGGCAGGGAATCTGCTTCTCCCTCTGACCCTCCTCCCTCTCATGCTCTCTGTCTCTCATTCTCTCTGTCTCAAAGAATTCCTCGTATCAGTGAGATCATATGATACATGTCTTTCTCTGATTGACTTATTTCGCTCAGCATAACACCCTCCAGCTCCATCCACGTCTTTGCAAATGGCAAGATTTCATTCCTTTCGATGGCTGCATAATATTCCATTATATATATATATATAAATACCACATCTTCTTTTTCCATTCATCTGTCGATGGACATCTTGGCTCTTTCCATAGTTTGGCTATTGTGGACATTGCTGCCATAAACATAGGGGTGCATATACCCCTTCGACTCCTACACTTGTATCTTTGGGGTAAATACCCAGTAGTGTGATTGCTGGGTTGTATGGTAGCTTTATTTTCAACTTTTTGAGGAACCTCCATACTGTTTTCCAGAGTGGCTGCACCAGCTTGCATTCCCGCTAACAGTGTAGGAGGGTTCCCCTTTCTCCGCATCCCCGCCAACATCTGTCATTTCCTGACTTGTTCATTTTAGCCATTCTGACTGGTGTGAGGTGGTATCTCATTGAGGTTTTGATTTGGATTTCCCTGATGTCGAGTGATGTTGAACACTTTTTCATGTGTCTGTTGGCCATTTGGATGTCTTCTTTGGAAAAACGTCAGTTCATGTCTTCTGCCCATTTCTTGATTGGATCATTTGTTCTTTGGGTGTTGAGTTTGATAAATTCTTTATAGATTTTGGATACTAGACCTTTATCTGATATGTCATTTGCAAATATCTTCTCCCATTCTGTTGGTTGTCTTTTGGTTTTGTTGACTGTTTCTTTTGCTGTGCAAAAGCTTTTGATCTTGATGAAGTCCCAATAGTTCATTTTTGCCCTTGCTTCCCTTGCCTTTGGCAATGTTTCTAGGAAGAAGTTGCTGTGGCTGGTGTCAAAGAGGTTGCTGCCTGTGTTCTCCTTTAGGATTTTGATGGACTCCTGTCTCACATTGAGGTCTTTCAACCATTTGGAGTCTATTTTGTGTGTGGTGTAAGGAAATGGTCCAGTTTCATTCTTCTGCACGTGGCTGTCCAATTTTCCCAACACCATTTGTTGAAGAGACTGTCTTTTTTCCATTGGACATTCTTTCCTGCTTTGTCAAAGATGAGTTGACCATAGAGTTGACGGTCCATTTCCGGGCTCTCTATTGTGTTCCATTGATCTATGTGTCTGTTTTTGTGCCAGTTCCATACTGTCTTGATAATTACAGCTTTGTAATAGAGCTTGAAGTCCAGAATTGTGATGCCACCAGCTTTGCTTTTCTTTTTCAACATTCCTCTGGCTATGCGGGGTCTTTTCTGGTTCCAAACAAATTTTAGGATGATTTGTTCCATTTCTTTGAAAAAAGTGGATGGTATTTTGATGGGGATTGCATTGAATGTGTAGATTGCTCTAGGTAGCATTGACATCTTCACAATATTTGTTCTTCCAATCCATGAGTGTGGAATGTTTTTCCATTTCTTTGTGTCTTCAACAATTTCTTTCATGAGTATTTTATAGTTTTCTGAGTACAGATTCTTTGCCTCTTTGGTTAGATTTATTCCTAGGTACCTTATGGTTTTGGGTGCAATTGTAAATGGGATCGACTCTTTGATTTCTCTTTCTTCTGTCTTATTGTTGGTGTATAGGAATGCCACTGATTTCTGTGCATTGATTTTATATCCTGCCACTTTACTGAATTCCTCTATGAGTTCTAGCAGTTTGGGGGTGTTTTGGGTTTTCCACATAAAGTATCATATCATCTACAAAGAGTCAGAGTTTGACTTCTTCTTTGCCGATTCAGATGCTTTTTATTTCTTTTTGTTGTCTGATTGCTGTAGCTAGTACTATATTGAATAGCAGTGGTGATACTGGAAATCCCTGCTGTGTTCCTGACTTTAGGGGAAAAGCTCTGTTTCTCCCCATTTAGTATGATATTAGCTGTGGGTATTTCATAGTGGTATTTATGATATTGAGGTATGTACCCTCTATCCATACACTCTGAAGAGTTTTAATCAATAAAGGATGCTGTAGGGGCACCTGGGTGGCTCATTGTTAAGTGTCTGCCTTGGCTCAGGTCATGATCCCAGAGTCCTGGGATCAAGCCCCACATCAGGCTCCCTGATCCACAGGAAGCCCGCTTCTCCCTCTCCCACTCCCCCTGCTTGTGTTCCCTCTCTCGCTGTGTCTCTCTCTGTCAAATAAATAAATAAAATCTTAAAAAAAAGGGGGGGGGATGCTGGACTTTATCAAATGCTTTTTCTGCATCTATTGAGAAGATCATATGGTTATTGTTCTTTCTTTTATTAATGTATTATATCACATTGATTGATTTGTGGATGTTCAATGAACCTTGTAGCCCAGGAACAAATCCCAATTGGTCGTGGTGAATAATCCTTTTAATGTACTGTTGGATCCTATTGGCTAGTATTTTGGTGAGAATTTTTGCATCCATGTTCATCAAGGATATTGGTCTGTAATGCTCCTTTTTGATGGGGCCTTTGTCTGGTTTTGGATCAAGGTAATGGTGGCCTCATAAATGAGTTTGGAAGTTTTCCTTCCATTTCTATTTTTTGGAACAGTTTCAGAAGAATAGGTATTAAATCTTCTTTAAATGTTTGGTAGAATTCCCCTGGGAAGCCATCTGGCCCTGGGCTCTTGTTTGTTGGGAGATTTTTGATGCCAGTTTCAATTTCCTTAGTGGTTATGGGTCTGTTCAGGTTTTCTATTTCTTCATGGTTCAGTTTTGGTAGTTTACACATCTCTAGAAATGCATCCATTTCTTCCAGATTATCTAATTTGCTGGCATATAGTTGCTCATAATATGTTCTTATAATTGTTTGTATTTCTTTGGTGTTGGTTCTGATCTCTCCTCTTTCATTCATGGTTTTATTTATTTGGGTCATTTCTCTTTTCTTTCTGATAAGTCTGGCCAGGGGTTTATCAATCTTATTCTTTCAAAGAACCAGCTCCTAATTTCGCTGATCTGCTCTACTGTTCTTTTCATTTCTATTTCATTGATTTCTGCTCTGATTTTTATTACTTCTCTTCTCCTGCTGGGTTTAGGCTTTATTTGCTGTTCTTTCTCTAGCTCCTTTAGGTGTAGGCTTAGGTTGTGTATTTGAGACCTTTCTTGTTTCTTGAGAAAGGCTTGTATTGCTATATACCTTCCTCTTAGGACCGCCTTTGCTGCATCCCAAAGATTTTGAACAATTGTGTTTTCATTTCATTTGTTTCCATGAATTTTTTAAATTCTTCTTTAATTTCCTGGTTGACCCATTCATTCTTTAGTAGGATGCTCTTTAGCCTCCATGTATTTGAGTTTTTCTGACTTTCCTCTTGTGATTGAGTTCTAGTTTCAAAGCATTGTCATCCGAAAATATGCAGGGAATGATCCCAATCTTTTGGTACATGTTGAGACCTGATTTGTGACCCAGGATGTGATCTATTCTGGGGACTGTTCCACGGGCACTAGAGAAGAATGTGTATTCTGTTGCCTTGGGATGGAATGTTCTGAATATATCTGTGAAATCCATTTGGTCCAGTGTGTCATTTAAAGCCTTTATTTCATTGTTGATCTTTTGCTTAGATGATCTGTCCATTTCAGTGAGCGGGGTGTTAAAGTCCCCCACTATTATTGTATTGTTGTCAATGTGTTTCTTTGCTTTTGTTATTAATTGGCTTATATAATTGGCTGCTCCCAGGTTAGGGGCATAGATATTTACAATTGTTAGATCTTCTTGTTGGATAGATCCTTTAAGTGTGATATAGTGTCTTTTCCTCATGTCTTATTCTAGTCTTTGGTTTAAAATCTAATTTGTCTGATATAAGGATTGCCACCCCAGCTTTCTTTTGGTGTCCATTAGCATGGTAAATGGTTTTCCAACCCCTCACTTTCAATCTGGTGGTGTCTTTGGGTTTAAAATGAGTCTCTTGCAGACAGCATATTGATGGGTCTTTTTTTTTTTATCCAATCTGATATCCTGTGTCTTTTGATTGGGGCATTTAGCCTATTTACATTCACAGTAACTATGAAAAGATAGGAATTTAGTGCCATTGTATTGCCTGTAAGGTGACTGTTACTGTATATTGTCTCAGTTCCTTTTTGGTCTATGTTACTTTTAGGCTCTCTCTTTGCTTAGAGGACCCCTTTCAAGATTTCTTCTAGGGCTGGTTTTGTGTTTGCAAATTCCTTTAGTTTTTATTTGTCCCAGAAGCTTTTTATCTCTCCTTCTATTTTCAATGACAGCCTAGCTGGATATAGTATTCTTGGCTGCATATTTTTCTCATTTAGTCCTCTGAATATATATCATGCCAGTCTTTCTGGCCTGCCAGGTCTCTGTGGATAGGTCTGTTGCCAGTTTAATGTTTCTACCATTGTAGGTTACATATCTCTTGTCCCGAGCTGCTTTCAGGATTTCCCCTTTGTCTCTGACACTTGTAAGTTTTACTATTAGATGTCGGGTGTTGACCTATTTTTATTGATTTTGAGGTGGGTTCTCTGTGCTTCATGGATTTTGATGCCCATTTCCTTCCCCAAATTAGGGGAGGTCTCTGCTATAATTTGCTCCAATATACCTTCTGCCCCTCTCTCTCTTTCTTCTTCTTCTGGGATACCAATTATTCTAATATTGCTTTGTCTTATGGTATCACTTATCTCTCAAATTCTGTCCTCATGATCCAGTAGTTGTTTATCTCTCTTTTTCTCAGCTTCTTTATTTTCCATCATTTGGTCTTTTATATCACTAATTCTCTCTTCTGTCTCATTTACCTTAGCAGTTACAGCCTCCATTTTTTATTGCACCTCATTAATAGCTTTTTGATTTTGACTTGGTTAGATTTTAGGGGGTTTTTTTCCTCCAGAAAGTTTCTCTAATATCTTCCATCCTTTTTTCAAGCCCAGCTAGTATCTTTATAATCATCATTCTGAACTCTAGTTCTGACATCTTACTAATGTCTGTATTGATTAGGTCCCTGGCAGTCAGTACTGCCTCTTGTTCTTTTTTTTGAGGTGATTTTTTCCATCTTGTCATTTTGTCCAGAGAATAGATGAATGAGAGAATAAAATGCTAACAGGGTAACAGCGACCCCAGAAAAATATACACTGAACAAATCAGAAGAGACCTGAAACTGGGGGACAAGAAAGGGAAAGAAAGAGAAAAAAAAAAGATTAAAAAGAAAAAAAAGAATATGATCAAATATGATCAGGCTGGTGAATAGATCAGTGCCACACACTAGATTTTTGGCGTATTTTGGTCTGTTAGAAGAAACTGCCTCCCAAAATTTTAAAGAAAAAATAGCTTATATATGTACAAAAATAAGGGTAAATACAATGAAGAGATGGAATAGGACTATAAAGATGAAAATTATAAAAGATTTTATAAAAGGAGTTGATAAGATAAGAAGTTGGTTGAAAAAAGAAAGAGGAGAAATTTTTAAAAAAAGGGACAGAATGTGATCAGGCAGGAGACTAGAACAAAGCGATACACTAGAGATTTAGGGTATATTTTGGTCTGTTAGAAGAAACTGTATCCCAAAATTTTAAACAGAGAACAACTTATATATATACCCAAAATAAGGTTAACTACTATGAAGGAATAGAATATGACTCTAAAAATGAAAAATAAAAAGAATTTTTAAAAAAGGGATTGATAAGATGTTCATTGAAAAAGGGAAAAAGAAAAATTAAAAACAATAGAAAAGAAAAAAAAAGAAAATTAAAAAAATTAACTTTGAAAGACTAAAGAATCAGGGGGAAAAAAGCCATGAATTCTATGCACTGTATTCCCCTAGCTCTGGAGTTTTGCTCTTCTCGTTGATTGGTAACCTTGGTCTTGGCTGGCTGTTCTTGCTGATCTTCTGGGGGAGGGGCCTGTTGCCATGGTTCTCAAATGTCTTTGCAGAGGCAGAATTGCCCCGCCCTTGCTGGGTCTCTGGGCTAAGTAATCTGCCCGGGTTTGCTCTCGGGAGCTTTTGTTCCCTGAAAGCTTTCCATACAGCTTTGGGGGATGAAAGTGAAAATGGTGACCTCCCAATCTCTGCCCTGGAGGAGCTGAGAACTTGGGGCCCCGCTCCTCAGTGAGCCCCCAGAGAAAAGCAGTCAATCACTCCTGTCTCCCCAGTCTCTGGCCGAACTCCATGCTCACCTGGCCTTTCTATCTCTGGCACATGACCCCATTTGGAGTCTCCAAACCCAGCAGATCCCTGCAGTGTGCTCACGCACTGGTCCTCCTGGGGGAGGAATGGGAGTCTCCCCGGATCTGCCGCTTGTTGGGTCCCTGCTGGAGGAGCAGTGGCCTGACTGTGCTGCGGATCACAGTTTATGGTAACCCCAAGCTGAGAGCCCACTCCTCAGCTCCATCTCTGCAGCCAGCTTCCCTGATCTGATACCTGGGAGCTCTGCCGCACTCAGGCACCCCTGGTCTTCCTGTGACCCCAAGGGTCCTGAGACCACACTGTCCCAGCAAGGGTTTCAGCCCCCAATCAGCCACTGGAGCGATGTCCCTCAGAGGAGCAGACTTCTAAAAGTTTCAATTTTGTGCTCTGCTGCTCTATCACTTGCCAATAGCAGCTGACGGAGGCCCCCATTGTCTGTCTTCCCGAATAGCGCCTCAGATTCACTTCTCTGCATGTCCTACCTTTCTGTTCAGAGAGTTGCTACTATTCTTTTCTTCGATCTCCTGTTGAGTTCATAGGTATCAGAATGGTTTGATCCCTAGCTAGCTGAATTCCTGGGACCAGATGAAATTTAGGTCTCCTACTCCTCCACCATCTTGCTTCTCCTCCTAAATAAAATCTTTAAAAAAAAAAAGGAAGTACCCCCAAAACTGGAGTCAAACTGAGCTGAGGTCCAAAACAGTGCTCTGCCACTTTTTCAATGTATGCCTCCATATAAATTACTTAATAATACCAACCTTGAGCTTCTCCATCTGTGAAAAAGTGCTAGAAGTACCTACTTCATGGGATTCTTGTTGGAAAGAAAATGAGACAACACTGTAAAGTTCTGAGCACACAGTAGGGATTTGACAGGTGGTACCTTTTCTACTCCCTCCTTTCCTTGTGCTCACATGTAGGGCAGCTATATTTCTTCAAAGGGCAAGCTGATCTGGATGGGAAGCACTTGACAAACACCTTAGACTCCCACCACAGTGTTCTAAGGGGAAAGGAACAGAGAAAATAATGAAGAGAACCCATTCATTTTACAAACGGCAAAACTGAGGCCCTTAGGGATGTTTCCAGAGGAATCCCACAAAGATGTAGGTGAACGATGACAATTTCCTCCCATCTCCCAGAAACTGTCAAAACCACATCACTGCAAAACCTCTAACTCCAAACTTCAAAAGGGCTTTTGGCTGGTTTTTCCATGTCCCATGAAATCCCAACAATCTAGTCTCCTCTTCAAACTATCCAAGTTGGGAGTCCAGGAGTGAAAAAAAAACGTACTTTTTCTTTTTCTTCTTCTTTTCCTTTTTCTTTTTTCTAGGCTGTGTCCTTTCTAGAACTGCATAAACAAGTTTGGAAGAGTTAAGGCTTAGAATGCCTCTTGGACACAGCACAAGGGCTCCACCTTCAGCTCTCAAACTGAAGAGGACTTTTTCAAAAATGTTGCTGTCTGAGTTCTCAGAAAGCACATCTGAAATATAATCTCTTCTCACAAAATTTAATCCACACAACCTTTCACTTTTAAATATTTCAGCCCAGAATATTTACCCACTATACATAGGTGAAATGAAAGGTAAGAGTCTCAAGGTGAGTTATACTGATATTAAACAGACAAGATAAAAAATGTATTACATTTTCTTTATGTTCTTCAGGATGCTTGTCTTGATGTATTCTTTATAGTTACAACAGAGTCTGATAAGCTCGTTCATTCTAATTCTCCTGTGGTTTCACTCCATCTATAGTCTCATAATAAAAGAAAAGGTTAATTCTTACCCAGCAAGACTATTCATAAATTACCAGCAATTTTTTAATATCTCACTAAATACATGCCAATTTTTTGGAGGGAAATTCATCTGGACAAAGGGAAGTAAAATTCAGTTCTATGAAGGAGCATTAGTTGGGCCTTCAAGATTGATGTCAACCAATGAGTAGCGGTAAGGAATATTAGTTTATAAAAGCAAAAATAAAAAGCAAATGACCAAAAGATAATTACATAGGATGAAACTCCCAAATTTAGTTGAATTCTAAAGCAGTTTATATAATTACATACAGAGTGGACTAAACTTTCTTCTATCGCATATTTTATGGTGATCTATTAAAGAAAAGCAACAAAGTGCCCAATTCTTTGCAAATTGTGGCATGTAGGAGGGAATTAGTTACATTAAAAGGTATCAATAGGTATCAGTGATAAGCAAATATGTACACAGACACTCAATCTTTCAAAATCCGATTATAAGAGTAAATTTGTTGCTAATTTTCTCCCTGTTGTTTTCTTCTTGTATCAACCAAATTCTCAGGTTTCTGAGTCTCAGTGAAAGGAAGACATAGACATATGCTTACCTTCCTGATAAATATCCTTAAAATGTTTTCTAATCATTGTAATGATCCAAAGACTCAGTTTTCTTATCATCCTCTCTTCTACCATTGAGAAAACCAAACCTTAAAGAAATTAAATAAACCCAGAGTGATGTAGATGGACCAAAAGCCCAAACTCTTAATCCCTCGGCTCTATACACATATTACCCCCAACAGCCCTCACAATAATCTTGTATGTAGATGAGTACCCAATTGAACAAATATTTTTCGAGCAATTTCTATCTGACAGATGTCATGCCTGATGGAAATGAAGCACAGCAATGCCTAAGCTCTCAGAGTCATTCCCAAGTGCTGAAACCAGAACTCAGGCTCTGCAATCAGACCCGTGCACATTCAAAGAGGTATAGCTCAGTGGTAGAGCATTTGACTGCAGACCCATGCACATTCAAATCCTGCCATCATTGCATACTAGCTGTGGAACCTTGTTCAAGTTATCCATCATTTCTATACCTCAGTTTTCTCTATCAGTGAATTGGGAATAATAATAGTTTGCCAAACTGCTATGAGTATTAGAACTACTATATAAAAAGAATCTAGGGGCGCCTGGGTGGTTCAGTTGGTTAAGCGACTGCCTTCGGCTCAGGTCATGATCCTGGAGTCCCGGGATCGAGTCCCGCATCGGGCTCCCTGCTCGGCAGGGAGTCTGCTTCTCCCTCTGACCCTCCCTCTCATGCTCTCTGTCTCTCATTCTCTCTGTCTCAAATAAATAAATAAAATCTTTAAAAATAAATAAATAAATAAAATAAAATAAAAAGAATCTAGTATAATGTATACATACAAGTAGTATTAGTTCTCATTCCAGGGAAACTAGGATCTCTTGGAATTTTTTTCTTCCATGAAAAATTGTACCAGGTCATCCTGACATTTAGTGGCCAGTTTTTCCTGCTTGCCCCAAACATGAGAAATGTCCAGAAGAATGAGCCTAGGTCACGGTTTTTCTCAAGTATCTAATGGAAATATTGTTGTAGGTAGAAAGACAACATAAATGCCCAAGTTCCCTTGTTCTAGCCACTCTCCTCCTCCTTTTTTCTCTCTTTCTGTCTCTCTCAGTTACACACATATACCCGCACACAGTGTCCCAACAGCAAGTAGAACCATTAATAAGATTAGAGTGTTTCACTCAGTGAAAATAAGACAATAAATACAAACTCTATAGAAAGATGCTTGATTAAAGTGTTCCTGTCTTTCTGATGATGGAACCATATCTCACAATGACAAATAATTATCTTTTGGCTAATTATTTCAATTGAAAAAATTGAAAGTTATAATGCCTTTTTTTAAAGTCCTTTCCTGTCTGGCTTTATGTCAGATTTGGAAGGCAGCCACACCTACCTAGGCCCTTTTACAAAATAAGAAATAGCCCAGGAGTTATCAGTAAGATTATCATTACTGAGACAATATTTTTTTTCTTTTTTTTTAATTCTTATGTTAATCCCCTACATTACATCATTAGTTTTAGGTGTAGTGTTCCATGATTCATTGTTTGTGCATAACACCCACTGCTCCATGCAGAATGTGCCCTCCTCAATACCCACCACCAGGCTAACCCATCCTCCCACTCCCCTCCCCTCTAGAACCCTCAGTTTGTTTTTCAGAGTCCATCATCTCTCATGGTTCGTCTACCCCGCCGATTTCCCCCGCTTCATTCTTGCCCTCCTGCTACCTTCTTCTTCTTCTTCTTCTTTTTTTTCTTAACATATATTGCATTATTTGTTTCAGAGGTACAGATCTGAGATTCAACAGTCTTGCACAATTCACAGCGCTTACCAGAGCACATACCCTCCCCAGTGTCTATCACCCAGTCACCCCATCCCTCCCACCCCACCCCCCACTCCAGCAACCCTCAGTTTGTTTCCTGCAATTAAGAATTCCTCATATCAGTGAGATCATATGATACATGTCTTTCTCTGTTTGACTTATTTTGCTCAACATAATACCCTCCAGTTCCATCCACGTCGTTGCAAATGGCAAGATCTCATTCCTTTTGATGGCTGCATAATATTCCATTGTATATATATACCACCTCTTCTTTATCCATTCATCTGTTGATGGACATCTTGGCTTTTTCCACAGTTTGGCTATTGTGGACATTGCTGCTATAAACATTGGGGTGCACCCTTTCGGATCCCTACTTTTGTATCTTTGGGGTAAATACCCAGTAGTGCAATTGCTGGATCATACAATAGCTCTATTTTCAACTTTTTGAGGAACCTCCATACTGTTTTCCAGAGTGGCTGCACCAGCTTGCATTCCCACCAACAGTGTAGGAGGGTTCCCCTTTCTCCGCATCCCCGCCAACATCTGTCGTTTCCTGACTTGTTCATTTTAGCCATTCTGACTGGTGTGAGGTGGTATCTCATTGAGGTTTTGATTTGGATTTTCCTGATGCCGAACGATATTGAGCACTTTTTCATGTGTCTGTTGGCCATTTGGATGTCTTCTTTGGAAAAATGTCTGTTCATGTCTTCTGCACATTTCTTGATTGGATTCTTTGTTCTTTGGGTGTTGAGTTTGATGAGTTCTTTATAGATTTTGGATACTAGCCCTTTATCTGATATGTCATTTACTGAGACAATATTAAAGAAAGGTTATTCACTTCCTGAAATCCCTCACCAAGACCATTCTTTAGCAGAAAAGCTCTGGATTATGTTAAAAAGGCAATTCTTCCCCACACTGTAGTTCATCCAATTTTAGAGCCATAGAGACTGTTTAGCTACCATAGAACTTAGATACTACAGAATCTGCCCAGCTTTTATTCCCTCTTCTCTGAGAATTAACTCCCGCAAAATACTGGAGTGGACCTTTCAGCCATGTTTGTAATAAGTGATTTTTCCTAATAAAATATGTATTCCTAAACCACAGTGGGATATCAGCCTAGACTTGAGTCTCAAACATGCTAATTAGCTTCTGGAGTTAAAACTAGAAGCTAGAGAAGTCATCTTTGATCATATGCATACCAACCCAGAGGAAGTAGTCTATGGTACTAGAGAAAAAGAGAATAGAAAATTTAAGAAGAGAACACATATGGAATGAAAGAGGAATAGGAAAAGAGAAAAAGAATACCTTCTTCAGATCCTGATTATTTCTGGCTCCAGGTTATTAGAAATTTATGAAACCAAACTCCATTTTCTGCCCTTAGTTTCCATGCCTAATCAGGATTCTTTCTGGTCACTTCTTTCACCCTTAAATTACAGTTTGTTTCCAGCAACAAATAATCCCTCACTAAAACATTAGACCCATGCTCTCTTCCAATGCCATTCTACAAAACAGAGATAGACCAGAAAGGCAAAGTTCCAGCCCATTGTCACATGCATAATTAGCAGAACTGAAGCAAAACTGAAGGCTCTTTTGTTTGTAAATCTTCTTTCTACAACACTAATTTCCATTAATTCTCTAAAATGCTAGAATGGAGGCATGAGAAACCCAAATACCATATTTCACAAAATCTAAGATCCATCATTTGTATGACATACCAAACATTACAAATTAACTATGACACATTGCTAAGATGCCAATGATGGTAAGAGACATTCATATTTCAGATATATTAAAATGTGAAGTAAAATGCTCACTTGAGAAGCAGTGAAAATAATAATATAAGGAATTGACTGAATATGGACCAGGGTAAGTTGAAATATATTAATTTTGATCACTATTTGGGAAGAACTCACTGTAAGGTTTCAAGTAGGAAGATGAATATCATGATATTCCTGTTTTAAAACCCGCTCTACACATGTTGCTAACAGTGAAGAATCTTAGCCATGCCGAGAGTGCTTCAAAGATGGCTATAAAGGACACTTTTAAATCCTCTCTTGATTTTCACATCCTCCGTTTGACTGATGTCAAAGTCTTAACACTGTGATAGGAACTGAAATAGAGGCAAGTGGGGTGGGGAGAGAAAAAGTAGGAACCCTGTGTCTCACCTTCATGCATTATTCTTTAATCAATAATAGTTAGTAAGTCCCCACTCTGGGTCAGGCACCATTTCAATACTGGGCCTATAGCACAGAACAAGGGAAATAAAGTCTGTCATACAATATTGTATGTGGAATATTGTAGTGGAAGAACCAGATAATAGACAACAAAATAAAATTAAAGTATCATAGAAAAACATCAAGTAGTAGAATTACTCAAGAAGAATAAAGCATAAAAAAAAGAAGAAGAAATCATAATAAGGAGTCACTCCTTAAAAAATATACAGTTTAGAAAGGAATCTCACATGCATGAAATAATTTTGCAAATCCTTTAAGACAGTAGGTGACAAAGTGCCAATGTGAGTTTGGACACTTAGTATACTAGAATTCAGAGATACTCTCCCAGAGGCTCCCTTTAGTTTTAAATTTTGATCTATGAACCCCATCATTTCATGACTCTGTAGAAGTCTTGATTCAAAGATGTGGTGCCTGATAAGAAACAGCTACTCTGCTGAAATGTCAACCCAGCAAGTGGGAATGAGTTGCACTTAACTTTATTCCTGATTTCCATAGGGTAGCCAGAACCAGTCACCCTAGTCTTTCTTGCTCTGTACTGAATCTTCAAACATTCCATAAGGCAAATTTTTGCATATGAACCTAATCACTGTCTCAAAGTCAGTGTCCCTCCAACCTCCCTCATATCACATGGTGCTTTCCTTACTGAGAAATACCAACTCTTTCTAACTGGTTGTCCAGAGGTGTTCTTCATTACTGTTCAGAGCTGCACTATGTACTTCCCAGGACAACAACCTGAAGCTAAGTCATATCTCTGCCATCACATCACCTGCCCAGGGTTAGCAGATTATTTAATTTCCAGTTGTGGACAAAACAAAAATCTAAACTTCTCAAATGGCCTGAAATCCCTTTTCAGGAACACTTTTAATTTTTGTATTTAATATTTTTTAATTTCCAAAAACCTCAAGCAATAGAGACAATGAATAGCCTACTTGTTTCCCAAACAGCCCAATCTCCAGAGAAAATTACTCTTAAAAGTTTCATGTGTATTCTTATAAAGCGATTCTGTGTTTTGTTTCTTAAAGCATATATAAACATAAATGGAATTTTCTATATGTGTAATCTTCTGTAACCCACTTGTTCACTCAAACAGTAACTGTAGATATCTTTTTCTATAAATAAATATAAATGTCATGTTCTTTTTAGGAGCTACATAGGAGTTTATTGTATGGAGGTACTATAATATGTTAAACTATCACCATATTGATGAGAGTTTAAGTTCTTCCTAGTTTTGAGTTATACAATGATGCTACAAAAAACATACATGTACTTGCCTGATGTATTTGAAATTTGAACTTCTAGGTCAAAGAAAATGCACATCTTAATTCTATCAAGGTAACTATGTTGACTATGAAAAAGAATGTACTAATGTGGATACCACTGTTATATTAGGAGACTGCCTATTGTCCCACACCTGCATCCAAACTGGTTATTACCAATCATTTTCACATTTAATTATCTGATCATTGACAAATAATTATATCATTACAATGTTTACCAAAAAATCAAGGTATTTCCCGCAGTAATTATTCCTTTACATTTTTTTAAGAAAACATATTTACCCTGCCAATAGTATATATTCTGGTAGAAAACTTAGAGAATAAACATTTAAGGAAAAATAAAATATCAGGAAACTTCTGGTGCCAACTAAGGTGGAGAAGCGGTTATAGATTCTCTCTCCCAGTGATTACAACTAAAAATTCTGAAAAGAATGCAAAATGCATGACTTGAAGAATCCAAAAAGTAAAAAACAAAAATCTATCTATAGAAACATAGATACAGATATAGACAGAGACATAGACATAAACAGCAGGTGGATGGAGGACTAAAATCAGAATTTAAATAATGGTCTGCAAAATGGGAGGCTCCAGTCATGAAGAACTTCATAACAGTAGAGAAAACTAAAAGTCTGAGGGAAATAAATCTTTGTGACCAGAGGTACTGGGAAAAGAAACCCCTGGGGAGTCAGAGAATATCCCAGAGAGGAAAGAGCCAGAGAAGGGGATTCCTCCAATTCTGTGCATGAAGTGACGAAAGTCCTGAGCCTGCCTCCAAGCTATGCACACACAGACAGATGCAAAGAAAATAACAATGGCTTCAAGAAGTGAACTACCATATAAACTACTGCCCAGGTTCAAGTCTAACCCCCAAGAGGCACATGTGCCAGACTGAACCATAAAGCATAAAAAAGGTTTGAAAACTGAACTGGCATTGCAAACACCACCCTCAAAAAGAGAATCAGAACTTGTAGTCTGATTGTAACAAGGTTGACTGCCTGCTCAAACAAAAAAAAATAACATTCTGCAGAGGATTTAACAGGACCCAGACTCTACCAACATAATTTCAAAACATCCAGGATACAATCCAAAATTATTCAGCATACAAAGAACCAAAATTATCCAACAAATACCCAGGAGAATAAACAACAGATAACAAGCCTAAGATATCAGATGTTGGAATTATCAAAGACTTTAAAGCAGCTATTATAACAATCCTCCATGAGGTAAAGGTGAACATTATTGAAATTAATGGAAAGATAAAAATTCTCAGAAGCAAAATTAAAACTACAGAAAAGAACTCAATGGAAATTTTAGAACTAAGAACTACAATAACTTAAATTAGAAAAAGTCATTGGGGGGCACGTGGGTGGCTCAGTCGGTTAAGTGTCCAACTCCTGATTACAGCTCGGTCATGATCTCGGGGTCTTGAGGCTGAGCCCCATGTTGGGGTCCATGCTTAACATGGAGTCTGCTTGAGATTCTCTCCCTCTCCTTTTCACTCTCTGTCCCTCCCCCCACTCACACTGGCTCTCTCTCTCTCTCTCTAAAATAAATAAATAAATCTTTTTTAAAAAGCCAATAACAGAGTAATAATAAGTATGCAATCTACACAGAAAGAAAAAGATTGAAAAAGTACATAAACAGAGCCTCCAACCTGTAGGACAAAATCAAAAGATCTAGCATATTATTGGAGTCCCAGAAAGACAGGAAAAAGAAATTGGCACAGAGAAATATCACCAAGAATCCTGTCATCAAGAAATAATCAATTTTAATATTTGATGTGAACTCTTCTAGGCTTTTTTCATACACATAAAGACACACACACACATACACACATATACACAAATACACACACATGGTATTAAAGTATCGAGCCCCACATCGGGCTCCCTGCTCAGCAGGAAGCCTGCTTCTCCCTCTCCCACTCCCCCTGCTTGTGCTCTCGCTGTGTCTCTCTCTGTCAAATAAATAAATAAAATCTTTAAATAAAATAAAATGTTCTATAAAAGATCATTGAAAATAGATTGTTACTGTTACTATTACCTAAAAGTTGATTCCCAACAAGTTAATCCATTCTCCTATATCCTTTTAAGAACTAATCTTTGGGAAGATAAACTGGTGGTGGGAGAAGAGTATAAAACCTATCATTAATATGAGCTGTTCTTATTCCTCAGCTGGAACAGTAATACTCAACTATTTTGGTCACTCCTTCCTTTGTTACCTCACTTTATCTTGAATAGACTACCAGCATAGCACATATTAAACAATTATAGGATTATATTCTTTGAATTTTGTCTCTTGTAGTATACACTGAACCCTTGAAGGGCAGGAAATGAATCGAATTTACTTTTATATTCCCACCAGTTAACCCAAAAGATGCTAGGTACAGGTATGCTGGTTTTTTTCTTAACATATTTTCATCAAAATATGTTCTCCTTCCTCACTGCGAATGCAGAAGATATTCCACTTAAAAATAAAGTGAATTAAAACAATGTATGGTTGCCAGGTGAAATACAGAACACCCAGCTAAATTTGGATTTCAGAAAAAACATTTCTTAGGAATAAGTTTGTCCCAAATACTGCATGTTTGTCTAAAATTCAAATTTAATTGAACATCTATTTTTATTTGCTAAATCTGGCAATCCCAAAATGAATGCAATTGAAATAACTCAAGATTTCCTAGAATATCACTCAAACCAGAGCAAGTTTCTCCCTGAACTAGGAAGTAAGAGTCTCCAAAATCTCCACATATGGAATGTGGAACTTTTCAGCTAACAGCTCTCTAGAGAAGTTTAAACTGGGGCTAGATAACCCCCCTATCAGGAATGGTATATAATAGATTCTTGTATTGCTTCACAGTTTGGACAAGGTCACTTCTAAGTCTTCACCTTTTTGTACATTATCACGGTGTCCCTGTGCTTTGATTTCTGGAGTCCTTACTGCTAGTGGAATTAGAGAATCTTGAAGATTAGTATTTTACTGATTCATCACCACCAGTCAATCCTTGTGGCTTTGAATCATACATCTGTCTCTCTATGAGCGGTTCCCCCACCTTGTTCTGGAATGCCACCCTACTGGGTCCTCCTAGGGAAAAATCCTTTGGGAGCAGGGCCCATGTAGAGATCAAAGCAGCTGCATCAATGCACAGCCAGACTCCATTTCAGAAGCTATTTTGTAAGCATAGATTTATTCCCCTCAAATAATTCTTGCTCAGTTACCTTCCCCAAATCCCCAACTGCTGCCAAGGTTAATGCAAGCCCTGACTCTGCCTGTTGATTCTTATTAATTAAGCCAATCAATGATCTTGTATCATGCAATGTCTATTTTTAATATAACCTATTTGACGGGCTGTATTAATTTAGGAGAAATATGCACTGGCATTCTGGCACATACTTTTCCTAATTATTTTACAGCCCTCGTTCAGCAGTGAAATTAGTCTGTGGTTATCACAGTTAATGGAAGCCCATAGCTCTTAGCTAAGTGATCTCCACGAGTCACCTGATCTTTTCTTGCTCTCAGCTGTATAAACATGATTGCACTATCTATGCAGTCCCTGGTGAATGCATAATTTGAGCGTGGGTGTGAATGTTTTAGCAAAATCTCCTACTTCTGTATGCTTCTTTAAGTGGATGGATAACAAGATTGGGAAGACAAGGCTGTGAAGGGAAAAGTTACACAATAATAGGAGCCAGGTAAGAAGATGCAGCTTCTGAGGATACAAAGGAAACCTGAAACATGACCTTTCCAGTTATGTGTTAAAAGTCAGAAGATGTATTCTCCATGAAAAGCAGATAGGGACATAAAAATTTTCCATGCCTTTGCTCATCATGCTTTTGAGCCCTGCCGTGTCTCTCCTACATTTTCCATCTTTCTCTTAAAAACTTTGTGGAGTTCCTAGTCAAAACTATTAACCCATTCTCTATGTTCCCACTCACCATATTCATTCATTCATTCATTCAATAAGTGCCTACTAGACACCAGACACTGTGAAAGGCACTGGGAATAAACCTGAGCAGAACAAAAATAGTCCTTTCCTTCATGAAACTTTGAGCTAGTTAACGAGACAGTAAATTAAGCAACTTAACTAAAATCAATAACCATAATTGTTAAAATGCTAGGAATGGGGGAAAAGCAGGGTGCTGTGATAGAAAATGACCAGGAGGAACCAACTTTTCAAAAAATTTTGAGGAAAGGCCTCTCTGAGGAGGCAATACGAGCTGAGGTCTGAATGACCAAAGGAACCAGCCCTTCTAAGAACTAAAACAGAATGATCCAGCAAAAGAAAAGCAAGTGCAAAGTCCTGGGGCAGGAATAAGCTTGGTATATTCCAGAAACCAAAAGTAGTCTAGATTGTCTGCAGATGAGGAGAGAGACTGAGAATATGACCCTCTATTAAGCGCTCTGCCATTGGAATCTAAGTTATAAATGGTTGAATATATGTTTCCTTCCCCATTGCTCAGTGGATAATGAACAACTTAAGGGCAGAAATGATACAGTATTCATTTTTCATTACTCACAGTGTTGAGTATGATGCTTTGTGTAAAGTAGGTGCCCCAAAAATGTTAACTGAATTTACTTGTATTTATTTATATGTACTATGAATTCCAATTTTATTTGTGAAAAGAGAAAGCAGCTTCGTCTCTGGAAAACTAGCTAATTATAATAGTTAATATTTATTGAATAGTTATTTACTAGGCACTGTTCTAAGCTGCTTATACACATTCATTTCTTTAAGGCTTACAAAAACCCTATGGGGAGATATTATGTTTATTTCCATTTTAAAGATAAGAAACTGTGGAACAGGTCAATAAACTAGAATTGAGAGCATAATAAGTGTCCAAGTCACGATATGAATCTAGGCAGAAAGGCTCCACATACATGTCCTTAATCATGATGTTAATGATCCTAGCTGTCTAAATATGTCTTGGGAAACTAATTAAGCCATTGAGACACATTAGTACTTAATATTCTATGATTTAAGTTGGATGTATGACATGGCATGAAAGGAATATACTTACCCTGAATATGTTTTATTCAGAATTTATGAAATATATCTTTAATAAATTTCCATCTCTTCTTCCTTGGCTTTAAGAAAGGATTATCTAGTCATCCTTCAACTGATTTGACTGTTGCCATAGAAACTGCTTTTCCTTAAGTTTGTGGAGTGGCTCTCTCAGCTTATAAGACATTCAGCTATAGAAATAGTAGAATACCATAGTCCTAACAACAATGCCAGCACGAAGGGGGTGGCCTGGGGATATCTTCAGTGTTTCCCAATATTCTTCATCTTCTCTCCCTCTTCCCCCAAGCCAATTCAAGTACAGGAATCTATATAAAGTTAGTGTGCTGGCCAAGCAAACCTGTTTTTAAGACAAATCCTTAACTCCATTCTCCCCTGCAACCTGCTTGCTTCCCCTAAGATGCTCTTAAATAAAGCTCTGGTACATTCACTGCCCTGCAATGATATGGAAGAGCTATTTCTTAGAAGACACCTGTTCCTTGGCTATTGCCTTCTCTTAGGACATTTTCCTAGGGCTTAATATTAAGTTTTTAAGTTTTAAGTTAATATTAACTTTAGTTAATATTAATATTAAGTTTCTGGAAACAAATGAGAGGAAAGTGCTAAAGTTTTGGTAAAGCAATTTATTCGTTCTAGAAATCCATGTCTTATACATCCTTTTATTCATTCTCATCTATTACAGATCCTGGCACCCATTAAGTGCTCAATAAACATAGAATAAATATATGGTGTCTCTGGTCCTTTGGAATATATAAATTCATGAAGGAAAGATGACAGGAAATATATGGAAAAGTCATAAGGCTTCCCAGATGACTCCAGCCACAGCAATCCCTAACTCCTTTTGCATATATTATCAGACCAACCCAATCAACATCCAAGACTATCTTTTGCAGTTGTTTTGAAATTGTTTTATTTTGTGATAGAGCATGTTAACAATGCACTGCTGTATTCATCTACTTTTATTTATGTTGATATACTGTCTCTCCAAGTAGATGTTGAGACCCTTGTGGGGCCACTTCCCTTCTCACTGCTCTTTTAACATATCCTTTTTGCTAACACAGTGCTGGCCATATTACAGAGGCTCAATAATATTTGTTTAGTAGCTGATGAATGCAGAAAAGTGGAGAGCTTCCTCAGTGGTCTTGTTCTTGAAGGGAATACAATTTGTCACTCAACCTGTCACTCTCACTCAAGAAAACTTGGAAGGAAGGAAGTAGAAAGGGAGGGAGGGACAAGGGAGGGAGAGAAAAAGCGATGGAGGGAATGAAGGAGGAGGAAGGATTTATTTACCCAAAGTAACCAAAGAATATTTAGTGTGAGAGCTTAGATCATAATATGTGTCTCTGAATTATTAGTCTTTTGTACTTTTTGCTACATTACATGGTCAGTTTTTGAGAGTCAATCTCTGTGGAGGTATAAATTTATTTTGGAGGCTTCCTGCATATTCAAATTAAGTTAAAGATTGGAACTTTACTTCTCATGCAAAGAGAAATTAAATATAAAATTTAGGGATGATAATCTTTGACAAACTAAGGCTGCCTTTGGCTAAAAGTACAAAATGAGTGATGATGATGATAATGATAATGAAGATGATGATAACATTAAGGCCATAATGCCTAACTATACACTCCCTCTATAGAGAAAAAAACTGATGAAGAAGATCTGACCTGAAAGATTCACACACAGTCCTTCAAAACTATTTTTCAAATTTATGAAAAAATAATATTCTGGGTTTTTTCATCCCCCAAAAAGATGCTGAAGAGCTATAGGGAAATTAAAATATCACCCAATTTCCATTTTTAATTGAAAAAAAAAATAACCAAGACAAAAAACTGTCCTTGCACAGAAAGAACATTGCAAACAAAAAATTTTCTAAATTGTTTTAGATTTCTAATTTGGGATCATATTTGTTGTTATTGTTGTTTTGTCTTACTTTGTGGTTGTTTGCCATTATAAAGCAACATCCTAGAATGTCTCTGCCTTGGGAGCAAATAAAATAAGACTCTATCTTAGACTACCAGTTCGACAGTCACAGAAGAGAGAGAGAAGTGTAACTGGTGATTCAGGCAGCCTTCACCACACCCAGATCAGTGTGAGCCTAGGAACAAGACAAGGTAGGAAAGCCTGTGAAAGCAGGTAGCAGGGCAGGCAAGATGGCAGTAGAGTAGGGGACCTCGCTTCATCTGATCCCTTAAATTTAGCTGGATATCTATCAAACCATTCTGAACACTCATGAATTCAGCCTGAGATATAAGAAAATATATCTGGAACTCTACAAGTAGAAAGGTGACATCTTTTTGCAAGGTAGGAAGTGTGGAGACATGATTCTATGGGGAGATACTGGAAGATAAATGGAGGGGGGAGGGAGACTCCCTAAGCCAGCTAATGGAAAGTGATATAACCCGGAGTGCAAAATCAGAACCCTTAGAAATCTGCTCCAATGAGAGACATCCCTTTCTGAAAGGGGCTCAGGGGATGAAAAGGGCAGAATTCTAGGTGGGTCATTGTGGTCTCAGGATCCCAGGAGTCACAGAATGAACAACGGTGCCTGAACTGGTAGAGTGCCCAAGCAGTGGAGCAGGGAAACTGGTTACAGTCAGTGAGCCCAGGAGAGGACACTCAGCTCCAGTGGCCATAAACCTTGAGCTGGACTGGTCAGGTAACCACTCTCTGCATGAGCACCCTGAAAAGAACTGAGACTCATGGGCCATTTACCAACCCATGGGAGGGTCAAAGCTGCTGGGCCTATGACTGGGCAACAGCTCTCAGGGAGGCGGCCCCAGAAAGGACAGTGGTGTGACACCCAGCCATCCCCTGGGAGCAGCAGAGCGGTGTATGTCCATGAGCCTGCAACCACTCTCAGTCCCAAGGCACACAAAGGGCAGTGATGTTTGTAGGTCCCTGGGACTTCCACCAGGAAGGATTGCACAATTGTATGGGGTACATGCCCCAAGAGTCCGTGGAGTTTGGCACACACAAAAGCTAAGACTGTTTGTCCCAGAGGGTTTATTGAAGAGGGGGGGACTGTGATCTTTCAGCTCTGGACCGGAGATTGGGCATGGCCATTTTTATTCTGATCCTCTAAAAAGGCACAGAAAGCCTCCAGGGAACAAAAGCAACACAGAGGACCACCTTACACAGAGCCCAGCCCCCTGGCAAGGGGTGGTGCAACTCCACCCAGGCAAAAACACCTGAGAAGCAACACAGCAGGCCCCTCACCCAGAAGGTCAACTGGAAGAACAGGTGGACAAGAAGTTTATGGATCCCACAAGACTGTAAACCCAGCATCAGGGGAAAATAGTATATTAAGCTCCAGGTTTTTTCCAATGATTTGTTTATCTTTCACTCTAAAATTTTCCAATTCTTTTTTACCTTTTTCCCATTTCATCTAGCTTCCTATTTTACCAACTTATGTCTTTAAGTCACTTTTTAACTTTTATTTTTTACATCTACATTTCATAAATATATGCTTCATTTTAGTCCTTTTTTCACTTCATTCAATTTTATATATAAATATATATATATAGTATGTGTGTGTGTGTGTGTGTGTGTATACAGATACATATGACATTGCTTTCTTTGCAATTTTGGGATATAGTGTCTTCTAACACAAAGACCAAAATTCACTCAGGAACAAGTGGATCACCCTGCTTTGTCCACCCTGTGAGATTATAGTCTCTCATCATCCCCACCTTTTTGTGTTTGGTTTGCTTTTCTATTGTGGTTTCTGAACACTTTGGATTTGTCTAGGATGTATTTTGCCTAGGTCATGGTTGATATTTTGAACTCTGTTCACTTGCTCACCCATTCTTCTCCAGGCAAAATGACTAGAAGTAGGAATTCACAACAAGAGAAAGAACTAGAGGCAATGTTCTCTGCCACAGAGCTAAGTGATATGAATATGAGGAAGATGTCAGAGAGGAATTCAGGATCGCAATTATAAAGTTAATATCTGGGCTTGAAAAAAGCATAAATGACAGTAGAGAATCTCTAAGCACAGAAATAAGTCTAATCAGGCCAAACTTAAAAGTGCTATAACGGAGATGGAGTCTAAATTAGATGCTCTAACAGCTAAGGTGAATGAGGCAGAAGAGAGAATAAGTGATCTAGAAGACAGGCTGATGGAAAGGAATGAAATTGAGGAAAAGAGAGAAAGACAACTCAGAGCCCATGAAGAAAGGCTTTGAGAATTTAATGATGCCCTGAAAAGAAAAAAAGTGTAAGAATCATTGGTGTGCCTGAGGGGGAATAGAAAGAGAGAGAGGGCCAGAAGGTATATTTGAGCATATCATAACAGAAATTCCCTAATCTGGGGAAGGAAACAAGCATTCATGTCCAAGAGGCAGAAGGGACCCAAAATCAATAAAAATAGATCAACACACTGACTTATAATAGGGAGGCTTGCAAATTTAAAAGAAAAAGAAAATTTAAAGAAAAAGAAAATATCCTGAGAGCAGCTAGAGACAGGCGGTTCCTTACACACAGAGGGAGGAATATCAGACTAACATCAGACCTATCCACAGAAACCTGGCAGGCCAGAAAGGGCTGGCATGCTATATTTAGGGTCTAAATGAGAAGAACATGCAGCCAAGAATACTTTATCCAGCAAGGCTGTCATTCAGAATGGAAAGAGCTAACCAAGATAAAGAGCTTCCAGGACAGACAGAAACAAAAAATATGTGACCACCAAGCCAGCCCTGCAAGAAATATTAAGGGGATCCTGTAAGCAAAGAGAGACCCCAAGAGTAACATACACCAGAAAGAAACAGAGACAATCTACAGAAACAGGGACTTTACAGGCAATACAATGGCACTAAATTTGTATCTTTCAATAGTTACTCTGAATGTAAATAGGCTAAATGCACCAATCAAAAGACACAGGGCATCATACTGGATAAAAAAGCAAGACCCATCCATATGCTATCTACAAGAGACTCATTTTAGACTAAAGACACCTCCAGACTGAAAGTGAGGGGGTAGAGAACCATTTACCATGTTAATGGGCCTCAAAAGAAAGCTGGGGTAGCAATCTTCATATCAAACAAACTAGATTTTAAACCAAAGACTGTAATAAGAGAAGTGAAGGGACACTATATCATACTTCAAGGGTCTATCCAACAAGAAGATCTAAGAATTGTAAATATTTATGCCCCAACATGGGAGCAGCCAATTATATAAACCAATTAATAATCAAAGTAAAGAAACACATTGATAATAATACATTAATAGTAGGGGACTTCAACACCCCACTCAAAGAAATGGACAGATCATCTAAGCAGAAGATCAACAAAGAAACAAGGACTTTGAATGACACATTGGACCAGATGGACTTCACAGATATATACAGAACATTCCATCCTAAAACAACAGAATACTCATTCTTCTCGAGTGCACATGGAACTTTCTCCAAAATAGATCACATACTGGGTCACAAATCAGGTCTCAACCTATGCCAAAAGATTGGCATTATCCCCTGCATATTTTCAGACCACAATACTTTGAAATTGGAACTCAATCACAAGGGGAAATTGGAAGGAACTCAAAAACTTGGAAGTTAAAGAGCATCCTGCTAAAGAATGAGCGGGTCAGGGGTGGCTGGGTGGCTCAGTCGTTAAGTGTCTGCTTTCGGCCCAGGTCATGATCCCAAGGTCCTGGGATCGAGCCCTGCATCTGGCTCCCTGCTCAGCGGGAAGCCTGCTTCTCCCTCTCCCACTCCCCCTGCTTGTATTCCCTCTCTTGCTGTCTCTCTCGCTGTCAAATAAATACATAAAATCTTAAAAAAAAAAAAAAAAGAATGAGTGGGTTAACCAGGAAATTAAAGAAGAATTTTAAAAATTCATGGAAACCAATGAGAAATAAAACACATTGGGAGTCGGGGGGAAAGATGGTGGAGGAGTAGGGGACCCTATTTCAACTGGTCCCCAGAATTGAGCTGGATATCTATCAGACCACTCTGAGAACCTATGAAACCAGCCTGAGATGTAAGATCTGGATCTCTACAAACAGAATATCGCAGGCAATTGGTTTCGAGGTACGAAGCGGGGAGCCGTGATTCCACGGGGAGATATCAGAGGATAAACAGCAGTGGGAGGGTGCCTGGCCATGGGGATCCTACACCACCGGTGAGCAACAACCTCACCACGGGGAAAGGACTTTAGGGCAACACCCGGAGTGGAAACCCAGAGCGGTGGGGTTGTGCCTGCGAACTGCAGCCCCCGGGATGGAAACCCAGAGCGGCGGGGTCACGCACATGCAAACTGGGAGTGGGTGGCGGTTTTAGAAGCAGAAAGGGCAGAGATGTGCTCCGACCTGGAGGCAGGACTGGGAGCACCGCGGAGGGGCGCACAACCCACGAAACTGCAGTTTATAGCACCACGGTCAGAAACAGAGACAGTGTGGCCTGGAGAGCTCACTGAAGAACAGACTGCGATCTCTCGGCTCTGAGGCAGAGGGTTGGAAATGGTCTCTTCTGCTCTGACTCACAGAAGAGACACAGAAAGCCACTAGGGAAAGCTGCCAGAGAACAAAAGCTCCAAAAACTGATTTCCACTGAGCCCATCTCCTGCCACAGGGGTACAGGGCAACTCCGCCTGAACAGGATTGCCTGAGTAACAGCGCAGCAGGCCTCTCCTGCAGAAGACAGGCTGGAAAAACAAGAGGCCAGCAACCCTAAGGTCCCAAGAAAACAGGTGCATCTTGCTTGGGTTCTGGTCAATAATTTGGACTCCATACAGTCCCTCAAACACCCATCAACAGAATGACTAAGAGGAGGAGCCCCCAAAACAGAAAAGACTCAGAGATTACGACTTATGCTGCAGATTTACAAATGGATGCAGATATAACCAAGACGTCAGAGATGGAATTCAGGTTAGCAATTGTGAAGATAATGGCTAGAATGGAGAAATCAATTAATGGTAACATAGATTCTCGAAGGGCAGAAATAAAAGGTGAATTGGCAGAACTTAAAAATGCTATTAATGAGATCCAATCCAATCTAGATAATCTAACAGCTAGGGTAACTGAGCCTGGAAGACAATATAATAGATAAAAAGGGAAAAGAGGAGGCCAGGGAAAAACAACTCAGAATCCATGAAAATAAAATCAGAGAAATAAGTCACACCATGAAGCATTCCAATGTCAGAATAATTGGAATCCCAGAAGGAGTAGAGAGAGAGAGAGGACTAGAAGATGTATTAGAGCAAATTGTAGCTTGAGAACTCCCTAATCTGGGGAATGAAACAAACATTCGAGTCCTAGAGGCAGAGAGGACCCCTTCTAAGATCAAGGAAAACAGGCCAACACCCCGGCATTTAATAGTAACACTTGCAAATCTTAGAACCAAGGAAACCATCTTTTTTTTTTTTTTTTTAATTTATTTGACAGAGAGAGACAGCCAGAGATGGAACACTAGCAGGGGAAGTGGAAGAGGGAGAAGCAGGCTTCCCACAGAGCAGGGAGCCCAATGTGGGGCTCGATCCCAGGACCCTGGGATCATGACCTGAGCCGAAGGCAGATGCTTAATGACTGAGCCACCCAGGCGCTCCCAAGGAAACCATCTTAAGGGCAGTTAGGGGGAAGAGATTCCTTACGTACAGAGGGAGGAACATCAGAATAACATCAGACCTATCCACAGAGACCTGGCAAGCCAGAAAGGCCTGGCGAGACATATTCAGGGTAATACATGAGAAGAACATGCAGCCAAGAATACTTTATCCAGCAAGGCTTTCATTTAGAATGGATGGAGAGATGCAGAGCTTCCACGACCAGCAGAAAATGCAAGAATATGTGACCACTAAGCTGGCCCTGCAAGAAATATTAAGGGCGGTTCTCTAAAAGGAGAAAGACCCCAAGAGTGATATGCAACAGATATTTACAGGGACAATCTATAAAAACAATGTCTTCACAGGCAACATGATGACAATTAATTAATATCTTTCAATAATCACTCTTAACGTGAATGGCCTAAACGCTCCCATAAAACAGCACAGGGTTGCAGATTGGATAAAAAGACAGGACCCATCCATATGCTGTCTACAAGAGACTCATTTTGAACCTAAAGATACATCCAGACTGAAAGTGAAGGGATGGAGATCCATCTTCCATGCCAGGGGACCTCAAAAGAAAGCTGGGGTAGCAATTCTTATATCAGACAAATTAGATTTTAAACTAAAGTCTGTAATTAGAGACACAGAAGGACACTATATCATTCTTAAAGGGTCTATCCAACAAGAAGATCTAACAATTGTAAATATCTATGCCCCCAACATGGGAGAAGCCATCTACATAAGCCATCTGTTAACCAAAATAAAGAGTCATATTGATAACAATACGTTAATTGTAGGAGACCTCAGTACTCCACTCTCAGCAATGGACAGATCATCTAAGCAGAAAATCAACAAGGAAACAAGAGCTTTGAATGACACACTGGATCAGATGGACCTCATAGATATTTACAGAACATTCCACCCTAAAACAACAGAATACTCATTCTTCTCAAGCACACATGGAACTTTCTCCAGAATAGACCACATACTGGGTCACAAATCAGGTCTCAACCGATACCAAAAGATTGAGATTATTCCCTGCATATTCTCAGAACACAATGCTTTAAAACTGGAACTCAATCAAAAGAAAAAAATTGGAAGAATTTCAAACACTTGGAAGCTAAAGACCACTCTGCCCAAGAATGTTTGGGTCAGCCAGGAAATCAAAGAAGAACTTAAACAATTCATGGAAATCAATGAGAACGAAAACACATTGGTCTAATACCTATGGGATACTGCAAAGGCGGTCCTAAGGGGGAAATACATAGACATCCAAGCCTCACTCAAAAAAATAGAAAAATCCCAAATTCACCAACTAACTCTACACCTTAAAGAACTAGAGAAAAAACAACAAACGATGCCTAAGCCACGCATTAGAAGAGAAATAATTAACATTAGAGCAGAAATCAATGAATTAGAAACCAGAAACACAGTACATCATATCAACGAAACTAGAAGTTGGTTCTTTGAAAAAATTAATAAGATTGATAAACACTGGCCAGACTTATCCAAAAGAAAAGAGAAAGGACCCAAATTAATAAAGTTATGAATGAAAGGGGAGAGATCACGACTAACACCAAGGAAATAGAAACAATTATTAGAAATTATTATCAACAACTATATGCCAATAAAATCAGCAATCTGGATGAAATGGAGGCCTTCCTGGAAACCTATAAGCTTCCAAGACTGAAACAGGAAGGAATTGACAACCTGAATAGGCCAATAACCAGTAAAGAGATTGAAGCAGTGATCAAAAACCTCCCAAAAACAAGAGTCCAGGGCCTGATAGATTCCCTGGGAAATTCTACCAAACATTCAAAGAAGAAATAATACCTATTCTCCTGAAGCTGTTTCAAAAAATAGAAACAGAAGGAAAACTTCCAAACTCATTCTATGAGGCCAGCATTACCTTAATCCCCAAACCAGGCAAAGACCCCATCAAAAAGGAGAATTTCAGACCGATATTCCTGATGAATATGGATTCCAAAATCCTCAACAAAATCCTAGCTAATAGGATCCAACAATACATTAAAAGGATCCTCCACCACGACCAAGTGGGATTTATCCCCGAGACGCAAGGGTGGTTCAACATTCGCAAATCAATCAGTGTGATAGAACACATTAATAAGAGGAGGGAGAAGAACCACATGGTCCTCTCAATTGATGCAGAAAAAGCATTTGACAAAATACAACATCCTTTCCTGATGAAAACTCTCCAGAGTATAGGGATAGAGGGAACATTCCTCAAGTTCATAAAATCTATCTATGAAAAACCCACAGCGAATATCATCCTCAATGGGGAAAAGCTGAGAGCCTGTCCCTTAAGATCAGGAACACGTCAAGCGTGCCCACTCTCTCCACTGTTGTTCAACATAGTACTAGAAGTCCTAGCAACAGCAGTCAGACAACAAAAAGAAATAAAAGGTATTCAAATTGGCAAAGAAGAAGTCAAACTCTCTCTTTTCGCAGATGACATGATACTTTATGTGGAAAACCCAAAAGACTCCACCCCCAAATTACTAGAACTCATCCAGCAATTCAGTAATGTGGCAGGACACAAAATCAATGCACAGAAATCAGTTGTTTTCTTATACACTAACAACGCAACTGTAGAAAGAGAAATTAGAGAAACGATTCCATTTACAATAGCACCAAAAACCATAAGATACCTCAGGATAAACCTAACCAAAGAGGTAAAGGATCTATACTCTAGGAACTACAAAACACTCATGAAAGAAACTGAAGAAGACACAAAAAGATGGAAAAATATTCCATGCTCATGGATCGGAAGAATAAACATTGTTAAAATGCCTATGCTACCGAGAGCAATCTATACCTTCAATGCCATCCCGATCAAAATTCCAATGACATTTTTCAAAGTGCTGGAACAAACAATCCTAAAATTTGTATGGAATCAGAAAAGACCCCAAATCTCTAAGGAAATGTTGAAAAAGAAAAACAAAGCTGGGGGCATCACGTTGCCCGATTTCAAGCTATATTACAAAGCTGTGATCACCATGACAGCATGGTACTGGCACAAAAACAGACACATAAAACAATGGAAGAGAATAGAGAACCCAGATATGGACCCTCAACTCTATGGTCAAATAATCTTTGACAAAGCAGGAGAAAACATGCAATGGAAAAAAGACAGTCTCTTCAATAAATGGTGCTGGGAAAATTGGACAGCCACATGCAGAAGAATGAAACTCGACCATTCTCTAACACCATTCACAAAGATAAACTCAAAGTGGATGAAAGACCTAAATGTGAGACAGGAATCCATCAAAATCCTAGAAGACAACATAGGCAGTAACCTCTTTGACATCGCCCACAGCAACTTCTTTCAAGATACATCTCCAAAAGCTAGTGAAACAAAAGCAAAAATGAACTTTTGGGACTTCATCAAGATAAAAAGCTTCTGCACAGCAAAGGAAACAGTCAACAAAACAAAGAGGCAACCCACAGAATGGGAGAAGATATTTGCAAATGACACTACAGATAAAGGGCTGGTATCCAAGATCTATAAAGAACTTCCCAAACTCAACACCCAAAAAACAAATAATCAAGTCAAAAAGTGGGCAGAAGAGATGAACAGACACTTCTCTGAAGAAGACATACAAATGGCTAACAGACACACGAAAAAATGTTCATCATCATTAGCCATCAGGGATATCCAAATCAAAACCACACTGAGATACCACCTTACACCAGTTAGAATGGCAAAAATAGACAGGGAAAGAAACAAATGTTGGAGAGGTTGTGGAGAAAGGGGAACCCTCTTACACTGTTGGTGGGAATGCAAGTTGGTACAGCCACTTTGGAAAACAGTGTGGAGGTGCCTCAAAAATTTAAAAATAGAGCTACCCTATGACCCAGCAATTGCACTTCTGGGTATTTACCCCAAAGACACAGATATAGTGAAAAGAAGGGCCATATGCACCCCAATGTTCATAGCAGCAATGTCCACAATAGCCAAACTGGAAAGAGCCGAGATGCCCTTCACAGATGAATGGATGAAGAAGATGTGGTCCATATATACAATGCAATATTACTCAGCCATCAGAAAGGATGAATACCCAACTTTTACATCAACATGGATGGGACTAGAGGAGATTATGCTAAGTGAAATAAGTCAAGCAGAGAAAGTCAATTATCGTATGGTTTCACTTATTTGTGGAACATAAGGAATAGCATGGAGGACAGTAGGAGAAGGAAGGGGAAAATTGGTGGGGGGAATTGGAGGGAGAGATGAACCATGAGAGACTATGGACTCTGAGAAACAAACAGGGTTTTAGAGGGGAGGGGCGAGGGGGGATTGGTTAGCCCAATGATGGGTATTAAGGAGGGCACGTACTGCATGGAGCACTGGGTGTTTTACAAAAACAATGGATCCTGGATCACCACATCAAAAACCAATGATGTATTGTATGGTGACTAACATAACATAATAAAATTTAAAAAAAAAAAATCAGAGAAAAAAAAAACGCATTGGTTGAAAAACCTCTGGGATACAGCAAAGGTGATCCTAAGAGGGAAGTATATTGCAATACAAGCCTCTCTCAAAAAATTAGAAAAATCCCAAATACACAAACTAACCTTATACCTAAAAGAGCTGGAGAAAGAACAACAAATAAAGCCTAAACCAAGCAGGAGAAGAGAAATAATAAAGATTAGAGCAGAAATCAATGAAATAGAAACCAGAAAAACAGTAGAACAGATCAACAAAACTAGAAGCTGGTTCTTTAAAAGAATTAGCAAGATCAATCTTTGAAAGAATTAGTAAGATCAATAAACCTCTGGCCAGACTTATCCAAAAGAAAAGAGGAAGGACCCAAAATAATAAAATCATTAATGAAAGGGGAGAGATCACGACCAACACCAAGCAAATACAATTTTAGGAACATATTATGAGCAACTATATGCCAACAAATTAGGCAATCTGAGAGAAATGGATGTATTCCCGGAAACTTATAAACTACCAAAACTGAAACAAGAAGAAATAGAAAACCTGAACAGACCCATGACCACTAAGGAAATTGAAGCAGTAATCAAAAACCTCCCAAAAAACATGAGTCCAGGGCCAGATGGCTTCCCAGGGGAATTCTACCAAACATTTAAAGAAGAAATAACACCTATTCTACTGAAGCTATTTTAAAAAATAGAATCAGGGACGCCTGAGTGGCTCAGATGGTTAAGCATCTGCCTTCGGCTCAGGTCACGATCCCGGGGTCCTGGGATCGAGTCCCGCATTGGGCTCCCTGCTAGGCGGGGAGCCTGCTTCTCCCTCTGCCGCTGCCTCTCTCTCTATCTCTCTCTGACTCTCATGAATAAATAAATTTAAAAAAAAAATTTTTAAATAGAAACAGAAGGAAAACTTCCAAACTCCTTCGATGAGGCCAGCATTACCCTGATCCTAAAACCAAGCAAAGACCCCATCAAAAAGGAGAATTATAGACCAATATCCCTGATGAACATGGATGCTAAAATACTCACCAAAATATTAGCCCATAGGTTCCAACAGTACATTAAAAGGATTATGCACCACGTCCAAGTGGGATTTATCCCTGGGCTGCAAGGGCAGTTCAATATTCTCAAATCAATCAACATGATAGATCACGTTAATAAAAGAAAAACAAGAACCATATGATCCTCTCAGTTGATGGAGAAAAAGCATTTGACAAAACAGAGCATCCTTTCTTGATTAAAACTCTTCAAAGTGTAGGTATAGAGGGAACATACCTCAATATCATAAAAGCCATACACAAAAAGCCCATAGCGAATATCACTCTCAATGGGGATAAAGAGAGCTTTTCCCCTAAGGTCAGGACTACGATAATTGTTCCACCTAACCACTGTTGTTCAACACAGTACTAGAAGTCCTAGCCTCAGCAATCAGACAACAAAAAGAAATAAAAGGCATTCAAATCAGTGAAGAAGTCAAACTCCCATTCTTCACAGATGACATGATACTTTATGTGGAAAACCCAAAAGACTCCACCCCAAAATTGCTAGAACTCATACAGGAATTCAATAATGTGGCACGATACAAAATAAATGCACAGAAATCAGTGGCATTTATGTACACTACCAATTTGACTGAAGAAAGAGAAATTAAGAAATCAATCCCATTTACAATTGCACCAAAAACCATATGATACCTAGGAATAAACCTATCCAAAGAGGTAAAGGATCTGTATTATAAAAACTACAGAACACTTATGAAAGAAAATGAGGAAGACACAAAGAAGTAGAAAAACATTCCATACTCATGGATTGGAAGAATAAACATTGTTAAAATGTCTATGCTGCCCAGAGCAATCTACACATTCAATGCAATCCCTATCAAAATATCATCATTTTCACAAAGTTGGACCAAACCATCCTAAAATTTGTATGGAACCAAAAAAGACCCCAAATAGCCAGGGAAATGTTGAGAAAGAAAACCAAAGCTGGGAAGCATGACAATGCATGACTTCAAGCTATATTACAAAGCTGTGATCATCAAGACAGCATGGTACTGGTACAAAAACAGACACATAGATCAGTGGAACAGAATAGAGAGCCCAGAAATGAAACCTTAACTCTATGGTCAACTAATCTTAGACAAAGCAGGAAAGAATATCCAATGGAATAAAGACAGTCTCTTCAATAAATGGTGCTGGGAAAATTGGACTGCCAAATGCAGAAGAATGAAATTGGACCATTCTCTTAGACCATACACAGATATAAACTCAAAATGGATGAAAGACCTAAATGTGAGACAGGAATCCATCGAAAGCCTATTGGAGAACAGGCAGTAACCTCTTCGACCTTGACTGCAGCAACTTTTTGTAAGACGTGTCTCTAAAGGCAAGGGAAACAAAAGCAAAAATGAACTACTGGAACTTCATTAAGCTAAAAAGCTTCTGCATGGCAAAGGAAACAGTCAACAAAACTAAAAAGCAACCAACAGAATGGGAGAAGATATTTGCAAATGACATATCAGATAAAGGGCTGGTATCCAAGATCTATAAAGAACTTATCAACTCAACACCCCAAAAACAAAAAAATCCAATCAAGAAATGGACAGAAGACATGAACAGACATTTCTCCAAAGAAGACATCCAAATGGCCAACAGACATGAAAAAAGCTCCACATCACTTGACATCACGGAAATACAAATCAAAACCACAATGAGATACCACCTTACACCAGTTAGAATGGCTAAAATTAACAATACAGGGAACAACAAATGTTGGTGAGGTTGCGGAGAAAGGGGAACCCTCCTACACTGTTGGTAGGAATGCAAGCTGGTGCAGTCACTCTGGAAAACAGTATGGAGGTTCTTCAAAAAGTTACAAATAAAGCTACCCTATGACCCAGCAATTGCACTACTGGGTATTTACCTCAAAGATACAAATGTAGTCAAAAGAAGGGGCACCTGCACCCCAATGTTCATAGCAGCAATGTCCACAATAGCCAAACTGTGGAAGGAGCCAAGATGTCCTTTAACAGATGAATGGATAAAGAAGATGTGGTTTATATATACAATGGAATATTACTCAGCCATCAGAAATGATGAATACCTACCATTTATACTGATGTGGAAGGAACTGGAGGGTATTATGCTAAGTGAAATAAGTCAATCAGAGAAAGACAATTATATGGTTTCACTCATATGTGGAATATAAGAAATAGCACAGAAGATCATAGGGGAAGGGAGGGAAAACTGAATGGGAAGAAATCAGAGAGGGAGACAAACCATGAGATACTCTGGACTCTGGGAAACAAACTGAGGGTTACAGAAGTGAGGTGGGAGGATGGGGTAACTGGGTGATGTGATGAGCACTGGGTGTTATATATAACTGATGGATCATTGAGCACTACTTCAAAAACTAATGGTGTACTATATGTTAGCTAATTGAATTTAAATTTTTAAAAAAGCAGGAAACAATGTTCTGAACACTTCATGGCAGAAAACAAACCTAAAGGCTACTCCTGAAGGTCAACCAATAGGTCTATGAGAAAACAAACAAACAAACAAATTAGGTAGTACTAATTTTTATATTCAGATAAATGTCAATCTCGTTGGAAAGCTATTTTAAAAAACATAAAAGTATAGAAAAGTAAATTGAAGTAAATCAAACTTGTGCATCTGGAAGGACTCCATGGGGATCAATTTAAGATAACTAACACTGGGGGCACCTGGGTGCCTCAGTCAGTTAAGTGCCCAACTCTTGGTTTTGGCTCAGGTCGTGATCTCATGGGTCATGGGGTCAAGCCCCATGTTGGGGCTCTGTGCTCAGCAGGGAGTCTGCTTGAAGATTCTCTCCCTCTGCCCCTCCCCTGACTCATGCTCACGCGCTCTCTCTCTCTCTCTCAAGTAAAGAAATAAATCTTTTTAGGGGCGCCTGGGTGGCTCAGTTGGTTAAGCGACTCCCTTTGGCTCAGGTCATGATCCTAGAGTCCCAGGATCGAGTCCCGCATCAGGCTCCCTGCTCGGCAGGGAGTCTGCTTCTCCCTCTGACCCTCCTCCCTCTCATGCTCTCTGTCTCTCATTCTCTCTCTCTCAAATAAATAAATAAAATCTTTAAAAAAAAAAAAAAAAGAAATCTTTTTAAAAAACGATAACTGGGGCGCCTAGGTGGCTCAGCCAGCTAAGCCTCTGCCTTTGGCTTCGGTCATGATCCCAGGGTTCTGGGATTGAGCCCCGTGTGGGGCTCCCTGCTCAGTGGAGAATCTGCTTCTCCCTCTCCCTCTGCCATCTCCCCCCCACTCATTCTCTCTCACTCTCTCACACTCTCTATCTCAAATAAATCAATAAAATCTTTAAAAAAGATAACTAACACCCAATGTAAAAAGTAATTTATATGTACATTACATATTTATATTTAATATATAAATTATTTATATAATATAAACTTATACAATAAAATTGTGTAATTAATAATATATAACTTATAAATATATGTAATATATATAAATTGTTTTTATATAGGATGTTGGCCTGTTATATATATAAGAAGAATTCTAAGACATATATATGTAAGTATTCTAAGAAGACCCTCTGTAAAATAGAAGCAAGACTAAGTACAGTGCTCATGTCTTATTAAAACAATGTGAGACATTTAAAATTGGGCTTGCCATTTCTCTGGCAGGACAAGAAATTTAGCCAATTTAAGACTGAGAAGAAAAATGGGCTACACAAATATATCAGATGGAAAGTAAAAAATAAATAAAGTAACTAAGGCCAGGAATTTCAAATGGAGCTCAGTGAAAAGGGAGAGAGAGAGAGAGAAGAGAGGCCAGATGAAAAACAGATCATAGCTTCTCGCCTGAGGTAAGGTCTCTGAGTTGGAGATGGGGAGAGTGGTTTGCAGGGCACAATATATGTCAGATAAGCCTGAGGCACACATTCTTATAGATGCCTCTGCTTTGGGCCCCTTGACTAGACCATGACCCAGAGATTCCCACACCTTTTGGATCTCTGACTAGAACCTCTATATGGATCTCCATTGGTTCTCGCTCACCCAACCACCCTACATTCCACATTTCATGTGTATAGTTTTGGGACACAGTATGTTTCTGTATGCCTCTACAGACTTTTCCAGTCCCTGGACATTATCCTTATTTGGAGTTACTGTGCCAGCCTGATTCCCCAAGCTATTAGTTATTTCTTCACAACTTATTTCCAGTCTCCTTGGTTCACGCTTATCAATGAAATGCAACATGATACAGTGGAAGGAAGTTTTAGAGTCAGACAGATCTGGGTCCACACCTACTCCAGTTTCATCCTTATGGAGTCACTGTCTAGGTTTACAATAATTTTAAAAACCTGACTTACTGGGATGCCTGGGGGGCTCAGTTGGTTAAGTGTCTGTCTTCAGCTCAGGTCATGATCCCAGGGTCCTGGGATCAATTCCCACATCGGGCTCCCTGCTCAGCGGGGAGCCTCCTTCTCCCTCTGCCTGTCACTCCCCCTGTTTGTGCTCTCACTCGCTCTCTCTCACTCTTTCTCACTGACAAATAAGTAAATAAATAAAAGTCTTTAAAATTTTTTTAAAAAATAAAAATAAAACCTGACTTACTGTCACATTACACTTGCTCAAAAGTTGTAGTTATTATTATTATCTGAATTCGATTCAGGCTTGGCATTTCATTCCAACCTATTTTGTCATTTTTGATCCCCTGTGGAAACAAAAAAAAAACTGTCTTATTTTTCATTAATTTATTCAAAAAGTATTTTACTGGATGCCTACTCTCAGCTTCTGTGGCCCTGGAGATGCAGCAAGGAGCAACAGAGAGATCCAGACACGGTGCCTGCCATCATCAAATCATAGCTGTTAATGTTATGGTAATAAGTGCATGAAGAAGAAGTCCAGGAGGCCTAACTTATTCTAGGCGAGGAGTAGGTCAGAGAAAATCCTAAGAAAAGTTCCTTCAAACCGAGACCTAAACTGAGTAGAATGAGTTATGCAAGCAAAGGGAGCAGAAAACACCTCAAGAAGAAAGAATTATGTGTGAAAAGGCCAGAAGAAGAAAGATTTGGCACATTTGAGGACCAGAATACAGTGTGGCAGGCCAAAGTAGGATGCTCGGGGGAAAGACAGTCACTGTTAAATGTATAAAGAGCAAAGGGGTCAAATTTGAACCATAGAAGAAGTGTAACAAGAAACCACTCCCAAGTCTCTGAATTTCTCAATGAGCCAATGAAAAACGGAGCACAGAATCTTTGAGACAGACTAGGAATAACAGGTTTCTTGCACAAAATTGAGCTATACATGGTGAATGTCACAGAAATATTGGGAAAACAATTATATCCCAGGGAGTTCCTATTTTTTAAATATATGTCAACCCATTTTAGAGACACTTTAAGGCAGCACTGGACAACTAAGTAATTCTCAGCCACCATGTGTCAGTCGACCTCATAATTTTCTATTCTTTCCTTCCCTCTTTTTTGCTCCCATAGAAATGTGCTCCTAAACCTCTTTTAACATTTCACAAGCTTGACTGTAAATACCCACTTGTTTGTGTTTGTTCCCATGTAAATTGAGACTGTGTTATCTCCAGTGTCCAGAACAGTGGGACACAAATGAAATGTTCAGTAAAAAACTGTATTCATAAATTTTCTCCCATGCCTGGGATATACTTCCCCTCCTGCTTCTTTTTTTGTGAATAATTTATCTTTCAGATAAATAGATGCCCTTTCTGTGTATTTCCTCAAAACCTTACTCATCACTGTCTCTATCCACCTGTATTGTAGTTGTCTCTTCTCTCTACCCATCAGATAGACACAAAGAATCACATCTATTGTATTTATTCTGCCCCTAGGACCAACTGAAGATGCTTAATAAATATGGGCTAATTAACTAACGTGTTGAATTTATGAAAAATGAACTTGCTCATAGGCCTATTAGCCTCATGTTCATTTTATAGACAATGAGATCTGTCTAGTCAGCAAATTTAGACCAGTACTACACTTAGAACTCACCAAGCCTGAGATATAACTATGGAACTTATCCTAAATTTGGCTAATTTTCTATGGCAGACATTAAGGAAAAACTATTGGCATTCAGATTTTTGTTTGTTTTATTTTTATTAATTCTGTAAAGGAAAATGCTTTGTCATTAGTATCAGCCATTAAAAAATAATAATAAAAGACAAAAAGGCAGAGGTTTCTAAGTACCTAGAAAAGGTAATCAAGCAAGAAACTGAACAAAACCTCTTCATCACAAAAGAGCAGAAAATAGCAAATTAATTCTAAGGCTCTCTGGGGGCTGAAAACAAGTGAATAAGTGCTAACAATGCTACAAAATATTCAACAACCATGAGCGTGAATGTGTTCTTTTAACAGAAAGGATCAGTCCATTGTATCCCAGCAGGGTTTGCCAGCGTGTACACCATGGAACATTCTCTGGGAAGGTCCCATGATCACGTAGGTTTGGGCTGAATGCCTCATCTTCTTTTGCAATTAACATGTACAGCAATGAAGAAGCTGGTTCCACCTGTTTAATGCAATGCTTTCCAGACTTGTTTAACCTCAAAAGCTTTTTTCTCCTCCCCTTAACACCAGTTAATACTTAGAGTAATATTCCCCCAAACACCCTTTGGAAAACACTAGTTTATGCAGTGGGAGACAAGAAGTGGATCAAAGAGGGGCACCTGGGTGGCCAATCAGTTAAATGTCTGCCTTCCGCTCAGGTCATGATCCAGAGTCCTGGGATGGATCCCTACAATGGGCTCCCTGCTCAGCGAGGAGTCTGCTTCTCCCTCTACCCTGCCCCCCTGCTTGTGATCTCTCTCTCTCTCTAGTAAATAAATAAAAAATTTTTTTAAAGATTTTATTTATTTACTTGACAGAGAGAGACACAGTGAGAGAGGGAACACAAGCAGAGGGAGTGGGAGAGGGAGAAGCTGGCTTCCCACTGAGCAGGGAGCCCGATGTGGGGCTCGATCTCAGGACCCTGGGATCATGACCTGAGCCGAAGGCAGATGCTTAACGACTGAGCCACCCAGGCGCCCCAATAATTTTTTTTTTAAAAGGAAGTGAATAAAAGAGAAAATCTATCCCGAGAAGATATGTACTAGTAGGTCTCTAACCACATGCAAATGTAAACCTTGTCTGATAGAGCACTCTACTGCCTTCAATTCTGCTATTGAGATATTTCTGTGTCTCCTAAAATCATGACAAGTTAGTCCATAAGGAGAACTGTAGGGGCTGACTGTCCTCCCTAAAAATGAAATGAAGCTAGTTTGATATGAAGTTAGAAATTCCAACAGCTTTAATAATACAGTTTCCATTGTCAATCACATCTTTAATAGATGCATAGCCCCCAGCAACCTCCTAGTCCGTTTTTTGGATGCTCTGTATCCAAAATGTCCTGAGAATTTTTCTCCCTTGCTGCTCTAACTTGGTATGACATTGTCTATTTCAAACATGCGGCTAATGACATTTCTGGGGATTTACAGGTAGGAGATACAGAAAGGCCTACAGAAAAAATGACAGTCATCATATCTTCCAGATAGGAGCTGTGCAGATGACAGACATGGTTTCCCATGACTGAGCTGCAACTTTTAAAACTTAGTGTGGCTAAGTTTTGTCCCTGCAAAACTCCCATGTTGAATCCTCACTGTGATGATATTAGGAAGTGGAGCCTTTGGGAGGTGATTAGGATCAGATGAAATCATAAGAGGAGCCCCAATGAATGACATTAGTGCACTTATAAGTGTCACAAGAGACCTGGTTTCATCTCTCTGCTCTCTGCTATGTGAGGATACAATGGGAAGATGACAGTCTGCAACCCAGAAGTGAGTCCTCACCACAACTCAACATACTGGCACCCTCATTTTGGACTTCCAGTCTCTGGAACTGTGAGAAATAAGCTTCTATTGTTTACAAGCCACGCAGTCTATGGTATTTCTGTTATAGCAGCCCAAACAAAGACTCTTAGTAACATAATCCAAAAATGTATTAATAATGAAGAAAAAAGATTTATAAAACATATCATTTGTGGGTTGATTTTATCATTTTCCAAGAAATTTCAGATGTACAGAGCATCAGTAGCAGAGTTCCTTTAAGTGACAAATTTTCTTCGGAACTTTTTCAAGGCACACTCAATATTTAAACATTTTCAATGTCAGAAAGGATACCAGAGATGCAAAAATACAAGGGGCTGCCCAGTAGAAGTTCACAGTCAAATGATGGATACAAACCTGTAGTTAAATAGTTTTTAATACATGTTCTAATAAGATAAGATCCCATAGATTAGCATCATGAGACGAAGTAATTAACCCAGCTGGGAAAGTCAGAGAAGGCTGTATCACAGAGAAAACGCTGGAGTTAGGTCTTGACGGATCAATAGATGTTTGTTGGATGGATGTATTTGAGAAGGGCATCCCAAGCAAGGAACATCACATGGGATACTTGAAACAGTCTAGTCAGTACAAGAAACTGTGAGGCAATGAGTAGTGTTGGTTGTTAAGAGGCAAGCAGGGGAGAGAAGGAAGGAAGGGGGTGATACAGGTCTACCTACTTGACAACATAATAATTTTAACTATTTTTAAACTCACATATGTCAACTGAGATTATTTTTTTCCTCATTTAAAATACAAATTAAATGTGGTAAGAATTTAATACAGCAGAGTTTTTTTTTTTTAGATTTTATTTATTTGACAGAGAGAGAGACAGCGAGAGAGGGCACACAAGCAGTGGGAGTGGGAGAGGGAGAAGCAGGCTTCCCGCTGAGCAGGGAGCCTGATGTGGGGCTCGATCCCAGGACCCTGGGACCATGACCTGAGCCAAAGGCAGACGCTTAACGACTAAGCCACTCAGGCGCCCCAATACAGCAGAGTTTTTATAACAGCGAGTCAATACCAGAACTAAATTGTCATCTGCCTACAAACCTTTCTACTAGACAAGAGCTTCTGGGTGAAACTAGAATTCATTTTTACCAAAAATTCATTTCTACCAAAACAATTTTAATTTTTCTGACAAGTGGCTGTTTGCAAGGAAAAACAAAGTTCCATCCATTCATGCAGAAAGAAAGCAACAGACCTAAAGCTCCCTTATACCTTCTCTTTAAGCCACAAACTCTAGTCATGGTATTCCAATGTGAACTGATGGAGGCTCCCCAAAAGACCATTAGGTCAACCTGTTGAAAAAGGAACAGCTGTCAGTGAATTCATCTGGGTTCTTTCATTGCAAGTAAAATAAATGGAATCCAGTTGTCTTAAGGCAGGAAGAAACGTATGGGAAAGAGATGGGTCAGCTCACAGAATTGAAGGAAAAGCTAACGCACCAGACTTCTGAGAACAGCTTCAGACATCATGAGTCTCTGCAAGAACTCAGATCAGTCTCCTCCAGAAGCCCTCATCGGGATGGAAGAACTGCAACTATCTTAAGTTTTTCTCTTTCCTTTTAAGATTCAAAGTCCAGCGACAGAAGATCTGATCAGCCAGCTTTCATTCCTTATCTACCCTTTAGCCAATGGAAGACAGGGCACCAAAACAAGTATGTTGAGGGAAGAATAGGTTCTGTAAGCAAAATCTGGATGCTGATACCAACATAAGAGAGGAGAGGCTAAGCAGACAAAATCAATAAAAGACCACCACAATCCATTCCATTTGTCTGTAAGTAGTATCACACATCTAGAAATTTACAAATAATCATTCCACTTATTCACTGAAATTTACATCCTGTACACACCTAAATGGGTTGAGATGGAGGAGGTATTTATTACAAGGTCGGGAGGGAGGAGAGTAGGAAAGTTAAGAGCAAAATCTAGGGAGGCAAACTGCAGGATCAAAACTCACTAGGGGAGAGAATTCAGCCAAGTTTCTTAACTTCTCTGTGCCTCAGTTTTCATATGTAAAATTAGGATGATAATATTAGATGAGGTTCATAGTAGGATGGTAATATTAGAGCTGTCAGGAGGAAATATGAGCTTCACACGTGTGATGCCTTTAGGGCTGGTGCTGGCATGCTGTACGCGCTCAATAAACAGGAGTTACTGTCATCTAGTTGTCTGGCACTATGACTTCTAGACATATTTCTCTCCCCCTTTAAAAACTTCCTTGATTTTTATTTTCTCTAGATCATCTATATACCATCACAGTATCATAATAGAAATTCAGAGTGAGAAGCATCTTTGTTTTTCTTCACTGTCTCGTTTCTCTCCTACCTAAAAAGAAGAGTCAAGGGCGCCTGGGTGGCTCAGATGGTTGAGCGTCTGCCTTCGGCTCAGGTCATGATCTCAGGGTCCTGGGATCGAGTCCCGCATCGGGCTCCCTGCTCCTTGGGAGCCTGCTTCTCCCTCTGCCTCTCTCTCTCTCTCTCTCTCTGTCTCTCATGAATAAATAAATAAAATCTTAAAAAAAAAAAAAAAAAGAAGAGTCAAGACTCCATTTAGATTTCAAACTAATGTTCTCTGACAATTGTTCGTCATGGGTAGCACTCAAAATACAACTCCAGTGATTTTTTTTTTTAAAGATTTTATTTATTTATTTGAGAGAGAGAGAATGAGAGAGAGCACATGAGAGGAGGGAGGGTCAGAGAGAGAAGCAGACCCCCCGCTGAGCAGGGAGCCCGATGCGGGACTCGATCCTGAGACTCCAGGATCGTGACCTGAGCCCAAGGCAGTCGCTCAACCAACTGAGCCACCCAGGCGCCCCTCCAGTGATTTTTTTTTTCCGAGAGGTATATACAGCTAAGGTTAATGGAAGTGCCACTTTCAAAATAGGTCTGCCCTGGGCAACATAAAAGAATTATTTAACAGGGCACAGGGCATAGGACACACCCTAATATTAAAAGGCCTAGCAACTAAAATTAATTTTACAAGCTCCCACACACACCAATTTTCACTGCCTCTGAATTTTCTATCTAAATTCCTTTTTTCCCCTTGTACAGGAAGGTCTTAAAAAAATAAGTAGGAAGACGAAAAATCCTTTCATTTGCAAACCAGTGCATAGACACCACTGTACCTTTTGCCCATTTAAAGGTACATGACTTTGTCCTTTTGCTGTGTCTTCCTTCTCTGTTTTCTCTGCATAGTTGATTGACAACAGTAACAGAGTAAGAATAAAATACCTATTTCCCTTCATCAAATCTCACTGCTTTTTAAATTGTCTTGGCTAGTCTTCATCTGTAAATACCATATCTATGAGAACAGATGCCTTGAAATTTGCTAAAGAAGACGAGGCTTTCTCTGCTTTTTAATAAAAAAAAAATCTTCAACATAAGTAAAATAGAAAGAGATTTCTAATTGTTGAAAATTTTGTTTAAGGCTCTAAAATACTTATTGTTGTTAACTTGTTCAAAGCTTAAAATAGAGGATAAAGTTCCAAATTAAACTAGACAGTTTTTCTTCAATTACATTCTTGGAATAGACATTTAAAATAAACTTCAAGCTAAGAAATTCTTGATCAAAATGCTCTCAAAAGTATTTCAAAGTCCAAGATTGTGTCTTTATTCTCTTACACTTGGTTTAAGAGTTAATCTCCATGAAATCCTTTGAATTATTTTTTAAAGATTTTATTTATGTATTTATCTGAGAGAGAGATAGTGAGAGAGAGCACAAACCGGGAGGAGAGGGAGAATCAATCTCCCCCCGCCCGATGCAGGGCTAACCCTGGGATCATGACCTGAGCCAAGGGAAGATGCTTAACACACTAAGCCACCCAGGCACCCCAATCCTTTGAATTATTATAAAAGCAACTGTGCTCTTTTGGCTCATAACTGGTTCTGTTGGCTTATTATTTTAATGCATAATTTTAATTTCAAAGTTCTTTAAATTAGCTTAGTGTTATTTACATATTGCATAATTCGAAGACTAACAAACCAAGATATTACAGAAGGGGAAATTTTCAGTTCTATAATTTGTTAATTAGGACTGCAGTATCCATATAAGATATCTCTAGGTAATCTAAAATTCTCTAAAGATAGGCAAACTGTCCCATATTATAAGAGAAAGAAAACAAAAAGCTGACAAAATTTTAGATATCATAATGTGACATGATGTCTTGCTTGTGCCAATTTTGCCCTATTCCCTAAACTTTTTGACTTAATTTAAAGGATAAAAAAAATAATAGAGGAATTTAAAAAGGTGTCTCATTGTAGATCCTCTTCGCTTCTCACAAAAAAAAAAAAAATATTCTCATGGATATTCACACATAAGAACAACTAAAAAGTAACTTAGAATAAAGATGAATAGATACTTTATTGCCAAAATCTGGGTGGAACTTCTAGCAGTGCTATGGCTTATGAAATTGGATAAAGGATAAAAAAAATCCTTTACCCATGCCTTGGTTCAGCAGACAGAGTAACCCAGAGGGAAAGTAGAAAGACATTTCATTTCTCTTCCACTCTAGTTTGATGCCTGAGAGATCCAGGATCTGTCCCAATAAGAAAACTGGATGGGCATTCATCTACTAAGAGAGTGCTTCTTGGAGATGAACAGAATACTGTCTCCTCATGCACTCTCCTTACTGAACCTTTGGATTTCTACAGGTGTCCAGCACCCACCTGCCCTTTTATAATTTCAGAATTTCCCTATTGTGTGTTATATTAGTTTCCTAGGACTACAATAACAAATTAAAACAAGCCAGATAGCTTAGAACAACAAAAATTTATTCTCTCACAGTGCTGGAGTCTAGAAGTCTGAAATCAAAGTGTCGGCAAGCCCATGCTCTCTCTGAAGGCTCCAGGAGAGGATCCTTCTTTACCTCTTCCTAGCTTCTGGTGGTCATGGGCAATTCTTGTTATACTTGACTTGCTGCTACATCACTCCCATCTCTGCCTCCATCATCACATGGTGTTTCCCTGTGTATCTGTGTCCAAATTTCCTTCTTGTAAGGACACCAGTCATTGCAGTATAATCCACCCTAATCCAGTATGACCTCATTTTAACTGGATTACATAAGACCCTATTTCCAAATAAGGTTACCTTCATACATACTAGGGGTTAGGACTTTAATATAGCTTTTAAGGAGGCACAATTCAACCATATATGTTCTGGTAAGAGACAATGCCTTATTGCCCTCTACTGAAACAGAAGGAGTCAAATTGTCCCCCTTTCCCCCAGGCACATGACCTGATCCCAGTCAAATGGATACTCCCATTCTATAAAGTTTGATCAAGTGACACAAAGGTAAAGGACACTTAAATTTCATTCCCAAATGCAGCAGTGATGCTCTTCTAACAACCCAATAATTGTACAATATTTTCAAAATATTAAATCTCTTTTGGCTTAAAATAGAATGATGTTTATTATTTGGGAAGGACAACTCTCAAAATACAAATAGGAAAAATAGAAGGAAGGATGGCAGAGGTATATATCTCCCCTAGAAAGTTAATCTCTGAAAGAAAAGAGTGTGTGGTGTTAGAAAAGCTAAGAAAGGAATAGTCTGAAAGAAGCACATACTGGAGTATGTATATGGAATCAGTTCAAAATGTTAAGGTTCCAGGCAATATGGTTTAAGAATCCCTATATTTAAATCTGCAAAGCACTGAGGAATAAGCTACTTTCTTATAGCTGATTTGATACAAAAATCAATAAGCAAAGAAGAACCATATGAAATGCACCAACCCTATGTTGGTAAACACTGAATCTGGATAAATCTCTCCTAATTTTGGGGTGGATGGATGGATAGATAAGATGCCCTCAAAGAATTAATGATATATGCAGAACATTAAGAGGAGACTATCACACTGAAGAATCAGAAGAAGATTGTAACTCTGAAGGTGATTCATTAGTAAAAACAAAGGGAAAAACAAATTTTATAGCACTCCTCAAGAGGATGTCAGAATACCTAACCTTTATGAAAGAAGAGCAGAAAATCAAATGTGAAGTAGACTGAGAAGGATAAAACAGCATAATTATGTGAAAATAAAATTGATGTATATAAATCAATGAAATTAAAATTAGATCAAATATTATATTAAAGAATAAAATTGACAATGTGAAAAATATTTTTAGATTTTTTTTATTTATTAGAGAGAGAGAAAGCATGCACAAGTGGGGAGGCAGGGAGGGACAGGGACAGAGGGAGACACAAAAGCAGACTCCCCATTGACTGGGGAGCCCAATGTGGGGTTCAATGCAGGGCTGAATCCCAGGACCCTAGGATCATGACCTGGGATCATGACCTGGGACCATGACCTGGGAAGGCAGATGGTTAACTGACTGAGCCACCCAGGCACCCCAACAATACTGTGAAAATTTGACATGGAGCTATGTTAGGTTTGGTTTGGTGTGGTTTGGTTTGCTTTGGTTTGCTTTGGTTTGCTTTGGTTTGCTTTGGCTTGGTTTGGTTGTCCATCAAACCAGAGGTAAACATACCAGGCTAAAACACGAATCAAGCTAAATAAGGATGAAATACCAAGTAGAGTTGGTTACTACTGCTAAATTCCACATTTACCATGCATCTCTTAATAGATAGAGATGTCTTCTATAATTAAAGAATTAAGTGAGAAAAAAATTGCTTTGTTTTCTGAAACACTAAAAACTGTCATATAAACTGACAGTTTGTTTGCTATATTTTTCTGATACTTTAAATGAATAGCATAGGGTTTTAGATCTAAATCTTTTAACAAGTCAATTTGGAAAGATGAGCCTAACTGAACACATATTTGGATGGAAATGAATAAACTACCCATCAACATAATGTGAAAAGATAGTATACATTAAAGTGTCATAGGAACATCTTTCTTATACTCTTTCTGTAGTCTCACCTTGCCAGATAAAATGCCAATGTTGGCCAAAACTTCAGCTTTCTTTTAGAAAAAGCTTCCAGGCTTCTCTTCATCCCCTATTGGATTCTCCCTACAGTAAGAAGGGCTATAAATAGTTTGGGAGTCTGGTGACAGTCTGACATCCACACATTTACTTTCTTATGCTGAAATTCTCAACTAGGGGTGGTTTTGACTGCCAGGGGAGATCTGGAAATGTCTAGAGACATTTTTTACTTCCATGACTTTGGGATGGGGTAGAGGCCAGAAATGCTGCTAAGCACCCTACCACACACAGGAAAGCCTCCCACAAGAATTGCCAGCTCAAAATGTCAACAGTGTCAGGGTTGCTACACAGAATGAAGATCTCTGCTTTTTCGTGGTTTCTGTCTCATGTTCTTCCTTCCTCTTGCCTATTCTACTTCCCATTTCAATGAAATAAGAAAACCAGTTAAATTTTCCACCTTCACCTGGGATGGTGAGTTTTACTTGCATGAGATCCAGGAGGCCTTATTTGTACATGTGTTGCCAAAATGGCTTTGTAAGGAACAGTTTGAGTGTCGGAGGAGCAGGCAGATTGGCCACCATATTTACTGTGATGGGATCACTCTAACAGACTATTTGATCTGTCAGAACCTTTTCCTCTCATCGTTTGAAAGACTCCAGGAGAAATGGGCTTAGAGGGTAGGATCAGGATTTCTTTCTGTTTTTTTTTTTAACATATAATGTATTATTTGTTTTAGGGGTACAGGTCTGTGATTCAACAGTCTTACACAATTCACAGCACTCACCATAGCACATACCCTCCCCAATGTCCATCACCCAGCCACCCCATCCCTCCCACCCCCCTCCACTCCAGCAACCCTCAGTTTGTTTCCTGAGATTAAAAGTCTCTTATGGTTTGTATCCCTGTTTCTTTTACGTATAAGATGCTTGTTAGATATCTAAGTGGAAATGTCAAGGAGCCTATTGGACATGAGTCTGGGACTCCAAGAGAGATAAAGTTGGAGATGTGAATCTGGAAATTATCAGTAGTGGCCATTTGAAACCATGTCACTGCATAATTTTTTTTCAGGAAATGAGGATAGATTAAAAATAGGAGGACTGAGAATTGAGCATTCCAGTATCTCAATATTTAGAGGTCAGGAAAAGCCAGAGGGATCGGCAAGCACTGAGAACCAGAGGCTACTTTCTGAGAGAAGAATGACATAGACATTCAGAGAAAGGGAAAGGCTGGAGGAACTCTTGAGAGAGAAAGAAAAAGATCTCAGTTCTTGTCTAGAATGGACATTAATTATTTTGCTTGTCTAACATCCACTCCTAATGTCTTAGTTTAGGTACCTTAGAAGCAGAGCTTAAGGAGTTATTTACTGAGACTATACTCTCAGGAAAAAGGGAGTGAGAGAAGCAGGACGGGACAGGAGGGAAAGCCAATCAAGGTTATGCTCTCTCCTGGAGCTTTGGAGCATGATGTGCATTATTAACTTATTCCCTCCTTGAGAAAAAGGACAGCCCTTTGTCCCCTTGAATCAAATAGTCACTAGATGCATGTTGCTGGAGGAGAGGGTGGTTTACTTTCTGGATGAGCCGAATCCCTTGGCTGAGGGCATTATCTGGAGAAGAGGGAAGCTCTGAGCTGTTAGCCAACAACAATCACAGCCGAGCAGGGACAGATCCAGGAGGGACACCAACAGCACCTACCACACCTTCTTCTGCTGTTAACAGACCTCACTGTTCCTTCAAGGAACCACTCCTCCCCAATTTCAACTTGTTCTGGTGGGGTCGACTCTACCCTTCCACCCTTACTCTAGTGTTCAATCCACATGAAACAGACTTCCTCAAATAGCATTGTAATTATGGGTTTAGGCATCAGCTCATGACCCAATTTGGAAGACTAAAGACCAGACTCAGAATATTTGCAATTGTTTCTATTAGGAGAGGAAGTATATCTTCACTAGGGTTGCTAAGATCTGAGGATATACAATGAAATTGCAACTTCACCAGGAGGAAGAAGCCTACCCAAGAATAAAGCCAACACAGAAGAAAACTCGGCTTAGGGACAAACTCCTGACATGGTCTGCACACCTGGATATAAACGTACTGATTCATACACGCTTTTTAGGAGTGTTAAACAATCCCTCTCAGCCTGAGTTGAGTTTCTGCCTCCCCTTCTCTCCTTGAGGTCTAGACGTCTGCCTAAAACTGACTTCTCTGTGATTTGCAGAATTTCCTAAAACAGATTTGAAGAGCCCTTTTTTCCATGTAACAAAACATGCTCTAAGACATATATAATACATATAGATTAACAATCCAAAAATTATAATACAATTAAGTGAACAACCTTAAAATATCACCAAATATATTTTGATCTTTCCTGAATGAGCAGAAGGCACTTCAAATAATCCAATGCCTTTGTTATGTTTTCTAACACCAAATATCATTGTAAGATATTTTTCCATTTGGAATAAATATTAACGAGAGAAAAACAGACTTTTTACTGGCATTTTTCAAAAACAAACAAACAAACAAAAAGACAAGAAAACCATCTCTTGATTCCTTGCTGAGTGAGAAGCCAATTATTAGGACTGTAGATTGTGTTCTACTTTGATTATCTAGTCTTTTGTCTGATTTAACTTGTATGAAATGCTATAGGAAATCACTTATTTCTAATATAACTATTATGAAATCCTAGTTAGAAATCACTTATTTCCTCTACTTAACCCCTTGTTCACAAAACACATCAAAATTATGCTAACATACACTGATCCAGCACAAATCTAGGGAGTAAGTACATCACAACTGATTTTGTTGAAAATCTGACAGTTTCATTGAAACCCTTATTCATATCTGTATATGTGTCTTTCTGTATTACAGTTCCACATACTGCAGTTGTTCTTTGACCCCTAAGGGGTCATGTTCATTCCCAGTGATTTCAACCCAGTTCAGTTATAGCAGAGACTGACTACTGAGTCCCATGCTCAAGTGTCCTCCCTCATACACATTCATAGGTGTTTGGGGCGTTAAACTATTGCTAGAACTACAAAAGTTTAACTATTTTTTAAATATTTTATTTATTTATTTGTCAGAGAGAGAGAGCAAAGCAGGGGGAGCGGCAGGCAGAGGGAGAAGCAGACTCCCTGCTGAGCAGGGAGCCAGATGTGGGGCTTGATCCCCGAACCCTGGGGTCATGACCTGAGCTGAAGATGCTTAACGGACTGAGCCACCCAGGTGTCCCAAAAGTTCAACTATCTGAAGAGAGATCAGTGAGAGCAAATAGACCATAAAGAATCTAAATGGATATTTAGCGAAAACAAGTGATAATAATATCATGCACCCAGACAAATGCTGATGAATGCCAATTAGAAAGACAATGTATGATGAGATACAAAGTCTACTGGAAAACCTGTGATGATGGATAGATTTTTGTGCCTGTTTGTTTTTTATTAATATGACATCACCCGGTAACAAGAGTCCTCTTCTCTGCATTTTGTTGCCATAGGAGAGCCTTCAGAAGAGATGAATTTTCTTTGATTCCACCTCCCCACAATCCCCTGAGCTCCTCGGGGAGCAATGTCAATTATACCATCGTCAATGCAAATGGCATTTTAAAGAGTTAGTACAGCAGGCAGCGAATGTTAATGCTGCTCACAAGTGCCAATGTGCACTGCAGACTTTCCCCTCAAGTCTGCAGCCCATCACATGTCTTTATTCATTTAGATCTAATCCTATCAACCGAGAGGACAGGGCACTGGCTTGCTCTCTGCCTTTGTCACTCAAACTTACCTATGAAAAACAATCCATTTTCTAAAGTCGGGCAGTGTGGAATTCAGTTTGGCAGCCAAAAGATAAACTCCTATATACAGAGCATGATAATGAGGAGCCTGCTGGCTTTCTTGCTTGATGGGTTATTCTTATTAAGATAAAATATATTCCAAAAGCAATTCAGGAATATAGAAATCAGCTAGTTCATAAAAAGTTATAGGAGCTTAGCCTTTCCAATTAAGGAAACAAATACGATGAACATGAACTCAAACTCAGTAGAAAAGCTTCACCAGTAGAAATTCCTCCTTCTGTTGCATTTTTTCCTCTTGTATTTTTTAATGTTGCGGTATTAAGAAGAATCTCACAATTCTGTTATGATGAGAATTTAGATGGCTTGATAATTGAGTCATCTCTACTAAGGTTTTATGTAATGAATGCTTAATTTGTTGTAACAAATAAAGTCTATAAGTAAATAATTACCTTAAGTTGACGGAGCACCTACCATGCACAGGCACTATGCTAGGCATAGTGGGGGGCATAGGAAAGCATAAAATGAAAGACGTTGGTCTTGCGCTAGAGAAGTGATGGTATATTAGAGAAGACACAAAAACCAGAATGCAAGAGAAGATATAAAGCTGGAATGTCACAACAAAGCAAATGTGTGTAGATCGTAATCCTAAAGAAACTCAAGTAATAAAGACACGGGAGCAGCCAGACTGAGGCTGGTTGACATGAGGTGACGGGCCTAAAGTTTTAAGATATTTACTTTATTCTCTAGGCAATAAAAATCTAAAGAATCTTTGAGCAAAGCAGTGACATGGTGAAGCATTGAAGGAAGATAATAATCTCAGTGGTATATCCATTGGACTAGAAAGATTACCCACTGATGGTGTATGAAATTATTTTACGTGGTGCATGAACATGGAATTAAATAATATTGAATTGCACAGTGAAAAATATGTTCCATTTTGATTTCTTTTAGAAGACTTGAGGGAGAAAGTTTTGGGTTTGGTACTAATATGGCTTTAACACCTCTCCAACACTTTGTTAATTCTCTTTTAACAAAAGCAGTCACATTCACTTAGAATTCAATAAAACTGTTTTTGATAAATTTGCATTTATTTTTACAGTTACCATCATTTATGGTGACACTCATTTCCTATTTATGTGAATAAGTAAAATTAAATAATATAAAGTTTCTATTTAAAATAAATTTAAATTAATTTATTTAAAGGGGAAAATTAAGTATATAATGGTACATGTGTTATGCATATATGGCAAAATTTAAGAAATGGAATGGAGTTGTGTTAAGTTAGGAAAACATAGACCTAGGCTAGGAGCCACTAAACATTTTTTTAATGAAATACATGTACGTGTGCAAAAAATGTTTGATCAAACATGTTCACCACAGCATTATTATAATACAGAAAAACCAAAAACAAATTAAATGTTTCTAAATAGAGAAGAGGTTAAATAAAATATGACACACCATTCTGGAATACTATGCAGCTGCTCAAATGGGAAAGACCACAAGTGAAAAAAAAAGGCAAACAAACAATTCATTAAACTACACATTTGATATGATCCCAATTATTTTCTTAAATGTATACATGTATAAGTAAGTATACATAAGTGCACGGGAGAACTGGAAAAATCATCACTGTAGTTAATATTATTCGTCTTGGGAGATGTGAATGTGGAATCCAAGGTAGTACAGGAGAGACTCACATTTTCTTTGATATATGGATTGTTTAAATCTTAAATTCATGTATTTTTTAACTGTTGCAATTTTTTAAATACTTAAGAGAACAAGGGAGACCTTCAGGTAAATTTCCATTTATTTTACTGGATGAGAATGGATGTGGAAGTGAAATTAAAAACAAGAGGATTGTATGAAAGACTATTCAAAACGTAGTTAGAGAACTTTGAGAATCAGTTACATGCCTCTCCCTTCCCTATTCCATACAGCCTGTCTGTACATCATCTCTGCCCCAACAGGATAAAGGGGGCTTAGCCTCTAGAGAAAATAAGAGAGCTTTACTGTCTAGATAGCAGAGCAAAAGGCATAGTTAAGGGTGGAGATAATATATGGAAAAAAGGTATTCTCTATCAGGAATTCCCTGGATGAAAGGGCCCACTAAGATCACACAATAATGGAGCTCATAATCCAGAAGCCCCAACCGTGCTCTCAGGAGCTTCCTGTCAGGTGTTTATTACCCCACTCTTAAAGGATCAGCAACATCAGGAAAAAAGAAAAGAAAAAAAGAAAAGAAAAGAAAAGAAAAGAAAAAAGAAAGGAGAAAGAAAGAAAGAACATGAAAGGTGGAGTTTGAAAGAAAAAGCAACTTGGAGGAAGAAGTCTTTTCAAGGAGAATAAAACTTCAAATAAACAGGGGCTCCTGGGTGCCTCGGTTGGTTAAGCGTCTGACTCTTGATTTCGGCTCAAGTCATGATCTCGGGGTCCTGGAATCGAGGCCCACCTCGAGCTCCTCACTCAGTGGGGAGTCTCCTGTTTCCCTCTCCCTCTGCCCCTCCCCCTGCTCGCTCTCTGTCTCTCTCTCTCAAATAAATAAATCTTTAAAAAAAAACTTCAAATAGGGGCACCTGGGTGGCTCAGATGGTTAAGCATCTGCCTTCAGCTCAGGTCATGATCCCAGGGTCCTGGGTTGGAGCTCCATGGCCGGCTCCTGGCTCGGTGGGGAGCCTGCTTCTCCCTCTCCCACTCCCCCTGCTCAAGCTCTCTCTCTCTCTTTCTGTATCTCTGTGTCTCGAATGAATAAATAAAATCTTGGGGAAAAAAAGTTAGATGGATTAGGTTCCACTCTTTAAAAAAAAAAAAAAATTCAAATAAATTATCCCTACTTTACTCAAAAGATTAAACAAGCTATAATATAGGTGAAATAAGAACAGAGTATTATTAAAAGAAGGAGGAAGAGAAAAAGGAAAGGAGAGAGGGAGAGAGAAAAGAAAGAATCAGAAAAAAAGAGCCTCTGGGAAAAATAAATATATACATATACACTCTTATATGTATATAGATATATATGTGTGTATAGGGGGATGTGTATATGTGTATGTGTAACTCAATGAAATAGATAAACAATGAAGATGAGGAAATCTCCCAGAAACTGAACAAAAAGACTTTGGAGAATAGTTGTGCCCCTATTTATTATATTTATGTGCTTTTTTCCAGAGTGGTTCACTCATGGCTTACCACAGTAGACCTCACTGGCCCATTTGCTTACCTAGATCTTCTAGTTTCCCGGCTTCCTATAATACTTAGCTTTCCACTATCACATCAAGGGCTAATTCTTCTGTAGAAAAGTTCTAGTTCATATTTCCCAATTTGGCTCCCAGTCCAATTTCCCAATCTAAAAAATGTTAAAATGTAAATCTCTCACTTCTATGCTTTTGGCCCTGGAAGAAGGGGGAAGTCCACTCTTAACAAAAGGAAAGGAAGAAAGAATCTAGTATTTACTTGTTTATATCAATCTCTCCCTCCTGAATGTAAGCCACATGTGATGAGGGACTTTGTTTGTTTTTGGTTTTTGGTTTTTGGTTTTTTTTTAAAGATTTTATTTATTCATTTATTTGAGAGAGTGAGAGAGAGAGAGAGAGAGAGAGCACATGAGAGGGGGGAGGGTCAGAGGGAGAAGCAGACTCCCTGCTGAGCAGGGAGCCCGATGTGGGACTCGATCCCGGGACTCCAGGATCATGACCTGAGCCGAAGGCAGTCGCTTAACCAACTGAGCCACCCAGGCGCCCCGAGGGACTTTGTTTTATATTCTCACTGCCTAGAATAGTGCCCAATGCAATATAAAAGCATAGAAAATACTTTGAATGAATGAATGAATGAATGAATGATGCATGCCAGGCATATATGGCTTTTAGAAGTGCCACAGCAACTTGGGGAAAGAATGGACAAAGTAACAAACATAAACGAGAAATATTCTAACCAGCACAGATTTTATCTCTTACCACACTTGTTTTGAAAAAATCTCAAGTTAAGGTATGTCTGCAGTTAACTCCATTTCCCTCAGTCTAACTCTAATCAGACCACACCCAGAGGCACCATAGTCTATCTCTGTAATGGCTTTCTTTATGTACATATTTGTGATCCACTGATTACCAGTTGTTATGGGATACTCTTAGGGAAATTCCCTATATGGGTCTAAGAGTCCTTAACCCTGCCTCATGACAAGCAATACTTTTTTCTTCTTGTGAGAGGCAGCTGGTTTAGTAGGTTGTGAGTTATTCTTTTTTACTTAATGTTTTCTTAATTTTAGCAAAGTAATACATCCACTTGGCTTTATAGTCATAATCAGACGGTGGGGTAAAGACTGAGCCATTTGGTTGGGGAGCACCCATTCTCAGCATTTGTGTGCCCCTTCTGTCTGAGGGTATATGCCTGGCTGTCAGTATTCTGCAAGCATTTCAGAAGAATAACGACAGGGCATCTCACCATTCAAGGGGCACATTCAACAACATCTCACTGGGATCCACAGCTGTGCAAACCTCTCCATTGTGAACCTCCTATTTTCTACGAGGATGGACAAGGAGTAGTTTCCAGACTAACAAGGGTAAGAGAGGTGATTTGGGGTGTTAAATGTTCATTACACACAAGTTTAACAAATCCCCATTTTTAATCATTTGCCATGCTCCCTTTTTAAAGCTCCCTGGTATCTCCAATTCTTCAGCCTTTCTAGATTTTAGGACATAATTTTCCTTTTCTCTCACTGGCTTAACACTTCAGGCTTTAATACCGCAGGCTAACCAGTTCAGTTTCTACTATTCCATCCTCATTCCATTTCCAAAATGTTGTTGACTTCTTTCCTGGGTTGTCACCTTCTCTTGTTTCATTTTTTTAAATAAGTATATATTTTTTATTCATTTTAGGGGGGTTAGGAGGGTGCAAAGATAAATGGAAATGTTCAATCCTTCATGCTTAACTGGAAGTCCTTTTTCAATGTCCTTAAGCCAATGCCTCTATGCCTTCTAAAAGGTAAGCTGTATATCTGAATTGAGAAAAAAGAATTTGTAATGCCCTTAAATCTGTTACAGGACTCTTTCTTTAGAAATCATGCATCTTTCAATTTTCAGGATTTTATTAAACAATAGTGATCAAATAAGGAAAAGAATGTTATAAGTGGTTGTCACCAAAGGTCTATAATTTCTGCCATAAGGGAAATAAAAGAGGCAGAAATTCATTCTCCCACCAATCTCTCTCTTTCTCTCTGCCCTTCCCTGCCTCCCTCCCTCCCTCTCTCCAAGGAGAAACTGCAGAACATTGGTAGCATTGCTAGAAATGCATTTCCATGTACTTGTCCATGTCCATTCTCTTCAAACCATGTCAGTTCAGGGCAAAGACTTTTCAGAAAGTTGAAGAATCCCATGTTCAGACAGGAAGTAAATAGAAAACAAAACCCTCTGACAGGTCTCTGTCTCTTCGTGTCCTATCATTTGTGTTTCATTTGGGATCAAAAGGGATCCAAGTAATACTTCCTCCAGTGAAGCAGTAACCTTGGGCCAAACTAAGGGACAGATCGGAAGGGGTTCCTAAAGATCAGTCCTGGTACATTGATCTGGATCCTATCAGATGCCTTGGAGTCAGTCCATTGCTACCATATACTATTGATAAGGTATACTATTGATAACACTGACCATCGAGTTTTGGTCCCTTCTTTCAACTTTGTCCAGCATCCAGGTTTCTGGGACTTAATCGTGAGCACTAATATTCCAGGCTTTCCCATTTCTATCTCAATTTCCTGACTCACAGCCCTCCGGTGGCCTCTGAACACCAGTAAATCTGGGGCCTCACGCTGCTGCTACCAATACCATCTGCCCTACGGTACTGGTCTTATTCCCTCTCTCCTTTTTCTGATTCACACTGCACAAGTGTTAGCCTATTGCCATTTCCGTGACACCATCATCCCCACTCAAAAATCTCTGAGGTCTCCTTAGCAGTCAGAAATAAAACCCACTGGACTCAGCCTATGAAACAGTGCCATGCACAAAATGCCTATACCTGGAAATTACCCAAATGGGTGATACCACTTCTCTTCAGCATTTTCTCTGTCAGATATTTGCCTAAGTGTCACCCTAAGCCTCTTCAACTCTGTTCAATCCTATACATGCTTAAAGGGCTAGACCACATGTTACACTTTCTAACCTAATATTTTGAATTTACTTTCACCTCTCCTTTTCTGCTCTTCTCAGTTTTACACTTAATTCTACATGGCCTTATGTTGCTATTAACAGTTCCTGATTAAGGAAGGGACAAAAAGATGAGTTTGATGAACAAATAAAAGACACAGCGAAGAGAGAATGGTGAGCGAAGCTAGGAATTATACAGGTCCCCAATCAACACAACAGAGCGACTGGAACAAAATTCTTATTAATATATATTGTTACAGCACTATAAGCTTGTTATAAAAGAGAAAAATTAAAGTATGCAGTTAAGTAATGACTCTTCCCAGCTTATTTCCCAGTAAACATTTGGACATCATGAAATCAAAATAGCTTAATTCTGCATTTCCTTTTACTCTTTTTATTGGTTTTACTAATTGCTAACCAACCTCTCCACCCATGCACCCACACCTAGTCTTCTTGTCCCTAAGGACCTAGATTTCCTTCTAGCATTAAAGTTATACCATTTGGGTGTTCTGAAGCAAAAGATCTATCTTAGATTCCAAAATTAAGAGAAAAACACCCTTAGGTATTGTGTGCCGTGCATATTCAAAAAGAATATGACTGAAAAATACGGTAAAAAAAAAAAAATACAGCCCCCTCCTCCCTACTTGGGAAAGGTCTGTAAGCTGTATACACTTTAAAAGTACTCTTTTCAAGCATCACATTGTCTCATGATATGGATAATAAAATTTCCCTGGGCCACTAAGAATAAGTTTACTATATTTTTAGGTAAACTCAGTAACTATTAAAAAAAACCACAGGGAAAGATTTCTGATGTTAAAACACTGATAATTAAGGACAGAATCAAAGAAAATTTTCCTTTGTTGAAAACAAAAACTTAGGCCTGAGAATGCAGTATGAACATATTCACCATGGTCCAGGAGGAATCACTAGAGACAGACTCAGATCCAGGCACATCCTGACAAATATTTTGGTTTACAGTGATAAAGAAAACATCCTAAAAGCTTTCAGGCAAGAGGAAAAAACAGATTACCTACAATGAGCAAAAGCTAGGCTGGCCTAAGAGTTAACACTGAATTGTATTTTTTTTTTTAAGATTGATTGATTGATTGATTGATTTGAGAGAAAGAGAGAGAGTGCACAAGCATGGGGGAGGGGCAAAGGAGAGGGCGAAGCAGGCTCCCTGCTAAGCAGGGAGCCCCATGCCAGGACCCTGAGATCATGACCTGAACCGGCTTAACTGACTGAGCCACCCAGGCTCCCCTAAATTGTATTTTGAAGGAAAAATTTAGTGACTCAGCTATTTTGGTATCCAGATCACTTGTTTTATTTTTGTTTTTAAGATTTTAATTTTTTTTTTTTAGATTTTTTTTTTAATTTATTTATTTGACAGAGAGAGAGCACAAGTAGGCAGAGCAGCAGGCAGAGGGAGAGGGAGAAGCAGGCTCCCCACTGAGCAGAGAGCCCGATGTGGGGCTCGATCCCAGGACCCTGGGATCATGACCTGAGCCAAAGGCAGACACTTAACGACTGAGCCACCCAAGCGCCCCAAGATTTTAATTTTTAAGTAATCTCTACATCTAACCTGGGGCTCTAACTCACAACCCAGAGACCAAGAGTTGCATGCTCTACTGACTGAGCCAGCCAGGTGCTCCCCAGATCATTTGTCTTAAATGTATAAAGATATGGTCAGGTGCACAAAATCTCCAAAACCAAACAAAAATTCCTACTTGAGGATACAACTAAACCAACTAAAAGATAAATTAAAATTAGGGGGCGCCTGGGTGGCTCAGTTGGTTAAGCGACTGCCTTCGGCTCAGGTCATGATCCTGGAGTCCCGGGATCGAGTCCCGCATCGGGCTCCCTGCTCGGCAGGGAGTCTGCTTCTCCCTCTGACCCTCCTCCCTCTCATGCTCTCTGTCTCTCATTCTCTCTCTCTCAAATAAATAAATAAAATCTTTAAAAAAAAAAAATTAAAATTAGGAACTAAATTGAGAAATACATTAAATAAATAGTCTCCCTATATAATTTGCACCAAACATTGGGAATCTGATTTGATTATGTGCTATTTATTGCACTGAAAGATGAAACTTGACTCTATAGTGCCTTGCTCACATGTTTCTCTTCTGTATGTCTCCCTTTCTTCATTCTAGTAAATATATTTCTTCGGCCCTCTGACAAATGCACCAAAAAAGGCTAAAGATTATGAATCATCTTTCCCAAAATTTTATAGCAATTTATGGCAATCTACAGCAAAGAGAACAACATTAAACACTTAAATAATTTGCCCAACCTATTGAACTTGTTATCCTCCAAAAGGAAACAGAAACCACAATTCTACCACCAAGTCTTCTTTTAATATAAATAATAGGAAAGTTAGAAATATAATAGAAAATCACAGATCGTTGTCCAAAGCAGAAATTATAGGGTCTAGGGGAAAATGTGTAATTTCTATCCTCCAAAACTCTAATATGATGTTTACATATCCATTTAAGAAGGGAAAAATCTATTACCAAAATTATTGAACTTCAGCTTCTGGCCACAGCACTCAATTTGGGAGTCTCTGTTGTTATTGAACATGAAGCTACTCAACATAATTGGAAAGCACTGTGGTAGAGAAAATACTGCTCATTTGTGGGGAAAAAATTGAATTTACTTGCAATAGCATTGTTCCTCTCACGATTTTAAGAATGGAAAAAAATGCCACTTGGATTCTCCAGACAGATGTGTTCACATCTTCCCCAAGGTATTTATCAAAGTTTCATAGCAGGGGAAAAATGGGTATTTAAAAAGCAAATTATTTGTATATGGGTGTCTTGTTGGGTTCTTTTTGCAGATGCCGTAGGCACATATGTAACTCTCTACAGTGCTCTCTTGCCACTTCAGCAAAGATGCTGGCTGTGCAGTGGTGCTCATGACAGGAAGGGCAGAGCATGGACAGGAGGCCGAATGTCACCTGAAACCTTTGAATAGAAGAATATAAGCATCTTCTTCCATTGCTCATAGGGACCCAGAATTACATTGGAAAGGCCACTGGGGAGAGCTGGAGCTGTTCCTAGGAATGGCCTTTTTTAGTAATAAACAGTGTTTCACAAAGAAACTGTACTCAGTTCAAAAGCCATGACTGAAAAACCCTAAACAAATTTTCATCAGAAACTTAATGGAGGGGCACCTGGGTTGTTCAGTCGGTTGAGCACCCAATTCTTGATTTATGCTCAGGTCATGATGTCAGGTTCTGTGCTCAGCACTGAGTCTGCTTGGGATTCTCTCCCTCTCCCTCTTCCTCTGCTCCTCTGCCCCTGCTTATGAGCTCCCGTGTGTGCGCGCACAGTGCGTGCTGTCTGTCTCTCTCTCTCTAAAAAAAAGAAAGAAAAGAAAGAAAGAAACTTAATGGAAATATCATATAACATGGCAAAAAGAGTTTAAACTTTAGAATCAGAATGACCAGAATTTAAATCCTAACTACCCACCCAGCATATAATTCAGACAAGTTATCGAGAATCTCTGACCCCCTGTTAGTTCATTAGCAAAATGAGGATAATAATACCTGCCTCACAGAGTGCTTCTGAAGCTCTGAGTCAATATATGTAAACCATATAGTTACTCTACAAATACTATTAATGATGTCACCAGATCAACCTGGAGAAAAGAAGAAATTCAAGGGATTACTATCTGCAATAAATAATACGATGAACCAGTAAAATTTTATTATAAACTATGTGTCCTTCAAAATTTGGGGTGCTGTGGACTATTAAAATTATGGTTTTACCACATTAGTCAAATAATAAACTCCTGAGGGTCGTAGACTAAACCATGAGTACTAGAAAAAGCAGAAACCTTTGTAGAAAATAGGGGCCAGGAAGAGGGAGATAGGAGTTGAGCCTTAAAGAATGAGCAAATGAAAGAGAAAGCAAGGGGGGATAGGAGAGGAAATTAGGAGTGTGTGTGTGTGTGTATGTGTGTGTGAGCGAGAGAGAGAGAGAAGGAGGGAGAGAGAGTGCACACCATATGGGGATACCCAAATGAGTGCCAATATTGCATTAATTGCCTCACATAGTAAACACATTTAATTATCAGATAAACTCTGAGAGGTATTATCTCCACTTTACAATAAGGAAACTGAGGTTCACAGAGGTTCATAGAGGTAAGAAACACAGAGCTATCATTGACAGAGTGAGAATTTGAACCCAGGTCTATCCAATCCAATACTTAGGCTTTTCTCAACATCATGACTGTCAAAATAATGATAAACATGATCAGAATGAAGTGTGCGGTTCCTGCTGAAGAAGATGTACTTCTATGTTCAGAGGCCTCTGGATGTCCATTTTGTAACAAAATCCTAAATTTTCTTGAATTCCAAGCTGGAGGTAAATATACTGTTAGCCACTCTCTTTAAAATATAGGAAATTGGCTCTTTTTCCCATGGGCAGAATTTGCTTAGCAGATCCGAGAACCCCTGAAAAGATTTCATATTCCCTTTTCACCTACCTCCTAATCCCAGTAAGTTCTGTTTCTTACTGAGAGAAGAATTGATTTTCATTCGTATTCACTTGAAGTAGGGAAGGTCATGGCTAGAACACTGGAAATGTATTGTCTAAAGAGCACAGTTTGTATCTTGCTTCCGAGAGATCTTTAAAGATGCTTTGGCTTAGCTGACTTTTCCTCCCCTCCTGCATCCAAGAAACATCCTCGAGGGAAAGTCAATTTCAAATCTTCACACTGCAGAGGCTCTGGGGAAGTCAGTTGCAGAATGCAGATCAGTCTGTTTCTTCTCTTTTGAGATAAACGGAATCTGGGAAGAGTTTTGAAAGAAAAGTTTTTGAGCAATCCTTAGGGCCTACACTATGCTCTGATCAGATCAAGAAACAAGGTTTCAATCTAAAAGCCAGCATGTGCCAATCTGAAAGCCAACTTGACTCTAGCCTTGATCCCCACTAACAGGATTTTTCTTTTTTTTTATTTCCAGGATCCTTCTCAAGCTTTACATTTGATATGTAAACATTCTTAATTAGTCTAGTCATTAAATAGTTCTCCTTTGCAAAAGCTTGTCCATGACAGGTTTGTTCTTAAAATGGTGTATATAAGGAATGAATGATTCTGCAATTTCCCGACAAAGAACTCTGTAGAATCTGGAAGCATTGAGATATTCGTAATCACTCAGACACAGAATTATCAAAGCACACTGTGGCTTCGTATATCCTTTTCCTAGCAACTCAAATCATCTTTAATTTCCTTTTTTAAAAAGTAGATATTTTACATAAAATTGTCTGGAGAAAAAAAAAAAAAAACTCTACAGAGCAAATGTTAGGCCAGCCTTTCTCTGCTGTGACTGATGCTGGCGAGGGTCTTGAATATTCATGCAGAATACTTTGTAAAAATCATGTGGAGTGAATATCACTTCTTTTTCCTTTCCCCAACATTTTCCCACTCTGACGAGAATAATCCAAAACTTTGGGCTGGGCACCAACCAGATTACATAATTTGTAAATTTTTATTGCAGTGACTGGCCAAGTTTAAAGCTTACAGGAAATCCTTCTTGAATGGAGATACTGGGGAAGACGGAAGCTCTCCCAACCTGCAGCTCCACTCAGGTAGTGAGCAAACAAAGATGATCTAAGAGGTGAACTGTCAAGAGCCATAAGCCAAAGACTCTAAGAGAAGACTAAGCCTCTAGTCTTGGGATAAATAATACTGTGTATTAACACAAGTGCCAGGCCCATCATAGATGTTTTGCATGCATTCTCTCATTTAATCCTTATAACTCTATCATGTACTTTTCATAAGTGAGGAAACTGAGGCATAGAGTGGTCACACAATAAGTAAGTGGTAGAGCCATGGTTTGCACCAGGCCGTCTGATCCCAGAGATTGCACTTTCAGCCACTATGCAAGCTCATTTCTTTCAATTACTTTCTAGACTGTGAGCCCCATAAGGTCAAGGACTTGGTCCATCTTGCTCATTTGCATATGTCCAAAATCCTAGAACAGTGTCTGGCACATAGTAGGTACCTAATGAACATTTAATTATTCAATTATATAATTAAATGATGAAAGCATAAATCAATTCCCAATCTAGCTTGTTCCTTTGGTCTTCACATTTACTGGAGACAGAAAACGGGACACTCCCAGGTGCATGAAAGATATGACCAAATGAAGAATCTCTGCCCCAGCTATTTCTCTGATGTGGACCCAGCCAACAGACAACTAGGACAGCAGTGCCTCCCCTCTCCCCATCTTTGTGAATATTTTTTTCTTCTTTTTGTGTAAATCCTGATTAGCCTCTAATGTGCAATTCCCTAACACCATTCTTTTCCAGCATTAACTATGTGGGATGTGAAGGCAACAGAAAGGAAACAATTTTCTTCTCCACACTTACCCACATAAGGTCCAAAGCCCTGATATTGGACTGCAGCATTTCAGAAAATCTCCCTCTTAGAATAGGCTCTTTCCCACCATGCAAACCCATTTATTCTTCCCTAATGTCTCTAGTTTCCACCCAGCTCCCCTAGGTAAATCCTCTGGCTGGACTGTGTGCCTGACTTTACTTCACCTCCCTGCCTGGAGGCTTCCTTTATGATCTTTCTTGGCTTGTCCCTGTCAGTCCTTGAGCGGTACTGTCCCAGGTAGACCTAGCTCAAGCTCCTAGAACCCCAGACCCATCCAACTCCTGGTCCCCCTTCCTAGGGCAAGAATTTGGACATCTGTAAACTGGTCCAAATCACCTGTACTCCTCTTCTCCCCAACATTGCTATTCAGAGGAAGTATAGCATCAAGCTTAAGAAATCAGATTCTGGAGCCAGACCAAATCCACATCTCAGCTTAGCCACTTACTTGCTGTGACCTCGGGCAAGTTATTTTTCTTCTCTGTTCTGAGTTTCTCCGTTCGTAATAGTAGTAGCTCCATCATGGTTGTAAGGATTAAGGGAACATGTGTAAAGCACTGGGACAGTGCCTGACCCACAGTAGGTGTTCTGTAAGTGTGAGCTGTTGCTGCTGTTGCTATTGTTCAGGAGAAATAAGGTATCAAGAGCATCTAAGGAGAGCCTTAGAGTAAGAAAAAGATGTCATGATCTGAACACTAAGGGCAACTCAGTGAAAAGGAGGAGTTCTACCTCTCCTATTTTGCTGGAGGTGCTATGTGAATAAGGGCAGAGTATACACATAACAACCTCCTTTTCTCCCAATGATGTCAACTGTACATTCTCCTCTTTAACTCCTTAAATACTGAAGCCACATATCTAGATTTTTTTTCAGTCTTTTTTGTGACTCTTTTCTCTGAGTAAGAAGAAATTTTAAGGGTTCTGGGGAACTGAGTTATTAATTTTCTGAGGCCTCAGTTTACCATGAAATGAGAGGGTTGAATTTAAATTACCCAGCTCTACTATCCTATAATGGGCTGGGCTCCCTGACCTCAGCTAACTTCAGCTGAGCCACAGAAAGTTGAGCATCCTGATCCTCACTGTTCTCACTGCCCTAAGAGCAAGGTATGGCCCTTTTAATCACACATCAAAAAACATGTTGAGGAGGCTGTGGGTGGGAAAAGACAGGCAATTAGGGCATAGAGACTAGAATGAAGAATAGGTAGAAACAGAAAATCAGAATGTAACTAAAACACTGATTACAAGGCATTCAATTTAAAAAATGTGCCAGAGGGGTGCCTGGGTGGTAGACTCGGTTAAGCGACCAACTCTTGGTTTTGGCTCAGGTCATAACCTCAGGGTTGAGAGATCAAGCCCCATTTTGGGGTCTGCACTCAGCACAGTCTGCTTAAGTCTCCCTCTCCCTCTGCCCCTTCCCACCATTCTCTCTCTCTTTCTTTCTTTCAAATAAATAAATACATCTTTAAAAACAAATAAATAAAATAAAATAAAAATGTTAAAATGTGGTGGAGATTTGGCATTTAGAAAATAGATATTACAGCAGAAGATTGAAAACAACTTACACGTGCATCACCAAAGTAGGCTAAACAAACTATAGTAGCATCATTAAATGAAATGCTATACAGCCTTTAAAAACAATTAGGCAGCTCTATGCTTTGTAAGTCCTGTTAAGGAAAGATGTCCTTATTGCTATATGAATATATGCATATTGCTATATGAAAAAAGCAAGATCAGACCATAAATACCATTCTCTCCCTTATACATGCACACACACATACATTTATACATGCATAAAATATTTATGAACAAACATATGAGAACCAGCCACAATGGCTGCCTCCTGAGAGAAAGGAAGACAGAAAGAAAAGAAGACTTACTTTTTATGGATGCCCTTTTAAATATTTTGCATTTTGAACCATGTTACTCTCTGTTAATGTAAATAAGCCAATCCAATACTGTATGTCAATTATTCCTCAATAAAAAAATTAAATTAATGAATATGAAATAAAAATTTGAATTTATCATAATTCCCACAGTGGAGAAAATAGAAAGTTATAATATTTGAGAACACAAAGTATATTATATAGTAAATACATTTAACCTACATAAAGCAAGCATACACAATTCTGCTGATTTAAATTAAAGCAAAAACCTTCATTGATATAATACCTGGGAATTTCTTCAAAATGATACAGGTGGAGGGGAAATGAATGGGAGTTTAGATGAAAACACAACGGGCCATGAATTAGTAATTGTCGAAGCTGATGATAGGTACACAAGGTCCCTTATACTTCCGTAAAGTATTGAGGGCTTCTGTCTACTTCCTTAAGTGACTAAAATTTTCCATAATAAAAAGCATTTTTAAATGGCTTCATTAACAGTCTATAAATAAGTAGATAGGCTTTTTATAGGGCTCTCAGGTAGACCAAATTGATTTCAAGATGTGAAGTCTGTGAGCACAGACCTAGTAAAGGGTAAGAGAGCATTTCGCCAGTATTTCGCACAAGGAGCACTGGCTTGAGGGCAGACATGAGACTCAAATTAGGCTGAGAGTGAAGACCTTGCTGAGGCAGAAGCTGAAAGCATTTGTTGCCCCAGAAATAATACTTAAGTTGACATCTATCTTATTAAGACTTTATTCTTTAGAGCAGTTCTAAAATCACAGCCCAAATGAGAAGAAGGTACAGACTTTTCCACATACCCCCTAACCCCATCCATGCACGGCCTCCTTTATTATCAACATCCCTCACTAGAGTGGTACGTGTATGACAATCAGTGAATCTACATTGACACACCATAATCTCCCAAACTCCATAGTTTACATTATTAAGGTTCACCCCTGGTGTCATACATTCCATGGGTTTGGACAAATGCATAATGACATATATCCATCATTATGGAATCACACAGAGTACTTTCATTGCCCTAAAAATCCTCTGTGCTCTGCCTATTCATCACCCCTCCAACCCTTAACAACCACTCATCTTTTTACTATTTCCATAGTTTTGCCTTTTCCAGAATGTCGTACAGTTGGAACCATACAGTATGTAATTGGTATCACTTTAAGTGTGACATAAGTAATTTTTTTAGATCTTTCTAAACCAGGATCACCATCCCAGTAAGGTTTTCAGGTCAAAAATAATCCTGTTCCTTTTAATTGGTTATTTCTCAGTTTCCATGTTTATATTTGCCTTCTGCCTACATTCACGGGTAAGATATAACAACAGAATGATTTGGGGGGCGCCTGGATGGCTCAGTCAGTTAAGCATCTCATTCTTGATTTCAGCTCGGGTCATGACCTCAGGGTTGTGAGATCAAGCCCGGGGCCAGGCCCTGGGCTGGACGTGAAGCCTGTTTAAGATTCTCTCTCCTTCTCCCTCTGCCCCTCCCCTCCCAAAAAAATAAAGAAAAATTTAAAAATTTTTTAAAAAACAGAATGATTTTCTATTTATCTCAATATTTTTATACTTTGAACAAATTCAGATATTCTGATTTTAAAGGAATTTGACAATTCAAGGACTATGACATAAAAATGTTTTCCTCTTTTAAACTCAAGTTGCTCAAGAGTTCAGCAGATGCATTTCCCACATCCAGCTGCCTCAATTTCTCATTACCTTGCTGATGCATTCCGGAGAGACCAAGATGGACCACGTGAGCCCATTGAGGGCTTATACAACACTGATACTTCCAGGACCCAGCATCTCTTGTCAGTAAAGTTGGAGCAACAAAGGTGAGTGTCTCAGAGGCTGCTGCTAAGCTTTTTAAATTCTCCTCCTCTGCTTACTGCTATCTAAAAGGTGGCTCTTTGACTTTTCCTTTAGAAAAGCACCATTTTCAGAGATCACCTAAGGAGTGCTCTCCTCTGGGAAGAATTAGGCATACGTATTACACCATTCCATTCACTTGCAAAAAGTTGGAATCAAGTATAGGTCCAAGTAGAATGAAGAAGTTAGTTAAATGTGTTTGGGATGCTTTGTTCCCGGGCTGCTTCCTCCTCACCCTGATATTGCCTCCCTTTTATATGTGTTGCAAGAAAGGGCAGTGGGCTTCTGTAACCTCATACCTAATTACTCTGAGACTTTGAGTAACTGAATATCGATCACTTCATCAATAAAAATGTGGATAAAAGACCTACCCCGGTGACTTCATATAAGTCTTGAAAATGAAATTGAGAAGTCTTGTGCAATTATCATGTGTTACATGTTGATCCAAGCTGGTTTCCTGCAGCTTCGAAGACAGGCTGTCTTTGCCTTTCCCACCTCCCAAACAGCCTAGCCCAGACTGGTTTCCAGCTCCACGGTTCCCCTGAAACAGCTCCAGCCAAGATTGCCAATGACCTTCATGCTACAAAGATCTATTGGACATTTTCGGTCCTCATCTTTCTAGACACCTAGAAATTGAAGCTATAATTGATTGCTTTCTTGAACCACTCTTTCCTAAATATAGGCTCTGCTCTTCCACTCTCCTAGTATTTTACAGCTTTCTGGCAACTCCACAACCTTCTTTGTTAGCTCATTCTGTCTGTTCATTTAAAAGTTTTCTAAATTTCTCAAAGGTTTTGGGTAGGTAAGAAATTAGCAGAGATGTAGGGTTCATCTTTATTGTTGTCGTTACCTTCGTACATGTAGAGGGGGAACACATTCCCCTTTAACTTAACAGAGAAAATTCACGAGTATTTACACTTCTTGAAAAATGAAGATGTCAGTTTAAATATTATTTCCAGGGCAACACATTATTTAAAAAAAACTAATGAGATTTATAGACATTTTAGAGGTTAAGGGTTATCTTCACAGAACCCGTCAATATGTAAAGTCCAAGTGCCTTATAGATGTTATTGTTAAAATTATCTGTTGCAAGGAGAATTTTATGACGCAAAACAGAACCTGCTTTTTTGCCAGCTACAAAAGAAGGTGGAATTTTTTTCCTCGTGGCCCTAAGATTTCTTGCACCAGCAATTAGAGGAGGCTACACTTTGAAGGCTAATACCAGAATTCCATTAGTTAACTCAGTTAGTAAAAGAACCGTGACTGAAAATGTGGAACTTAAAATTTGGGGGGTGGGGAGGATGGGGTAGGATAGGATTTTTAACAAATGTGAACACATAATGTTTTGCATCTCTAAATATTCCAGGCCCTCTGTGTTCATTTCCAGGCCCCTACTACTGTTCTTTTTCTCTATACACCTTACTGCATGATTATATCTATTCCTGTGGGCTTCATTAGCTTCTCTTTGCAAGGGACCCCCAGAATACATCTCTCACCTGGCTCCTCTTCAGCTAATTTTGTGATCATGGCAATTCTTTGATATGACAGGAAAAGGGAAAGTGAAGGCTGTCCTGTGCATCGTAGGCTGTTAAGCATTATTCCTGGCCTTTATCCACCAAATGCCAGTAGCATTGCCCTCTCTCGCCTGCGACATCCAAAAACGTCTCCAGATATTGCCAAATGTTCACTTCAGGGCAAAGTCATACCCAATTGAGAACCGCTGACCTACATAATAAACACTTAATATGCCATTTTATTCCCCCTTCCAAAAAAAATAAATTAGGAAGTTAATGCACCAAGAGCATTATTTTAAGGTTCAAGGTGGCTTATAATTAGGAGTAGAAAGGAGAGCAAATCTAGCAAACAGACCTCCCATTAACGTTAAAGTAGACTTTTGGTTTGTAAATATCTGGTTGATCTGCTTTCCTGGATATGAATATATTCACTTTGAAAGATAACAGTAATTACATTCCCATCAAAGTTAACGTTAATTAATGTCAATAAATTGGAAAGACAGTTACACTGAATTTACAAAAATTCTTTGAGGCATGGAATTGTTTTCCCCAGTTTTCAGAAAGCTTTATATCAAATGTTTGGTTTCTAACTATATTAGTAAATCAGTAAAGCTTTTAGACAAATTAATTTTTAAGTAATGAATTTAATTTCATAGTTAGCTTTTCCAGTAAAATTTCAGAATTACATAAACATTCTAGATTTTAGTTGGTCTTTAATAATTCATACAATGTGCATCCCTCTCTGACTTCAATGGGTGTTTCATTCTGAATGTGAATAATTTCCTCATATTTCATGCATCAGCCTGTCTTATTTCTTAATCAAATTCATTTGTCTTCTGGACCAGGTGTAGCTTTGGGTCGTCCTAGAAGTAAACCTGAAGTTATGTTTAGAAAATACCAAAGCATTATCATTAAACTCACATAAGCAGAAGATGAAAAACCTACCCAAGACAAAATAATACCTATCTTCTATAAATTAGTCTTTGCTATGAGGCTGGTGCTGTACTAAATCCTTCACATACTCTACATCACTTATGTTTTACAACATCCCTTTGATGTAGGGACTATTATACCCATTTCACAAATGAGGTAAACAAATTAAGTAACTCACCTAAGCCATCATATAAAGGCAGGAGTGGAAACCCAGGTCCCTCTGACTCCAAAAACCAAATTATTAACAACCAAAGTACATGTCTGCTTGGTGGGGCTGAGAATCAATATATATTAAACATCTCTGAGGGCCATTCTAGTCATGACACCTAGTCACTTAAAAAACATGTAAGGCTTAAGAGAAGCCTCATCTTTCATCCTAGAGGAGCCACACACTAGAGATGATCTGAGTCAAGCAAACTGGTCCCATATTTGTTCATATATCTTGGATTTAACAAGATAGGATATCTAGGAAGTTGGGAAGGAAAGCCATCAACTCTTACTTGTCCTCCCAGAATTCAACCTTTAGTTTTTGGCCATGTGGGCTAGGGTAACCAATCATCTTGATGTGCCCAGGACCATTGCCTTTAAGCACTGAAAGTCCTGCATCTGCAAAACCCTACCTATGGATATGTTCCCTCTCTCTACCTTCTACCAAATCTCTCTGATGCCAGCTGCCCTTCTGCATCTCCAAATGTGGCTTGTTGTTCATTTTTTGAGGAAACATAAGACTTTACTATGTGATAAGCATTATACTAGGTGCAAAGGATATCAAGGCTAAATAAATAAATAAATAAAATCTCTCTATAGGCACCATCTCACTGCTGTATCATTCTTTCCAACTGTTATCCACCCTTTTATTTTTTTTTAAAGATTTTATTTATTTGACAGAGAGAGACACAGCGAGAGAGGGAACACAAGCAGGGGCAGTGGGAGAGGGAGAAGCAGACTCCCCGCTGAGCAGGGAGCCCGACACAGGACTCAATCCCAGGACCCTGGGACCATGACCTGAGCCGAAGGCAGACGCTTAATGACAGAGCCACCCAGGCGCCCTGATATCCACCCTTTTAAACACAAGACAGGACTAAGACCTACCACCTGCCATCATACTCTATAAATACTAGGTCCCATCTGCCCAGCTCTTCTTCCTCAGCTAGCTGCTCTAGCAGCTGTCTTGTGTCCACCTGCTGTATATACAAAGGCCAGTCTACGCACCCACTGATTAAACTCCTCACACTATACTGACAAAGGTTTCAGTACTCTCTTCTGGATTCAAATCCATTACTTCTTCCTTCAGTGTGACATGTTTTAGATGACTTTAGGGAATGTGATCATTTTCTTTACAGTGCTAATGATCCTCAGCCCTCAATTATTCTGTGAAAAACTGGATTAAGCAGTTTCCCAAAAGTTGATATAGACATTTCTTATGAAAGAAAGTGGGAATGATTGAAAAGAGAAAACAGTGGCACCTGGGTGGCTCAGTCAGTTAAACGTCTGCCTTCGGTTCAGGTCATGATCCCAGGGTCCTGGGATCGAGCCCCATATCGGGCTCCCTGCTCTGTGGGAAGCCTGCTTCTCCCTCTCCCACTCCCCCAGCTTGTGTTCCCTCTCTCACTGTGTGTCTCTCTCTCAAATAAATAAATAAAATCTTAAAAAAAAAAGAGAGAGAAAACAAAAGGAAATGGATTATAAAGGAAGCCTACCCTGCCAAGAGGGGAGCTAGAAGTGGCTAAAAGCAAAGGACATGCCTCAAGAGAACAGTTGAGTTAATGATGTGCTTTCTCAAGATCTAGACAATAGATCCTCAAGTAAAACACTAGGGGGAAAAATGGTTATTAGAGGATCCCCTTTTAAAAGATAATTTCAATTTCTAGAAATCTTGTTTTCCCATCCTTAGTACCTTTGTTTCTCTGCCCCCTTAGTTCTATGTTAGTGCATTTTCTCCCTCTACTTGATAAAGCCTCTAGAGCGAACACTGAGAACTTCTCAATACTTAAGTACTTAAAAGAATATATTTCTGAATATGTTCATATCAGTCCAGCCACTTATTACCCCTGCTACCTTGAATAAGTCAGTCATTTTTCAGGACCCCAGCTTCTATAACATGAGTAGAATGATAATAATCAAATAAAATAACTAATATTTATTGATGTATGTGTCATGGATACCTGTTGGTTTTGCCTATATATAAATATATCCCTTCACTCTCTTCCTACTTAGCACAATCTATTGTGAGCCAATAGATGTCCTTTAGTGTTTCTAACAGTTTGAATTGAATTTTTTGTCTCATTTAAACAAAAGAAATTTGAACAAGCATGAGACCCAGGTCTGGCCAATCAGGGTATATACATCCCTCAGATTATAATAATCAGGGTTCAAAGATATGCAGAGAAGCAAAGGTAAACTCTCCTCATGACTGCTCAGCCAGTGTTTTAAGAGAAAGATGTTTTCTTTCCTTTGCCAGGGTTGCTAAGCAATCTCTCCTTGCAAAGAAAAAAACCTATCTCAGAAGTAAGTCTCTTTGGGTGCCTGGGTGGCTCAGTTGGTTAAGCATCTGCCTTCGGCTCAGGTCATGATCCCAGGGCCCTGGGATCGAGTCCCACATAGGTTTCCCTGCTTAGCAGGGAGTCTGCCTCTCCCTCCTCCTCTGCCCATCCCCTCTGCTCATGTACTCTCTCTCTCTCTCTCTCAAAATAAATAAATAAATAATCAAAAAAAAAGTCTCTTTTTCTAATCATATCCTTTGAGTATGGAATCTAGCAGTGCCAAATCCAGGTCTAGCCTTTAACTTTTAGTTACATAAAATATATTCCCTTTGAATAACTAGTTTGCATCATGTTTCTATTACTTCTAAGTGAAAAGGTCTTGACTAGTCCCTCTATTCTACTTTGATAAGACTTTTATGTACATGAGAAATGGTAATTATCCCCACTTTATAGATGATAGAAGTGGCTCAGAGAAGTTAAGTGACTTGACCAAGGTCACACAGCAAATAATTGAGAACTTCTAAACTCAAAACTCTGTTTTTACTAATCCTGTTAAATGACTCCAGATGATTTCCTGAGATTGTTCACAATTCTTAGATTCTGATTTAGCAGTTAAACTCTATGGGACAACATGGAATGGGGCAGACTTGTTGGATGATCTCCGTGGTATGTCCTCAGAAAAGATTTCATCAAAGATTTAGCCGGCTAACCCCTCCACAAAACTCCTAACAGCTGTGGATTCTGTTTGTCATTGTCAAAATCAAGTAATTTAGCATTATTCATTTTCCCCCAAAACCAAGACTGCCTCCCAGGTGAACATTTACCACCTGGTTTAAAGGAATGCACAATATTGGTGCCCAGAAGCAGAGTCAGCAACATTCACATTTTACTGCCTATAAACAAAATAAAAAGCAGGCATTCTAAGGATGTCAAATGACGGCATCTGCTTGTGTTAATTTCAATTAGTGGTGGTGGTGGTGTTGGTAGTGGTGTGGTGGCCATAGTACCTTCAAAACAGACATTTAAATCCAAGCAGGAAGAATTCTAGTAAGGAAAAAAAAAAAAAACCCAAATTAAACCACCCAAAGAGACGAGTAAGTCCATCGCATTCCATGGTACATTATAAAATCATGCTCCTTCAGTCTTTCCTTCTTTTTTAGAATAAAGAAAAAGTTGAGAGTTGGGTTTGGTTACACATTTATCCTGTATAAGTGAATTTTTACTGCCCAGACACTGGACAGAATTTAGAGCTAGCCCGTATTTATGCATAACTTTCAGATGGATTCATCTCTTCCGATTGAAAGAGGAGAGTAAGGGTTTAGTATGAGCAATTAAACCCATCTTGTCTCTCAGCCTCTGGAAATGGGTATATCCACAGAACTCTTTATTAGTGTGTAAAGTCTCCTATTATTGCCATAACAAAGTACTATGAACTGAATTACCTAAAACAACACAAATTTATCTCTTAAAATTTGAAGGTCAGAAGTCAAAATGAGTTTTGAGGAACAAACATCAAGGTGTTGGGAAGGCTGGTTACTCCTAGCATCTCCAGGGAGAATGTGTTCCTGGCCTCTTCAGATTCTAGAGGCTACAACATTCCTTGGCTCCTGTCAGCATCACTCCAATACCTGCCCTATCATCATACAGGCCTCCTCCACCTTTGACCTTGCCTCCCTCTTCCAAGGATGATTGTGATTATAACTTTAGAGTCCATACGATAATACAGGATAATCCCACCACCTCAAGAGCCTTCGCTCCATCACACCTCCAAACTTTCCAGCAACATTTTAACCTTCATGTTCTGGGGCCTAGAATGTAGACATCTTCGGGAGATCCCAATTCAGCCTACCACAATAAGGAAAACTGAATTCTTACTGGACACTTAGAAAGAGAAACAAAATTTAAAATAAGAATTTAAGAATAATCATATGAACAGTTATGAAACCCTAGATAGCTTTCTAGATGGGAGTAGAACATGTATGGATGAAAAACAGCCATGCACTGTCATCTGTAGGAACAGGCTAAATTACAACATGGTACAATTAGGCCAGACCCAGGAAAACTGGACTCGGCATTTAAAAAGGTAAGTTGTAGCCCTAGTTTCACCACTTGCCAGCTCTGTGAGACCTTATATGAATTATTCAACATCTCTAAACCTGCTATACTCTCTGTAAAGCAAGGTTACATATCCTCTCCATAGTGCTATTGTAAGTATAAAATATAATACATGCAAAACATAAGCCCAATGCATGGAATGTAATAAGTAGCCTATAAATGTTAACTAGTCATATAATAGTAATGATAATTATTATAAGTTCAATCATTAAACCTGTGAAATAATTGACGATATTGTCCAGGGAGATTGGGGATTTCTTAGGGGGGCTTTTTTGTTTTTTTTGTTTTTAAGCCAGACTAGAAAATTGTTTTTCTCAGAGACCGCCATAATTTTTAGAATCAGAAGGGTTCATTTTTGCCTGAGGTCTATCTCTAGCAAACAAGAAGAAATTATTGATCCCCAACTTGTTATGCAATCCTGTACTCTTCATAGCAGAGATTAAAAAGAAGACTAAGATGAATTCTCTGTCCTCAGGAGCCTTCCACTGTAGTTAATGTTGACAAGGCTAACTTATTTAAAACACAGCAAAATAAGAGACAATATCAAGTTGAGTCTAAATTATACAGAATGAATTGTAAATGCAATAACATCCCAGGAGAAAAACAGATTAGTATGGGATAGAGTGGTTAGGCCAGAGAACAGGCATAAACTAGAACTTGAAGGATGAGTAATACTTGGAGAACCACAAAGAGGGCACTGTGAGGCATGGAAAATTGAATGAGCAGACAGGCAAAGGCCAGAGGCCGAAGAGACAGCAATCACGGCAGCCTGCCAAGCCTAGGAAGGTTAAAGGAAGCAGGTGCTGGAAGAAAAAACATATGTGGCAGTGGTTAAGAGTAGGGACTTGGGAGTCACAAAGTTTGGGTTTGGATCATGTCTTCATGCTAGCTTTGTGACCTTAGACAATTCTTTTAACGTCTCTGATCCTCAGGTTTCTTGCCTATAACATTTGATGATTGATAATATCTGCTTCCTTGTATTGCTGCAAGATTAAAGACAATACATGTGAAACACTTAGCACAATGCCTGGTGCATACTGATAATATAACAAATGCTGTTTCTAGTAATAGTTGTACTAGTAATAACAGTAGTAGACTAATCATGCTTGATTGGAGAATCACAGACACTCAAACAGAATGTAGAGATTATTTTATCCAGGCCCCTCATTTAACAGGGAAGATAACTCAGGTCTGGAGAGATAAGATGATTTGCTTAATCTTTCATTGGATGACTCAGAATCCACTGTTCTGTCCACCTCACCTGTCAGATTCAGCATTCCTACTTCCAAAATAACTAGTTGTTGGTGCTCTTGAATATGCTCTATTACTGCTAACTTAGGAATATATTTTAAAGGAATGCTGAGTGTTAGCTGCCTCCAGTCAGAGCAAGGATATAAGAAAGCCAAATTCTGCAAACAGAAGTTTTCAACCCTACAATAACCACCACCAAGAGTAGAAGCTGAACAAGGCCACTAAGGACTCAAACTCATTGGCCTGGTCTTCCTTCAAGCCAACTTCTTACCCATCTTTCAGCTAGAAAAATTCCACTTTGGTCTCCTGGAGTTTAAACTAAGTCCATTAAAAATCTCTTGTACATATTGGAGGGTTTTTTTTTTAATGCTCTGGAATTTCTCATCCCTGGAAATATATGTAAAGATAATTTCACAAAACACTTGTTGTGATTCCTAATAAAAACATTCTGAAAGGAGGATTCTTTAAAGAGTTGGTGCAGTAAAGAATCAACAAACCATGTTCTTATACTGCCCCCTTCCGGTAGATGGCTGAAAGAGACAGCCTGCATGGCTTCAGAAACTAGCTCAATTTCATTCCAGTAAAATCTCCCTTTTGTAATCTCTTTGCCCCAGCCCTGTTGATAGGCAGCTGTAGGTAATTTCCTTGCTGGAAATAGTTATCCTGGATGAGTAACTCATTAATGTTAAAATGAAGACAGTTTGGGTGCAGTAAGTAGAGAAAAAAATTACTCAGCTGTCTGCATGAGGCAGGAGCACTGACGCTGGGAAGAAACAGAACCTCTTTCTTGATTTCTGAGAATGGATGGTGGGAAATTTCCTCAGACACTGAGTTTAGCTAAATCACAGGAGGATTCCATTAAACATACGTAAGCAGCAGGCACCCACCTGAGCTTTCTTTCTTGGTAAGAGGGAAGGAAAAGCTGATTTCTATAATTTTGCAACTAGAGATCAATTTGTGGAATAAATCCTAGCCTCTGATGGATCTTCCTTCCTGAAACATGATTTTTAAAAAGCTTGAGAGAAGACTTAGGCAGGTATAATTCCTCTTCATCCAATCTATTAGTTATGATAAGATAGGCTATGCCACAGTGACAAATAACTATAAAATCTCAGCGCCTTAATCCAAAACAGTTAATTTCTCACTCACATAGAATTCACATGACCAAAGCACATTGTCCTTACCACACTGTATTGTAATTGCCTATTTATCAGCTTTTCATAACAGACCATGGGCTATCTTTGAGTAGGGACTATGTCTATCCAGTTCTCTGTTGTATTCCCATTACCTAGCCCGACATCTAGTGCATAGTTGCTCAAGAAGTATTTGTTGAATAAATTTAAGAATGAATAGATGAATAAATGAAGCAAACTAAATACCTCTGGGCATCACTTCCAGGCGCTCTGACTTCTCTTTCTCCCTCTCTATACTTTAGGTGCAGACTACCTAGCAAAGGCCTGTTTTAACATTGGGCTATTATTACCTTGTTCCCCTAGGCTTCTGCCGTGGTACCATGCCCGTGTAATTGTGCAATCTCTTTTAAAGGTGTCCTTGGTGAGCCCTTGACAAACTTAGGGTGTGAGTCAACAAGGGTGGGAAGTAAATATTCTTAGCAACCAGGCTTTGAAAGGCTTTGGATTAGGGAGAGGGTGTTGGATATAGGACAGCCCACTGGAGCCCTCAGAGATAAGCTGCTTGGGGAACCACTTAACAAAATGTTGCCAGCACAATGCAAGAAAAATCAAAAAGGCAGTGCAAGACCCAATGAGATCACAGGGAAAAAGCGAAAAAGAAACATATTCCGGATGGGAAGAAAAGAAAAGAAAATGGCACCTGAAGATGTGATTACTCATCAAAACAAAACACATCCATAAGTCTTACTAGCAGAGCGGAAGACTCCAGGAGATGCTTTTCCCTTCCCTCTTCTCTTTTCTTTCTATACCTCTCCATTTTTTACCTACCAAACACTACCTGAACTTATATTGTGACCAACTATCTTGAATTCCCTTCCGTAAAGATCTTTTTATTTCCGACTGTTTCTTAGCAAAGACCCTTTTAACCTTTCTACGTTGGTGGATACCAAGCAGGCAGCCATGGCTCTCTATATTCCTAAACTTAGACAAGAAATCCTCCACGTATTTATTTTTTGATTACTATTTTGCACCTAAGACAAGATAAGGAGTATGTGTGGAATCACAGAAGGTGCTGGGACATAAAAATCTCTGAACCATAAACTTGCAATTAGTAAGAATTATACCAAGAGGTACTGAGCATATGGTTTTAGAAAAGGAACAATTCTATGGATCATTCTTAGTACTTCGAGATTGAGGACTAGCTTGCAATTTGTACTGAAACACAGGCTAATATCCCCAATTCCTCCCTCTTTCCTGGCCCCAATGCACTTGATCCTGCATCTCCAACAGAAGGTGCCATTCCCTACCCCCACCCCATGGTTAGAGGGAGAACTGCACTGTCATTGGGGGTTATATTTGCCTGACCTTTTGCATACTCACATTAGGCAGTGATGACTATTTCTGGACTGCAAAATACTAACTGAAGAACAGATAGATTATATAGTGTGCCTTCTAAGTGGCATGTTGCTATGGTTTCTCACTGAAAGAACAGAATTCTCTCCTGTTAGGTCATCCAAAATCTGCAGGATTGCACCAAAATGCTTCTGCAAAGTAATGGACTGTCCTTTGAACACAATGCCATCTATATGATCAAATCCAGTCTCAAATTATCAGGGAACATGATGTGTTTGTGAAAGAACGTATTTATTGAATGCAGTAGGATTTGCAGGACATTTAGACTAAAACTGAGGTACTGACCTCTGTTGATAAGGCGCCTTTCCAATATTTATTATCTGTGTCCTTTATGCCAGAAGTTATTGAGACTGAACCACCTGGGCATGCCAATGGGAGCACAGCACACCTGTGCTTACAAACCTCCAAAAGCTTCTCACTGCTCTTAAGATCAAATCCAAATCCTTTCTCATGGCCTAGCTGTTCTCGGTATGGTCAAACCCCAGACAACTCTAGTCTCACCTCACTTCACCCCAATCTTCCTCCCCCAAGTCACAATCTGCTACATCACCTTCTTTTACTTCATTCAAAGCTTCCTATAAAACATCATTTTTTCCCTGCAATAGGGTCTTTGTACATGCTATATCTTTTGCTTGGAATGCCTTTCCTGGCCTACCTGAACTCTTACAAATCTTACAAATCTCATATTAAATACCACATCCTGGGGCACCTGGGTGGCTTAGTCAGTTAAGCTCAGGGTCGTGAGATCAAGCCCAATGATGGGCTTCATGCTGGTCATGGAGCCTGCTTAAGATTCTCTCTGTTAGGGCACCTGGGTGGCTCAGTTGGTTAACAGTCTGCCTTCAGCTCAGTTCATGAGCCCAGGGTCCTGGGATCAAGTCCCACTTCTGGCTCGCTGCTGAACAAGGGGCCTGCTTCTCCCTCTCCCTGCCTCTCTGCCTGCTTATGCTCTCTCTCTCTCTCTCTCCCCCTCACTCTACCTCAAATAAATAAATAAAATATTAAAAAAAAAAAAAGATTGTCCCTCTCTCTCTCTTTGCCCTTCCTCCATCTCAAAAAAATAAATAAACACTACCTTCCGGGATATCCATCACTCCAATTACATTAAGTTGCCATTTATACCCTCTGACAGAACTCTGCACTTTATTTCAGAGCATGCATCAATATTTGAAATTAGTTGTATATTCCTGATTAGTATATATCTCCTCTATTAAAATAAAGCCTTGAAGTCACAGGTATATCTTTTTGGTCTGCTATATTCCCAGAACTTACTATAAAACTTAGTAGTAGACATTAAATATTGAATGAATGAATCATCCCACTGACTTCAATCCCATTTACTTAGTAATTAGAAGGGACTGAATGTCTATTTACTTACTTATCCATTGAGCAAGTATTAAAACTGAGGAAAAGTCAATGAGGTCTTGCCCTTAGGTAGCTTATGAATATAGTATGGGGAAATATTCCAGGAAAAACAAATAGCTATATACAAATGAAACAGTAACTTGCATGGAACATTTTTTCTTGCCTCCTGGGAACCTACCAACAATCATGGGTAATTAATGCCTACACATTGCAGAGTTGTGCTAGACACATCTCTGAAAAGCTTGCTAAAAAATTACCGGTCCACTAGTAATGCTTGGTTCATCACAAACCTCCAACTAGGATAAAAGAAACCCAGAGATTCAGTAAGGAAGAGAGAGTACATGAGGGGTATTTGTGGGAATAGAGTGCTGTGACATTTATCCCCTCTTTCCTCAAACCACATAAAGGGTCAGCAAGAGAATCCTTTGGGGAGATTGGAGAACAAAGATCCAGAATGTCTGGGCAGAGAAAGGTAGCTGATCCAGAGCCATCCTGAAAGGACTTCTGCTTCAAGACAAAGGGCACACCAGGAATGCATTGCCAATGGGTAGAAGCTAAGAGGATGTCAACAGCCTAAGAGGGCCGTGCTTGTTCTTCATAGAGTATCTAAAAGACCCTTACCTGTGCCCCACAATAGGAAGAGCCAGAAGGTTACCCTTGTCATGAAAGAAAGAACCAGTAATCAAACTGACCAACATCAGAGAAGTAATATTTTGCCCTTTCTCTGTAAATCTGGTGTGAATGCATGCACACGCACACACACATTCATACACACTCTATGCTCAACCCTAGAGGAGCCAGAAGCAGCAGAGTGAATGGAAGGATCAGGTGAACAAGCAGAACCAAAGAATGAACCACATTGCTCTTTCCCACTGGCAGACGGGAATCAAGGGTCAGGCCTGGGGGTGGAAAAGGATGGATAGAGAGAAACCTTGAATAGGATGAGAGATTAAAGTTTTGATTTAGGTTGTATTAGAGTTCATAGTTCCTGATAATGAGAATGTTCAAATACCTGAAAGTATGTGACATTTGCTGAAGATATCTTCCGAGATTGGAAAAGGTGATCCAGAGTTTAGTTGAGGGCAGTGCTTGGAAAATAATAATGCTGATTGCTGATTCTACCTTCTCAAGTCCAGTCTGTCCAATAAACCAACCACATAAAACCAAAAATTATAAGTTCAATTGGAAGAGTAAAAATAAAATACTATAGGCTATCCAAGTTGATGTAACCAACTAAGACCCTTCTCTGCTTAGGAAATTACTTAACTTAGCAACCAATGTTCTAGGAATATTAGAAATAATAGAATAACACTTGTACCTATTACATATGTAAAATGCATTCATATTTTTCTCTTCCTTCAGCAGAAATTATTCATGAAAAAGATGAATTTCTCAATTCCCAGGAAAATTGCAACTGTGAATAATTCAATAATTTTTGTGAATGTAAAATGACAATATATTACATCCAAATATGTTGTCCTATGCAAAGAACTTCAATGACAAATGTCTCTCACTCACTCATAACTACCCTGGGTAATTGGTAGAGAAAATGTTACAGGACTTCCATTTTATAAGCAAGGAATGTGAGACCAGAACAGGGGTCTGCAAATTACGACCCACTACCTATTTTTGTATGGCCCATGAGCTAAAAATGGTTTCTACATTTTTAATTCACTGAAAAAATCAAAAGACAAATAATATTTAATGACACATGAAAATGATATGTACTTAAAATTTCACTATTTATAAAGTTCTAATGAAACACAACCAATGTTGTTCATTTACATATTGTTTATAGCTGCTTCCATACTGTAATAACAGGAATGAGTAGTTGTGACAAAGACTGTATAGCTGGCAAAGCTTAAAATATTTACTATTTTCCCATTAAGAAAATATTTCCTGATCCCTGCTCTAAGAGGTCAAATGACATCTAATTTCACATGCTTCGTTAGCTGCACAATAGTCATAAAACCACTGAGTCAGGACATAAATCATTTCATCATATTTCCTATATATATTGATAGTGTTTATGTATTTTTATTTCCCCCTTCTGTTGGGCCACCAAATTTTCTTCTGGAAAACAAAAGTTCATAAAACTCATAAAACCTTTGTTTAGAATGCCCTTCCCCCCATATTTGGCCTGCCTTAAATCTTACAAATCCTCCAGATCTCACATTAAGTACCACATCCTGAGATACTGATCATCCTAATCCAAACTGAGTTTTCTTTTATGCTTTCTGACAGGACTCTGCACATTCTCTTCAGAGCACTCATCAAAAGAGTGCTATGAACTGGGCAGAACCTTAACAATCATACAATCCAGAAGCCAGCAAACTTTCTACAAAGGGCCATATATTTAATATTTTAGGCTCTTCAAGGCCATACAATCTCTGCAGCAACTTTTCAAAAGTCTGCCATTATAGCACAAAACCAGCTATAGGCAATACCTAAATGAGGGAGCATGGTTGTATTCCAATTAAACTTTATTTACGATAGGCAGCTAGCTGAATTTGGCCAGTAGTTGCTGTTTGCGAACCCCTGATATAGCTCATACCCTCATCTTAGTTTCATTGGATTTTTCACGCCCTGGAATTTATCACAGAACCCAACTTAGAGCAGACCTGCACTTGATAAATTTTTGAGGAAAGGAAAGAAAGAAAGGAAAGAAAGAAAGAAAGAAAGAAAGAAAGAAAGAAAGAAAGAAAGAAAGAAAGAAAGAAAGAAAGAAAGAAAGAAAGAGAAAGAAAGAGAGAGAGAGAGAGAGAGAGAGAAAGAAAGAAAGAAAGAAAGAAAGAAAGAAAGAAAGGAAAGAAAGAAGAAAGAAAGAAAGAAAGAAAGAAAGAAAGAAAGAAAGAAAGAAAGAAAGAAGAAAGAAAGAAAGGAAGAAAGAAAGAAAGAAAGAAAGAAGAAAGAAAGAAAGAAAGAAAGAAAGAAAGAAAGAAGAAAGAAAGAAAGAAAGAAAGAAAGAAAGAAAGAAAGAAAGAAAGAAAGAAGAAAGAGAAGAACACAGGGACACAAGCAAATGTATTCATTTTTTGGAAATGGTTCACAATATATTTAGGGGAACAAGTTATACACAAGTGAAAATATCTCAAGGTACAAAGCCATGTATCAAAAGTGGCCCAGATACTGTGGGCCATCTGAACTCATAAGAAGGAGACGCCATAGGTAGGATAGAATTTGACTTCGTACTGAAATTTATTGCTTGTCTTGGGTTTTTTTTGGGGGGGGGATGGTGGCATTAATTAAATTTGTACAAAGAAGGTCATCACTTACACATAAAAACTCACTATTTTTATTTATTTTAATTCCAGTATATTTTACATACAGTGTTATGTTAGTTTCAGGTGTACAATACAGTAATTCAACAATTCAAAAATTACTCAATGCTTATCATGGTAAGTATAGTATTTAATCCCCTTCATCTATTTCACCCATCCCCCACCCACCTCATCAGTTTGTCCTCTATAGTTAAGAGTCTGTTTTTGGTTTGTCTTTTTTTCTTTGTTCAAAAACTCACTATTTTTAAAACATGACATAAATCTTTTTTGTAGAACAAGAAGCCCTTGAGGGGCGCCTGGGTGGCTCAGTCAGTTAAGTGTCCAACTCTTGATTTTGGCTCAGGTCATGATCTCAGTGTTTTGTGGTGGAGCCCAATACAGGCTCCGAGCTCAGCTGGGAGTCTGCTTGAGATTCTCTCTCCCTCTCCCTCTCCTCTTCCCCCTTGCTCTCTCTCTATCTCTCAAATAAATAAATAAATCTTAAAAAAAAAAAAAGCCCTTGAGTGGTACATATAATCATTTTTGTTCTAGGATTTGAGTATATTAGATTTTCTTAAGACATGGCACATTTTTGTTTGAAGCAATAGAATCCCAAACAAGGAATTTCCTTAGGCCAGTGGTTTTTAAATTTTAGGGTGTTAAAGAATCATCTAGAGAGATTTTAAGCATAGAGATTCCTGGGTCTCACCTTGGACCTTCTGAACCAGAATCTCCAAGTTACAAGGGAATATCCATCTTAAAAATTTCTCCCTCACGTAAATCTTCTGCAATTAGTCTGTGGAGAAACTTCATTAGGCTTTTGTTTTAACGGAAATTGAACTTTGGTATTAATGGTAAAGATGTTAGGATTTCATGGAAAAAACACTTTATAGAAGAGAGTAAATGTCAGTATGTCAAAGTCCATAGTTTCCTTGCTAATTTTTTCCAGGTATCTTCCAGATACTGATCACCTTCCAAGATTTCAAATTTTCTGTCTTCAATTGACAATACATTAATTTAAAGGAGGACTATGTATTATTTAATATCATTTGCCTTCTTTTTTAGATTTCTCAATGCATTAACTATACATCTAAAAATTAGACCGCTTATACATTCACCAATTATCCTATGAAGTTATAGAAAGGTTGTGTGTTGTTTTATTTTGAAGCCATTTTTATAATCTTGAAAAATCAAGCTGTTCTTTAAATAGGCACAGTGTCATGAATTCAGAGTGTCTTTTGTTAATATCTGGTACCCCAAACTGGTGACAGGTCCAGTTGTCATTACCAGTGAATGCATGCCAGACACTAACGAAGCATAGTATTTAAGAACTTAAATTTTTCATTCTCCCTACTGTCGAGCAAAATGTTCCCTCCAGAAGGACATTTTCAACCATCAGGCTGGCAAGCCTTGGTCACTGAGCTGTATTACTAGCATGTATGAAGTCAAAATATGTTTGTGCAAATGCTCATGAACAAAATCCTATCTCCTTTGATCATCCCTCCTAGGAAGAATCAATTCTTCATGCTTTAATGTGAAAAGATCTGGAGCCATAATGAGAAAAGCTAATTAACTGAGCACTTACTATATACCAGACACCTTAAATATCAGTATCAGTTTGTCATAATGACAGCCTGTGATGGAGGTTCCATTATCATCTCATTTTACAGATGAGAAAACTGGAGATTAACTGCCCAAGGCCACATAGTTATTAAATAACAGAGATGAGATATGGACTTGTGATCAACTGACTCCAAGCCCTGTGCTACATTATTTCCCAAAAACTACGAGATCCTGGTGAACTGGAATGAGCATCAGGCTGAGATCCAAGAGATAAATGTTCTTCTCTCAGCTGTGACACTACATAACTGGCTAGTTTTGACCATGATATTTCCCCTCTTTGGGTTTCCATTTCCTCTTTTACAAAAAGTGGTGATTGGACTACTAGATGAATAATAAAATTGCTTCCAACACTAATATACCATGATTTAAGAGCAGCCACTTTGCACAAAAAAAGGAAGACCAGAAAGACAATGGGAGCCATCTGGATGTGAAAATGATGAATGGCAAAAGCTGTTGGAGCAGATAGTCTCAGATTAGCATTCAGTGCCACGGGGTCCACACACCACATTGCGTCTCCTGCAAATTGCCTGCAGCTGCACTGATCTAGAGGCCATTTAGAGTTCGGAACCCTTCACAAATTGTTCAAGGTAGTTGGTCTTGGGCTTCCCAGGAACGCACTAGCCCCATAAAATTACATGTCTTGTGATTTTGCCAACTCTGCTGTTAGAGGTGGAACAAAGTTTGTTTGTTTGTTTGTTTGCTTTGAACTCAATTATCACTTCATTTTAGATAGAAAAGATGCCTTTGCAGATTCTTTCCTGAGTAGCTGATTGTGGAGGATTTTCACATCAGACAAAAAATGAAAACCATCTAAAGAAACAATGATGAGAGAAAAGCCACAGTATTCTCAGGAGCCATGAGTCTGCATGCACTTTTAAAGGGGCAGGCTTCCAACACACATGCCCCGATCCATCCATAATGCTTTTCTCAAGATTCTCACAGATATTTAGGAACTTATTATTACTATTCATTCATATATGGAGATCCTACAGAAATCTCATTCTTCTCTCTGTCCTATGTTAACTGTAAGTTTCCCAACATATGATTCTCGCAAAGTAGTGCTGGAGATGACAAAGGAGAATTCCATCATGGCATACAGAGCAGAGCAAAGAGTTCTAAATCTAATAGCACACATTCTCGTTCCTTAAAATTTTCAAAGCCATCTTCACCACTGGGAATTTTTCAATGGCTATATTTTGTCTCAAAATCCTAGCCTCAATTATCATGTTGTTTGACCCTTTCCCCAAGTCCCTGGCTCCTGAAACCCTTGAGATACCCTCTCAAAAATCAAATACCTGTCATATTCTTTTTTTTTTTAAGATTTTATTTATTTATTTGAGAGAGAGCATGAGCAGGGGGAGGGGCAGAGGGAGAAGCAGACTCCCCACTGAGCAGGGAGCCCAACATGGGGCTCGATCCCAGGACCCTGGGATCATGACCTGAGCTGAAGGCAGCCGCTTAATGGACTGAGCCACCCAGGCGCCCCTGCCTGTCATACTCCTACACAGAAAAATTGGCTATTTATATTGCCCTCTCCTTCCAAACTGTGTCCAGATCTTATTTCCTCATACTCCCAAAGAACTCTGCCACTAGCATGCTAATTTACAGAAAAACACCTGGGACAGGGGCGCCTGGGTGGCTCAGTTGGTTAAGCGACTGCCTTCGGCTCAGGTCATGATCCTGGAGTCCCGGGATCGAGTCCCGCATCGGGCTCCCTGCTCAGCAGGGAGTCTGCTTCTCCCTCTGACCCTCCCCCCTCTTGTGCTCTCTCTCAAATAAATAAATAAAATCTTTAAAAAAAAAAAAAAACACCTGGGACATCATTTGCTATTACCCAATCTTTGTAGAACCATAATTGAACATAAATGGGGCTCCACATAGTCCAGTCTCACACAGTGTATTACTCAAGGAAAAAAATAATAATTCTGATTCTGATTCTGACTCAAAGTATTCAAAAAGATTCCTTTAAAAAAAACTCACCACATCATATCTTAAAATTCTTGTCCCAGTTCTCTGCACCCCAACTTTCATGTTAACTTCCCAAAATTGTTCTTCCCAGTTGATGATTACCAGAGGGGAAGTGGAGGAGATGGGTTAAATAGGTGATGGGGATTAAGAAGTTCACTTGTCATGATGAGCCCTAGGCAATGTATGGAATTGCTGAATTACTATATTGTACACCTGAAACTAATATAACACTTACGTTAACTATACTGGAATGTAAACAAGACAACAAATGAAATGCAGCTGAATCTTGCAGTGACAACTATCATACCTTGAGTTCTTAAGACAAAAAATACAATATGCCAGAAACAAATTAAAGTTCTTTTTGACATAGTAAAATAAAAGACATGACTGAAAAGAGGTTTAATTTGAGAACTGTACCTGAAAAATGACAGCTGTGAATTGATTTGATGGAACAACAACTATTAGAGGGAACCAAAAACAACTATTTGCTACAAATGCAAAAGAATAGTATGAACAGTGTATTTGTAGCTTTAGGCAATATTCAGGCAACAGAACAAAGCAGACCCCATATTTTAAAATCCAGTCCAACTGAGTGTTGACAGCAGAATGCAAATATACAAGAGATCCTAAATCAGTTAAGGTTCATTGACTGCAAATAATAGAAAAGCTTCTAACTAACTTAATCAAAATAGGACATTATAGTAGTCCCCCTTATCTTCAAGGGCTACATTCAAAGACCTCCACTGGGGGCGCCTAGGTGGTGCCATAGGTTAAGTGTCCAACTCTTGGTTTCAGCTCAGGTTGTGACGTCAGGGCTGTGATCTCTGGGTCCTGAGATCGAGTCGCACGTGGAGCCCTGGGTCCAACCCCAGCCTTGTGCTCCACACTCAATGTGGAGTTTGCTAAGTTTCTCCCTCACCTTCTGCCCCTCACCCCCGTGCTTGCTGTCTCTCTCTCTCTCTCTCTCTCACTAAGATAAATAAATAAATCCTTAAAAAAACAAAGACCCCAGTGATGCCTGAAACCACAGATAGTACTAAACCCTATATACAATATGTTTTTCCCTATACACACATATCTGTGATAAAGTTTAATTTATGAATTAGGAACAGTAACAGATTAACAAGAATAATAGTAAAATAAAACAATTACAACAATATGGTATAATGAAAATTATGTGAATTTCATCCCCTCTGCCACAAAATATTTTATTGTGCTGCCCTCACCCTTTTTCTTCTTGCGATGAGGTCAGATGAGAAAACGTCTATGTGATGAGATGAAGTGAGGTGAATGACGGCAGCATTGTGACTTAATACTAGGCTACTACTCACCTTCCAACAATACATCACAAGAAGGATCACCTGCCTCTGGGCCACAGTTGACCATGGGTAACTGAAACTGCAGAAGGTGAAACTGCGTATAAGGGATAAGGGGGGGACTACTATATTATAAAAATGAAAGAATGCATAGGATAGAGAGGAAGGTTTAAATCTGGCCACCTATCTCCTCTACTAGAAATGCTTAAATTTCTTTTAAGTATAATTAAGATCAAAACCAAACCATTAATATTACCTATACACCATGCATGGCCTGGCCCCTTCCTGCCTCTCCAGCAGTTTATTTCATGTCTCTCTCCCTTCATTTCTAGGCTCCAGTCAGACCTCCCTGTTTTCTTCTACCATTGTCCTCTAGCCACAGGGCCTTTGCACATATTCTTCCCACTTTCTAAATGCTTCCCTCCACACACCCCTTCTTCAACTAGTTCTCATGTATGTATCCTTCAGACAGAAGCTCAAGCTATACTTCTCAAGTAAGTGAGTTTGGTGATGGATATATACATAAAAATTTAAACAACAAAAAAATATTATTAACTACCTCAGGAAACAAAAAAATTTGTGAGAGAAAGGAAAAATAAGTATTGTATACCACATGACTAAGGCATGAATATGTTTACAGACAGCAATCCTAGTGCCAAACACTGAGTTTTCTAGACCAAGTTATGACAGAACTCTAATGAGTATGAGTGAAGGGTGAAGAGAACGATTACATATGTGAAGAAAAAGGGGTGAAAGAAAGCCAAATCTTTATGTTCCTTTACAGAAAGGTCACCAAAAAGTGCCTAAAAGTGAAAAATCAAGACATAACACAAAAACCTGCTATTTAGAATTTTGAAGATAAATACCAAAAGAAATAGCTGGAAGGGTTCAAAGTATTTGCCTCTGGAGGACTGGGAACAGGAGAAGCAGGAAATAGGGTTGGGAGATGACTACTGACTTTAAAATAAGTCTTGAGAAATCATTTGACTCTTAAAGTCAGCTATACATATAACTTTAATTTTTAAATGACAATATTTTTAAGAAGCAGTAAATGTGCTAAAGGGAAAGTAAAATATGAAAAATACAATAAGAGTGAAGCTAATGTATGTTGTAAGAATTTGTGCCTCTCCTAGAGCTGGGCCACCAATTTGATCTTCTCTAGCAGTATACTTTTTGAAAGAACTTTTAGCCAAAAATCTTGTTCTCAGAAAAATAGAAATCTCAAGATTACAATTAGCACATTATGTCTAAAAAGGCATCCTCAATTAAAACTGTTCATTGAAAAGCTACCGGTAGAGTTCCCGGAAGTATTAGGTCTCTGGGAAAAGCCTATCTAGAAGAATTCCTTCTCCAAAAGGCATCAGGACCATCAGTGACATTTCTTTCTAAATGAAAAAAATGATGTTTGATGACCCACATATGTGATAAGGCAATTATTTCTGATACAGAAAAGAATGAAGGTCATGTTCTGTACAGAAAACGCATAAGCTTGAGAATTAGGAGAAATGAGCTTTGGACCCATCCTAATACAATAGTCATAGGCTAGATGTGGTACTGAATATCTGCAATGTTGCTGTCCAAATTGAGATGTTCTATAAATGTAAAATATGTAATGGCTACTAAAACATTTAAAATCACATGGGTAGTTTGTATATTTCTGTTGGACAATTCTGCTCTAGTCTTGGCTCTTTATTTAGTGGTTTCATGGTGGCAATATTATTGCAAGTCACTTGGGCTTCAATTTGAAGTGTGAAATGGGAGTTAGAGAGATATCCTCTAAAATCCCTTCTAATCCTAAAGCATGATAGAGACTAATGAATTCTAGACTTGAAAAGCCAGTGGATGGTTCCTTCAAATGGCTCCCACCACCACATTGAGCTTCCCTCCCTGCCACCATCAACCCCATCCAGACATCTTTACCAAATGCTGCCTTGACTACTCGTTGATATATGTCCTGTCTGAAAAGCTTTACAATTATTTTATCACATCCTAATTCCTGCTTGAGGAAATCAGTGTTATCAGCCTGTTTGTCAGATGAGGAAACAGGCTTCAAAAGGTTGAGTGACTTGGGAAGAGCTCAGAGGCAGCATGTGAAGGAGTCATTATCCACATTCCTCTGAATCCAACACCTGAGTCTTCATTTGTGTGCTCTGCCTCCCTTTACAGAATCCAAACTGGTTTTCCTTTGCCACCTAAAGGATAGCCTCAGCTCTTTTAGTCAGTACATTTCTCCTGTTTATCTTCCATCCCCACATCCTCAGCTCCTGAAGGGGATGATTAATGAACAGTATGCACCACTATATTCTGAAGTTCTGTGTCACTTGTTTTAAAATGAATATTATACTTTAAGGTATGCCTATAAAATAATGTGAAGTGGTTGGTTTTTAAGAATAAATATCTCAAAAGACATACCCATGACTATTGTCCACTTCAGATGAATACTTTGAATAGTTATTCCAACATTGTTCTTAATGAAAAAAAAAAGAAATTTAACCTCTCTTTATAAATTGTCTTGGGAGCCAACAATACATTTCTTTGAACGCCTGTGGCACAAATTTTCTTTTTCTTTATGTATTGTTTTTGTCATACAGAGAACAAGATATCAAAATGACTCAAGAATCAAGCTGAAGAAATTCCTAGTGGCCTAAGAAGGGACAATTTGAACATGAAATAATAATAATAACTCAAATATAGTCATAATAATAATATGACTCAAATATAGCAAATATTTGAAAAACCATACTGAAAAAAAGAACTCATTTATCAGCACTGGAACTTGCTATGTCACCAACTCATACTCAAAATTGACAAATTAAGGGAATAAATCAAGCATTTAGCCCAACTTTCCTATATGAATTATATTTCAAAAAAGTTAGTAGCTGCTGAGGAAAAAGTCCTTTACAGAACATTTTTAGCTAATAAATGCAAAAAGAATGATAAAATTAGAAAATTACCATTTTGCAACCCCTAATAAAATAATGGGTCAGGTCAGGGCAATTATCAGCACAGATGCTAAGACCATTAGGTGAAATGTGGTGAACAACTTTATAAGGAAGAGATCAGACTGATACTATCTGAAAACAGAACATTCAAAATTATGTATCTCTTCAAGTGATGTAATAAAGAGTACAAAGCACTTGCTAAAAAAAAAAAAAAAAAAAAAAAAAAAACACTAAATCTAATCAAGCAACCAATTCTAACTTCCTCTTTTTTTTTTTTTAAGATTTTATTTATTCATTTGAGAGAGAGAGAGCATGAGCTGGGGGTGGGGGCAGAGGGAGAGAGACAAGCCATCTCCCTGCTGAGCAGGGAGCCTGACACAGGCTCAATCCCAGGATCCTGAGATCACGACCTGAGCCAAAGTCAAACACTCAAGTGACTGAGCCACCCAAGCATCCCCTAACTTCCTATTTAAAGAAATATAGAGAAAAAGTTAAACACCAGAAGAAACCAATCAGCCACATTCAGAATCCAGCACATTCTGCAGGACAATTAACTTCATTTACTCAATAAATAGCATTCTTTAACAAAGAAAAAAAGAGAGAGAGAGAGACCTTTGTAGATTAAAAGAATTAAGAATATAAAACTCAAATACATGGATGTATTTGAGTAGCTCATGGGTGGCTCAGTCCGATAACCCTCCAACTCTTGATTTTGGCTCAGGTCATGATTTCCAGGTGGTGAGATTGAGTCCCACATTGGGCTCCATCCTCAGTGGGGAGTCTGTTTGAGATTCTCTCCCTCTCCCTCTGCCCCTCCCTCCATTTGCATATGCACACACGTGTGCCCTCTCTCTCTCTCTAATAAATAAATAAATCTTTAAAAAAAGAATATAGGGGCACCTGGGTGGCTCAGTCAGTTAAGCGGCTGCCTTCAGCTCAGGTCATGATCCCACGGTCCTGGGATCAAACCCCACATCCTGCTTGCTGGGGAGCCTGCTTCTCCCTCTGCCTCTGCCTGTCATTCCTCCTGCTTGTGCTTTCTCTCTTTCTCTTTCTGTCAAATAAATAAATAAAATCTTAAAAAAAAAAAGAATATAAAAACCAAATACAATGTGCACACCTTGTTGGGACCCTGATTCAAACTAATTAAAAAAAAAACAAAAAAACAAAACACTTTTGAAATAATCAAGTAAACTTGAATATAGACTGGATATTAGATAATGTTAAGAAATTGTTAGGTATGATAATGGCATTGTGATTGTGTTAAAAAAATATGCCCTTATATGTCAGGGATGCATAATAAAGTAGTAACTAAAGTTATCAGACATGAGGGCACCTGGGTGGCTCAGTCAGTTAAGCATCTGCCTTGGGTTCAGGTCATGATCCCAGGGTCTTGGGATTGAGCCCCATGTGGGCCTTCCCATTCAGCTGGGGGTCTGCTTCTCTCTCTCCCCCTACTCCTGCCCCCACTCATGCTCTTTATCTCTGTCAAATAAATAAATAAAATATTTTTTTAAGAAGTTATCAGACATGATATTTGGGATTTGCTTTATTTTTTTTTTTTTATATTTGGGATTTGCTTTAAAGGATGAAATATACCAGCAAAAAACAACTCCACTGCCACAAACAGTAGTAGCAGTTGTAATAGGGATGGGAAATAAAATATGGCTAACAAAATGTTTTATAATATGAAAACTGGATGATAGATACATTAGGGTTCATTATGTTTTTCTTTCTATATACATTTGAAATTTTCCATAATAATATTTTAAGTTTCAAATAATTTGGAAGCAAGTCTTATGAGTGAGGTGTTGATTAAGATGTGTTATTCCATTTTGGTTGAAAATTATGTTTCTCCCATAATGAGTGGTTTTCTTGTGCGTTTCTGAAGGCAATTTCAAAAGAGGAGAACTGGGTTTTGATTACCATTCTGGGTAACCTTGGGCAACCAGGCATCCACACATTTTGCTTTCCTTAACAGTCAACAAAAAGTTCACTTGACCACCAAGGTCTTTTCTAATGCCATTCTAGAGTTGTTTTGCTCTATAATAGAATAATTGGATAAGGGAATGTTTTTTTAATGCAATAATAATTACTTTCTAATAAGTATTCTTTTTTAAATAGTTTAAAAATAGCTTCATTACCTATAATGACTATATTTAATATTTGACCACAGTGATTACACAAGATCAGACATGTTTAAAAGCAATCAATTCTATGAATAATATCTTATGAGAAAACTACATAAATTTGTACTTTTCCAGTAAGAGAGAACCCATCACCCTGGGAAATTCGTGCCTGCTTGTAATAATCCAATTCTGATGGTCTACATGGCTCAGATCACCAGATAAAAGCTTTATCTACCATAACAAGTAGACTGGTTGCCCCATCACACAGCAAAGATTCTTCCAAACAATAATCTGAGACTGTATAGATTAGAAGAAAAAACCTGGAGGTTTCATATTCTTCAAACAGTTGTGCTAACCTTGTGAATCAAATATTACCAACTAAACTAGCCCCTACACCCCCCCACATTTGGTACACACAGAGATGAAGTGAGGCCAGGATGATAATGAACTGTGGGCTTTGGTTTTTTTGTTTTTGCTTCTGTTTTCTGTTTTTTCATTCTCGGTCTGTTATTTTCTCCACAACTCTGTTCTATACTCTTTCAGTTCCTTGAAACACTTCCAATTAAGATCATACAAATCACTCATTCAAAATATTTCTATACCTTTCTTTTGATAATTTTAATTTAATTCAATTCAGTTTAATTCAATTGCTAAATTGCTACTGTATGATTTGATTCTTAAATTATTTTTTATAAGACAGATTTTTCATATTCAATGTTGTCACTCTTTACTTAAGCTGATTTTAAAACTCCAACTCACTCACTGTTTCTCAACAAGGGAGGAAATATAACTTGCAATCAGTAAAATAATTAAACATTTGTACCAGAACATGGTAGATATAATTAACTGCAACTCGAATTAGGTTTAAATCTGAAATATTTGAGTGATGGCTAATTACCTTAAAAAATAAAATTGCAATTATTTGCCTTTATTATTCAATATGAGTACTATTTTTTCTTAATTGCAAATAATGAACCAACCTGTCGATAATTTATATGTTAAAAGATGTCAGATCTAGAAGAGAGTAGAATTTGATGCTGCAGTTTTGAAGTTTCTGGAAATATGTCTGGTTTCTTGCCCTGCCTGAGAGAGTAATCACACCCTACCTAGATCTAGAATTTTGAGAGAATTTATGCAATCATCTTTTGTTTCATTTTTCTAAGCCCTTTCAAGGTAAAATTCTCTACTGTTTGAAGAAATGAGAGGTCTGATGAATGTGAAACAGAGTATTGCTTCTGAATTCCTTCTTGAATTTCATATCAGTTTACAAAATCCCAACTAGATGATTCTGGGTTGAAATGTATGAATTTACCTTGATAAACTTCCAAATACAAATTATGATTATTTGCAAAAGCCCCGTGGGACACAACTTGAAATTTGGGCTGGACTCCATGGCTGTGGGTAGTTGCCCTCATCTCTAGCAAGTGCATGCTCAATGTCATAAAAATGCTCCACCAAGAACACACTCAATAAATACTTGTTAATTAATTAGTAATTTCTATGGCAGCAGATTCAGTTGAATAATGGTGGGATATTAGAAGACTCAGACTACAAAATTTCTTACTGGTTAAGTAGTACCTATGAAATGGTTTTTATCATATTAAACTTCCCTGACTTGAGCTATATCCACATGGTGCAAAGTGAGTAAATATTTGGCAGTTTTTGCATTTATTTGTTAAGGAGAGATATACAAACTAGATCTGTATTTCAAACCCAACAGTGTGATGGTAGGCATTGACCAAGTAAATACAAAGAATATCAAAAACCTGTTTTGTTCTTGGAGAAAGACCTAATTAATCACTTCAATGTCCAACACAACTTGAGGTTTGCTTTTCACAAAATGCTGCCACAGACATCTTATCTTTTCCTTCCTTTTTCAACAACAGTGTGAGGTGGTATTATTATCAGTATTATTATACGTTGGAAGAAACTGAGACTTGGAGAACTTCAATAGCTTAACCATGGCCATAGCAAGCAATAGCACCAAAACTGAAATCCATGTCTTCTAACTCCAATACTTGAACACATTCTACCCCAAAAGGTCAACTTCTATTTCAGTTATTCTTTAATTCTTCCAACCTGCTCTCTTGTTTTTTGAATGTAACATCATAATGAAAAAAGAATTAGGTTACATTAAATAATTGTGATGAGGAAAACTGTCAAAAATAAAGATAGGCAATGTTTTGATTTGCGAACTTTTGCTTTGAAAGTTTATAAAATGAATGGCATGAAACATGGAGCCTACAAGTTGACCTTTCTCATTAAGAATCTTTTTCCCCAAACTGAGAGTTTTCCCCTAAGGTCAGGAACATGATAGGGATGTCCACTCTCACCACTGTTGTTCAACATAGTACTGAAGTCCTAGCTTCAGCAATTAGACAACAATAAGAAATAAAAGGCATCCAAATCAGCAAAGAAGTCAAACTTCCACTCTTCACAAATGACATGACACTCTATGTTGAAAACTCAAAAGACTCCACCCAAAAATTGCTAGAACTCATTCAGGAATTCAGCAAAGTGGCAGGCTATAAAATCAATGCACAGAAGTCAGTTGCCTTTCTATACACTAACAATGAGGCAAAAGAAAGAGAAATCAAGGAATCAATCCCATTTCCAATTGCCCAAAAACCATGAGATACCTAGGAATAAACCTGACCAAAGAGGTAAAGGATCTGTACTCTGAAAACTATAGAACACTTATGAAAGAAATGGAGGAAGACACAAAGAAATGGAAAAACACTCCATGCTCATGGATTAGAAGAACAAATATTGTTAAAATGTCTATGCTACACAAAGCAATCTACACATTCATTACAATCCCTATCAAAATACCATTAACTTTTTCACAAAGCTGGAACAAATAATTCTAAAATTTTAAGGAACCAGAAATGACCCCAAATGCCTGACTTCAAGCTATTTTACAAAGCTGTGATCATCAAGAAAGTATGGTACTGGCACAAAAACACATAGATCAATGGAACAGAACAAAGAGCCCAGAAATGGGCCCTAAACTCAATGGTCAACTAATCTTGGACAAAGCAGGAAAGAATATCCAATGGAATAAAGACAGTCTCTTCAATAAATGGTGCTGGGAAAATTGGACAGCCACATGCAGAAGAATGAAACTGGACCATTCTCTGACACCATACACAAATATAAACTCAAAATGGATGAAAGACCTAAATATGAGACAGGAATCCATCAAAATCCTAGAGGAGAACACAGGCAGCAACCTCTGTGACCTTGGCTACAGCAACTTCTTGCTAGACACATCTTCAAAGACAAGGGAAACAAAGGTAAAAATGAACTACTGAGATTTCATCAAGATAAAAAGCTTTTGCACAGCAAGGAAACAGTCAACAAAACTAAAAAACAACCTACAAAATGGGAAAAGATATTTGCAAATGACATATCAGATAAAGAGCTAGTATCCAAAATCTATAAAGAACTTATCAAACTCAACACCCCCAAAAAAAAAAAAATCCAATCAAGAAATGGGCAGAAGACATGAACAGACATTTCTCCAAAGAAGACATACAAATGGCCAACAGACACATGAAAAGATGCTCCACATCACTTGGCATCAGGGAAACACAAATCAAAACCACAATGAAATACCACTTCACACCAGTCAGAACAGCTAAAATTAACAAGTCAGGAAACAACAGATGGCAAGGATGCAGAGAAAGGGAAACTCTCTTACACTGATCGTGGGAATGCAAGCGGGTGCAGCCACTCTGGAAAACAGTATGGAGGTCCTCAAAAGGTTAAAAATAGAGCTACCTTATGACCCAGCAATTGCACTACTGGGTATTTACCCCAAAGTTACAAATATAGTGATCCAAAGGGGCACATGCACCCCAATGTTTATAGCAGCAATGTCCACAATAGCCAAACTATGGAAAAAGCCCAGATGTCCATTGAAGGATGGATAAAGAAGATGTTGTATGTATATATATATATATGGAATGGAATACTACTCAGCCATCAAAAAAAATTAAATCTTACCATTTGCAACAACGTAGATGGAACTAGAGGGTATTATGCTAAGTGACATAAGTCAATTAGAGAAAGACAAATAGCATATGATTTCACTCACATATGGAATTTAAGAAACAAAACATGAACATAGGGGAAGTGAGAGAAAAATAAAATAAGACAAAATCAGAGAGGGATAGATAAGAGACTCTTAACTATAGGAGACAAACTCAGGGTTGCTGGAGGGGATGTCGGGGGGATGGGGTAACTGGGTGATGGATATTAAAGAGGGCACTTGATGTAATGAGCACACTGGGTGTTATATGCAACTGATTAATCACTAAATTCTACCTCTGAAACTAATAATACACTGTATGTTAATTGTTTTTAATTTTTAAAAAATGAATCTTATTCCCCTTCAGTGAGTGCCAAAAGTTGGAGGCAGGGAGAGGTAGATAGAATGGTCAGTAGAGCTGGAAGCACTCCTTAAATCCCAGACTTATTACAAAAATCTGGGTTCAAATCCAACTCTGTGTTACTGAGCAATACTGAATGTCTCCGAGCCTCTGGGTCCTGTGGGATTAAGTGAAATATCACATGTGTGACTCTGACACTGACAACTGTTCGAAATGACTGCATCTAGCCCAGTATTTCCCAAATGGTTAAGTATGTTGTTTTAGGTATTTTTTACCATCACTACACGTAACAGCTGTGACATATTGAGGTAGATGTAATTATATTGAGCAATTATTATTTTTGGTAGTCTATATATAACTCATCAGATACTGACCAACACATTATCTCAAGGCGCAACCTATTTAATCTGGCATGGCTGATATTGGCCCCCTCCTCCTTGCCTAATCCAAAAACTCGTTCTCTGACCCCTCCTCAACCTCATTCGTCTTTGGCTCTCACCTCCAAGTTCCCCTTAACCTTCCCCTCTTGGGCCTCAACTCCCTGGCTGCACTTTCCCTCAGCCACTCTCTTCCCTAAGGAGGGGCTGTAGAAGACAGGTTACAGATCAGTGAGCCTGAAGGAGGCAAGGCTGTGGCCTGGTGTTCCAGTGCAATGGCATTTAGGAGAAGTAGCTGAGAGAAAGTATAGCATGATTTAACATGGAACAGGCAATAGCCCTTTTTCTCCAAGATTCCTCTTTCCTAAGTTCCTACTGGCAACCCTTTAATTTAGAGCTGTCTTTTGTCTTACATCTCCCTTATTCTCTAGATTCCCTCCCTTCCATCTCTGGGCCCAAACTTCTTTTCCTAAGAACTTCCAGAAAGCCCAGTTCTGTCTTCCCTCACCTGTTCTAGAAAACTCTTTCCTTCTATTTTCTCCTTCATACTTCTTTCTTTATAGTTTTTAATTTTTTTTTTAATTTTTTATTTATTTGCGAGAGAGAGAATGAGAGACAGAGAGCATGAGAGGGAGGAGGGTCAGAGGGAGAAGCAGACTCCCTGCTGAGCAGGGAGCCCGATGCGGGACTCGATCCCAGGACTCCAGGATCATGACCTGGGCCGAAGGCAGTCGCTTAACCAACTGAGCCACCCAGGCGCCCTATAGTTTTTAATATTTTAATATTATTTTCATCCCTCATATTTTAACCTGTTAAAATAAAAAAAGTCTTTTTTAAAATGTTAGCTCAATAATAGTAAAGGTGTGATGGGATATGGGGAAAAAATGAGAAGGATATGCAGAACCTGAAGTTTGAGGAACAATAAACTAACCCAAATCTTTCCCTTTGGAAATGAGAAACTGAAATCCAATGATGTTACATGAATTGCTCAAAGTCACACAGCTGACTAGTGCCAGAACCTGAGCAATCCTCAGCCTTTCTAGCAGCATGTCCCCCAAAGCAGACATATGCAGATTAGCTATGGTTATTCAACACAAAGAGACATAGCATGCCTATTATAAAGAGGCCCAATGCCCCATTCATTTGGATGTAATTAAATGTCCTTTTGTTTAGAGACTTTCCGGCCCCTTCTATTCCTCCATTTTCAATTACAAATTCAAATTGTAGAATAAATGTTTGTTAAGAGTTGAGGAGGGATGTCTGGCTGGCTCAGTCAGTAGGGCATGCAACTCTTGATCTCAGCGTCATGAGACCCTCAAGCTCCATACTGGGTGTAGAGAATAATTTAAAATAAATAAATAAATAAAATAAAACATACCCAAAAATTTTTTTAAAAGAATTGGGGAAAGAGATGTGGCTAGCAAAATATTATCACACAGTTGGCCCTATTAGTGTCTTCTGAGGGAAGATGTACACACAAACACACATACACACACGCTCTAGACTCAGAGGACATTGGTGATTGATTTAAGTAAAAAATGAAAGCTGTATCTCTTTTCTTTTAGTATGAAGAACTAAAATGAGAAAAAAAGTTATACTAGGGATCTTTAAAAATGATGGGGCGCCTGGCTGGCTCAGTGGGTTAAGCGGCTGCCTTCGGCTCAGGTCATGATCCCAGGGTCCTGGGATTGAGCCCCGCATCAGGCTCCCTGCTCAGCAGAGGGCCTGCTTCTCCCTTTCCCTCTGCCTGCCGCTCTGCCTACTTGTGCTCTCTATCTCTCTGTCAAATAAATAAATAAATAAATAAATATCTTTAAAAAAATAAAAAATATAAAAATATAAATAAAAATGCTGAGTGATAACATCTGAAGTTTCTATAGGGACCTCCAAATGCTGCAATCATTCCACTTCTAGAACTTAGTTGATTCTAAGAAAGAAAATAAAGTTAATAAAGATCTATTACCTAATTCTGGGCTGAGGCTGAGTCACTGTGTAAACAAACTTCAGTTACCAGCCTGCTTTCTCAAGGGTGAATCAATTGCCTTGAACAATGAGTATAGTGAGTCTTCCAGGCTTCGTCCTGCAAAATAGAATGACCCTGCATTGTTCTGTGGAAGAATGAAGTACAAGTCAATGTCTTCTGGGTTTGCTTCCTCTCTTCTATTTTGAAATTTGAATTTGTTCAACAAGCCTGCAAAGATGAGCCACTAAGGGAGGAGAGTTGGTACAGTGCCATGAAGGCATGAGAGACAATGAACTTAGTGACCTGGATTCTTTTCATGGCCAAAATAAAATAAAATTCCCAAGTCCCTGGAGAAAGAAAACTTACCAATACATTTACAGTAAGAGGAAAAGGACTAATTAACAGACCTTCCTTCCTTCTTTTTTTCAAGACTCTGCTCTCAGGAAAAAGCTGGGGCACTACTATTCCACTGCCCCTTCTATCACTTACCAACTAGTGAGGCAAAACATTTAAGCTTTATGACTTTCAGCCCCCACCCCCCCCCTCTAAAATAAGATGATACTAATATTACCTACCATTATATTAGTACAAGAATTAAGTGAGATAATACATCTAAAACATCTAGCAATATGCCTGACACACAGTAACCACCCAATAAATAACAGCTATCATTTTTATTATGATGTATGGCAATGACAGTGAATGAACTCTGAACACTTGACCTCCAGAAATCAGATGAATCTAGAGCAACCTTCAAAACCCACACATGTAGGCCTGGAGGCTGATGAGGATATTTAAAGGAAATGAAAATGTGATATTTACCTTTACTGGCATGAGTGAGTTTCTTTTCCTTGCAACCAAAAAAGTTTCAATACCAAAACACTTATCTTGTCTGTTTTAGTGTTCCCACACTAAAAGATGGAGGAATATACTCAAAAGCTTCATGTAAAGAGAAAATAGAAGCTGAATCTGAAAGTACTTTGTAAGCTTAGGTTTGGGGGACTTCCAGGTAAAAATACTCTCCCTCTAGAAACTCTTCTAAAGTAAGAGGAAGGGGATTTTTAAAGGCATGAACCCAAAAGGAAAAGGTGAACAGAACCCAAAAAGGCAGAGAAGAGACAACAGCAACCCTTCCAAGGTGCCAGACGGGTGAGTGACATTGTCTTGGACCTTCTAAACCAGACTAGCTAACACTATCAAGTGACCTCAGTCAACAACAGATGGAGAATAATCCCCCAGCTAAGTCCCATTCAAATTCTTAACCAACAAAATGATGAGACAGTAGGTGTTTGAAGCCATTAATTTGGGGTGATTTATTGTACAACACTGGAATACAGAAGGCAGAATGGGGCTGCTGTCACTGAGACATTGGGCGGAGATCCATTTCTAAATAAGCAAATTGGAGGAGTTCACAAGGATGGTAGCATTTCAGCTGGTCTTAAAGGATAAGTGGAAAACAAGAAGCATTTCACACTGTGTATAGTATAAGCTTGAAGATGTTCTCTCTTTCAGAGGGCTTTTGAGAGCCCTGGATCCTAGTCTGAATATTCCTTCAAATTATGAGGAAACACAAGAGTAAACTAAGAAGTAAAGTTCCAGGTGGTAATGAGAAAGAAAAGTAACTCCATTAAAAATATTAGCTTCTGGGACGCCTGGGTGGCTCAGTTGGCTAAGCGTCAGCTTTTGGCTCAGGTCATGATCTCAAGGTCCTGGGATTAAGTCCCACATCAAGCTCCCTGCTCAGTGGAGAGTCTGCTTCTCCCTCTCTCTCTCCCTCTGCTGCTCCCCCTGCTTGTGCTCTCTATCAAATAAATAAATTAAATATTTTTTAAAAATATTAGTTTCAATTCTAAAAAATAAAATTATGAGAAATACATTATTGCCCAATACCTTTTGAATATTGCTGCCTGCAGAAAGTTTTCCTTACCAATGAAGAGACCCTGAACTTTTAATATAAATATTACTGCTCTTTTTATTGAACTGTATCAGGAAAAGATGATTTCTGTTTCAACTGATAGAATGCCAGTTGAAACCAGCTTAATCAATGAGAAAACTTTATTTATTTAATGAGACTTTATTGACTGAAGACACTTAAAAGTTCAGACATGAAACTGACCTCTGAAAATTCAAATGATAATTTCATTATCTCTCTCCTTCCCTCTGAGTGTTGTGTGTGTTATCCTTTCTTTTTTTAAATTTTTTTTAAAGATTTTATTTATTTGAGAGAGAATGAGAGAGAGAGAGCACAAGAGGGGAGAGGGTCATAGGGACAAGCAGACTCCCTGCTGAGCAGGGAGCCCGATGCGGGACTTGATCCTGGGACTCCAGGATCATGACCCGAGCCAAAGGCAGTCGCTTAACAAACTGAGCCACCCAGGCACCCTGTGTTATCTTTTCTTATCATACAGAGGCTTCTGTCATAAGATGTTGAGCAAGCAATGACTTCAGATAAGACTAAGTCATCCCAGCTTAGTAAACCCAGAGAAAAGAGAGAGCTTCTTGATCCCAGTCCCTCCTTACTAGTATTTAAAATCCCAGGGAAGGTCTCTGATTGGCTGACTTGTTCACATGCCTGCCCTTTCTCCAATTATTGTCAGTGGTTGATAGGGTAATATGATTGGCCAGTGCCCAAAGAAGTAAGTTAATATCATTGGCATCCCTCAAAGAACCACCTATAATGAAGGAACGACAGTTCCCACAAAAGAAGAGGTAAGAGTGCTATGAATCAGAAGAAGGGTAAAAGTGTTCTGGGCTGATATAAAAAAGAGATGCCTAGCACAAGGATGTAATGACTGATTTTTTGTGGTTTTTGAGTGTTTTTGTGTGTTTTTTTTTTTTACTTTTTATTGATTTTTGTATTTTTTTTAAATTTATTAACATATATTATTTGTTTAGGGGTACAGGTCTGTGATTCACAGCCCTCACCATAGCACACACCCTCCCCAATGTCCATCACCCAGCCACCCCATCCCTCCCACCCCCCTCCATTCCAGCAACCCTCAGTCTGTTTCCTGAGATTAAGAGTCTCTTATGGTTTGTCTCCCTCTCTGGTTTCATCTTCTTTCATTTTTCCCTCCCTTCCCCTATGATCCTCTGTCTTTTCTCAAATTCCACATATCAGTGAGATCATATGACACTTGTCTTTCTCTGATTGACATATTTTGCTTCAAATACCATCCATGTCATTGCAAATGGCAAGATTTCATTTTTTGATGGCTGCATAATATACAATTATCTATATATACCACATCTTCCTTATCCATTCATCTCTTGATGGACATCTAGGCTCTTTCCATAGTTTGGCTATTGTGGATATTGCTGCTATAAACGTTGGGGTGCGGGTGCCCCTTTGGATCACTACATTTGTATCTTTGGGGTGAATACCCAGTAGTACAATTATGGGTCATAGGGTAGCTCTATTTTTGACTTTTTGAGGAACCTCCATACTGTTTTCCAGAGTGGCTGCACCAGCTTGCATTCCCACCAACAGTGTAGGAAGGTTCCCCTTTCTCCACAGCCTTGCCAACATCTGTCGTTTCCTGACTTGTTCATTTTAGCCATTCTGACTGGTGTGAAGTGGTATCTCATTGAGGTTTTGATTTGGATTTCCCTGATGCTGAGTGATGTTGAACACTTTTTCATGTGCCTGTTGGCCATTTGGATGTCTTCTTTGCAGAAATGTCTGTTCATGTCTTCTGCCCATTTCTTGGTTGGATTATTTGTTCTTTGGGTGTTGAGTTTGATAAGTTCTTTATAGATTTTGGATACCAGCCCTTTATCTGATATGTCATTTGCAAATATCTTCTCCCATTCTGTTGGTTGTCCTTTGGTTTTGTTGACTGTTTCTTTTGCTGTGCAAAAGATTTTTATCTTGATGAAGTTCCAATAGTTCATCTTTGCCTTTGCTTCCCTTGCCTTTGGCGATGTTTCTAGGAAGAAGTTGCTTCGGCTGAGGTCAAAGAGGTTGCTGCCTGTGTTCTCCTTTAGGATTTTGATGGATTCCTGTCTCACATTGAGGTCTTTCATTCATTTTGAGTCTATTTTTGTGTATGGTGTCAGAGAATGGTCCAGTTTCATTCTTCTGCATGTGGCTGTCCAATTTTCCCAACACCATTTGTTGAAGAGACTGTCTTTATTCCATCGGACATTCTTTCCTGCTTTGTCGAAGATTAGTTGACCATAGAGTTGAGCATCTCTGTTCTGTTCCATTGATCTATGTGTCTGTTTTTCTGCCAGTACCGTACTATCTTGATGATTACAGCTTTGTAATAGAGCTGGAAGTCCGGAATTGTGATGCCACCAGCTTTGCTTTTCTTTTTCAACATTCCTCTGGCTATTTGGGGTCTTTTCTGGTTCCATAAAATTTTAGGATTATTTGTCCCATTTCTTTGAAAAAAGTTATGGTATTTTGATAGGGATTGCATTAAATGTATAGATTGTTCTAGGTAGCACAGACATTTTCACAATATTTATTCTTCCAATCCATGAGCATGGAATGTTTTTCCATTTCTTTGTGTCTTCCTCAATTTCTTTCATGAGTATTCTATAGTTTTCTGCATACAGATTCTTTGCCTCTTTGGTTAGATTTATTCCTCAGGATCTTAAGGTTTTGGGTACAATTTTAAATGGGATCAACTCCTTGATTTCTCTTTCTTCTGTCTTGTTGTTTGTGTATAGGAATGCCACTGATTTCTGTGCATTGATTTTATATCCTGCCACTTTACTGAATTCCTCTATGAGTTCTAGCAGTTTTGGGGTGGAATCTTTTGGGTTTTCCACATAAAGTATCATATCATCTGCAAAGAGTGAGAGTTTGACTTCTTCTTTGCTGATTTAGATGTCTTGTGTTTCTTTCTGTAGTCTGATTGCTGTGGCTAGGACTTCTAATACTATGTTGAATAGCAGTGGTGATAGTGGACATCCTTGCCACATTCCTGACCTTAGGAGGAAAGCTCTCAGTTTTTCCCCACTGAGTATGATATTCGCTGTGGGTTTGTCATAGATGGCTTTTATGATACTGAGGTTTGTACCCTCTATCCCTACACTCTGAAGAGTTTTAATCAAGAAACGATGCTGTACTTTGTCAAATGCTTTTTCTGCATCTATTGAGAAGATCATATAGTTCTTGTTCTTTCTTTTATTAATGTATTGTATCACACTGATTGATTTGCAGCTGTTGAACCAACTTTGCAGCCCAGGGATAAATCCCACTTGGTCATGGTGAATAATCCTTTTAATGAACTGTTGGATCCTATTTCCTAGAATTTGGGGAGAATTTTTGCATCCATGTTCATCAGGGAAATTGGTCTGTAATTCTCCTTTTTGATGGGGTCTTTGTCTGGTTTTGGGATCAAGGTAATGGTGGCCTCATAAAATGAGTTTGGAAGTTTTCCTTCCATTTCTACTTTCTGGAACAGTTTCAGAAGAATAGGTATTAATCTTCTTTAAATGTTTGGTAGAATTCCCCTGGGAAGCCATCTGGCCTGGGCTCTTTTTTGTTGGGAGATTTTTGATTACTGCTTCAATTTCCTTAGTGGTTATGGGTCTGTTCAGGTTTTCTATTTCTTCCTGGTTCAGTTTTGGTAGTCTATACATCTCTAGGAATGCATCCATTTCTTCCAGATTATCTAATTTGCTGGCATATTGTTGCTCATAATATGTTCTTATAATTGTTTGTATTTCTTTGGTGTTGGTTCTGATCTCTGCTTTCATTCATGATTTTATTTATTTGGGTCACTTCTCTTTTCTTTTTGATAAGTCTGGCCAGGGGTTTATCAATCTTACTAATTCTTTCAAAGAACAAGCTCATAGTTTCATTGCTTTGTTCTACTATTCTTTTGGTTTCTATTTCATTGATTTCTGCTCTGATCTTTATTATTTCTCTTCTCCTGTGGGTGTAGGCTTTATTTGCTGTTCTTTCTCTAGCTCCTTTAGGTGTGGGGTTAGGTTGTGTACTTGAGACCTTCCTTGTTTCTTCAGAAAGGCTTGTATTGCTATATACTTTCCTCTTAGGACACCTTTGCTATATCCCAAAGATTCTGAACAGTTGTGTTTTCATTTTCATTTGTTTCCATGAATTTTTTAAATTCTTCTTTAATTTCCTGGTTGACCCATTCATTCTTTAGTAGGATGCACTTTAGCCTCCATGTATTTGAGTTCTTTCCGACTTTCCTCTTGTGGTCGAGTTCTAGTTTCAAAGCATTATGTTCTGAAAATACACAGGGAATGATCCCTGGTACTGATACTGATTGAGACCTGATTTGTGACCTATGACATGATCTATTCTGGAGAATGTTCCATGGCACTAGAGAAGAATGTGTATTCTGTTGCTTTGGGACGGAATGTTTTGAATATATCTGTGAAGTTCATCTGGTCCAGTGTGTCATTTAAAGCCTTTATTTCCTTGTTGATCTTTTGCTTAGATGATCTGTCCATTTCAGTGAGGGGTGTTAAAGTCCCCAACTATTATTGTATTGTTGTCAATGTGTTTCTTTGCTTTTGTTATTAATTGGCTTATATAATTGGCTGCTCCCATGTTAGGGGCATAGATACTTACAATTGTTAGATCTTCTTGTTGGATAGGATATAGTGTCCTTCCTCATTTCTTATTATTGTCTTTGGTTTAAAATCTAATTTTTCTGATATAAGGATTGCCACCCCAGCTTTCTTTTGATGTCCATTAGCATGGTAAATTGTTTTCCACTCCCTCACTTTCAATCTGGAGGTGTCTTTGGGTCTAAAATGAGTCTCTTGCACACAGCATATCAATGGGTCTTGTTTTGTTTTTTGTTTTTTTTTATCCAATCTGATACCCTGTGTCTTTTGATTGGGGCATTTAACCCATTTACATTCAGGGTAACTATTGAAAGATATGAATTTAGTGCCATTGTATTGCCTGTAAGGTGACTGTTACTGTAGTTTGTCTGTGTTCCTTTCTGGTCTATGTTACTTTTAGGCTCTCTCTTTGCTTACAGGACCCCTTTCAATCTTTTTTGTAGGGCTGGTTTGGTGTTCACAAATTCTTTTAGTTTTTTGTTTGTCCTAGAACCTTTTTATCTCTCCTGTTATTTTCAATGACAGCCTAGCTGGATATAGTATTCTTGGCTGCATTTTTTTCTCATTTAGTCATCTGAATATATATCATGTCAGTCCTTTCTGGCCTGCCAGGTCTCTGTGGATAGGTCTACAGCCAAACTAATGTTTCTGCCATTGTAGGTTACAGACCTCTTTTCTCAAGCTGCTTTCAGGATTTTCTCTATGTCTCTGAGACTTGTAAGTTTTACTATTAGATATTAGGGTGTTGACCTATTTTTATTGATTTTGAGGGGGGTTCTCTGTGACTCCTGGATTTTGATGCCTGCTTCCTTCCCCAAATTAGGGAAGTTCTCTGCTATAATTTGCTCCAATATACCTTCTGCCCGTCTCTTTCTTCTTCTTCTGGGATCCCAATTAGTCTAATGTTTCATCTTATGGTATCACTTATCTCTTGAATTCTGCCCTTGTGATCCAGTAGTTGTTTATCTCTCTTTTTCTCATCTTCTTTATTCTCCATCATTTGGTCTTCTATATCACTAATTCTCTCTTCTGCTTCATTTACCCTAGTAGTTAGAGCCTCCATTTTTGATTGCACCTCATTAATAGTCTTTTTGATTTCAACTTGGTTAGATTTTAGTTCTTTTATTTCTCCAGAAAAGGATTCTCTAGTATCTTCTATGCTTTTTTTCAAGCCCAGCTAGTATCTTTATAATCATCATCTGAACTCTAGTTTCAACATCTTACTAATGTCTGTATTGGTTAGGTCCCTGGCAGTTGGTACTGCCTCTTGTTCTTTTTCTTGAGGTGAGTTTTTCCTTCTTGTCATTTTGTCCAGAGGAGAATAGATGAATGAGAACACAAAATGCTAAAAGGGTAACAATGACCCCAGAAAAATATACACTAAACAAATCAGAAGAGTTCTGAAACTGGAGGGAAAGGGGGAAAAAAAAAAGAAGAATATGGTCAGGCTGGTGAATAGAACAGAGCCACACACGAGATTTTGGGTGTATTTTGGTCTGTTAGAAGAAACTGTCTCCCGAAATTTTAAAGAAAGAAAAACTTATACATATATATACAAAAATAAGGGTAAATACGATGAAGGGATGGAATATGACTGTAAAGATGAAAATTTAAAAAGATTTTTAAAAAGGAATTAATAAGATAAGTTGGTTGAAAAAAGAAAGAAAAAATTAAATTAAAAAAAGAAGAAAAAAAAGAGAGAATGTGATCAGGCAGGAGACTAGAACAAAGACATACACTAGATTTAGGGTATATTTTGGTCTGTTAGAAGAAATTGTATCCCATAATTTTAAAGAAAGAAAAACTTATATATATACAAAAAATAAGGTTAAATACAATGAAGGGATGGAATATGAGTGTAAAAATGAAAATTTAAAAATATTTTAAATAAGGAATTGGTAAGATAAGATGTTGGTTGAAAAGGAAAGAAGAGGGATGCCTGGGTGGCTCAGTCGGTTAAGCGTCTGCCTTCAGCTCAGGTCATGATCCCAGGGTCCTGGGATCGAGTCCCACATCGGGCTCCCTGCTCCACGGGGAGCCTGTTTCTCCCTCTGCCTCTGCCTCTCTCTCTCTCTCTCTCTATCTCTCATGAATAAATAAATAAAATCTTTAAAAAAAAAAAAAAAGAAAAGTAAAGAAGAAAAATTCAAAAAAAGTAGAAGAAGAAAAAAAATAAAGAATATTTAAAAAATTAACTTTGAATGACTAAAGAATCATGGGAAAAAAGCCATGAATTCTGTGTGCTGTATTCCCCTACCGCTGGGGTTTTGCAGTTCTCATTGATCGGTAAACTTGGTCTTGGCTGGCTGTTCTTGCTGATCTTCTGGGGGAGGGGCCTGTTGCCATGATTCTCAAATGTCTTTGTCCAAGGCAGAATTGCACTGCCCTTGTCAGGGGCCAGGCTAGGTAATCTGCTCGGGTTTGCTGTAGGTAGCTTTTGTTCCCTGCAAGCTTTCCCTACAGCTTTGGGGGATGAGAGTGAAAAAGGCAGGCTCCCAATCTCTGGCCCTTGAGGAGCCAAGAGCTTGGGGCCCCACTCCTCAGTGAGCCCTCAGAGAAAAGCAGTCAATCACTCCTGTCTCCCCAGTCTCTGGTCACACTCCATGCTCACCCAGCCTGTGAGTGAGTGTTTCTATCTCTGGCACACGACCCCATTTGGAGTCTCCAAACCCAGAAGATTCCTGTAGTGGGTTCCCACACCACTCCTCCTGGGGGAGGAAAGGGAGTCTCCCCAGATCTGCCGCTTGTTCAGTCCCTGCTGGAAGATCAGTGGCCTAACTGTGCTGCAGATCACAGCTTATGGCAACCCCGAGCTGAGAGCCCACTCCTCAGCTCCGTCTCCTCAGCCGGCTTCCCTGCTCCGGTACCTGGGAGCTCTGCCACACTCAGGCACCCCCAGTCTCCCTGTGACCCAGAGGGTCCTGAGACTACACTGTCCCAGCGAGGGTTCCACTCCCTGCTTAGCCACTGGAGCCATGTCCCTCAGCAGAGCAGACTTCTAAAAGTTCCAATTTTGTGCTCTGCTGCTCTATCACTTGCTGGTAGTCAGCTGAGGGAGGCTCCCTCCCCACCACAGTCTAGCTTCCCAAATACCCCTGGTATTCACTTCTCTGCACGTCCTACGTTCCAGAAAGTGGTTGCTTTTCTGCTCGTAGAATTGCTGCTATTCTTTTCTTTGATCTCCTGTTGAATTTGTAGGTGTTCTGAATGATTTGATAACTATCTAGCTGAATTCCTGGGACCAGACAAAATTTAGGTCTCCTACTCCTCCACCATCTTGCTCCTCCCCCCTTGTTTTTTTGTTTTTGTTTTTGTTTTTGTTTTTTTTTGGTAGAATTACAATTTGACCAATGAACCCTCACACTTTTAAGGGCAGCATTACTCTCCATTCCTAATGCACTCTTTCCTCATCCCACCTCAATCTAGCCTGACTAACTCGAGACTTAAGAAATCATCACCCTTGAGGAGTTAAACAACTTGCACATCACAAAGAAGGTCAATGAATAGATCTAGGGCCATATCTCACCTTTTCTGAATTCCTGACATGTGCAGCAAAGGCAAAACACTCAAGCAAGGATACATACCTCTTGAGAATGCAAAATAAAAGTACAGAGAACAAAAGTAATGTGAAGAATGGATAAATTTTCCACTCCTGCACAGCAGACTTTATTTTCAAACATCTCATTCCCTCTCAAAAACTGCAGTGCAGATTTTGCAAACATGATGGGTTACATAAGCAGGATTATGTACTCTTCATGCAAACTCTAAAGCCAGCTGCCCATCCAGTTCTATTTCCCAGATAGGAAAAAGGATTACTACACAGTTCCGACACAATGCTGGAAAGACATTGATAAATTCTGACTCTCTCATTTCAAATTAAGGGAGGAAAATATATTTGGAAAGCTTCTCTTAATGAAAGCAATGACATTCGGATTGTGATTATGGTTTAACAGTTACATATGTATGGGTATATCAGCAATCCACACAACATATTTGAGCATTATGGGTTTCACTGTGTCCTCCAAAAATTTGTATATTTAATTCCTAACCTCCCTTACCTCAGAATGTGACTTTATTTGTTGATGGGGGTCTTTGCAGAGATAGTTAATTTATAATGAAGTCATTAGCATGGGCTCTAATCTAATACAACTGGTATCATTTTAAAAGGGGAAATTTGGAGACACATACACACACAAATACACACACACAGAGAATGCTATATGACAATAAAGGCATTGAGCAGGGTGATGCTTCTACAAGCCCAGGAACACCAGAGATTGCTGGAAAACCACCAGAAACTGGACAAGAGGCATGGAACAGATTCTCCCTCATGGGTTCACAAGGAACCAACCAAGATGACACATGATCTTGCCCTCCTAACCTCCAGAACTGTGAGACAATAAATTTCTATTGTTTAAGCCACCCAGTTGGAAGTACTTTGTTACAGCAGTTGCAAGAAACTAATACTTTAAGCAAGAAACTTCCCATCATCGGAGTGGAAATAAAAGAGGGAATGTATTACCTCTGAGAACTTTAATCTTTTATTATTGCATTCACCTTAATAAAGGAAGGGTTTAGTCTATTCCCCCCAGACCCAATAAAAGTCAGAAATTGAAGTTTAACTAACTTCACAACATAGGCCAAAGATTCTACTATGTTTTATTCAGTAAAATCAGATTAACTGAAGCAAAATTCAGTTCCTTCCTGGTATCTAAATTATCCAGATAATGGTCTCAACCCAACTTTGGTTGGTCATTGTGAAGTAAACCTGATTTCAAATAAAGGAGTTTAGATCCACTTTGACCAAAAAAGGCTTAACACCTCCATCAGTCTCTGTTCATTGTCCCATAGAAAAGAGACCATACAAAGGCAGGATTTTCCTCCCCTAAACTGGGACTACCTGCTAAACAATTTGGACCCAGTTTCAGTGTGTGATCTGCTTTTCCCTTTTAGTTCCAGGTAGGTTCATGTTTCTCCTTATACAACTGGTAGTGAGGGGTGAGAGGGAGGGGTAGAGATGATGTTCGAAACACAAACGTGGCAAGCCCAACCATCTGTGTCTATGTGCCTATGTGTCAGGTGAATGTCGAGACCAGTAGCTGTCTAGAATACCCAGATTTCTCAACTTTTCTATTCCAGATGCACTGGAATTCCACTCAGACAAGAAAAGGAATCGGACCTTTACTAAAGAGATTAAAAAGCTGATATCGCTAACCCCTAACTCCCACGTTTCTTTTACTGGCCAATGTATAGTTTTGGCAGAACTATCTGGTCCCTAACTACCTATTCACTGGTCATTCTGAACATGAAAGTCAATGGTTTCCCCAATAGGTAACAAGAAGCAGAATTCAGTGAAAGTAGTTTCTCAGTTGGCCCTAAGGTAGGCCAGGGAGTTTGAGACTTATTGTCATTTTGATCTCATTTGGGGTTACTGTCAGGCATAGTAAGTTAAGTGGGGCTAAGATTACTGCATCATTCAGGAAACGAGGGTTCTAGGAGATGCATGTGGTCCTGTTCTTATCTCTGTTGTCTTTTGATTAGAAAACATGGCTATTTACCCAACTGCAGAAACCCACTTAGGAATGTAAAGAGCATGGTGGATGATGCTAACCTATGCATTTAAACTGGCAAATGCCAAGGTGCCTTATGTAAGTAGATGGTGAGCATTTTGAAAAGGCTTTGAGGTACATATGTTATGAACAGAAATAAAACTGCAAAGCCTTAAGGAATCCCTTTCAATTTCAGCCCCATCCACCTTCCCCAACCTACCCAGTCCCCACAGATGAGACTCCTGTCACTTCAGGCTTAGTATCACCTCTCTGCATGCCCCCATCCCTGGGATTCCACCCTTCATACTGCCTCTCAGTTTTGAAACTTGCTTCACTTAAATTGCTCTATTCATACTACCTTGCCATCCGACCTTGACTTCACCCCTATAGTTAAAAGATCATCTCTATCTCCTTACTACATCCCAGCAGCAGCTTACCATCCTGATGGTTCAAAGCCTTGGTTTATTACTGTTATTTTAAGCTTGCTCTATATTAAGAAAGATATGTGATTTTATCCCAAATGCTAGTTCCTATTAATTGATATAGACTGCTTCAGGTGCTATGTTAGGAAGAATTCTGAGGTCTCATCCTAACTTAGCTGGAAAGGATGCTTTGGCAGTTAGCGATATTTGCCATAGGCAATGGAGAGGAAAATGGAAAAACATTTGCTATATATTTGCCAACCATCCCCTATAGCACCAAATCCTATACTTCGTTTTAGTTATTTCCTCAAACACACACACACACACACACACACACATCATTTTGAGTGATTTTAGTTATATATTCTTGCATCTAGTAGTTCAACCCATGTAATCAAAACAGTTTTAACCACATGGTAGCAGTCTGGTGTTGCAAATCCAGAAATTTGAAAATGGGGTTCGTAAATTTAACTTGTAAGAAGACAATGGTAACCTAACAAATTATAAAACATTTGCATGTACATTTATGTTTATTAACCATATTTCCTCAAAAGATCCTGAATAAAAGTAGTATGAAACAAGTCATTTTGATGGACTAGCAGGGGAAAGAGATATGGTCTAAGAATGGGGTAGGGCCTGGGAGGTCAAGCCTAGAGAATGGAGGGTCTTTGGCACACCAGGTTTAGGAACATCCAAGGGGATCCTGAAAAAAAGGAAGGGACCTCTGAAAGAAAAAGGCACCAAAATCAAGTCGCGTTACTTCAGGACTTTCGAGGGTAGATACTAAGTATAGGAAACATCTTGTGAATGAGATGGTATTAGACTGTCCCAAAATGAATAACCTTGAAATTGAAATCCACAAAAAGAAAAAATCACATGAGTTAAAGCTTCCGTAGTCTATCTTTAAACAGAATTTGGGGGAAAAATCTATTTAAAACAAGCATTTAGAAAAGCATCATTTCCCTGGCATGATTATAATGTGCTTCATGTTGGCAAGAAGACTTCATTTCCAGTGATATTTTCCAATTGTTAAAATAAAAAAAAAAATCCCTGCCACTTTCTTTGCAATCCATAATTTTGTATTTTTAATTTCAATAACTCAAGTGTCTCTAAGCAGAAATAAGCTGCATATTCATGAGCCCTGATTTGCTGTAATCATTATTTCTGAGGCTCTCTATCTGTGAAGACTCCAAGTACTTGAGTCCTTTTTCTCAGGCAATTATATCAGATTGGCTTGGAGCTGAGGGAGTTGGAAGACCCCACTTCTTCATTTTCTCTTTGAAGGGCTCTGTGGGTCTATCTGAGGTCAACTTTCCTTGCTCCCAAACAGGGCTGATAATTAGTTGCCTCAACATTCGCAGGAGGGATAAAAGTCTATTTAATATGTTAACTAGAGAATTGTTAACTTTTCATCAATCAGCCTTTGGTCATAGACAGCAAAGGGAAAACCAAAGGGAAAATAGGATATTTTAAATTGAGCTGAGCAAAAAGTAAAGGAAGGAAAATATATATCGACTATGTTTTGTATATGTGAAAAACATGGATACAGAAATAAAAAATTAAAACATAGATGACCAAATGGCAAAAAAAAAATCATAACATAAAATAACAAATTACTAGGTACTAAAGAAACATCTAGAAATCATCAATCTTCCTGTCTGAAACATGGCTTCTCTTAGTGGTAACAGCCCAGAATGAAATGGGGGTTCAAGGAAATGGGGGGGCTGAATGTCAGTTCTGCTACTTATCAGCTAGCTATCCAAGCACAAGTTCCTTAACCTCCAGGCCCTGTTTCTTTATCAAGACTGATAGCCTCATCTACAAGGGAATGATCACAGTTCCTTCTAAAGGTTTGTTGGCAGACTTAAATGAGATGTATCGAAGGATATAACATGGAGTCTAGCACAAAGTATACGCTCAATAAATGCTGTGCCTTGCTCTGCCTGATTTCTTTTTTCTCCTTTCTGGCTAAATAGCTATTCTGTTTTGAAAGGCCTCACAGCTCCCCTTAGCAACCATTCTAAATTTTAACAAACACCCCATTTAGGCAGTTCTTCCTTAAAATACCAGAAGAGATCTCTAGAAGTCAACTATCCCTTTGCCTGCAATTGGATTCCTTGGATATAGGGAAAGAGCACAAACTCAGGTTCGAGATCTGGCTCTGCTATTGACTTGAATATGACCTTGGGTTCTCTAACCTCCAGTTTCCTCACCTATAAAATGGGGGTACAACAAAGGTACCCTACAACAAAGGATACCTTTTAGAATTTTTTAACAGTTGTATAAAAGGACTTAACCACAGTAGCTGGACAAAGCAGTAACCTAACAATTAACATTGCATGTTGGGATGTCTATTGTAGTATTCCTGGTTCCCCAAGAAAATGCCAGCAAGAAGAAACAGCACGTGTGGGCACTGTGTCCTTCCTTCCTGCAATTATTTGGCAATAGTTATGTGGTCATGTCATTCAGATCCGGAATCAGTTTGAATCTGCAGGTAGCTTCCACTCAAAACCTCTATTTTTCAGATGTTGTGGTTGAAGTTCAGAAAGTTTAAGTACCCTTGTGGGGTTACATAGCAGAGGAAATCTGAGATTTTTAAAGCTGTGAGATCAAAATAACTGTGTGTCTTAGGGCAACTGCTCAGTTTCCTAGAGCAGCACAATTCTATGCCTTTAACAATCTGACCCAAGACCACTTTTTTCCAGCCTGTCAAATGTTTGTTTTTTTTTTTTAAGGATAAGTTTAATTTGAAATATATATTAGTAGCATACAAATTTGTTCACTGATTTATAGAATGAATCTCTACCAGGGAAATAATAACATTTTCTACATAAACTCCTTGAGGGCAAAAGGACTATATCTTATTCTTTGGATCCCTAAAAGTACTTAGTAAAATGCCTGCTACTCAGTATTCATTAAATGAATCATGGAGAATTATCTAATTTGAGGGGCTCCCTTACTTTTCTCTGGCTCTTTCATTACTGTGCCATTCACGAAAGACAGAGTAGCTCTTACCACCTCTGAACCTTTGCACTTGCTGTTCTTCTCCTTGCAAAACTCTTCCTCATCTATTCAATTAGGGGACTTATTCTCTTCCTTCAGTTCTTGGCTTAAGCACCACTTCTCCCCAGAGGACATCCCGACTTTCCTTTGTAAATTCCAGTTACTTACTTACTATCCTAACACCCCTGGTAGCTTCTTTAATTGTGCCCATCACAATCAGGATGACCAGATGGTGTTGTTTACATAAGCTATATGAGAACACATTATCTGACTTGTTCTCTGCTCCATGCCTAGGGCCTACCATTGTTCCTAGCAGCCAGGAATGGCTCAACAAATAGTCACTACAAAAGTGAGCAAAGAATGCAAAGCAAGGGCCCAGAGTGAATTTCTGATCTAGTATCAGGAATTCGTGAACCAACTCCCATTTGTCTTCTGTTATAGAGTTAGAAAACGTTAGAAAACTTGGATTTCTCTCTTCATTATTTAAAAAATTGATCAACTAATTAAATCATTCTAGGGTGCAAGTTTAGCTCGCTGGTGGATTTTAAAGGCTTCACATCCCAACCTGAGGCTTCAGCTTGATCTCAGGTGACCATGAAGGCTCCTAAAATCAAGACTCGTAATTGCACTGAAGAGTTTTGTGTTTCTTTTGAAAATTGAGCCTCAACTGCTATTCAGGAGATCAGCACTCACGCTTTAGTTTGTTCTTGTTTGGTTACAGAGAAAGAGCAGGTCGATTCCCAGTACAATGATTAAAAAGGCATTTCCCCCTCTTGTAATCTTTCCATATGAGTGAATTAGAGCTGACAGACCGTTACGGCAGTAGAGTACCCAGCTGACAATATTGACTGAAAAGCAACTACCTTGCTGATTTTCTGTTGACTTAATGATGGGACAGGCACAAATGGAGCTTGCTGTTTTCGCTTTTAGTCCTTAATCCTGCCATACTGCTTAACCACCACCATATTGGCCATGTAGAAAGAGAGCAAGCTAAAAATAAAAGCCCTCCCAGGGTATTTTGAGACGACCACAAGGCCGTATCACTCTCACATTTAGAGTTTTCTCCCTCACATCACATCAGTGAATCATATGAAAATAAACCCCACATGCCTCACTAAAAGTAATTTTTGCTACCTAAACATTCTTAAACATTTTATAAATGTTGTTAAACAATCTGACTTTATGCAGCACATTTAATTTATATCAGCAATCATCACAAATTCCTATGAGGAGAGAAAATTAATCTAAAAAAGGTTTTCGGGGCGCCTGGGTGGCTCAGGCATTAAGCGTCTGCCTTCAGCTCAGGTCATGGTCCCAGGGTCCTGGGATCGAGCCCCACATCGGGCTCCCTGCTCGGCGGGAGGCCTGCTTCTCCGTCTCCCACTCCCCCTGCTTGTGTTCCCTCTCTCGCTGTCTCTCTCTCTGTCAAATAAATAAATAAAATCTTTAAAAAAATAAAATAAATAAGCTTTTCAAAATAAAGACAAAACAAAAAAATAAACATTAAAAAATAAAAAAGGTTTTCAAATTGAATGAAATTTTATGGCATACATTTCAGAATTTTTTTTAAGATTTTATTTATTTATTTGACAGAGACAGAGAGCACAAGCAGGGGGAGTGGCAGGCAGAGGGAGAGAGAGAAGCAGACTCCCCTCTGAGCAGAGAGCCTGATGTGGGGCTCGATCCCAGGACCCTGGGATCATGACCTGAGCTGAAGGCAGATGTTTAACCACCAACTGAGCCACCCAGGTGCCCTCATTTTAGAATTATTAAAATGGATGAAGATGAAATAATATGTTTTGTGAATGTCTGATTCAACATTTACTCCATTATGAGTTTTTAGCTTTTTATTGCATTTTTGAGCCAATTAAAAGGATCTTTTTTTCAGGTCTCAAACATAGCCCTTTAAAAAGCCCATTAACCCTAATCTCCTAGTAGATAAGTCAGCCCTACATGTGCCTGATGCATGCAAAAGTTACATTTAGAACTGATCATTTTCCATAGATAATCATTCCTCTATAGTAAAAACACTGGCGGATTATCCTGCAATTGTGCACAAAAGTAAAATAAATAACATTTGATCTATGGGGTAGAGAAATGAATAGGGTATTGACCCCATTCAGTGAAAGACTTAATGGAAATGAGATAATTTTGACAGACCTAAATATTGAACCTACCAAATAGTAGGTACTCACGATTATTTATACTCAGGTTAGTCTATCTTATATAGAGTGGCCATAAATATCTCTGTTTCTTCCACCTAAACCAAGTACCCATGCGTCTTCATTTGGGGGTGAAAAGTGACTATATTAAAATATTTTACCTTAAATTTATGTTTCTTTTGTGTTCAACAATTTGGAAACTTCTGATACCCCAGAAACTTGTGCGAAAGTTGACATAACCAGTGTCAAAGAAATAGTTTGCATGCTATGCACTCTCTTATGCATACATACACTGAAAGGGCTTCTGGTCAACCATATTTTCTGAGAACATGTATGTGGGGTATAAATGAGCAGACAAAATAATCCAGGGCATGGGATATCCATATTCTCATTTCCGAACAGGTTGGTGTTAGCCTTCAGTGTACTTTGAAGCAATCTTTTTAAATCACATTGGTGATTGGGTAATTCTCCTCTTCAGCTATCAAATATTCTGAAGCTCATCCCTTGAACTGAATGCATTAATATTAAAACCTGCAAAAGAGTGACCTTGGGGAAAAAATAAAACAAAAAAAAAGTGTGTTCTGACTTTTCCCGTTTCAGAAGTGACTTCATCAGTGGCTGCCGCCCTCTGATGCCCAACCAGCTGAATCACGATGACGAGAATTAATATTTACGGAGCACATGTAATATGCCAAGGCTGTGCTTTACATACATTACTTCCTTTCATTTCTACAGCAGCACGTCGAGACAGATACTATCTCCATTCTACAGACGGCAGAACTGAGACTCGAAGTTTAAGCAAGCTGGAAAATCTCACGGCTGACAAACAGCGCCATCCGCCTTGAAAGCCAAGCAGTCTGACCTGAGAGCTATCACTCTTACCCTCCAGACTACAGGTGCTCCTCTCTTAAGGGGATAATTTAATTCAACTGATTATTTAACAGGCCCAGGCAAAATTCTAAAAAGGAATGGAATTTTTCTTTTTTTACTAGACCAACATTCCTGACATGGTGATATAAAAACATGACAGCCTGAACTCCTGAAAACTAAACTGATTCTTTCTTGTTGTCAATTATTCAATAAGATTTAATTGATAGTGAATGCAGACAAAACCTTTCTGGATATGGGGGGGCGATGCGGTAGGGAGGGTCCAGGCATCCTCATATCGACAGCATCAGCTTAAAGGATGTACTCTAAGAAAGCTACAGCTTTTAATCTTCAAAGTAAATATTGATTGACCTCTTTTTTTTCCTCCAACTTTTGAATAAGATGTGGAAAGAAAATAAAAGAGTGAGCTAAGCTGAGAACATGATCAAGGAGGAGAGGAAAAAAAAAATACCCCCATTATTCGGTGCTCCCTGGCTTCACATCCTTCCAAAGAACTAATCTACCCTGATAGCTATTTGAATAACTCCATTTGACTTGGGTGATTTGTCAGCAAAACTGATAGCCATAGAACTGGAAATATCCTTTTCAACTTGCAAAGGTCTGCACTATCTTCTTGAGGCTTTCTTTTGTGGTCTTTACTAAACACAAGCAAGGGAAGCACAAAGAGGTTCCCTGGAATTCAGTGGAGCTTCTCATTTACCTGGGTGCTAGTCTGTGCAAGCTATCACAAATACCACAGACTGGCGCTTCAGCAAAAACAGGTATTAATTTCTAATGGTTCTTGAGGCTGGAGGTCCGAGATAGGGTGCCCACGTGGTCAGGTCTGGTGAAGGTCTTCTTCTGGTTAGGGACTGCCAGCTTCTCACTGGGTCCACACACGGTAGAAGAGGCAAGCCAGCTCTCCAGAGCCTCCTTTCTAGGGGCATGGATCTCACTTCCAAGGGCAGAGCCCCTGTCTCCTAATCCCAAAGGCCCCACCTCCCATACCATCACACGGGGCATTAGGATTTCAACATGTGAATTTGGGGGGACACAAACATCAGACCATAGTTCTTTCCTAGATAGGTATAATCTCTTTCCCTCTTTCTCTCTGTCACACACACACAAACACACCCACACAAAATAACCTTTATTTACTTCACAATTGCAGGCAGGCCTCAGCTACTTAATGGCTTTTATGATCCTAATACATATACATTTCTACATGCTTTCATCATTTACTGAGCACCTCTTATGTCCTAGACACTATGAACAACACCAAGTATACAAGATGAATCATCTGTAGCTCCTACTGGATTTTGAAGAGTCTTCAGTTAAGGAGACAGACATTTGGTGGGGGGAGTTAAATTTCTTGAGCACTTACACGTCCACTGGAGTGATTTCCATTTATTCTCTCACTTAGTCATCAAGAGAGCCTCATGATGTAGATACTATTTTTTTCCATTTGCCAGTCGAGGTAACTGAAGCTTGCATAAGGAAAGTAATTACAGGATCAAAGTGATAGAATTACTGCCACTATTACTAGTAGAAGCTCACATATATATTAAGTACTTACTGTGTACCAAGAATTGTTCCAAACACCTTACCTAGATTAGCTTATTTACTTTTTTTCTTTTAAAGATTATATTGATTTATTTGAGAGCATGAGAGAGAGAGCATGTGTGTGAGAGAGAGAGAGAGAGAGCACAAACAGGGGGAGCAGCAGAGGGAGGGGAGGAAGCAGGCTCCCCACTGAGCAGGAAGCCCAACGTGAGGCTCCATCCCAGGACCCTGGGATCATGACCCAAGCCGAAGGCAGACGCTTAACAATGGAGCCACCCAGGCACCCCGCTTATTTACTCTTATGACCTCCCTTCTACCAATAAGGAATCAGTAGCACAGAGATGTTCAATAAGCTCTCCAGAGTTACCCAACTAGCAGATGGTCTAGCTGGGAGGGAAACCCTCACCTTATGATACCAGTTGCTCTTAATAACTCCCAGACTCAAGTCTGATCATCCCCAAATCCATACTCAACACAGTACGAAACTGAAAAGCAATGTAGGATGTCCCCAATTACAATAATGTGTCCATCTTCCTGGTTGGAATACTAATGAAAGAAGAGGACTGAAGGACAACACTTTTTTGTAACAGATCAAATGTCTTTTGGAATGTTTTCTGATCTCAATCTACAAATGGTACTCGGAAGTTATAAAATTCAGCAAAAACAAAACAAAACAGAAAAACCCAGGGCTCCATCAAAGTGCCATTACATGTTTCAGTTTGCCACCTACTTTTCCTGTTTATAACAAAGGAGTGAGTGACTGATAGTCATTTACTATATAATAATGCTTTGCAACTCTGACTGGTGTATTCCATCAGCTCCATGAGAGCAAAAATTAGGTCCATTTTTACTCACCATTTTGTTAGCAAACTGGGCATCATGATTAGCACATAGTAGTCACTCAGTAAGTTTTTTTTTTTGGATATATGTTGAGAAAACCTGTCTGAACAAGCACTTAAGAGTATTTCCAGGGCGCCTGGGTGGCTCCGTTGGTTGGGCGACTGCCTTCGGCTCAGGTCATGATCCTGGAGTCCTGGGATCGAGTCCCGCATCGGGCTCCCTGCTCGGCGGGGAGTCTGCTTCTCCCTCTGATCCTCCCCCGTCTCATGCTTTCTCTCTCTGTCTCATTCTCTCTCTCAAATAAATAAATAAAATCTTAAAAAAAAAAAAAAAGAGAGAGAGAGTATTTCCAGGGCTGGGACTAGCAAAGGGCAAGTGAGGCACCCATTTTGACTGCAAAATCTAAGAAGACACCAAAAAAAAACCCTTTTGCCTCAGGCTCCAAGATGACTTAGCACGGTATTTAACAGATCAGGTCTTTACAAAAAAGTTTGGTATTTTGTTCACGTGGATTATTTTACATTTTTTTTTTCTCTGCCCTTATTACACACATTCTGTACACACACTCAATAAAGGCAATATAAGGCAAGAATATAAAGAAATGACTGAGACATGGATCCTATCTTCCTGGACTCACACGGACGTAGATTATTTTATTTGTAAACACAAATAAAATAGAGAGTAGAAAGCGATGCATGCCATAAGAATTCTAACATCCAGTTGGGATCAAAACTTTTTATTTCTCAATCAATTAAACTGATTTCTTTTCTAAATAAATCTAGAAAAGACTCAAATAACATCCTGCAAATAAAACCAGTGAAACTTTTTTCTTTCTTCTTTTCAATGAAAATTCTAATGTTGGAATATGGAGAACAGTTATTTTAAACCTTATGTGTGATTCTTATCTTAGAAAACTCGGGGCTGAATCTAGCTGTAATTTACTGAGATTGTAAAAACCCTACTAATTCTCAAGGGTTTAAGTGAACATGATTTACCATCCAGTTAAACTAACCTGGGCTCCCTTTCAGCTGGGGGGTCTTGGGCTAATTGCTAAACCTCTCTGACCCTCAGTTTTCTCCAATGTAAAATGAGGGGTAATAATATTTAGTTCATAGGGACGTTATGAGAATTAAATGAAACAATTTATGTAGAGTGCCTGGCACGTGGTCGTTACAGAGGCAGTGCCCCCACGGGTTTAATTAAAGCTTTGGCTCTCTGCCTCTCAGTGAACAAAAAACTTGAGTGTCATAATTAATGAAAGAAGTCCAAAAGAATAGAATGTCAAAACCACACGCCAGATAGAAACGAATGAGCTGGCATCCTTTCCAAAGTCTTGGCTTTTTTTTTCCCCCCCTCCCAAATTTAGACTTTTCTGACTGCTTGAAAGGTGGCACGAGGCTGCCATCTAGTGGTTGAACTAATGAAAACCAAACGCTTGTATTTAAGAACCAGAGCAAGGGGACTTTAATTTTAAAAAAACACTTCCTTAACGCAAGATTTGATTGGCAGCAAAGTACCAACTTCCTTAAGCACAGCAGCAAAACTACTGACACAAACACTTCTCTTGAGTTCTCTTCAAGTCTGCGCCCCATATTTCCAGCTGTCTTGGCCCCACCATCTTGTCAAAATCTGGGTCAGCCACCTATCACCACTAAAAGACTGGTGTTTTCACCAGTGTTTTACACTGTTATTTCATTTCTAAAAATTTCTAACACAAGGTCATTCCATGAGAGATTTGCATTTTATATTTATGTATTTGAGAGAAAGAGAGCATGAGCTGGAGAGAGAGGCAGAGGGAGAGGGAGAAGCAGACTTCCTGCTGAGCAAGGAGCCCTATTCAGGGCTTGATCCCAGGACCCTGTGATCATGACCTGAGCTGAAGGCAGACAGTCAACGACTGAGCCACCCAGGCACCCCAGAAGTGTGGATTTCTAACGAATTCCTAGATGATACAATGTCATTGGTCTGGGGGGGCACAGTTTGGTCCCCAATTTCTTTCTTTTTTTTTAAGATTTTATTTATTCATTTGACAGAGAGAAAGCACGAGCAGGGGGAGTGGGAGAGGGAGAAGCAGGCTCCCCGTGGAGCAGGGAGCCCGCTGTGGGGCTTGATCCCGTGACCCTGGGATCATGACCCCAGCTGAAGGCAGACGCTTAACTGACTGAGCCACCCAGGTGCACCTGGTCCCCAGTTTCTAATGACAGAATTTCATAATGGATACATGGTGAGGGAGACAATTTTTAAAGGAACACCTTTACAGACTTTTCCTATGCCACGTCCTGTATTTCTGAAATCCATCCCTTCTCTCCATCCCCCACCCCTGCCACCTCTGCACTCGTGACCACCGTCTCTCTCCTCCATTCCTGCAATAGCCTCCCTCAGTTTTGCCCCCTTCAGTAGATTCTTCATATGTAGACTGAAGTGACCAAAAGTATATCATCATCCAGCCCCATCAAAGGCTTCCAATGGACCTCAGGACCCAATTCAAACATATCTTTTAAGACCTTTTATAATCTAGCCCCTGCTAGAGCAATTAATAATTAATTATATTATTATTATATTATTAATCTAGCCCTTGTTAGATTAATTACAATAAATTACAATCCATCCCCCTCTAGCCAATCCTGCACCTTACTCATTGTGCTCCTTTTGGCACAGTGGTTCTCGAAGTGTGGTCCCCAAAACCAGCAGCATCAGCATCACCTGAGAACTTGTTAGAGATGCAAATTCTTCAGCCCTCCCAGACCTGCTGATTCAAAAACTCTTGGGGTGGGGCGCCTGGGTGGCTCAGTTGGTTAAGCGACTGCCTTCGGCTCAGGTCATGATCCTGGAGTCCCGGGATCAAGTCCCATGTCGGGCTCCTTGCTCAGCAGGGGGTCTGCGTCTCCCTCTGACCCTCCCCCCTCTCGTGTGCTCTCTCTCTCTCATTCTCTCTCTCTCAAATAAATAAATAAAATCTTTAAAAAAAAAAAAAAAAAAAAACTCTTGGGGTAAGTCCCAGCTATCTGTGTTTAACAAGCCTCCAGGGGATCACTGCCCCTGCAGTCCTCAACCATTTGTCAAGCATGTCATACCTTCTCTCTCACTGCCACAGTTTTGCACCTGCCTCTCCGGGAAGACTCCAGCCCTACCCCCCTCGCCATGAGAATTCCTTACTGCTCCTCAGGTCTCAGCATTTACATCAATCACTTCTTCCCAGATAATTTCCCCATCCAGCAGTCTAGATTATCCAGGCTCATGTTAGGAATTTCACAGCACCCTGCACTTCCCTCAGCACCCAAGTCATTACCATAGTAGAATGTAAGTTATGTGTTCACAGGCCCCCATCCTTGTCCAGGTGCTGACTGCTTTTTATCATATGCACACTGTATCTCAATGCCTAGGGCAGGGCCTGGCTCAGGACAAGTGTACAGTATTTGTCGAATGAGTAAGTATCACATGAACAGTTGCCCTCTCCACTCGGCACCATACATAAGACATAAAAAGGATTAGTAGCCATGAGTAAGATATTTTCTTACTTAGAGAAGATATCTGGCCTGCATGCGAGCCCATTGATTTCACAGTGAACCATGAGCAGCTCTGGTCTGAATAACATTTTGCTGTTTTAAGTCAGCCTTAGAATAACAATGTGGCGTAAGCAATGCTTTGTTTAAGTTCAACAAACACGCTGAGGTCTTTGAGGTCTTATGATATGTCAGGCACTGAGCTAGGAACCAAGTCTAAGAAGCACCTAATCTCTTATGTGAGAAAGGCACACAAACAGTTAGAATAGTGCCACAGGATCACAGAGGAGGTAGAAACTGTGTGGGCCAGTCAGGAAAGCCTTCAGCAAGAAAAGTGAGTTAAGCCATTGTAGTGAGTTGAATAATAGCCCCCAAAAAAGATATATTTAAGTCCTAAGTTCCAGTATCGATGAATGTGATACTATTTGGAAAAGAAGTCTTTGCAGATATTAATTAAGGATCTTGAGATGAAATCATCCTGGACTTGGGGGGGGGGGCTAAATTCAATGAGTAGTGGTGTCCTTAAAGAGAAATTTGAGAAGAGAAAAAATCAGGAGAAGGCCATGTGAGGATGGAGGCAGAGATTAGAGCGACAGGGAAAGGAATGCCAAGGATTGTCAGCTACCACCAGAAGCTGGGAGAGGGACTCAGAGTCTCCCTCAGAGTCTCCAAAAGAAACCAATTCTACCAACATCTTGGTTTTGGACTTCTGGCCTCCAGAAAGGTGAGAGCATAAATTTATGTTGTCTTAAGCCACCAAGTTTGTGGTAATTTGTTACAGCGGCCCTAGGAAACTATTACAGCCTTGAAGGATGCATTGAAAGTAAGCTGCTAGCCAATGAAAATGGAAAGCACAAAAGTAAATCTCATGAAATCATGTAATCCGGAGACAGCAAGAGATCTAATGATAGAACAACTCAAAAGGTAGGCTATCACCGGGTTGTGCAGGGCTGGGAATCTTGTACTGTGTTAGAAACTAGAATCATATTAAGAGGTATTTGGATATTATTATGGCCTGCAAACTCAGGAAGAAGGGAATTACCTTACCTATTATCATTGCTCTTACCCAGACATAGAGGAGGAAAGGAGCACTTTAATACCAGCCAGGCCTTGAATCCAATCTCAAGAGAAGAAATCGAATAATCAAGTTGAACCAGGTAGAAGTTTTCTTTCTCCTAAGCCTCAAACCAAAACAGATCTGAGGCCTATTCTCTCTATGCATGCCCCCAACTTCCAGTTTTCTTTACCACTATGTTGCAGTAAAAGCAAACAGTTAAAATCCAAACTGAAGCACATTAACATATTCAAAAGTTTAGCTGAGTACACATCAACCGGAATCAGGCAGCACCAGAGTTCGTGGCTGGGAGGACTCCACTGATGGGCACAGGGGTAGAGGTTGTTAGAGAGAAAGCTTGGAAGCAAAGCAAAAAAATTATCTGAATGGTTATAGTTTAAGTGGTTGCCTTATTTGGGAAAGCCTGGTAGACTGTTTGTGATTGTTGTTCCATTTGATTTTCTCAGATTCCAGGGCATTGTCTCTGACTGAAGTTTTGGTTTGCTCAGTAGGATACCAAGCATGAGAGCCTTCCCAGTCTAATGGCCTCCTTGCTTAATTACTTTAACGAAAGCAAGCCCACACCCTGTGGCATCACCCAAAATGGAGCAGGAGAGTTCCAGGAGGATTGTATTTACTCGCCCACACTCAGTGCCTGGCACTGGGGCACCTGGGCCACTGTTCTGGGACCAGCCTCAATGTGGAAAAGAGATGGATAAGAACAGTTACACCCACTCCAGGACAGGTCACTCCCTCTCAAACTCGCCACAGGATGCCTGTTGTAAATTTTATATATATAAACACATATATATTCTTATGCCCACACTATGTACATACTCAGATATATACATACGCACATATACACATATATATAAAGCAAATACAATTTGCATTAAAGAATTTCTTGGGGCATCTGGGTGGCTTAGTCAGTTAAGCGTCTGCCTTCGGCTCAGGTCATGATCTAAGGGTCCTGGGATCAAGCCCCACATCAGGCTGCTCAGTGGGGAGTCTGTCCCTACCCCACCCCCACTTGTGTGCTCTCTTACTCTCTCTCTCACTCTCGTTCTCTCTCTCCTAAATAAATATTTTTTAAAAAAGAATTACTATTTTCTGTTCACCAAAGGGTTTTCTTTTTTTCTTCTTACCTAAAATCACAGTTACTTCATAGTTAGCATGTAGTATGGTATCTAAGTGGTTGAATTCCAGGCTTTTGAACACATTCAGTTGTTAGTAAGATACTCTCTGTCTTCTTTGACAGATCCTGTAAAGTACTTAATTGTGAAATGTTGTTTGCTCATAGCATCTCTTCATAAATAACTGCAAAATAAGCTATTTCAAATGAAAAGAAGATAAACAGCTATATTTTTAACCCAAAGAAAGAACTCTTCAGTCTACCTACTTTGAAACACATGATCTGCCTTAGCCAAGATTTAATTTTATTTTGAGGGTGGTCCTTCTCAGCCTCCAAGCCAAATGCCCCCCATCACCCTACCCTCAGAAACTTCACACGTACTACTCTCAAGGCCCCAGTACTCACCAGTCTGGATTTGATCCATTTCCCAGGCCAAGTCATGTGGAGTTCACATGCCGATCCTCCTTCTTCTGTGACACCTGCCAGCACAGCACGGAAGTACTTGATCAACACAAGACCTCAGAGGCAAGGGAAGTGGGCCCTCTCTGAGCCAGTTCCTATAATTACAATGTAAAGCCAAACTAAAATGGAGTCAATTGATAGGAGGAGCAAGATGGCAGAGGAGTAGGAGACCTAAATTTCGTCTGGTCCCAGGAATTCAGCTAGATAGGGATCAAACCATTCTGAACACCTACGAACTCAATAGGAGATTGAAGAAAAGAATAGCAGCAACTCTCTGAACAGAAAAGCAACCACTTTCTGGAAGGTAGGACGTGCAGAGAAGTGAATCCGAGGCGATATTCGGGAGGATAGACAGCGGGGGAGGGGCCTCCGTCAGCCGCTTCTGGCAAGTGATAGAGCCTCGGAGCACAAAATTGGAAACTTTAGAAGTCAGCTCCACTGAGGGACGTCACTCCGGTGGCTAAGTGAGGGCTGGAATCCTCGCTGGGAGAGTGTGGTCTCAGGACCCTCGGGGTCACAGAAAGACCGGGGGTGCCTGAGTGCGGCAGAGCTCCCAGGTATCGGAGCGGGGAAGCCGGCTGCAGAGGCAGAGCCCACGCGCGGGCTCTCAGCTCGGGGTGGCCCTAAACCGTGATCTGCGGCACAGTCGGGCCCCTGCTCCTCCAGCAGGGACCCAACAAGCGGCAGATCCGGGGAGACTCACCTTCCTCCCCCGGGAGGAGCGGCGCTGGAGCGCATCGCAGGGATCTGCTGGGTTTGGAGACTCCACCCGGGGTCGGGTGCCAGAGACAGAAACGCGCGGTCACAGGCCGGGTGAGCACGGACTGCAGCCAGAGACCAGGGAGACGGGAGTGACTGACGGCTTTTCTCTGGGGGCTCACTGAGGAGCGGGCCCCGAGTTCTCGGCTCCTCCGGGGCGGAGATTGGGAGGCCGCCATTTTCACTCTCCTCCTCCAAAGCCGAACAGAAAGCTTGCAGGGAAAAAAAGCTCCCGAGAGCAAACCCGAGCAGATTCCTTAGCCCCAAACGGCAAGGGCGGGGCAATTCTGCCTCCGGCAAAGACATTTGGAAACCACGGCAACAGGCCCCTCCCCAGAAGATCAGCGAGAACAGCCAGCCAAGACCAAGTTTACCGATCAATGAGAACAGCAGAACTCCAGCGCTAGGGGAATATAGCACACAGAATTCATGGCTTCTTTCCCATGATTCTTTAGTCTTTCAAAGTTAATTTTTTTTTTAATTTTTCTTTTTCCCTTTTTCAACCAACATCTGATCAATAAAAAATTCTTTATTATTTTTCATTTTTAGAGTCATATTCTATCCCTTCATAGTAGTTAACCGTATTTTTGGTATATATATATATATATATATATATATATATGTTGTTCTCTCTTTAAAATTTTTGGATACAGTTTCTTCTAATAGACCAAAATATACCCTAAATCTCTAGTGTATGGCTTTGTTCTAGTCTCCTGCCTGATCACATTTTCTCCCTTTTTTTACAAATCCTATTCTTTATTTTTTCAACCAACTTCTTCTCTTATCAATTCCTTTTATAAAATCTTTTATAATTTTCATCTTTATAGTCATATTCCATCCCTTCATCGTATTAAACCTTATTTTTGTACATATATAAGTTTTTCATTCTTTAAAATTTTGGGAGGCACTTTCTTCTAACAGACCAAAATACACCCAAAATCTAGTGTGTGGCACTGATCTAAGCACCAGCCTGATCATATTTGATCATATTCTGTTTTTTATATTTTTTTGTTTGCTTTTATCTTTTTCTCTTTCTTTTTCTTTTTTCTTTCTTTCCCTTTCTTTTCCCCTGGTTTCAGGTCTCTTCTGATTTGTTTAGTGTATATTTTTCTGGGGACATGTTACCCTGTTAGCATTTTGTTCTCTCATTCATCTATTCTCCTCTAACAAAAAAGACAAGATGGAAAAAAATCACCTCAAAAAAAAAAAAACAAAAACAAAAACAAGAGGCAGTACCAACTGCCAGGGACCTAATCAATACAGACATTAGTAAGATGTCAGAACTAGAGTTCAGGATGACGATTTTAAAGATACTAGCTGGCCTTGAAAAAACCATGTAAGATATTAGAGAAACCCTCTCTGGAGAAATAAAAGAACTAAAATCTAACCAAGTCAAAATCAAAAAGGCTATTAATGAGGTGCAATCAAAAATGGAGGCTCTAACTGCTAAGGTAAATGAGGCAAAAGAGAGAAATAGTGATATAGAAGACCAAATGATGGAAAATAAAGAAGCTGAGAAAAAGAGAAATAAACAACTACTGGATCATGAGGGTAGAATTCGAGAGATAAGTGATACTATAAGACAAAACAATATTAGAATAATTGAGATGCCAGAAGAAGAAAGAGAGAGAGGGCAGAAAGTATATTGGAGCAAATTATACTGAGAACTTCCCTAATTTGGGGAAGGAAACAGGCATCAAAATCCAGGAGGCTCAGAGAACCCCCCGCAAAATGAACACAAATAAGTCAACAACCCGACATCTAATAGTAAAACTTACAAGTCTCAGAGACAAAGAGAAAATCCTGAAAGCAGCTCGGGGCAAGAGATATGTAACCTACAATGGTAGAAACATTAGATTGGCAACAGACCTATTCACAGAGACCTGGCAGGCCAGAAAGGACTAGCAGGATATATTCAGAGCACTAAATGAGAAAAATATGCAGCCAAGAATACTATATCCAGCTAGGCTGTCATTGAAAATAGAAGGAGAGATAAAAAGCTTCCAGGACAAACAAAAACTAAAGAAATTTGCAAACACAAAACCAGCCCTACAAGAAATATTGAAAGGGGTCCTCTAAGCAAAGAGAGAGCCTAAAAGTAACATAGACCGGAAAGGAACTGAGACAATATACAGTAACAGTTACCTTACATGCAATACAATGGCACTAAATTCATACCTTTCAATAGTTTTCCTGAATGTAAATGGGCTAAATGCCCCAATCAAAAGACACAGGGTATCAGATTGGATAAAAAAAAAAAAAAAAAAGACCCATCAATATGCTCAAGACAAGACAATATGCTCAAGAGACTCATTTTAGAACCAAAGACACCCCCAGATTGAAAGTGAGGGGGTGGAAAACGATTTACCATGCTAATGGACACCAAATGAAAGCTAGGGTGGCAATCCTTATATCAGAAAAATTAGATTTTAAACCAAAGACTAGAATAAGACATAAGGAAGGACACTATACCCTACTTAAAGGGTCTATCCAACAAGAAGATCTAACAATTGTAAATATCTATGCCCCTAACATGGGAGCAGCCAATTATATAAGCCAATTAATAACAAAAGCAAAGAAACACATCAACAACAATACCATAATAGTGGGGGACTTTAACACCCCCCTCACTGAAATGGACAGATCATCTAAGCAAAAAATCAACAAAGAAATAAAGACTTTAAATGATACACTGGACCAAATAGACTTCACAGATCTATTCAGAACATTCGATCCCAAAGCAACAGAATACACATTCTTCTCTAGTGCCCATGGAACATTCTCCAGAATAGATCACATCCTAGGCCACAAATCAGGTCTCAACCGGTACCAAAAGATTGGGATCATTCCCTGCATATTTTCAGACCAAATGCTTTGAAACTAGAACTCAATCACAAGAGGAAAATCAGAAAGAACTCAAATACATGGAGGCTAAAGTGCATCCTACTAAAGAATGAATGGGTCAGGGCGCCTGGGTGGCTCAGTTGGTTAAGCGACTGCCTTCAGCTCAGGTCATGATCCTGGAGTCCTGGGATTGAGTCCCACATTGGGCTCCCTGCTCAGCAGGGGGTCTGCTTCTCCCTCTGCCCTCTTCCCGCTCGTGCTCTGTCTCTCATTCTCTCTTTCTCAAATAAATAAATAAAATCTTTAAAAAAAGAAAAATGAATGGGTCAACCAGGAAATTAAAGAAGAATTAAAAAAATTCATGGAAACAAATGAAAATGAAGTCACAACTGTTCAGAATCTTTGGGATATAGCAAAGGTGGTCCTAAGAGGAAAGTATATAGCAATACAAGCCTTTCTGAAGAAACAAGAAAGGTCTCAAGTACACAACCTAACCCTACACCTAAAGGAGCTAGAAAAAGAACAGTAAATAAAGCCTAAACCCAGCAGGAGAAGAGAAATAATAAAGATCAGAGCAGAAATCAATGAAATAGAAACCAAAATAACAGTAGAACAGATCAACAAAACTAGGAGCTGGTTCTTTGAAAGAATTAATAAGATTGATAAACCCCTGGCCAAACTTATCAAAAAGAAAAGAGAAAGGACCCAAATAAATAAAATCATGAACGAAAGAGGAGAGATCACAACCAACACCAAAGAAATACAAATAGTTATAAGAACATATTATGAGCAACTCTATGCCAGCAAATTAGATAATCTGGAAGAAATGGATGCATTCCTAGAGATGTATAAACTACCAAAACTGAACCAGGAAGAAATAGAAAACCTGAACAGACCTATAACCACTAAGGAAATTGAAGGAGTAATCAAAAATCTCCCAACAAACAAGAGCCCAGGGCCAGATGGCTTCCCAGGGGAATTGTACCAAACATTTAAAGAAAAATTAATACCTATTCTTCCGAAACTGTTCCAAAAAATAGAAATGGAAGGAAAACTTCCAAACTCGTTTTATGAGGCCACCATTACCTTGATCCCAAAACCAGACAAAGACCCCATCAAAAAGAATTACAGACCAATATCCTTGATGAACATGGATGCAAAAATTCTCACCAAAATACTAGCCAATAGGATCCAACAGTACATTAAAAGGATTATTCACCATGACCAAGTGGAATTTATTCCTGGACTGCAAGGTCGGTTCAACATCCGCAAATCAATGTGATACAATACATTAATAAAAGAAAGAACAAGAACTATATGATACTCTCAATAGATGCAGAAACAGCATTTGACAAAGTACAGCATCGTTTCTTGATTAAAACTCTTCAAAGTGTAGAGATAGAGGGCACACACCTCAGTATCATAAAAGCCATCTATGAAAAACCCACACCAAATATCATTCTCAATGGGGAAAAACTGAGAGCTTTCCCCTTAAGGTCAGGAACACGGCAGGGATGTCCACTATCACCACTGCTATTCAACATAGTATTGGAAGTCCTAGCCACAGCAATCAGACTACAGAAAGAAATACAAGACATCCAAATCAACAAAGAAGAAGTGAAACTCTCACTCTTTGCAGATGATATGATACTTTATGTGGAAAACCCAAAAGACTCCACCCCAAAGCTGCTAGAACTCATACAGGAATTTAGTAAAATGGCAGGATATAAAATCAGTGCACAGAAATCAGTGGCATTCCTATACACCAACAACAAGACAGAAAAGAGAAATCAAGGAGTCGATCCCATTTACAATTGCACCCAAAACCATAAGATACCTAGGAATAAATCTAACCAAAGAGGCAAATGATCTGTACTCAGAAAACTATAAAATACTCATGAAAGAAATTGAGGAAGACACAAAGAAATGGAAAAACGTTCCATGCTCACGGATTGGAAGAATATTGTGAAAATGTCAATGCTACCTAGAGCAATCTACACATTCAGTGCAATCCCTATCAAAATACCATCCACTTTTTTCAAAGAAATGGAACAAATAATCCTAAAATTTGTATGGAACCAGAAAAGACCCCGAATAGCGAGAGGAATGTTGAAAAAGAAAAGCAAAGCTGGTGGCATCACAATTCTGGACTTCAAGCTCTATTACAAAGCTGTCATCATCAAGACAGTGTGGTACTGGCACAAAAACAGACATATAGATCAATGGAACAGAACAAAGAGCCCAGAAATGGACCCTCAACTCTATGGTCAACTAATCTTCGACAAAGCAGGAAAGAATGTCCATGGAAAAAAGACAGTCTCCTCAATAATTGGTGTTGGGAAAATTGGACAGCCACATGCAGAGGAATGAAATTGGACCATTTCCTTACACCACACACAAAAATAGACTCAAAATGAATGAAAGACCTCAATGTGAGACAGGAATCCATCAAAATCCTAAAGGAGAACACAGGCAGCAACCTCTTTGACCTCAGCTGCAGCAACTTCTTCCTAGAAACATCGCCAAAGGCAAAGGAAGCAAAGGCAAAGATGAACTATTAGGACTTCATCAAGATAAAAAGCTTTTGCACAGCAAAAGAAACAGTCAACAAAACCAAAAGACAACCAACAGAATGGGAGAAGATATTTGCAAATGACATATCAGATAAAGGGCTAGTATCCCAAATCTATAAAGAATTTATCAAACTCAACACCCAAAGAACAAATGATCCAATCAAGAAATGGGCAGAAGACATGAACTGACATTTTTCCAAAGAAGACATCCAAATGGCCAACAGACACATGAAAAAGTGTTCAACATCACTCGACATCAGGGAAATCCAAATCAAAACCTCAATGAGATACCACCTCACACCAGTCAGAATGGCTAAAATGAACAAGTCAGGAAATGACAGATGTTGGCGGGGATGCGGAGAAAGGGGAACCCTCCTCCACTGTTGGTGGGAATGCAAGCTGGTGCAGCCACTCTGGAAAACAGTATGGAGGTTCCTCAAAAAGTTGAAAATAGAGCTATTGTATGACCCAGAAATTGCACTACTGGGTATTTACCCCAAAGATAGAAATGTAGGGATCCAAAGGGGTACATGCACCTCGATGTTTATGGCAGTAATGTCCACAATAGCCAAACTATGGAAAGAGCCAAGATGTCCATCGACAGGTGAATGGCTAAAGAAGATGTGGTATATATATATAAACAATGGAATATTTTGCAGCCATCAAAAGGAATGAAATCGGGCGCCTTGGTGGCTCAGTCATTAAGCATCTGCCTTCGGCTCAGGTCATGATCCCAGGGTCCTGGGATTGAGTCCTACATTGGGCTCCCTGCTAGGCTGGAAGCCCGCTTCTCCCTTTCCTACTCCCCCTGCTTGTGTTCCTGCTCTCGGTATCTCTCTGTCAAATAAGTAAATAAAATCTTTAAAAAAAAAAAAAAAGGAATGAAATCTTGCCATTTGCAATGACGTGGATAGAACTGGAGGGTATTATGCTAAGCGAAATAAGTCAATCAGAGAGAGACATGTATCATATGACCTCACTGATATGAGGAATTCTTAATCTCAGGAAACAAACTGAGGGTTGCTGGAGGGGTGGGGGGTGGGAGGGATGGGGTGGCTGGGTGATAGACATTGGGGAGGGTATATGCTATGGTGAGCGCTGTGAATTGTGTAAGACTGATGAATCACAGACTTGTATCTCTGAAACAATACATTATATGTTAAAAAAAAAAAAAAGAAGATGTCACGAAGGGAAGAATGAAGGGGAAATCAGAGGGGGAGATGAACCATGAGAGACTGTGGACTCTGAGAAACAAACTGAGGGTTCCAGAGGGGAGTGGGGTGGGTGGATGTGTTAGCCTAGTGATGGGTATTAAAGAGGGCACATACTGCATGGTGCACTGGTGTCATATGCAAACAGTGAATCATGGAACACTACATCAAAAACTAATGATGTAATGTATGGTGATTAACACAACATAATAAAATAATTAATTAATTAATTAATTAATTAATTTAAAAAATGGAGTCACTTGTGTCAGGGTAAAAAATGGAGATCGTCAACATAGGTGCATAAAGAACAAAACGTAACCTCGCCTAACAGGAATTTACAACTCTCCTCAGAGATCAGCAGAGGATGTCAAACAGTCCTCAAACACCAAGTCTGCTCACACCATCTCTGGACTTCCTTGTTGCTTTTGACTCAGGTACCCTGATCCAAATAAGAAGGCCATTAGGCAACCAATCAGATAAAAAAAGTCAAATAGCTTTTGTGTTTACCCTATAAAAATCCCTTTCTTTGTGAGCAACCTGGAACTCCCTGCTCTGTAGCCTTGAGCTTCCTGGCTTGCAGGTCAAAACTATTGCAATAAACTCATCTTTCTGCTTTGTTCTACTCAGTATGCAGAGTTTGGTTTTGCACTATAACCTGGTCGCTGGAGAGAGCAGAGACCATCAGGAGAGAGCATGTACTCCATTAGTCTTTGCCTGCCCCATACTAGTCTACATCATCTAGATTCAACTTGCTCTTACCCCTTTTCCAATTGTGCTGTTTAAACTTATTTCTACTTCTTTATCACTATAATGTTCCCCCCCCTAGTTCTAAATATCAAGGGGCCAACACACTAAAGTTTTCATAGCAATAGTCTGCATCATCTTTGGAGTGAAAAAGATCAAGTTTATTTTAGTCCAACAAGCCTTGAAAACATCCTAGTTTCATATTAATTTATGTCAGGCAATGGTGAGAGACAGGGACAACATTTCAAACATACATAGTACATGTGACACTTAATTCACCAATTCAAGTGTGTAAGAAATTTCACATTTACTTCCCTTTAACCCAATTCTGTCATTATTTCCTTCTCCAGAGTTACGTGGGAATCTGGGGAGCTTATCAGCCCCTGAAAAATCAACAGAAGTCCATCTAATCTCCATTGTGATTGCTGCCAGTATCTTCACTGTCTGCTTTTCAGGGTCCCTTGAAGTGGGCAGTTCCGCTGTTGTCTTGTCAATGGGGTACAAGGGACTTTGCCTAGCTAAGTTGCCCCAGAATTCAGCTTCCTGGGCACACAGATAGCCATTCCTTCTGAGATTTTGCCATTTTCTACCTGGGCACTAGGGTTGCAACCAAGATTCAAGATTATATCACATCATAATGTTCATGTACCTTGGCGTCTTACCACTCTAGGAGAGGGCCAAGTGCTTTCCTAATCATTCACCTGGAAGTCTCTCTCATGCAGTCTGATGTCTGACTTTGCTAGATCTCTGTACTACACTAGAATGAATGGACAAAATGTACCCACTTGCCTGCTACTTCTGTCTCTATGAATTTTCTCCAATGAACACTGCTATCTCAGATCTGATGTGTGTGTGCTCTCTGGTTATCTGTCTTTACTTGCACATCACACACCCTATGCCAGAAAAAGAAAAAAATGAATCTCTAGATTCATTCTTTTTATTTTTTTTTTTTTAGAAAAAGAAAGAGAGCAAGGGTGGGGTGGGGGATGGAGGGAGAGGGAGAGAGAGACTCTGACCTGAGAGAGAGAAATGACTCTGAGATCATGACCTGAGCTGAAATTAAGAGTCAGACATTTAATGGACTGAGCCACCCAGGCACCCCTAAACTTTTTTTTAATTCTGCAAACAGAATATTAGAGGATCCCTTGGTCAAGAAAATGAATGCCCAATAAAAAGCTCTATAAATAATACTTTTTGAATAAGATTTGTGGGTATCTCCACATTTGTCTTATCACTAACAGCAGAGGTCATTATGCTGAATTACCTTGGTATAATTGACATTTTAGACCATATGATTCTTTGTTGTAGGGCCTGTCCTGTGCATTATAGGATGTTTGGCAGCATCCCTGGACTCTACCACTCAAAGACATAGCTCTTCCCTAGTGGTGACAATCAAACATGTCTCCAGACATTTGTCCCCTGGGGGGTAAAATCACCCTCAGATGCATGAGTCCATTTAGAAATAAGAAGGTAAATACAAGAAGTAGCAACTACAATGTTAAGTGCTTCGTCTCTAATGAACGTAAGTAAGGGATGAGAAGTAGGGGATAGGGGATTTGAGTCATAGCAGTAGATATGGAATTAGCTGTTCCTATTAGTGGTAAGAAGACAAAAGGGGGGGCGCCTGGGTGGCTCAGTCAGTTAAGCGACTGCCTTCGGCTCAGGTCATGATCCTGGAGTTCCGGGATCAAGTCCCGCATGGGGCTCCCTGCTCAGTGGGGAGTCTGCTTCTCCCTCTGACGCTCCTCCCTTTCGTGCTCTCTGTCTCTCATTCTCTCTCTCGCAAATAAAAAAAAAAAAAAAAAAAGAAGACAAAAGGGGTTAACTGTCAAATGTATAGGACAAATAATGTAAAAACTTACAAAAAAATGTTTTTCTTTGGGAACTGGGGAGTTCTTCATTGAAGAAGCTGTGTTTGGAAACTATCTTCAAGGGCTGTAATGATTGAGAAGAGTGGATAAAAGAGGGGGAAGATATTTCAGACAGAGGAAACTATGTTTAGGTGAGATTAAACATGCAAGTCAAGGAAAACCCCAGAGCACAGAGGACTGCAGAGTGCAGTACCACCCAACAGTGACCTGCTAGTCATGGTAGACCCTAGCGTTCTAGGAATCTGCTGTAACTCTAAAATATTTGAGAGGGGGATGTCAACCCAGTATTTGGGATTAGGAGGTGCCTACAGGGTTCTAGTCTTAGAGAGAGAATTAATGTGTTAATGCCCAGGTTTCAGAAAACTACCAAGAGGAAAAGTATTGATTTAGGATGTCCTCATTATCTGAGGATAATTAATAACAGGAAAATTAAATCTATTGAAAAGGGGGCTATCAGTTCATATTAAATAATGAGAAAAAAATTTATAGGGACATTTATAATGAGAAGAGAAACCAAAGGTTATAAAATAACTTTATGTTATATTTAAAAGTTAGTTTATAATTACAAATATGTCCTATTACAACAAACAAAAAATGGATTAAGGGTTGAGTTTGTTTTTGTTTTGGTATGATTCTTTTGATAAAGTTGATTAGAGTTATAAGTCACTATTTCCTTCATATTCAATTTTCAGATTTTTGCAAAATATTCTAGAGCTTCATCAATTTTCCCAAGGGCCTCTCCTTATCCTTTGATATTCAAATCATTCCCTTCTGAATTATCTATCCTGTCATCATCCTTTTTACAAGGTTTGCAACTTCATTTTGTAATCCATTTGTGTCCTAGTTACATTACAGATTCTGCCTGACAAAGACATTGACCTGATGGGTGGGCTAGACACAAGTGCTAATGAAGGAAAGAATCTCTGAGATCAGACTAATTTCATAAGTGTTTGGTTCATTAGTATGTTCATCTTATGTCTACTATTGTAACTGTGGGGCAAGTTGTGTCAACATTTATGTAACAAGAACTCCCAGTACCTACCACAATAGTCTTGAGCTTACATATAAAATAAAGGCTCTGTTGTCCGGGAGAATGACAAAGGAGAGTTAGTCAAACATTCTGGTTAACCGATAGTACTAGGGTTTACTTAACCTTTAACCTAAAAGTTGTGGGAGTAAACAGGGAGACAACATCTCACTGTAACAGCCCGCTACTAAAAGAACAAAGCAACAGACTTCTTCTCCAATCAGAATAATGAACTGTCACAACCCAGTATTCACTTAGTGCCCTGTTCCAGTGACTGTCAGCATTTGGTACCAATAATTAGACTAGAGTTTGTAAAAAATATCAAATGTGTCTATTCGTAAAACTCTGTGATTGGCAAAGTGACAAACAATACAATTTGGGGGTAGCTCTTTTTCTCCCAGTTATGAGTAACTTTCTCAACAGGCACATACTAACCATGGAAATCACAAGACCTAGTTACCAAATGTAAATCACTTAGACTTTTAGTTCAAAAACAGCATGAATAAGGCACTGCTGATATTCTCAGCACTAACTGCATCAAAATCACTCTTTTTCCATAGAATGCTAGATGACCTTCAAATCCATGTCCTTTTCTGACTTTCCTTGACATAATACTCTTTTCAGCATTCATCTTTCAAACGGTCTAATCTTTACTAATTTTATACTTAGGTGGTTTCAGAGTTTAAAAAAAGAATCCAAACTGATAACATCCTGACCATTCTGGATGACAATATTTCAATACAAGTTTAAGCAGCAACGATAAGGAAACTTATTAGGACATTCCCTTAAATCCTGGGATTAGTGAGTTTTCAAAAATAAATTCTACTTTGCAAGACTTTTCATGGACAGCTTGACTCACTTAATCCTTGGAAAATTTGCTCATTGTTCCCTTTTAGAACTGGCCCGTGCATTGTAGAATGTGTGGTTGCCTGGTGTTACTGAAAGGGCTGGCTGACTGTCTGCTGGCATTGTGTTTTATTGCCCAAAACGCCCACTTTGGCAATTATTTCTTTAGACTTTGATATTGCCTTTTCAAAATTTGTATATTACTGTTGGTAGGTATGAGGATTATATTTCCAAAAATAGCCACAGCAATATTTTTTGGTCTTCAATGCTCTTCCAGAACCTTGCAGCTGTCTATCAGGAAGTGGAGCCTATTTTCCCTGCCCCTGAACTGGACTAGGCTACTTGGCCAACAGAGAACAACAGAAGGAACGCGGCATGACTTCTGAAACTAGTTCATATGGACCAGATGGCTTCTGCCTGCTCACTTTCCCTATCTCTCTTTCTCTGTCTGTCTACATGCTTACCCTTGGAACCCAGCCACCATGCTATAAGAAAGCCCAGCAGCCACATGGAAAGGTCACATGCAAGTATTCTGGCCAGAGCCAAAGCTGAAGTTCCAGACAGCATTAAGGCCACACAGGTGAGTGAGTGAGTGAGTGAGTGACCCTTTGGAGAATTCCAGCTACCAGTCTTCAAGCTACTCTAGTCTACTCTGAGTATGGATTTGTAGTATGTAAATGGCATCACAGTTTTAAGTCACTTGGCTTTGAGGTAGTTGTTGTTGTTGTTGTTGTTGTTGTTGTTTAATGTAGCCATACACAACCAACAGGAATAACACATTAATATTGGTACAAGTTAATTTGTACCACTTTGTGGTACATATAAGGACCATGAGAGATTACAACATGAAAAGAAAAAGGAAGAAGAGAGATAATGTATCTAAAGCAAAACTTTTTCTGCTTATGTTGGGAAGCTAAACTTTAAAACTCTTAAAAGAAAACACAGGGGAAAAACTTCATAACATTGGATTTGGCAATGATTTCTTGGATATGACACCAAAAGCATAGGCAACAAAAGAAAAAAAAATAGAAAATTGGATTACATCAAAATGAAAAACTTTTATGCATCAAAGGACACTATGAACAGAGTGAAAATGCAACCTATGGAATGGGAGAAAATGTTTGTCAGCCATATATATGATAAGGGGTTAATATCCAAAATATATAAAGAATACCTACAACTCAACAACAACCTGCTTAAAAAATGGGCATAGGATTTGAATAGATATTTTTTCCAAAGAACATACACAGAATGTGAAAAGACACATCTCCATTCAGAACACAACATTCTGAAAAGAATGGGTGTTATTTCTTTTAGGCAGAAGAGAGAATGGGTGCTCAGACAAGTTAATAATGTTTCCAACATTGCACATCTAGAGCTAGCCTAAATCCAAAGAGGTTTAAGCACCAGACTACACTCTGCTAAGAAGAGCTTCTTGAGATCTCAGATTATGTATTTTGTTTCTGTGTGTCCAGACCTAGGTCTCAGAAGACACCTAATAAACATCAGTTGAACTAAAAAAGAAGAATAAAAAATAACATAAAAAGATGCCTAGCATCACTAATCATTAGAGAAATGCAAATTAAAACAACAGAAATAACTATTTCACGCCCATTGGGTTGGCTATTATCAAAAAAAAAAGAAAGAAAGAAAGAAAGAGAGAGAAAGAGAGAAAGAAAAAGAAAATAGCCAGTGTTGCCAAGGATGTATAGAAATTAGAGCCATTGTGCAATGTTGGTGGGAATGTAAAATGGTGCAACCACTATAGAAAACAGTATGGCAGTTCCTCAAAAAATTAAAAATAGAATTATAATATGATCCAGCAATCCCACTTTAATATACCCAAAATATTTGAAAGCAGGTTCTCAAAGAGACATTTGTATACCAATGTTCATGACAGCCTTATTCACAATAGCCAAAATATGGAAACAACCCAAGTGTCCTTTGATTGATAAATGGGTAAGCAAAATAGAGTACGTACATACAGTTTATTCATCCTTAAAAAGTAAAGAAATTCTGACACATGCTACAACATGGGTGAACCTTGAGGACATCAATGCTAAGTGAAATAAGCCAGTCACAAAGAAGACAAATACTGCATGATTACATTTTTCTAAAGATTTTATTTATTCATTTGACAGAGAGAGAGACAGCACAAGCAGGGGGAGGGGCAGGCAGAAAGAGAGGGAGAAGCAGGCTTCCCCACAGAGCAGGGACCCCAATATGGGGCTCAATCCCAGGACCCTGGGATCACGACCTGAGCCAAAGGCAGACACAACCGACTGAACCAGCCAGGCGCCCCTCTATGATTACATTTATATGAAATGCCTAGAATAGTCAAATTCATAGACAAAAAGTAAAACAGTAGTTGCCAGGAGTTGGGGATCAAAGGGGACTTATTGTTTAATGAGTAGAGTTTCAGTTTGGGAAGATGAAAAAGTTCTGGAGATGGATGGTGGCGATGGTTGCACAACAATGTGAATATACTTGATGCCACTGAACTATACACTTAAAATTGGTTACAATGGTAAATTTTACCTAATAAATATTTTCTGCAATAAAAAAATGGGCAAAGGATTTTCCAAATAAAATATTAAAATGACCAATAAGCACATGAAAAGATGCTAGACGTTATTAGTCATTATGCAAATGCAAAACAAAACCATGAGATAACACATCGTAGCCACTAGGATGGCAATCATCAAAACAACAGATAATTACAAGTGCTGACAAGATGTGGAGCAATTGGAACCCTCATAACATTGTTGGTGGGAAGGTACATGGTGCAGCTACTCTGGAAAACAGTTTGGCAATTTTTTTTTTTTTAAGATTTTATTTATTTATTTGAGAGCGAGAAAGAGAGAGAGAGAGCATGAGAGGGGGAGGGTCAGAGGGAGAAGCAGACTCCCTGCCGAGCAGGGAGCCCGATGTGGGACTCGATCCTGGGACTCCAGGATCATGACCTGAGCCGAAGGCAGTCGCTCAACCAACTGAGCCACCCAGGCGCCCCAACAGTTTGGCAATTGCTCAAAATGTTAAATATAGAGCTGCCATATGACTTATCAATTCCACTGCTAAGTAAATACCCCACAGAAATAAAAATATATATCCACACAACAACATGTGCATGAATGTAGCATTATTCATAACAACCGAAAAGTAGAAACAGCCCCATTATGGAGTGAGCATGCTCCCCAAATTCATATGTTGAAGCCCTAAGCCCCAATGTGATGGGATTTGGAGGTTGCAGGGAGGGGGGGGTCTGTGAGAGAGAATTAGATTTGGATGAGGGTGGAGCCCACTTGATGGGATTAGAGAGCTCTCCTTTCCATCCTCCCAACCCATGGGACCCCCTTTCCCCCTGCTATGTGAAGATAGAGCCAAAAGGTGGCTATATGCACACAGAAAAAGGGCTCTCACCAGGAACCAAATCTGTCCAGCACCTTAATCTTGGATTCCCCAGTCTCCGGAACTGTGCAGAGGACAGACTTTGTTCCACAGTGGATATGTCATTTGTTTTGATACTCATAAGATGTCCCTATTAATTCCACTGTTTAAAAAAAAATGAAAATCTGAAACAGCAATAATTAATTCATAGCCCAAAAGGGGTTCTTAAGATCACATCCATTGCTAGCAATTTCCTAATAGGTTCTTACCCTTTTTTAAGCACTTTTTGTTAAAGGGTTTGTGAGAGAGTATTACAATAAGTTAGCCCTTAATTTCTCAAGCTAACCCAAGAGCTATTGTGAAATGACCATCTAAAAATTAAAAATAGTGATGTCTGGGTGCCTGGGTGGCTCAGTTAGTTAAGCAACTGCCTTTGGCTCAGGTCATGATCCTGGAGTCCCAGGACTGAGTCCCACATCGGGCTCCCTGCTCAGCAGGGAGTCTGCTTCTCCCTCTGACCCTCCCCCCCTCTCATGTGCTCTCTCTCTCTCAAATAAATAAATAAAATCTTTAAAAAAAAATAGTGATGTCTAAGACAGTGAGTTCAGTTGAACAGACCAAAGTATAATTGAACAATGAAATTCTGAACTTGGATTTCAGGTGTGGATAAAACATCATTCTTTTGTCCATGAACTTCAAATCATTTCATAAGTACCTCCATCAAGAAAGCATTTCTGGAGGGTCACCTGGGTGGCTCAGTCAGTTAAGCATCCAACTCTTGATCTCAGCTCAGGTCTTGATCTCAGGGTCATGAGTTCAAGCCCCATGTGGAGCTCATGCCCAGCATGGAGCCTACTTAAAAAAAAAAAAAAAGGAAAGGAAAGAAAGCATTTCTGGAGATGTAATTCAGCAGGGAATGTAAGATGTGCGATGGGAGAAATAGAAGAATGAAAAGTTAACCACAAGCCAGGTGACCCTGAAAAATCTCTGACCTCACTGCCCTCTCCAAGAAAATATGGATCACAACCTATTCTGAACTAAACTGTGTCCCCCTTAAAATTCATATGTTGAAGCCCTAATCCCACTGTCACTATATTTAGAAATAGGGCCTTTAAAGAGAGAAAGTTAAATGAGGTCCTAAGGATATGGCCCCTAAACTCAATACGACTGTTGTCATTGTAAGAAAAGGAAGAGGTGTGCCTATCTGGCTCAGATGGTAGAGCATGTGACTCTTGATCTCAGTGTTGTGAGTTCAAGCCACACATTGGGTGTGGGGCCTATTTAATTAAAAGAAGAAGAAGAAAAGAAGAAGAAGAAGAAAAAAAAGAAGAAAGAAGAAAGAAGAAGAAGAAGAAGAGAAACCAGCAAGATGGGAGCACACAGAAAAGTCCATGAGAGGACATAGCAAGAAGGTGGCCATCTGTAGACCAAGGAGAGGGCTTAGGAGAGTCCAAACCTGATAACACCTTCATCTTGGATTTCAGCCTCCAGAATATGAGAAAATAAGTTTCTGTCATTTAAGCTACTCAGTCTGTGATATTTTATTATGGCAACCTAGAAAACCAAAACAATTTTTGTCCTGAAAATCTGGCAAGGATTCTAGGAAGTTTGGATTAGAAAATACATGCAGAATTCCTTTGTCAACAATGAAGTATACTAAAAACAGAGGATGCCATTACCTCTTTTTTTTTAAGATTATTTATTTATTTATTTGAGAAAGAGAGAGAAATAACGAGAGAGAGAACGAGAAGGGAGGAGAGGGAGAAGCAGGTTCCCCGCTGAGCAGGGAGCCCGACGCGGGGCTCGATCCCAGGACCCTGGGATCATGACCTGAGCCGAAGGCAAACGCTTAACCCACTGAGCCACCCAGGTGCCCCTGCCGTTACCTCTTGATTGGAATCATCAGACACTTTCATATTAAGGGAATGTTCACTTAAGGAAAATGTTTAACAGAAGGAAGTCTAAAGAAAAACCTAAAATATTGGTTTATGTTTATTCGATTTCTATTAAGCCAACTCCTCCCAGTTTTTGAGCTCTTTTATCTGGCATATTAGGAGATAAATTCCTAGTTCAAGGTTAAAACAATTGGAAGACTAATTTATTATTGTAAGTAATGAAGGGCAAAGTCTTGATAACATTGCTCAGTTTAAATATACTTAGTCACTGATGTCAGCAGTGCTATGGGTTATAATTTATCTCCCAGAAGATTACTTATATTGATAGATAATGATATCAACTCTTACCGAATTCTTACATGTTCTCTTTGCATGTATTTGTTCAATTAATCCTCACAATTTTTGATATGCTGTTAAAAAAGTACAAGGCTGTGAACTAGTAAGGAGGGAAACTGAGACCCAGACTGTAGTCTGACCATTGGTGTCTCAAACAACAGTTTTTAATTATTGGAAGTTCTTCTACAAGGCAAGGATTGTCAGGAAATGTCTTTTTTTTTTTTTTTTTAAGAGTTACTCATTTATTTTAGAGAGGAGGGGAGGGGCAGAGGGAAAGAGAAAATCTCAAGCAGACTCTGCATGGAGCGCAGAGCCTGACACAGGGCTCAATCTCACAACCCTGAGATCAATGACCTAAGCCAAAATCAAGAGTCGGATGCTCAACCGACTGAGCCACCCAGGTGCCTTGGCAGGAAATGTCTTATAGAAAGATTTGTATCAATGTTACTTGGCAGTATTATTTACCACATCCAAGTATTTTCATGCTCAGATACACTGTATTTATGGTTACATGATGTAAATATATGCATATTTCCATTAAAAATAGAAACACCCATAGTATGTCTGAAGTTGTTATTCTATTTGAGTTAGATCTATGCATGGGTGGCTTCCAACAAAAAGCCAGATATTTTAGAAGGCATAAGCAAATTGAAGCCTTGTTCTATCATATTTTAACTACACATGGGCACATAAAATGCATGTTTTTATTTATTACTCTTACTTCAACACTGATATAAAGGTCCTAAACTTGACAATCCAAAATATTTTAAATCAAGAAGAGAGTCCTGTAAATAATTTCAAAGTGGAAATTATGAACATAAAATAGCTATAGAAAACATAAACATGCATAAAGCATTTAGTGATGTTTCTTCACATCTAGTTAGAGAATTTCAAGTATGCTAAGTACATAGAATCTCTGCTCCTTTGTGTTGTTTGCTTCCATTGTAATCTGTGAGTATTTGACTAGAAGCTTCTATAACAATACAGCTGACCAAATGTAAATTGACTAGTGTCATAGGAGGTTTTAGATTGTTCCAGTAGTCAGATGCTTCTTTTTCACTACTGGCTCTTTCCTGTCATTATTTAAACATGTGCAGATCTAGCTCATCTTTGAAAAGCAAAATATCTCTCTCAATATCATATGCACCCTGTGACCATTGCCTCCACTCCTCACAATCAAGCTCCCTGCAAGAGTGCTTTATATATCCATTGATTTCATTTTCTCTCTTTCTTGTTCATACATCATTTTATCCTCTTTACAGCATCAAGTACTGGTGCTCCCTCTGTCCTAAAAAAACTTTCTTTTGATTCCTATAACACATCCTTCTGTATTTCTTGTCTCTAACTGATTTATTTCCACAACTCAAATCATCCCCCTTTATTCTGATGAGTCCCAAAGCGATCTGCAGCACCTAAAGTTTCTCTGGGTGCTTTTTGGACATCATCACTTGGAAGTCCCTCAGGCATCACTAGCTCAAAGACTTCCCCCACAAACCTGGTATTTTTCCTGTATTCCATGATCAGAGCATATAAACAGAATCTCCATTCAACCTACTGCTTAAACCAGAAATCTGAACATCATTACTGACTCTTCCTTCTTCCTGATCCCCTAACCAGTCAAATCTCATCAGTCTCTACAATCCATCCACTGTACCCCAAAAGGTCCCTTGAATCCATCTCCTTCTTTCCATTCCCACTCTTACTCCCTCGGTTCAATCTCATCACTTCTGTCCCAGGTTAAGGCAGTGGTCTCTCAACTACTCTTCCCAACTCCACTGTTGGCCCCCTCTTCACAGTCTTCATGCCGATGCCCAGTAGTCATTCTAAATTACAATCCAATTGTGGCAATCCTTTAAATTCCATGGTTGGTTTCCTAAAACCTGTAGAATAAAGTCCAAAATCCCAAGCATAGTATACATGGTGTACATGGCCCTTTAGGATGAACAACTGCCTCTCTCCCCATCTCAGTTAGACACCACCCCCCACAACACCCTCCACACATTAGCCAGAGTAATCTATATTCCATTTACAGAAATCAATTCACTCTCTCTTTCCTCTGTGCCTTTCCACATACTGTTACTTTTGTCTGGAATGTCCTTTGCACCAGCCTCTTCAGTTGGCTAAATCTTTCAAAACTCAGATCAGGAGTTAGAGTGAAGGGGATAAAGAAACAAGGAACATGGTGACATAAAGCAAGGAAGGCCTTGACCAATTTAAGGCTAACGTAGAGAACAAAAGTTCTGACCTATGACATAACCTTATTCTAGTGCAGTGCAACAGAAAAAAAAGCAAGATTAGAAAATGCAATAATACTTCATTTTCCAAATCTCAACTCTGACAAAACCTTTTGTGTAAAGGTGTACATGTGTGCGCATGTGCTTTTGGGACGAAAGTGTAGCAGCCTAGGGAGAAACCTGAATAAGGGTGGGAACTGTTATCCAACCCCATTCCCACCCTCTCCTACCAAAGCAGCAGACCACAGAGAACCCCCCCTCCCCCCCAGTGTGGCCTTTAGACTAAAGACATGCACCTGGATGATAATGACCCAGCTTATCCTTCCAACCCCTATCATCACAGAAAATAATAACCAACACATCCTGTGGCCCAAAGTTATAATATTTTTAATCTGGGACTACAAAATACAAAATATTTTTAGTCTGGCACTTCCGATGTCCTCAATAAATATTTGTTGAATGGTCAGACAAAGTAAATAGGCAACATTGTCAAAATGTTGATAGCTACTGAAGCTGGGTAAGGAGTTTGAAATGTTCCAAAATAAAAACTTTTTTTAAATGCAGTATAATCCAAATTCAAATTATGTTTAAATTATATTTAGTTAACAGTAAATGGTAGCTACCAACAGGAAATATATAGAATATCCCTCAATTCTGAATAATATATGACAATAACATCAGAGTTCTTAGAGAACTAAGTAAGATCGTGTGGGTTTAAGTTCAGCACACACCCTGCCTGCCATGTGGGAAGTATGTAACAAATACAAACTCTTTTTATTATTGGCTGATCTTGGCTTTGAGCTCCGCACTCAAAAGAGTCTATGTCGATTGGACTAAATGCTAGCAGATCTTCCCCTGATGTCTCCCAGTGCCTTTATGTGGCAGTGGTTATGTGACAAAGTATAGTTTTGCATTGAATGTAGTGAAACTTCAATTAGTTGGAAGGGGTTACCTTATCTAAGGTAGTTAGAATCTCTGAATGGTAAGATATACCTGACATTACTAATCTATTTTCTACGTATCCTTCTCCCTGCCTCCCCCCCACCACCCAGACTATACACAATTTCTCTGGTACCCCAGGGGCTAATAAAGAGTCAAAAAAGCCACTGCCAAGCAAGCTCTCTTCATATGAATGAGACTGAGTGGATGTTCTAGCGAACCGTTGGAGAGGTGGAAGGGGTTGTAATAACTAGTTCCAGGAAGGATCAGAAAGCAGAGTGGAAGCTACTCCGCTGAAATCCTTTTGATCCTCGATTCTTAGTCCCTCATCACAATTGGAAAAATCAACATACAAAAGTTCTGGGCATTTGTCAGGGAGCATAAACAGAGGGTGAGGTGCAAAACCTCCTCCAATCTCCAGGATAGAGACAGAACCAGTTAGGAATTTCCCTGTGAGTCATGGCAGCATTTGACACAGGACCACCGTTATACCTGCTTGTTATAATTTTTGTTGCTCAAAGGCACTTCTACAGTCTACAATGTAGAGAATATGATTAAGTCTTCCTGTGACTGCCTGGGATTCTTGCCCAGCTTCAAGGCCGTTATTCTGAGCTTTGGTTCTTCCTGCACTTAACTGTTGACAGAGAAGAAAGTATGAAGATGGCAGCTGCAGATATCATTGAGCCTTGAAAATACCTGAGAAGCCAGTCATTTGAAATATTCCTGAAACTCATTACTAAATCTACACATCTTTACAAATAATTTCATAGCCAATGAATAGCTCATTTTCTTTCTTTCATCGTTGAGTCTTACATTTGCACATTTTTCTAATTAGGTCTTTTCAGTTATTTAAATGATAGTCTCTATTCTAATATTATGGAATAAAAATAACAGTGGGGGTGAGGGGAAGAAGAGGTAAGGAATGTCCATTTGACTTGATTTATATTTAATCAATGTTTCTTTAGAGCTATTGAAACAATTACTTTCATGTAGGGAATTTCAGATTTTAAAAAATAATAACAAGATCCTAATGTGAGAGAAACATTTTTATCACATAAACACTAATATACTACCTAAAGCCTCGTGTGAAAATTTCAAGTATAAAAGACGTAGAAATCAATACATGCAATTTAGATAATTTTATTAGTTTTAACTAAACAATTCTAATACTCTGATTCTAGGCTGAGAAGACTAAATCTGACAATTGAGAAAACCCAATCGAATGTATGTTTAAGCAAGACATTTCAAAAGATATGTTAGTAATTTAATGATAAAGGCTACCATTTAGCAAGTATTTACTGTGTTCTGGGCATAGTGCCTACCTCTTCATGTACTTTGCTTTATTTCTCTCAATAACCCTATGAATAGGGTACTTTGACTTGCCCAGAATGGAAACCAATGTGATTTAATAACTTGCTAAAAGTCACATAGCTAGTTAGTAACCTATGATTTGAAAATAAGTTTTATTCCAAAGTCTAAGCGTTTATAGTGTTCATAAGATTACACGTTTTACCAGGACAGGGACCAATATATTTTGTTCTCCATGACACATATTATGTGTTCGAAAGATATTAGTAAATGAGTGTATATATATATATATATATATATATATATATATATATATACATACATACATATGTAGGAATATATACATTTATATTCCTAATTCTGTAACTAAAAGCCAAAAGAGAAACATGTACATTTATAAACTCACACATTATTGTAGTGAGTACTTTTTAAATGTTTTAAATTGTCCATTTATACTCACTATGTTAGTTTGTTTACAAGGAGGACCAAGGCCCCTTCCCCATTTGAAAAGCTGAATTTTGTCAGCTAACCTGATTTTGTAGCTGAGGTATTATTTTGAGGTATTAACTTTTCTCCCAGTTTTCCCTCCCCTTTCCTCTCCACAACTCTGCCCCCATTTCGGGGTTTGGTTCTGTGACATTGCCTAAAGAAAATACACCTCAGAGAAAAGAGTAGAGATACCAGCAAATCTTTCAGATTTTCACTTTTCATAGCTCAGAGAGGCACTAACCAGGAAGAGGTCATGATAACAGAGACATCCAAGTACAGTTCATGAGAACTGATAACTGACTCTGCTCACCAGTCCTCAGAGGGAGGGAGTCCAAGAAGGCTTCAGGCTAATTATTTTCCCACCAACATGGCATGGGCTCACTTCACACATGAGTCTGTGGACTTAGATTCATAGTTCCTACAAATATTTTCCCATGTACTTTCCTCTTAAGAGTCAACCACACACCTTCCATTTTAAGCCATTAAAAAACTACCAACTTTCTCTTTCAATTTGCTCAAAAATAAAATTCAGAAAATTGGTAAAGACCAAGAATTTACCTAGCCCAGCTCCATTCTTGGTATATTATACCAAAAGTAAAATAAAGCAAGAATCAATTGATTTCCAAAGCTCACAAGGAGAAACCTATGGAATTTAATACACCGCCACATAGAAAAATTCATCACCTCTCCCTGTGTGATGAAAAATTAAGGCTTTACTTTGTGTTTTGTAACCAGCCACTGTATTTTTATAAAGAGAGGCCGAACAACTAACTCTACTAAACCGCAGGGAACAAAAACTCCCAGTACATTCTGGAATGACATTCTGGCCAATCCGGCTGCCAGAAGAGACCTCAGCCAGGACAGGGTGCGCGCAGCATCTAGTTCGATCTCCTCCTCATTGAAGACACTTTAGGAAATTCTCCAATGAGAGACGCTTAGGGGTAGGGGGCGTGGCCTCAAGGGGCGGAGACTTTGTCTCCGGGATAATGGGAAGTGTGTGCTAATTGGCTGGACTTCCTCCCTCCCAGACCAGCCCTCTTTGGACCGCTGGGGCCATCCATCAAAAGAACTACACCAATCAGAGGCTAAAATCCCCCCCTTCCCTTCCCACCAGGGGAAAGCCCCGCCCTCCAATATATGACTCAGTCGCTCCGGCGCGGCCCCTTCGGCTCCGAGCTGATCCTGTGGTGGGCAGTGTCGTCAGGGCGGCGCTGCAGAGACCTCCACCCAGGACGGCTCCCCCTCCCCGGGCCTCTCCCCTCTTACCCGCGAGTCCCCTCGCCTCGTGGGCCTGTCGGATCTGAGATCGTGGAGAGAGGTGAGAGCAGGCCCGGGGAGGGTGGTTACCGCTGAAGAGCCGCAGTCGCGATCAAGGTGAGCTGGGGCTTCGGGGTTGACTTCGTGGTGCGGCTAGGGAGCAGGGTTGGGGGCGTGAGGTGAGGGATGGGTCCGGCCCGCGCTCTTTTCCTCGATTAACTCTCCCGTTGCCGTAAGCAACAAGTCCAGGCTAGTCCGAGCTTGGAGGGGCGGGGCCAGATCCGACCTCCTGAGAGTGTTACTGTCAGGTCGGCCAGCTCCCAGGGACCAGCCCAGGGCAAAAAGAGCTGGACCCATAAAGTTAGAGGTTCCTCATTTGCGCAACTTTAAAGATCCCCTGCCTACCTGTCTTTCACTTGGGAGGTATCCTTGTATCTGGGGCTTAGCTTGTGGCCGGGACATAGAAGCTGTGGAATTTTAATTCTTAAAATTAATGAAACTCCCAGGTTCATTTTGCAACTTAAATTAGTCTCCCGCCCTCACTACGTGTTCCTGTAGCACCCTTTAAGTTTCCTTTCCTGACACCAATAAAAGTTAACAATTATTGAGCGCCGTGCGTCGAGCATTGTGCAAAACTCTACGAGAATCATGTTAATTTAATTTTAACAGCCATTCAGAGAGAGAAATATTGTTACCTCGTTTTACAGAGGTAGAAATAAATTCATTATTATTGCCCAACGTTTCTTAGGTACCTATGTGCTAAGCACTATACCTAGGTGATCTCATTTTTCCACACAAGCCTCTGAGGTAGGTAGTAACCTCATACCCACTTTACAGATGATGAAATAGGGATGAAGTAAAATTAACTAACATTAACAGTTTATACTGTTAATATATGGCAGAATTACATACTACCATCTGATTTCAAAGTTTTGGCACCCATCTTACAGCATTGATATTGTTATCTCTTGACAATGAATGACTTGAACAAGTATTTCTTGAAGACTTGCCTTTTTTTTTAAGGTATGGCTCCTGCCCTCTAGGAACTCACAGTTTAGGATGTGACCAACTGGTGGGATGGGAGGTGGGGGGGATTGTAACAGATGGCACTTTGCAACGACTTAGATTCACTAGCGGCATCGGGGAGGGGAGACGTGTTATAAAGCACTTGGCATGATACAAGGCAGGAAGGGCTTTTCTTACACTCCTTTCTGGGCCTTGTTCTATATATAGATGATAGAGGTACTGACAACAACTGACTCTCAGAAACTGCTACACCAGCTGAATGCCCTGTTGGAACAGGAGTCGAGATGTCAGCCAAAGGTCTGCGGCTTGAGACTAATTGAATCTGCACACGATAATGGCCTCAGAATGACTGCAAGGCTAAGGGACTTTGAAGTAAAAGATCTTCTTAGTCTAACTCAGTTCTTTGGCTTCGACACGGAGACATTTTCTCTTGCTGTGAATTTACTGGACAGATTCCTGTCCAAAATGAAGGTATGTTTAAAGCTACATTACACTGAGTATTTCTTAGTTTTGCTTATTGTGTTTTGGAGATGGAATTGCTCTAGCTTTGGGATGGCATTCATAAACTTGACCTTTTTTATTTTCTTCAAGTAGCCAAAACATTGTGATAGTTCTGTGTACGTTCTGTATACGTTCTGTACACAGAACGATATGATGAATGCTTCCGTATAATCAAGAATAATGCATCGTTAAATTTAACTTCTGACATTGAAAAATAGACTAATAGCAAATAATTGCAGACTCTCCCAGTATGAGAGTTGGGTGTTGTTTTTAAATTGAAAGAAGTGTGTTAGAGGTAGAATGCTAGATTGTGGTTAAGAATTAGAGGTTTGTTTTTTGGTGGGTTTTTTTTTTTTTTTTTCTTTTTTTGGATGCTGTGAACCACTTGGTCGGTAAAGTATATTTCTTAATCTCCAGTCATATATAAGGTTCTAATTGTTGTGGCCTTAGACCTATTCAGATCTTGCTTATGCTTGCCATTTTTAACATCAGTTGGCATACAGTTGAGAAGAGAGTATCTTCTGAAGGAGAAGCATTTATATAATTATTTCCCTATACTGGATAAGCAGGACATCCATGTAGCTTTCAGAGCTTGCTTAACTGTTAAATACATCGGCCTTCTCTGTGCCAGTGGTCATTCATGGATGAGATGATGTGACAACTGGAATGGAACTCATCTTTTAGTCCTCAGTACCTAACACAACACGTCATATACAGAAGAAACTCCATATTTGTTGAATTGGATGGTTCAAGAAACTTGCTCGACAGATTAAACTATTCTTTAGGCACCTTGTGCAAGCACTACCTTTGAATCTATAAATGTTGCACAGATTAATAATATACATCTGTCTCTTGGGGCGCCTGGGTGGCTCAGTCGTTAAGTGTCTGCCTTAGGCTCAGGTCATGATCCCAGGGTCCTGGGATCGAGCCCCGCATCGGGCTCTCAGCTCCGTGGGAAGCCTGCTTCTCCTTCTCCCACTCCCCCTGCTTGTGTTCCCTCTCTCGCTCTGTCTCTCTCTGCTAAATAAATAAATAAAATCTGTCCCTTAAGGATATTACAATCTTACATGAAGATAATATTTGTACCAATAACTATCAAACAATGCAAGGCATAATAAGAAAGATAATTAAACCAAGTATGTTGCTGAAGGGGTTCCAAGAAAAGGAGGGTACAAACACTGGTAAAAGCTTCTTAAAGTTTCATTTAACTTGGAACTTAGGATGGATAGAAGTTTGACCCTGTCACATTGTAGACATTCAGGCAATGATAAATAAATAAGAGAACGGTAATGGATAGAGCTTTACAGGCAGAGTAAAACAGTGTGTGCTAAAGTATTTAAAAACGATTTTATGTGTTAACTACAAAGAAAACAGCCTGGAAAAACACAACATCCTAGAAATAAATTTTGTGTACCTTCCATAAGCAGTTTTAGTCCTTCTATAAGCCTTTGACCAGTTAATTTATTTGGTCCAACTAGAACTTAGTGCTTACAGTTCTATAATGATTTAGGAAGAAAAAAAAAAAAGAATTTATGGACTGAAGTCAAACATTATACTGAAACTTAGTCCAGTTTCTCCAAAATTGGTTGCAAGTGGGTACATAGCGTCGACAGGCTGCAGTTAAGGTATGATTAGATCTCGTTAACTCCTGCACAGTTGAGAAATAATACCTCAAAGATAAATTTTCATAATGATGGATCTGATTATCCTTTATGTTTTTTTAATTGAAATAAGCTAAAACATGGGCTTATTGTCTTTTTTAGGTACAGCCCAAGCACCTGGGGTGTGTTGGGCTGAGCTGCTTCTATTTGGCTGTTAAATCAATAGAAGAGGAAAGGAATGTCCCGTTGGCAACTGACTTGATCCGAATAAGCCAGTATAGATTTACGGTTTCAGACTTGATGAGAATGGAAAAGATTGTACTGGAGAAGGTGTGTTGGAAAGTCAAAGCTACTACTGCCTTTCAGTTTCTGCAACTCTACTATTCACTCATTCAAGAAAACTTACCAATTGAAAGGTATGTAATCTTTGTTTTGACCAGAGGAGATTTGGAAATCAGAATGGTATTCTGGATGTTGCATAAAATCAGTATCTTGGGATAATTCCAATCAAAATAAGTAAAATGAGGAAAAAAAAAAAGTAAAATGACAGCTGCAGCTTCTTGGATTTCACTTCACTGTCCAGCAGAAGTGAGACTTTAAGTTGTCAACAGCTTTTTGAAGTCTGTGAAGGCTAATTCTTGGGATTAAAGGACATTTCAACATTTTTTTATTACATTTTCCACTTTACAGACTACTTAACTCATAGAACCTAGTTAAGTAAGCATCTAACAGATTTATGGAAAAAGAATTTCAGTAGCTGCAGAATTAGATTAAAATGAGAAGAAAAATAACTTGATGGTTGTGATATGATACTTTTTTGGCAGAGGTGGGGGGGAGCAAATTATTTAAAATTCATATATGGTATCTTTAAGAAGTTAATGCCCCTGAAAGAAGGGGAATTCTTCAAATAATTTATTTTCTGTGATAAGTGTGCATAAACTTCATTTTAAAATGACTTCTTTGTTGTTCTAAACATGTCTTTTGACTACATGTAAAATTATCTACATAAAATTAATCTCATTTTCATTTTCTATTTAAAGGAGGAATAGCCTTAATTTTGAAAGACTCGAAGCTCAACTTAAGGCATGCCACTGCAGGATCATATTTTCTAAAGCAAAGGTAAATATTTTATAAAGATTAAACCTATTTATATACCTATTTTCTATTCAACACTTACTTTAAAATTTATCTCTTTTAGCCTTCTGTGTTGGCATTATCTATCATTGCACTGGAGATCCAAGCACAGAAGTGTGTAGAGTTAACAGAAGGAATAGAATGTCTTCAGACACATTGCAAGGTATGTCAAGGTCATAGCCTAAATGGTGTTAACAGCTGTAAAAGAAACTAAACCACTTGTACTATCTCCTGAAGTAAAATGAGTTGTCATGTGTCTGTTTGAAACTTGAGTAGCTTACTTATCCTCAAATTTATTTAACAAGGAAAGACACATGTTAGTAAGATTGCAATTATTGCTGTGGTTAAATACTATAGGACTTTTGATTTTAGAGAGAGCGAGCAGGGATGAGGGGTGGGGAGGAGTGAGAGGAGAGAGAGAGAATCTCCAGCCGACTCCCCACTGAGCGTGGAGCCTGACACGGGGCCCGATTCCATGACCGTGAGATCATGACCTGAGCTGAAATCAAGAGTCAGATCTTTAACCACCTGAGCCACCCAGGCCCCCCATGTAGGACTTTTATTTTTATTGACTAATATTTTTTTTTTACTTTATGTACAGATAAATGGCAGAGATTTGACCTTCTGGCAAGAACTTGTATCCAAGTGTTTAACTGAATATTCATCAAACAAGTGTTCCAAACCAAATGTTCAGAAGTTGAAATGGATTGTTTCTGGACGTACTGCACGGCAATTGAAGCATAGTTACTACAGAATAACCCACCTTCCAACAATTCCTGAAATGGTCCCTTAATTGGTAAATGTGGTTCATAGTTACTCTCCATATGAAGAAAATTTTCTAATGCTATAGTTTTATTCTATAATTCAAGAATTAAAATTGAATTATTTTCAAAATAAACAAGATAGAGTTAGAATAGCAATGGGGAAAATGACTTCACTGATCTAGTCAGTTAATATTCTGAGGGCATTTACTACCTTCAAAATACAATACCCTAAGAGTAAGGAATTATCTAATCTTTGGTATGTACATTAGCCATTTCATTAAATTATCAGCTTAGAAAATCATATCCTCCAGGACACCTGGGTGGCTCAGTCGGTTGGGCGTCTGCCTTCGGCTCAGGTCATGATCCCAGGGTCCTGGGATCGAGTCCCGCATCGGGCTCCATGCTCAGCAGGGAGCCTGCTTCTCCCTCTGCTGTGCTCTCTCTCTCTGACAAATGAATAAATAAAAAATCTTTAAAAAAAAAAAAATCATATCCTCCTTAATAACCTAAATTTTAAAAGAAACACTAAGACACTATTTTTCACACCATTTTGCTATATGTAGACTTTAAAGTTAACACAAGCCTGAGCAGGACAACAGAACCAAAAGTTTGAACGGTAAATTATCTAGTTTGAGACTGTTAGCTTATAAGCTTGTATACCATTGCTATAGCAGTTGGAACACTGGAAAGTAGTTATATGCATAAAAAAACAAATCTCATTACTAATATAGGATATACATTCTTGCCATCTGAATTTAACGGAGTGGTGATTTAACTTTTTCCTACTCAAAACTAAATGTTAACAAATCTACATGTGACATGATTATAAATCTTTGATTAAACAGTTCATTTTTAACAGCTGATAATATCTATGTTTGGCAGAATTCTAATAACTTGATTTTTTTGTTTGTTTAAATAGGATTGTTACAGCAACAAAAAGCTCTTCTCTGAAGCCTTTCTCCACAATCCGGAGCTATGGATTCCATAATGTTATAATGGATTTAAGCTGTGAAGCCTCAGAACATCACAACTAGATTAGCATTGATGTTCTCAGATTTGGGAAAACTACCTAATTAACAAGCTGTAGTGGAATTCAATTAAATTTGAATTCATCTGTGAGGCATACGAATCAAAGCTAAGAGCATAAATGTGAAATGTTAATAACAAGCCTGGGAAGGTAAACTGTGAATCTTTGTCTCTAACATTGACCCAACCTTCTATATTGGGTCAGTATATTGTATTTAGGTCTTCTTAAAAGTGGTAACCTAATTAAATTCTAAATTAGGAGGTATACATCAAAACCAATATTTCACAAATGCACTTTTAAGGCATAACAAGAAGGGTCACTATTAGGCAGTGAAAATGGTTTCTTGGTATCTATAGTGCAAGTAATAGATAATCCAGAGATTGGACTTTATTGATACTTGGGAATTACACTTAAATTTGAAGGCATTTTATAAAAGGAAAACTACACGCCTAGTCATTTTGGCATATTAAGTTATCTTTAATATTTTTTCTAAAAAGCCGGTGATGTTTATATCCATGATGAAATTTACACAGTATCTACTGCCTCCATCTAATCCCATCAAGAAAATTTGTTTTTATTGTATTAATTCAAAATAACTTCGCTCCAAAAACTTGCTGATTTAACACTCCAGAAGTTTTTACTAAGGGCTGTTTTTACTAAGCAGTTTTTATAAAAACTGCTATTGCTTCTAATTTAGAATTCTTAAAGGAAGAGAATGTACTTTCACTAATTGCCCCTCCTGTGCCAAAAGAAAGTCTAAAAAAGTAAGTAGGCATCTTCATAATTATAAAGTTGTTAAGGTAGTATTCGAGATCTTCTATTAAGTCAGTGACTATAAGGAGATCTACGGCATTAGAAATGTTGTAAACAGTTACTCAGTGCAGCAAGTAGCCTGAGTCCATCCATAATGGCTGTACCCAATTTTGACATCATGTTATCAGTAAATGTGCACTGGAAAATAAACCAAAGAACCACAATATATCTTATACTTTTGTGAACTGTGTTCTATGGATAACTTCAGTTTTCCCAAAAGGCTGATATATTTCAATAATTTGACTACATCAGTGTTAATTCTGAGTTGGCAGAGGTAGTCTAACCAACTACCATTATGTTTTGGTACTAAGGGATATTATCTTTCAATAAAGTTATTGAAATGCATTCCTTTGCTGGGTAGTTCTCTTTGTTTCTGTTCTGATTTAACTGTGATACCAGAACCACAATAAAAAGCTATCTCCACTCAGTATATTTAAATTTAGCGGGAAGATGCACGATAGCAGAAACAAAATCTCTGTTAATAGTATAGCTATTGCCTAATTGATGCTTTACTTTCTAATGGCTTTTCAGAAGACACAAGATTAGGACAAATATGTTTAATGTGCATTAAAAAGTTGGTGAGGTAGTATTGGTAACTTGTCATTTAGATTCATCACTACTATGGATATTCTCAATACAAATTCACCCTTATATTCTGCCCAACTGAAGTTCTGTGCAAACTGCCTTACCTTAAAAGGCATCCCAGCAAGGTGGTTGTTAATGACAGGTAATTATGTTAGTCTGCTAACATATTGTGTTAGTCTGCTGAGATTGGTAATTGGAACTGAAACATAGGATTTTGAAGTGTTCATGTTTAATTAAACTAAGAAGGCAAAGTGAACACTGCAGAGTTATTGAAACAAAAACTTAAAAGGAAAATTCCTTTTGCACTTGACTAAGATTAGATATATTTAATAATCCCTCCTTTCAGTGTAATTTTTAAAAAGGGCACCTGAACCTTACGTATTTCTACTTATGAGGCATACTATCTAAAACAAGAGACGGGTGCCTGGGTGGACAGTCAGTTGAGCATCCGACTCTTGGTTTTGGCCCAGCTCATGATCTCAGGGTTGTGGGATCAAGCCCTGCATCTGGCTCTGGGCTCAGCATGGAGTCTGCTCTCTCCCGCCTCCCTCTGCCCCTCCTGCTCATGCCCTCTCTCTCTTTCTCAAATAAATAAATCTTAAAAAGAAAACAACAACAAAACACATTTCTGGGGTGCCTAGCTGGCTCAGTCCAAAGAGCATGCAACTCTTGATCTTGGGGGTCTTAAGTTCAAGCCCCATGTTGGGCATAGAGCTTACTTAAAAAAATAACACATTTCTCATCTAACATTTGTGATTAGCAATAATGATTTTTTACTGTCAGGCACTACTGTCGTGTTTTATATGAATCCTCTCATCTAATCCTCCAAATGGAATCAGAATATCCAAATTTACAAATGAACTGGAGTCACACAGAAGGTGACTGATTAGCCCAAGGTCACATACCTGGTAATTGGAGTTAGAATTCAAATTCAGGCAAAGGCTTTGTTCTTAGCCACTCTGCACATTACCTCCCAAATAGAAAATTAAATGGACTGATGAAATTGAATAATTTCCAAACAAAACTGTATTCTGGCCACATTAATTTCAGGGTTGCCATCATGATCATAAAAGAAGAATAACACCTTGGAATTTATTTTCCCTATTTTGTAATAGTAGATTAATTTTTATAAAATGTATTATTGCTTACTAAGTTTAACCTGTAAATTTTCATAAACCAAAACCAGTAAACATAAGTCAAATAAGATGGATTAAGATAAGCCAATTTGGGGGGGGCACCTGGCTGGCTCAGCTAGTAGAACATGCAATTCATGATCTCAGGGTCGTTTGAGTCCCACAATGGGGGTAGAGAATCTGTAAAAAAATAAAATAAAATCCCAAAGAAAAATAAAAGTCGATGTTTTACATTAATTTGACAAAGTAGATTTTGGAGCAAGTAAAATGATCAGGATTAAAAAGGGATCATTAAATAATGATAAAAGAATCAATTTACCAAGAAGACTGGACAATCCTAAATTTGTAGGCACCTAACATCAGAACTTCAAATACAAGAAGCGCATTGGAAAGAAAAATGGACAAAGTTTCAACTACAGTTGGAGATTTAAACACTCTTCTCAGTCATCTACAGAACTACTAAGAAATCAGCAAGAACATAGAAAAATTGAGTAATACCAATAACCAAGTGGATCTACTTGACAAAAAATTTCATCCTAAAACAACAGAATAAGCATTCTTTTAAAATACACAGGGAATATTCACCAAGACAGACTATATCCTGGGTCACAAAAAACCCTGAAGAAATTTAAAAGAACTAAAATTATAAAGTATGTTCTCTGATCATAAACTAGAAATACCAGGTAACAGGGAAATCTACAAACACTTGGAAATAACAGAGTTCTGAATAATTTAGGGCTCTAAGGGAAATTCTTTTTTTTTTTTCCCTAAGGGAAATTCTAAAGAGCAAAATAATTTGAACTGAATGAAAATATCAAAATATAGGAAATGTAGCTAAACCAGTGCTTAGAGTAATTCACATTAATTGGCTTTTATTAAGAAAAAAAGTCTCAAAGCTTCCACAAAAAGAAACTAGAAAAAGAGCAGAATAAACCCACAAAGCAAGCAGATGGGAAAAGGTCATTAAAAAAAGGGGGTTTAAAAATCAGTGAAACTGAAAATAAGGAAAATCAACAAAATAAAAAATTAATTCTTTGAAAAAAGCAATAAAATTGATGAATCTCCAGCAAGAATGACAAAAAAAGAAATTACCAGTATCAGGACTGAAAGAGATAACACTATGTTAAAAGGACACTGAAGAAACAATACATACAACTATGCACATCAAGTTAAATGAATCCATCCCTTGAAAGAAAAGAACTACCAGAACTTAACAAAATAAACCAAACTAAAACAAAATAAACTAGATAACCTGAGTAAGTTGTTTTTAAAAACTGGATTTGTTGTTTAAAATCTTACTGGCAAATCCCATAAAATGCTGAAAGAAAACAACACAAATTCTACACATCTCTTCTAGAAAGTAGAAGAATCACTTTCCAATTCATTTTAAAAGGCTAGCATTACCCTGGTACCAAACCAAGATAAAGATAACACAAAATCTCAATGATGAGACCAATAGCTCAAATGAACAGACACGAAAATCTTCAACAAACAAATCCAAAAACGTAAACGGCAGTAACATGCCATGACCAAGTCTGGCATGTGTGAAAATATAAGCAGGTTCAAAATTTGAGAATCAATCAAATCAAAATTTGAAAACCAGACAAGACAAGGACAGCCACCCCCACCACTTCTAGCTTTCTAGCAAGTGCAATGAAGCAAGAAAAAAATAAAGATCTATGGAGTAGTATAGACTAAATAAAACCCCGTTTGTGGTTTCTGAAGAAAATCCCAGGAATTCATAACAAAAAACTCCTAGAATAAGCAAGTTTAGGAAGGTCACAGGATACAAGGTCAACAAACAAAAATCAAACATTTCTGTTACTAGCTATGTACAACTGGAAACAAATTTCAAAAAATATATCATTTACGACAGCTCCAGAAAATGAACACTTAGGAATAAATCTAAGAAAAGATGTAAATATTCTATAAGCTGAAAATCACAAAATGCTCATGACTAAAATCAAAGAGATACTAAATGGAGAGATGCCCCATGTTCAAGGACTGGAAGATTTACACTATTCCAGCGAAAATCCTAGCAGGACTTTTTGTGATACAGACTGAATATAGCTGATTCTAAGCTTTACACAGAAAGACAAAGTTAAACAGCTAAAACAATTTTGAAGAAGAATTAAGTTGAAGAAATCATGCTGCCCAATTTTAAGACTTACCATAAAGCTACAGTTATCAAGGCATTGTGGTATTTGTGAAGGGACAGACACATGGATCAATGAAATAGAACAGAAAGATCAAAAACATACCCATATAAACAGCAATTGATTTTTGACAAAAATGCAAAAGCAATTTAATGAAGAATGGACAGTCTTTTCAACAAATTATTTTGAAACAAGTAGATATCCACATGCAAAAAAATGAAGTTCCACCTATATTACACAGCTTACACAAAAAATTACTTAAAATAGGTCATAGATCTAAATGTAAAACATACAATAGTAAAACTTTTGGAAGAAAACATTGGAAAAAATCCTCATAACCTGGGGTTACACAGAGTTCTTAGATATGATACCAAAAGCATGGTCCACCAAAAGCATGATGAACTAGAATACATCAAAATTTAAAACATTCATGTTTTAAAAGACACCATCAAGAAAATGAAAAAGGGTGCCAGGGTGGCTCAGATGGTTAAGCGTCTGCCTTTGGCTCAGGTCATGATCCCAGGGTCCTGGGATCGAGTCCCACATCGGGCTCCCAGCTCGGCGGAGAGCCTGCTTCTCCCTCTGACCCTCTCCCCTTTCATGCTGTTTCTCTCTCGCTCACTCTCTAAAAAATAAATAAAATCTTTTAAAAAAAAGAAAATGAAAAAAACCTACACAATAGAAGAAAATATATGCAACTAATATATATGAGACTTGTGTACAGAATATATAAAGAACTCTTACAACTCAGTAATAGATAACCCAATAAAAAATGGGCAAAGGATTTGAATAAACATTTCTCCGAGGAAGATACATAAATGGTCAATAAGCACAAGGAAAGATGCTCAACATAATTAGTCATCAGGGAAACACAAAACCACAGTGTGATACCACTTCATATCCACTAGAATGGCTAAAATTTTAAAAATCATGTAACAAGTGTTGGCAAAGATGTGGAGGTATTAGAAACTTCATACACTAATGGTGGGAATGTAAAATGGTATAGCCACTTTGGAAAACAATCTAGAAATTCCTCAAATGATTAGACATAGTTTCCATATAACTCGAAATTCTATTCCTAGGTAAGAAATAAAAATATACATACACATAAAAACTTGTACTTGAGGGGCGCCTGGGTGGCTCAGTCGTTAAGCACCTGCCTTCGGCTCAGGTCATGATCCCAAGGTCCTGGGATAGAGCCCCACATCGGGCTCCCTGCTCAGCAGGAAGCCTGCTTCTCCCTCTCCCACTCCCCCTGCTTGTGTTCCCTCTCTCACTGTGTCTCTCTGTCAAATAAATAAATCTTAAAAAAAAAAAAAACCTTGTACTTGAATGTTTATTTTTTTTAAAGATTTTATTTATTTATTTGAGAGACAGAGCACGCACACAGGTGCACGGGGGGCAGGGGCAGGGAGAGAGATGGAGAAGCAGGCTCCCCGCTGAGCAGAGATCAACTTGGGGCTCCATCCAGGGACTTCAAGATCATGACCTGAGCCGAAGGCAGATGCTTAACCAACTGAGTCACCCAGGTGCCCCTACTTGAATGTTTATAGCAGCATTATTCATAATAGCCAAAAGGCAGAAACCTCCCAAATGTCCATCAAATGACAAATGGATTAATGTGTGGCAAATATACAATGGAATATTATCCAGTCATACAGAAAGACTGAAATAGTGACATACTAGAACATGAATGAACCACTAAAACATGTGCTAAGTGAAAGCAGCCAGTAACAAAAGACCACATTATGATTCAATGTATATGAAATGTCCAGAAGAGAGAAATTTATGATAGAAAACAAATTAGTGGTCACTTGGTTGGGGGTAGAGGGAGAGGGAGTTGAAAGCTAAAAGGTACGGGGTTTCTTGAGGTGATGAAAATGAAAACTGACTATGGTGATGGTTTAATAGATGACTATACTAAAAATCACTGAATTATATATTTTAAATTGGTAAAATGTATGGTATGTGAATTACATCTCAATAAATCTGTTTTTTAAAAAACATTATAGGGCGCCTGGGTGGCTCAGTCGGTTAAGCGACTGCCTTCGGCTCAGGTCATGATCCCAGGGTCCTGGGATCGAGTCCCACATCGGGCTCCCTGCTCTGCGTGGAGCCTGCTTCTCCCTCTCCCACACCCCCTGCTTGTGTTCCCTCTCTCGCTGTGTCTCTGTCAAATAAATAATAAAATCTTTTAAAAAAAATAAAAATAAAAATAAATAAAAAACATTATAGGGTGCCTGGGTGGCTCAGTCGGTTGGGCATCTGACTCTTGGTTTCCGCTCAGGTAGCGTCCCATGGGTCAAGGGATTGAGCCCCACAGCGGGCTCCGTGCTTGACGGGGAGTCCGCTTAGGGATTCTCTCCCTCTGCCCCTCCGCCCTGCCTCCCCGCCCTCTCTCTCTCCAGAGTGGATAAATAAACCTTTAAGAAAAAAAGATTACATATGATTCCACTGATGAACATTCTTGAAAAGACAAAACTATAAAGACAGTCTTAATCAGTGGTTTCCAGGGTTTGAGGCTATGACTACAAAGAGAGAGTATTTTAAGTTTTTGTAGTGATTAAACTATTAAATCTCTTGGGGCGCCTGGCTGGCTCAGCTGGTAAGAGCATGCAATGCTTGATCTCAGGGTCATGAGTTTGAGCCCAATGTGGGGTAGAGAGTTCACTTAAAAAAAAAAAAAAAAAAACTTAACTGTTCAATCTCCTGATTTTGAAGGTGCTTACAGATACCTCTACATGTTAAAAGTCACAAAACTATGAACAGAATCTACATGCTAAAAATTCACAAAACTATGAACAGAAGAGTTAACTTTACTGTGCTTATTCAAAATATGAGTTTCTTTGAAAGTCGAGAAGCCAATTAAAAAAGGCTCTTCCCCAACAATTTATTCCTGAAGTTATTGGTTAAAGTGAACAAGATAGCCTCTTTGCCAAAGAGTATGGCAGGGATTCAGTGGCCCACAACGGGGTGTGTTCAGGTCCAAGCAGGTGAGGATATCCCTGTTTGCCGCAGGGTGTTGGAGCCTGAGCAGAGTAAGGAAGGCAATCATGTGAGATGACCTAGAATAGGCAATCAAATATATTGAGGATAATAGAAATCAGACTTTTCACTGTTGTTATAAATATAGAAAGGGAGAAAAGAAAATTGAACCCCATGGGATTAGACATGAAAGTTTAAGTGTAAACTCATGGTTTTCAATATATAGAAATAAACACAGCTGTACATATAAGCACTATACACACCCAATAGCAATTGCTCACTAGCACACAAATCTTGGTTTCTTTTTTTTTTTTTTTAAGATTTTATTGATTTATTTGACAGAGAGAGACACAGCGAGAGAGGGAATACAAGCAGGGGGAGTGGGAGAGGGAGAAGCAGGCTTCTCCAGGCGCCCCCAAATCTTGGTTTCTAAATACCATTTTCCATCTAAGAGAAGCAGGAGACCTTAAAAACGTGGCTTATTCTTGACCTAGGGCAGGGAAAGCATAAGCCTAGTATCAACTTGTGCCAGAAAATAAGAACTTACTCAAATAATGATGGGACAGGTCAACAGGACATGGAAGCCACCTAAAAGGGTTTTCCCCTAGCCAAATCAAGAAAAATTGTAAGCATCAGAGTAATACAAGTAATAGATTTTAACCCACTGAATAAAATAGAAAATCATGAATCAATAAAGATATAAATAAGTTGGAAGTTTGATGAGAAACAGAGTAGTACGCTGAAGCTACCATCCCACAAAATAATTATAAACCTACAAAGAATAGCTTTACTGTGGAGAAGACTGACAGACACCACTTATTCAGTGATATAAGTAAACACCAACAGAAAAAGGACAAATCAAAATTACAAACTCACGATAGGATGCAATAAGAACACAGCATCACGGGGCACCTGGGTGGCTCAGTCGTTAAGTGTCTGCCTTCTGCTCAGGTCGTGATCCCAGAGTCCTGGGATCGAGCCCGGCATCGGGCTCCCTGCTCAGCGGGGAGCCTGCTTCTCCCTCTCCCACTCCCCCTGCTTATGTTCCCTCTCTAGCTGTCTCTCTGTCAAATAAAATCTTTAAAAAAAAAAATAAAAAGAACACAGCATCACTTCTGTAACATCCCTGCCAAAGATGTATAACCTGAATCTAATCATGAAGAAGTATCAGACAAAACTCACAATGAGGGCTGTTGTACAAAATTAGCCTGTAATATTCAAAAGTGCCAAGGTTGTAAAAGTCAAGAAAAAATGAAGACTTGTTCCAGACTGAAGTAGACCAGACACCGGACATTTAATCTAAAGGGAAGGCATGATTGTGACTGGATCCTTTTGCTATACAGAACATTATTGGGACAATCAGTTAAACTTGAATGCAATAAAGATCTGAGGATTAGATGGTCATAACGTATCAATGCTAATTTCCTGATCATATGGTTGTATTGTAGTGATATAAGAGCATGTCCTTTGAAGGAAATACACACTAAGGTACTTACAGATGATGCAGCGTCATATCATAAACTTACAAACAGTTCAGGAAGAAAACAGTTCTTTGTACTTTACATGTAACTTTGCTATACATTTGGGATTGTTAAAAATAATTTTTAGGGGCACCTGGCTGGCTCAGTTGGTGGGGTGTGCAACTCTTGATGTCAGAGTTGCGGGTTCAAGTCCCACACTGGGTGTAAAGATTAAATTTTTAAAAAATGTAGAGAGATATTTGAAAATTCCAAAGGACATAAAAAGAATGAAATAAAATTTTAAGATAATCCTTCCTTATATGTCTAGATCACTGAAGAGCAAAATTATGTCCCTGACTTATAAACATTAACCATTATTTGCTTTTTGTCACTGACAAAGGACTCACCCAATGATCACATTCACGTCACTGCTTGTTTTGTATTAATCCATTCCTATTGTTAAGTCTCTATTTTTCAATTTCTTGACAAAGTCATCTCCCAAGGAATAATATATTACTTCAGAAATTTTCATTAACTCTTAAAATGAACTTACTCAGTATAATGTATTTGTGGACTTTTTCCTCTCTCAAAACTTTTTTCAGTAATATAATTCCTTGTGTGTACTGGCATACTTACAGAAAGGGGTACACGATTCCTATTTAGAAAAGTTTATTGAACATTATTCCTGCATTACACTTATTGAAAGAAAAATTTAATTGTCCCTGAAGGCACCGGTCATTTCACATGATCTATACCCTAATGTTTTTTGTATTAAAAATACAGGTTAAATCTGAAATTAGTAAAATGCAGCATATAAAACTTCATGCTGAGCAAAAAAACAAGTCCAAAAAAAAGTTACTCTATATCAGTAGAATAGTTTCCACAGTATATAAGATGTTTCCTATGTAAATGATATTTGAATGCAATTTTTAGAACCACAGTTAAATATATTTTGCAATTTGTTAACTGCAGGTATCCACATTTTCCTTCCACCACATAATCTGTTCCTTTAAGTTGGCAACATCTGCTGGGATCCACAGAATGTAGCAAAAAAAAAAAAAAGTAGTAGTTATTTCTCAAGATTTGAGAAGTCTGGTCCACCTTTAGTGTAGTTTCCTGAGATTTCTGCTCCACTGAAGTCAAAACCAGGATTCTAAAAGACATGAAAAAAATTATGATAAATCTTACAAGGAAAAATATAAGATATAACTCAAAATATAACTCAAAGGGAAATCGTAAAGATATAAACTAGCAAGTGACACAACAGGAAATCCAAATGGCCAATAAACATGTCAAAAGATGTAATCACCAAAACAGAACTTAAAACTAGGAGGTATATCTCAATTTTCAGATCTACAATATTTAGAAGATCGATATGTATATTACAAGTTGACAAGTGTATGGGCAAACATATACTTCAGTATGAGTGTGAAAACAGGTTTTAATAACTATCATCGTTTGAGAGTTTACTACATGCCAGGCAGGGTTCTAAGAGCATATTCAACTTTATCAACATATTCAATCCTCATAACAATCCTAGGAAGTACTATCTCATGCTTTAGTCTTTTTGGAGGGCATTTCATTTATTCAACAAACATTTACTGAGTTCCTACTGTTTGGAAGACACTACTAGAGGCACGTGGAATTCAAAAGTGAACAAAACAAAGATCCCTGCACTGGTGGAGCTGACATTCTTAGAGGAGGACACAAATAATAAACTGCAAGTTATCTAATGTAGAGGTTGGCAAAGTTTTCTGTAAAGAGCCAAGTAGTTAGATATTTCAGTCTTTGAAGGCCATATAGTCTCGTAACTCCTTAAGTCTGGAGATGGTATAAGAAAGACAACATACAAATGAACGAGCATAGGTGTATTCCAATATAACTTTACTTCAAAAACAGGCAGCGGGCCAGATTTCCTCTGTGGGCCATAGTTTGTGAGCCCCTGATCCAGTGTTAAAAGTTGGTGCAAGTGCTACAGAAAAAAAAGAAAGAAAGAAGAAAGAAAAGCAAGGCAGAGTAAGGGAAATGAGAAGATTATAGTATTTAAATAGGATGACCAAAGATAAAGTATACTTTATTGAGCAATGACTTGAAAACAGTGAAGAAGTTAGCCAAGCTTTGGGAGAAGAACCCTGTAGTCAAAAGGACAGAAAAGGAATGGCGTGGAATGTTCAAAAATAACAAAAAGTATGGCTAGAGCAGAATGACTGAAGGGGAGATTAGTAGGAGAAGAAGTCAGGGAGATAACTGAGGACCAGATCGGATAGAATGAAAGAGTTCTGAGAAGAGAAGCGATGTGTTCTGACCTGCATTTTAAAAGGACTACTATGCTATTTTGAGAACACTGTAGCTTGGCAAGGGTAAAAGAGAACAATTAGAAGGTTATTGGAGTAATCTAGGCAAGACAATACAGATGGTCCAGATCAAAGTGGTAGTAGAGTTGGTGGTGAGAAGTGGACAAATTCTGAATATATTTGGAAGGTAGTACCAGTAAGGTTTCCTAACAAATTGGACAGGGTGTGTGAGAGAGAGACAGGAGTGGAGGATGATATCCCATTTTTGTTCTTTGGTCTGATCAAGTAGTTTCCATCAACCAAGATGAGAAGACTAGAGGTAGAACACGTGTGGGAAGAAGTTAGGGAGTTCATGTTGAATATGTTGAGTCTGATATATCTGTCAGACTGTCAAGTGAAGATACTGAATTGGAAATGTGACTCCAAAATTGGGGAAAAAGTCTAAACTAGAGACACATATTTGGAAACCATCACCATATAGAAAGAAATTATCCATCAAAACTTTAACAGTGCTTTGATCTAGTAATTCTTCTCCTAGATAAATTAACAGAACATTGGAATAGTTTTACAGAGATGAAAGCACAAATTTTGTTTGAAATAGACACAAATCAAAAAATCCAAATCTTATCAAAAGGGAATAGCTAAAGAAATAATGTTGATATATTCAAACTAGAAAACCCTCTGAAGTAGTTAAAAGGAACAAGTTTTATCTATACGTACTGGTAGGAAGAGATCCAAGATGTATTATTAAATGAAAAAAACAACATGAACAATACACATAGTGTGATCCTGAATTTATGTTAAAAACAAAGTAGCAAACCAATACATCAATGAGATAAGAATGAGACAGATGCACAGAATGGAGAGATGTCGATGAAAGGAACTTTCCACCTTTTTACACCGTGTAAGTCTATATTGATTGAATTTTTATGAGTTCATCTATGCATTATTGGTGTAAACAAATTTAAACTTAGAAAACATGACAGTACAAATAAATTCCTCTACAGAAAATTTGAAAAAATAAAACCCACACAAAGAAAGACCAGTCATTTTTCTAATGATTTAACTTAAAAAAAAAAAATCCTCTAAAGAACTTTTGTAATTTTTTGTAACCACATTTAAGTTTTAATTTCAAATAATAATCATTCTATGATTTTAAGATGTTTAACAATACATATTCATACATTCATCTGACTTACTTCTTTCTGGAATCTCTCTAATGTAAGTTTTCTCTGCATTTGGTCTTGCACCCAAGGATCAGCTGCATATTCAGATTCTAGAAGAGAAGTCCAACAATTTGCCGCATCTCTCTTTGTCTTTGTAAGAACAATACGGACCATTTTTCTGTCCTCTAAACAAACAAAAATCACAAATATATTAGAGTTCATCATTAAATTTTATATTTTCAAAAATCATTAGGTAATCTTGACATACAATTATTTTCAACGCATTTCTATCACTATTCTCTTCCAAAGCTGCAAAGACAAAGGACCTAATACAACAGAGGGAAACATACTAAGTTCCAAGACAAAAATAATTTTTAAAAAAAGATTCCAAGAATTATAGATTACCCTTACCCAAAGTCCATGTTCCCTCATCAGCTATTGTAGAATCAAAGAGCTTGCCCTGAAAAATAAACATATAAGGTACTAAAATCATATTTCATTAATTTTTATAATGCTTTCATGATTTAAGACTTTCCTAATTTCCTATCTAATCCACATGTAATTGTCTAGTTTGGTTATAGTAAGGAGATAAAATTTTATACCCTTTTTTTTTTTTTTTTAAGATTTTATTTGACAGAGAGAGACACAGCGAGAGAGGGAACACAAGCAGGGGGAGTGGGAGAGGGAGAAGCAGGCTTCCCACCGAGCAGGGAGCCCGATGCGGGGCTCGATCCCAGGACCCTGGGATCATGACCTGAGCCGAAGGCAGACACTTAATGACTGAGCCACCCAGGCGCCCCTATACCATTTCAACATATTGGTAGGTGCTCAACCCTATCTTTCCTCCTAGAAAGTGAAATGGAACCTAGTTTACATTGCTTGAAATATTTATTATGACAAAGAACACAGGGCTCTCTAAAGAAAGATCAGGGCTCCATATTTTAGAAGATGAATAAATATTACTGATCACTGAGCCAAATGTGAAATTAATATCTGAAATGCTTTATCTTTACCAGTTGAAATGAACTACAAGAAGAGCTTTCCTGCTGAAATTAAAAAATGATTATCTCTTAAAATAAACTTTAAAAAACTGGTTCAGGGGCACCTGGGTGGCACAGTCGTTAAGCGTCTGCCTTTGGCTCATGTCATGATCTCAGGGTCCTGGGATCGAGCCCTGCATCGGGCTCCCTGGTCCGCGGGAAGCCTGCTTCTCTCTCTCCCACTCCCCCTGCTTGTGTTCCCTCTCTCACTTTCTGTCAAATAAATCAATAAAATCTTTAAATTAAAAAAAAAAAGGTTCAATCTCTTTGTTGGGCAATGTAGCATCAAAAAAATTGTAAAGCACGTACTATATAGTTCTGATACAGATTAGCTGTGACTGATTTTTCAGAAACTGTTCTTTTAAGAAAGAAATCAGCAAACATAAGTTTAAAAGAGAATGCACCTGCTCAAATCCATTTTGATTTGTTGCTACTTGTCAAATTTAAGTTTTAGGAAATGAAATTAAAAGGTCACGTAAAAAGAGAAAACATTTTTTCAGTATGTCAATAATAGTGAGAAAAAACTCTACGGGTCTAAATGCATACCTAAAATCCTAAAGTTAAAGTTACTGTTAAATTCCCAAAGTCATTGGAATTACTAAAGGAAATATGAATTGTAATCTTAAACCACTGTTCAGGAAACTATGAATTATACAACTATCCAGAAAACTCAGTAAGATCCAAGCTGATGTAAATCAATGTCTTTCACATGAATCTTTCTTTTCTCTGAGGCACTTAGAACATTTCCATATAAATAATAGCTAACATGTAGTGTACCCTCGTTACATACTAGACACAATTCCAAGCTCTTAATTCCCCTGGGTACCATGTTAGGCTCAAAACAATCCTATCAGAAAGTTACTACAATTACCATACTTTGTGGGTGAAGGCATAGAGACACTGAATAATCTCTTGCCCAAGGTTACAAAATTATAAAAATGGCATAGTCAGGTATCCTACAATAAGGAATCTCCCTTCACCACTTCATTACACTGTCATCAAACATCTTGAGCATCTAATCTGGGAAAGAAATCTAACTTCAAAGTAACTGAATTTAACTATAAAGCTTATCAAGGAAAAAGCGGCTCCCAGATCCAACGGACATGATGAGAATAAAAGGGGTATTATTTTCTTCAAACAACTCTCGACTACCTGCTTAACCACTCCACAAACATGCAGAATTTTTCTGTTTGATGAAAAAATAAATCACCTGACATCATCTCTGAATCCTCATCCCGATATCCTTATCCTTTATTTTCTTCTTTACTGTTCTATAACTGCCTGAACATTTATTAGTTTAGCTTTATTATGCCTCCCTGCAAGAACATAACCCATCTGAGTGCAGGAAACTTCTGTCTTGTTCCCCATTGACCTCTCAACACCTCATCAGTGCCTGGAAGAAATATATGCACAATAAATATTTGTTCCTTTAAATATCTAACTGAAGACCGGCAGAGGAACAAAAGCATTAGCTTCATTTGGTTTAGAAATAAAGCCAGAAAACCGGACTCCTCAAATCTCTACGTCAACTCAGGACTAGCCGTGAGAGTGGGGCGCTCCGACCAGACCAGGCCAATGATAGCGCTCTTTCGGCCAAAGGAGCCATTCGGCCTCCCAACAGTCTCTTCACGGAAACCATGAGCCTTGGGATTCTGGGACTTAGAGGCCGGGAAGAAGCTGAGCACAAGCCCAGACCTGCCGCTACCTTGAGGATCTCGCGGCCACCCACGGCCAGCGCCACATGCCGGCTCTGCAGGCCGCACTGGATATCCTGGGCGCGAGTGCCAGGCGGCACCTGAACTTCAATGAACACCTCCTCCAAGGTCTGGTACCACTGGCCCCACGGCGTCCCGCACGGAACCACCCCACTGCGCTCCTCAAACGGGGCCGACATACTCCAGTAGCCTCCCAGCTGCAGCCGCACGGAGCGAGACCAGCGCACGCGCGAAATCTCCACGCTCAGGCCACGCCCGGGACTCTCCGCTCAGGTCACTGCACATGCGCAGGGACGTAGGCTGATGTCTCAGCCTGTTCCTTTTTCCTTTTCAATGGCCATTTAGGGCCCTGGCAGTACCCAGTCTGAAAGAACTGAAATCCGGGGAAGTTTACACCCAAGGAAGGGTCGGAGGTTGGAAACAGTGAAACTAGAACTCACTGCACAGCCACCTATATGACGCCAAAAGCGGACTTTCCAAACTGCTGTTATGAAATGCGCTTGCGCAAATGTTGCTAGTATGTAAGTTACAATTGAGTAACGCCAGGAATGATTGGACACGGGGTGGGAGTGGAGGAGGAAGGAGGCAATAACAGTTTCCTATTGGCTGGTAACCTAAACGCAAAGAAGCCCTAATTGGACGCGTCGAGGTTAGGTGCGCATGCTCTTTAGATGTTCCCGTCCTGGATTGGTGTGCCCAGGATTTTGGTTTCAAATCTGCTGACGTTAGAGGTGGGCGGGGAATAAGCCGGGAGGTTTGAATTTCCAGTGAGTAGGCTGTAATAAGCGGCAGGAAGTTGGGAGGAGAGCTAGTGACCTTCAGTTTGTGGAGCTGGTCGTCAACATGTCTTTTCCTAAGGCGCCTCTGAAACGATTCAATGACCCTTCCGGTGCGTACGGGGAAAGGAGCTGGGGGTCGGGATATGTTGTCACGCACTTTGCCCCTTTTGGTTCGTTTCATAGGAGGCTAATAGGCAATTTTAGGGCTGCGATGGGTCTCATTCAATTGATTGGTTTTTCTAAAATCTATACTAAACATTTGCTACATTCCTAGTGCTATTCAGAGTGATAAGGATACAGCAGTGAATGAAGCAAAGCCCCTGCCTCGTGGAGTTTACATTCAAGTGGAGAATGCAGCCAATAAACAGTACTGTGGAGAAACTAAAGCAGAGAGAAGGGAATCAGAATAAGGAAACTGTTAGTAGCTCTTTGATGGTCGAGTGCGGAAGGCCTCACTGATAAAAAAAAAAAAAAAAATTGACCTGTGGCTTTTCGTATGAACTTGTGGTTTTCTTTTGGATATTCCATTCAGGAATAAAAGAAGGATGATTGCGGGGCGCCTGGGTGGCTCAGTTGGTTAAGCGACTGCCTTCGGCTCAGGTCATGATCCTGGAGTCCCGGGATCGAGTCCCGCATCGGGCTCCCTGCTCGGCAGGGAGCCTGCTTCTGCCTCTGACCCTCCCCCCTCTCATGTGTTCTCTCTCTCTCATTCTCTCTCTCTCAAATAAATAAATAAAATCTTAAAAAAAAAAAAAAAGAAGGATGATTGGTAAAGGCAGTAAAGGAAAAGACCTGGAGCATGAAAATAACGTATACTACAGTTTCACAAAGGTCTAGTAGGTATACAGGCTGGATTTCAACCTAGTTCTTCAATCAAAATCCTAAATCTAACAACCAAATTTGATTCTTTAGTCTTTAAGGAAGTTTTTGTTAAGTATGGTTTTAATTGTTCTCAACTTTGATGATGCTGCTTTATCACTGTCCACCATCCCATCATTTGCTGGCCCATATCCCATTTTGGGAGAGTGTAAACCTAATGATGAACCAGAATATAAGATTTCAACATCATTTTATTTTCTGGCTGCTCTGACAAGTCTAGACTGGCACTTCTCATGCTTTTCCACAGAAGCATTCCTAAAAGAAGAGAGCTGGGCGCCTGGCTGGCTCAGTAGGTAGAACATGTGAGTCTTGATCTCCGGATTGTGAGTTCAAGCCCCATGTTGGGCCTAGAGCTTAACTAACTAACTAACTAACTAACTAACTAAATAAATAAATAAATAAATAAATAAATTGGGCCTAGAGCTTAACTAACAAATAAATAAATAAAAATAAATAAATAAAAGGAGAGAGCACACAATAACCATAGGCTCTGCATACCCTCATCCTCTCTTCCCCCAAAAGACATAGCTAACAGTAATGGTGAAAGTCTCTCATTTGCTTTGAAACATAAAATGTTCCCCACTGCCTGCCTCAGCCCCTATCCCAAATGAGTAGAATAGGTGCTCTAAGACGTGCCATTGTTAAGCTGATTTTAGGGAAACCTCGCCAGCCTCCTATTCACCCCAGGTTATAAACAGTTTGTAAAGTGAGAGATTTGAGCTAGCCAAGATTAATGTTTTTTGCTAAGTCTGCCTTTATCTTAGATACCCCACTGAATTCTGTATTTCAATTTGAAACTCTCTTCTGATTAGAAATCCACTATCTCAATTCCTTATTGACCATATTTAGGTCAAAAAGCTCCCAGGATTGGAATTTTTGTGTCATTATTTTTGTTATCATTATTCCAGGTAGAGGAATGGAAACTTCATTCCCTCCTTGATGTTTTTATAACCTCTTAGAATTGATGAAAGGAGTGACTTTAATACTTTTAAATTGTGTCCCAGAATGAGAAATAAATTGTGTATCTCTCTATCCAGGATACGTTTTTTTATATTTCTACAGCTATCACTGAAACAAAAAGTCTCACAAAACAGTGCTTAACTTTGCTACATTTGAGTCACACTGATATTTTCTATTGTGTTTCACTTTTTTTAATGCTAGTCAAGATGTACCAACAAGTTCTTATCTATCATTCCATTTAAAAAACACTTAAGGGATAGCCGGAGTTGCCTTGAAATGGTCAAACTCCTTGAAGTTCCTCTTTATTTGCATGAAACTCTATGCTGAAGTAAATAGCTTTTCAGAGAATAGTATGAATCTACTGATTCTCAGTCGGTTAAAGCTTTATGCTAATGATATTTTTACCCTTTTGTTTAAGTAGGCTTTACGCCCAGTGTGGGGCTTGAACTCATACCCTGAGATCGAGAGTCACAGGCTGTACCAACTGAGCCAGCCAGGCTCCCCTTATGCTAATGATTGTCCTGAGAATGAGATCTCAAGTCGACTATGCATAAACACTCTGAAGTGCCGTCAGTTTGAGACTCTAGTTAAGTGAGGTTATACTGTATAAATTTCTGGATCATAGAAATATTGTCTAGTACAGGGGTGCCTGGGTGGCTCAGTCAGTTAAGTGGCTGCCTTCTGCTCAGGTCATGATCCCAGGGTCCTGGGGTCAAGCCCCTTGTCAGGGTCCCTGCTCAGCCTGGAGCCTGCTTCTTCCCCCTCTGCCTGCTGCTTCCCCTGCTTGTGCGTTCTCTCTCTCTCTCTGTCAAATAAATAAAATTTAAAAAATATATATTGTCTAGTACAGTTTGTAGTATGTATAACATGACTTTATAAATTTCCTGATATGTCAGTATTAGCCAGAGATGAATTATCACTATAAATTTTTATTCCATACTAAACCTTGAGGGCTAGACTTTTAGTTGCTTCATTTCTAGAATCTGATGGTAGTTACCTCAGTGACTCTCTTTGAGTAGAGTTGATTCCAAATATTTTTTTCTTATATTCAATCCTTAATACAAAGCCATGTTGCTTTTTTTAATGATGTTTATCTCAAGACAGTCTTCGCTGTTTTGTTCAGTTGCCTGTTTCTTTGACTCATTGAAATTAAGAGCATTTGGGGAAGATAATGGTGTTTTCCATAGAGAGGCCTGTTTTTGTACTATCAAATGGATGCTATTTTTACATTTGAAAAAAATAAACAATTTATTAATGGTATTTTGCATTTGTATTACTTTATTATGACATGTTTTTAACTTAAGATCATAAATTACATTAGATGAGACATTAATGTGCTATGTTTCCTTTAGGTTGTGCGCCGTCTCCAGGTGCTTATGATGTTAAAACGTCAGAAGTACTGAAAGGACCAGTATCCTTTCAGAAATCACAAAGATTTAAAAAACAAAAAGGTAATGGATTCCAAAATAAAATAATGGTTATGTGATTTCATAAGTTTTAAAGTTATGACTAACAGCATTTAAATTAGAAGATTCTATACTATTTCTAAAAAGGTGAAACTACAGTTATATTTAAATTTTCTTATTTGATGAATTTACAAATGAGTCAACTACAGAATAATGCTTTAATCATTTCACTATTGTATAACCAGAAAAATTAAGCAAGATACTCATGTAAATATATAGTTTCCCTTTTGGTAATTACCTTAACCTTCTGTCAGGGAATATCAAGAAAATCAGAAAAGTGTTGGATGTGAAAATACTGTTGTGCAACTAATTATTTGGACATGTACAATCAAGAAATGAACTTTATATTACTTCACTAATAATTACAATAAGAAATTTGGAAATGGATTTTGTCTGTGTTTCAACATGTAAGCACCAACCAAGATCTGTACAATTTATTTTATTGTAGAATCTCAACAAAATCTTAATGTTGACAGAGATACTACCCTGCCTGCTTCAGCAAGAAAAGTTAAGACTTTGGGATTAAAGGTGAGGAACTCTGATATTCTAGCTGGTTTATCACCTAAATCGTGAAAACATTTCTGAAAAGTATTTTATTTGATTAGAATGGATTAAGTGTATAAAGTAAGGTTATAAGTAAACCTATAAATTAATAAAAAATATTATCATTAGGACTCTACCAAGATTTATATTTCTGCCTGTGTCATTACTAAATATATTGTTTAAACGTGCCCATAGTTCAGAATTACAAAATAGTCTCCACTTCTCAGTCATTTCTCAATCTAAATTGTCTAACACCTTGTAAGCCTTTAAAAAGTATGCAATGCTTTGATTTGGTAGTTAATATCATTTGAGTTGTTTTGGTTTTGTTTGTTTGTGCAGAAGGGTAAGTATTGGTGAAGAAAAAGGAAAAAAACAAAAAACATTCTAAGGCCTAAAAGAGATGTGCTGCTCAAAAACTATCAAAGAATGGTGGGAGATTAAATTCTTAACTTCATGTTATGGCTTGTGCAACAGCCTAAGTGTTATTAGTGTTTCCATTAGTTCATAAAGCAAGTTGTAGTTTCTCAAGAAATTGCAAAAAGAGATTTGTTAATATGGAAGAGATTGAGAGTTAGGAAACCAAGGCTGTGGGGTAAGCTTAGACTTGTTCATTTGTTCAGCAATTACCTAAGTCTCTTGTTTTATAATGTAGGGCTTCATTATCCAATATGGAAGTGATTAGCACATGTGGCTATTGAGCACTTGAAGGTGAAGAGCTAAATTTTTATTATTATTTAATTTTAATATATATTTAAAAACTGATACTTGATTCTGTTGTTGGAAAACGCAAATGTTTTTTGGAACATATTGGGTATGTGAATCTACTTCTTGATGTGTACATTTTATGAAATCTAAATATAGCTCTCTCTCTTTTTTTTTTTTGTAAGGAGGCTCTACACCCAGAGTTACAGTGTGGAGCCCACTGCGGGGCTTGAACTCACAACCCTGAGATCAAGACCTAGCTGAGATCATGAATCGGATGCTTAAACAACTGAGCCACCCAGGCGCCCCATAGATAGCTATTTCTTATAAAAATCTAACATCTGAGTGAGATGTGCCATAAGTGTAAAATACACAGCAAAGTTTGAAGACCTAGTACAAAACACATAAAATATCTCACTGATAATTTTATACATTATAATATAATGACATATTGAAATAATGCTTTTTACATTTAGGGTAAAATAAAATATATTATTAAAATTCTACTTTTTAAATATGACTACTAGAGGGGTGCCTTGCTGGCTCAGTCAGAAGAGCATGCGACTCTTGATCTTGGGGTCATGAGTTTAAGCCCCACATCAGGCATAGAGATTGCTTAAACAAATAAATAAACTTTAAAACATATATATGACTACTAAAAAATTTGAAAATACATATGTGGGGGGCGCCTGGGTGGCTCAGTCATTAAGCGTCTGCCTTCAGCTCAGGTCATGATCTCGGGGTCCTGGAATCGAGCCCCACGTTGGGCTCCCTAGCCAGTGGGGAATCTGCTTCTCCCTCTCCCTCTCCCTCCACCCCTCCCCTTCTCATGCTCTCTCGCTTGCTTTCTCTGTCTCTCTCAAATAAATAAAGTCTTTAAAAAAAAAGAAGTATGTATGTGGTTTGTAATGAATTATTATTGGGCAGCAGTGACATAGACAGTCTTTTCTTACACATTGATTTAAACATATATACAATGGGATATTCTTCAGCCATAAAAAGGAATGAAATCCTGCTGTTTGCAATAACATGGATGGACCTAGAGAGAATAATGCTAAGTGAAATAAGACAGTTAGAGAAGGATAAATACCATATGATTTCACTCATATGTGGAATTTAAAAAACAAACGAGTAAAGGGGGAAAAAAAGAGAGACAAACCAAGAAATGGTCTCTTAACTCTAAAGAACAAACTTATGGTTACCAGAGAGGAGGAGGATAGGAGGATGGGTGAAATAGGTGATGGGGATTAAGGAGTGCTCTTGTCTTGAACACCTGGTGATGTATGGAAGTGTTGAATCACTATATTGTACACCTGACACTAATATTACACTGTATATTAACTATACTGGAATTAAAATTTAAAAAAATAAAATAATTTTTAAAAAGTTGCTTTAAATTTCTTAATTTGAATTTCTTGAAGAAACAGTTCTGAGATTTTGAATTAATTACAGAACTCTTAGAAAACTTACATACAGGCTTGTGTAAAACCCCTAATTAATAGACCTTCCTTGATAGAAAATGCCATCATATGGAAAATTAATAAATATGAAACTGATAAAGCCCCCCCCCAACTTAGAAGCACATAAAGCAGGTTGTGTTCAATATGTTTATCCATTTTCTTCCATTTTAGATGGAAAAGATAGATATTTTGTTTAGGGCCATTGTGTCAGAAAAGCTGTTGGATATAAAAATACATCGAACAAAAATTATATGTCTTATTTAGAATAAAGGCAAAAGTAGATTAGAACCAGTTTACACGGGACACCTGGGTGGCTCAGTTGGTTAAACATCTGCCTTCAGCTCAGATCTAGGTTCCGGGATCCACCCCAACATCTGGCTCAGCGAGAGTCTGCTTCTCCCTCTGACTTCCCCCCTCTTGTGCACTCTCTCTCTGAAATGAATAAATAAAATCTTAAAAAAAAAAAAAGTATCAGCTTACCCCATTTTAATTTTTATGTCTTTGCATGTGTAGTTTTTTTTTCCTCTTTGGGTATCAAGGTTTAAGTTTATTACTCTTTGTAAGATTCTTTTCTTTCTGGGATAGCATAATTAAATATTCAAAATGTATTGATGTTTACATTAGAAAGAAGGCATTCAGCAGCTTTATTCATGAAGCTCCACCTGTTCTTTTCCCTGGACTTATTAGGAAAATCCTAATAATCTATTAGGGTGAAAACTTAAACCTGAAATATTTTAAGATTTAAAGAACCTTTTCCTTCTTTTACCAGACAAGTCTCCTACAAAATGTTTAATATGCTCAGTGAAATGTTTAAAATAGAAATTAACTGTTTGATGAGGAGCTCCCCTCTACTTGCTAGATAGGATGCTGCCTGATTCATGAATTGTTTAATGAAGCCAATTATCTTTAAGGAAAAAAAAGAAAGGGGTGCCTGGCCGATCCAGTCAGTAGAGCCTGTGAATCTTGATCTTGGGCTTGTGAGTTCAAGCTGCACACTGGGGGGTAGAGTTTACTTAAAAAAAAAAAGAAAGAGAAATTAAAGTGTTTAATCTTTTTTTTATAACTGAAAATCCAATCTGTGATATTTGTGGCACTTAAATTTGCTTATCTCTTCTTTGACTTTTAAATAGAAGGAATCTCAAAAGAATGATAAAGATTTGAAGATATTAGAAAAAGAGGTAAGCAATGCTTTCAACTTAATTGAAAAACAAATGTGCTATAAAATGGAAAGAGTTGGGATGCCTGGTGGTTCAGTTGGATAATCATCTGCATTCCGCTCATGTCATGATCCCAGGGTCCTGGGATCGAATCCTGCATTGGGCTCCTTGCTCGGCGGGGCGCCTGCTTCTCCCCCTGCCTGCTGCTCCCCCTGCTTGTGCACTATCTCTCTCTCTGACAAATAAATAAATAAAATCTTTAAAAATAATAAAATAAAATGGAAAGAGTTACTTAGAGTTAAGAGACAGGGATTCTGTTGTGCAGTTTGGCGAGTTCTGTAGCAGATGGGCAAGGCCTACCATCAGGACCAGTGCCTGCCAGTTAACTGTTGTTCCTTAGCTTCCTTAGATACCATGTTTCAGGGCCTGGTTGTCCATGTGGTATGCTGGCAACGTCAAGTTTGTTGGGGCGCCTGGGTGGCTCAGTCGTTAAGCGTCTGCCTTCAGCTCAGATCATGATCCCAGGGTCCTGGGATCGAGCCCCGCATCGGGCTCCCTGCTCCGTGGGAAGCCTGCTTCTCCCTCTCCCACTCCCTCTGCTTGTGTTCCCTCTCTCGCTGTTCCTCTCTCTGTCAAATAAATAAATAAAATCTTAAAAAAAAAAAATCAAGTTTGTTAGCATACGAAGGGACAGATTCAAGATAACCCACTTCAATGAAAAATTGATAACTAAAAATTACTGCATTGATTTATCACAATTATGCATGGGTCAGATATTTATATTTACTCAGCGCACACTCTTCCTGTATGCTAATCTATATGTTAAGACAGTGACTAGCTACAGAATTTCTTAATGAGCATGAAATCCTAGCAGGTTAGTTGAACTATGAAAAAGTTGTGCTAACCTGACACATCCTCAGCACTGTAGGTATATATATGTCTTATTCAAGGATAAAATGGAGCTGGAGGGTGAACCTGGAACTGTCCTGTCCAATGGTAGCCACTCACCACTTGAGACTTCTTAAATTAAGTAAAATAAGAACTCAATTTTTTTATCACACTAGTCACATTTTTAAATGTGCAGTAGGCACTGCAGTGAGTGGTTCCCGTACTAGACAGTACATTTCTACCATGGCAGAAGTCTCTACCGAGCAGAGGTGACCTGAAGAACCCACTTACAGGGGAGCATCCGACTCTTGATTTTGGCTCAGGTCGTGATCTAGGGGTCATGGGATTGAGCCCCAGGTTGGGCTCTGCGCTCGGTGTGGAGTCTGCTTGGGATTCTCTCTTTCTGCCCTTCCCCCCGCTCTCTCGCTCTCTATATATAAAATAAAATCTTAAAAAAAACCCCACTTACTTCCCTAAGCAGGGGTAAGATAGTCACTGCCAGCTTTGCTTTTCTGGCAGTCTTTTTTTTGTATGTTTCCATTGCTCACCAACTCTGTTTAGTGCATATATTCTTTTGACATATTACAAATTTCATTGATTATAGTTAAATGTTGGCTTAGGACCAAGAATATGTCAAGTTAACTTTGCACATCTCTGCCCTGGTTGCTCTGATTCTTTTAGTATTTAGTTATATTGGCCATCATTTTATTGAGGACACATGCCTACAATATAGGGGTTGATACTTAGAGATGTGACAGCTGAGTCTCAGAGAGATAGCTGGTGAGTGAGTGGCAGTGCCAAGATTAGAACTGGTAATTTGTGTCAATTTCTTAATCTTTTGGAATAGAGATTTTAGACAAATACAGCTCTATTTTATTTAAACCCCACAGTATTTGTAGTTTGTTTAATTTGAATTAATTATCAACATGTAAAAGTAGAATTTCATGCAAAACAAATTCAGATTTCTGGCCTATGTAGTGAAATCAGAAGATCTGACAATCCTCTAACAGATTTTTAAGACCTATCATAAATATGACTGTTGAAACAGCTAGTAAAATCGGAATATCTAAGAGCATCATGTCACAGAGGTTTTTCTAGAACTTTAATGTTTCATTATCAATAGCATATAGTTTCATTGGCACTGTATTGGTGATTCATTCATTTATCACCTTGTTTCTGTCCAGATTCGTGTTCTTCTGCAGGAACGTGGTGCTCAGGACAAGCAGATCCAGGATCTGGAAGCTGAGTTGGAGAAAATGGAGGCCAAGCTAAATGCTACAGTCAGGGAGAAAACATCTCTCTCTGCAAGTAATGCTTCACTAGAAAAACAGCTTATTGAGTTAACCAGGACTAATGAGCTACTAAAATCAAAGGTATTTGAACCTGATAATAATACTTACAATTGAATAAATTAAAAACATGTTGTTTTTTTTTTTCCTATATAGTTGTTTGGGAATTTTAGGCTCTAGTTTAGTCTTTCCCCTTCACCAAATGTACCTTAAATGTTAAGCTGCTTCCAAAAAGAATTATTATCTTTTTTATTATGGTACCTTTTTTATTATGGTATAAGAGGGGATAAACAAACAAGTTGCTTTTGTTTTAATGTCTGATATTTTGTCACCCTTCTTCAGAGTTACCCCCAATAAATAAGGCCACTAATAAAACCTGCAAAATTTACACCTAGAGAGGTCACTTTAAAGATCTTTCTCTGAAATAAATAATAGCATAACAGCAGGCTTCCATCTCAAATCATTTTGGAAATGAAGTGGTAAATGAATAAATTTGTGGACTAAATATGTTTAATAGATAAATTTTGTTTATTAATATTAATATACTAATAGATCTTAAAGGACATAACATGGTCATCTGCTTTTGTCTGAAGTAGGAGGAGGCTGTAAATCACTGTTCAGTTCGATAACAGTCACTTATTCAGGGCCTGTAATGTGCTGAGCTCTTTGATTACAAAGGGAGCGAGGGTGCATAAGAATCAAGCTTGGGGCAGGGAGCAGATTCCTGGGTCCCACTGAGGGAGATTCTGATTTGGTAGCCCTGGGATGGACCCTGTAGCCTACATATTTCCAAAGAGATCAGGCAATTCAGATGCATTTTGCTAAGCAAGCACACTTGACAGAATCCTCCCCAAGAAGCTTGTTATAGAGGCTTGCAGTGGACTCTTCAGCATGCAGAGGTAGGTGACCACCCAAGCTGCTCTGAAAAATAAACCAGAAAAGGGCACCTGGCTGGCTCAATCTGTAGAGCATGCAACTCCAGATCTCGGGGTTGTGAGTTCAAGCCCCACATTGGGTGGAGATTACTTAAAAATAAAACCTTCCCCAAAAATTAAATAAATAAACCAGAAAGTCATATTAATCAAGAAGAGGAACAAGAATAGTAATAGCATAAAATCAGTAATTCTGGTGTGGTCAAAGCCTATTTTCTCTACCAGAGTATAATGTAAGTAAATAATAGTTCCAGTAAAAGAATAATCAATATTTCTGTGATTTTTTATGTAGGACCTAGTAGAAAATATTTCTAAATTTTTTATGTTTCTTGTACTTAGTTTTCTGAAGATAGTAACCAGAAGACTATGAGAATTCTAAGCCTCGAGTTAATGAAACTTAGAAACAAAAGAGAAACAAAGATGAGGGTGAGTGATATCTTTGGTGAGTTTGCTGTGTCTGGATCTGGCGGTCTGAACAATCTCTCATTCCCTAAAACAGATATTTCTGTTGTGTAGAGTATGATGGCTAAACAAGATGGCATGGAGGTGAAGCTGCAGGTCACTCAGAAGAATCTTGAGGAGTCTCAGGGGAAAATAGCACAACTTGAGGGGAAACTGTGAGTGACTAAAAAAGAAATTAAGTGTAACTAATTCTTGATTTACCTCTCACCTTGCTCTTGTCTACTGAGACTGAACCTTCCTTCGCTTATGTCATTGATCCCTGCTTGCCCTATTTCTCTTCTTCAATGGAGCCCTGATGATTCCCAAACATTTTATGCTGAAAAGATGTATGACTGTTTTAATTTTGTCCATCTTCTGTATAAATGATGAGGAAAGGCTTCATAATCTTTGTAGTAGCACCATCTTATGGAGATGGTAGACCAAAATAGAGGAATATTGGTATAGGAAGCTGTGATTAATGCAAATCCTAGCCTTCTTTTTATTACTGAGCTGTAACTTACCTACAAAAAAATATACTGAGCGTAAGTATTCAGTTTGATAACTTTTGACAATTGTAATCACCTCTGTAATCACCACCCAAACAAGATAGAGAACATTGCCATCCTTCCAGAAAATTCCTTCCTGCCCCTTCCTGCTCCCCTGCCCTTCCCCATTGTGATGTCCCCCAACCCCTGAAGCCACTTTCTAACTTCCATCATCATAATTAGTTCAGCCTTTTGGGGGGATGGTTATCACAGTATGTGCATGTATGTCTTCTTTTGTTTAACATAATGTTTTGAGATTCATCTAAGCTGTTGTATTATAATTTGTTCCTCTATTTCTGAGTAGTATTCCACTACTTGAATTTAGCTCCATTTGTTTACTATTTCTCTGTTGATCATCATTTGGGTTTTCAGTTTCTGACTGTTGTGAATAAGACTGCTCTGCATGTCTTTTTCTGGACATAAGTTTTTATTTCTCTTGAATTAACATCTAGGATTAGAATTCCTGGATCATAGGGTAGTGTAGTATATGTATAATGTGTTAAAAACTCAAAAGTGGTTGTCGCATTTTACAGTTGCACTTAGCAGCGTATGATAGTTCCAGTTGTTCCACTTCCTCTCCAAGGTTTGATATTGTCAGTCTATTTGATTTTGGCCCTTCTAGTAGGTAGGAAGTAGTGTCTCATTTGTCATTTTGTTAGTATAAGGGTCAAGCTTCTCTTTCTGTGCTCACTGACCATTCATATAAATCCTTTTATAAGGCGTCTATTTAAGTTTTTTGCTCATTGTTTGAATTATTTGGAGGAGGTAAACACATGAGTAATTAGAAGAAAGGCAACCTAAAACAAAGCTTTATAGCAACAAAATGCTATTTTGTATGTGCGGTGGGTAGGGAAGCCAGGAAAGCTACAAGAAAGATCATTTCTAACACTCAGGATTTTATAGGTGATAATTCTTATCATCATAACCCTTTTATCAGAATTTATTTGGAAAACTTAAAAAAAAAACAAAACTTCAGTTTCCTATTTGTATATTTTAAATTGTCAATTTGAGAGGTCACATAAAATGATGGTTAAGAATTTGGATGCTACGGTAGAGCATGCGACTCTTGATCTCAAGGTTGTAAGTTTGAGCCCCACATTGGGTGTAGAGATTATTTAAAAATAAAATCTTCAAAACACACACACACACTAAAAAAAAGAAGAATTTGGACTCTAGAGACAGCCTATCTGATACGGCATTATTTGGTACAGATTAAGCATTATGTGTGACTATTGTACATATTCATATATGCCATTTTTTTCAGTGTTTCGATAGAGAAGGAAAAGATTGATGAAAAATCCGAAACAGAAAAACTCTTAGAATACATCGAAGAAATTAGGTAATATGAATAGTAGTTTCTAATTGGACCTTATTTTGTTGAATAGTGATGAATACATCATTTCATTCTTTTTCATTTAATTTTCTCTGTGCCTAAATTATGTGCTCTTCAAAATAATTTGTTTTAATGCAGTTGTGCATCAGATCAAGTGGAAAAATACAAGCTAGATATTGCCCAGTTAGAAGAAAATTTGAAAGAAAAGAATCATGAAGTTGTAAGCCTTAAGCAGTCTCTTGAGGAAAATGTTGTTTTACTTTCTAAACAAGTAGAAGACCTGAATGCTAAGTGTCAGCTGCTCGAAAAAGAAAAAGGTATTTAGATAATATGTACAATATTTAAGGAAAGTACTGCTATATGAAAACATTTTTTAATAATTATGTAAACAACATAAAAATCCTGTTCTCTATATGGGAATTTTTATCTTTTATAATGTTTGTTCTCTGTTTATTTCAATATATTGCTTGTCTTCATTGAAATATATATAGTGGTGCAGTTCTTGACTTCCCCATTGGGTGGCCATTTAAAATGAGAAGATACAGAACCACGGTTCGAGGTTTTATTATGTACAATAGAATATATACTATATTATATATATAAAATGATACGAACCTCAGAGTTATGTTTTGGCTTTATTTCTTTCGAAATACTTGATCTGTGTAACATGCTAATAACAAAAAATATGGAAATCCAGTTTCTCAAAGTTAGTATCTAATTTCAGCATTTTTCACTTTTATAGAAGATCTTGTCAACAGGGATAGAGTACAGGATGAAACTCTAAATTCTGAAATGCAAAACTTAAAGGAGAAACTTACTCTTGAAAAACAGGAACATGAAAAGCTACAACAAAAAGAATTACAGACTGATTCACTTCTGCAACAAGAGAAGGTAGTTTACTACAATATAAAAAAAGAAAACAACTTGTGCTTATTGTATGTCATTCATTTCCATGTATATCAGAAAACCTTTCAATTGTATATGTCCTTCACTCTGACAATTCTATTTTTAGCATCTTATCCTGCGTAAATAGTCCTGTCTATGCTACAGATTTATCTGCAGAGATGTTCATGACAGGGTGATTGATAATGTGAAAAAATTATAAGCAACTGATGAACCAAAATAAGAAAACTGTTTAAAAATATTTTCTTGTAGGATGCCTGGTTGGCTTAGTCGGTAGAGCATATGACTCTTGATCTCAGGGTTGTGAGTTCCAGCCCTACGTTGGGTATAGAGATTAGTTAAAAATAAAATCTTAAAATAAAAATAAAATCTTAAAAATATATATTTTTTTCTTGCACATTCTTGTGTTAGATTACTACTTGGGCATTTACAGTTATGTTATAAAATAGTGTCTAAATGCATGTGAAACAAAAGTGACAGTTTTTAAAAATCTGGATTACATAAAGAATAATGTACATATTGGTGAGAAAAACAGTTCACTAAAAAAAAATTCATCATTCATCATTCTCAGAAGTAGAAATTCAGATAATCTATAAAGATCAAAAGATGCTCTACCTTAGTAATAAAGAAATTGAGATAATTGTTTTTCCCTTACAAGATTAGTACAAATTAAAACATTTGATAATATATAACATGTTAATGAGAGTGGAGCAAATAGGTACTCAAATGCACAGATAGGAAATACTATATTGTTGGGCAACCTGCAACACTGAAGGAATTAAGTAGATTTATATATACTGACTTAAAGATCTCAAAAACTATTTTTAGGATTTTTTTAAATGACCTTTACATATGTAGCTTATATTATTTATGTATGTGTGTGTGTGTGTGTGTGTGTTTTAAGTACATAAGTGTATAGAAAAAGACCAGAAGGCATATATACCAAACTAGTGGTTATCTCTATAGTGAGAAAACTAAGATTGGGGTGGGGTATAATCAGAGGCAATTTTCACTTTACTTGGGTTCTTTTTGTTTTTTGTTATTTTTTTTGCCATCCAGTCCCGCAACTGCATTTATTGTTGGCAGACCTCCAAATGTTTTTTTGTATCTTAGTATCTAAGAGATGTGTCTCCTAAATGCATTGTTAGGAGTGTAAAGATGGAGAGAATGCTTATTTACAGTGAACATTCTTTTTAAAGGCAAAGGGCCCTGTTTTCATTCATTAAGTGCTCTGGGCACATCTATACCAGGTTTTTCTTTTTGTTTTCGGTTGAGGTATAAATTGACATACAACAGTATATAAGTTTCCGGTATTCAACACAATACCTGTGTGTATTGCAAAATTATCACCACAATAAGTCTAGTTAGCATCTATCACCATAGATAAGCTAAAGAATTTTTTTCCTTCTGAGGAGAACATTTAAGATCTATTCTCTTAGCAACTTTCAAATATGCAATACAGTATTGTTAACTATAGTCACCCCACTGTACATTACATCCCCATAACTGAAGTATTTTATAACTGGAAGTTTATACCTTTTGACTTCACCCATTTTGTCCACGCCCACCTCTGGCAACCACCAATCTGTTCTCTGTAGCTGGGTTTTTTATTTGTTTTTAGATTCCACATATAAGATCATATAGTATTTTTCTTTGACTTATTTATTACAATATCCTCAAAGTCCATCCATAGCATCACATATAGCAAGATTTCCTTCTTTTTTATGGCTAAATAATATTCAGTTGTGTATATACCACATTTTCTTTATCCATTCATCCATCAGTACATATTTAAGTTTTTTCCGTATCTTAGCTATTGTGAATAATGCAGATATGTACATTGGGTGCATATATATTTTCAAGTTCGTATTTTCATTTTCTTCAGATACTTAGAAGTGGAATTGCTAGATTGTATGGCAGTTCTATATTTAATTTTCTGAGAAACATTCATACTGTTTTCCATAGTGGCTATACCAATTGATACTCCCACCAACAGTTCACAGTGGTTCCCTTTTCTCCACATCCTTGCCAACACTTGCTATTTCTTGTCCTTTTTTTTTTTTTTTGGAATCTCTATGCCCAACATGGGGTTTGAGCTCATGACCCCAAGATCAAGAGTCACATTCTCTACCAACTGAGCCAGCCAGGCACCCCTGTTTATTTTCCTTTTGATAATAACCATTCTGACAGATGTGAGGTGAATCTCATTGTGGTTTTGATTTGCATTTCCCTGATGATGAGTGATGTTGAGCATCTTTTCATGTACCTGTTGGCTATCTGTATGTCTTTGGAGAAATGTCTATTCACATCTGCTGCCCAGTTTTTAATCAGATTGTTTGGGGTTTTTTTGCTTTTGAACTGTAAGTGTTCTTTATATATTTTGGATATTGACCCCTTATCAGATAATTATTTGCAAATATTTTCTCCCATTTAGTAGGTTACATTTTCAATTTCTGGTGGTTTCCTTTCCTGTACAGAAGCTTTTTAGTTTGATACAGTCCCACTTGTTTATTTTTGCTTTTGTTGCCTTCGCTTTTGGTGTACTATCCAAAAGATCATCACCAAGATCAATGTCAAGTTGCTTACTCTGTTTTCGTCTATGAGTTTTATGGTTTCAGGTCTTACATTCAAGTCTTTAATCTATTTTGAGTTAATTTTTGTTTATGGTATAAGATAGTAGGTCCACCTTCCTTCTTTTGCTTGTGGTTTTCCAGTTTCCCAATACCATTCATTGAAGAAACTATTCTTTCCGCATTGTATATTTTTAGCTCTTTTATCATAAATTAATTGACTAAATGTGTGGGTTTGTTTCTGGGCTCTATTCTATTCTATTGATCGATTGTCCATTTTTTTTTAAAGATTTTATTTATTTGACAAAGAGAGAGAGAGAGAGGCAGGCGGAGGGAGAGGAAGAAGCAGGCTCCCTGCTGAGCAGAGAGCCCTACGTGGGGCTTCATCCCAGTAACCTGGGATCATGACCTGAGCTGAAGGCAGATGCTTAACCAACTGAGCTACCCAGGCACCCCTCGACATGTCTCTTTTTATGCCAGTACTGTTTTGAGTGCTATAGATTTGTAAGATAGTTTGAAATCAGGAAGCATGAGGCCTCCAACTTTGTTCTTCTTTGTCAAGATCACTTTGGTTATTCAGGGTCTTTTGTGTTTCCATACGAATTTTAGCATTTTTCTATTTCTATGAAAATTCCCATTTTGATAGGGATTGCATAGAATCTATAGATTGCTATGGTTGTATGGATATTTTAACAATATTAATTTTTCCAATCCATGAGGACAGACTATCTCTCCATTTGTGTCTTCTTCACTTTATTTTAATGTTAGAATTTTTTCACAGTGGTGATTTATTTGTATATTATATAACTTTAAAATACATTTATATACTATCAAAATCATAGTATACTTTTTTTTAAGACTTGATTTATTTATTTGACAGATAGAGACACAGCGAGAGAGGGAACACAAGCAGGGGGAGTGGGAGATGGAGAAGCAGGCTTCCCGCCGAGCAGGGAGCCCGATGTGGGGCTTGATCCCAGGACCCTGGGACTATGACCTGAGCCAAGGGCAGATGCTTAATGACTGAGCCACCCAGGCACCCCATAGTATACTTTTTATATAGTATCATCTGAGAAAAATATATGCTGAAAGTCAGTTGTAAATTATAATTTTAGTTTTACAAGGAATGTGTTGTGGGTGTGCAATGCATAGAAAAAAGACTGAAATAACATTTAGCACAGTGTTAACACGGTGCAGGATATAATCCATGACAACATGCAGGTGGATATCTATATTTTTCAAGTTTCTTTGAAGCTCATGAATTTAGTATTCATACTTTATTACCTGTACTTCTTTTTTGTGCTTAAGTAAAAGCCTCATGATGCCATTTCATACTATTTCAGTGGTTTTCTGTTTGGATGTAGGAATTGTCCTCCAGTCTTCAACAGAAGCTATGTTCTTTTCAAGAGGAAATGATGAAAGAGAGGAATCTCTTTGAGGAAGAATTAAAGCAAGTACTGGATGAGCTAGATAAATTACAGCAAAAGGAGGAACAAGCTGAAAGGCTAGTTAGGCAGTTGGAAGAGGAAACAAAATCTCGAGCTGAAGAACTAAAACTCCTAGAAGAGAAGCTGAGAGGGTTTGTATTAATAATATTAGACCTCGTGTTTAATATGACTTCAGATGTTAAAAGGTATTTTCCAGTACATTCTCTCAGGATTCTCAGGTCAATCATGTGAGTAAGTGAGGTTGGAATTATTTTACAAGTGAGGAATAGAGAGGTAAAATATACGCATAGAATGTGTATGCAAATAAGTATGACAGCCAAAGTTAGAAGCATAGCTTCTTTCTTTTTCTTAAGGCCAGAAGTTTAAAAGGATGTTAATAAACAAATGACCAAAATTTGGGGTTCCCTTACTGCTCATATGTTATCTAAAATTATTGGATGTCAGCATTATAGCAGTAACAGATTTAGAAGAAGAAAAAAAAAAGGTGAGAATCCCACCCTTTATTAAGAAACATTTCCATTTTTTTGCCCATGTGTACATTAGATTACATAGCATAAGTCGTACCTTTAATTACCTTTTCTGAGGGAGCACAAGTAATCAGAAGTAGCAATCAAAAAGGCAAAATGAGAAAAAAATAACCAAACCTGGGAAATATTCAAAAATAAGAAATTTAAGAGATCTCAAACTTTTCTTTTTTCTTCTTTTAAAGTAGGCTCCACGCCCACTGTGGGGCTTGAACTCACAACCTCAAGTTTGAGAGTCACATACTCCACTGACTGAGCCAGCCAGGTGCCCCTTGGACTTTTTTTTAATTCTAATTCCATATTATTTTTATTACATTATGCATCCTTCTCCACTATATTTATTTAAAATATCCAGGTTGATTCTTGAGTTCAAGTTGTAACTAAAAATAATTATGTTATTTGAATCCTTGGGATTTCCTTACTAAAAATATTTCTAACAAAGAACCAAGAACTATACATGAGTCTACAGAATTGTAATGTATCTCACAACTATGTATCTGTCTCCTTTTGGATATTTTTACTAAAATCCTTTTTCTATTTTCTTGTGGTGATCAGTGATAAAAAGGACACAAAGGTTTTATGCCTGCTTTGGAGGGGAGCATTACCAAAGTGTTATTAGGGGGAATTGTTCTATACTGGAGCCAGTCTCAGGGAAGAGCACTTTAAGAAACTGAGTAGATGATGTCAGTTTCAGGGAGGAAAGAAGGTTGAGACAATCATTTATTCTAACTCAAGGAATTGGGTACAGAGTTCAGGAGATAAGGATTTTATTGCTGGGTCTTCTAACCAGCTCTGTGATTCTAAGCAAGACAATTCTAATTTCTTTAATTTTCTATTTTATTAGATACAAAATAAAGGGGTTTTAATGACATGATCTCTAAGGTTCCATCCAGCCTGGAAATTTTAGGCATAAGAGAAAAACTAAGAAAATTGAAAGTGATTTTTTTATGGGGCAGGGAAGAGAATATTTTTGTCATAAATCCTTTACTATATGTGATTGCTTTCAGCTGTTGGCATGTAGATTTTTTAAATCCCATACTCATTATAGAAGGAATTTGATGAGTTGTTTATTTTCTCTGTCTGACTTAGCCTATAGGTGAATAATAATGTACCAAATAAGTTATTGAATCTTTGAATAGTAACAATTTATTATGTGGATTACTGAAATAAAATAAGTCTACATAGTCCTATAAACTCTTTTTTCAAAGAAATACCAAGTGTAAAGACACTTAGTGTTTCTTAAATGTTTAAATGCAGAGACTTTATTCAATCCGAGTGCTTTTTAACTGCTAATTTTTCACATTCTTTAGTTTTGTTTGCTGCAGTTAAGATTGTTTTAAAGTCTTTTTACCCTATCTTCTTCCAAAAAAAAAGTTTTACCTACGTAAGTACATATAATATTGAAAGAAAAATTTTAAAATGAGTAAATTAGGATAAAAAATAGTAAAATAAGGGCAGGAAAGATAAGATGAAGCCAGAAGAGAAGTTAGTGCATAAAGAAACATGCTATTAGAAGCAGATCATAAAGTTAAATCTAAGCTATCTAGTAGCGTACACAAAGATGCAGACATTGGACACATGATCCACAGTGTCAAAAGGTAAATACTAATCCCTTTCTTAGAATAATGATTTGTAATTAGTGTTTTATCTTTTAATTGTTCCTTAGGAAAGAAGCTGAACTGGAAAAAACTAATGCTGCTCACAGTCAGGCCACCCTGCTTTTACAGGAGAAGTATGATAGTACAGTGCAAAACCTTGGAGATGTTACTGCTCAATTTGAAAGGTATTTTTACTGGGAGCCTGCACTCTGAAATATAATATGAGTGGGGAGGAGTGTTTAGTGAAGTCTGAAAAAATAATCACACAAATAGAGTGGTTGGTATTACTCTAACTTCCATAATGACCAACCATAAATAGGCATTTAGGGTTCCCTGGTAATCTTACTATGTATACAAATTTCCTTTACTGCCATCCCCTTCAAATTTCATGTGCTCCCAAACCTTTGGCACTTCTGTCTTACTCTCCTGACACCATCTTTTTCCTCATGAAGAACTCTAAAGCTTTTATCTCCTCGTTACCAAACCTGTAAACACACCTGCATTTTGGTCATCCTATATTCCCACCTGTTACAGGAGAAGTGTTCCAGTCTTTTAGCCTTCAATGACATTATTCCATTTGTCCTTTTCAACCTTTCAGGTGGATTTGTTTCAATCAATATTAAAACATGTTAATGCATTTATCTTTAAAATACATAAATTTTGGGCGCCTGGGTGGCTCAGTTGGTTAAGCGACTGCCTTCAGCTCAGGTCATGATCCCAGGGTCCTGGGCTTGAGTCCCGCATCAGGCTCCCTGCTCTGCGGGGAGCCTGCTTCTCCCTCTCCCACTCCCCCTGCTTGTGTTCCCTCTCTCGCTGTGTCTCTCTCTCTGTCAAATAAATAAATAAATAAAATCTTTAAATAAATAAATAATAGAATACATAAATTTTAGGGGCACTTGGGTGGCTCAGTCATTTAAGTGTCTAACTCTTGATTTCGGCTCAGGTCATGATCTCAGAGTCATGAGATCAAGCCCTGCATTCAGCAGGAAGTCTGCTTCTCTTGCTGTCTCTCTCTCTCTCCCTCTGCCCCTACCCCTGCTGGCATACTCTCTCAAATAAATAAATAAATCTTAAAAATATGAATACAAAATACTTAAATTTTAGGGGTGTCTGAGTGGCTCAGTCAGTTAAGCATCTGACTCTTGGTTTCAGCTCACGTCATGATCTCAGGGTCATGAGATCAAACCCCGCTTCAGGCTCCACGCTCAAGGTGGAGTCTGCTTGGGATTCTTTCTCTCTTCCTCTCCTTCCTTTTCTGTCCCTTCCTCCCCTCCCCCACCCCACCCACTCATGCATGCTCTCTCTCTCTCTCAAATAAATAAAATCTTTAAAATATATAAATTTTATTAACTCCTTTGACCCCCCCACTTCCTTCTGCAGCTATCCAGAACACCTCTCAATCCCAACACCCTCCCTCATCCAAAATTCTACTCATCTTTGTAGCTTGTCTTGATAGAAGCTTCTCTATAATTACTGTATCCATTTCCTCACTTCCTATTCCATCTACTTATTATTTTCCCTTTGAAAAAAGAGCTTACTTATTTTGGGGGAACTACAAATTGCAGGGGATAATTAAAGAAATCTGTGTGCATCTCACACCAAGAGCATATTGATATAAACATTTTTATTATATTTAGAGCATTTGGGGATGAGGTCTCTTTGTCTTATATCTATTTTAATATATTTAATAAATACAAAAGGTATACAACACATAAATTATAAAACATAAAGATAAAATCAACATGCATGAGCCAGTAAGACAACCAAACCAGTAAGCCAAAAGATTTCAACAACTTGGTATTATATAGGAGTTCCTCTACTGTCCCATCTGCCTGCTTTCCACCAATAGATAACACCATTTAAAGCCTACATTAATAATTTCCTCACTTTTTTCCTGTGTATAATTTTATAGCATGTGTAGCCATACAAATATATTATGTAATTTTACCTTTTTCCTGAACCTTGCCAAAAAATGTCATTATGCTGTATGACATTTCCTGAGACTTGTCTTTATATTCTGCATTACGTATGTTTCAAGAATTGAATCACATTGTTGACTGAGGTTATAGTTTGTTCATAGTAATTGCTGTAGAATATTTGATTTTATTAATATTACCACAATTTACCCATTCTCACTTTGGGCTTTTGGGTGGCTTTTCATTTCTTTTGTTTTTTATTTATTTATTTATTTTTTTTTTCATCATGATAAGTATACTCTTTAATCCCCATCCCCTATCCCCCCCACCACCCCACCCACCTCCCCTCTGGTAACGATCAGTTTATTCTCTGTGGTTAAGAGTCTATTTCTTGGTTTATCTCTCTCTCTGTCTCTCTTTTTTATTTATTTATTTATTTTTGCTTGTTTGTTTCTTAAATTCCACATGAGTGAAATCATACGGTATTTTTCTTTTTCTGACTTAGTGTACTTAGCATTGTATTCTCTGGCTCTATCCATGCTTTTGCAAATAGCAAGATTTCATTTCTTTTTTTATGGCTGAATAATATTCCATTGTATATATCTACCACATCTTCTGTATCCATTCATCTATCAGTGGACACTTGGGCTGCTTTCATAGTTTGGCTATTGTTGATAATACTGCTATAAACCTAGGGGTGCATGTATCCCTTTGAATTAGTGCTTTTATATTTAGGGGGAAAATACCCAGTAGTGTGATTACTGGGTCATAGGGTAGTTCTATTTTTAATTTTTTGGGGAACCTCCATACCGTTTTCCACGGTGGCTGCACCAGTTTGCGTTCCCACCAGTAGTGCAAGAGGGTGCCTTTTTCTCAACATCCTCATAAACACTTGTTATTTCTTGTGTTTTTGATTTTAGCCATTCTGATAAGTATGAGGTGACATCTTTTTGTAGTTTTGATTTGTGTTTCCCTGATGATGAGTGATATTGAGCATCTTTTCATGTGTCTGTTGGCCATCTGGATCTCTTTGGAGAAATGTCTGTTCATGTCTTCTGCTCATTTTTAAATTGGACTATATGTTTTTTAGACATTGAGTTGTATCTGTTCTTTATATATTTTAGATACTACCCATCATCTGATGTCATTTGCAAATACCTTCTCCCACCTTTTAGTTTTGTTGATTGTTTCCTTCACTGTGCCAAAACCTTGTATTCTGATGTAGTCCGCATAGTCTATTTTTGCTTTTATTTCCCTTGCCTCAGGAGAATATCTAGAAAAATATTACTACAACCAGTGTCAGATTAATGCCTATGCTCTCTTCAAGGATTTTTATGGTTTCAGGTCTCACATCAAGGTTTTTAATGCATTTTGAGTCTATTTTTGTGTATAGTGAAAGAAAGTGGTCCGCTTTCATTCTTTTGCATGTAGCTCTCCAGTTTTCCCAACACCATTTGTTGAAGAAATTGTCTTTCTCCCATTGTATATTCCTTCCTCCTATGTCCAAGATTAATTGACCGTATAATTGTGGGTTTATTTCCCGATTTTCTGTTGTTTTATTGATCTATGTGTCTGTTTTTATGCCTGCACCATGCTGTTTTAATTACTACCGCTTTGTAATATAACTTGAAATCTGAAATTGTGGTACCTCAAGTTTTGTTTTTCTTTTTCAAGATTGTTTTGGCTATTCAAGGTCTTTGTGGTTCCATACACATTTTGGGATTGTTTGTTCTACTTCTGTGAAAAGTGCTATTGGTATTTCGATAAGCATGGCATTACATCTGTAGATTGCTTTGGGCAGTATAGACATTTTAACAATATTTGTTCTTTCAACTTATGAGCATAGAATGTCTTCCCATTTCTTTGTGTTGTCTTGAATTTTTTCTATCAATGTTTTATAGTTTTCAGAGTATAGGCCTTTGACTTCTTTGGCTAAGTTTATTCCCAGATAATGTTTTTGGCACAATTATAAATGGTATTTTATTAATTTCTCTTTCTGCTGCTTCATTATTAGTGTATAGGAATACAACACATTTCTGTACATTGGTTTTGTATCCTGTTACTTTACTGAATTCATTTATCAGTTCTAGTAGTTTTTTGGTGGAGTCTTTAGGGTTTTCTACACATAATGTCAAGTCATTTCTAAATAGAGTTTCACTTCCTTACCAATTTGTATACCTTTTATTTCTTTTTGTTGTCTAACTGCTGTGGCTAGGATTTCCAGTACTATGTTGAATAAAAGTGGTGGAGTGGACATCCTTGTCTTGTTCCTGACCTTAGGGGAAAAGCTTTCCATTTTTCACTATTGTGTATGATGTTGGCTGTAGGTTTTTCATATCAGGCCTTTATTATGTTGAGGTATGTTCCCTCTAGACCTACTTTGCAGAGGGTTTTTATCATGAATGGATGTTGTACTTTGTCAAATGATTTTTCTGCTCCAATTGAAATGATCATATGGTTTTCATCCTTTCTCTTACTGATGTGATGTTGATTGTTTTGTGACTGTGGAACCACCCTTGCATCCCAGGAATAAATCCCACTTGATCGTGGTGTTTGATTTTTTTTTAATGTATTGTTGGATTCAGTTTGCTAATATTTTGTTGAGGATTTTTGCACCTATATTTATGAGAGATAATGGTCTGTAGTTTTCTTTTTTGTGTGGTGTCTTTATCTGGTTTTGGTACTCGGGTGATACTGGCCTCACAGAATGAATTTGCAAGTTTTCCTTCCTCTTATGTTTTTTGGAATAGTTTGAGAAGAATAGATAGTAACTCTTTAAAAGTTTCGTAGAACCTTTTGCTATTATTAATAGTATTCTTAGGAATATTCTTGTAGTCTCCTAGTATACATGTATAAGAATTACTCTGAAGTCCTACAAATGTGAATGTTCAACTTTAAAATTTAATGCCAAATTGCTTTACAAAGTGGCAGGGAGAATCTACACTTTCACTAGTGTTGTACGGGCAGCCATTGATCTACTTCGTCTCCAAAGCTTGTTAGATTTCTTAAATTTTACCAGCGAACTTAGTGTAAAATGACTTTTTCCTAGGGATAATCCACCTCCCCTTTTCTATAAAAAGCTTATATATGACTTTTACTCATTTCTCTATAGAATTACTATCTTTTCCTGATTGTAAAGTTTTTATCAGCAATATGGGTTGTAAATATCTTCTACCAAAGTGTGGCTTATCTTTTCATTTTCTTTGTGGTTTCTTCTGATGAATGGAAATTCTTGATTTTAATATTTTTTTTAAGATTTATTTATTTGAGAAAGAGAGTACACACAAGTGGGGCGGGGAGAGGCAGAGGGAGAGGGAGAGAAGCAGACTCCCCACTGAGCCCATGCGGGGCTCGATCCCACAACCCTGAGATCATGACCCAAAACATAATCAAGAGTTGGGACACTTAACCAACTGAGCCACCCTGGCGTCCTGATTTTAATGTTTGAATTTATAGATTTTTATATGAACATGGTTGCGTGTAGTTTAAGAACTTCTTTCTATCCCAAGAACATAAAGGTATTTACCTTTTATTTTTAAGTTTCTTTTTTCCATCCAGATTTCTCTGTGCAGTGATATAGGGAACAAATTTATTTTTGTTTTTCCATATGGATAATCTACTGCATATAATGTATATGTGTACCTATAATGTATATGTGTACATATATTTCTATTTATATATGTTCAAGCATAAATAAAAATTATATTTTAGTACTGTTTTCAACCCTGTGAAGGGATTTCCTTTCCTGCTACTTTGAAAAATTGTGCCTTGGGAAGTTTTTAGCCATTCTATGACTTCACTCACCATCAGTATGCTAATAGCATTAAAATTTATTTCTTCAAACCTGATCTTTTCTTTCAGCTTTATACCCATATATCCAGCTGCCTACTTGACATCTCAAAGTAGGTATCTCCCTACCACGTAACATTAACCTGTCCAAAACAACTCTTGATTTTCTTTGTCTCTTTCTACCTTTCCCTCATTCCTTTTTATTTCTTTTTTTTTTTAAGATTTTATTTATTTATTTATTTGAGAGAGAGAATGACAGAGAGAGAGAGAGAGAGAGAGCACATGAGATGGGGGAGGGTCAGAGGGAGAAGCAGACTCCCTGCCGAGCAGGGAGCCCGATGCGGCACTCGATCCCGGGACTCCAGGATCATGACCTGAGCCGAAGGCAGTCGCTTAACCAACTGAGCCACCCAGGCGCCCCATTCCTTTTTATTTCAGTCAGTGACATCTCCCTCTTCCCAGCTTCTCATTCCATAACCCTGAGAGTCATCTTTAATCATTTTCTCTCCCTTTCTCCCAACGTCCAACCTATTTCATGAAATTTGCAATTCTGCCTTCAAAAGAGATTTCACATCTTTCCATTGCCAAGTCCTTGTCTAACCGTCCTTTACCACTCACCTGGGCTGATGTACTCCACAGTGATGACTGGCCTCGTGCTTCTAGCATCTGCTCCTGCATCCCTGCTTCATTACATTCCAGTCTCATCTCTTAGCACTGTGTTCTGCCTGCCTCAGAGTACATATGCATCTTTTCCCTCTGAACCACTTTCACCTGAATCCTAGCTAATTTTTCTTTACCTATCACATCTCAGCCTAACTATAAATTCCTCAGAAAGGCCTTTTCTGAATCGTCAAAAACAGTACGTTCCCCTATTTGTCAGCTTTCTGCTCTTTAGTTTTCTTTTTCTTTTCTTTTCTTTTTTTTTAAGATTTATTTACTTATTTATGAGAGAGAGAGTGCGCGGGCGCGCACAAGTGTGGGGGAGGTGTGAAGGAGAGGGCAAAGCAGACTCCCTGCTGGGCAGGGAGCCCTTTGCAGGGCTCCATCCCAGAACTCAGATCCTGACCTGAGCCGAAGGCAGATGTTTAACCAACTAAGCCACACAGGCACCCCTCTAGTTTTCTTCAGAACACAAATCTTATTATACATATATTTTCACATTTTTTTGTGAAGACCTGGAGAGGCATTTCCCTGTCTTCCCCACAAGACCATAAACTTTGTGACAATAGGTGCAGGGATCATATATTTATTTGTTTTGGAGTAATTTTCATGTTTGGTATACTTCATACACATAGTAGGCACTCGATTTGTTTTTTCTTTAAATGGACAGCATATGCCATATAAGTTCATTAGTACTGACCTCAGAATACTGAATTCTTACCTGTGTAAATGCATGGTTTATAAGGTTTTGTTTGTGTTACCTTAAACCGTATAAAATATAAACTAATGAGCTATATATTTATCATGCATACAGTAGTTAGAAAAATCCTTCAACTTTTTATTTTCCTTTTAATAAGTTATAAAGCATTAACAGCTAGTGAGATAGAAGATCTTAAGCTGGAGAACTCATCACTTCAGGAAAAAGTGGCCGAGGCCAAGAAAAGTGCAGAGGACATTCATTATCAGATATTGGCAACTGAGACCTCAAATCAAGAATATGTAAGGTATGTGGGAGAACTAAAACCTGCCCACACTTGTAGCGTTAGAACCATTAAGATAATTTAATGTTGACAGCCAGCTACTAAATGATGCAAGGAATTGTAATTTCATGACTTGCTTTGGGTGATCTTCAATTGCAAATTAAGAGTTTACACAGTTAAAAAAGTACGGTTTTTGGAGAGTTCCTTGAGTTGTTTCGTTTGTTTTTGTTTTTTTAAGTAAAAAAGGAGGGAAAAGTTACTAAAATGGCTATAAAATGTTTAGTGGACTCTTTTCTCTCAAACTCAAGGATGCTTCTAGATCTGCAGACCAAGTCAGCACTTAAAGAAGCAGAAATTAAAGAAATCACAGTCTCTTCTCTTAAAACAATAACTGACTTGCAGAACCAACTCAAGCAACAAGGTGAAGAGTTCAAGAAACAACTGGAAGAGGAAGAAGCAAGGTAATCTAGGTTTAGAACCTGACTGCCATATAAACTCAGTAATTTTTTCTAATACACTGTATTTTTAAATTTCATTTCCCCTTACAGAAAAGCTGGAAAAGAAAACATAGTGGCAGAGTTAACTGAGGAAACGAATAAGTGGCGTCTCCTTTATGAAGAACTATATAATAAAACGAAACCTTTTCAGGTTTGTCAGTTGGGTCTATACTCACTTGTGTTTGTTTTAGGCATTCCCTTTTTTCCCTGTCATAGTCACCCCAGTGACTTGATTTTTCTGAAAGATCATTTTGCTGTATATTTACAGTGCCAATTTAACTCCTTATTAAAGGAGACTTATAATTTTTTTTAATTATTATGCATACATTTTTTTGTGTAGTCTTTATAGGCTAAAAATTACCTTCTAATAAGAGACTTGATAGCTTAGAAGGCTCTCCTGATAGAAATTTTCGATAATTTATGTAAATTTGTGATCCTTAATTTTGTTATGATCTTTTTGTGTTTCTCAAATTAATATACTGATCTTAAAATAAAAAAGGATAAATGCTAATCTCAGCACTTAAAAAAGTGGGAGGACAGTATTGGTTATGATATGGTGATCCGGCTGATACACAGATTAGACTGGCTAGCTGGCCTTCTTTCCCTGATTCTTTCCCTCTGTTTTAGTGATCTTAAAAATGAAATACACCAAAGTTTTTTTAAAGAGTCTCACAGAAATTTATGGAGAGCCCTGAGGATATGTCAGCATGATCTGTTTTTGTCCATCATTTTTTTTTTTTTTTTGGTACTTGAGTTTCCTTTGTAGTTTATATGAGACAAGTAAATTTAACATTTCTAAGTCTATAAAAAAAATCTTTTTCAGCTACAACTGGATGCATTTGAAGCAGAGAAACAGGCTTTGTTGAATGAACATGGTGCAGCTCAGGAACAACTAAATAAACTAAGAGATTCGTATGCTAAATTACTGGGTCATCAAAATCTAAAGCAAAAAATCAAGCATGTTGTGAAACTGAAAGATGAAAATAGCCAACTCAAATCGGTTTGTAAAATAACACTTAGTTCTACTGAAGGTATTAGGGTGGGGCATTTGTTATTCTAACTATAAAATTTGAGTTTAAGGAAGGACTTTGGTATTGGAAAAAACTAAGTTTATACAGGAACATCCATCTGAGAATTATGGGTTTATTTTAGAGTGTTGACCAGATGGCTATTAATGTTCTCAGGTTTTCCAACTACCTCATTAGTATATTGAAAATCACTAGAGTAATTGGAAGAGTTCATAAAGCTTTACACATCCATTTCTATTTGCAAAATAGCAAAGTCCTTGGTATAAATAAATATGATAAAGATAAGCTGTATTCAAAAATAGTTTAAGCATTTGGGGCACCTGGCTGGCTCAGTTGGTAGAACGTGTGACTCTTGATCTCAGGGTCATGAGTTCGAGCCCATATTGGGTGTAGAGATTACTTAAGAGAAAGATAGCTAAGCATTTAAGTTTTTTTTTAACACCTCTATTAAGATATAATTCACATACCATACAATTCACCCATTTAGAGTATTCAACTCTGGTTTTTAGTACACTCACAGATATGCAACCATCTCCATAGTCAATTTTAGAACATTTGTATCACCTCAAAATGAAACCCCTTACCTTTTAACTGTCATCTCCCTATCTCCTCATTCACCCTTCCCACCACTAATTTACTTTCTGTTTCTATAAATATCCCTATTCTGGATATTTCCTATTTGTGCACTCGAATAATATGTGGTCTTGTGACTAGCTTCTTTTGCTTAACAGTGTTTTCAAAGTTCATCCATGTCGTAGAACGTATGAGTACTTCATTTCTCTTTATGACCTAATAATATTTCATTCTGTGGATATGTCACATTTTATTTATCCATTTGTCAGTTGATAGACATTTGACTTGTTTCCACCTTTGGGCTATTATGAATAATGCTCCCATAAGCATTCATGTACAAGTTTTTGTGTGGACATATGTTTTGGTTTCTCTTGGGTTATACTTACAAGTGAAATTGCTTGGTAGCTTGGTAACTTTACGTTTAATCATTTGAGGAACTCTTTTCCAAAGCAGCTGTATCTTTCTATATTCCACCTGCAATATATGAGAGTTCCAGTTTTTCCACATCCTCGCCAACATTTCTTATTACCTGATTTCTTCATTCTGACCATACTAGTGGATGTGAAAAGGTACCTAATTGTGGTTTTGACTTGCATTTCCCTGATGACTAATGATGTTGACCATCTTTTCTTGTGCTTATCAGCAATTTGTATGTCTTTCCTGGAAGAACTGTCTATTTATATCCTTTGCCCATTTTTAATTGGATTACTGTTTGTTTGTTTTTTTAATAAATTATGAGAGTTCTTTATATGTTTATGTTCCTTATCAGATGTATTACTTGAAAATATTTTCTCCCATTCTGTACATTGTCATTTTACTTTCTTAATGATGTTCATTGAAGCACAAAATTTTGACAAAGTCCAACATATCTATTTTTTCCTTTGTTTCTTGTTCTTTGACATTTAACAGTCCTTTGCCAAATCCTAGGTCATGAAGATTTATCCCTGTTTTCTTCTAAGAGTTTTATAGTTTTAACTTTTATATTTAGGTCATTGATCCATTTGAGAGTTTTATATACAGTGTGAAGTAAGGGCCCAACTGTATTCTTTAGCATGTGGATATCTAGTTGTTCTCATGCCATTTGTTAAAAAGACTATTCTTTCCCCAGTGAGTGGTCTTGACACCCTTGTTGAAAATCAGTTGACCGTTTATTTATGGTTCATTTCTAGACTCTCAAATGTATTCCACTGATCTATCCTTGTACTTCTACACTGTCTTGATTACTGTTGATTTGTAGTAAGTTTTAAAACCATGAAGCATGAATCATCCTACTTTCTCCTTTTTCAAATTTGTTTGGACTATTCTGGGTTCCTTGCAATTCCGTATGAATTCCCAAACCAGCTATTCAACTTTTACAAAGAACTCATATAAAATTCATAAGGGAGGGGCGCCTGGGTGGCTCAGTCGGTTAAGTGTCTGCCTTCAGCTTAGGTCATGATCCCGGGGTCCTGGGATTGAGCCCCGCGTCAGGCTCCCTGCTCAGCGGGAAGCCTGCTTCTCCCTCTCCCACTCCCCCTGCTTGTGTTCCCTCTCTTGCTGTGTCTCTCTCTGTCAAATAAATAAATAAAATCTTTAAAAAATAAAATAAAATAAAAAAATAAAATTCATATGGGAATTACGCTGAGTGTGTAGATAGGCTTGGGGTATTGCTATCTTTTTTTTTTTATATATAGATTTTATTTATTTATTTGACAGAGAGAGACACAGCGAGAGGGGGAACACAAGCAGGGGGCGTGGGAGAGGGAGAAGCAGGCTTCCCGCCGAGCAGGGAGCCCAATGCGCGGCTCTATCCCAGGACCCTGGGATCATGACCTGAGCCGAAGGCAGACGCTTAACGCCTGAGCCACCCAGGTGCCCCTTAACTGTGTTACATCTTCTAATCCAAGAACATGAGATGTTTTTCCAATTACTTAGATCTTTAATTTCTTTCAATAATGTTTTGGCCATTTCAAAATGTAACTTTTGCCCTTCTTTTGTTAAATTTATTCCTAAGTATTTTATCCTTTGTAATGTTGTTGTATGTGAAGTTGTTTTCTTAATTTCATTTTTGGGTAGTTCATTGCAAGTGTATAGAAATAAAATTGATTTTTGTATACTGGTTTAGTATTCTCCAATCTTGCTGAACTCATTTATTTGTTGTAATAGTTTTTTAGTGGCTTCCTTAGGATTTTCTATATAGAAGATCATTTGTAAATAGAGATAGTTTTACTTCTCTTCTAACAATGCATTTGATTACTTTTTCTTGCCTAAGTTCCCTGGATAGAACCTCCAGACAATGTTGAATAGAAGTGATATGAGTGAACATCCTTGTTTTGGTCCTGATTTGGGGGAAAGCATTCACACTTTCACCATTAAGTATGCTATTAGCTGTGGGTCTGTCATAGATACTCTTTATCAAATTGAGAAAATTTCCTTCTATTACTAGTTTTTTTAGGGTCTTTATCATGAAAGTGTGTTAAATTTTGTTAAATGCCTTCTCTGTGTCTATAACATAATCACATGACTTTCTATTGATATGATTTTTTAAATAATTGATTATTGGATATTAACCTTGGATTTCTGATAAATTTCACTTGGTCATGGTGTATAATTCCCTTTTTATAAAGTTGCTGGATTCACTTTGCTAATTTTTGCTAAGGATTTTTTTCATCCATATCCCAACAGATACTGGTCTATAGGTTTTATTTACTCTCTTTGTCTGGTTTTGGTATCCAGGTAATGCTGACCTCATAAAATTAGTTGGGAAAGATTTTGTCTTTTTTACTTTTTGAAATAGTTTATGAATAATTGGTTTAATTCTTCACTGAATGTACAATAGAATTCAGTAGGGAAGCCATCCGGACCTCAGCTTTTCTTTGTGGGTAGATTTTGATGACTATTCAATCTTTTCATGTCTTAGGAGTCTATTCATATTGACTTTCTTTTTGAGACAGTTTCAGTAGTTTGTGTCTTTCTAGGAATTTGTCCATTTCATTTATGTTATCTGATTTATGGATATATAACTGTTCATAGTACTTTTTTTATAATCCTTATAATTTTGGTAAGGTCAGTCATCATATCCCTTCTTTCATTTCTGATTCTAGTAATTTGAGTATTCTCACCTTTTTTGCGGGGGGTTCCTTTGGTTCTATGAATATATATATATATATTTTTTTTAAAGATTTTATTTATTGGGCGCCTGGGTGGCTCAGTTGGTTAAGCGACTGCCTTCGGCTCAGGTCATGATCCTGGAGTCCCAGGATCGAGTCCCGCATCGGGCTCCCTGCTCAGCAGGGAGTCTGCTTCTCCCTCTGACCCTCCTCCCTCTCATGCTCTCTGTCTCTCATTCTCTCTCTCTCAAATAAATAAATAAAATCTTTAAAAAAAAAAGATTTTATTTATTTATTTGACAGAGAGAGAGGCAGGGAGAGACGGAACACAGGCAGGGGGAGCAGCAGAGGGAGAAGCAGGCTTCCCGCGGAGCAGGGAGTCCGATGTGGGGCTCGATCCCAGGACCCTGTGATCATGACCTGAGCCGAAGGCAGACACTTAACGACTGAGCCACCCAGGCGCCACCCTATGAATATATTTATAATGGCTACTTTAAAATCTTTTTTGGATAAGTCCAATATCTGGTTACTCTTGCAGGCAGTTTTTGTTCCCTGCTTTTTTCCAATGTATAGGTTATGCTTTCCTGTGTCTTTGTACATTTTTGTCAGATAGTGGATATTTTAGATTACATATTATAGCACTTCTGGTTATAGCCCTCTCCTTCCAGGTCCGTTGTTATTTTCTTGTCCATTTGTTTAGTAATTGGCTGGATTGTGCTAGTGAATTCTCTTCCTTCTCTCCACTCCCAGTAGTGTTGTGCCTCTGATGTTGCTACTCAGGGAGCTTCAGTTTAGAATATGCCCACAGTCACCCTGGCATGACACTGATTTTGGTAAGGCTGTCTTCCTCTGTTTCCCTGATCACTTGTTAAACTGCTAGTTGCTAGATAACTAGTTGCTTATTGCTCTGTTATTTTCAGCAGTGCCTTGGAGTATAATTGCTCTACAAACTAACCCAAGTAAATTCTGGCTCTTCCATTGAAATTGTGTCTGAGGTCAATGATTATGTTCTGACTCCAGAAGGGCTCCTCCCAGCTGTCTTATTCACCAGTTTTAAACCTACCATTTAGCCTATATTTTGAATCACCTCCCAGTTCCCTTACACCACCAGCTCTACTGTTCTTCCAGCTTGAACTTCTCTCAGTTCTGTTCCAAGTGAAATCAGCCCCTCTGGCAAGAAATTAGGAGCTATGTGTTTTAGAGCCCACTTCTCCCCTCCAGATAAAATCTCTGAGACAGGATTTTGGAGCTGAAGTTGGAGAAGATGACCAGCTTTTCTCTGAGCGACACATCTGGCCTAGGAACTGAGTGCTTGGTGGACTTGGGGGAGAGGGAAAAGGGGAACAGCCTGAGGTTCTCTCCCTGGCATGGAATCATCACTTTATGAGCCAGGGCAAAGGTGATCAGGGTCTCAGCATTTTCAGCACACAGCTCCTAAGGTAGAGCCCTTTGTTCTACGGAAGAAAGGACCTTTCACCTCTCAGCCACATTTACTTGGGACATGGCCTCAGCAACAGGTAGCTGGGGGTGAGAAGAGAAATGCTGATGTCCAGCTTCTGGCAGGAAAAGCCTCCGAGTGGGTGCTGGAGGAAGAGAGGGCCCCATATTCTTCACTGCAGCTGTCTGGTGTAGGGTTTTTACCTCACTAAGGAGCAGGGTTGGTTCAAATACCACAGACCCTTAACTTTTTTTACTGTATTTTTCTAGATTTGCTTGAATAGAGATTTCTTCATTGGCCATTTTGCCTTAGGACCATTTTTACAGGCTTTAAATGGTTGCGTTTTTTATAATTTTTAATTTCCCTGGGAAGCAGGTTAGTGGAGCTTCTGAGGCTGTCATGCCAGAGGTTGGCCTCTGCATTTCATTTGGAGATGAACTTTTATCAGCAACAGCTTTGTATGTTTGCCACTGTAGAGTGGCAAGAAGATTTAAATGTCTCATTATCTCCTCTGTCACAGCCCTTCAGAGTCATTTTTAATTTGTAGTCTTAAATCCTGTATCTAGTAGTGATTTTTGCCTTTTGGTTTGGTAGATGAGCAACTTTGGAATTTGTCAGTAACATGGATAACACAGTTCACCAACATGAACTTTAATTCTTGTTTATTGTCTATATTTTTCTTACATAGGAGGTGTCAAAACTCCGCTCTCAGCTTGCTAAAAGAAAACAAAGTGAGACAAAACTACAGGAGGAATTGAATAAAGTTCTTGGTATCAAACACTTTGATCCTTCAAAGGCTTTTCTTCATGAAAGCAAAGAAAATTTTGCTCTCAAAACGCCGTTGAAAGAAGGTAAGAAAGGAATAAATGCATAAGTGACATCTTCCTTTGGATTTGGTTTCACAGCATGTTGCAAGTTATCCATTTTTACAAACTGTGAGAATTTGTTGACAATTTCTGATATACAAAATCCATACTAAGATTTTTGTGTAAAATGCCTTTTCCTCCTTCCGTACTCTCTATTTTCCACATGTCTAGATCCCACCTTTAAGCCCAGTTCAGGTCCCATCTTCCTTGAAGCCTTGTCTGACATTTTTGCTCCTACCTGCCCACCCAAACCCCACCCTACCCCCAGAATTGTCCCCTTTCTCATACCTTTAAATGTTTAACCTAAATGTCAAATTTGTAGTTGTGGACAAGTAAAGTTTTCTTTTTTGACTATGAATCTTTTTATCTTTGACAATAAATCAAAATTGATTGAAATAGTGAATGAAGAAATATAATTATGTGGGACACCTGTCTGGCTCAGTTGGAGGAGCATGCTACTCTTGATCTCGGGGTAATGAGTTTGAGCCCCACATTGGGTATAGAGATTACTTAAATAAATAAAACTTAAAAAAAATTTATATATATATATATATATATATATATATATATATATATATAATTATGCTACAGAATGCAGACATTGCTTCTCCTGCCTTATAGAAGATAGGAAATGCCTGTTTTTAGTTTATAATGACTGATGGATTAGTTTAGAAGACTAATACCTCTTTTTAAATTTCTTCCAGGCAATACAAACTGCTGTTGAGCTCCTATGGAGTTTCAAGAATGATGCAAGTAAACATCTGAAAGACCTGTTAAAGATTATTTCATTCCTCCTATTTTTATTATTATTGTTGCTATTGTTGCTATTATTATTATGTTTGTAATGAATATTTTTAATGTATTTAATATTAACTTTCTATTCTTAGGTATGTGAAGGGAAGTTCAATATTTTTTACCAGTATGACTTCTGACATTTTATTTTCTGTTATCTGTACCTTCTCCTTGATGCTTACCTTTATCACCTCATTATACACCTTCTCACTGGCTTTCCAACTTACAACTCATCCCATCCAATCAACATTCCTTTAAAAATTTTTCAGATTATTATTCCCCTACTCTGAAACCTTAGACAGTTTCAAGATTCTAATCTATAGGTTTTTTAGTTTGATACCAGAGGCCTTTTCTAATCTGAAACTCTTAAGCTAGGCTAAAACACCTTGGCTTGTTCTTGCCTCTACCTGGATTGTCTAATAATGTTCATTCTGTTGTACCCATCATCCATTTATCCAGTTCAAATAAGAAATAAGGGTATGCCTAACTCCATAGTGATCTCTTTGTCTCCTGTCAGGGTCACTGAGTTGGTCAGTAATTTGCAGATTCCTAGACTCCGTCTCAATCCTACTAAATTAAAATCTGGAGTTTAGCCTGAAAATCTGCATTTTTTTACAAACTGTGCAGTCAAGTCTTAGATAGACTAAAAATCTGAGAAACTATCTTCAAGAGAATTTGTCTTAGAGTGCTTGACATCTGACTGCTGGCTGCTTGATTAATATTTGTGTAATATGAAATAAAACCACACATTAAATCATTTACCCCGTTATTCAACTTGTATTATATGAAATTACATTAATGGTTCTATTTAAGGTGTATTTCTTGTCTCTGCTCTCCCCTCCCTACCTGTCCCCAGAATCACACATGGTAGTATATTATTTAGAAAGTGGTGATTCTTCATCTAAAATAACTGATTTATAAGGTTGGTATGCTATTATAAGCCACAAGTTCAGAAGAAATGTAGAAATTAGAAAAAAATGCACTTCAGATATAAAGACAAAAATAGGTGAAAAGTAATACAGTGTTTTGTTTTGTTTTTAAGATTTTATTTATTTATTTGAGAGAGTAAGCAAGAGAGAGAGCAGAGGCAGAGGGAGAGGGAGAAGCAGACACCCTGCTGAGCAGGGAGACCAACATGGGGCTCGATCCCAGGACCCTGGGATCATGACCTGAGCTGAAGGCAGATGCTTAACCGACGAGCCACCCAGGTGCCCCATATATCTTTTAAGATATACCATGCTGAGGGCGCCTGGGTGGCTCAGTCGTTAAGCGTCTGCCTTCGGCTCAGGTCATGATCCCAGGGTCCTGGGATCGAGTCCCCACATCGGGCTCCCTGCTCGGCGGGAAGCCTGCTTCTCCCTCTCCCACTCCCCCTGCTTGTGTTCCTGCTCTCGCTGTCTCTCTCTCTGTCAAATAAATAAATAAAATCTTAAAAAAAAAAAAAAAAAGATATACCATGCTGAGACATGACATCAGCAAGATGGCAGAATAGAAGCCTTGGACCCTCCTCCCCCACCCCATAAACATACCGACCAAGTCAGCGGTAATACAGAGACAAATTCCTTTGTGAGCAAACAAGAAACTAGTTGAGAGTGCCAAAAATATAAGTCAGCATCAGATAGTGTCTTCAATAAATAGCGTTTGGAAAACTGGATATCTAAATGCAAAACAGTGAACCGTACAAAAAAAAATCATCTCAAAGACCTTAAACTATAAAACAACTAGAAGAAAATATAATAGGAAAGCTTCATGACATTGGTCTTGGTAATGATTTCTTGGTTATGATCCCAAAAGTCAACAAAAGCAAAACTGGACGAGTGAGACTTTGTTTTTTTTCTGCATAACAAACTAACAACAGAGTGAAAAGAATTCAAGAAAATAATTGCAAACTATATATCATAGGGGTTAGTTTCCAAGAAGTATAAGGAACTACAGCTCAGTAGCAAAAAATAATAATAATAATAATAACCTGATGTAAAATGGGCAAAGAATTTGAATAGATACTTCCCCAAAGAAGACATACAAATGTCAAACAGGTATAGGAAATGATGCTCAGAGGGACTAGTCCTCAGGGAATTGCACATCAAAATCACACAGATATATCACTTCACACCTGTTAGGATGGCATTATCAAAATAAAAGAGAAAAGTGTTGGCAAGGGTATAGAAGAATTGGAACCCTTGTACATTGTTGGTGAGAATGTAAAATAGTGCAGCCACTAGGGAAAATAGTATAGAGGTTCCTCAAAAAATTTAAAATAGATTTACCAGATGATTCAGGAATCCCACTCCTGAGTATTTATCCAAAAGAATTGAAATGAAAATCACAAAGAGATACTTGCATTTCCATATTTATTGCAGCATTATTCACAATAGCCAAGATGTGGAAACAGCTTAAATGTCCAATGACAGATGAATGAATAAAGAAAATACAGTGGAATATTATTTGGCCTTAAAAAAAGAAGGAAATCCTGCCATATGCAACAACCTGGGTGAACCCTGAGGATATTAGCTAAGTAAAATAAGTCAATCACAGAAAGATAAATACTACATGTGATTCTACTTACATGAGTTATCTAAAATTGTTAAAATCATTGAAGCAGAGAGTAGAATGGCAGCTGCCAGAGGTTGAGTGGAGGGGGAAATGGAGACTATTTAATCCAGTCATGCAAAATGAGTAAGTTCTCAAGATCTGCTCTACAATACCATGCCTATAGTTAAAAACACTATATCTTGCACTCAAAATTTATTAAAAGAGTAAATCTGTTAAATGGCCTTACCACAAATTAAAAAAAAAAAAAAAAGTCAGGATAATGTAAACCAATTGAAAACAAAAAACTAGAGTGTCTATATTAACAACAAATAAAACAGATTTCAGAGCAAAGAATATAACCAGGAATATAAAGACGTTCATGTCATAATGATAAATGAGTCAGATCATTAGGAGGACAAAATCTAAACAAAGCACCCACTAATAGTTTCAAAATACATAAATCAAAAACCGAGAGATTTTCAGGGAGAAATAGAAAAATCTGTCATTATAGTTAGAGATATCAATAGCCTCCCTCTGGGGCACCTGGGTGGCTCATTTGGTTAAGTGTCTGACTCTTGATCTCAGCTCCGGTCTTGATCTCAGGGTCATGAGTTCAAAGCCCTGTGTTGGAAAAAAATAGCCTCTCTCAATAAGTGGTAGAACAAATATATAGGAAATCTGAAAGGATATTGAAGATTTGGACAATACTCTGAACCGACTTGATTAGATTGACATTTATTTAAAAACTACCCAACAACAGTAGAATATACATTCTTTTTTTTTTTTTTTTTTTTTTTTTTTTTTTTTTTTTTTTTTTTTTTTTTAAAGATTTTATTTATTTATTTGAGACAGAGAGAATGAGAGAGAGAGAGCACATGAGAGGGGGGAGGGTCAGAGGGAGAAGCAGACTCCCTGCAGAGCAGGGAGCCCGATGCGGGACTCGATCCAGGGACTCCAGGATCATGACCTGAGCCGAAAGCAGTCGCTCAACCAACTGAGCCACCCAGGCGCCCCGAATATACATTCTTTTTATGTAAACACAAAATTTACCAATATTGACTATATCCTGGGCCACAAAACCAGTTCTCAATGTAAATGGATTCAAATCATACCTGCTATATTCTCTTCCACAATGGAATTAATTTAGAAATAACAGATCTCTGGAAAACCCATAGATAGTTGGGAGATTAAATAATGCACTTCTAAATAAGCCATGAGTCAATGAAAAAAATCAAAAGGGAAATTAGAAACTATTTCAAAGAGAATCAAAATGAAGACACAACGTATCAAAACGTATGGAATGCTTCTAAAACAGATTTAGAGCAAAATTATCTCACTGAGTGCCTATATTTCAAAAGAAGAAAGGTCTCAAATCAATGCCCTCAGCTTTTAACTTAGGAATGAGAAACAGAAGAGCAACTTAAACCCAAACTAAATAGAGGAAAAGGAATACTAAAGATCAGAGCAGAAATCAAAAAACTAGAAAACAGAAAAATAATAGAGAAAAGTCAATGAAAGTTTATTGAGATCAATAAAATTGATAAACCTCTAGACTGATTAGGAAAAACTACCAATATTAGGAATAAGAGGTATTATTTTTGTGATGAATATATTTACTGCCTTAATTATGGTGATGGTTTTATGGGTGTGTGTATATGTATATATGTCAAAACATCAAATTGTATATCTTTAATATATAGTTTTTTATGTGTCACTTATGCCTCAATAAAGCTCTTAAGACAAATAGTTTATTCCCAAACTAAAGTTTTAATGTTGAGATTATTCTTTGGATTACCAGTTTAAAATGGCTTTATTTATGAAGACTTGTTTATTTTTGTGTGTATTACTTTTTGTTAATATTTGTTTTAAAAGAAATTAGGTTGCATTCTTGTACTTTTTTAAAAAATTCTGAGTTTTGTGAGGAGGGTTTCAAAAAATTTGGGGGTCATTAATGGAAGAAAATCCTTATATGCCCCTGTTAAAATTGCATTTTCTAAAAATATAAACAATTTGAAGCTAATGATTTCTTCCTTTTTGAGATTATGAAGAAAATGGAACAGATTGTTAGGAGGAATCTTTGGTACCACGTGTGTGATGGCTTCAGACTGAGAAGGTTGACTCCCAAACTTTATTTTTTGTCCTCTCCTAACCCCGTCCAGCCCCAGCATTATAATCCTTCAAGTATGATAAAAATATCTTTATCTCATTAAATAAAATACCATAGTAGATATTTGGAACAGTTTTAAAATGTATTCCCAGCGTTTTGCTAACACTACCTCAGAGTAGCATCTGAGAAGCTTCTAGTCTTGAAAGGCCATATATTGGAAAGTGTTTATAGTTAAGGCCTAATGAAGATTTACAGATACTCAGCTCCTAAACTAGGCTTCTGATCTAGGCCTTAAGTAATTGAGGTGATCTCAATTTTCCTCCTATTGCAGATAATATTTTCTTTTTTTTTTTTAAAGATTTTATTTGAGAGAGAGCACAGGGGTAGGGGCAGAGGGAGAAAATCTCAAGCAGACTCCCCACCGAGCATGGAGGCCCACTCAGGGTTCAATCTCACGACCCCGAGATCATGACATGAGCCGAAATCAAGAGTTGGACACTTAACTGACTGAGCCCCCAGGTAAGAAGTTCTCCTACAAAATTGTTTGAAAGCAAAAGGCGATGCAGGTCCTTGATTAGCTAAGTAGTTAACTAAGATCTTGGTTTGCAAAGTACTTTGTGATCTAGCAGGAGTTTCCAACCCCTTTCAGGTCAGGTGAGGAGGTGAGTACTAAGCTAGGACCTGAAGAAATGGGTAGGAGTGAGTCAGATGAGGATCAGGGATGAGGATTCAGTGGAAATGTATTATCAAATGGGAAGGTAAGAGAGTTTGCCCCATTTAATAAACAACATTTAGTATCACCAGGAGAAAAGTGGCAAGAAGTTGAACTGCAAGAATAAGTAGATCTGATTGTGTGAATAATAATGAGCAAATTGCATTAATACAAAATGTGATCTTTAACCTGTGACAATAGTGAGCCATTAAAGGGCAATGGATCAGCATCAGATGTTTCTGAATGTCACATTGACTGCTGAGTGAAAAATTAATTCTATGGAAATAAACCAGAAGTCAGATCATTTATCCAATAATATTTACTAGTACCTAGTCTGTTAGACACTGTCTAGTTGCTTTAGAAGAAAAAAAAAAAAGATAATAATCCAGGGAAAAAGAGAAGATGGCCCATAGCCTAAGGGAGAGTTGAAGGCTTTCTGGCTTAAACAATGGATGAATGACCTTGCTATTCCCTGAGATAAAGAACTTGGGTGAAAGAGCCCATTTGCCAAGGGAAGTAGACACATTCAGTTTGGGACATACTGAGTTTGAGGTGGAGTGGAGATTGGAGATGTCAGGTCGAGCCTTGCATATATAGGTCCTCGGGAGAAGGCTCTGAACAATAGATACACATCTGGGGACGGTGTATATATGGATGGTAACTCTGATCCTTATGGATCGGTGAGATCTGCCAGTGAGAGTCGTTTAAAACTACCAAGATTTCTCAAATAACTACTATGCTAGAGGCAAAAAAAATGTATGAAGATGGCTCTTATCTTCACAGAGCTTTCAGTCTAGCAAGAAAGACAGTCACACTTACCCTTACATAAAGTTACAAACTGACTTAATTATGCTGAAGAAAAAGTAGCACAGCTTTAATAATATGAGGATGGAGGTACAGAGGATAATAAATGAGCAGCAATGGATTACATCAAGGACTACATGAGTGAGTGGCCAGTGATGTTAGTTTTCCATAGTGTTGCCAGAAGTCGTCATTATCATCATCATCATCAGTCCCAGTTCTCCCCAAAGGAGGAGGCTATCTAGGGGAGAAAGTTCAGACCTTTCAGAAATCAGCTGTGAAATGAACGGACTACATTTCTGAGGGAGTGCCAGGCTAGTGTGTACTGAAGGTGTGGATGAGGTCTCTTTAGAAAGAAAGAGCTGAACTTTGGACTTTTTATTTACGCTTCAAGCTTTTGCTTCGAGGTCTTTGGCATGCTGCTTCCAGGGAACATGCAGGACCTGGCCTGTGTATGCTGAGGCTAACAGGTAAAAACCCAAGTGATAGGAAGCCTGGGCTTGGGAACTGAGGGCCCTGTCTAGTTCAACTCAGGCCCTGTATATCCACGTTAGCCCTTAACCTTGAATACTTGTCCATGTTCACACTACTGACAAGAGAGCATTGTGCACAGTTTGGGATGCCCTGCCTCCTTCCTCACCATCCCTGGAAACCCTCACTCCAGATCCTCTATTCTTGTTGCTATTCATGACTTCTATGGGACTATCTCCTGGAAATAGGGTGGGGGCCCCAAAAGTAGTGGCAAAGTAAAATAGAAGGACCCAGAGCCCAAAGATATGGAGACATTCACTCTCCTTACAAAAGTTTTCTTTGAGACCCCAAGTCTAACATTCCTTCAAATTAGGAGTCACCTGAGCCTTAATCACCAGTCAAATTTTGTCAACTGATTTTTTGGAGACCATTACTATAGAGAGGGTGGCTCTAATACCCTCTCTTCCCATCTCAGTCATGATAATGTTGTATCTCTTCTTCCTGAATCGGGGAGAAAGGACTGATCCTCTGTCACCCCCATCCACTTCATAATCCTCATTAGCTTTAGATTCGAGAGAATAACAACAGCAGGGCAAATATTTGCTGGTTTTCTGTGTTTTCATTTGAACTATCTTAATTCTCCTCCTGGCTCTGTAGATGCTGCAAAGTAAGTAGGAGAAAATTAAGAGGGTGCTATAAGAAATTAAAAAATACAAAGATTAATATTTCAAAATCTTATCTCACTACACTGTATTTTAAAACTTACATTGAGAGAAATGACCAAAGGAAGAGAAATAAGTGTAAAATTTGTGAAAAACAGTATTTATTGACAAGCCCCAGCTAGAGATATTTAAAGCCACCTCTGAGGGGTGCCTGGCTCAGTCAGTTAAGTGTCTGACTTCGGCTCAGGTCATGATCTCAGGGTCCTGGGATGGAGCCCCAAGTGGGACTCCCTCCTCAGTGGGGAATCTTATCCCTCTGCCCCTCAGCCCCTCCCCCCACTGGTGGGCTCTCTCTCTCTCTCTCTCAAATAAACAAAATCTTAAAAAGTAAATAAAGCCACCTCTGAAAAAGGTACATAGTATAGCTCTTTCTCCCTTGTCTTTCTATTCTTAACCCACTGTAGTCTGATTTCTGTCACCAGTCCTCTGCAAATCTGCCAATTTCTCCAGTGAATTTTATCTTACCAAATCCAATGGGCACTTATCTAGTTTCATCTTATGCTAATAGAACTTGCTCTTTCTTGGAATGCTCTCTTTTCCAGAGAGCTGGAGCTGGTATTGTCCCTTCAAAAAGCTAATGTGATAGGGGAAAAAATATGAATGTTAACATAAAAACCTGCACACAAATGTTTATGGCAGCTTTATTCATAATTGCCAAAACTTGGAAACAGCCAATATGTCCTTGAGTAGGTGAATGTATAAATTGTGGTACATCCAGACAATGGAATATTAATCAGTGCCAAAAAGAATGAGCTATTAAGCCATGAAAATGCATGAGGGAAATAAATGCATATTACTAAGTGAAAAGAGTCGATCTGAAAAGGCTGTATACTGTGTGATTCTAACTGTATGACATTCTGGAAAAGGCAAAACCTCGGAGACAAAAGATCAATGGTTGCCAGGAGCTGGCAGGGGACGGAAAGGGATGAACAGGCGGAGCACAGAGGATTTTTAGGACAGTGAAAATGCTCTGTATGACACTACAAAGATAGATATATGTCATTATACATTTGTCCAAGCCCACAGAATGTACAACACCAAGAGTTTACTAATGTAAACTGTGGACTTTTGTTGATTACAATGTGTCAATGTAAGTTCATCACTGTAACAAACGTATCACTCTTGTGGGGTTGTTGCTAAGGAGGTTTTGCAAGTGTGAGGGGCGGGGCATGACAGGAGGGCAATATGAGGATCCATATTGCTGTGAATTTATTTTTTTTTTTAAGATTTTATTTATTTGACAGAGAGAGACACAGTGAGAGAGGGAACATAAGCAGGGGGAGTGGGAGAGGGAGAAGCAGGCTTCCCGCTGAGTAGGGAGACTGATGTGGGGCTCGATCCCAGGACCCTGGGACCATGACCTGAGCCAAAGGTAGATGCTTAATGACTGAGGCACCCAGGCTCTCCTCCTGTGAATTTAAAACCGCTCCTTTAACAAAGGAGATGAAAAGAGTAAACAAAATGTGGGAACCTTGATGACATATTGATTTTTTTTTAAAAAGCTGTAAAATATATTCTTGGTACAATTAGAGAAATTTAAATGTAGATGATATTATGGAATTGTGAATCTTCCTAAGTGTGACAATAGTATTGCTGTCATATGAGAGAATGACCTTATTCTTAGAAAATGAATGCTGATATTTTTAAAAGTAAAATGTCATGACATTAAAAGAAGTAAAATGTCATGATGTCTACAACTTATTTTGAAATATTTCAGAAAAACAAATTTAATTTAAAATATATGTAGAGGGGTGCCTGGGTGGCTCAGTCGGTTAAGCTGCCAACTCTGGATTGAAGCTCAGGTCATGGTCTTTGGGTGGTGAGATCGAGCCCCAAGCCCCGTGTCAGGCTCCACGTGCTCAGCGGGAGTCTGCTTGAGGTTCTCTTCCTCTCCCTCTGCCCCTCTCCCTGCTAGTGTGCTCCTTCTTTCTAAAATAAATAAATAAATCTTTAAAAATATAAAATATAGAGAGAGAAAGCAATTATAGTAAAATACCAACAATTGTTGAATTTGGGTAGAAAGTATAAGGATGTTCATTAAGCTCTTTAATCTTTCTGTAAGTTTGAAAATTTTTATAATAAAAAGTGTTTAAAATTCTCCTACATTAGCTAAAAAGTTACATATTTTAGTTCAGTCCTCTCCTCAAAGTTCTGACTCATGTATCCCTCCTTCCTCATCACCCTCAGCTGATGGCATTACCACATACTTAACTGAAAATTGAAGCAGTCAGACAGGACTTCCTCATCTTCCCTCTATGAAATTTACTAACCTGAATACACATGTCCTCATATTCTCTTGCTTTTACTCCTCGTAATAATTGTATTATTGTTTGAAAGACAGTGATTCCAGGGGGAGGGTTATCCTTCTCCACTCCACTGATGGCAGGCTGGGCCACGAGACTTGCAGTGTCCCTTCTTTCAGTAGAATTCTACATTTCTGTGTCTGTAAATGTGAATTGGACAACAGCCCTATTTCTAAACAAGGTCACGTTCTGAGGTGCTGGGGATTAGGACTTCATTGTGTCATTTTGGGGGTCACAGTTCAACTCATAATACCTCCTATTAGTTTAATGGATCATCCCCACTGTCATACAAATGTGCTCTAGTAGTAGACCTTCCAAAACTGAAAAGAAACAAGGCGAAACAAAACTCACAGTCCTCCTTGGATCTTATATAGCACCCTCCACCCTTCCACACCTTTACCTCTTCACAATAACAGTGTTTGGAAGAGTTTTCTACAATACTGAGTTCTACATCCTTATTTTCCAGTCCTTTCTCTCAGCCTTCAGTTTAACATCTATACCCCTCCCCCACTAACCTGCCAATTCCAGTGGCCACCTCAAAGAATTTGGCAGTGTCCCTTGGATAGTGGTGATGGTTGCACAACTCTGAATATACTGAAAACCATTGAATTCTACACTTTAAAAGGCTGAATGTTAAGGGGTTTTTTTCCCTGATTGATTTTCAAATCTCCTTATATAGCATGGCAATTAGCTCTGGATTTCTCATGCATCATATATATTTTCTCACAGTTTGTCTTTTGACTTGGTTAATTATCACTATTATTATTGCTATTGTTGGTATGCAGATATTTACAAAAATCTATATAGTCTAGGTTGTTATTTTCACTTTTGGTTTCTGAATTTCATGATATGCTCATTAAAGGCTATCTCACCCCAAGATTATTGTACACATTTTCGCCTAGTGCTTTTCCCCCACATCTTAACATTTTAAATCTGTCGACAACTTATTTTAGTATAAGTGAAGTAGGAATCCAGTTTATTATTTTTAATGATTCATTTTTAATTTATCTTTACCCCCTAATAAATTCCCATATGTATATTTGAGTCTATGAGTTAATTAGTAAAAGTATCTCACAAATTAGTATAAAAGTATCTCACAAACACATGCCTAACACATCAACATGCTTAAAAATTTCGGGGGGACAAGATGATGAATTAATATTAAATTTACTTTTAGTTTCTTGGACCTGTGAGTTTGATATACCAGAGGAACATACAGGTAAAGATGTCTTTTAGGCATCTGGAAATGGGAAATCATAGCTTGAGAGAGAGTTTGGGACAGAGCCATTCATGTGAGGATAGGAGTCACAGAAATCGGAATCAAAGGCAATTTTAAAAATGGATAGGAGTGGGGCGCCTGGGTGGCTCAGTCGTTAAGCGTCTGCCTTCAGCTCAGGTCATGATCCCAGGGTCCTGGGATCGAGTCCCACATCGGTCTCCCTGCTCAGCGGGAAGCCTGCTTCTCCCTCTCCCACTCCCCCTGCTTGTGTTCCTTCTCTTGCTGTCTCTCTCTCTCTCTCAAAAAATAAATAAAAATCTTAAAAAAAAAAAAATGGATAGGAGTGAGGAGGGGAGAGGAGGTTGTAAAAAAGAAAAAACAAAAACCTTTGTTCTTGCCCTTGGGGTATCATTATAACTTAGAGATCTATTTCTTAAACTTGAAAAATGTGTGCATACCCTATCAAGGAAAAAGATTTTGATTTCTTAGGTCCTAATGAGTTTTAAAATTTTAAATACTGTCCATTTAGTTCATCATTTATACTTTAACTGAACTCAAGGGGTTCACCTCTTGGGGTCCACTAAATTGAACAAAACCCAAGGAAGTGTTGAAAGCAAAGAACTTTTCATTACTTTTAGGAGACAGGGATAGCTCTCAAAGTACTCTCTCTCCATGCAGTTAGTAAAGGAAGCTTTTATTCACTGTATTAGGGGGCAGGGAGTTTGTATGTATATTAAGGAACATATATATATATTCTATTAGGCACTTTGGTTCAATTACACATGCCTAGCACATCAACATGCTACAGCATACATTGTTATGTTCAAAAATGGCAGAAAACCCCACCCATTGGAGGAGATCTTAGCATTATAATGAGCTAACTTCAGGACAGCTCAAGGGGCTTCTGTGTAAGCCCTCAGCTCCAAATTAGTTCAGAATGGCTAATGCAAGGGGCTATCAGGAAAATACCTAGCCAGGTGTCTCCTTGGCAGGAAGTACTGGTCTGGCAAAACAAAAGACATTCCCTGCTTTGGGCCCTACTCCCCCTCCTCCCTTCTGCTAATAGCTTTCAGCCCTCTGATCTGAGTAACTTCCCATTGCATCCTAGCAAACAGTACCAACGCAATGGTTAACCCTACCTCAAACTTATATCCTGGGAATTATTGACTGAGTCTAAGGTTGTGACCCAAATGATCCAAAATATGACTGTGTTATTGTTTTATTTTTTTAAAGATTTTTATTTATTTACTTGACAGAGAGTGAGAGAACACAAGCAGGGGGAGCAGCAGGAGAGGGAGAAGCAGGCTCCCTGCTGAGCAGGGATCCAGGACCCAAGGATCATGACCTGAGATGAAGGTAGATGCTTAATGATTGAGCCACCCAGGCACCCCTGTGTTATTATTTTAAAATTGAGTTATAAATTACATGTAGTAATATAGACAGTGAAATGAACAGATGTTAATTCTTTTTTTAAAAAATTCAATTGCAACTTATTTTTTAAATTTTTTTTAAATTTTTATTTATTTTTTTAAAAGGATTTTTATTTATTTATTTGACAGAGAGAGAGAGAGAGCACAAACAGGGTGAGCAGGAGAGGAAGAAGCAGGCTTCCCGCTGAGCAGGGAGCCTGATGTGGGGCTCAATCCCAGGACCCTGGGATCAGGACCTGAGCCAAAGGCAGACGCTTAACCAACTGAGCCACCCAGGCACACCTAAATTTTTATTATTTTTTTAAGTAACCTATACACCAAACGTGAGCTTGAACTCATGACCCTGAGATCAAGAGTTGCATGCTGTACCGACTGAGCCAGTCAGCCACCCCCAAATATTAAGTCTTACAGTTTGATAAGCATATATACCCTTGTTACCCATATCCTATGAAGATATAGAACTAAAAAAATAAATAAGATATAAAATATTTCCATTACCTCAGAGAGTTCATTTATGGCCTTCACAGTCAATCCTTCCCCCTCCCCCAAGCTAGTGTCTTTTACCATAGTTTCGATTGTTTCAGAATTTCACATAAATGGAATCATACTCTTTTGTGTTTAGTTTCCTTAACTCAGCATAATGATTTTGAGTTTCATTCATATAGTTCATTTCTTTGTATAGCTAAGTAATATTCCAATACTATGAATATACCACAATCTATCAGTCTATCCATTCATCTATTAATGGATATTTGGTTTATTTCCAGTTTTAGGTTATTTTGAATTAAGCTGCGATGAATATTCTTGTGCAAGTCTTTACGTACATACGCGTTCATTTCCCCTGGGTAATCATACAGAAATGGAATTACTGATTTAGGGTTCAACTTTATAATAAATTGCCCAACAGTTTTCTACAGTGGTTGTGTCATTTTATACTCCCACTGGCAATGAATGAGCAATCTAGTTGCCAAAAATGCTTGTTAGCATATGATGTTATCAGTCTTTTTAATTTTGGCCATTCTGTTAGGTATGTAATAGTATTGTAACTGAACTAACACAAGTTCCCTCTTTGGTAAGTCACAGATAGGAACTACACCAGGCGGAGTTGTTGCACAAAGTAAACTTATTTGCAGCAAATAAGGAGATCACAGGGAATAACTTCCAAAGCCGTGAGTCCCCAAACAAGGGTGAATGGGGTTCCTTTTATTTAGGGTTAGGATGAATATTTAGGAGGGAGCCTGATCATCGCACGTAGAGGCAGGCGTAAGGTCACACATGCACCTAAAGGGAACATGCCTGTACATACATTATATATTAAGTAAATGAGGCTTGTGTTCCCCCCTCCTTGGGTGGAGATTTTATATAATATTATATAATAATAGAGTATTATAATGAGGGAAAGGTAACTGTCGGTCATTCCACAGGTCACTCCGTGGTCCATCTGTGCAGGTGTGAGCCAGGGTTTGAGCTCAAACTGCTCTGGGTGGTACTCAGGGGAACTCTGCCCAGTCAATTGTTATTGCTTGAAGGGTAGTTTCAGTTTCCATCACCGGGTGGATGCTATGCTGCTCCTCAGGTCTTTTGCCTCAGTTGAGTTAAGCTGGAAAGAAGAGCTTAAGGAAAAATGTGGGACAAAGGTCGGTGGGTATGAGTAGGTGAGCAGTAAAGGTCAAGTCTTGGGGTCTGGCTGATGACAGTGTTTCAATATGATTTTAATTGGCATTTCCCAGATGTTGAGCATCTTTTTACATAATTATTGGCCATTCTTTGTCTTTGTGAAGTTATCTGTTGATAATGTATCCACTTTTAAAATGATTTTTAAAAATTATTGAGTTGTGTTGTCGATAACCGACCTCTATGCTTTGGAGCCAAAATATAACACAAAGACAGAGTTTGGAATAGAGGAACAATAGCTTTATTGCTTGGTCGGGCAAAGGAAGCTGCAGCAGGCTATGGCCTTCAAAACTGCAAGCCCCCCTAGAAAAAAGGGCTGAAGGCTTCATAGGGAAAAAGAGGATCTAGCCAGTTTCAACAAGAACTGTGTATGTGCTGCCAGCCTATGTAGTAGTTTTCAGGGTGGTACTGGGTTCCTGAAACAAAAGGCTAAGAACAGAAGAGGGGAGATTTGCAGAAGGGAGGAGGGAGGTTTGTGGAAGAGAGGAAAAATGATACTCAACTCAGTTTAAAATCAAGTTTCAGGAAAGCATTAGTGCAGCCATTTGATTTTTGCTCAACTTTATGCTTTAAGTTTTTTTATTTTAATTTTTTTAAAGATTTATTTATTTGAGAGAGAGACAGAGCATGAGAGAGGGTGGCGGGGCAGAGGGAGAGGGAGAGAACCTCAAGCATATGCCCTGCTGAGCACTGAGACCATGAGATTAGGCCCTGAGCAGAAACCAAGAGTGGGTCACTTCACCAACTGAGCCACCCAGGCACCCATTATGCACTTTTTAAAAAAGTTATTTATTTATTTAAATAATCTCTATACCCAACATGGGGCTTGAACTCACCACCGGAAATCAAGTCACATGCTCCAACAACTGAGCCAGCCAGGTGCCCCTCAACTTTATGATTTTAAGCAGTTTCAGTAGGGGTTCTTTAAATATTCTGACTAGAAGTCCTTTTCAGATATATGTATAAAGATCCCCCCCCCCGTTTGTGATTTGCTTATTTATTTTTTTAATATTGTCTGTTGATAAGTTTTTTATTTTGATAAAATGTATCAATTTTTTAAAATTGCATAGTTCTCCATGACTTATAGACCTTCTGCATGTCTCTAGAATTTACTGTGCGCTGTGTGCTTGAACTGTCTAGAATACGAAGAGTTAAGTGTTTTTTTCTTCGCTCTATCTAAATGGCATGTTGTTGTTCTTAAATTGTTACAAAGCCATAGTCCAGAAGAGTGGTTTAAAATGTAACTGAGTATATTCATTGTCCTTGAAATTGTTAAAAATAAGATTACTGGACTTCACTCCTACAGAATGATTTTGTTTCATAGGTTCTGTGCTACAGGCAAGTTTGTGAATCATTTATCTAGAAATCCTTAATGCTTGGCCAAACTTAGAGCTACTCCACCTACCATCATCTCAGTCCGAAGGTAGCATAGTGTTAATAGAAATGACGTGTTGCAGGGGCGCCTGGGTGGCTCAGATGGTTAAGCGTCTGCCTTCGGCTCAGGTCATGATCCTGGGGTCCTGGGATCAAGCCCCACATCGAGCCCCACATTGGGCTCCTGGCTCGGCGGGGAGCCTGCTTCTCCCTCTCCCTCTGCCTCTCTCCCTGCTCATGCTCTCTCTCTCTCAAATGAATAATCTTAAAAAAAAAAAAAAGAAAGAAATGACCTGTTGCATTTTAATTGTTGGGTGCTGTTACCACCAGTGCCTTTTACTGTCCTTTGAAATAGTTAATTAGAAGGCACTGGGCAGAAAAGCACTGGAAAAACTTCAGGTTCTGTTGCAATAAGGCATAACTGAATAAAATATTTCACAACACGAATCAATTGCATGATCTGTGTGCTTTCCAACTGTAAGCTCTTGCTTTTCTTCTGCAAGAGAAAATTGCAACAAGTCTTCACAGAAGTTTTTTTGTTTCTTTGTTTCTTCTTCATTTTTAATTGGTTCTCCTAATGATTTTGCTAATGGACCCTAACTTGACATGCAATTAAACATGAAACTTCTCATTGGGTATTTTCAACAGTGCCAGGGGGAATCAGCTGCCAGTTTACTGCAATGTGGAAAACTGCATGAGATTCTGGGATTGGAATCAAAATGCTAATTTAAAAGGTCGAGTGAAGCTGAGGCTCACGTTTTTGCGTGCCTGCGCTCTCTTCAGGCAGAACAAAGACCCAGGCAGAAGAGGCAGAGGCTGAGACTCATCCCAAATCTCTTTTCCTGAGATAATTTTGGAATCATGCCTGAAATGCCGGAGGACATGGAACAGGTAAGAGCTAGCTATTCAAGAAATGAAGCATTCTGGAGTTAGTTTCTTTAAAAAGCATCCTAGTGAATATCTTGTAAAAACCACAAGGGTGTGTTAAAAAAAGAAAAAGAAAAAAGAAGCGGGTGTCATTCATTTCTTTAAAACATGTAACTTTGGGACATGGAAGAATATACCAACTTAAATTACTGACCCCAGAAACCAGGTTCTGAATCTCAGCTAAGTCTCATTAATTGACAAAAATAAAACGCAAAACAGAACAGCAGTTTCATTTATCAGACTAAATGCAATGATGTGTAGGTGAAGGTTCTATATAAGTAAGGTTTTTATCTATAGTTATGTGCTCCAGCCTTTCTTTGTCTTACCATGAACTGAATCTGCTAACATAACTTTAGCTCCAGGCTGCTCCCTTAGAATTTATAGACTTAGCCACCACAGGAACTTGGATATTGTCTGTACAACGACGGCATTTTTGTTCGCAGAGAAACTTTCATCTTTAAAGAGAATGAATAAAAAATATACATGAACATATACCTCTAGAACTGTACTCAGGTTTTACCTGGGAGGTATCAAACCAAATTTTCAAAGGTAGGCAAGAAAACTCTTGTTCCTAACTCTGGACAAGGCTGCTCGGAGATTGAAAAAACAGTAATTGCATATGCATGTCCTTAAATCTTCGCACTGTACACTTAATTTTTTTTTTCTTACCAGAACGATCAGATTGCATCACACGTTGCTTCTAGAAATTAACAACAACAAAAATCCCAGTTTTTCAAGAGAAGGATTAGGAGGATCTTGAATTTGCCTCTCCTCCCCACCCACCCACACTCACCTTTTCTTTGTTTGCAGATTACGAATGTTTAATGCTGGGGCAGTCCTCTCAAGGACTCTCTGAATAATGCTAAACTGATTAAGAGTAACACTTTGGGTACAAATGAAAATAGGACAGTGAGGGGCTTCAGGATCTCTTCCCCCACCGTTCCAAAGAAAGATTGTTTACTCGAATAAAGAAATGAGTTCTTGTTGGGGGGTTGGGTAGAAAGGAAATTCACAGGGCTCAGACAAAGAAGAACTTTTTCAAAAGGCTCCTTAGTCTTTACTTCTGAAATAAACCAAAAGGGATTATAAAAATAAGGCCTTTTAAGAAAAATCCAAGCAGCGGTCATGTCTGTGGGCGACTTTTAAGCCTTGTATCCGGCGTGTCTAGTAAGAACACTCGGGACTGTTGGGTGCAATGCTGGCGAAGCCTACACGGTCCACGGCGAGCGGCTTTCTTCCTGAGTAAATTTCACAGGCGTCCCGACTGACGGGGATTTGCAGTTTTGAGCTGGGAGGGAAACCAGTTGCTTGCGAGGTCTTTCTCAGCACTCAGGGCTGTTGTTTGATTCACTACTTTTAAGAAGCCATGCAAGTGGTGGAGTGTCGTATTACTCTCTCCGCTTGGTTTCTTACTTAATTTGCTGTGGTTGAGGAGGCCAAGCTCGCGGAGCCCGACGGGGCAGCTCCTGATGGGACTGCTTCTCAAACGGGGTTGGATGGGGTGTGGATTCCTGTTCATTCCGCTAAAATGTAAAGTCCCTGGCTCTACTACCCATAGATTCTCGTTCTGTATTTATGGGTACAGTCCGAGAATCAGTGTTTTGAAGATGCACCAGGATAATTACTCCCCCTAGCGCCCCCCCCCCTTTTATTTTTAACTAGTTAAAAATAGTTTGACTTATTTGGAGAATTTCACACGTACCACTTTTTAGCATCCCAGAAAGACAAATGGGTTGTTGAGGTGTTAATGACTCAGATGCCAACACTTGTATTTTTATTCTTTGTCTTTCTAAATCTCTGGGGGGGGGAAAAAAAACCAACACTCCGAATGCTGCAGAGATAGATGTCCACTCTCCTCCCTCCTCCTCGTCTTCCCCAAACCCACCCCCTGGCTTTAAAATGTTTTCTCCTACTTTACGTATTACATGCCCAGTTGATTCTTACGCACTGCACAGTCTGGTGACCTGAAACTTTAGGCGATCCAATTCAATCCTTCCCTAGTCTAGAACAAAGACAAAGAGAGAAAAAAGTACATAAAATAAACAACTCCTCCCCAAACAAAACTTGTATTCTCTGCGTAAGGCCAAGGCCTTTGTTTTGTGTATCCCTTTAAGAGTTGGCGAGTGGGCTGGGAGCGTACTGAACGCGCCCGCCCCCTTTCTGGGGGCTACGGCTGAGCGTGGCCAATCAACGGGCGAGGCCTTGGCGGCGGAAGCCGGAAGCGGACAGCGGGGGCCGGCCCGGACCTAGGGAGGCGGGCCGAGGGCGACGGAGCTGCGGCCCGTGGCGATCCTGGGCTGGAGGAAGTGGCGGTCGCTGCGGCGGCGGCGCGGAGACGGCGGGCATGGTGGGGCGGGAGAATGAGCTTTCCATCCACTTTGTTCCCGGGAGCTGTCGGCTGGTGGAGGTGAGGGAGTCGGCCCGGGGGTCTCGTAGAGGCAACCGGGAATGCAGAGGGGGACGAGCTAGGTCGCGGGGGCTCGAGTGATTTACTCTGCGCCTCCTGCAGGAATCCGAGCCCCCGGCTCTGAGTCGCCCCAGCACCTCCTTTCCAGCCCTGGGAGGAGAGGGCGGCGCCACCGAGTTTGTTTACTTTTGTGCACACCCGTCAGTGTTTGCTCTTCCAGTCCTGCGGCAGGAAACGAGTAGGTCTGGTTTTATTCTGGTGTTTTCTGTCTCCCTTCCCAGGAACGAAGAGGGGCTTTTCAGAGCTCTTTCGGTTTTGTTTTATCTCTCTGAATTTCTTTTTCATTCTTTGTTCGGATCCCTCGATTTTACCAGTTCTTATTTGAGAAAGAAGGGGAAAGTTTTTTTTTTTTTTTTTTAAAAGCAGATTTGGAGATGACAACTTATTGAACTCTTAGTGCAAGGCACTATGTTATCCACTTTACATGCATTATTTACATGCATTATTTAATCGTCATAACTATAAGATACTGTTTTTGCTCCATTTTACAGATGAGAAAATTGAGGTTTACAGGATGAGTCCTTCGCCCAAGTTCATTCAGTAAGCTTGGAGCCGAGATTCAGATACCAATCTCTTTCACTTTCTTAGGCTTTGAACCACTATTGAGGTTACATAAAGGAAGATTGTTACTGTGGGAGAGCTATCCCAGGCATCCCTCTCCTCCATTCTTTCTTGTATTTCATTCCAGGCTTCCCAGCAATCCACAGAATATATCTAGCAATGGGGAAAAGAAAAATGTTAATGCCTAGACGGGTATGTCTTATGGAAATAAGAGAAGATATGGGGGATGGCTGTTTTTGATATTGCAGAATTTTTATGCTTCCAAGAGATAGTGTATTTAGTATTTCTAATCACCTTGGGGTTTGGGGGGGTAAAGTTAGGCTAGATGGACTATTTAAACTTCTGTATTGTTCCTATGTGCTCCCAAAAGTACTGAATGCATAATGTTACATGTTGTTTACATATATATGCATATGTGTGTGTAAAGCTTAATCTTTTTTCACAGTAGGAGTTCAGTAAACTAATGAAAAGATTTCCTTCACTAAAAACGATAACCCTGTATCTTTTTTTTTTTAATTTTAAAATAATTTCTACACCCAACATGGGGCTCAAACTCATAGCCCTGAGATCAAGGGTTGCTTGCTGTACAGACTGAACCGGCCAGGGGTCCCCACCTAAATCTTGACACATATTTGCTGCTCTCTCAGAATGTGTAGAATTAAAATTCACTTGTGAAGATGAGGAATGCCTAACAGCTTACATTGGAGAAGGCGACTGTAGTGGTACCTGTTAAGACTGTCTTGTAGGGTAGAAATAGAGTGACAGTGTCACGTAGGTAGTCACGGGATCTTGAGTTTCTTAGAGTCCAGTAATGTCTACTCAGAGATCTGCCTCCAAGGGAATGTTGTTTGAGGATCAATTAAAGAAATGAATAGGAAACTGCCAAATTTAAGAGGTTTTAAAAATAGCAAAGTATTGTGTTTACCATTAAAATTTAAGAAGATCTCTATTTAGATGTTAGTGATGTCTCATTCTTTTTCTAGGACATTCTGAGTAGAAGTTAATGCAAGTGTGCTAAAGTAGAAATCACTGTCCCAGAGTAGTGTTTGACTATTTTGAAAGAGCCATTTATCCCATTACCTATAGTTTAGTGTCATTTGATTAGGTAGCATAATAAAAGTGGTACCTCTACATTTATTTATATGTATTTAATTTTTCAAGAATTCTTTTGGTGTATATAAATCTGGTCACTTGTAGTTCCGTACTTCTAAGAGTTTATATAGTTAGAGGCAAATACGTTCAGAGTATCTTAAAGTGATACTTGATACTATACATATAATAAAAATTAAGAAAGTAGACTTTTCAGGGCGCCTGGGTGGCTCAGTTGGTTAAGCGACTGCCTTCGGCTCAGGTCATGATCCCAGAGTCCTGGGATCGAGTCCCACATCGGGCTCCCTGCTCAGTGGGGAGTCTGCTTCTCCCTCTCCCTCTACTCTTCCCCCTGCTGGTGCTCTCTCACTCTCTCTGTCAAAAAATAAAGTCTTAAAAAAAAAGAAAGAAAAGACTTTTCAGGCAGACAGTATTTTCAACTCTTTATTGTGGTTTGGGTTAACTACAGCTTCGGGTGCCTGGGTGGCTCAGCTGGTTAAGCGACTGCCTTCGGCTCAGGTCATGATCCCGGAGTCCTGGAATCGAGTCCCGCATTGGGCTCCCGGCTCAGCGGGCAGCCTGCTTCTCCCTCTGACCCTATCCCCTCTCATCATGCTGTTTCTCTCTCTCTCTCTCTCAAATAAATAAATAAATAAAATCTTAAAAAAAAAAAAAACTACAGCTTCTTCATTCTGAGTTCCTTGAAGTGCATGGATATTCCTGAGTTTTGCAGGACTAAAATATTTTATGGAGTAACAGTCCAAAGTAATTTTTTAGAGGAATATTTTTCCTTTTAAAAATAAAAAAATCAAAACAATGTGCTTTTTAAAAGCTTCAGGTGGATTTGTTTATATATAGAAAGTCAAAAATAGATATTTTTGTTTGGCATCTTTTAATTTCAGAGTGAGGTATATTTTATTTGCTAACCACCAATAAACTTGCAGTCCAAATGACAAAAGTCTTGGCTCTTATAGTGGTGACAGAAGGTGCTCATTCAGTCTCTAGAGAGAACTCAGTGAAAAGAGGAAAAATTAAGTAAATGAAGTTCCTTTCACTTTTTTTCAGTCCCCTCTGTGTTAAGGATAATATGAAAAATGTTAGAATTGTAGAACTGTAAAGTTGGAAGAGCCTTAGTCATCTTGTCCACATACCTCATTTTACTAATGAGGAATTTGATCAATAGAGATTTCAGTAACTTCTCAATACCACATTTTGTGGCAGAATAGTTAAAATTTAATCATGAAATCAAATAGAAGGTCAAAGGATTAAGACAAAACTCAATATGTATTTGGCTGGACCACAGATGCTAGAAACAAGTTCTGGGCCCAACCTTTTCCATTTCCTGTAGGTAAAGCCTTTAACATCTCTGGGCTTCAGATTCCTCGGTTTGGAAACAGTATTTGCCCTGCATGTCTAACAAGGCTATTCTTTTTTTTTTTTTTAAAGATTTTATTTATTTGACAGAGAGAGAGAGATAGCGAGAGCAGGAACACAAGCATGGGGAGTGGGAGAGGGAGAAGCAGGCTTCCCGCTGAGCAGGCAGGGAGCCCTATGTGGGACTCGATCCCAGGACCCTGGGATCATGACCTGAGCTGAAGGCAGACGCTTAACGACTGAGCCACCCAGGCACCCTAACAAGGCTATTCTTAATGATCAGAAGGTATGAATAAGGCTTACATAACACTCGATAGTTTTCTAATATAAGATTGTGCAGTATCATTTCCGTTTTAGGAAATGCTTGCACTTCAGATCTCTGCTCATTTAATAAAGAAAATTCTTAAGCATTGACATCTGACCACTGGGTACCATGGACTGTTTCCTCTTCTAGGGATCTTAAAAATTACTCCAGGCTATAAGGACATAAGGTTGTATTTTTTCCATGCAACCTCGTCCTTTTTTTTAAAGTTAAGTGGATTAAATTCCCTAAGACCCTTGCTGTCCTTGTAATTTAATACTGTATTTCATCAAGTCTAAGATGTACTTGATTATAAGATCACCTGAGCTCTGATTTTAAGATGCACTAAAAAGCAAAAGACAATGCCAGACTATTACACAGTAATAAGATGCATCTCTATTTAATTCATTTAACAGGGATGTTAAAATGAGGAAAAAGTGTGCTTCACAGAATCAGTGAAGTACTCAGAGATCTGAATCCACTGTTCAGTAACCTTTGTGGAATACATATACTTGTTCTTTCACTTTTCTTTTTTCCTTTTTTTTTTTTTTTTTAAGATTTTATTTATTTATTTGACAGAGAGAGATAGTGAGAGCAGGAACACAAGCAGGGGGAGCGGGAGAGGGAGAAGCAGGCTTTTTGCGGAGCAGGGAGCCCGATGCGGGACTCGATCCCAGGACCCTGGGATGATGACCTGAGCCGAAGGCAGATGCTTAACGACTGAGCCACCCAGGCGCCCCTCTTTTTTCCTTTTTTAATGGGAGAAGAGGGAAGGAAAGATGTTGCTTCTAGAATGGTAGATGACAATTTTTTGGCTTCTTTGAATAAGATAAATTTTTCTTTAGGAAAACCTTGGATTTTTCCTGGAGTTCAAGATTATACTTCTCAAAGGGCATTTCCCAAATCATCATCTTCAGCACATTCCTGGAAACTTGTTAGAAATGCAAATTATCAGGACTTATCCCAGATGTACTGAATCTGAAAGTCACTCTTCTTATAAATAGTGAAGCCTAAGAACCACCAACTAAGAACTGTTATATATTCCTTTGCTTCTTGGGCGCCTGGATGGCTCAGTTGGTTAAGCAACTGCCTTCGGCTCAGGTCATGATCCTGGAGTCCCTGGATTGAGTCCCGCATCGGGCTCCCTGCTCGGCGGGGAGCCTGCTTCTCCCTCTCCCACTCCCCCCTGCTTGTGTTCCCTCTCTCGCTGTGTCTTTCTCTGTCAAATAAATAAATAAGATCTTTAAAAAAAAAAAAAGCTGCTATTCCTTTGCTTCTTTAATGTAATAAAAAGAAACTCAGAAGAAACCAAATCATAGCTCTTTTATAATAATTTTCCTAGGGATCTTAATGGTATTTATCCTGTATAAATTGTTTTCTGATTGTGTCTACTAGGCTTGGCATGTTTTATCTTCTTTACAAATTAGTCTTTGTAGAGCGGTTTTCTTGCCAAAATTCAAAGAAAATATTTTGCTGGCTGAAATCCTTGTTTTCATAGATCAGTTGGCTTAGAGCCAAGTTTTACAACAGAGAGCCTAGACGATTTTTACTTAAACTTTTAAAATGTTTGGAATTGGTTGAACTAAGGAAAAAATATCTTTAAGAGTTAACCATTATATGGTTTTTTTAAGCTTTTATTTGAGAGAAAGTGTGAGAGAGCATGTGTGCAATCGGGGAGGGAGAGGGACAATCTGACCCCATGGGGAACCCAACCTGGGGCTTGATTGCACCACCCTGAGATCATGACCTGATCAGAAACCAAGAGTTGGATGCCTAACCGACTGAGCCACCCAGATGCCCCCTTTTATACTGTTTCTATCAGCCCTTTCATTTCAGATTTTTACTATGGTAAGAATACCTAACTTGGGGGGCTTTTTTTTTTTAAGATTTATTAATTTCAGAGAAAGAGTATGAGCGTGCATGTGCATGCAAGCTGGAAGGGCAGAGGGAGCAGGAGAGAGAATATCAAGCGGACTCCCTGCTGAGTGTGGAGCCCAGTGTGTGGAACCCAACACTGGGCTCAGTCTCACGACTCTGAGATCAGGACCTGAGCTGAAACCAAGAGCTGGAGGTCTAACTGACTGTGCCACCCAGGTGCCCTGTGGTGGCCTTCTTTAAAAAAAAAAAAATTGCATACTGTTAAATTATTCCGTTGAACTAATGACTAACAAAGAAAGATCTTAGTTATTGTATGCTTGTTGAAAGCTTTTTATTTTTTTTAAGATTTTATTTATTTGAGAGAGAGGGAGCAAGAGAGAGCATGAGCTGGGGAAGAGGCAGAGGGAGAGGGAGAAGCAGACTCCCCTCTGAGCCGGGAGTCTGATGTGGGACTCAATCCCAGGACCCTGGGATTGTGACCTGAGCTGAAGGCAGATGCTTAACGAACTGAGCCACCCAGACGTCCTGCTTGTTTAAAGTTTTTTTTTTTTAAAGGTTTTATTTATTTATTTGAGAGAGAGAATGAGAAAGAGAGAGCACATGAGAGGGGGGAGGGTCAGAAGGAGAAGCAGACTCCCTGCTGAGCAGGAAGCCCGATGCGGGACTCGATCCTGAGACTCCAGGATCATGACCTGAGCCGAAGGCAGTCGCTTAACCAACTGAGCCACCCAGGTGCCCTTGTTTAAAATTTTTGACAGCTCAGAATAGGTGACAACAGCACTTGAAATAAAAAGACCCCAAATTGAAAAAATGTAATAAAAATTTTTTTTAAAGATTTTATTTATTTTTTTGACAGAGACACAGCGAGAGAGGGAACACAAGCAGGGAGAGTGGGAGAGGGAGAACAGGCTTCCCGAGGAGTGGGGAGCCCGATGCGGGGCTCAATCCCACGACCCTGGGATCATGACCTGAGCCAAAGGCAGACGCTTAAGGACTGAGCCACCAGGCGCCCCTAATAAATTTTTTTTTTTTTTTTAAAGATTTTTTTTATTTATTTATTTGACAGAGAGAGACACAGCGAGAGAGGGGACACAAGCAGGGGGAGTGGGAGAGGGAGAAGCAGGCTCCCTGCAGAGCAGGGAGCCCGATGCGGGACTCGATCCCAGGACCCTGGGATCATGACCTGAGCTGAAGGCAGTCGCTTAACCAACTGAGCCACCCAGGCGCCCTAAATTTTTTTTTTTTAAGTAGGCTCCACACCCAACTTGGGCTTGATCATGACTGAGATCAAGAGTCGCAGGCTGTACCGACTCAGCCAGCCAAGTGGCCTTAATAAAACTTTTTTTTTTTTTTAAGATTTTATTTATTTATTCATGAGAGACAGAGAGAGAGACAGAGGCAGAGGGAGAAGCAGGACTCGATGCGGGACTCGATCCCAGGACCCTGGGATCATGACCTGAGTCGAAGGCAGACGCTTAACCGACTGAGCCACCCAGGCGTCCCGTAATAAAACTTTTTATTGGTGGTTTTTAAAATAGTAAATGTTGATTTTATTCAAGAGTTTGGGAAATTTGGTGTTACCCATCTTGGGAAGAAGGGAAGTTTTTAAACTGCTTTAGAAAGAACTTTGTTTTCCTAAATAGTAGTTCCTTTTAATTTCACTGTGTAAGGAATTTTTTCTTTTTCATATAAGAACACAGATTAGTTTAAAATATTTTAGTTTCTTTTTTCTTTTTTTCCCTTATCTTCTGTGTAGGGTACCCCCCCACCATGTTAGTTTTAACTGGTCTGTTAAGGTAAATTTAGAGTTAACTCAGGAACATTTACCAGTCAACCTGGAATATTATTACTATAAGGACCACATTTATTTTTCCTCCACATAAATTCCTGTGAAATGAGAATTCTGTAACTCAGACTTACCAGAATATGATATATCAATGAGAGTTGAAAGAAAACTTGGGATTACAAACTGAAGACCAAAATTGTCAATTTGTGAAATTATTGGTGGATTACAGCCAGATGGTTAATTGGGGCACAAAAAATTAGTAAGCTTCGGGGCGCCTGGGTGGCTCAGTCGTTAAGCGTCTGCCTTCAGCTCAGGTCGTGATCCCAGGGTCCTGGGATTGAGCCCCACATCGGGCTTCCTCCTCGGCGGGAAGCCTGCTTCTCCCTCTCCCATTCTCCCTGCTTGTGTTCCCTCTCTCTCTCTGTCAAATAAATAAAATCTTTAAAAAAAAAATTAGTAAGCTTCAAATTAATTGTGCATGTTTATAAACTGGGGAATGTAATTAAAATTGCTCTTTATTCATTTGGAGATCACTGATCATTAAAATAAGATTTTCTATTATTAACAGGGAATCAAGGCACCTGGCTAGCTCAGTCAGTGGAGCATGTGACTCTTGATCTCGGGGTTGTAAATTCGAGCTCCATGTTAGGTGTAGAGTTTACTTAAAATTAAATATTTATTTAAAAAAATAGGAAATCTAAATCTATTTGACTAGGTATATCCTTATAGTATCATCTTAGGTTCTTAGGTTCTTCTTAATGGATAGGATTAATAAAAAACTTTTCTTTTTTTTAATTTTTTTAAGATTTTATTTTTATTTATTTGAAAGAGAGCACAAGCAGGGAGAGCAGCAGGCAGAGGGAGAGGGAGAAGCAGACTCCCTGCTGAGCAAGGAACCCGATGTGGGGCTCGATCCCAGGACCCTGGGATCATGACCTGAGCCGAAGGCAGTTGCTTAACCATCTGAGCCACCCAGGCACCCCAATAAAATCTTTTCTTAACTGATACAATTATTGGTGCAGCTTGATCTTTGTTCTAACTTAAGAATTGTCTAATAGATATGGGACATGAAGCAAACTACTTAGACTCGAAGTACTTAGTAAACAATGATGGTGACTAATTTTGTAGAGAGAATATTTTCAAAATAAGTAATCCTTTTTTCTCCCACTTTACCTTTTAGGAGGAAGTTAACGTCCCCAGTAGGCGGGTTCTGATTACTGGTGCCACTGGGCTTCTTGGCAGAGCTGTGTATAAAGAATTTAAGCAGAATAATTGGCATGCCTTTGGCTGTGGTTTTAGAAGAGCAAGACCAAAATTTGAACAGGTTAATCTTTTGGATTCTGAAGCGGTTCATCACATCATTCATGATTTTCAGGTATGGTTGTCTGTTTATTTTAACACATATATAAACTATATTAAGAATTGTCTATAAACTGTATTAAGAATTGTCTGGATGATTTAGAAAATGTTCTTGCTCTCAAGGGAGTTACTGTACTTAAGCTCTAACCTATTAAAAGCAGCAAGAGTACACAGTTGACCCTTGAACAGTGCAGGGTTTAGTGCAACCCCTGCACATTTGAACGTCTATGTATAACTTTTTACTTCCCCAGAACTTAACTGCTGATAGCCTACTATTGACTGGAAGCCTTAGCAATAACATACATAGTTGATAAACACATATTTTGTGTACGTGTTATATACTGTATTCTTTTTTGTTTTTTTTAAAGATTTTATTTATTTATTTGACAGAGAGAGACACAGTGAGAGAGGGAACACAAGCAGGGGGAGTGGGAGAGGGAGAAGCAGGCTTCCCGCTGAGCAGGGAGCCCGATGCGGGGCTCGATCCCAGGACCCTGGGATCATGACCTACGCCGAAGGCAGATGCTTAACGACTGAGCCACCCAGCTGCTCCTATATACTGTATTCTTTTTTTTTTTTTATTCTTATGTTAATCCCCATACATTACATCATTAGTTTTAGATATAGTGTTCCATGGTTCATTGTTTGTGCATAACACCCAGTGCTCCACGCAGAATGTGCCCTCCTCAATACCCATTACCAGGCTAACCCATCCTCCCACCCTCCTCCCCTCTAGAACCCTCAGTTTGTTTTTCAGAGTCCATCATCTCTCATGGTTCGTCTACCCCTCCGATTTCCCCTGCTTCATTCTTCACCTCCTGCTACCTTCTTCTTTTTTTTTCTTAACATATATTGCATTATTTGTTTCAGAGGTACAGATCTGAGATACAACAGTCTTGCACAATTCACAGCGCTTACCAGAGCACATACCCTCCCCAGTGTCTATCACCCAGTCACCCCATCCCTCCCACCCCACCCCCCACTCCAGCAACCCTCAGTTTTTTTCCTGCGATTAAGAATTCCTCATATCAGTGAGGTCATATGATACATGTCTTTCTCTTTTTGACTTTATATATTGTATTCTTACAATAAAGTAAGCTAGGGAGAAGAAAATGTTACTGTAAAAATACATTTACAGTACTGCATTTATTTTTTTTAAATCAGCATATAAGTAGACTCTTGTAATTCAAACTCATGTTCTACAATCAACTTTATAGTGCACTTTTTTTTTTCCTGTAAGCATGGGAAAGTATATGCAGTCCTTAAAAAGATTGGGTTGAAATATAGGTTGACAAAACTTGGAAATTTTATAAAAAGCTTTTGTTTGTGAGGTTCTCTTGTTAAGTACAACTTTATATGCAAATGCCTTTTTAATATTATCTGTAAACCTTACAACACTGCAAAGTAGATATTATCGTTTCCATTTTAGAGATGACAAACGCTCAGGTTAAATAACTTGTTGACCATTGGTGCAGAAAAGTTACTGAAAAATTTAGGTTCTGTTCTACCTCTGATCAAATTGAGAGTTAAAGTTCTTTTCAATAATGTCCAAGGGACACCTGCATCAGAATCACTTGGGGAACTTGTTCTTTAGGTCTCACTCCCAGAGATTTTAATTCAGTAAGTCTATGTGGGGCCCAGGACGTTTTAAGATGCACTCCAGATGAGGCACATTCAAGTTTTAAAACAACTCTAAGATTATGCTTCTTCAGTAGTTGTTAAGGAAGGAGATAGTTTGGTATGTTTGTACATTAGCCCTGCCTGTCAGTGGTTTTACCAAATCTTCACCTTGGTTCATCTTCTCTGGGAAGTAGATGCCCCTTCTTTACAAAGGATCCTGAGCATTCCTGTCTTTAATTTAATTTTTTTTTTTTTAAGTAAGCTTTAGGCCCAACATGAGGCTTGAACTCACTACCCCAAGATCAAGAATCGCATGCTCTACTGACTGAGCCAGCCAGGTTCCTCCTTTCCTCCATCTTGATGTCTGTCACATAATACTGAAACAGTCTCTTTACATGTTCTTCTTTTCCAGTAGATGATGAAATCCTTGCTCCTAGCACAGTGCTTAGTGTACAGGCGACATACTAAATGCTCAACTGGGAATATAGTTTTTATGGATAGTTGACATTCTTTAAATGATTGGTCTAAGAGATTTGAATTTATGAATTTAATTTGAAACTGGTATTCTTTTAACATACATTAATTAAGTATTTAGGTCATATTAATTACATAAATGTTAGCTCTTTTCTCCCATCTAAATTAGAGAATAAAGCTTATTTTGATTGAGAAATAATACTTGTTGACACTGAGTTTGTCTGGTTTTGCCTAGGGATTACTAAATTGCTCTTTCCTTTTCAGGGCCTACATTTATTTTAAGGAAGTTTGAAACTTGAAAAAGGGAAGCATGACAAAACTATTACAGCGATTCTAAAAAAAATTACGATTCTTTAGTTGAAGGAATGTCAATTTAACAAACCTTTTTTATGAATTGAGTTACTGTTGGAAGGCTGTAGCTCCCCTATTTTACTCCTTTTGCGTTAAAAATACATCAATGTTTAACTTCCAGCCCCATGTCATAGTACATTGTGCAGCAGAGAGAAGGCCAGATGTTGTTGAAAATCAGCCAGATGCTGCTTCTCAACTTAATGTGGATGCTTCTCGGAATTTAGCAAAGGAAGCAGGTAATGATGACTTTATAAAATCTTTGTAAAATATTAAATAATTGCTGAGTTTATAAAGATTAAAGTTTTCTAGATCACTTATAAGAGATTTGTTTATATATGATGAATAAGCTATTATAAATGCCAGTACAGAGTGATGTTCTGTAATAATTTAATAGATTCTTTTCTTTCTTTTATGTCTGTCTTTTTTAGCTTTAATTGGAGCATTTCTAATCTACATTAGCTCAGATTATGTATTTGATGGAACAAATCCACCTTATAGAGAGGAAGACGTACCAAGTCCCCTAAATCTGTATGGCAAAACAAAATTAGAAGGAGAAAAGGCTGTCCTAGAGAACAATTTAGGTAAGACACAATTTCTTTAGCCCCTGATAGTTTTGATTGTTTTGATATATATATATGGAGATGATGTATGATATATAAATGATATATATATATATGGAGATGTATAGATCTAGGTATATATATGATACGCTACATATGAAAACTATATATAAAATTTTGAAGCAATTAGTCAAGGAGCATAAATCATTGGAGAAAAATTAGAGAATATAGTTAATAAAAAAGAAAAATAAGAATTTTATTTTATTTTTTTATTTTTAGATTTTATTTATTTGACAGAGAGAGACACAGAGACAGAGGGAACACAAGCAGGGGGAGTGGGGGAGGGAAAAACAGGCTTCCCACGGAGCAGGGAGCCTGATGTGGGGCTCGATCCTAGGACCCTGGGATCATGACCTGAGCCAAAGGCAGACGCTTAACGACTGAGCCACCCAGGCGCCCTGAAAAATAAGAATTTTAGAAATCAAGGGCACCTGGGTGGCTCAGTCGTTAAGCGTCTGCCTTTGGCTCAGGTCATGATCCCAGCGTCCTGGGATCGAGCCCCGCATGGGGTTCCCTGCTCCGTGGGAAGCCTGCTTCTCCCTCTCTCCCTCTCCCTGCTTGTGTTCCCTCTCTCGCTGTCTCTCTCTCTCTCAAATAAATAAAATCTTTAAAAAAAAAAAAGAATTTTAGAAATCATTAAGAATTTATGAATCCTTCCAGACTTTTTCCAGTATCAGTATATACATGCATGTCATTATATAAGGGTACCTGGCTGGCTCAGTCAGTAGACCACGTAACTCTTGATGATCTTGGGGTCGTGAGTTCAATCCTCATATTGGGTGTAGAACTTACATTTAAAAAAAAAAAATGTTACTGTATAAAGGAAAAAAATCTTATAGTATAAATATTTGTAATATACTTTGGAAAAACAGGTCCGTATCATTTCTTCTAGATTGAGGTATTTGTTATTTTTTGTATGGTTTTTGAATTTTTTTTTTTTTTTTAAGATGAGAGAGGGAGAGGTTGTGGGGGAGGGGCAGATGGAATAAGAGAGAGAATCTCAAGCAGGCCTCATAACCATTGTGGAGCCCAACGCGGGGCTTGATCTCACAACTCTGAGATCATGACCTGAGCCGAAATCAAGAGTCAGACAACCGGCTGAGCCACTTAGGTGCCCCGGTTTTTAAATTTCTATTTGTATGGCTCTTCTTTTCCCTGTGTTTGTGTATACATACACATAAGTATATGTGCTAATATAAAATGTATACCCTTATTGAAAAAAATTAAAAAGAAATCAAAATTGTAAAGGGTGGAAGTTCTTTTATAATGCTGCCTCCGAGAAGCACCAGATATGGTTAGGTAGGAAAGCACTTTTTTTGAATTTGTAAAAATGGTGGATTTCGTTTTATAACCTGGTACCCCCCCATATTTGTATTTCAGTGCATATTGAGTCATCTCTGGGTTATCTTTTTCCTATCAGTGGCTGCATAGTATTTGATTTAATGATTCCTTGCACTGCCTTACACTATACAGTCTTTAAGAAGCATCCTCTAGTATAGACACCATACTTACAGGCATTTAGATTCCAGGTGTTTTTTGTTTTTTGGTGGGTTTTTTTGGTATTATAGATTATTCTGCAGGAATCATCCTTGAATACCTATCTATACATGTTTTTCCAATATGTTAATTAAAAAGTTGTTAATTTTCAGTTAAAGTGTTAATTATCCAAAGTCTGTTGTAACTGTTCAGTAGGGACCAACATAAAATCTGAAAATTCATAATTCCTTAATCAATGGTTTCTTGAATTATGTGGTGAAACACTCACCTAACTTTATTCACCACTTGTTAATGTGTCATGTGCTGTGTGTGTGTTTTTTTTCACCGAACTTGTTGAGAATTAGTTGAAATTCACCCCAAAATATTTCACCATGTTGTTTAAAAAAAAAAAAGATAAAGATTTATTTATTTATTTATTTATTTTGGGGTGGGGGGAGTAACAAAGGGAGAGAATCTTAAGCATACTTGCACTGAGCAGAGCCCTATGCGGGGCTTGATCACACAGTCTGAGATCATGACTGAACCGAAACCAAGGGTCAGAGACTCAGCAGACTGAGCCACCCAGGTGCCCCTATGCAATTTATCTTCTAACAAGAATGTTCTCTACATAATTACAGTGTAGTTATCACACTCAGGAAATTTTTTTCTTATGTTACGTTAATCATCATACATTACATCATTAGTTTTTGGTGTAGTGTTCCATGGTTCATTGTTTGCATATAATACCCAGTGCTCCATGCAGAACGTGCCCTCTTTAATACCCATCACCAGGCTAACCCATCCCCCCACCCCCTCCTCTCTAGAACCCTCTGTTTCTCAGAGTCCATAGTCTCTCATGGTTTGTCTCCCCCTTCAATTCCTGCCCCCTTCATTTTTCCCTTCCTGCTATCTTCTTTTTTTTTTTTTTAACATGTAATGTATTGTTTCAGAGGTACAGGTCTGTGATTCAACAGTCTTACACAATTCACAGTGCTCACCATAGCACATACCTTCCCCAGTGTCTATCACCCAGCCACCCCATCCTCCCACCCCCCACCACTCCAGCAACCCTCAGTTTGTTTCCTGAGATTAAGAATTCCTCATATCAGTGCACACTCAGGAAATTTAACATTAATGTGATGTTACACTATATAATCTATGTAGGAATTTTCCCACTTGTCTCAATAATGTCCTTCACTGCATCTTACTTTTTAATCTAGGATTCAATCAAGGATCTCTCATTGCATTTAGTTGTCATGATCAGTTTAATTTCTTCATTATTATGGTTGTTGAAAATAATATATAAAAATACCCCAAATGACAAGAGACCTTTAAAAATATTCAGTATGATAGTTGTTAAATTGGCATTATTATAGGTGAACTATGTCATTTTGGTATACTGCAAGTTTTCTACAACAGTATTTTTTTTTTTTAAGATTTTATTTATTTGAGAGGGAGAGCGCGCGCACACATGAGCACAGGCATGGGGAGCAGCAGAAGGAGAGGGAGAAGCAGGTTCCCTGCTAAGCAGGGACCCTGACATGGTGTGGTTCAATCCCAGCATGCTGGGATCATGACCTGAGCCTCAGGCAGATGCTTAACCGACTGAGCCACCCAGGCGCCCCACTATGACAGTATTATTTAAATCCACATACTTTCATTTCATATCAAGACTTCAGAACCAGTCAGCTTTAAAAAATTACCCGTTTTTATTAATTCCTAGGAGCTGCTGTTTTGAGAATTCCTGTTCTGTATGGAGAAGTTGAAAAGCTTGAAGAAAGTGCTGTGACTGTGATGTTTGATAAAGTGCAGTTCAGTAACAAGTCAGCTAACATGGACCACTGGCAGCAGAGGTTCCCCACACATGTCAAAGATGTAGCCACTGTGTGTCGCCAGTTAGCAGAGAAGAGAATGCTGGTGAGAATCTTTGGAAGGAAGAGTTCCTAACTTCCCCCCACAAGTGAAAGTCAAAGTGTTTTTGCTTTCTTTATTGTTATATGTAATAACATATATCTTTATAATAATATAAATAAATAAATACAGGGTTTAAAGCTTTTTTAAAACTACAAGGTGACCAAACAAAAGTAGTTTGCAGATAGTAGGCTATATTTATGAATAGCAAAAATATTATGCTCTTGTGTTTGAATTTTTTTCTCACATACTGTGGACGCTGTCTGTCATTCTTCTATTGCAAGATGACTAAAATCTTGTATTTTTTCTTTGGATGACAGAATAACGTCTTTAAGAAATTATTCTGTTTAAGATTTATGTAGTGCCAACGAAGACTCTCCATAGGAATTTTTAATTTCAGCCGTTTTAAGAGTGATTTGTAATTTTTTTTTTTTAGATATTGAAATAGGAGTTAATATCAGACATTTGAAAAGGTTGCGACTAACTAGAATATTAATAGAAAGATGAGAGACTGATTTATTTTAGAATGTTAACAATAGGTTGTCCATAGTTTTTAACACATAAAAATTTATGTTTTAAATATGTACTATGGAACTATTTAAGGATGTCATGCCTGATTAGCTCATACTGCAAAATGGTTCTATTACATTTTGGTTTTATTAGTATAATTAAAAATACTCATTAAATTGGCCTGTGTTTCCGTAAAAATCTGTACTCGTTCTTAGGATACCCACTAAAAACTTGGAGCCACTTATATTTTTATTAAAAAAAAATAATTCTTAAGCCTCAATTCTAGAAATTGCTTCTTAGGTTTAGCTGGGTATATTTATAGGAATTTGATTTTAGATATCTCTTGGGGAGCATTCCAGAAGGGAGGAATGCATTTTAATTCCTGGACTTTTAAATTAGCTTTTTTTTGTTTATTACTCCACTCAACTCAAAAAGTTAAAACTATTTTGAATTTTTATGTCTTTATTAGGATCCATCAATTAAGGGAACCTTTCACTGGTCTGGCAATGAACAGATGACTAAGTATGAAATGGCATGTGCAATTGCAGATGCCTTCAACCTTCCAAGCAGTCACTTAAGACCTGTAAGTACATGGTGTTTAAAACCTCACTTGTTGAAAGCCCAGATCTGTCACTATAGTATGTATTACTGATAAAACTTTCTTGTTGCTTTGAAAATATTGGATAACTTCATTTTTTGGTACTAATTAAAGTGAACTTTGTATGTTGGTGGTTTATATTGTTACTTATCTCTAAATTATCATTTATAAGGAAGCCCATGAGTATTGGTGAAGTTTATAGGAAAAGTACTGTCTTGATAATTTATTTGTGTATTTTTCCAGTGATCAAATCAGATTTTCAGTGAACGGCAAAGTGAAATAGAGATTATAAAACTGCAACATAGGCTTTTCATTTATTTTTAAATTTTTTGCTTTTATTTTTCTTTAAAGATAACTGACAGTCCTGTCTTAGGAGCACAACGTCCAAGAAATGCTCAGCTTGACTGCACCAAATTAGAGACCTTGGGCATTGGCCAGAGAACACCATTTCGAATTGGAATCAAAGAATCACTCTGGCCTTTCCTCATTGACAAGAGATGGAGACAAACGGTCTTTCATTAGTGTATGTGCAGTTTGGTTTTTTTTTTTATTGAAAAGTATAGTATGTGGCACTTTTTAAAGAAAAAAGGAAATAGTTTTGTATGAGTGCTCTTTAATTGTGACTCATGATCTTTCAGGTAAATGATGCTCTTGCACTAGTGAAATTGTCTAAAGAAACTAAGGGCAATAATGCCTCATTTGAAGTAATGATTTTTCTTTTTATCATTTTGTTCTGGCTTAACTTTGTTTGAGTATAGTGAATTATGATTCTTAAATATTTACGAGCCAGGATGAGACAGATCTACTGTAGACTTTTTCTTGGATGAAATGCATTATTCATTCCTATAACCTCTACATTTTCAGGACTTTTTGCAACTGTTGACTTTTTTATGTTTTAAAGTGAGTTAAGTAGTATGAAAATCATTGGTGTTCATTATTTGCATTGCTTGAGCTCTGATCAAAATGTTTGAAGAAAGAAACTTTATTTTTGCAACTTATGTGCAGTTTTTAAGCTTGAGATATTTCAACATGTTATGTATATTGGAACTCCTGTAGCTTGATGCCTCCTGCTTTTGTAGCAGTGTATGGTGAGCACTTGACAGAGAGAGTATGTGTGTATGTGTACATGTGTTTTTTTAATATGTGTAAAACTGTCCTTTTCACTCCATGTCACTAAGTGATATTTCATATCTGTGGTTATACTAATAATGATGGGCCTTATAAGTCTTTTGGCCATTCAAAAATAATAATAAATATGTACTGCTGGCATGGTAATGCTTAGTTTTCTTTTATTTACTTTTTAAATGTAAGGACCAAACATCTAAACTGACTGGTATTTTGTTGCTTTAATTTTTAAAAATTATATTCTTATGTAACATCTGATGCCTATATATAGTTAATATCTATCGAGATATAAATAATAAAAATGAACCCTGGTGAACTCCACTTGAGACTTAGAATGTTATAGATACTGTATCTACCCGTGCCAACTGAGTGTTTTTAAACTAAAAATAACTATGTAATCTTGCTACATATTTACATTGAATGTTCCTTCTGAAGAATGCAGAGTATTTGAATGTATTATCTATTCAGAGTAACATTGAGGTGACCTTAGCCTCAAGGATATTTTTGATCCTTAATAAGGAATCAGCATGGTGGAATGAAGTGTATGACTTGGCTTCTATTCAGGGGTCAGTGTGAACCCTGGTTTTAGATTTTCTGATACCACTTCTGGGGTATCCTTTCCCTAGGTAATGATTTTATCCTCCATTGGACAAAAAGTATTTGTTTCTTTCTTTCTTTTTTTTTTTTTTTTAAGATTTTATTTATTTGCGAGAGAGAGAATGAGAGACAGAGAGCATGAGAGGGAGGAGGGTCAGAAGGAGAAGCAGACTCCCTGCTGAGCAGGGAGCCTGATGTGGGACTCGATCCCTGGACTCCAGGATCACGACCTGAGCCAAAGGCAGTCGCTTAACCAACTGAGCCACCCAGGCGCCCCAAAAAGTATTTGTTTCTTAAGTTCCTAATTTACTTACAGTTTTAGGTTTAGAGAGAATCTCTAAATTTCGATGATTTGTTTAAAGCACCAATTCCCAAACCATGTTATATTTTATAATTAGGGAAATTTTAGTGGTACCTTGACCCCTAACCTGGACTCAGTGAAATAGAACTTCTGGAATTGAGACCTGCTAATCTAGTTTTAAATTTTCCCTGGATGCTTCCAAAGTAGCCAGCCTGGCATTTCCATTTGGCAACCACTGGATTAAAGCTTTTTCTTTTTTTTTTAAGTTACTTCATTGCACATAGTACAAAATTGAAGTTTCAGAGTAAAAAACCTTTCTCATTCTTCTCTAGCTACTGGTTTTCCATCTGTGGAAGAAACAATGTAGATCAGATCCTAGTATGTTTCTGCAGGCACTCTGTATAGTAAGAATACACTCATTACATATGTGGGTGGACATACATGTATGTCACCATCCCTTCTTTATACAAATAGTATAATATACATTTTTCTGTACTTTTAAAAAATTTAATATACCTTAGAATTTATTCTATATTAGTTATAATGAATGTCTCTCTCTCTCTATATATATTTTTTTGCTATTCACTTTGAAATTTCTATCTTTTTTTTTTTAAGATTTTATTTTTAAGTAATCTCTACATCCAACATGGGGCTTGAACTCACAACCCCGAGATCAAGAGTTGCATGCTCCACCAACTGAGCCAGCTGGGAGCCCCTGAAATTTCAGTCTTAACAGAAAAGTTGTCATAATAGCACAAGAATGTCTGTATTCCCCCTTCCATATTTCCCAGTTATCAACATTTAGCTACATTTATCCTATCATTTTCTCTTTCTCTTTATATACACACACAAAATATGGTTTTTTTTCGTGAGCTATTTAAGAGTAGGTTGCAGACCTGATTCCTAATCACTCACCTACTATATAAGCCTCAGTGTGTAATTTCTAAAAATCAGGATGCTCTTCCACATGACCCCATAATAACCATCAGAATCAAGAAATTAACATTCATACAATCTCCAATCCATAAACCCCGTTCACATAAGTTGTGCCAGTAACGTCCTTTATTAAGTCTATCCAGTCCAGGATTACTCATGGCATTTCTTACCATTTTACTTCAGCTTCAACCTGCAGCAGTTACTCAGTGTTGTTTTCTCGTTCGTGATCTTGACTTTACTGACCTCTCTCTTTAAAAGAAACATTCACATTGACACTTAACAATGCCAGTATTGCTCCATTCTTTTTTGTGTAGCTCCATTCTCTGTCGGTGAGAAATCTAGCTTATTCTTAAGATTTTCTTTATTTTTATTTACTTGAGACAGAGAGAATGAGAGAGAGCGAGCACATGAGAGGGGAGAGGGTCAGAGGCAGAAGCAGACTCCCCGCCAAGCAGGGAGCCCGATGCGGGACTCGATCCCGGGACTCCAGGATCATGACCTGAGCCGAAGGCAGTCGCCCAACCAACTGAGCCACCCAGGCGCCCGAAATCTAGCTTATTCTTAATATGCTTACTAATTGGCTCAAGTCATCTGTAAGAACCATTCTGATCAGAGTTTTCCTGCTACCCTCATCACAGACCTCCATGAACCAGTTGAGCATCCCTGACCCCTGCGCCATGGCCCTGATGACAGTGACCGTGTCAGTCACTGTACCTAGTAGAGGCCACCAGCCCATGCGGTGTACTGCACCAACAGCCACAGAAGCTACCACATACCTACTTGCAGAGCACCAAAGAGAAGACACTAGGTATTCTTTCATGCAGTATATATTCCATTGTATCAGTGAACGAACCCCAATTTATTTATTAGTTTCTTAATGATATACTTCAGGTTGTGTGGAATTTTAGAGCATGCTTTTAATGAGCCCAATGTATAAAACATTCAAGTTTGCGAGACTTTCTCTTCTACTGTATATCCACAGATTATACCTATAATCTCACAGGTCCTGGATGTATCAGTCTGTGGTGTAAGAATGAATTTAGGAAAAAATCATTACCAAAATGGGAAAGGGCTTGATCTGTAGACCTGAATGTATGAAGTATAGAATGTATATTAAATATTTCTCCGACTATTTTTGTTATATGTTTAAACCGCTGTCTTATGTAGTTAAAGGTATTTGCTTATTTGGGGTTTTAATACAAAGTAGTAATCATTTCAGCCACTTTCAGAAGGAAATAGGAAATATTCAACTGTCCAATAAAACCTTTGGGAGAAATTACTGTTGGAGTCTAAATTCTATCTCTTTGCAAGCCAAATCCTATCATTAGTAAATAAGGCAGCAGATTTTAATTCAACTGTGTAGATTAATCCAGAGAGAATTTTCTGATTTGAGGGCAGTATTACGTATAGCGATTAAGAAACCGTCAAATCTGGATTCGGATGTGGTTCCACCACTTGCTTCTGGCAAGTTATTTTTCCTTTGAGTTTCAGTTTCTTTGTAGGGTTAAGTGGGAGTAATACTATTTCACAGGTCTATTGTGGAAATGCATAGAGCAGAGATGATTAGCAAAAAGTAGCAGTGGACTTACCAAGTGCCTTGGGGAAGGGCTTGGGGAGGTGTGTGGAGGAGCCTGTGCTTAAACCTTCTATGGCTAGCTGCACTTTCTGACATAAGACAATGGGAGTTTTCCTCCATAAGCAGGATTACAAATGGGTTTTTTTCTTCGTGATTTTTTTTTATATTTTCTGACTTTGCTACAGTGAGCATACGTTTAATATTTTGGAAATAAATTTCAAAAGATTTTTATTTATTAGAGAGTGCAAGTGGGGAGGAACAGAGGAGGAGGGGTAAGTGGGGAGGGACGGAGGGAGAGGGGCAAGTGGGGAGGAACAGAGGGAGAGGGGTAAGTTGACTGCACTGAGTCCCACAACCCTGAGATCATGACCCCAGCTGAAATCAAGATTCAGACGCTTAACTGACTGAGCCACCACCCAGGAGCCCTTAAAAGATTTTAAAGAGGGGATACCTGTCTGCCTTCGGTTCAGGTCATGATCCCAGGGTCCTGGGGTTGAGTTCTGCATTGGGCTCCTTGCTCAGCGGGGAGCCTGCTTCTCCCTCTCCCTACTTGTGCTCTCTCTCTCTCTGGCAAATAAATAAAATCTTTAAAAAAAAAAAGATTTTAAAGAGGATAAATTATTCTTGTAACCTCTTTAGCCTAACTGCCTTGCTTCTGAAGTTCTGTATTTTGCCACGAAAATGGCAAAATACTTGAATTTATATGTACCTAATTGTATCTCTGGAAATTGGATGTTAAAATTCCTGTATTTGCATTGATTTAATTAATTTATTTTTAAATTTTTATTTTTTTTAAGTAGGCTCTACACCCCACGTGGGGCTTGAACTCAACAACCCTCAGACCAAGACTTGAATGCTCTACCAACTGAGTCAGCTGGGGGTCTCCCCCCACCCTTTTTTTAAATATTGTTGTAGGGCTTTTTTGTTTTTGTTTTTGTTTTAACAATTGATTTAACATCAAAAGATGGCCATGAAATTGCTTAGCTCATTCCCGCAATTGTTTGTTTTCTGTGGACCCCATCTTCATTCTGATTTTTGACAAACATACAACATTGAACAATTTCAATTTTTCCCCACTTTGTTACGGAACTTAAAAGTTGCCTTTGAAATGTGAACTTGTTATAGAAGTTTCAGAAAGTTTTTTTTTAAGTTTATGTAAGTAATGTCTATATCCAACATGGGGCTTGAACTCATGATCCCCAAGATAAAGAGTCACATGCTCTTTTGACTGAGGCAGGAAGGCTCCCCGGTTTCAAAATGTTTTAATGTGAGATGCCAGAAGTTATCCAGGGTAAGTCAAACACTCAGGCATGTTGGAAGGCTGGGAATAATTTTTTTTTCTCACCCCCAGGCTTTATGTGCTTAGTACCTATTAGGTTGTTGGATAGTTGAATTGAAAGAATTATGAGGGTTCTGGCCTTCAGAAATGTTCTTCTATCATTAGAATTAACCCTGAAACTATAGGAAAAGGATGGATGATAGAAAAAATACATGCTGTGTGAGGTAACACCATAGGAAACAGTGCCATTGTCTGCCTGGTTTGATTATGTGTCCCTCAGCAGCATGAGGGATAATCCTCTTTAATAATGTCAACCCCCAAACATTCCTAAGTTCTCTTAGTGATTCATTGCAGATCCATCACCATGATCCACTTAAGTCAGCTAAACCAAGTTAACAACTGTCTCCGGCTACAGATGAGCTTAGCAGGCCCAGGTTACTTATTTAAAATCTGGAAGGGTTAAGAAATCTAGATGTGAACTCTAGTGAGAAAATTGGTTTCATCTCAATCTTGGAAGTAAAAAAAAAATGTTTTTAATTGCGATAAGTCATACATAACAAAAGTACATAAGATGTATATACAGTTTAAAGAGCAATGATAAACACCATGTACAACAACCCAGGTTAAGAAATAGAACATTATGGGTACCTTAGAAGCTCTCTATACAGTAGTCTCCCCTTATCCGTGGTTTCGCTTTCTGTGGTTTCAGTTACCTGCGGTCAACTGCAGTCCGGAAGCAGACGATCCCCCTTCTGCTTCTGACGTATTGTCAGAAGGACAGTAGTAGCCTAATGCTACATCACAATGCCTACATCATTTACCTCACTTCTCATCACATAGGCATTTTCTTATCTCATATCGTCATAAGAAGAAGGGTGAGTACAATACAATAAGATATTTTGAGAGAGCACATTCACATAACTTATTTTATAGTATATTATTATAGTTGTGCTATTGTTAATCTCTTACATTGCCTATTTATAAATTAAACTTTATTATAGGTATGTATAGGAGAAATAGTATGCCTAGGGTTCAGTACTCACTGCTGTTTCAGGCACCCACTGGGAGGTCTTGGAACATACCCCACATGGATAAGGGAGACTACTGTATGCCTTTCCCCTAGTCTACCTGTATTAGGGTTCTCCAGAGAAACAGAACCAATAGGGTGTGTATATATGTTGAAAGAAATTTATTATAAGGAATTGGCTCATGTGATTGTAAACACGGGCAAATTGAAAACTTGCTGGTTGGACTCACAGACTAGAGACCTAGGAGAGCCAGTCTTCCAGTTTGAGTTCCGAACGCAATCTGCTGTAGAACCAGGAAGAGCTGATGTTGCAAATAAAGTGTGAAGGCAGTCTGCCGGTCAGTTGATTGAACTGAGGCCCACACACATTATGGAGGGCAATCTGCTTTACTTAATGTCCCTGATTCAAATGTGAATCTTATCTAAAACACCTTCACAGAAACACCTAGAATAGTGTTTGACGAAATATCTTGGTTCCCTGTGCCGTAGCCAAATTATCATAAAATTAACCGCTATAGTGCCACTTGTCCCTCCAGAGTCAACCATTATCCTCACTTTAAAAAAATTTTTTTAAAGATTTATTTATTTGAGAGAGAGTTTGTGAGCAGGAGGGGCAGAGGGAGAGGGAGAGCGTCTCAAGCAGACTCGACGCTAATTGCAGAGCTGGATGTGGCATTCGATCTTGCGACCCTGAGATCATGACCTGAGCTTAAACCAAGAGTTGGACACTTAGCTCACTGCGCCACCCAGGTGCCACCCCCACCAAAATTTTTTAATTGTGGTAAAATACCCATAATGTAAAATTTGCCATTTTAACCAAATTCTGAAGTGTATAGTTCATTAGTGTTAATTATATTCACCAGTAGATTTCCAGAACTCTCCATCTTGTAAAACTGAAACTATGTCCATTAAACACCTTCCTATTTCCATCCTCCCCACCCCCACCCCCCGCCCACTGGCCCTTGGCAACCACTATTCTAGGTACTTAATATAAGTGGAGCCATGCAGTATTTGTCTTTTTGTGACCAACTTATTTCACTTGGCATAATGTCCTCAACGTTCATCCATGTTGTAACATGTCAGAATTTTTCATTTTTAAAGTTTTTAAAATATTTTTATTATTCCCTTGTATGTGCCAAATTTTGTTCATCCATTGATGCTTCCATCTCTTGGCTATTGTGAATAATGCTGCAGTGAACATGGTTGTCAAGTATCTCTTTGAGACTGTGCTTTCAGTTCTTTTGAGTACATACTGAGAAGTGGAATTGCTGGATCATATGGTAATCCTATTTTTCAATTTTTTTTTTAAAGATTTTTTTTATTTGAGAGAGAGTGAGAGAGAGCGAGAGAGCATGAGCAGAGGGGAGAGGGAGAAGCAGGCTCCCCACTGAGCAGGGAGCCCGACATGGGGCTCAATCCCAGGACTCTGGGATCATGACCTGAGCTGAAGGCAGACGCTTAACTGACTGAGCCACCAGGCGCCCCTATTTTTTAATTTTTTGAGGAGCTGCCATGTTGTTTTCCATATTGGCTGCATCATTTTACATTCCCACCAACTGCACAAGATTTCCAATTTCTCTTCCTTTTTGCCAGTACTTACTTTCTGTTTGTTTTTAATAGTAGTCATCTTACCATCCTTCTGAGGTAGTATCCTGACCTTTGTATTTGTCACTATCTTGATTATTTTTATGCTTATTTGCAATTTGTGTATATATCTCTAGCTATATATTATTTCGCTTTGAAAAATGGATAATAAGCATACAGCTAGACAAGGAAAAAAAGGGTCATATTGCCACAGCCGAGTGACAGCTCCCAGGAGATGATGAACAGAATGCCTCTGGCATCACCTTTCCTGAATATGTACAGAGCTCCTGGGAATTCAGTGGATAAAAGTGTAAGGAAAAGGAAAATTTGTCCTACTATAGAATAATACTATGAGTCAGGGACTGGGTGGCCAGTAGGAATGTGGTAAGGGGGACTGCTTCTAAGCTTATCATGGCCCACCTCTGGCTCTCAGACATTTTTGGGGGGAGTAAGATGAGGATACCCACCTATTGCAGGCATCACAGCATGAAGGACAGAGTAGGAATGGATAACATTTTGCTCAGTCTCATCTGGCATTCTCATGTTTTAAAAAAAGATGGTACAATTGCAGAAGCATCTTGGTGGGAATAGCCCTCAGCTTACTCTCTTTAGTCATATTGCTCCAATCTGGACTCATTGCTTTGTATTTTCTGATCTCCCTTCACTGTTGTCCTGTAATTTCCCCTATTCTTTCTGTGTTGGGTCTCCTGTTTTCCTGTATTTCATTTTTCTCAGCTTCAGTAGCTTCCTGAGAAAAAATCCGTAAGAGATAAAAATGAGTGCCTAGGTACAAAATTTTAACAGGCGAATAATTTTTCCCCCAGTTTTTGAAGACCACATTCCGTTGTGTTTGTGCTTCCAGTGCTGGTATCGAGAAGTTCAGAGCCATTGTGATCTTTTGTTTTTTGTTATGTTTCTTTCCCCCTCTCTGGAAGCTTGTTGAATCTTCTTTTTGTCTTTGGTATTGTAAAATTTTATGGTGGCATGCCTTATTGTGGGTCTATTTCCATCCATATTGCTTAGCACTGAGCCCCTCCATCTTTAAACTTACATCCTTCACTGTTGCATTGCTATCTCTTCCCCATCTTCTTGTCCATTCTACTTTATGGTTACTGTACCTCATATTTTGATTGTGGTAGGCTGAGTAGTGCCCCCGACCCCAAGATGTCCATGTGCCAATCTCCAGAACCTATGAATGTTACTTTATATGACAAAGAGACTTTGCATATGTAATTAAATTAAGAATCACAAGATGAAGTTATCCTGAATTGTCCTAGTGAGTCCAGTATTATCACAGAGGTCCTTTTAAGAGGGAGGCAGGTAAGCAGAGACGTAGGACATGTGATAATGGAAGCAAGAGGTTGGAGTGATGCAAGGAAGAGATCACAAGCCAAGGAATGCAGCAGCCTTCACAAGCTAGAAGGAGCAAGGAAACATTCTCTCCTAGAGCTTCTGGAGGGAAGACCCTGCCAACACCTTGGTTTTGGTCCAGGGAAACACATTTCAGATTAATGATGTCCTGAACTGCAAGATAATAAATTGTTGTTTAAGACACCAAGTTGATGGTAATATGTTACAGCAGCAATAGGAAATAATACAGTTGACCCTGGGACAATGTGGGTATTGGAGGCCCTGACCCCCTGTGCAGTTGAAAATCTCTGTCGTGGGGCGCCTGGGTGGCTCAGTTGGTTAGGCGACTGCCTTCGGCTCAGGTCATGATCCTGGAGTCCCGGGATCGAGTCCCACATCGGGCTCCCTGCTCAGCGGGGAGTCTGCTTCTCCCTCTGACCCTCCCCCCTCTCGTGTGCTCTCTCTCTCTCATTCTCGCTCTCTCAAATAAATAAATAAATAAAATCTTTAAAAAGAAAAAAGAAAATCTTTGTCAAACTTTTGGACTCCTCCTCTCCACCCCCAAAATTAAACTACTAATAACATATTTTTGACTAGAAGCCTTATTGATAACACAGTCGATTAACATATTTTATGTGTTATTTGTATTATATACTGGATTCTTTTTTTTTAAGATTGTATTTATTTTTCAGAGAGAGAGATTCTTACAGTAAGCTAGAGTGAACAAGTGTTTAGAAAATAATAAGGAAAATGCATTTACAGGGGCACCTGGGTGGCTCAGTTGGTTGAACATCTGATTCTTGGTTTTGGCTCCAGTCGAGCCCTGCTTTGGGCTCTGTGCTCAGCATGGAGTCTGCTTCAGATTCTCTCTCCCTCTCCTTCCCACTCGCTCGCTCTCTCAAATAAATAATTTTTTTTTTTTTTTTAAGATTTCATTTATTTATTTGACAGCACAAGCAGGCAAAGCAGCAGGGAGAAGGAGAGGGAGAAGCAGGCTTCCCGCTGAGCAGGGAGCCTGATGCGGGGCTCGATCTCAGAGCCCCGGGATCATGACCTGAGCTGAAGGCAGCTGCTTAACTGACTGAGCCACTCAGGCGCCCCTAAATAAAATCTTAAAAAAAAAAAACCAACGCATTTATAGCACTGTACTTAAAACATCCACATGTAGGTGGACCCATGCAGTTCCAGTCCATGTTCCAGAGTTAACTGTACACTGATCCTCTGAATTTTATTTTCTTTCCTATTTTTTAGCTCTTTATCTTTTAACATTTGGGGAGATTGTCCTAACTTTTAAAATACTTTCCTCAGTTTTTCTCCTAAATTATTCTTTTTTTGTTGTTACCTCCTTAGTTTCCAAGAGCTTTTTTTGTTTTTTCAGTGTTTCCTTTTTGTAAAAAAAAAACAAAAAACACTGTCATTATCTCATGTTTCCTGGATGTATGGACTCTTATCTCTCTGAATTATTAGTGATAGTTTTGTTTTCGTTTCTGTTTTTTTGGCTGCAAGATCTCTCTTTCCTCCAAACTGCTTTTGTTTCTTTGTGCTTGGTCTGTTTCTTCTTTGCTGTTAGAGGCTTTGCTAAGCTGTCCTGTAATCTTTGGCTGTCTGATCATGTTGGGAGTGAGACACTAAAAGGCTTATTGGAATTGCAGAATATATGCATGCAGGAGACAGTCCTGTGGATTGTAGGATGATTAGCAGCATCCTTGGCCTGGGCTCATGTCAGCCCTCCAGTCAAGACAGTCAAAAATGTTTCCAGACATTGCCACATGTTCCCTGGGAGCAAAGTCATCCCAACCGAGAACAACTAGGACTGTGTGAGTGGTTCCCTTTCACTGGGGAACTCCCACTGTCATTATTTCTAGTTTTCTCTTTCCTTTTGGACAGGTCAGACTCCTCAGAAAAGGGTCTTCCCATTCCTTGCTTGAAGGGCAAAGGTCTGACTGCCTGGGATCTGTGCTGTTAAACTATTTCTGTGGTAGTTACCACAAAAAAAGTGTTGCAGCGGGAGGAGATGGATAAGCCTGTCAGCACATCACTGTCATACCTTTAAGCTGTCTCGAGAGGCTAGAGATAGAGGGGCCAGAAGGGAAACCAGCCTTGGGGGCTGGTAGCACTCATAGCACCGGGGGATTCTCCCACACCATCCTCTTTCTACCTAAGTTAATTCCATCTTAGAGATTCCATAATTAGTAATTGTCGAGGGCCATTGTTAGAAGCAAGTTCGCCTTCTATATAATAGGCTTTCTTAAGACTGTGCAGTTCATCCAGTAGAGACCTAGTCCCAAGATACAGGGTAAGCAGTCTTGGGTTCTTTACTAGATTATGTGAGAGTTCCCACACAGTTGAAAATTCCTACAATTAGCATTTAGCTTTCATAATTTCACTTATCCTCCCCTTTTCGGTGCAATATCTCCATCCTCACATTCCTTCCAGTCCAGGTCTCTATAGAAAAAAAGTCCAGTAATCTGGGCATGTTGGGGAAGGGATCAGGGAATTTCAGAGTAAATTATTTGGTTCTCAGGTCTCCCAGCCATTGGCTATAATTCAGCTTTTTGAGGTTTGTTGAATCGTTTACATTAGTCCTCTTTGCCTTCTAGCTTCCAAAATTTTGTCACTATTGTCTGCTTTCCTGTCCTCCCTGTCCTTGTTATTTTCTTTTCAAAAAGATTTTTCACTGGGGTTTTGGGAGGAAACCAAATTTGATACATGTCTTGCATCCACCATCTTAAAATGGAACACCATACTCTTATTTATTTTCATAGGCTTGGATCATGAATCTCTTCCTGACCCACTTTATGAGCTGAACACTCTCAGTTTTCTTTAGCTTAATGCCTTCCATAGCAGATTTTGTAATGTCCTGGCTCATTTGAGTGGCTATACTTTGCCATTATGTATTTGGGAAAGCTGATTACACCTGGAACATAAGTATCTTAGATGAGGTCATTTATCATTTAATACAAATGAAGCACTAAACTGACCATTATATTTTTGGTTATTAATATTGCCTGCATTCATCTAGAAAAAGTGATGCTGTTATTAGTCATGATTCCTATTGTTTTGGAGTGGTTTTTATTGAAAAGATCTAATATTCCTTGAATTCCTGTGGACCTCTTGTTACAGACTGTCAAGGCTGAGCTTTAAAATTGAGAAGAATCTGTTTTATTCCTTCCAAGAACAATTCTTGGGAGATGACTAAGGGTCAGCATGGCATATTAATAATGTTAATCTAAAACAAAGCTAATGATTTTCATCCTTTATCCAATGTCCCAGTTAGTGTCCTTAAGTTAATAATGTCAGCTTCCTGAAAGGACACTAGATTCTTTATGTTTTCCATTTATCAGATGCAATTTAATTTGATTTTAGCAAGTGGTATTTGAATTTCCATTGCACAGGGGTACTAAATGCTATATGATAATACAGTTAATATTAAATCTGTTGTATTTGGGCACTTCAAGGATGATCTAGGTATATAAATATGGTATGATGATGATCTATATATATAAATAGGATGTTACAGGGATGCCTGGCTGGCTCAGTCAATAGAGCATGTGACTCTTGGTCTGGGGGCCATGAGTCCAAGCCCCACATTGGGCATAAAGCTTACTTACAAAAAATAGGATATTACACTATAGACGGTGTGTTGATTTTCTATGAGTCTTTAACACATTACCATCTATATAGTAGCTTAAACAGCTCAAATGTATTATCTCATAGTTCTGTAGGTCAGAGGTCTGCCACAGCTCTCCCTGGGCTAAAATCAAGGTGTTCTCGGGCTGTATTCCTTTCTGTGTAGGCTCTAGAGAAGAATAAGTTTCCTGCTCAGGTGGGTTGTTGATAGAACTTAGTCCCTTCTTGCTAGTTGTAAACTGAGGGCTCTTCCCAATTTCTAGAGGCCACCACATTCCTTGGTTTGTGGCCCCCTTCCTCCGTCTTCACAGCCTGCATCAGTGGATTGAGTCTTGAGTTTCTCCAACACTTCTGCTCATCTCTCTCTGACCACACCTGGGAAAGGTTCTCCAAATTTAAGGAGGCATATGATTAGATTGTACATTCCCTGATAATCCAGGATAATCTCCCCATCTCAAGGTCAGTGGCCTTAGTCACGTCTACGAAGTCTATTTTGCCATTTAAGGCTCGGGGACAAGGGCGTGGACATCTGTTGGTGACCATAATCCTGCCTGCCATTAATGTAGTTCTGTGACTAAAAAATGAAATTATTTAGAATTGGCAGCTTGAAAACACAAGTAAAAATGTTCCCTTAAAGTAAATAAGTGTTCCATCATTTACTTAAATCCGTTAAAGGAGGATAGCAGAAACCAACCACCTTTTGACAGTATGCCTTCTCCTCCCCAAATTTCGTTATTTTATTTTTGCTGCAATCTTTATTATTTATTTTTAAAGATTTTATTTATTTATTTGAGAGAGAGCAGGAACGGGGGTGGGGCGGAGGGAGAAGCAGACTCCCGCTGAGCAGGGAGCCTGAAGTGGGGCTCAATCCCAGGACCCCAAAGGCAGACGCTTAGCAACAGCCACCCAGGCGCCCCACTGCAATCTTTATTTAATCTTTGGGTAAGATTCTTCATGGGGTCCCTGGGTGGCTCAGTTGGTTAAGCGTCTGCCTTCGGCTCAGGTCATGATCCCAGGGGTGATGGGATTGAGCCTCACTTCGGGCTCCCTGCTCAGTGGGGAGTCTGCTTCTCCCTCTGCCTCTATCTGCCGCTCCCCCTGCTTGTGTTCCCTCTCTGTCTCTCTTTGTCTCTCAAATAACTAAAATCTTTAAGTAAAAAAGTGTTCAGAATAACGCGGGCAATCCTTGTATCCTTTTGTAAATACTGACTGCATCTACCCCCAAAGTGATAGCCGTTGCAAGGGGACAGATAAAAATGGTGGGGACATTTTCTTTTTTCTGTATTCTTAGAAACTGTCATTTAAAGGGAAGTCAGATTAACATGGAGATAACTGAATAGTTTAGGAGGCAAATGCCGCCTTTCTTTGCTTTTACCCAAAAACCTCAGCGTGTGATCCTAAGACAGACTGGCAATATTGTCTACTGTCTTTTATCATGCTCCAAAAAGCAGTTGATTATCTTGGAAGGGCTTCAAAAGCAATTAAGAAAGTCCCTTATGTCAAGTTACATTTCAGACAGGACAAATTAGATGTATGGGGAAATGTCCTGATAAAAGTACTTGAGAAATAATGAATCTGTGTACAATTTGTAATTGCTCCTGCAAAAAATTTACAACATAAAAGAGGCTGTTAACCTGAGACTGAAACTCAGAGATGTATTCTTTTTTTCATTACAAATGCAAATGCCTTATGAAATTGAGCCCAGAGCATTTTAAAATGTCCAAAATGTAATTCAAAACATTGTTTATTACATCTCTGTCTGGGCTCTTCACTGCATCATAAGTTGCTTTGTAAATGCTGATTTTTAAGCAGCAGGTCTGCAATGAAAAAATGGCCAGTTCAACTTCCTCATGTGGCACAGGTGCCAGAATAAAGGGTCAGGGTAGCACCGATGCCACAAAAGGGGGGTGATGGACGGTGATTGAAAAGACATTTAGTTACGTGTCTGCGAGATTGTTGCAGTTGGTTTCTACTTTATGCATTAAAGATGGACAGGTGATCTTCAATCTGCATAACCCTATCCCTTTGACTAAGGACCAGCTCCATGGATAACCATTAATGAGTTAGTAGGGTCAGGGGTTGGTGGGTTGGGTGCTGGAGGCTAGGGATACTCAGTGAGAAATAGGTATCATCTAGATAGAGTACTTTTATCACAATGCTGAGAAATTCAAACTCAATTTCCTTCCCTTATGAACTGTTATTCCCCTCGGAGTAAAATGATTTCAACTCTTCCAAACTACTTGGATTTTATCCTCAATTTCCTAACTTTTGAAGTATGAGTGTGCCCGTTGCTAATTTTTCCCCAGTGATAAACATTAGCAAGTGGGAAGTTATTCTAGGGTTATTATACAATATTTATAGCCCACTTTTTATTTGTGAAGTGTTTGAAGTCTCTTAAATATGAACTGTTTCCAAATAACCTTGGGCTCATTTTTCATCTTGATCCAAATCCCATGGAAGCAAACCAATCATGAAGCTCTCTAAAAAGTCATTGGGAGCCCCAGGCTCAGAACCCAGCTGTGGAGCACGAACTATTAGGTTCTGTGCTGCTGGAAGCTTTGAGTAACTGAGCCACAGGGACTGATGCTCATTTAGGAATCAAAGTTTGTGCTTTGTTTCTGGAAGCCTTTGCCTGAGCTGAGGAAGGTGGACTAAATCCCTCATAGGAGTCCAGATTGTATAGACTACTTTTTACACAATTGCCTTTGAGATTGTTCAACAAAGTGATATCTCTTCTGTTTAAAGAACAGAGAATAGGAACAACAAACAATGAGAAACAAACTTCAGGGTATTCCAATCTGCAGGATGACTCTGATTTCTAAGTTTGTCTTCATTAATGTTCTATTCCACTTTTATCGGTTCATGTTTTCTCCTGGTGAGCTTTTCCCCACTCCCATCCATCCTCAGATACCATCACAGGTACATACCTCATGATTTCTTATTTTAATCTGCCTTCTCCTGATTTACAACTTGATCACATTAATTTCCATCTCCCATCAAAGTATGTTTGTCCTGATTCTCTCTAGAGTCAGCATTTGACATGATAACAGTAATCATGCTCGCCGAGTACATTTCTAAGTACAAATCCATTTATGCTCAAAATAACCCTCTGGAGTATTGACTTCTTGCGCTCATTTTCTCCGTGGAGGAATGGGAGACACAATGAGGCAAAGCATGTTGTTTAGGCCTTAGAGCTGGAAGTTGGTAGAGTCAGGGTTCATGCCCAGCTGATCTGGCCCCAGAGCCCATACTGTTCACCTCTGCTTTTCATTGGCTCTTATAGCGGGGAGAATATCAGCTTTAGGTAAGTTAGACCTGGGCTTAAAGGCAGATCTTGATCTCTGTACTGGCTGTTTTGCCTTGGGAAAATGAAGTAACTTCTCTGGGCTTTAGTTTCCTGAGCAGTAAGTATCTATTTGTGTGCAACACCCAGACCGCCCTCATAAGCTTGCATGGCCAATAGAAGGTGGTTGTATTGTATTCAAGTACTTCCTCAAATAAGCCCTCACATTGTTTTCTTTATGAGTTTGGACAAATCTCTCTCTCTGCACCCCTTTCTTTACTTGGCTCTACCATATGTAAATCTGATCATGTTAATCCACAGCCATTTAGTGAGTCCTGTGTAATCTCCTGTGCATATGGGAGTATCAAGAGGAATGGTGCATAATTCTTGTCCTAAAGGATCTTGAAATCTAATAAGAGCTAAGAATTAAACATGAATAGATGCTATACAAGCAGATTAATGTTTTTGGAACAACAGCTATTAGTAAACTACCAATTATCTAGGTATCCTTCTGGAGCTAGCCCATGCATTGATTAAGCATATATTTATATACATACTTCTTTTTAAAAAATGTAGTTGAAAGCATGCTGTAATCCTCAGGTTCCTGGCTGTTTTTTCACTGGACAATATATTTTGTAGGTCATTTCATAGCTACACCTATATACACACACACAAACACACACACATATGCTTCATTATTATTATTATTTTTAAAGATTTTATTTATTTATTTGAGAGAGAGAGAATGAGAGAGAGAGCACATGAGAGGGGGGAGGGTCAGAGGGAGAAGCAGACTCCCTGCCAAGCAGGGAGCCTGATGCGGGACTCGATCCAGGGACTCGATCCAGGGACTCCAGGATCATGACCTGAGCCGAAGGCAGTCGCTTAACCAACTGAGCCACCCAGGTGCCCTGCTTCATTATTTTTGATAGCTTCATAGTATCCCATTACATGGAAACCAGTTCTTTCCTTTTATTATTGCCTTATTGTTTTTAACTCCAAACATATACATCAAACTTGCCCACTCACCTGAGTCTTGGATTTAAATGAATTTTAATTGATTGCAAAAAGTCTGTTCTTTTTTTAATTCAGTTAGTCAACATATAATACATATAATTCATCATTAGTTTTTGATGTAGTGTTCAAAAAAAGTCTGCTCTTAAGGGAGAAAAATTTAGATACTGAAATTTTGAACTTCATTAAAACATTTATATCTTTATTTTGAAGGTGATGACATTTATTTGGATTTATATTCTGGCTTATTTGCTTACGAAAAACAGCCTCATTAAATCATAGTCATATCAACATACCAGACGAATGTTAAGAAAATGTTAAAGGGGTTCTGTGTATGGAGAAATTGTTGGAGTAATTTTTAATAAAGGAGCACCCTCATGTATCATGGCCACCAGTAACAGTAGATGTAATTCCTACCCCATTGCTCTCCCCATATTTGAAAGTGGGGCTTTGGCTTCCTCAATCACTGTAGGTTTATAATTTTATTTTATTGTGGTAAGAACACTTAGCATGAGATCTACCTTCTTGATAAAGTTTTAAGTGTACAATACATTATTGTTAATGTTGCACAAGGGTTGTACAGCAGATCTCTAGAATGTACTGATTTTGCGTAATTGAGACCTTATGCCTATTGATTAGCAATTCCCCATCCCCGCTGCACCCTTTCATTTCCAGTCCCTGGCACCTACCACTTTATTCTGCTTCTAGGAGTTTGACTATTTTAAATACCTCATACAAGTGGAATCATGCAGTATTTGTCCTGTGACTGGCTTATTTTATTTAGCATAATGTCTTCAAGGTTCATCTGTTTCATATTGCAGGATTTCCTTCCTATTTATTTATTTTTTATTTTTGTTTTTATTTATTATTTTTTTTTAAAGGAGATAGGCTGCCGAAGGGCTGAAAAGAGAAAGGAGAGGAGGGAGGGAGGGAAGGATCCCTCCAAAGGGCAAAAAGGGATAGCCTTCACCTTTTTGGGCAAGATAGGTCTGGCGGGTTCCCCCAGGGGCTTCAGGTCCTTACTGAGGAGGAACCTTGGCTGGAGGTCGTCAGTTCCCCAAGGAGTCCTAGAGTCAGTCTACTGAGGGGAAGTCCCAAGAAATTCCCAGAGAATCCGGGGAGAGCCTCGGGCTGGCAAAGGCTCCTAGTGTGGGGTCCACCAAATTGGGGTGGGGGAGCCCACAAAGGCTCCCGTATGGGCCACCAAGTGGGGTGTCTCTCCTGATCAGATGGGGGGCCACCAAATATGGGGTGATCCTTTGGTTAGAAGCTGGCAGTGTGGGCAGTGAAAGAATTCACCCGAGGCAGAACAAAAGAAATAGAAGCTTATTGAATACGAAGGGAGGAAGCCGCCAGCAGGACAGCAGAGCCTGTTTGCCCCTTCTTTTTTTTTTTTTAGATTTTATTTATTTATTTGACAGAGACACAGCGAGAGAGGGAACACAAGCAGGGGGAGTGGGGGAGGGAGAAGCAGGCCTCCCACCAAGCAGGGAGCCCGATGCAGGGCTCGATCCCAGGACCCTGGGATCATGACCTGAGCCGAAGGCAGACGCTTAACGACTGAGCCACCCAGGCACCCCTGCCCCTTCTTTTTTAAAGCTAAATACTATTCCATGGCATGTATATACCACATCTTCTTTATTTATCCATTGACAGAAGCTTAGGATATTTCCATATCTTGCCTATTGTGAATAATGCTTCATTGAGTATGGGAGTGCAGATTAATGCTTCATTGAGTATGGGAGTGCAGATAATCTCTTCCAGATCCTCATTTCATTCTTATGGATAAATCCATTAATTTTTTGAGGAATCTCCATACTGTTTTGCATAGTGACTACACCATTTTACATTCCAACAACAATGTTCTAATTTCTCCACATCCTTGCCAACACTGATATTTGTTAGTCTGATGGTCACCCTAACAGGTGGGAGGTGATCTCATTATGGTTTTGATTTGCATTTCTCTGATTATTAGTGACATCGAGCATCTTTTCATATACCTGTTGGCTATTTCTTTGGAGAAATGACTATATAAGTCTTTGGCCTATTTTTAAGTTGAGTTTTAGGTTTTTTTGCTGTTGAGTTGTATGAGCTCCTTATATATTTTGGAAGCAAAATTCTTATCTGGCATATGGTTTACAAATATTTTCTCCCATTCTACAGTTTGCCTTTTCACTTTCTTGTTTCTTTTTCCTCACTCTAGTTTTTGCTGTTGTTATTTTTTGTTTGCTTGTTTGTTTTAGGGCAACATAAAAGGAGATATAACATGCTCAGCAAATTTTAGCTGGTAATTTTCACATTTTTATTCAATAAAAGCTGATGTTTATAATGATGTTTTAGAAATTCCAAGATGCCGGTATTATTGTTGAAGAAAGATAAAATTCATGCTAGTTTTTTTCATATATATATATTCTATATATTTCATTTATTTTTACCTATATTTTATTCTAAATTTTTCTTGTGCTCTTAACTGTGTGCTCAGTGCTTTACATGCATTATGTCATTGAATTCTAACATCACGTGAGGTATGTATTATTCCATCTTACAGATGAGAAAAGCTCAGGGAGACTGCGTAACTCACCCAAGATCATACAGCAGGTGGCAGAGTTGGAACTGAGGTCTACTTGTATCCAAAGGCCTCGTAATTCTGTTCTGCCACACTACCTCTACATCTTTGAAAACTGTGGATCTGAATGTCATATACATAAATGCAATCGTATGTATATGTGCACACCTACCCACAATGTTAACTAGAATAGTACTCAGCCATTCCGGGTAGCTCTTTGTTGTAGATAGATAGATAGAGGGTTTAAACCCCCACAGTGTAACATTATACTCCTTTTTTCACTTTGAAAATCTTTGGCCAGCACTGCCAACAGGTAACCAGTTTGATTTATATGAATTTTATCTCATCTCAGATTTGCCTGTTTGGGGATGGAAGTGACGAAATGAGGCAGAAGAGTGAGTTGATGGAAAAGGCATTGTATAATATTCACTACGTGCTTTCTGTACCAAGCAAAGAGCTTTGTAGTTGTGGTGTGTAGTGGAAGCCCATCTGTACCATATCAGAGTCTACTTTACTTGGGGAAAACCCAATGCATGCGGTTTTCATGAGACTAGACTCCTTCCTCCTCCCTGCCTGGCAAGGAATGGTCATTTGATCAGTACGTAGGCAGAGAACTCCATTTCCTTGGCCAAAGGGATTGGATCAGAAATGGGCATATGACCCAGTTTGTGTTATTTTAACCTCTTCGTGAGATTTTTGCTGTGACTATCAAGAGTCTTCTTTTTTTACCTAGGAAAATAGTTGTGAGGGTAAAGATTAGTGGCTATCTGAGCCACCATGTGTAGGCTACACCGTAGTCTAGGAATGAACTTGAGAAAAGCAGAGCCAAAAGTCTGAGAGAAATATTGGAATTCCTGATGACATCAGTTGAACCCTTTGATTCAGCTGTGCTCGAAGCCAGCTTCATAGCCTTGAACTTTCCAATGACATGAGCCTCCTTGGAGCAATGGCATATTCAGGGCTGGAATTGTGAGGTGTGCATAGGTCCCAGAAAGTAAGGAAGTGATAAAAAATAACGGGGCATGTCAGAAGGACACAGGAACCAATGTGAAGACTCTCCTAAGAGCCACATCTGGGACAATTTTAGCATAATAATAATAACAGAATATTTGATATGTAATAAGTATGTGAGTCCATACCGAATAAACAAATAAATCAGGGAAATGGGACAGCTTTTCCTTAACAGTAGAATTCTAGTTGATAAGTGTAAGATGCATGGTGGAAACAGAAGCTTACCATTTGCCAAACACCACAGTAATAATTGTTGCAGGCAATAATCATTGGTGGATGCTAAAATGAGTGAATGAAAGTATGATGAGAAAAGCCTATTTGCACCATCCCAAGATATCACCTTACAAAATACTTGTTTACAAAGGAGAAACTAGTAACTGCAGTGGAGAAACCTTGTAGATACTACCTTGACCAAGTAATCAAAGTTAATATCACAGCAATGAGACATTGACATGTGGCTTCTGATATTATGCCCTAAGAAGGACACAATGTCACTTCTGTGGTATTCTTATCAAAAATGCATAACCTGAATCTAAATCTTGAGAAAATCTGAGACAAACTCAAGTTGAGGGACTTATTTTATTTTATTTATTTAAAGATTTTATTTATTCATTTGATAGAGAGAGACACAGCGAGAGAGGGAACACAAGCAGGGGGAGTGGGAGAAGGAGAAGCAGGCTCCCTGCCAAGCAGGGAGCCCGATGTGGGGCTCAATCCCAGGACCCTGGGATCATGACCTGAGCCGAAGGCAGAAACTTAACGACTGAGCCACCCAGGTGCCCCGAGGGACTTGTTTTAAATAACTGGCTAGTATTCTTCAAACTTGTCAAAGTCAAGAAGGGTAAAGAAGACTGAGGAACTTTCCCAGATTGGTAGAGACCAAGGAGATATGAAGCCTCAAAGCAACATGGGATCCTGGACCAGAAAAAGACAATTGTCAAAATTTGATTCAGGTTTGTAGATTAAGGTATTTTTATCAATATTAATTTTCTGGTTTTAGTGGTTTATGGCAGGGGCGCCTGGGTGGCTCAGTCTGTTAAGTGTCTGCCTTCAACTCAGGTCATGATCTCCAGGTCCTGGGATCGAGTCCTGCATCGGGCTCCCTGCTCAGCGGGGAGTCTGCTTCTCCCTCTCCCTCTAACCCCCCCAACCCTGCTCATGCATGCTCTCTCTTAAATAAATAAATAAAATCCTAAAAAAAAAAAGAGTTTATGGTAGTTAATTTGTTTATATTTTGGGGAAGCTGGGTGAAGGGTATATGGAAATTGAGTAGTGTTTTTGTAATTCTTTTGGAAATCTAAAATTATTCTAAATAAAATTATTTCCCCTCTTGTTGTCATTTTAAGTTATTTTATGTTAGGTTTCTCTCATCTGAAACCAAAAATGCTGTAATTTAATAAAGTATACTTATTTTGTTGAATTTTCACAACAGCCCCATAAAGCTTTAGGTAGTTTAAATAATTTTCACATAGTAAATGACAGAGCCAGGATTTGAATCTACATTTGCTTGACTTCAAAATTTTATGCATATTATAAAAATAAGCAACTGGATAAGCAGTCCAGCTTATGTTAAAATTTACTGTATTTTCAAAAACTCTACCTTGTTCCAGAGAAGACTTGAAGCAGAATACTTGAGATTTGAGTACAGGTTAGGAGAAATATTGGCAAAATATTAGAAAATATTTTAGTGTTTGTGTTTTATAAGCATACAGTAAAACTCTAATTATGTGGTACAGGAAGGCATACCAATTAGCCTCAGTATGGACTTCCTCTGAAAATAATTAACATTTGACAGACAGTATGATCTAATGAACCAGATGACTGAGGCATTTTTCCAATGGGATACATACCTGGTTTAAGCCTTTGATGAACTGTTGTTTTAGATGGGAGTAGTTTAAATTTAAGAAAAAGCAAACAGTAGGGCATGTTAAAGTATCTATTAACTAAACACCCTGAAAGGGTATAAAATGCCTCCAGCTGCCAAAAAACAATTAGGCTGCAAATATGCCTTTGGTTACCTAACTACACATTCCCTAAACATTTAATTCTAATTAATTTTCTTCATTACACAACAATGCCTCTCCTAATTACACTAGAGAAATTCTATAAACCTACTAGCTATTCGAAGTCTTTATTGCACAAATTATTCTGGTAGGCCCCTATTAGAAGCAAATCCTCACTCTTTAATTTATACATACCTCATCTCAGCGGACATGGGCTACTTAGTAAACCCTTGACAGCCCAGCAAACTAATCCTGATGTGACCATTTTCCAAATTACGAATTTTGGCATGATGGAATACCAAGGCTGAATAATTTAAAACATACCAAGGTAAAGGAAAGAAATGTACAAACACAAGGACCGTGTAGCATCCGAATTCATACACATGTTGCCAAAGTTTGTGATCCCTGGATCAGCAAGAGAGGCTGACTCTGAGGAGAAAAAAAATGCCTTTGCTTTCAGTGTACTCGTAAGTACAAAGGGTAGGCAGTGGCGGTCCTCAGGCACCAGAAACAATACAGCGAGTACAGTCAGTATAAAGAACTAAATGGGTCATTGGATCATAGACTTTTAAGGGTAGGAAAAGACCCCGAACCCCTCACCTCATAAACGAGGACATCAAGGTCCATTAAAGTGACTTGGGCTGGTGCCACTCTCCAAGGTCCTGGCAGAGCTGGCTACACAACACAGTGTCACCCTAGAGAGGGTTAGTACACTTGATTGGAGCCTATTAGCTGTTTGAAAGTTGGGGCAAAGCAGAGTTTGATTCCTACACAGCTATTTTTGGCTTCCTTTCCCAGCCACATAAAAACTGGTGAACTTAATTATCAAGGCTTTGGAGGATGACATGTAAGCCAATCAGTACACATGCATCTTCAGTATTCAAAACTCAAAGCCAATGGATGGTGATTTAGCAGCTCCGCTTTCTATGCCTGGAGTGTGGTGATTAATCGACCATCTCAGCCCAGGCCTAGGGACATGCTTCTGACTTTTTTTTTGGTACATACGAATTTTCTCTCATGACATTAGATGAAAAGTTACCTAGAGTTTTGCTAGCATCAACATCACTTGGGAGATTATTAGTTCCCAAACCTATAGGAACAGAATTTGCATTTTAATAAGATCCCCAGATAATTCATGTGCTCACTGAAGTTTGAACAGCACGGGTCTAGAGCAGTAATCCTCAAATGTTAGCATGCCTCCACTCATCCGGAGGGTACCCCACCCCCAGAATTTCTGAAGCCTAGAATTGGCATCTCTAACAAGGTTATCAGGAGACTTCTGAGACAAAAGCTTGGATTCTGGCATAGACTCTCTGCTTTGCCAGATCTTTGGGGGTTTTGGAGATTCAGTTGCTGGAGTTTTTGGTAACCAAGGGCTCTTTATTGTTCACGAAGTGTGGATTTGTGCAGTCCTTTTGGTGACTGGAAATTCTACACATTTGAAGATATCAGTAAGTCAGTGGCTTCAGAGGTAGGTTGTTAATGCAGATTGCTGATCCCCACCGCCAACCCCTCCCCCACCCCCCCAAATTAGTGGGTCCTGGATGAGATCCAGAAATATGCATTTTTAATAAACAACCACCTGATTCTGAGACAGGTGGTCAAACAACATACTCCGAGAAACACTGATTTAAATGCTGAACATCTTAAGGAAAAAGCAGGATTTGTGCCCTCACAGCAGCAGGATTTCAACATTCTCCCAGTGCAGGCAGCAAGTATTTCTCATAATTTAGAAATTGAAGCAGTTCCAGGAAGTCAGTCCACTGAGCCTTTCCCTCATGGAAGCCCCGATAGAACTTGCTCACTCCTCCTTCCTTAATTATGTCTGGCCAGAAGTGAGCACTCCAGCCGCTGTGTTCTTTAATCTACTTAGCCATTTTATAACTGCAATTAATCAGGTGCAGCCATCCATCTGGTTAATATGAGGACAACTTGTTAATTTGTGAATGAAGATAAAGGTCTAAAGACAACAAACAAACTAACAAGGAGCTCTAGAAGGTAACATTTACCCCAATCCCTGCAAAGCAGGGTGAAGGAACAGAGGAATTCACTTGTTACAATAAAATAAGGAAACGCTTTTTGGTGGAGGGAAGTGAATATAGAATTTAGGCACCTCTGGGTATCCATGTGGCTTGTCCCCAGGTCATCTCTGAACTTAGAATCTTTAGCTGTAATATAGGAAAATAATAGGACTTAATCTTCATCTCAGGGAAGTGAGGAGACTCCACTGAGATCAAGAGAGACAAAACACTTTGTAAAATGCAGCAGAAATATTTTTGGTTGTTTCTGTGTTTTTCTTTTACTTGTTTCATAGATATACAGGGGGATCTCTTTTCATGGGCATCTGACACTTCCTGAGTTTTCTAGCAAGGAGATTGTACACGTTGATCACATGGTAGCTTTGCTATTTTATAGTCTTCAAGTTTTTTTTGTTTGTTAGTTTAGTTTTTTGGTTTCTAAAATCCACAGAACAGATTCCCTAATCCTTTCCAACGCCAGTCTTAAACTTAAATGTACATTTCAGTATGTTATGGACTGAAGGTGTCCTCTTCAAATCCACTTGTTGAAACCTTAACACCCCGTGTGATGGAATTGGAGGTGGGCCTTTGAGAGGTAATTAGATTAAGATTATATTTTGAGGGTGGGACCCTGGTAATGGGAATAGTGCCTTTATAAGAAGAGGAAGAGAGAGAGAGCACCTAGGAAAGGCCATGTGAGCACACAGCAAGGAGACACATTTCTTCAAACCTGGAAGAGTGTCCTCACCAAGAACTGAATCTGCCAGCACCTTGATATTGGACATCACAGCCTCCAGAACTGTGAGAAATAAATATTTGTTGTTTAAGCACCCCCCCCCATTCCCTTCAGTTTATGGTATTTTGTTATAGCAGCCTGAGCTGACTCAGATGGGGCTCCCTGCCACTGGGCCCAATTCAGTAGGTTTGGGAGGAGCCTGGGAATTTGCATTTTTGGGGGGGATTTTTTTTTTTTTAAGATTTTATTTATTTATTTGAGATAGAGTGAGATAGGGCACAAGCAGGAGAGGGAGAAGCAGGCTCTCCACTGAGCAGGGAGCCCAATGTGGGGGCTCAATCCCAGGACCCTGAGATCATGACCTGAGCTGAAAGCAGATGCTTAACCAATTGAGCCACCCAGGCGCCCCAAGAGAATTTGCATTTTTGACAAGATCACTTTCCTTTTTAATTCTGCGGGGTTATGGACTGCATTTTAAGCACCACTGCATTAAAACAAAATTTCCTCTGATTACAAAATGTAAGCTTTCTTTACTTTTAAAAAGTTAATGTTCTCTACCTCATATTCCTACTCCTGGTCTCCAATTTAAAAGGAAGCATACTCCAGATTTAGAACTAAATGAGGTATAGAGAAAATATACACCTAATGACCTTGCATGCACTTTTGTCAACACTGCACTAAGCACAATTTCTTCTTTTCCATGTCATTAAGAAATATTTTGAAAGCCTTTCAACTACCCTAGGAGTTTACAATCAAGTTGGGAAGACCAAATATACCCTGCAAAACACTTTGCGAATAATTACTGAGCAAAATAAACTATAAATGCAGAACAACATTGCCTAAAGTCCCCAGGTGAGAGCACTGTCACATTCCTAAAAGGAGAAATTGAGATCTAAATCCCAAGTGCTCAGAAAATCTACTTTATCACTTCAACTTGTTTACAGCTAGCTAGAGGCAAACCTCTAGACTACAGTTCAATCACAGATGGCGTAAAACTTTGAAGTGCTTCCAGTGGCCTAACGGTCTGCCCCATGTCATTAGATAAAGTCTGAGAGCAGTCTCTCTGAGTGTGATCTATGGGCCACCTGCAGCAGGATTGCCTTAGAAATCTATTCAGTGTACTCATTAAAAATGACCTCCCCCAAAAAACCTTGAAAGCCAGGTTGTGGAAACTTGTCATTTACCTAGCTCCCCAGATAACTCTTATGTTTAGTTTGAGAGGACATCCTCCAGGAACTTCTCCCCGACCCCACCCAGTGCATCTGACTTCTGGGATTACCACTTTGTTCTTGAGACAATGCTACTCGGCAGGCATTGTTAAACCTGCAGCTGTCAGGAGGTGTTGAGTTTTCAGTTTCAGTCTGGGTAGATTCAGATAGGACAGGAGCCTTCCCTTTGCACTCGCAAGCACAGAGATCTGTGATGGAAAAATGGGGAGGTGAAACTCTGTGCTGTGAATTGTGTAAGACTGTTGAATCACAGACCTGTACCTCTGAAAAAAATAATACATTATATGTTAAAAAAAAAAAAGATAGTAGGAAGGGAGAAAGGAAGGGGGGGAAGATCGGTGGGGGAGACGAACCATGAGAGACTATGGACTGTGAGAAACAAACTGAGGGTTCTAGAGGGGAGGAGGGTGGGAGGATGGGTTAGCCTGATGATGGGTATTAAAGAGGGCACGTATTGCATGGAGCACTGGGTGTTATACGCACACAATGAATCATGGAACACTACATCAAAAACTAATGATGTATGGTGATTAACATAACATAATAATAATAATAATAAAAAAAGGAAATCCAAAGAAAGAAAAAAGGATCAGGGTCTGAGGATAGTTTCAAGAGCTCTGTCGCTGTTGGGCGGGTCCCAGGGAGTTTGACTGATTAGGTTGAGACTGTAGTGTGAACCCTGAAGGGTGGTGTTTGTTTGTTGTGAGCAAGTGCCTGATTTCAGCTTTGATTGCCCAGGCATCCATTTCAAAGTGGCGTCCACTTCAAAAATGACTATTTCTCATAAACACACGCCAGCTACATGATTCAATAAAAATCCAGGCCACCTCCCCGCACCGATGCTCCTTGGTTTTAGAGATCTTGGTTGATTTTGGTGACTGACCATTTGGGCCACTTGTCTTTTCCCTTCCCTGCACTTTAAATTCCCCCTGTTATGTTTTAAATTCTCCAATAAAGAGAGAGCCCTTGAAACCCTAGGCCCCCACCTTCAACCCCGATAAAAACAGAATGTTTGGCACTCTCCTGTGCTCACTCTCCCTCCCTCTCCGACTTCTACTCCTCCCTGAGACCTCGCTGTGTGGCCCCAGGCGTGCTGTGTAATTTCTAGGTCTTGTAAATAATAAACCTTTATTTTTTCCAAAGTTTCCGGGTGGTTGTTGCTGAAGGGCGTCTTGCTATCATAATAAGAACCACAAGGGTCAGTCCAGTGGTAACATTGGTTTGGAAAGGAGTCTGTGGGAAGCTCACTGGAGTCCAGGTGAGTGCCCCCAGGCATTTCTAGCATTACTATCGATAAGCTGAGACCGGCACAAAACAGAGGTAGACTTATTTTTGTTTGTTTTCTTAAAAAGTCCTATTTCTAAAAAGAAAATTTCTTTCATTTACCCATGCTGTATCCAAAGGGTAGATGACAGGAATATGAGGGCAGTAAATTTAGTCCTGTGATCTATTTATGAGCTTCAGGCTGAGGCAAAGTCTTTCTTCTTGAAAGCCACTGAGCAATTTTTCTTTCTTTCTTTCTTTTTTTTTTTTGAGCAATTTCTAATTATGAATGAATACATATCCATTGTGGACACCTGTAAAAGCAGCAATAAATGCAAAGAAATCTAATCCTACCAAAATAATCTAATGATTGCTGAGTGTATAGTGGTGTGGGAATTCAGATTATTAATAAATGGAGCCACGCTATGCATTTGCTACATGCTATCTTCCCCTAATATAAATACTGCCACTGTTTTTCTCCTTTAAAATATATTCTGTGCTCTGATTTTTAAAATGGCTACATAGTTCCCCATTGTATTGATATTATGGTTTATATACGTAGTCATTGATTATGGAATGCACTGTCCTTTGATAGTTCCCAACAAGATCTCCCTGTTTTATACCAGATGGCTTCTCCAGCTCTTGCCTAATGATCAAGGGGTAATGTTCTGATTATAGTAGTTGTTCCATTTTTCTCCCTTTAGATCACTTACGTTCTCATTTCATCCTTCGGGGCTTTCTGAAAGCAACTACAGCAGTCTCAACCCCTTGTATTTCATTCATTCATTTATTTATTCATCAAATATTGAGGAAATGGAGGTGACAGATACAAACCCTGCCTTTCATGGCTTTGATTCTGGTTTGAGCTCCAGAGCAATATACTAGTAAAAAAAAATATAATGCCAAGTAGTGAGAAGAATCACTTAAGTAGGTCTAGATTTATCGCTCTTAATTGGAAGGACATCTGTTACACTACAAACATTACTGTCAGCAAATCAGCGTCAAGGGGAGGAGATCAAGGGGAGGAGATCAAGGACCCCCTCTCCTCCAATATATGAGCACTTCTTGCTCTGTCACTGATTGTCTTCCTGGTTCCCCATTTTATGTACCATATAAAGGCATGATCCGATTATTAGCTCAATGGATGACAATTTTTTAAATTAGATGCCGAACACCAGGCCTCCTTTCTGAAGTAGATCATTTTATTTATAATGGTCTTGCCTTTGGCTTGCTGCTTACTGTTTTTGTGGTTTTTCTTTTGTTGTTGCTTCTTTCTTTCTTTCTTTTTTTCTTTCTATCAATGAAGGATTTAGACTGGATGGACAGTGTTGGGAGTCTTGTTTCTCTTTTAAAGTTGAACAGAATGCTATTTATTGCGTATTTCTGGGGTCAAGCAAACCAATAAAGGAGGCCAACAAAAGCATGTCCTTCAGAAGTCACCAGCTCACTGAACATGTACTGTGGCAAAAGCTGGACTTTTGTATCTTAAGAAAAAGGGATGGATCCCAATACTATCTGACTTCTCTGTCAGACTGCAGATGAAGAGAAACCAGTCCAAAAAGTTATGTTTCCTCACTGAACTTTCAGATGTCTGCTCATAGATGAGCTTCTAATTAACCAAAATCTGGCTCCCATGAGGTCACTAAAAATCTGACACTTTTTCAGAAGTAAATTTTAGAGTAACCCTCTGATCATTTTAGAGAGCATTGAAGCATAAAAGCATTTTGCTTTCCAATGGAAGTTCTTTTCTGTTCGTGTCAAAGATAAAATCTCCATGATCCCTTCTTGTTTCTAAGCATCACGGCTAAACAACTTAAAGAAATTTCCCATCCTTTTTCTCTAATTTGAACCTAAGGAGGCTTGAAGGGAGCAATAATGATATCTAGGATGGCTTCGTGTAGACCTCGATGGTTTTTGTGTATTTTCATTATGCATTTATTTGGTAATCAGAGGAAGTTATTTTGCTTCTTATATATCCAATTCCTCAAACAGAGTAAAGTCAGAATAAAGTGAACCATCAAGTGTTATAAAAGATTCACATTAGAGGAAAATATCCTTTTAGCTTTATTTTTATGGGAAGGGAATTAAGAAGTGCATGCTCAACATTTGTTAAGTCTGACTATTGTAGAATCTATTTCCTTACTACGTAATGGTGAAATTTTTGTGGGTTAAAAAGAAAGGATGATACGTTAGTTGGCTTGGGCTGCCATAATAAGGTATCACAGCCTGGGGTGGCTTAAACAACAGACATTCATTTTCTCACAGTTCTGGAGGCTGGAAGTCCCGGATCTCAAGGTGCTGTCACTATGGGTTTCCGTTAAGAGCTTCCTCCAAGCGGGCAGACGGCACCTTCTCGCAGAGTGCCTACAAGGCCTTTTCTCTGCGCATGCTGGGAGAGAGTGCTCTGGTTTCTTTTCCTCTTTCGATAAGGACCCGTCCAACTGGATTAGGACCCCACCCTTGTGACCTTATTAACTTTAATTATCTTGAAGGCCCTATCTTCAAAAATAGTCACATTACGGGTTAGGGTTTCACCATGAGTTTTGAGGGACACAATTCAGTCTGTAACAGATGGAATAATTCTGAGGGACTTTTGTGTGGGATCTTTCTGAAAGAGTTCTGCGCAAGTGTGAAAACCCTTGTAACCTCTATCACTGAAGTAGGTAGAGAGGGGAGTGATAATTTGAAATGGGACTTTTTAGTGCTGACAGAGCCTCAGACCTGAGCATGTTGACCCAGAACCCAGGGTTCCCCTTCAGAAGCTCGTTAAAACTTTTCAATCTACCTATGTGAGGGTTTCTAGATTCAAGCCTAGAGAATTTCTACAGGGTGGTGTGATACTTTGGTCTACCAAAAGCTTTCTCAGCTTTCTTTCTTAAATAAGAAACATGTTTGTTTGTTTATTTATTTATAGGAAGAATCACTTATTTTTTTAAAGATTTTATTTATATATTTATTTGAGTGATGGGGAGAGAGAGAGAGCAAGAGGAGGGACAGAGGGAGAGGGAGAGAGAGAATTTCAAGCCGACTCTGTGCGGGGCTCCATCCCAGGACCCTGAGTTCATCACCTGAGCTGAAATCAAGAGTCAGACACTCAACCAACTGGGAAACCCAGGTACCCCAAGAAATATGTTTATTAATAACCAAGTCACCTTTTCCTTTACCTTTAGTGTCAGTCCGCAGCCAAGCTAAACACATGTTTCTGAACTGGATTTAATGCATATCTTAATGACCACTTTTGTCAAGGATTTATGCAGTCTTCCTTGTGCTCTTTGAGAAACTTCAAGTTCATGTAATTTTTTAACCTGCCTCATTCTACTTTATATATGTCAAACCTCTCAGTCTTCAAAAGGGAACAATTGCGCTCTCTTTGGACATAAATGCTCTTGCTGCTGGTGAAATCAGGTCTGTTTGTTCAATTATAGGACTTTCTCTGGATGCCTACAATGGAACATTATGTCTGGTCAGTTAGTGGTCCTTTAACCTTCAGGTAAAAACAGCATGGCCTGGAGAAGAAAATTTATTTTTTCTCCTGATTAAAAAAAAAAGATTATGGATGATCATTATAGAAAACAGGAAGGAGAAGGAAGAGAAGAAGAAGAAGAAGAGGAAGTGCAAACCCCACATACGAGAAAGCAAGCTCATCATTTTACCATGAAGAAATAGTCATTGTTAACTTTTTGGCTTATTTTCACCTGGTCCTTATTTTAATAGTATTGACAGAGTATTTGTCATGTGTTAAATACTTTGCATTCATTGAAAGATAGATCTTGTTATCTTAAACTCATAGAAACTACTATGATGCATACAGATAATGTATTTAGGGTACTCCACATCTACACCCACCCCCATAGATGGATTCCTCTGTGTGGGTTTCTCTGTACCTTATTTTACTCAATATTGCTATTATAGACATTTAATCATGAAAATAAATAATCTTTAAAAATATCTATTTAATACCTCTATTTCAGGCTGCAGATGTAACACGATGTATTTAATCACTTCCCCACTGCTGGCTTTTGAGGTTGTTGCTCGCCTTTTTATGCTGTTGCTTTCAGCATACTTGTTCTGCCAAATCAGAACCAAAATGTCTATATTCTGAAACTTGATTTTACAGTAGGTATCAGGGTCTTTTTTTTTTTTTTTAAACTATCTGGAAATTCTCTCTTATACCTGGTTATAGACAAAAAGATGTTGAAATATGAGCATTTCCAGAGAGGGGGAGGGGCATCAAAATCACTTTAAAGATTGGCAAGCAGGATCTGAAGTCCTCTTAGACCACAGTTCCTTCTATCACTTGACTCCTTCCATCAATTCCATACACATCTGTTTGGGGCGCAGACAGCCCCTCCTGGCGGAGGGCTCACATGGTCTTTTCTCTGTGCATGCGCAGAGGGAGCGCTATGGTTTCATGGCGTGGGTAACTTTATTTTGATAAAATTATAAGCTTCTGAAACACTTGTAAGAATAATAATACAAAGAGCTTCCCTTTTAAAAAGACTATTTTTAAAGAGCAGTTTTAGGTTCACAGCAAAATTGAAGGGAAGGTACAGAGGTTGCTCATACACTCCCTGCTGCACACACTCAGAGCTTCCCCCATTGTTAACATCCCCCACCTCTTCATCCCTCCCTCTCTCTGACCCTGGCAACCGCTGATCTTTTTACTGTCTCCATGGATTTTGCCTTTTGCAGAATTTCATATAGTTGGAATCATGCAAGTCTGATCATTTTTAAGAAGAAGGCACGAAAAGCTGCTGTAAGAGTGAGGGTTGTCAACTGTGAGCTTTGCTGTAAGGGGACTTCACTGGCTATTTCATTAGGATAACCCAATATCAGTATTGTTAGGTATTTCCTCTTTGGCTGGTCAGATTTCCTGCAGAATCTTTTGTTATATCATGCCCAGACGGTACTAATTTGGGTGTCAACATTCTGGGCTCAAGTCGGGGAGGAAGGCTGGGGTCTCAGGTTCTGGGATGTAAACTTTCTCTTAATCCTCCCGTTTTTGGTAGATGCTCCCTGCCTTGGCCTCCATAATATCCTCACTGGCCTTCTGTGCAGAGAAGGGGAGGAAATCTGTGCTTTTAACTGCTCATGAAACAGATGACACCAATTTTCAGGTTTTTAGTCCCATCCTTACTCCACAGTTCCAGAAGTCTCTAATGTGACAAACCGCTGGGCCTTTTGGGTTCTGACATCGAATGAGTTGCTTCTTGGGTCACCCTCCTGACAGATTAGGTTTCTGCTTCCCAGGTCTGCTAGCTAAATCAATGACCACTTAGTCTGTTTTCCAAATCTCCAAATTTTATTTTCATTTTCTCTTCTATTCTTTGTCCTTATGAGTTTATGCCTTTTTCTTTTAAAATCCCTTTAGTATTGGGCGCCTGGGTGGCTCAGTTGGTTAAGCGACTGCCTTCGGCTCAGGTCATGATCCTGGAGTCCTGGGATCGAGTCCCACGTCGGGCTCCCTGCTCACCAGGGAGTCTGCTTCTCTCTCTGACCCTCCCCCCCTCATGCTCTCTATCTCATTCTCTCTCTCTCTCAAATAAATAAATAAAATCTAAAAAAAATAAAAAATAAAAAAAAATCCCTTTAGTATTGATATAGCAAGGTTTTGGGAGGCAGAGGAGATAATGTGTGTATTCTATTTCCTGAATTTTACTGAAAGTTTCCTAACACTTTTTTATATAATAAAACACTTTTTTTGTGTTATGGGTTTTTTTTCTTTATTTTCTTTATTTATTTTTAAGATTTTATTTATTTATTTGAGAGAGAGGATGAGAGGAGAGAGAGAGCACATGAGAGGGGGGAGGGTCAGAGGGAGAAGCAGACTCCCTGCTGAGCAGGGAGCCCGATGCGGGACTCGATCCTGGGACTCCAGGATCATGACCTGAGCCGAAGGCAGTCGCTCAACCAACTGAGCTACCCAGGCGCGCTGGGTTTTTTTCCTTTAAAGATTTTATTTATTTATTTGCCAGAGCGAGAGGGAGAGAGAGTGAGCACATGAGCAGGGGGGAGGGGCAGAGAGGGAGAAGCAGACTCCCCACTGAGCAGGGAGCCTGATGCAGGATTCGATCCCAAGACCTGGAGATCATGACCTGAACAGAAGGCAGAGGCTTAACTGCCTGAGCCACCCAGGTGCCCTTTTTTGTGTTATGGTTTTATTCCTATGTAGGTGAAGCATACTATTGATTATGAAGCCCTCGTAGTTTGTCCTACTGCACCATTCTTACAATTACAAGTGCTAGAGGGAGACAGAACTCTGTTCAAACAATGGCTCTGCCAGCTACTAGCTTTGTGACCCTGGGAAAGTCGCTTCATTTTGCCAAAGCCTCAATTTCCTCGCTTGTAAAATGAAGATGAAAATGACACTTGCCTCCTATGAGTGTTTTAAGGATTAACCAAGACAGTAGATTTAATGTGTCATCACGGTGCCTGACTCATAGTAGGTGCTCAGGAAATGGCTGCCCTTGGCCTGGTGCTCATCCTTAAATTAGTGTAGTGGAAGTGGCAGAAAACGGTCAAAAGAGCGAAGATATTTCCAGGGATTGAGCCTGTTTCTGAAATACCGGTTTCTGTAAAAGTTAATCTTTAGATCTCAACTGGATGGGCGACTCTTGACATTTGAAGCAGGGAGACCTAATCCACAGGTGAAGGCCATAGCAACCCTCATTCATGCATTCATTCATTCATTCATTCATTCATCAAGGAGTGCTCACTGTGTGGAGCATTTTAAGGTACATATTATTTAGCCTATGAGTTAAGCACTAAATACTTCAGAATGCCTCTCATAAAGCAACATTGTTTCATATTAAGATTTAATAGAATTAACAAAATATCCTTAATAGTATCTAATATTCAGTACCTATTAAAACTGCTTTGATTATCATAATTTCCGTTTTCTAAACATTTGCTCTGTTTATTGATTTGGTTTCCAAATGTGGTCTTTTTATTGTTTTTTCATTCTTAAATCTCAGTTTTCTTTTAGCTCTCTCTCTCCTGCCCCCAAGCACTTCCCTTTTCTTTCCCCCCCCCGTCTTTGCTTGTTGAAGAAAGAAGGTAATGGTTCCATCGAAAGCCCCATATTCTGGATCTGGCCAATGCATCCTCATGGTACAGGTTAACTTGTTTCTCTATCTCCAGTACTCTGTGTTGGGGGAGGTGGAACTAAAGGCAGATTAATTTCCACATCAGTTTATTTTTTATTTCTTTTGGAAGAATATGTTATAGTGGTCCCATGTAATTTATATCTTATCATGTCACATGATACATAATCTTTGGTTGTTTAGTGTTTAGTGATACTAATAAATCAGTGGTTTCAGGTGATGATATTCTCACTCAGGGTAAAGTTTCCCATCAACATTTTATTTAATTGTTTTATCATCTATTATTAACTATTATACATTGAATTGTGTCCTCACAAAAGATATGTTGAAATGCTAACCTCTGGTACCTATGAATGTAATCTCATTTGTGAATAGGATTTTTGCAGATATAATCAAGTTAAGATGAAGTCATTAGGGTGGGCTTAAATCCAGTATGACTGGTGTCCTCCTAAGAAGAGGAAAATGTCATGTAAAGTCAGAGACTTTAACCCCTCAAACAGTGGGGCACCTCTTTCCAGTTGCCCTCACTCAGAGGAAACAAGGATTGATCTGGCCCCCAGTGATGTAGGTGGTGGGTGAGGACGCCCCCGCCTGGATTCTGGGCTGCACACATGAGGAGCCAGCAAGGATGCTTTCTCCCACCATGCTCTCCCCAACATCCTAGGCACATCTTTTTATAATCCGGTTTCTTAGGTATAAGGAGTTGTATTTTTATTTCATTTTCTAAGTCCTAGAACTTAACAGAAAAGCCTTTTTTTTTTTTAAAGATTTTATTTATTTATTTGACAGAGAGGGACACAGCGAGAGAGGGAACACAAGCAGGGGGAGTAGAAGAGGGAGAAGCAGGCTTCCTGTAGAGCAGGGAGCCCGATGCGGGGCTCGATCCCAGGACCCTGGGATCACGACCTGAGCTGAAGGCAGACGCTTAACAACTGAGCCACCCAGGCGCCCCAACAGAAAAACCTTTTAAATATTCTTTTAGGGGTGCCTGGATGGCTCTGGTGGTCTCTGTCAAATAAATAAATAAAATCTCTAAAAATTTTATTTATTTATTGAGAGAGAAAGAGAGAGAGCACAACCAGGGGAGCAGCAGAAGGAGAGGGAGAAGCAGGCTCCCCACTGAGCAGGGAGCCCTATGCGGGGCTCGATCCCAGGACCCTGGGCTTACGACTTGAGCTGAAGGCAGATGCTTAACTGGCTGAACCACCCAGGCACCCCTAAAAAAAAATTCTTTTATTTTATTTTTGGTTAATAGTTTTGTACTTCGTATTTTTAACCAGTCTTTTTCCTAGCTGATCTTCTCCAAAGCATTGCTCTTTCTTACTGACAATAAAAATGGGTTCATGGCTCCAGTTAAAAACAACAACAACAAAAACAAGACAAAGCCTGGAATAATACAGGTGCAAGCCAAGGAATGCACAAGGATTGATGGGGTCGCCACCAGAAATGAGGAAGAGGCCAAGTAGGATTCTATCCAGAGTTGCAAAGGGAGCACGGCCTTGCTGACACCTTCATTTCAGACCACCAGCCTTCAGAACTGTGAGGGAACACATTTCTGTTGTTTTAAGCCACCCAGTCTGTGGACTTCCTTACAGCAGCCCTAGGAAAGTAGCACAATGGCCATTTCCTGGATTTGGTGGTTTCATTGAAAGTTGTGAAATGGTAATATTTGAATTCTGTCACTTCTTCTGTATCTATTAGCTGGAATTATTTCAGTAGAAAAACTTTCTTTCTTTCCCCAAGTCTATTTCATTGCCTTGGAATATATTTACTCTAGAAAGGTATAGTATATGTTGATGTTTTTTCCCATTCATTCATTCATTCATTCAAGTAAGCTTTATGCCCAGGGTAGGGCTTGAACGCATGACCCTGAGACCAAGAGTTGCATGCTGTAGGGGTGCCTTGGGTGGCTCAGTTGGTTAAGAGTCTGACTCTTGATTTCTGCTCAGGTCATGATCTCAGGGTTGTGCGATTGAGCCCCAGGTCAGGCTCTGCACTCAGCATGGAGTCTGCTTGAGATTCTCTCTCTCTCTCTGCTCTGGCCCCCCCACCCCTCTTTCTAAAATAAATAAATAAATCTTTAAAAAAAAAAAAAAGAGTTGCATGCTCTAGTGATTGAGCCAACCAGGCACCCTTGTTCTTTCTGTTTTGATTGTCAAATTTCAAAGTAATGAATTGGCAACACTTAGTGATGTCCAATGAGCTTATTTTTTTCCCATTTTTTCTTTTGAGTATATTATGGACTTATGAACTTATTTAAAAGAGAATGTCATTAATAAATTATTCTGGGCCTCTGGGCTTCTCCCAGTTGTAAATGAAATGTAGGATTGATATCTTGCCCGTGGGTAAAATGTATACTAAGAAAAACGACCTTGTTAGGATGTCTAAGAAAATGCCTTTTGGTGACCCAGTGGGAGTCTATTTAAGTTCCAGTAGGGTCAAAGTTGAGTTTGGCTCAGATAATTCTCTGAAAACCAGTATAATATTAAATGTAATTATATTACTATTTGTTTTCCAGCTTGATAATCTATCTCCTTAGAACTGCCACCATTTTGCTTGGAGACGAATTAAGTTTAGATACACTCTCAGAATTTCTTCCTATCTCAAAACCATTACAAGCTATGAACAGACTCCCTCTTTTTATGGGGCAGATGAAGATGAGAATAAAGAGTAGCAAATGAATGGAGATTTGTGTTTATTCATTTATTTATTTATTTTAAAGATTTTATCCATTTGTTTGACAGAGAGAGACACAGTGAGAGAGGGAACACAAGCAGGGGGCGTGGGAGAGGGAGAAGCAGGCTTCCCGTGGAGCCAGGAGCCCGATGTGGGGCTCGATCCCTGGATCATTACCTGAGTCAAAGGCAGACGCTTAACGACTGAGCCACCCAGGTGCCCCTTGTGTTTTTGAAAATAAAAATCTGGGTTTGAGAATTAGTGTATTTGAGGGAAATACAGATTAATTAAAATTAGAAATGTCCTAAAAAATTCAATTTTATAGTGCTAGCTGTAGTTCACATCTCCCCACAAAATTCAAGCTCCCTCAGTGCAGGACCATGTCTATCGTATCAGTCTATCCTCACTCAGTATGAAGTTTTCACAGAGTAGGTGCTTCACAAATAAATGAATATAATTAGAATTCAGTGCAATTAAAGTTCTTTAAAAGATCAATATACGTTAGACAAATTCAGAGCAATGAACATCATGTGAGAAGATGGATTGGATCCAGTTACCATAAAAATGATACACTAACTGTATACAAAGTGATGCGGAAGTGCACTGATAAAGATGCCCACAATATAAAACAGGTAGGGTATCGCATACTATCCCATTATATAAAGAAAAATGGTAGGTAATATTTCAGTATGAATTGGAAGGAACTGAGAGGAATCTATATGTCTCTAATGGGCTTAGTCCCTCAGGATGCAGTTAAGCAAAAAGAAACCACACAAAATATTTCAACGTAAGAGATTTCACATAGAGACATACTTACAAGGTATCTAGGAGTGAGAAACAAAGGGTGAGGTTGTGTGTTATTGGAATCTCAGAGGGGGGCTCTGGCTTCTGGGAAAGGAGCACCGCTTGCCTTCCACTTGTGCCTTTCAAAAGGGTATTGTCGCTAAGGTGCTAGGAGGGCTGGCGGAAGCTGGAGACGGGGCTAGAAGGAACTGCACCCCAGGGCTCCCGAGGCTGCTGGAGTGACACTGACAGGGCCTGTAAGCCAACAGGAAGTGGGACTTTCCTCTCTCATCCTGCTTCCTAATGCCCCTCTTGTGAGAAATTCAAGGTACAGCGTCCCAAGCAAAGCATCATCACAAAGCAGATTATGGGAAAGTAGATATGGAGCCCGGAGACAAGAACTTAGTAAGTCCTGTGGGGGAGAGAGAATGCAGACGCTTACTCTCACATTTACGTACTTCTGCATTGTCTGAATTGGGTTACAGTGATCAAGCCTTATTATTATTATTTTTTTAAGTTTGTTTGTTTATTTTAAGTAACCTGTACACCCAACATGGGGCTCAAACTCAGGACCCTGAGATCAAGAGTCACATGCTCTTCCGGCTGAGCCTTCCAGGCGTCCCCAAGCCTTATTTTTTATTGAGATATATTTCACATACCCTTTTTAGTATGCAATTAAAGTATACAATTCCATGTTTTTTAGTATATTTACAGAGTCGTGCAGTTATGACCACTAATTCTGCAACCGTTTCTTCAGCTCGGAAAGAAACCTTGTGCCCTTTGGCTATCACCTCCTATCCCACTACATCCCCCACCCTCCCCTCAACCCTAAGGCAACCATAACCCTGCTTTTCATCACTATGGACTTGCCTATTCTGGACATTTCATATAAATGGAATCGTACAGTATGTGGCCTTTTTTTTGTTGTTTGGCTTCTTAGCAAGATGTTTCCAAGATTCATCATGTTATCGCATGTGTCAGCACTGCCTTATTTCTTATAGCTGAATAATATTCCATTACATGGGCATACAACATTTTGCTTCTCCATCCCTCAGTTGATGGATATTTGGGTTTGCTAGTTTTTGGCTACTATGAATATTGCTGTTGTGAACGTTTGTGTACAAGTTTTGTGTGGCTATATGTTTTTAATTCTATTGGGTATAGTGGAAATGCTGCGTCCTATGGAAACTCTATGTTTAACACTTTGAGGAACAATCTATTTTCCATAGCATCTGCACCATTTTATATTCCTACCAGCAATGTATGGAGGTTCCAAGTCTGTACATCCTCACGAAGACTTGTTATTGCGTGTCTTTTTGATCATAGCCATCTTAATGCACATGAAGTGATATCTCATAGTGATTTTTTTCTATAAAGTGAAATTGTACTTATTGACCATTTGTATATATTCTTTGGAGAAATGTCTATTCAAGTCCCTTACCCATTTTTAATTGGATTGTTTGTTTTTTGTTGTTGAGTCATAAGAGTTCTATATATATTCTGGACATTAGACTCTTATCAGACATATGATTTGCAAATATTTTCTCCCTTCTGTAGGTTGCCTTTCTACTTTCTTGAAAATGTGCTTTGATGCAGAAAAGTTTGCAATTCTGATGAAGTCTAATTTATTTCTTTTTACTCATATTTTTGGTGTCATATATCAGAATCCATTGCCTAATCCAAGGTCACAAAGATTTACGTATATTTTCCTCTAAGAATTTTATGCTTTTAATTCTTATATTTAGGTTTTTGATCTATTTTGAGTTAATTTTTACATGTGGATATCCAGTTGTTCCAACATCATTTATTAAAAAGACTATTATTTTCCCCAAATGCATTATCTAACACCCATGTTGAAAACCAGTTGACCATACATATATGTGCTTTTTCTCCTGGACTCTCAATTATTATTATTATTTTTAAAGATTTTATTTATTTTATTTTATTTTTTTAAGATTTTATTTATTTGACAGAGAGAGACACAGCGAGAGAGGGAATACAAGCAGGGGGAGTGGGAGGGGAAGTAGCAGGCTTCCCACTGAGCAGGGAGCCCAATGTGGGGCTCGATCCCAGGACCCTGGGACCATGACCTGAGCCGAAGGCAGACGCTTAACGACTAAGCCACCCAGGCGCCCCAGATTTTATTTATTTATTTTAGAGAGAGAGTACACAGGGGCGAGTTGTGGGGAGGAGCCGAGAGGGAGGGAAGGGGAGTCTGAAGCAGACTCTGCCTTGAACCCTATTTGGGGCTCAGCTGGGGCTCTGGGGGCTCAAGCTCACCACCATGAGATCACGACCTGAGCCTAAACTTAACTGAGCCACCCAGGTGCCCCTCTGGACTCTCAATTCTAGTCTGATGTTGTATATGCCTATTCTTATGTTAGTACCACACAGTCTTAATTACTGTAGGTTTATAGTAAGTTTTGAAATTGAGACCAACAATGGTGGGGTTTTTTTTTTCCCCCAAGATTGTTGGCTATTTGAGGTACTTGCATCTCCATATGGATTCTGGGATCAGCTTGTCACTTCATGCAAAAAAAGCAGCTGGGATTTTGATAAGGATTGCGTTGAATACCATGCTTACTTTTAGCAAAAACATTTCCACTTTGACCAGAAAGTCTGTTTTTCAAGAGGCTAACTCTCTTGGTAATAGGCAGTTAGTGTAAACTGCATTAAGTTAGCTCAGATTAAAATCAAGATTTTTGTCCCTCTTTTGTAGAACAAATCACATTAATAACTTTAAATTTATTTGGGTGAAATAAATATTTGTGTGGTTCGGTGAGGATGAGGACTATATCTAGTTTTGCTGACCACTGTATCCCCAGACTAAGCCCAGAGCCTTGTATTTGGAAGGTGCTCAGAGTTTTTTAAAAATGGAAGCATCTTCTCTAACAGGCGAGGGAACAAAAGCAAAAGGGTATATGGACTTAGGCTGTCCAAGGTGATGCCCAAGGCACTAGGATATGTAAAAAGAACCCATCCTAACCAGACACAAAAGTGCACACTTTGTATTTTTTATATGAAATGTTCAAAAGTCTGGGGGTGGGACTATGGACTGACTGTAAAACAGGCATGAGGTTTCTTTTTAGGTAACGGGAATATTCTAAAATTAGATTAGGGTGATGATTGTCCAACTCTGTAATTTTACTATAATTAATTCCCTCGTACACTTAAAGGTGGTAAATTTTATGGTATGTAAATATCACAATACAACTGAAAAAAAAAAAAAGAAAGAAAGAAAGGATAAAGAAAACCCTAACTAACTCCAGCTTGAGACTGGGGCTTCAGTCAATTTCAATTTTTATTGGGGAAAGTGATAACAGACGAAGTAGGTCAAACGGTGCTCTATTTCACTGGCAGAGGGAAAAAAAAAAGAAAAAGGAAAGAAAAAGTGGAGGTGGCGTGATTGAAAGGAAGAGTGGGTCTGCACAGAGCAGTTGGGACTGCCATTCACAGAAAAGGTAATGAGGGATCAAGGGCCAAGGCTCCTGTCGGGAATTGGTCTATGAAAGGGCCTGGAATACAAAGTAGAGAATGGACACTAGTTTGAAGCGAGACAAGGGACTGGAAGCCTAACCCATCTGCCCAGTTTCTGACAGTGAAGAAACAAAGAAGGTCATGGACTTGCCTTTCTGTGGCACTTGGGGGAACCACACTTGAAACACTGCGGGGCAGGGCTGGTCCCCCTGGTGTGAAAAGACTGTAGCATCAGCCAGAGAAATGTGGCGGTGGGAAAACCTTCTAGTTAGGAGCCATCACTTCGCCGTTCACCCTTGTCAGCCCAGCTGCCGGGATGGCTCAGCAGGGAAGCGAAACGATCGATCGCGGCCCCTGACAGGTTACAAGGGAAGAAGTAAATGTTCGACAAATAGCTGCGGGTCATGTTGGCCAGGCCGTCTGACTCCCAATCCTGCCCTTGATCTTGATGCCGGAGTGCCTGCATCCCTCACAGTCACTAAGTCTAAATCGCATCTGGAGGCTTCCTGGCTTCGATACTTCTGCTCACCCCAAGCTAAAATTCACCTGGCCTTCAAAGCCTGCCTCATTTATTTACGGTGCCAGCTTGCTTATCATTCTTTAGCATGTGTGATGTGCTAAGGACTAGGCTAAGATCTTTCCAGGCATTCACACGTTCTCACACAAACCCAAGAATTAGAAACCGTGATCCTGGGCGCCTGGGTGGCTCAGTCGCTAAGCGTCTGCCTTTGGCTCAGGTCATGATCCCAGGGTCCTGGGATCGAGTCCCGCATCGGGCTCCCTGCTCAGCGGGGGGCCTGCTTCTCCCTTTCCCACTCCCCGTGCTTGTGTTCCTGCTCTCGCTCTCTCTCTGTCAAATAAGTAAATAAAATCTTAAAAAAAAGAAACCGTGATCCTCAGTTTTTTAGATTCGGATATAAACTCAAAGACATGGATTAATTTGCTGAGATCACACAGCTAGTAAGTAGCAGAGGTGGGCCTTGAACTGGGGTGTGTCCGATGCCAAAGCCCATTTTCTCAGACTTGCCTTTTCAAAGTGAATCTTCAATGGGTCATTCTACTTGCAGGTCTGACTAAAGATTAATTTCTTACTTCTGAAGGTGAAATAAATAAAACAGCTAATTCTTCCCCTTTAATTGACTTGGGTCCTCACACAGATCAGCAGACCTGCCTGATATAAATAAAACAAACACCAGCTGTATTGCCCCTGGTCACTAGTTGGGGAGTGAGGGTCCCACTCAGTCTTGCTCCACAGTCTGGGGCAGGGGTGGGATGGGGCCTTTGTCCCCGCAGCCTGCAGCCCTCAGAAGTGCTCTCGTTTCAGTTAGTTAGGACCCGGCATGGCCAGCCGCTCTCAGACAGCAACTCCAACCCTGCCTCCAGGGACAGGGGCCTGGCAGCCATGCTGGGCTCCCCTGGGGAGGGCCTGGAGGGCTCTTTCTTTTTGCAGCCAGTTGGCCTGATTTCAACCCTTACTGGGAACGACCGGCAGGCATGATTGTGCTGGGTCACACAGCTCAAGTAACCTACTCAGCTTTCAGATTATTACGTCAACAATCGCATTCATGAGATTCAAATCTAACACTTGCACCCAAATTCAAACTAGAATATTATGCTGAAAGCCTGCAGCCTTTGACCAGCCTTGAGGAAGAAAGTCTTTTGCATCTTACCCCTCCATGGAGGGATGATAAGGATTAGATAGAAAGCATTATCCCCATTTTGCAGGTAAGAAAGCTGCCTCAGAGGAGTTTCTATCCTGAGTGTGCCTGACACCTTGTTTTATGTCTGTAGATACTCCATTTTAAATATTTGTTCATTGACTGACCAGTCTCCTTGTGGTCAGTGGAGGATAGAAGAAAATACAGGTGGGGTGCCTGGTTGGCTCAATCGTTAAGCGTCTGCCTTCGGCTCAGGTCATGATCCCGGGGTCCTCGGGTTGAGCCTCACATCGGGCTCCCTGCTCGGCAGAAGGCCTGGTTCTCCCTCTCCCACTCCCCCTGCTTGTGTTCCCTCTCTCGCTGTCTCTCTCTCTGTCAAACAAATAAAATCTTAAAAAAAAAAAAACAGGTATTATTTACTTAGTTGCAGGTATAATGTTGTTTCTGTTCTGTCTGGTTCGCATACTGGAGAGTTTTCCTTTCTCTTTGTCTGGGCACTGAATTCCTGCCATCCTGTCCCTACCTGGGAACAGCCTCTGGGATTCCCTTGCCACCGTGGATTTGAAGGGTGTAGCCAGAGCGTGGAGGTACAAACTGATGGTGTGGAGCCAATAAGTGAGTGGGAAGTAAAAGGTCTTTTTCCCTCTTTTGTAGGAACCATGCAGGAAGGCAGTGAGGCGGGAAGCCAGGTATGGACACGGCAGCAGGGGAATGACCAATGTCATCATTAGGTCTGAGAGTTGTGCGTCCTTGGCTATCCAGCTGCTTCCTAATGACATTTTCTCCCCCTCTTGATTTCTTCTCCCTTTCGTAAGAAAGTTCAGTGCAGAATGAAACAGGGTCTGATTTGAATGGAGGTTTTAATATAAGTGATATTTGTGTTCCTTAAAATGAAGGGCTTTTTTTCGTATATTGTCCCATGTTATAAATGATTTACATTTATGAGAAGGACAATTTTTAGTCCTAACCTTTCAGACCTCCTTGGCGATCAGCTGCATTATGTTTTTAGACCACACGAAGGCAGTGTTGTCACATGTAAAAGATGCCTGCCTTCTGTTTTCTGAACAGATGGGCACATTTTTTAGACTTCATTGGATGTGTTTTTCCTTTATTGAAGCACAGGGGAATTTCAAATTTGCAGGTAGAATGGGGGAAGATAGTTAAGATTTTATACCGTATTTTTATCTCTCTGTTTATACTGATAAATGTAGCAAAGGCAGTTGATTTATCCTCCTTTTTGCTGTTTTGAGAGATTGTTGCGCTAACAAGCTGGGGTGGGTGTTCATTACCACCGTGACCCTGGCAGAAGATGTTCTGTTGATTTTGCATTTAATCGGAAATGTCACAAAGATAGTACGGAAGCCCATCCTTCTTCCAAACCCTCGATACCCTCAGATATGACTTAAATCCTACTGTTACTTTCAGGCAATTTTTGCGTTTAGTCTTTCTCCTCAACTATTAAGCAGGCAGAATCTAGCCAGCTTTCTCCGAAGAGGGAACCATGTGACCTTCCTTAACCCCATGATCATGGGAACTCTGAAGTGTCTCTTTCACAGATGAGTCTAGTCCTGCGGGGTTCCGAATGTCCCCTGGCCCCTACGGATGCAGGAGGTCTTAAGTCAGAGCTAATCCGTTGTCTCTTCCTACGGTGGCATAATGCAGAGGTTGCTGCAGAACTTTGGACAGTTCTAGCATCTGTCCTATGAGCACATCTGGTTTGTCAGCCTGTATTGGCTCAGTGTTGAATTTTTAAAAACTGCTAACACTTAAATGCAAAGAGTTCTCTTAAAGATCCAGGTTTCTTGCTTTTCTTGAAACGTTGGACAATTGGTATGACTAGCCTGCCCAGTCTCTGGGTGACAATTGGCCACAGCCACCTTCTTTGTGGCTATATGTAGTCATTACATACCCAGGTCTCCCCTTTTGTTTCCCTGACACTAGGGGAGGTGCTGATTATAACCACGTTTGCACTATTTTTGTTACAACAAAAAAGGAAAATGAGAATTTAATACCCATGTCAGTCTCAGAATAGCGAAATGAAATCTATAATGAAGGAGCCACATGTGTCAAGGAAAATGAGCCTGAATGTAGCCTTCTCAGCTGCAGCATTGCTAGCTCGCTAGCACCTTGCATTTTGCACCTGGGATGGCTGCATCTTGGAAGGGGGGCAGTCCTGGGGCTGACCTGGGATAAAGTACCAGCACTCTGGTGATCTTTTTATCCCTGTGGTTAAATGGGGATAATCTCACTGAACTCTCACAGCAGCCCTGGAAGGTAATCACTACCTTCTCTGGGCACACTGCTTAACACGGTGTGGTTGGCCACCTCCTCACTTTGTCTTACCTTCCTCTTGGGGGCAATGGATTTTCAGGCTGGCACTCCACGGAGCGTCCTAACCCTCATTCTTTGGTAAGTTGCAACTACCACCCAAGTTCACTACCCAGGCCGGCTGGGGGGAAGAAAGGGTTAAGGGAGAAGGGGAGGGGGAGAGGAAAGCCCTTTGGAGGGGGGCTCAGACCTGGATATGGCTAGATGCCCATTCTGGAGCCTCGAGGTGGCAGCTGAGCTCCGTAGGGCTCCAGGAGGATTGGAGGAACAGACACGAAATCCATTCTTGCTCAGCAGACACATTGGCAAAACGCCCAAAGCAAACAGCAGAGGAAGTTTGCTTTAGTGGAGACAAACTCACAACTTTGCTCTTTCAAAGCCTCTGTTTACAAGTCAAAGCCGAGGCTCAGGTGGGCTTTCTATGCACACTCACCTGCGAGGTGCTGCCTGCAGGCTTATAGCTAACAGGAGCCAGGCTGCTGTGGGCTCTGGATGGATAACCAGGTGGGGCAGCTCGGGATGGAAATCTGCTCTCTACCCCTTGGGGAGCCAGGACTGCTCACCCCAGGCCTCCCAGGGTCAAATTTGGGAAAGGAGGAGATGAAAAACAAAAACCACAAAACCCCCCTTAGCCCTGGTGAGTTTTCAAATGGAGCATCACCTGTAGGTTGTGGAGTGAGGTGAGCAGCAAGAAATTGACAGACGCTGGCCTTAGGTAATCGCAGCCCGAACAGAGGTGGGAAATAAATCACGTTGCTGGAAGAATAGAAGCCACAGAAGGTATCTCTAAGGGGTAGTGTTGGTTCCTTTACCTGAATGGTGTCTAATGTTGTAACTGGATTGGGTGTAACTGTTACCTTGAAATAAAACCAACTGTACTAGTGTCTGGAATAAAAATACATTGGCCAAAGGTGGAGTTTAGTGAATATATAAAAACAATATCACAGATCTTACATAACTTACATTCCAATGAAAAATTTCCCATGGGAAGGGAGGCAAAGGTGATGCTCTCTGCTGACTAATAGGAAAATGGAGACCCTGAGGAACCATGGGAACTGTGGAGATTGGGTGAGCGACTGAATTTCTTGCCCTTGAGGGGTTGCTGATGAAGATATCTTGGAGATGGTCTGATCCCATGGTCAAGCCCAAAGGTTCTGGAGGCAGCTACCTCTGGTTCTGAATCCTGGCTGTGATGCTTTTTAGCTGTTGGGCAAGTCACATTCTTTCTTTAAGCCTTGAGTTCCCGTGACTGGAGAGGGGTGGAGAGAGATGGAGCGCAGAACGCAGGGTGACGCAGGGCTGAAGGACAGTGCAGATACTCACACGGAAGTGTCTGTTTTCAAAGCCCTGGCTTTCCAGCTCTCCACCGGATACACTGCCATCACATTAGAAACACATCCCTCCTCCCCACCCCCCACTCTGTCCTCCCCAACATTTCCTCCCAATGTAGATTTTGAGCTCTTAGATCCAGTGCATTCGGTCTTCGTCTTCGGTCTTTCCTACTTACGTTAGGATTCCTCAGTGCAGGAACCTCTCACGTTCTGCTAGTTCCTTTGTAACCTAATCCTAATTTTTTCAAAGTGATTCTTTGACTCTTCCTGGCCATAATTTCTTGTTGATCTTTGCTCCTCTGCATGCCTTTTTTTCTCAGACCATCCCCTCTTTGGGTAATACTCTTCCTTCCCCTGAGAAGCCTATATGGGTGTGGTTCTGTGTCCCTTCATTTCTCTCAACTATTCTTTCCCAGAATGTGCCCTCGAGGGTCAGTGGCCAAATAAATTAGGAAAATGGTTGCTTGTTTCAATGGAGCTTTGTGTTAATGTGCATTATAAATCCCTCAAAAGATGCTATTGCATGTAGGGTTTCTCATACTGTTTAGATCAAGAATTTAAAACTCTCCCTCCTTCTCTCCTTCCTTTCTTTTCTTCTCTGTTCTTTTACTATTTCATGGAGCCAGAATGTCATGGTACATATTTTGGCAGCTACAGCGCTGACTGTTATAGTTGAGGTTATTGAATTCCTAAGTAGGGGGAGCCTAAGGCCAGACTCTGGGACCAATTGTATTCCTAGGTGGGGAATACCAAAGGCATCAATCAATCCCCGCTACTGTTCTGCTGGGAATTCATATTTTGCATCTAGGACTGTGCTCTTACCATCTTACCTTGTAACCAAGTCCCTGTCTTATAAGGCATTCTAGTAAGTGGTCTCCTGTCTGCTATCCCAGTTCCTGTGGCTTTATTTATTTATTTTTGAGAGAGGGAGAGAGAGCTCATGCATACAAGGTAGAGGGTGGGGTGGGGTGGGCGACAGAGGGAGAGGGAGAGAGAGAATCTTAAGCAGGCTCCATGCCTAGCACGGAACCCTGAAGAGGGTCTCGATCTCATGACCCTGAGATCATGACCTGAGCTGAAATCAAGAGTTAGAGTCTTGACTAACCAAATGAGCCACATAGGCACACTTCTTATTTTGATTCCAAAGTCTGGCATCCTACTCTGTCCCCAAACTTGATTCTATATTGCTTGCTCCCCCCCCCCCACACACAACGCCCACTCATATCTATACCTGTTTTCTTTCCATTTGTCTTTCCCTCAGGAACTGTTAGGATACCTTGGTCTTCCTTCTTGGTCCTGTGCCCCTCTAATCTCCCTTGCTCTTTGCCAAGTTTGATAAGATTTAGGTGTTGAAGAGTTCAGGCTCTAGGGTCTGATAAACTGACTTCTGATAATTGTGAACTCTTGGGGGAGTTATTTAACCTTGGGCCTCAGCAAAGCCAGTGTAATTCCCTTACACAGTCCTGTTGTTGAGGATTAAATGAGATAGTCCATGTGAAGTGCTTCTCATACCACCTGGTGTATAGTAAGAGATCAGTAATTATCAGCTATTATATTGTCCAAGTCCCAAGGGCTTCTTTGATCAATTTAGCCCATACTGAGCTCTCTCATCTCCAAATACTTTATAATTAGTGTCACCGACCTAGCACTTGATTTTGTTTGTGACTTAGTGATAGCTACCCACACTAGATTTGGACTTAATTTTTTTTTTAAAAATGGCTAATTTCAAACATGCTGTAAGTAGAATAATAGCATCTTTTTGTAGGATCCTTTTGTACTTGTCACTGAATTGGGTCTTTCGTGATAGTTCTTTCTCCTTCTGTTCTGACATTAAATCTCACATGGCTCCATACACAAGAGATGTTGACATCGGCTGTGACTGAGAACAAGTCACCCCTTGTGCACAAGGAGGGCTGCATAAGGATGTCTCTGCTCAGTCTCTCTTGGAGGACGGGACCCCCAGAAAGTCTCTCTTTTCCCTCTTTTTTATTAAGGGGTGGGGAGATGGAAAAATAGCAACCGACTTCCTAGAGACTATACCTCATTTTCCAGAGGGAAACTATCCTACCTCTCCTCATCAGTTCTTCAACTGAGCCTGGTGCAAAATAACTTTTGAATTGGTGACTTCCCATTTTTTCCTAAAGTTTTATCAGAACAACTGCTTTCTTGTATCAGGTTTGAATCCTAGTTCTCGACCTTTGTGGCTTACAGCAGACTTGAGAAGAACAGATCTCAGAGCTAAATCTCCACAGCAGCCCCCTACCCCCCGCTTTTTTTTTTTTGCACTGGGTGATTGACATCCGGGGACACAGCATATTGACTTCTCTCAAGAGAGAAGATGTTGAACAAAATAAAAACGATGTGCAGGAGGAAACAGGATCCTACATTTATTTTATTTTATATTTTTAAAGATTTTTTATTTATTTGACAGAGAGAGACACAGCGAGAGAGGGAACACAAGCAGGGGGAGTGGGAGAGGGAGAAGCAGGCTTCCCGCGGAGCAGGGAGCCCGATGCGGGGCTCAATCCCAGGACCCCGGGATCATGACCTGAACCGAAGGCAGACGCTTAACGACTGAGCCACCCAGGCGCCCCAAGATCCTACCTTTATTAATGTGGCATCAGACAATGTCCCTGGAAACATGTTTTATGCCACAATTCCTCTTGATGGCACTGGAGCCTTAAATATCAGAACAAGTCTGGTCTTTCTCATTCTAAATCCTATTATCTAGGTTAGCTCATCTGTATTCAAAAGATCAATGTTGCATTATTACAAAGATCCTTTCAAGTGTAAAAAGGATGGCACTTCATTACAGAAAGTAAAAGAAACTAATCAAACTTTCTTGGTGAAATCATTGACTTTTTTAAGTAAAGGGCAAATTTAAGAATTTGAAAGTCCGAGATGCGGGAGAACTCTGGTTTGGGCTCACTCCGGCAGGCATGCATCTGGTTGTAGTGTGTGGGTCTTGGATAACCTCCAAAAGAAAGAGGCTTTCTTGAAAGAGTCTCAGTGCTTGCAGCCATGCTCATTTCTTCGGTCACGGTGTGGTTGTGTGTCTTGGAAAAAATGAGCCTCTGGTGGGAAGACTCAAAGTCACTGTCCCTGGTGTGCCGTATACAGGCAACACTTATATTGACCTGGTTAATAGAAATTATTAGGAAAACACTGGTAAATATTATTTATTCATTGTCTTAACTCTTAACAGACAGCTCTTGTTTCTTATTATCGCCAGTTGGGTGCTGTGGGTTGTGTATTAGCAGGTAGGGTGTTTATTAGGCAGTGCTCTTGGGGTCAACACCTGTGGAAGGGAGGGGAGGGGAAGTAGGAGGGGAGAGGGGGTGGGAGGATCCACACCCAATGCCCAAGACACATACGTAAGGAGGAGGGGCTCTGGAGCATGAGTGGCCTTTAGGTGCTGTCTTTCCTGAGGAGGAGGGAGCCTGCCCTGTGATATAAACAAACAACCTTGGAAAGGTGCTTGATTTTAGCAAGCCTTCTGTCTTTAGTTGGGGCAATCCCCAAAGGGAGATGATAGTTGAGGGCTGTTTGCTGGCAGCACTCCCAGCAGCCCGGGTAAAATTCCTTTTATTTCTGAAAGTTGGATCTGGGCCGCACATCACAGTGTCCACCACTCCTAATGTCTTAAAGGAAAATGTTTATTGAGCACCTTCCGTGTACCAGAGCTGTGCTAGGTCTTGGGACTTGCAGTGATGAATGAGGAACAGTCCTTGCCTTAAGGTATTTCTGATCAGCCTCCTCTGATTTGTTGATCAGTATGACATGGCAGATGTAATTCCAAGTACTCTGCTTGTATTCACTAATTTCACCTGCTAAACCATATGAGCTAGGTAGATTTTACAGATGGGGAAACTGAGGCATGTGGTGGTGCAAGCTTAGGCAGGCTTTCCCCAGAGTCCTGATAGCCTACTACAATACTACTTCCCACATGTGGCCATTTCTGTGAGATCAAAGCCAGTCTTCATCTTTCTGAGCTTGTGTCAGGACTAGCTATAATATTTGCTTACTGAAAGACCCTTAGTGTGGCTGTTACCTTCCAGCAGCACTGCCCATTATCGGGAGCCCCTAGTCACATAAGCCGATTGAGCACTTGGAATGTGGAAAGTCCAAAGTGAGATGCTGTTATATGTAAAATACACACCGGAATTCAGACTTAGGTGGAAAAAGAACGTAAAAAAAAAAAAATCTCATCCGTCCTTTTATACTGACTGCTTGTTGAAATGGTAATATTTTTGATAGGTTGTGTTAAATAATCTAAAAATTAATTTTGCTTGTTCTTATGTTTTTATTTTATTTTATTTTTTTTTAAAGATTTTATTTATTTATTTGAGAGAGAGAGAATGAGAGACAGAGAGCATGAGAAGGAGGAAGGTCAGAGGGAGAAGCAGACTCCCTGCTGAGCAGGGAGCCTGATGCGGGACTCGATCCCGGGACTCCAGGATCATGACCTGAGCCGAAGGCAGTTGCTTAACCAACTGAGCCACCCAGGCGCCCTGTTCTTATGTTTTAATGTAGCTACTACAAATTTTAAAAATTACTGAGTGGCTTGAATTTATGGCTTGCATTTTGTTTTTATTGGACAGAGTTCACTTAGAGTATCTGAGAGTCTTCCTATGGGGATGTATTTTGTGTTTAAATTCAGAGAAAATCCTACTTGGACTGGTATTGGGATCAGGTTCTTTTGATATGCTTCATTTAATTTGTATTTATTAATAGGGATTCTAGCCACCAAACAGCCACTACTTGCTGGTTGTTCATGATTGTTGAAAACTAGTTAGAGGCAGCCTGAGTGAGATGAATTAAAGTTCTATTGTTGTGGGGGAACAAGGTCATCAACTTGAAATTAATCAACGGATTTCAAATCACCAGGAAGGGATATTTTACCCTCAGCTTTACAGTTTCAGCATGTAAATTGCTGTTTAGAGGAGAGTCTGTAAAATCAATTCAGCCTTTCTCCCTTCAGAAATTAAAAGCAATTTATTTTTATTTTTGGCAAATCCTGGGAAACACTTGTACGTCCAACTCCTTCACCCTGACACCACCTGTATTGCATGTTGTTTTGGAATTTTGAGTAGGGAGGTGGGAAATTTGGTTGTCTTGGTGTCCCACAGGATTTGGAGGAGACCCTTCTGATCCCTACTGGGGAGCCCATCTGTCTCCACCTGATACATTTTATTTCAAATGAGTCAGGAACCCCAAAGCTGAACTTGGCCAAAGTAGCACATATCATGTGGACTCCAACCAAAGCCATATAAATCATCCCCAGATCATACCAAACTTGGCCCCCAAACCGGGCACAGATTTTCCAATCTGGTCCTGGAGTTTGCCAGAAGGCAGGAGGACCACAGGGATTGTGGGTTGCAACTGGCTTTTGTCCCAAACTTCTGTGGTTAGTGAAGCTTGTCTGATCTGGGATTGGATATAAACACAGCCCATGGACTCAAAAGACACCAGACCACCTTGAAGGGTCATTTGGTCCAAGCCCCTCCAGAAGACATCCCCACAAATAGCTGTGTATCCAACCACCAACCTTCCCCCTACCGCCCCTCCCCGTGGCCCCAGAAATCAAGAAAGATCCAGAGACGGTTTGTAAATAAATACATTAAGCATTTCAATTTATTGCTCTCTCAGTATTTTTAATATCAGTATGCTGATGATAAGCCTAAATTGGGACCCCAAGTGAATGAACTTTTATATCTTTCTGAATAGATTTGCAGAGGCTGCCTTATTTGGTAGACCAACTCTTGAAAATAGCAACAGTGTATTTTGTTTATCCGATTTCTAGGGAAGGTTCTTTTTAAAGTTTTTACTGTTGTTATTATTATTTTTTTAATGGAGAGGAACAATAATTATTAACTCTAATTATTCTTTGTTCTCCTTGGGTCAACACAATTTATTTTCCAGTTTTCACCGAGGTGGCACTGTGCTATATAGTATTTGTCTGATTTGTGAAGTAACCTATATTTTGGGGAAGAAGATCTAGGAAGGTGGTGAGCATTTTGGTCTTCAACTCTACCCAGGAGCTGCCAAATAACTGCATCTCTGCCTAAAGAGAGCTACCTATCCTCAATCTGTTTTCTTTCCTGGTTTCTCTAACACAACGAATTGACATCCCATTTGATAATCAGGTAAGGGCATTCCTGGAAACAAAGGAACAGGTGTGGCTGGAGCTTCCAAGGAACTTTGCAGTGAAAACAAAGTCACTCCTTTCTGTATGAAGGATTCTTCAATCTACCTGGGCACCTGGCCAGCTGGGTAAGAGTTTAGGATTTATTGGCCGTGTGTTTGGGCAATTTACTCAACCTCTCTGTGCCTCACTTTCTTCATTTGTGAAACAATGATAAGACTTTAACTTACAGAGTGGCATAAAAAATACTGTAAAATGACAGGCGCAGTTTCCGGATTATCAAATGTAGGGAAGAAGTTATCAAACGTAGGAGGCAGCAGTGGTGGTGGAGGATCATCTCTTCTAGTCTCAAAGCCTTTCCACAAAGTTGTTTTTTCAAGTGCTGGAAGAGGTTTCTAGTAGCATTTGGTGCAATGAACATCTTACAAATGCAATACATGTATAATTCCTAAGAAATTTGTTTTGTTGAAGCGTAGTGTAAATTGGAGTCAAGGGCATGAATTTGACTGCCTCCCGAGTCAGTATTTTCAGAGGAGAAATTGAGCACGTCTAGGCTACTTTTAGTTTAGACCCAAACCTGCAAGGTCTGTTGTTAGCTTTCTGAAACACACAGTAGGATCACAGCAACCTGGCCATACTTCTAGTCTTTTATCTTATTTTAGGCTCCTTTTTAACACCCAGCCTGACCAGACATCCCATGTGCCCATTTGAACATGTCCAGAGAAATTGTTTCTGATATCACAATAATTCTGTTTTTATTTTTATTTTTTTTAAGATTTTATTTATTTGACAGAGAGAGACACAGCGAGAGAGGGAACACAAGCAGGGGGAGTGGGAGAGGGAGAAGCAGGCTTCCCGCGGAGCAGGGAGCCCGATGCGGGGCTCGATCCCAGGACCCTGGGATCATGACCTGAGCCGAAGGCAGATGCTTAACGACTGAGCCACCCAGGTGCCCCGATTCTGTTTTTATTCTTGTACCACACTGATTATTGGGACATTCTTCTTTCTAGGAACCTTGATGTTTGCCACTTCCCTGTGACATCTGGTCTTGGTCTTAGATCTGTGCTTTGGAGAACGAAGCCGTTCTCTAGCCTCACATGCCAGAGTTTCAAGTCTTTGTGGGTGGTTATTATACTTTTCTGAAGTATTTCCTTCTCCAGGCTAAATATATGTTGTTCCTTTAGTCATTCCTCCTGTGGCAGGGAATGGCTGGTGAGAGAAGAGCCTCACGTTTCAGTTCTTTACTGTGTAACAAACTTAATGAGGAAACCCAGTTTTTATTATATTAATATATATGATATAATAATATATAAAATGATGATTATATTATTGTTATATCTCAGTCAGTTGGTTCTTGCTTAAATCTCTCAAGTGGTTGCAATCAAATTGTGAGTGGGGTTGGCTAGGCTTGGGCTGACTGTCCAAAATCGATTCATCACTCAACATTTGGCTCTGGTCTGGGATGATTTGAATGGCCAGGGCCTGGAAGAGCTTGAGATTGGCTGGCTTCTTTCTCTCCACAAGGCCATTCCCTTAGGCTAGCTTGGGCTTCCTAACTGTGGTAGCCACAGGGCAGGATGGACATTTTACATGGCAGCTCAGTGCACCAAGATGGAAGAAGTAGAGGCTGCTTGGTGACTTAGTCTGGGTCTAAAAACTGTTGAGAGTCAGCTATGTCCTGTTGATCAAAGAAGTCTCAGAGCCTGCTCAGATGAAAGGAGAGGGACATAGATTTTGCCTCTCAATGGGAGGAGAATCAAAACATTTATGGCCATCTGCCCCTCCACTCAGCTGTCCTGGTGCTGTCACATGTCACCTCTTAAAACAGCTACAGTGTTCAAAACAGGACAAAACAATCTGGCATGCAATCAGGCCACAGGAATTTCTTATTGAGTTGTCTGCCCTCTAGTTCAATGTTGGATAGAACAGTGGTTGGATGGCCTTGGTTAGTTTCTGACTTGAAATGTTTCTGGCTTTTCATCATTAAGTATTCTCTTTGCCATAGGTTTTTGTTTGAAGATACTATTTATCAGTTTAATGTGGTATCTTTTTCTTTCCTTGTTTACTTTATTTTTAATGCCCGAATGTATCTTGAACTTTAGGAGGGCATTTTTCTGCATTAACTGATGATCATAATCCTCTTCTTTAATTATTACTATGATGAATGATAGGTTTCTATAGTTAAAACCACCTTTCACTCTTTTTTATGGCTGAGTAGTATTCTCTTTATAGATATAATACAGTTTGTTTATCCACTTACTTGTTGATAGACATTTGGGTTGTTGCAGTTGGCTACTAAAAAAAACCTTATGAATATCCATGTATAAATCTTTGTATGGACATATATTTTTATTTTTCTTGAGTGAATAACTAGGAATGGAACGGCTGGATCATAAGGGATCTGTTTGCCTTTCTCCCTTCTCCTATCCATGGCTGGATAGGTGAATGTTTAATTACAAAAAAAAAAAAAAACAAAACCAAACTACCAAGCTGTTTTCTAAAGTGGATGTACTATTTTCTATTCCTATCAGCAATCTAAGAGAGTTCCAGTTACTTCACATCCTTGCCTCTAATTGGTATGATTATTTTTGAAATTTTAACCATTCTCATCTATGTATAGTGATAGCTTATTATGGTTTTAATTAGCATTTTCCTGATGAGTAATGATGTTTTCTATCTTTCTTGTGCTTCTCAGCTATTTGTACCTCTTCTTTATAAAGTGTATGTTTAAAGTTTTGGCCTATTTTAAAAATTGGGTTCTTTTCTTATAATTGAGTTGTGGTGTTTCTTATGTATATTCTGGCTACCAAGTCTTTTATCTGATATATGTTTTTGGAATATTCTCTCCTAATATGTGACTTACCTTTTAACTTTTAAAAATGTCTTTGAAAAGCAAAGTTGTCTAATTCTGAAGGCTAATTTATCATTTTTTTTTGTCCTTTTATGACTGGTGTCTTATATGTTCTATCTAAACACTTCTGTCCACCTTATGGTTGTAGAGATTTTCTCTTATTTTCTCCTAGAAGCTTTGTAATTTTAAGTTTTATATATAGGTCTATGATCTGTTTTGAATTACTATTTTTGTATTGTGTGAAGTAGGGAGTTGATGTTACTGGATTTAGTTTGCGAACTCTTTTTTAAAAGTTATTTTTACAACTAAGCTCAGGTGAGTTAGCAGTATTTTTTTTTTCTTCACACACATTCTTTGTTTGTCTTTGAGGTATGGTTGTTCTAGGCTCATAAAATGAATTAGGGAGTTTGCTGCCTTTCTCAATTCTCTGCAATAGTTTGTATGAGATTAGGGTTATTTATTCCTTAAAATTTGGGAGAATCTACCTTTTAAACAGTTTTGGCTTGCTGTTTGTGTGTGTGTGTATAGTGATTTAATTTTTTTTTAAAGATTTTATTTATTTATTTATTCATGAGAGACAGAGAGTGAGAGAGAGAGAGAGAGAGAGAGAGAAAGAGAGGCAGAGAGAGGGGGAGAAGCAGGCTCTCCACGGAGCAGGAAGCCCAAGACGTGGGGCTTGATCCCAGGACCCTGAGATCATGACCTGAGCCGAAGGCAATTGCTTAACTGACTGAGCTGCCCAGGCACCCCTTAATGATTTAATTTTTAAATTGCTATTATTCTATTTATATTTTCTATGGGGTTTTTTTTAGTCATATTTAAGATATATTTTCATAGGGGCTTTTTAAAAATGGTCTGTCTTATTGCTATCAGTTGAGAGCTGATTGAGAGCTATGATCAGATGACCTAATTCTTCTTCCCCTCTATGACGTGTATTGAGTGATACAGTAACATCCTAAAGCAAATGAATAGCATTCTCTTCTGGTGGCATTCCTGATGACAGCAACTCAAATAATTTCATATGTAATCCAGGCAAATGCTGCTTTCTGATGGTCCAGCTTAACTTCAAGATATAATTCAGAACATGTAGCCTAAATATTGGTTCTCAGAATTACTAGGTTCTTTGCAACAAAGTGTGAATTCCTAAACTCTGTCACACATCTACTACCTCTGAATCTCTAAAGATGGGACCCAGGAGCTGAGTTTAAAATCTTTTTTTCACTTTTAACCTATTCATTAAAGTATAATTTACATACCATTCAGTTAATTCCGTGAAAGTGTACATTTCAATGATTTTTTTTAGTCACTTATGCAGTTGCCTTATTATCACCACAATCCAAAGGAAACTGCATTTTTAACAAGGGATTTCCTATGAAATAGTTTGGGCTCTCAAGTTGAGAAACCCTGTTTGACAGGATCAAATGGATTACATGAACTTCACCCAATTTGCTTTGAGCTTTATTGTTGTCACATAGGTCTTTGGGCAGGAGGGAGTTCACCATTGTTCCATAGAACCTTTGCAATGATAGATTTAACAGTTTTGCTTTCAGTATCCTCAGTTGATGATATGAGCCCATAATGCACTACAATTTGGCCGAATTACAGATTTGAATTCTGCTCACTGGATCATTGGCTATAAGACTGAGTCCCTCAGCTAATGTGTGATTCTAGTCAACTCTCTAGCATCCATATCTTAAAACAGCTTTTATGTATTTTTACTTGTAAGCATAATGGCTAGTTGTCTTGGAACTGGTAAATTATGCTCCAAACAAAGCTCTGAGTGTCAATAGTGGAAAGGGAAGGCCTTAGATGTCTTTCATTCCCAGGCATAAAATAAAGATTGTGGATGCATTTAAAATGTGTGTAGGGGCGCCTGGGTGGCTCAGTTGGTTAAGCGTCTGCCTTTGGCTCAGGTCATGATTCCAGGGTCCTGGAATGGAGCCCCACATCAGTCTCCGTGCTCAGTGGGGAGTCTGCTTCTCCCTCTCCCTCTGCACCTCTTCCCTGCCCCTGCTCATGCTCTCTCTCTCTTGCTCACTCTCTCGATCTCTCTCTCTCTCAAATAAATAAAATCTTAAAAGAAAAGTGTGCATGTTGGGCAGGGATGGGATGGGTAATGAAATGTTAAAGCATCTGAATTAGCAATATAGAGATTCAGGAAGTTTGAGGCATTAGAAATGACAAGGTACTTTACAGGGGGTCTTCTCCAGCATTTTTCAAAATACGTAAATCAGCATGTTCCTTGATAGAACAAAAAGAATGGGATTGATGGTTTAAATAACTCACAAACCCCTGAAAGGTTAATCCAACTTATTTCTACAAGATGTTTCAGGCCCATTGTATATTGTGACTCTCTACTAGGGTCATGTGTTTTTTTTTTTTTTTTAAGATTTTATTTATTTATTTGACAGAGAGAGACACAATGAGAGAGGGAACACAAGCAGGGGGAGTGGGAGAGGGAGGAGCAGGCTTCCTGCGGAGCAGGGAGCCCAATGTGGGGCTCGATCCCAGGACCCTGAGATCATGACCTGAGCTAAAGGCGGATGCTTAATGACTGAGACACCCAGGCGCCCCTGGGGTATGTGTTTTAGGTGGAATTTAAATTTTTCCAAAGAGCATCTCTGCAGGAGTGTTGGCTAGTATTTTTCCAGTCTCAGTATCTAATTTATCTTATTTTAATTGCACAATATTGAGAAAATTATAATTCACAAAGATAAGTAGTTGCGAAGGGTGGCAGTTTTTGGAAACAGATTGCTTTGCTGTGTCAAGATACTTGTCAATTAAACTGAGCAAAAAGTGTAAAAGAGGAACAATAGGACATTTTTGCTTCAATTGTCTGTTTTATTTCTGTGCTTAATTGTTTATGTCTTTTGTTTAAATATGTCTCTTTTTTGATCAGTGCCTGATTTGAAGGTATTTTGTACTATGGATTGAGATAGGATCTATATGTTTTTTATCAGTGCTGCTTAAATTGTGTGTAGATGAGCACTGTTTGTTACTGGTCTCAGTCAAGAAAAGAAGAGAAATTGGGAATTAGTATTTAGAAATTTTTACAGCCATTTGTCACTGCTATGGCATCCAATCAAATGATCAGTGGATTCTTTTTGTTAATCAGGGTCTCGTCCAGTTGGGTGATGTCACACACATGTGATGAATCACATATAGTTCAAGCTACTTATTGTCATCAACCTCCAATGAAATGGACATTAATAAACAAAGAAACAAAACCAAACTTGTCCTTTACCATAGATAGGTTGAGAAGTACTGCAGTAGAGGATAATTAAGCTGTTGGTCGTGTGTAATTAGATATGATATATACATATGTATATATATATACTTTTAAAAGGAAGCAATCAGGTTGTTGCTATATCCAAAGTCATTGAAACTCTTATACCACTGAAAATGCTTCTGTATAAAATTTTTTTTTTAAAGATTTTATTTATTTGACAGAGAGACACAGTGAGAGAGGGAACACAAGCAGGGGGAGAGGGAGAAGCAGGCTTCCCTGCTGAGCAGGGAGCCCAATGCAGGGCTCGATCCCAGGACCCTGGGATCATGACCCAAACCAAAGGCAGACGCTTAATGACTGAGCCACCCAGGCATCCCCCATATAAATTTTTGAAACCTTGTTCGGTTTCTAGAATTTTCCATCAGACAAAATCCAATTTTCTCTCTCAGAGCTAGAGCCAGAGGTAGTTTCTTTTCCATTGGGGATTTTCTTATCACAGGACATCAGAAATATCAAGGGGGTTGGTCTATCTCAATTCAATTAGTCTTTCACCCTTTCACCAATTTAAAAATATGGTCCACTGGTATTTTCTTGGTTTATAAATTCTATGCAAATAGAGCTCAAGCCCAATGCTCTTTTGGATTGCTTGCTGCCTCTAGTCCCTGTCTGTATAGAAATTCTGGGATAGTTAGGACCTATAGATTTTGAATTTTAGTGCTCTTCTTTTTCTTTCTCTTTTTGGCTAACACTTTTACAGCTAGCACTGTGATTGGGTCCTTGTAAGATCTCAATACATTTTAACAGTTACTAAAATTATTCTTTGATTACGTATGTGGAGAAAAACAACTCAAGCATTTTTACAAGAATTGTGGAATTGTCTCCTTATCTGGTAATTTTATTTATTTATTTATTTAATTTTTTAAAAAAAGATTTTATTTATTTATTCATGAGAGACAGAGAGAGTGAGATAGAGGCAGAGGGAGAAGCAGGCTTCCAAGGAGCAGGGAGCCCGATGCAGGACTTGATCCCAGGACCCTGGGATCATAACCTAAGCCAAAGGCAGACGCTTAACCACCTGAGCCACCCAGGTGCCCTCCTTACCTGGTAATTTTAGAGGGCAATCAATCACAATGATAATCACTTAGGGAGTATTTGGTGGCTTAGATACAAAATATGCCTGAGTTGTGAAATTGAGCCCCACGGCAGGCTCTGTGCTCAGTGGGGAGTCTGCTTGAGCTTCTCTCCCTCTCCCTCTGTCCCCCCTCCCCCCGTAGGCATACACTATCGCATTCTCTCTCTTTCTCGAATAAATTAATAAAAATATTATGCCTGAATGCTTTATTTTCCTTTTCCTTTCTCAAAATTAACCTCTTTCTAAGCATTTATATGAATGGGATCAAAACTTATGGCTTGTTCTCTAATTTAACTTTTTTCATTTAATGATACAACTTGAGCTTTCCACTTGGTATAGTCAACGTAAGTTCACCTCAATTTTTGGATGGTAGTTGAGCTTTCTGTTTAGAATAGATGTACAGTTGTGGGTTCTCCTACTCTCTCACTGATGGATACTTAAGCTTCCTGGCCAACCTGATTGTCTTCCTGACTATACAGACTAGTCATGTTCTAGAATATTAATGCAGATAAAATGTTTTCACATGCATGCAAATTACCATGTGCTGAAAGGACTAAAGAAAATCAGCTTGGCTCTAAAGGGAAAAAGGCAGCAATTTCAAAGACATTTGAACAACAACTCTAAAATAAAATTAATTAACTTCCCTTTAAACAAGTTCTTTTAAGTTTTCATGGCAATTTGTGCTTGTGAAAAAAATTCTTGGCATGTCTTCTATAGGGAAGACACTTATTCTCTGAAAACCCCGAAGATAGGAGGAAAAGGGATAACTCCAAGTAGAAATAGAAGACTCTGTTAACACTGGACTGAGCCAAAAAATATTTAAGTTGTATGATTGTTAAAAGGCCCTTTGAAGCAACCTGGAACTGCAGCGTTAATTCCATAGTAAAATTTCCCCACAGAGTATTACAAAATAGGCTGGTATGAGACAGTCTCTAGTTTGTTTTCAGGCACATTGTAGGTGCTTAAATGTTTGTGGAATGAATGTGGTTGTGAGAGGAATGACCAAATGCAGACCCAGAAGCAGTGATGTGACTGAGGTCTCGTGGTGGGCCCACCATTGCATGGACCATGAGCCCCCCACTGACTCTCTCTGAAGGCCAGAAAATTAATGCTAAAATTCAACTAATGCCCATGATCTGGAGAGTGGGGAATAGGAAAAGTATTTCAACCAGGCTCTTCAACCCCTCAGGAGCTGGCAGAAGTTGGGAGAGGCTCCCACTGCCGAAGAGACCTCCTAGGGACCATGCATTGACACAGCAATATAATTCATATAAAGTTGAAGGATGATTATTAAAAATGATGATGCTCTTATAAATAATGTTAATCTATTACAGAGATCATTTAAAAAGTAATTGCCATATATTTTGTTTTTAATTTATTTTTAAAATTTATTATTGGAGTAAAATTGACATACAATGTTACATTAGTTTCAGGTGCCATGTTTTTAATTGGAGAAATTACTCTTAAAGAAGTCTGTTGCCACGGATTAGAGCTTCAGTGTTTGACAAACACAGAGAAGGAAAACATAGACCCAAAGACTCCAAAGAATATTTGATCCTACTTCCTTCATACAGATGCGGAAAGATGTGGTTTGTGTCATGTGATAGATAATGATCTCTTTAAATTATCACCTTGGGAACAATGTAATATGATATAATAGATTGACTAGAATATCTGGGGTCTAGTCCTCATTTTTGCTCTTTAACTTTTATGTCTTTTCATGAGAAACTTAGCCTGATTAGGCTTTATCATCAGGAAGTTGGGAATAAAAATACCAGTCCTGCTTATTTTGCAAGGCTGTTGCAAGGATGAAATGAAATAAATGAATGTGAACACATTTTATAAACCACTGTTATACAACTATAAAGTCTCATTACTTGCCGAGATTACAATATCCTCAAATTTTAGTGTGTAGATAAGAGTCATGTGCGGTGCTTGCTAAGAATGCAGTTTCGAGAATGTCACTTCTATTTCCAGCAATACATAAGGCAACAGAGCCCGGAAAACCTTCCCACTACACAACTCCTAGAAATGTTGGATAAAGTATATCCAACATCATTATAAATGCATAACTGAGCATGTGATCAAGAAAGGAAAATTTCTAGGGCCAAAAACTGGAAGGGAAAGAAGTGACTCAAAGAGGTAATTGGGTGCTAAAGGCACAGTTGTCTTGAGGGACAATAATCTATAGTAGTATATTTTAGTCTAGAGGAGGACAGAAGACAAGATCTGAGGCTCGCCCAAGTGTGGAGTGAGAATTGAGACCTCCTGTATATCCATCTCTCCTAAAGAGTGTTTTTCCTCATTAAAAAGGCAGACCAAAAGACCAGTCTACCATTGACAAAGGGAAGGGACAAGGAGTCTAACCCTCCTAGCAGTTTACAAAGACCCCAGTCCTGACACTGACTCTAAGTTCCTGGGTTGGTGGAACCAACACACAAAGGGCAAAAGCCAAAGTATTTTTCCTTGCAGGTATGTCCCCTCTGCCCAAGGGTCTATGGATTCTATAAATAAAGCCCAGGCTAACATTAACTGCAGTTCCCAAATCCTTTTGTAACAAGATCTCGCAGAAATATAGACTCCCAAGGACTTCAGACATTGGATATAAGGTACAGAATGTAGGGGGCGCCTGGGTGGCTCAGATGGTTGGGCGTCTGCCTTCGGCTCGGGTCATGATCTCGGGGTCCTGGGATCGAGTCCCGCATCGGGCTCCCTGCTCCTTGGGAGCCTGCTTCTCCCTCTGCCTTTCTCTCTTGCTCTGTCTCTCATGAATAAAAAAAAAAATCTTAAAAAAAAAATTAAAAAAAAAAGATACAGAATGTATGTATGTCTATAATGTTTGAAAAATGCAGATTCCTGGGTCCCGATGAATCGATAGCTGGGGTGGGCCTAAGGACCTGCACTTGAAGAAGGCATCCTTAAAGTGTAAGATGCCGGTATCTTTCAGAAGATAGCCTCTGGGAAATGTAGCTCTGCCAGTTTCCCAAACTGTATTCCACTGACCACCTCAAATACTAGAAGTATTCATACTTGGCTCCACTTCCATGTTAGTGGGTTAAAAGGAATAAGATTTTTTAAAAAGACTTTATTTATTTGGCAGACAGAGAGAGAGAGAGCACAAGCAGGGGGAGTGGCAGGCAGTGGAACAGGGAGAAGCGGAAGCCAGATGTGGGTCCTGGGGTCATGACCTGCGTCGAAGGCAGATGTTTAACCGACTAAGCCACACAGGTGCCTCAAAAGGAATACCTTTTAATGACAAATTTCTTTTTCTCCTCTGTGGCTAATTAGGCTTTATCAGTTTTCTGATTAAATGGATAATTAGGTAGTCAGAATTTTTCTCCTCTGGCCTGAAAAACAAGCAAACAACAAATAATGATACCGAACTAACATGGAGAGTGAATGGAAGTGACATTCTCTCTCCCTCTTTTGCCGCCTGCTTCCCTAGTGGCCTCCCTGGTGCATTGCTGCTGAGCCCGCCCAGGCTGGAAATGCCCCTCATCTTGTTATAACTTAGGGAGGTTAAAATGGTGCATAGTGGACCACTGAGGCATATGGTGACTTTCTTTACTGTTTGTGTTCCTCCCATATTGAAAAGTTGTAGCTGCTCCAGATGCATTTTGCCCTTCAGTGGAGGGTTGGGGAAGAGATTGAGGAAGGGTTAGGGGAAGGTCTCAAGAGAACAGCCACCAGAAAAATTTTAGTCCTGGCTTTCCATCCTCTTATTCTCCGTCACCTTTTTATCTATTGAACTCAACATGAGAGGGGTTTGCTTTTGAAAGCCCTATGCAGGGACAAGTTGTTTTTCCTATCTTTGAGCTGTTCAGCCATCTGTCCCAATTTCTTCCTGGTTTCCTGTTATTTTCATTCTGCCTTTATAAAGATTAACATGCGGTGCAACCACATATTCTATTAAGCTTGTCTCCTCACTACTTTATCTCATTAACTGCTTGATCACTATGAATAAAAATAATCTGCCATTAAGTCACAACTTCAAACGTCTCTGAGACTTTAGATCAAGCAAACCTTCAACAGCTTAAAAAAAATCTCTTTAAATCCAAGAGGTTCACTTCAAAGGAAAACCTATGGGTGTTCTCAACCCAACTGACAGGTAAATAGTCATTTGTAACTAAAGATATGCAAGTGAGAAAACATGGCTTATGCTGGAGTTTATAGCTTCTCGTAACTTTTTCTCCGGTTAAAAGGACAACTTAAAAAAAAAAAAAAAAAGGACAACTTAGAGCTGCCTGCGAGACAGGTTTGGCTTGGATAACACAACACTGTACACATGGAGATGGGGTAGTATCAGTAAGCAACCGTACAGCTTTCTGTCCTATTTCATACTTTGTATTTCTTTTTTTTTTAAGGTTTTATTTATTTATTTGAGATAGAACGAGAGAGAGAGAGCGGGAGTGCATGAATGCGGGGCGGGGAGTGGGGTGGTGAGGGACAGAGGGGGAGGGAGAAGCAGGCTCCCCGCTGAGCAGGGAGCCCCATACAGGGCTCGATCCCAGGACCCTGGGATCATGACCTGAGCCGAAGGCAGACGCTTAACTGACTGAGCCACCCAGGCACCCCTCATACTTTATATTTCTATTTACAAAATTAATACAAAAAGAAATAAAAGAGAAAACAGGGAAACAAGGAGTCAGGGTTGGTACGGACAAATATCACACAACCAGAGGTAACCACTATTAATAATTTGATAGTCCTTGTAGTTCATGTGTATGCATGTGTGTGTACAGAAAAGTAGGAAGTGCATATGCTTTTATAGACATTCTTTCTTCCACATCCATATACTTTCTTTGTGAAGGATAACTTTGTGTGTGCTCTTTCCTTTGCCTGGCCTGTCCTTCTTTGACCCAAAGAACCCCTCCTCTCCCTTCAGAGCTCCACTCTGTATTATCTTACCCTTGGGAGCCATTTTTGAACTCCCTGACCTATCTATTCCCCCCTGGATGCCTTCTTTGCTTAGTGGTCTTCTTGTGGGTGCTGATTACAGTTGTAATTTTTTATTCCTGTGTGATTTTTTTATTGTTTTTTCTCTTCCGCTTGGCTTTAAGCCTCTCACTTGAATGTCTTTAGTTACAAGTGACTAAATTTACCTGTCAGGTGGGTTGAGAACACCCATAGGTTTTCCTTTGAAGTGAACCTCTTGGATTTAAAGAGATTTTTCTTAAGCTGTTGAAGGTTTGCTTGATCTGAAGCCTCATAAGGGTAGGGGTAGTGTATCCTCAAGGCCCAGCACAGTGCTGGACACACAGTGGGTTTCAAGAACTTTGGTTTGGATGGATGGATGAATGAATGAATGAATGAATGAATGAATGAATGATAAGTTTTCAGATACTCCATACTTCTCCAGCTGTCATTTAACTCTGAGGTTGCTTATTGGCCATTATAAATGGGAAAATAGGCATCATTGTATGAAACAGCCTTGCCCATGCCCTTAGTTATTTCTTTTTTTTTTAAAAAGATTTTATTTATTTATTTGAGAGAAAGAGAGAGTGTATGCAAGTAGGGGGAGGGGAAGAGAGGGAGGGAGAGAGAATTTCAAGCAGACTCCATGCTGAGCACAGAGCCCAATGCAGGACTTGATCCTACCACGCTGAGATTAAGACCCTGAGATACAACCTGAGCTGAAACCAAGAGTCGGATGCTTAACCAACTGAGCTACCCAGGTGCCACTATCCTTAGTTATTTCTTTAAGAAAGAGTCCTAGGAGTAGAATTAAAAGACTACAGAGTATGGGACACTTTAGTGCCTTAGATACCTCCAGAAACATGTCAATTACTACACAGTCTCTACTAGGAGAAAAGAATACCTATTTCCCCATATTGTCATACTTTAATTTTTCTTTTTTCTTTTTTTAAAATTTTATTTATTTATTTGAGATAGAGAATGTGTGCGAGATAGAGCACAAGCAGGGGCTGGGCAGAGGAACAGGGAGAAGCAGACTCCCCACTGAGCAGGGAGCCCGATGCGGGCCTGGATCCCAGGACTCTGGGATCATGACCTGAGCTGAAGGCAGACACTTAACCGACTGAGCCACCCAGGCAGCCCTTTAATTTTTTTTTCTAATTTGTAATTTTTTTTCCTGCAAATTGACTATTCCTAATCTGTCTGTTTTTCTACTTGGATATCTATCTGTCTGTATTTATAACAATCCTGTGAATTAAGATTCTTGGTCATGTATCACATAGTCTGTCTGTTGACTTAAATCTTTTTTTATCTATCAGTTGATGTGTGTGTGTTTATTTGTACAGATGCAAAACTTTCCATCTTTTTCCTTTGTTGCTTTTGTTTTTTTTATCCTTATGAAGCTTTTCCCACACTAAGATTATAGAAATAATAGCTGTGAAAAAAACAAGCTAAGGGTTATATATGAGTATACAGAGGGAGAGGACTGGATTAACCTATAAATGAAGCTGGTGAATTAATCAATTATATGGAAGGGAAAAAGTTAGTCTCATCTAACATCTTACATGAAAGTATTCTCCAGATGGATTCAAATCAAATTTTTATTTTTATTTTTTATTTTTTTAAAGATTTATTTATTTATTTGTCAGAGAGAGAGAGAGAGCACAAGCAGGGGGAGTGGTGGCAGAGGGAGAAGCAGGCTCCCTGCTGAGCAAGGAGCCTGATATGGGACTCAATCCCAGGACCCCGGGATCATGACCTGAGCCGAAGGCAGATGCTCAACCGACTGAGCCACCCAGGCGTCCCCAGATCAAAATTTTAAAAGTATAAAAGAATTGGAAGAAAATATTGGTGAGTACCACTTATCTGTGTTATTTGAGTACTCAAATTTGTCAGAGTGTAAGAATTACTTTGGATGAAAAATAATTTCCCATTGTTAAAAGTTTTGGTTAGAAATTTTGATCAGAGATCTCCCAAGTAGTTCCGTGTTGAGAGGGAGATTCTAACCTTGGTCTCTAAATACCAAGTACCTTTTTTTGAGCTCCACAACAATATTTCTGTTAAATTAAGCCAGGGTAAGTAAATAGTGTGTCAGAGAAAGGCTCTGCCCTCACTTGCAGTTAGAAGGCAGAGTCCTGGCTGTATCTCATTACTCATCACATAGGTCATCTCGGGAGAAGTTTTTCTTAGGCATTCTCTTTATCTGTAAAATGAATAACAAAAATCTCTGTTCTGTCCACTTCACAGAGTTGTTGGGGAGTTCAAATCAGGTACTATAAATGGGCACTATTATTACTGAAGAGTGCTGTATGTAATAATAGCACAGTGTGTTTTATATTGCTGCTCTTTATGTTCCTATCTATCTCTCCTGCAAAACTATTTCTTTAAGAGCAAGTTTGTTCCTTCCTGCACTCTGAAAATGCTTGGCATGATGACTTTTCTTAAAGATCATACTCTGTAATGATGAAGAGCTCGGACTGGGGTCCTACTGAGCTTGGTTTGAATCCAGGTCCTGTTGTTTGTACTGGTGTGACCTTGAGCAAGTTGTGTAATCTCTCTCTGTTTCGGTTTTCCCATCTTTGAAAAGAGGATAAAAATAGTGCCTTCTTGATAAGTCGGCTCCGGGTTATGTCCCTAATCCAAACTATGGTTGTTGAAGCAATAAAGGGAATTAGGTAGCTAATCCATATGTGTATGTGCATGTGTATGTGTAGGTCTCTCTGTCTCTGTATCTATCTAGCTATACTCTCCAGGAGTGGTTAGTTAAGGTATGATCTTGTCACCCTCTTTTGATTTGCTTTTTCTTTTAGCCTCAACTTTTTTTTTTTTTTTTTTTTTTGCAAATAGTATTTGTCCACACAGCAGAGAAGGTGTCATAGCCCCTCATTAACACAAATAAATGTATCAAGTTCTCCAATTTGAAATTTAACAAGTCACAGATTTTTAAAAATCATAATTAAATAGTCTTTTTTTTTTAGAGAGCGTTCACACATACAAGCCATGGAGAGGGGGGAGAGGCAGAGAGAGAATCTTAAGCAGGCTCCATGTCCAGCACAGAGCCCAACACAGGGCCAACATGGGGCTTGATCTCACAACCATGACCTGAGCTGAAATCAAGAATCGAACGTTTAACCAACTGAGCCACCCAGGCCATAAAATAGTCTTAATTGGTTCTACTTTGGTCATATTCTCACCCTCAACTCACCATGTGGTCTGGTGAACAGGTTGCTTTGATTGTTTAGACCTGGTGTCCTTGCCCTATTATGGCTGTGGTCATGTAGGGTTCTAGGACTGTCAGCCCCACTGCCATTATATGATTGGAGAATGGAAGAAGCAGTTCCCCAGAGGAGAGGGGTTGTGTGGGGTGTGTTAAAACACAAAAATAACCCATGTCTACTGGTTTCCTCATAGGACTGTTGTAAGAATTCACTGATAGAAATTTTTTTTACCATTGGTATATAGCAAGTGCTCACATAAAGAAAAAAAAAAGGAAAAATTTAGTTTTTACTAGTATTATTCACTGGAAGGATACTTGTTTCTAGGCATCTTGCAGGTATCAGTCACCTGAACTGTTGTAGTTAAACCGCCTCTGACTAGGTTTAATGCAAACATCTAGGAAAAAGTTGTAGGAGGTCATGTGGTAAGAGGGGAACCGAAAGGCAGCCATCATGACTCTTCACAGAAATGAGCCCAGGGAAGGGCACTGGGGCTTAGAGCAGGGGGAAGAAGCCTGTCTTTTTGATGGGCAGTTCCTCATAATAAATGCTCATTTTCAGTGGTACCTGTAGGAATATACTAACCTTGAGTCTCTACTGCCATTCCCAACCTCTCTTCAGAGTCAAGTAATCAGGCTTAAGCACGATTAAAGTGCCATAAGATTATGGCTCCTCTGGTTTTTTTCCTTTTTATTCCCTTCCTCCTGGTTAGTCTGTTACCACTACATTTTTGCCCTTTTGTCTCCCCAGACTTGGGTTTATCTTAGTTTTGACTTTTTCCTTTAGTCTGACTCTGGTCAGATACAGATAGAGCCCAATATTAATATGTAATGAGAAAAATGGAATTTAGTTTAGCTTCCTTGTATGTATTGCATTGTTGAGACTAAAAAAAAAAAAAAGAAAAGGTTGAACCTTTTGACTTAGAGCCATGGAAACACTCTTCTTATTTAAGCACCATCAACTTAAAGTTGAGGTTTCCAACTGGCATAGATCATCACAGCAAGCAGGCAAATCTTTTGAAATAAACCCAATTTTTTTCTTAAAGACAGACATCAGGAGCACATAAAAAATCATGTGCACCACAATGTATTTCAGGGGTAATTTCCCTTGATTATAAACAACATTTTGATGTACTTGTCTCTATAACATCAATGAGAAAGAGTCCAAGTGAATAAATAGTTCCTGCATTTCATGATGTGATTTTAATTCCTCCACCTTGGCTGCTTAGGGATAACAGCTTAATCTGATATCACTGAAAATAAGAAATATCTATATTTCCATGATCACTGAAAGTTCAAATTGGATTGTAAACTCAGATAGAACTGACCTGAGGCTTATCAGAGCTGAAACAATGGAACTGCGTGAGAACAGAGCAGATTTAATCAGAAGGAAATTCTGCTTCAGAAACAGTCTTTGCCCTACCAAAAGACACGAGTTTAGGAGGAAGGAGGACAGGAGATGAGAAACAGAAAAAAGGAAGCTTTCAAACATTTTTTTAAAAAAATAGCACTTTCTCCACCCCCTGGTAACTTCTCCACTCAGTTAGGTTTAATATGAAGTAATCTTGAATGTTCCTTAGGAAATCTGGTTATGTTCTCGAAGCTGGTGAATAATGGGGATATCTGCCACACTGGAAAATAGTGCCGATCAATAATATTGTATGTTTTTGTTTGCCATGCCTTTTTTTTTTTAATTTTTTATTCTTATGTTAATCCCCATACATTACATCATTAGTTTTAGATGAAGTGTTCCATGATTCATTGTTTGTGCATAACACCCAGTGCTCCATGCAGAATGTGCCCTCCTCAATACCCACCACCAGGCTAACCCATCCTCCCACCCCCCTCCCCTCTAGAACCCTGTTTGTTTTTCAGAGTCCATCGTCTCTCATGGTTCGTCTCCCCCTCCGATTTCCCCCGCTTCATTCTTCCCCTCCCGCTACCTTCTTCTTCTTCTTCTTCTTCTTTTTTTTTTTCTCAACATATATTGCATTATTTGTTTCAGAGGTACAGATCTGAGATTCAACAGTCTTGCACAATTCACAGCGCTTACCAGAGCACATACCCTCCCCAGTGTCTATCACCCAGTCACCCCATCCCTCCCACCCCACCCCCCACTCCAACAACCCTCAGTTTGATTCCTGCGATTAAGAATTCCTCATATCAGTGAGATCATATGATACATGTCTTTCTCTTTTTGACTTATTTCACTCAACATAATACCCTCCAGTTCCATCCACGTCGTTGCAAATGGCAAGATCTCATTCCTTTTGACGGCTGCATAATATTCCTGTGTGTGTGTGTGTTTTGTGTGTGTGTGTGTGTGTATACCACATCTTCTTTATCCATTCATCTGTCGATGGACATCTTGGCTCTTTCCACAGTTTGGCTGTTGTGGACATTGCTGCTATAAACATCGGGGTGCACGTACCCCTTCAGATCCCTACTTTTGTATCTTTGGGGTAAATACCCAGTAGTGCAATTGCTGGATCATAGGGTAGCTCTATTTTCAACTTTTTGAGGAACCTCCATACTGTTTTCCAGAGTGGCTGCACCAGCTTGCATTCCCACCAACAGTGGAGGAGGGTTCCCCTTTCTCCGCATCCCCGCCAACATCTGTCATTTCCTGACTTGTTAATTTTAGCCATTCTGACTGGTGTGAGGTGGTATCTCATTGAGGTTTTGATTTGGATTTCCCTGATGCTGAGCGATATTGAGCACTTTTTCATGTGTCTGTTGGCCATTTGGATGTCTTTTTTGGAAAAATGTCTGTTCATGTCTTCTGCCCATTTCTTGATTGGATTCTTTGTTCTTTGGGTGTTGAGTTTGATGAGTTCTTTATAGATTTTGGATACTAGCCCTTTATCTGATATGTCATTTGCAAATATCTTCTCCCATTCTGTCGGTTGTCTTTTGGTTTTGTTGACTGTTTCCTTTGCTTTGCAAAAGCTTTTTATCTTGATGAAGTCCCAATAGTTCATTTTTGCCCTTGCTTCCCTTGCCTTTGGCGATGTTTCTAGGAAGAAGTTGCTTCGGCTGAGGTCAAAGAGGTTGCTGCCTGTGTTCTCCTTTAGGATTTTGATGGACTCCTGTCTCACATTGAGGTCTTTCAACCATTTGGAGTCTATTTTTGTGTGTGGTGTAAGGAGATGGTCCAGTTTCATTCTTCTGCATGTGGCTATCCAATTTTCCCAACACCATTTGTTGAAGAGACTGTCTTTTTTCCATTGGACATTCTTTCCTGCTTTGTCAAAGATGAGTTGACCATAGAGTTGAGGGTCCATTTCTGGGCTCTCTATTCTGTTCCACTGATCTATGTGTCTGTTTTTGTGCCAGTACCATGCCGTTGCAGCTGACTCGCTTTCCCTTCTCTCTGGAGCTTGGCTGCTTTATTTATAGATGTGATTTTTATCTTCTCTTTTCCTAATGGTGATGTTTGGTGGACCAAGGGAGCAGTTATGGAAGCAACTCTGTAGGGCAAATCACCAAGCCAGTGATACTGTAGTCATTTCCTGAACTCACAACCCATTGGGGGCTCACTGCGTTCCTGAGGCTGAAATGCATGCACTTCACCCCATTCTGATACTATTCAGGGCAGACAGATGTGGGCATCAAAGCTGTTGTTACTGGAAGATTTTTCTGCTCCTGCAGAATGATATACTGTAACTAAAACTTGAATTTTAGCAAGTAGGATAATTGTTACTTCTCTAATGCCTCTGATTAAGGTCAGCAGCAGACATTAGCTAGGAACTAAGATTGCTTTTGTGGGCAAATGACGCAGGGGAAGAAATTAAAAAAAAAAAATGGTTTCTGTCTTGAAAATGGAGGATACCAGAGGGAACTATATGTTATGCACAGATTGTATCAGCTATCTAATACTATGTGACATAATGGCTTCCACAACACCCATTTATTTACTCTTACTTTTGCCATTTGGGTAGGGCTCAGCTGGGCTGGCTCATCTCTGCTTCATGCAGTGTTTGTGGTCAACTGGATGGTTTCCACAACCTCTTTGACATGCCCAGCAGTTGGCTGGGGGGCTTGGTTCTCCTTTGCATGGCTCCTTAGCAAGATATACTGGGCTTCTTCATTGCACTAATAGCTTCCCAACTACATAGCATCAAACTCAACCCCCTTATGAAACATTTCACCTCTTTCTCTGTACCATTTCCTGTGTTTCCTGGGGATGTGTCACAAATGTTCTCAGAAAAGACCCTTCCACTGGAACTGTCCTGCTCAGCCAGCTGCTTCAGTTTTTGCTTGTCCCTCCATGTGTGCATTCCAGCATGGCCCAGTCGCCATTACATCTTTCTCTTACTGCATACCTTCATCCATGCATCGGACCCTCATGGCCCCAGTGGCTCTCTGGGGCAATGTGGGAACACTGCTCCTTTCCCCTCTGGGCTACTATTTTAGAGGGGCCCCAAGCAGGACTCTTTGTCCACCTTTCTCCATCTTCTGTTGTTCTTCCTCTGTTTAAGACATGAATCCAGCATGGGCTTGGCTGGGAATGAATGGATTGGACCACAGCACAATATGGAATTAATCTAATGGCATTTTACTTGATTAAACCTATCATGCCCGGTTCTATCTATTTTTAGGGTAAATTCTCCCAAGACCCTGACTCTCTAGATAGCCATCTTCCTGTCCAGCTAGGACCACCCCCCACCCCATTTCACCCATCATCCCTCTCTTGAACTAGCACCATTGTCAAATGAGGTTTGTCCCATTTTAGAGGTGAAGAAACTAAGTAAAGGAAATGGGAAATTCAACTCCCTTGACTTAGGCAGCCACTGTAGGCTAGGGGGAAAAAAAGCAAGATTCCAGGGCTCTATTTAGTCCATCCCTCAGTTGGCAAATCCTCCTTATCCTGAGAAATCAAAGATATCCTGTGGGGGTAGCAACGAGATACTCCATATGGTGTTCTGCTCTTTCTCACCCTTTTAATTTGGCTCATTGTTCAATCTTAATTTGCAATTGTCACAGCTGCGATTGCATTCCCAATGTTCCACCAACTCCAAAAACCCTTGAATCTGAACCCTCGGTGGTTTTAATTTTATTTTTGTTGAGAAAGGTTATGTTGTCACAATGGGTAAAGCTAGCTCTTCAGTGAGGGAAAACATTTTTTCTGGGAAAAAGATACTTCTAATTTTGTATTAAGCCTCAGAATGGGCTGCAACTGTGGAACCTCAAGTGCAGGGGAGTTGACAACTCAGCCATAATCAAGCTAACTGAATTGGACAGAGCAATGTGAGACATAATTAGCAATTCCGTTCAGCGAGCTGTCTCCTGAAAAACTTAAAATACCTTCCCTGCCTCATGCATATTCAGTGCCTCATTTGCTATTGTTTTTATCCAACAGGTTGAAATTCAGAAGGAAAAAATTCTGAGTTGTCTGCCTCATTTTCATCCCCTGCATTCTCCTCTCTTCTCAGCAGCTCCCCTCACCCCCCTATCCAGTCCCATTTCAATATAGCAGGTCACCCCGGTGCCAACTGCACACTGACAAATACAAAGTACTCTGAGCACACTTTTTTCTCTTGCTAGTAGTACCTTTGCCAACCTTTCCTCTCAATTAGATAAACTGAGCAGGTACGTTTGCCCTGGGGAATTATGACCATTTGGTTGTTATGGTCAGGCTTCTGGTGGGAATTCTGTCTGTCACATGGTTATTGGGTCATGATAGGTTTGCGCTGAATTGGAGATTGACTAATGATCCCATGCTTTTCCTCCTGATCTCTATCCACCTTGATGGGTTAGGCTTTCACTTTCCTTGACATTCCAGGTAGATAGGCTTTTGCCTGTGGATGTTCAGGGAGACCACAGAAGCAAATACATTTCCCTCTGTTCATTGCATCCCTGGTTAGCTGAGCCTACAAGTTCTCCATTAGAAGATTGTCTACAAAATATGTTGGGTGTGACTATTCTGGAAAGACCCCCGGAAGAATGGTTGTCTGCAGAGGCAGGGCCGTGTAGAGCAAACAAGAGTCTGCGTTAGATCTAGGGTCAAAGCCTAGCTCTGTGCTTTTAGCTGTGTGGTCTTGACCAGTTACTTAACCTCCCTCTCCCCAAGTGCTTCATCTGTACAACAAAGATCATAGCAACCCTGTGTGTGAGTATTATTATGAGGATTACATAAGATAAGGTATAGGGAAGACCTAGACAAGTGTCTGGCACATTGTTGGTGTTCAGCAATTGTGTCCTTCCTTTCCTTTGTAAATTCCTCCCCTTCCTCATCTTAGTCTTCCTTTTCCTTTTCTTTCTGTTTTATTGTATTTTGCAATCGGATATCAGAAAATGTAAAATAGGGTGCCTGAGTGGCTCAGTTAGTTAAGTGACTGCCTTAGGCTCAGGTCATGATCCTGGGGTCCCAGGTTGGAGTCCCCACATTGGGCTCCTTGCTCAGCAGGGAGTCTGCTTCTCCCTCTGACCCTCCCCCCTCTCATGTTCTCTCTTTCAAATAAATAAATAAAATCTTAAAAAAAAGAAAGCAAATGTGAAATATTTTAAAATTTCAGGCGAATTACTCAGTACTTTCAATTTCTTTCCCTACAAAGTTTCTTTTTTTTTTTTTTTTAAGATTTTTTATTTATTTGACAGAGAGAGACACAGTGAGAGAGGGAACACAAGCAGGGGGAGTGGGAGAGGGAGAAGCAGGCTCCCCACGGAGCAGGGAGCCCAATGCGGGGCTCGATCCCAGGACCCTGGGATCATGACCCGAGCCGAAGGCAGATGGTTAATGACTGAGACACCCAGGCGCCCCCAAAGTTTTTTTTTTAAAAGACACATTCTAGCAATTAGCAAATGCTGATTTAAGTTTCATCTTCTTTCCCCTCCCCTATCAATACCTAGTAAAGGTGACTGGCCAAAGGCATAAATTGAGTTAAATGAGAAATTAAGTATTTTTTAACCCTAAATCCCTGGAAGCATCACTGTATTTTATCACTCCAAAATAGTCTCTTTCAATGGATAAAGAAGATGTGGTATATATATATAATGGAATATTATGCAGCCATCGAAAATGAAATCTTGCCATTTTCAATGACATGGATGGAACTAGAGTGTATTATGCTAAGCGAAATAAGTCATTCAGAGAAAGACAAGTATCATATGATCTCACTGATATGAGAAATTTAAGAAACAAGACAGAAGATCATAGGGGAAGGGAGAGAAAAATGAAACAAGACAAAACCAGAGAGGGATACAAACCATAATAGACTCTTAATCTCAGGAAACAAACTGAGGGTTGCTGGAGTGGAGGGGGGTGGGAGGGATGGGGTGACTGGGTGATGGACATTGGGGAGGGTAAGTACTATGGTGAGCACTGTGAATTGTGTAAGATTGATGAATCGCAAACCTGTACCCCTGAAACAAATAATACACTATATGTTAATAAAAAAAATAAAAAAAAATAACCTCTTTCAGATTTTAGCTTTTCCATTTGGGGAGCATTAAAATAAGAAAAATATATGAATAAAATGTCATGTTTAAAATTTTTAATTTGCTGACTTAACTTGGAAGGTTTAATTTTCACATCTTTTTTTTAAGTGAAAAGTAGGAAATTAAGGTGTACTTGGGTTTGTAAATATTTTAGGAGAAGCTGAGATATGCTTTAAATGGATTCTGTATGAAATACAACAGTAGTGCCCAAAAGAGAGTTTTAAGGGGGAAATAAAAGAAGGAGAAAGGTCACCAGTGTTGTAAATCAGAGGAGGAGAGTTGAGAAGTTATTCCTTTTCAAAGTTAAATTTGTCATAGCAGGTTGACATCTGAATAAGTTCATAGGATGAGAAATGAATGCAAGGACTAGATCGAGTAGAGGCACCCATTTCCCTCCCCTCCTTCCGGAAAGTCTATAGATCTTAATACATGTATCATACTATTTGGCAGGTGATTTAGCCTTCATTGATTACCATCACACACTGTCCTCTAAGTGTTTTCCAAGTAAAAGTCTTGTTTTTTCCAAAATATTGCAGAATACTTGAGGGGGTGGATCACCTCACATACTTGATGTGGCTTCCCACAGCTTCTAGCCCCATCCTATATATGTGTTAAGCAAGAAAGGAATCCTTGCAAACTGGAGACAGAATGAGAGAAAATGAAACCATGAACCAATCTTCCATCTGCAGTACCCCTCACTTTATGAAGGTGTGAAGGCCAAGGCTAGGAGCCACCATGCTCATCAACAGAAATGGTTGTACAGGAGGGAGGAATAGATGAAGTCCAGAACAGAAGACTTTGAAATGAGTATGTTGAACTCCAACAATGGAAAGAGATGAAGAATGAACTGCAGATGAAGGGAATGTGAGAGATGGAAGAAAACTGGTGATTGCTCAGCTTCTGTGGAATGAGAGTCTGGAGTGTGAACAAGTTCCAATGCGGCTTCCATGTCATAAAGGTGGAGAACAGGGTAGAGGATATATTAGAAATCATGACCCCCCCTTTGACTGAATAACTTTAGTTAGGTGTTCAATATAACCTCTTGTGTCTCTCAGGCAAGAACTTGATAAGCAATACTTAATGGAGAATTGAGGGAGCCAATGCCCTGAAGAATAGGGACAAAATAGGAGTGGACATTTGAAGCTTAGGGAGAGATTTGCACCCTGTTAGCAGTGGAAAATGCCATCCTTTGCCTCCTTGAGCAAAAGTTCCCTGAGTTTTGAAAGCAATTAATCTGATGTTTCTACTTTGACCCAAATAGAAGCCTAAATCCTGAAAAGTCTGTGCAATAAGTATATTTTGTTGACAGGTTATTGAATAGGGTATAACCTCCCACAAAAATCTTGTCTAAATCCACCAAAATGGTGAAAATGAATGATACTGCATCAAAGTCATGGCTGTAGTTGTTACATAGGCTTCAATTTTTTGCTTCTTTCTCCCTTATACTTTTTTTTTAAAGCAGGGAGTCTATTGAGAAATCTTATTAAAAATCACAAACTGAACAGCAGACCTCCCTTTTTTTGAGAACCAGAAACAGGTTTTAAATGACAAAAAAAAAAACCCTCCTTTAATCTTTTTGTAACATCTTGACAGTTGTGCCAGAAGATGTCTGCTTCTGCCTTCAAAATATAATTGCTTTTGGTCTGAAATAATTCATTTCCCACTCCTTTTCCTCTACTAGAAATCTTTGCCCTTTAAGCTGGATATTTTCCCTTAATTTTGTGGCTACTTTTTTGGAAGGTAATGGGAAGGGGTAGGGAGCCAGGAGGCAAAGGAGACCAGAGTGAATGTCATAAACACAATGCTTTGCGGGGGTATAATGTGGGATAAAAAGAGCCTCTGTGAACCAAGGGAAAAAAACTAACCTCATAAAAATGAGGTTAACTGTCACACTGTTGAATATCTGGTGTCATCGAAGGTATTTGACCTTTTTAAATCCATCAGAGCACGTTTCTATTTGTTTTGTTTTCAAAAACTCAAGTCAAGTCATATCATAGTTGAACACCTTTTGAGCAGTTTAGTGTCTTAAAGATCCCAGATCTTGTTTTCTCCAAAGAATCCCCTATAAACATTGGAGTAAGAATGTCTTCAGATTTCTGTAAAATCTGCATCTTTGGACTCTTTAGCAGGAAACATTTCTGACTTATGAAATAAACCTAATGGGGTGTAGAACTAGGTGATCTCAGCAAAGGAGGATCTTCAATGGTGGGATGTGGAGTGTAGACATCAGTGAGAATCTGTAACTGCAAAGTGGCATGGTATGCCCTTCTAACACCTAAATTTAAGTCTTGAATCATAAACTACAGAAAAAGAAAAATAATAAAGGGAAAAAGAGGACATGAAAGAGAATCAGAGGTGTTGACCATCACAGTAAACCTAATAGTTTTGGGCTCCTTACATTATAGTGTATGCATTTTCCCATATATACTTGTCATTTTTTCCCCAAACTAGTTCTGTGAAAGTAATTGTAGTCTATCAGCTCTTTCATGACTCAGTTGCATGGATGTTTTTGGCTCCTTTGCATCTACTTTTCTCTGTATTCAGTAAAGCCCAGAAGAGGACTCTGCCGTGCACTTTGCAGAGTTTATGGGATTTGACCTGTTGGATGAATGAAGATTTGTCTAATAGAACATCTTCTCTGCTTTTCTAGTTGCTTGAGAAAATAAGAAATACATGAATAAAGAGAAGCAGGGGAAGGGAACACCAAGCCTCTGTTGCAGTACTAGGTACTCCTGGGAAACTATCAGGTGAGCTGTTCCTTCTACCTGCCTTGAGGCTTCTCTGCTCTTGAAGGACAGGGTGGAAGTGGTACATTTCTTTTTTTTTTTTATATATGTATTTTTTTATTATGTTATGTTAATCACCATACATTACATCATTAGGTTTTGATGTAGTGTTCCATGATTCATTGTTTGCGTATAACACCCAGTGCTCCATGCAGTATGTGCCCTCTTTAATATCCATCACTAGGCTAACCCATCCCCCCACCACCCTGCCCTCTAGAACACTCAGTTTGTTTCTCAGAGTCCATAGTCTCTCATGGTTCGTCTCCCCCTCTGACTTCTCCCCCTTCATTTTCCCCTTCCTGCTATCTTCTTCTTTTTTTTTTTTTTAAACATATATTATGTGTTTCAGAGGTACAGGTCTGTGATTCAACAGTCTTACACAATTCACAGCACTCACCATAGCACATACCCTCCCCACTGTCTATCATCCAGCCTACCATCCCTCCCACCCCCCACCACTCCAGCAACCCTCAGTTTGTTTCCTGAGATTAAGAATTCCTCATATCAGTGAGGTCATATGATACATGTCTTTCTCTGATTGACATATTTCACTCAGCATAATACCCTCCATTTCCATCCATGTCATTGCAAATGGCAAGATTTCATTCCTTTTGATGGCTGCATAATATTCCATTGTATATATATACACCACATCTTCTTTATCCATTCATCTGTCGATGGACATCTTGGCTCTTTCCACAGTTTGGCTATTGTGGACATTGCTGCTATAAATATCAGAGTGCACGTACCCCTTCAGAACCCTACATTTGTATTTTTGGGGTAAATACCCAGTAGTGCAATTGCTGGATTGTAGGGTAGCTCTATTTTCAACTTTTTGAGGAACCTCCATACTGTTTTCCAGAGTGGCTGCACCAGCTTGCATTCCCACCAACAGTGGAGGAGGGTTCCCCTTTCTCCACATCCTCGCCAACATCTGTCGTTTCCTGACTTGTTAATTTTAGCCATTCTGACTGGTGTGAGGTGGTATCTCATTGAGGTTTTGATTTGGATTTCCCTGATGCTGAGCAGTGTTGAGCACTTTTTCATGTGTCTGTTGGCCATTTGGATGTCTTCTTTGGAAAAATGTCTGTTCGTGTCTTCTGCCCATTTCTTGATTAGATCATTTGTTCTTTGGGTGTTGAGTTTGATAAGTTCTTTTTAGATTTTGGATACTAGCCCTTTGTCTGGTATGTCATTTGCAAATATCTTCTCCCATTGTGTCGGTTGTCCTTTGGTTTTGTTGACTGTTTCTTTTGCTGTGCAAAAGCTTTTTATCTTGATGAAGTCCCAATAGTTCATTTTTGCCCTTGCTTCCCCTGCCTTTGGCGATGTTTCTAGGAAGAAGTTGCTGCGGCTGAGATCGAAGAGGTTGCTGCCTGTGTTCTCCTTTAGGATTTTGATGGACCCCTGTCTCACATTTAGGTCTTTCAACCATTTGGAGTCTATTTTTGTGTGTGGTGTAAGGAGATGGTCCAGTTTCATTCTTCTGCATGTGGCTGTCCAATTTTCCCAACACCATTTGTTGAAGAGACTGTCTTTTTTCCATTGGACATTCTTTCCTGCTTTGTCGGAGATTAGTTGACTATAGATTGAGGGTCCATTTCTGGGCTCTCTATTCTGTTCTTTTGATCTATGTGTCTGTTTTTGTGCCAGTACCATACTGTCTTGATGATGACAGCTTTGTAATAGAGCTTGAAGTCTGGAATTGTGATGCCACAAGATTTGCTTTTCTTTTTCAACATTCCTCTGGCTATTCGGGGTCTTTTCTGGTTCCATACAAATTTTAGGATTATTTGTTCCTTTCTTTGAAAAAAGTGGATGGTATTTTGATAGGGATTGCACTGAATGTGTAGATTGCTCTAGGTAGCATTGGTGTCTTCACAATATTTGTTCTTCCAATCCATGAGCATGGAACGTTTTTCCATTTCTTTGTGTCTTCCTCAATTTCTTTCATGAGTATTTTATAGTTTTCTGAGTACAGATTCTTTGCCTCTTTGGTTAGATTTATTCCTAGGTATCTTATGGTTTTGGGTGCAATTGTAAATGGGATCGACTCCTTGATTTCTCTTTCTTCTGTCTTGTTGTTGGCATATAGGAATGCCACTGATTTCTGTGCATTGATTTTATATCCTGCCACTTTACTGAATTCCTGTATGAGTTCTAGCAGTTTTGGGGTGGAGTCTTTTGGGTTTTCCACATAAAGTATCATATCATCTGCAAAGAGTGAGAGTTTGACTTCTTCTTTGCCAATTTGGATGCCTTTTATTTCTTTTTGTTGTCTCATTGCTGTGTGTAGGACTTCTAATACTATGTTGAATAGCAGTGGTGATAGTGGACATCCCTGCCGTTTTCCTGACCCTAGGGGGAAGCTCTCAGTTTTTCCCCATTGAGAATGATATTCGCTGTGGGTTTTACATAGATGGCTTTTATGATATTGAGGTATGTACCCTCTATCCCTATACGCTGAAGAGTTTTTTTTTTTTTTATTTGAGACCGAGAGAATGAGAGAGACAGAGAGCACATGAGAGAGGGGAGGGTCAGAGGGAGAAGCAGGCTCCCTGCCGAGCAGGGAGCCCGATGCGGGACTCGATCCCGGGACTCCAGGATCATGACCTGAGCCGAAGGCAGTCGCTTAGCCAACTGAGCCACCCAGGCGCCCCTACTCTGAAGAGTTTTGATCAAGAAAGGATGCTGTACTTTGTCAAATGCTTTTTCTGCACCTATTGAGAGGATCATATGGTTTTTGTTCTTTTTTTAATTAATATATATGCAGGGAATGATCCCAATCTTTTGGTACATGTTGGGACCTGATTTGTGACCTAGGATGTGATCTATTCTGGAGAATGTACGATGGGCACTAGAGAAGAATGTGTATTCTGTTGCTTTGGGATGGAACGTTCTGAATATATCTGTGAAGTCCATTTGGTACAGTGTGTCATTTAAAGTTTTTATTTCCTTGTTGATCTTTTGCTTAGATGATTTGTCCATTTCATTGAGGGGGGTGTTAAAGTCCCCCACTATTATTGTATTGTTGTTGATGTGTTTCTTTGCTTTTGTTATTAATTGGCTTATATAATTGGCTGCTCCCATGTTAGGGGCATAGATATTTACAATTGTTAGATCTTCTTGTTGGATAGACCCTTTAAGTAGGATATCGTGTCCTTCCTCATCTCTTATTATCTTTGGTTTAAAATCTAATTTGTCTGATATAAGGATTGCCGCCCCAGCTTTCTTTTGGTGTCCATTAGCATGGTAAATTGTTTTCCACCCCCTCACTTTCAATCTGGAGGTGTCTTTGGGTCTAAAATGAGTCTCTTGCAGACAGCATATCGATGGGTCTTGTTTTTTTATCCAATCTGATACTTTGTGTCTTTTGACTGGGGCATTTAGCCCATTTACATTCAGGATAACTATTGAAAGATATGAATTTAGTGACATTGTATTGCCTGTAACGTGACTGTTACTGTATATTGTCTGTGTTCCTTGCTGGTCTATGTTCCTTTTAGGCTCTCTCTTTGCTTAGAGGACCCCTTTCAATATTTCTTGTAGGACTGGTTTCGTTTTTGCAAATTCCTTTAGTTTTTGTTTGTCCTGGAAGCTTTTTATCTCTCCTTCTTTTTTTTTTTTTTTAAAGATTTTATTTATTTATTTGAGAGAGAGAATGAGATAGAGAGAGCATGAGAGGGGGAAGGTCAGAGAGAGAAGCAGACTCCCCGCCGAGCAGGGAGCCCGATGCGGGACTCAATCCCGGGACTCCAGGATCATGACCTGAGCTGAAGGCAGTCGCTTAACCAACTGAGCCATCCAGGCGCCCCTATCTCTCCTATTTTCAATGACAGCCTAGCTAGATATAGTATTCTTGGCTGCATATTTTTCTCATTTAGTGCTCTGAATATATCCTGCCAGTCCTTTCTGGCCACAGGTCTCTGTGTAGACGTCTGTTGCCAATCTATTGTTCCTACTATTGTAGGTAACAGATCTCTTATCCTGAGCTGCTTTCAGGATTTTCTCTTTGTCTCTGAGACTCGTAAGTTTTACTATTAGATGTCGGGGTGTTGACCTATTTTTATTGATTTTGAGGGGGGTTCTCTGTGCCTCCTGGATTTTGATGCGTGTTTCCTTCCCCAAATTAGGGAAATTCTCTGCTATAATTTGCTCCAATATACCTTCTACCCCTTTCTCTCTTTCTTCTTCTGGGAATCCAATTATTCTAATATTGTTTCATCTGTATCACTTATCTCTCAAATTCTGCCCTCATGATCCAATAGTTGTTTATCTCTCTTTTTCTCAGCTTCTTTATTTTCCATCATTTAGTCTTTTATATCACTAACTCTATCTTCTGCCTCATTTTATCCTAGCAGTTAGAGCCTCCATTTTTTTTTTAAGATTTTATTTATTTATTTGAGAGAGAGAATGAGAGAGAGAGAGAGCACATGAGAGGGGGGAGGGTCAGAGGGAGAAGCACACTCCCTGCTGAGCAGGGAGCCTGATGTGGGACTCGATCCTGGGACTCCAGGATCATTACCTGAGCTGAAGGCAGTCGCTCAACCAACTGAGCCACCCAGGCGCCCTAGAGCCTCCATTTTTGATTGCACCTCATTAATAGCCTTTTTGATTTCGACTTGGTTAGATTTTAGTTCTTTTATTTCCCCAGAAAGGGTTTCTCTAATATCTTCCATGCTTTTTCAAGCCCAGCTAGTATCTTTAAAATTGTCAATTTGAACTCTAGTTCTGACATCTTACCAATGTCCGTATTGATTAGGTCCCTGGCAGTCGGTACTGCCTCTTGTTCTTTTTTCTGAGGTGATTTTTTCCATCTTGTCATTTTTTCCAGAGGAGAATAGATGAATGAGAGAACAAAATGCTAAGAGGGTAGCAATGACCCCAGAAAAATATATACTAAACAAATCAGAAAAGACCTGAAACCAGGGGAAAAGAAAGGGAAATAAAGAAAAAAGAAAAAAAAATGAAAAAGAAAAAGATAAAAAAAAAAAAAAACAGAATATGATCCAATATGATCAGGCTGGTGCATAGATCAGTGCCACACACTAGATTTTGGGCCTATTTTGGTCTGTTAGAAAAATGTGCCTCCTAAAATTTTAAAGAAAGAAAAACTTATATATGTACAAAAATAAGAGTAAATATAATGAAGGGATGGAATATGACTGTAAAGATGAAAATTATAAAAGATTTTATAAAAGGAATTGATAAGAAGTTGGTTGAAAAAAGAAAGAAGAGGATTTAAAAAAAAAAAAAGGGAGAGAATGTGATCAGGCAGGAGACTAGAGAGATTTAGGGTATATTTTGGTCTGTTAGAAGAAACTGTATCCCCAAATTTTAAAGAGAGAACAACTTATATATGTATATATATATATATATATATATATATATATATATATATATATATATGTGTGTGTGTGTGTGTGTGTGTGTGTGTGTACCAAAAACAAGGTTAACTGCTATGAAGGGATAGAATATGAGTCTAAAAATGAAAAATAAAAAAGATTTTTTTAAAAAAGGGATTGATAAGATGTTGGTTGAAAAAGGGAAAAAGAGAAATTTAAAAAAAAAAGAAAGAAAAAAGAAAATTAAAAAAATTAACTTTGAAAGACTGAAGAATCATGGGAAAAAAGCCATGAATTCTATGTGCAGCATTCCCCTAGTGCTGGAGTTCTGCCATTCTCATTGATTGGTAAACTTGGTCTTGGCTGGCCTTTTTGCTGATCTTCTGGGGGAGGGGCCTGTTGCCGTGGTTCTCAAATGTCTTTGCCGGAGGCGGAATTGCCCCGCCTTTGCTGGGCCAGGCTAAGTAATCTGTTCAGGTTTGCTCTCGGGAGCTTTTGTTCCCTGCAAGCTTTCGTAGAGCTTTGGAGGATGAGAGTGAAAATGGTGACCTCCCAATCTCCGCCCTGGAGGAGCCGAGAACTCGGGGCCCCGCTCCTTAGTGAGCCCCCAGAGAAAAGCAGTCAATCACTCCCATCTCCCCAGTCTCTGGCCACACTCTGTGCGCACCTGGCCTGTGACCGATCATTTCTATTTTTGGCACCCGACCCAGTGTGGAGACTCCAAACCCAGCAGATCCCTGTGGTGCGCTCCCATGCTGCTCCTCCTGGGGAAGGAGGGGGAGTCTCTCCTGATCTGCTGCTTGTTGGGTCCCTGCTGGAAGAGCAGTGGCCCGACTGTGCTGTGGGTCATGGTTTATGGCAACCCCGAGCTGAGAGCCCACTCCTCAGCTCCATCTCTGCAGCTGGCTTCCCTGCTCAGATACCTGGGAGCTCTGCCACACTCAGGTATCCCCAGTCTTTCTGTGACCCCAAGGGTCCTGAGACCACACTGTCCCAGCGAGGGTTCCACACCCTGCTTAGCCACTGGAGCGATGTCCCTCATCAGAGCAGACTTCTAAAAGTTCTGATTTTGTGTTCCACGGCTCTATCACTTGCCAGTAGCGGCTGACAGAGGCTCCCTCCCCTGCCATCTATCTTCCCATATATATCACCTCGGATTCACTTCTCCGCACATCCTACCTTCTAGAAAGTGGTTGCTTTTCTGTTCAGAGAGTTGCTGCTATTCTTTTCTCTGATCTGTTGAGTTCGTAGGTGTTCAGAATGGTTTGATCCCTATCTAGCTGAATTCCTGGGGCCAGACAAAATTTAGGTCTCCTACTCCTCCGCCATCTTGCTCCTCCCCTGGAAGTGGTACATTTCTATATAGGCAGGAACCTAAGGTACATTTGGGGAAGTAAATCTAAGCCCAAGTTTTCTTCTTTCTTAGGGAAAACAAGGATGAGAATTACCTTGCATTGAACACTTACTATGAGTCAAGCATTTGACTTACATGAGTCAAGCTCCTTATAGTGTGTGGTTGGGCCTATATCCCATTTCCCAGTAAGACACAGTCACCAGTATTCTGGGGAGGACCAATTAATGCCACTGTGTATGCGCTATGTTTATTTATTATTATTTATGCTATATATTATTATGGTTCCTTAGGAATTTCCCAATGGACGAGGACAAAGATTCAGTTTTACTAGCTGGGTCCAAGACACAGAAACAAGAGACTGATTATTTTCTTTGGGTTTTCTTCCTCTCGGTCACTTGCCCTGTTAAAATATAGGTATCCCAACCCATCACCCATTCCTGAGGGGTGGTCTTTTTTGCTTCTCTATATCAATTCAGGACCTCATATGTCTTTTTTTTTTTTAACTTTTCTTAATTTGTTATTTCATGTTATCTGTCCTTCCTGGGATATAGGTTCTGTTTGGTCCTGAGTCCCATTTCCAGGATTCCCACTATACTCTGTTACTTGGGATCCCACTTTTCCTTCTGAGGAGCAGGGCTCTGATCTATTTCAGTCTTTGGGGATGCCAGCAGGTTTATGCAAAACTAATGATGGTTATCGAGTGGCCTGGTATTCCTGGAGGAGTAGTGCCTCCTAACTCCAGAGACCATCCCACTTTACCCTTCTTCAGAGTGGCAAGATAGGTTGGTCTGACTTTATTTTACTCTGAGGAAAGTAAGATTAAGAGTTAGATAAGTTTCTTAAATCATGTAATTAGTAAATGGTGGAGCCAGAAGTTAAATACTACTCTGTTTGGGGTGAAAGGAAGTGTCTATATTCCTTTTACACAACGATCTCTTAAAATCTAACATTTATTGAATGCCTCCTGATGGTTCAAGCACTGTGCCAAGGCTGCTATGCTGAGGAATTCTGACACGGAGTTGGCATCAAACTGAGTTGGCTTTCTGAAATACTGTGATGAGAGAGATTCTGTGGTCTTGTCTACACCCAGTGGGAAAGGATGCTGGGATTCATTGTTAATGTCTATCTTGGGAGCAGAGTAGGGTGGCTTTGCCAATTATTCACCTTCTCTCCCGGAGTCAGCCAGCATCAAGGGTGGGATGATAGGATATTTAAGAGCTATGTTTGCACTGCTGCAGACCAGATTCAAGTCCTGAATCCACATTGTGTTTAAGTGGGATGTCTTGAGGAAATTACTCAGACTGAGTCTCCGTTGTCTCATGCTTTAAGCGAGGATGATCATAGTATTCACCTTGGGTTACTTTGAGGCTTAAATGTGACAGTGCTTTTAAAGCACATGATACAGTGCTTGGCACATTAGATCTTTGGTAAATGTTACCTGTTAGAAATAAATGTAATGAGACTGGAAGGTTAACTTGATAGACCACTTACTATCTTTTTATTTTTCTTTCTCTAATCTTACAGAGGTTACTTCTCTAAGGATGCCTAGTTGATATATTTTTCACAGTGAAATAAAAGAGTAATTATTTTCCCATTTATTTCCCTGACAGGTTCCTCTTCACTTCCTTAAGATGAGAAGTCCTAATTTGGCTAACTGATCTAGTCGACAATGAGCACCAAATGCTGACTAGGAGACTCAGGTAAGGCATCATCTACAAAACACAGATGAAGGCGTGATATATTTTGAAAAGTCAGGATGAGTGTAATAAATTGAGGGGCTTAGAAGGGATGCAGGGCAGAGAAAACCCTGATGTCTGTGTTTTAGGTGTAGATGATATTGCTTTTGCAGACCACAGTTTCTCCGTCTCTGCTGCCGTGTTGTGCGATAAGAGAAGTATGAAAAGGTTTGGCAAGGGGCTGAAGCTGAGACGTGTAGCCAACCACCACTGTTTCTTGTCCCAGTTCCATTAGCACCGCAGTCAAGTGCTCCAGTACTGTGAGCGTACTACGGTAGCTTGTAATTGCCCTGTGCTTCAGTCAAGAGATGGGTAATTGCTCCTATGGGCCATGGATTTCCTGCTAGCTGCAGCTGATTGAAACCAGCCATTTATTGTGCTTAAAAACCCCAGACTCACTGCAGTGTTTACAGATAAACCTTCTGTGCGACAGTCATTTACTCTACCCAGCCATCCATATATTAAAGATATTACACACTACCCCCTCCCTTTCTCTTGAAGACAGATCAACTGTTCTTTTTAGTTTGATTAAATTTCAGTATGTAGTGTTGACATGCCAACTCTCTTATTTTGTGGCTTATGCTTTAAATAAATTTGCATTTCTTTGGACCTAAGTTCTATTTTAGGGGTGTTTGTTAATAACCACACTACTGTAGTTTTAGATGCTTTTACAAAGTTTGCTTTTCCTCTTTTTTGTGCCTCCCATGAGCCAAGCACAGATCTTAGACTGTGTGTTTCTTGGTGCCCTCATGAGTTGGAATGTAGTAAAGATAGGCTGTTCACTCTTGTAATCATGAATTTTTAAGTTTGGGGGAAGCTGACAGACGATTGTGTGTTTTCTAATTTTAATGACACCTGCATCTGTGATGGACACAATGAATGCTGCTACATGCCATCACAAGGTAGAGGACACTCTGTGTCCATTCTCAGCGTAGCAGTTTCCCATTCCGCTACCCCTGCAGTTCTATTAAAATTTGGTTTTAGGGTTTAAATGAACAGATTGATATCTACATGATTCAGGTCTGTCCAGTAGGTCTCAAGATTTGGGGTGGTTTTAATTCAATTTCTCTGCTTATGAATAGTAACACTGATACCCTTTGTTCTTGTGCCAAGAATGAAAGATAAGAATACTTAGGGATAAACTGGGAATGCTGCTCTGTACTTGTGAAATCAGAAACTCTGTTATTCCCTACCACACCCTATGTATTTTTTTTTAACTTTTTCACCAAACCTGTGCACTTGGTTGGAATTCATGAGTAATTTATGCTCTTTCTATAGGAATAAATAAGATTATCTGGTAATCTTGACCTTTATATGTAGATTCTCTAGGTTGATTCGTAGGAAAAATGGTCAATCTATTTTTTTTTTTTTAACTGAATGACTATGGAGGGTTTATATCATCATGGTCAGACCTAGTCAAATTAACAAAAGAGTTGAGATTTGTGCATTTCCTTTAGCTCTGTCTTCTCTTTTTGCAGCTTTATCTCCCCTAGATATATGGAGCTGGTGAATTCATTTGTAATGCAATGTTAAAGAATATATTAACTAGAACTCTCAGGTCTGTGTCTAACAATGCCTGTGTTCCTGGAACCTCAGATAAAGACTACTAATGTACCCTTTACATTCTGAGGTTAAAATTAATGATTTGGGCAGAAGCCAAATACAGCAATTGATATAAAACAAAGAACACTTTCCCATAGTATACACATACATGAATTTGGTCCCCTGGTAGACAGCAGATGGAGTATGTATGTCCAGGTATTTAAGAACATAATACAGAAAAAGAAAACAAAAACTTGACTCCTATGATGGTATAGTTGTGTGATCCATTTTAGCAGATACACATTTAACACAAAGATTAATGGAATAATAATTACATTTACAAAAATAGTTCTTCATAAAAGACCATGGAAAATAATAAATTAATGAACACTTGCTTATCAGCCCTGCTACTTTGTTTTATATCTTCTTATTTATTGTTTACCTAGTGAGTAGATGTTCTTTTCTTTTTTTTTTTTTAAAGTTTATTTATTTATTCAAGCAATCTCTACACCCAAATGGGGCTCAAACTCACAACCCCAAGATCAAGAGTCCCACACTCCTCCGACTGAGCCAGCCAGGTGCCTCGTGATGTTATTTTCTTAAAGATGTGGAAGCAGAGGCTCCCAGAGGTTCAATAACTTGGTCTGTGTCATAAAGCTTGTAGGAAGAGCCATTGGGATTCCAGTTCAGGTAGGCCTGGCTCCTAAATCCATGTGCTTTCCATTATTTTACCCGGTCCTTGAAGTTTGCTTATTTCTCTGAATATCAGATTTCCTTAGTGCAGTTAAACGTGATTTGATTGATCAGTATTTGGTTTCCACTTGGTTCTTTAGGAACTCCTTCAATTATTGATTCATTCAGCTAATATTTATTTTTGTATCTCCCATGTGTCAGGCACTGCTGGGCACTGAGAATACAAGATTAATGAAATGTGGTTCCTGTTCTTGAGAAGCTTTCAGGGAGGGAACAGATATGCAAAAAACCCACACTTTTGATCCAGTATGAGAGCTACATTAGAGGTAGTGCCCCTCCCACCCCCCATCCATGGTTTTGCTTACAGGGTTTCAGTTCCCTGTGGCTCAGCCATGGTCTGGAAGCAGATGATTCTTCTGACATATCATAGACGAACACTACATCACAATGCTGACGTCATTCACTGTACTTCATCTCATCACACAGGCACTTTATCATCTCCCATCATCACAAGAAGAAGGGTGAGTACAGCACAATGGGTACTTTGAGAGAGGCACCATATTCACATAACTTTTATTATAGTATATTGTTATAATTGTCCTATTTTATTGTAAGTTATTGTTGCTAATCTCTTACTATGCATAATTTATAAATTAAACTTTATCATAGTTATGTATGTATTGGAAAAAAAAGTAGTGTATATAATAAGGTTTGGTACTATCTGTGGTTTCAGGCATCCTCTGGAGGTCTTGGAATGTAGCCCCCACAGATAGGGGCAGACTACTGTATGTTCAATTTTCATGGGTGAAACAAAAAAAGCAAGTAATTGTATGTTTGTGAGGAGAGGTTGTGTTTGGCAAAGGGCTTTTACCAAAAAAAAAAAAAAAAAAAAAAAGAGCTTTAATGGGAGTCTTAAAAGATAGTGATCATGGTGATAATAGCTAATAGTTTTGAACACTTAGTATGTTCTCGAAAGCAACCTGATTAAAGTCTCACTTCATTTAAACCTCCCCAAATCTCTAGGTATTATTCCTTTTCACATCTTGGTGATGAGGAAACAAAGGCACAGAGAGTTAAGTAACTACTGGAGTAGAAGCCGGATGCAAATCCAAGTTGGCTAACTCCAAAGCCAGCCCCATTTTGTGGTTCTGTTTTACTGAAGAAGTGCTGAGTAGGGGTTTGCCCAGAAGAGGTTGGGCTGGGGTAGAGGGAAGTCTTGGGACTTCGCAAGGTTTTTACCTGGCCAAGTGAGCAGCATGTGCCAAGTCAAAGAGGTGAGAAACAATGTGGCATATATTGGAGATTTGTAAGTAGCAGCATATGGCTGAATGTGCCTGTGTATTGAAGGTTGTTGGGGAGCGTCGCCCAGATCAGAAGGACCTATTTGGGCACGATAAGTTTGGACTTGGTGTCACTGAAAGCTTTTAAATAGGGGAATGAGATGATCCCATCACTTTTCATCACTAAGGTATACATGGGAAATTAGGCAAAAGTCTAGGTTTCAGGGATATGAGTTAAAGCCCTCAAAATATGTTAGTAGCAGCAATTTGACAACCTCAACTTAAAAACATTTAATAGCATACATTATTTATCTCAATATTTAAAGATGTGATAACTTCAACTTTTAAAGCCTTGCTTCTTTCTAGTCAAAGCTCTTCTAATGAAGAGGTTAGACTGGTACCTGGAACTGAAATCTGCAAATGCCTTGATCATTTACCTGGGTTTCAGACAGGCCATGTCACCTGAGATAGAGACTCATTCTGGATCTGAGCTTTATTTTTTTATTTTAAAGATTTTATTTATTTATTTGACACAGAGAGAGAGACACAGGGAGAGCAAGAACACAAGCAGGGGGAGTGGGAGAGGGAGAAGCAGGCTTCCTGCCAAGCAGGGAGCCCAATGGGGGCTTGATCCCAGGACCCCGGGATCATGACCCGAGCCGAAGGCAGACACTTAACGACCTAGCCACCCAGGCGCCCCTGGATCTGAGCTTTCGATCAAATTGCTTTTTCCTAAAAGAGGACCTCATGGAGAATTTGTAAATCACAGATTTAGCTTTTGTGTGAGTTTTAGGAGCCCATTCTAATGTTTCACAAACCATAACACAAACTCCAGGCTTCTGAGCCCACATATAGGATTGACAACCCATTTTGGGGAGGGAGAGCCGTGGTTGAAAGGGCCACTGGGTTACTGCTTTTGATTACTGTCTTTCTAGACACTGCACCTATCAGAGGAAATGCACCATCTGAAGATTTAAAGCCAGTAAGCACTCTTCGCCTCTCCTGGTATTTTCTGCCTTAGATTGGATCAAGCATTGGCTGACACTGGTGGTTGTTTTCCCTGACTTCCTTTGCTGTTATATGATGACCTTTTCTTTGTTTATTGTTTTATTTGAACTTGCTGGGAGTTTATATAATTGATGGGCTTGTATGCCGTAGTATGTCTGGGAATCTGCTGGTGATATACAACAGTGTCTGAATGTGTAGTGTTTTCTTTCATTCCTCCCCGCCCCCCCCCCCCTTAGCCCAGATGTCAGATAGTCAACATCCCAACTGGTTGAGCTGATATGATAATAGAGATTCTTCCTTATCTTGTAAGCGAAAGGTTTGGGTTAATCAGAGTCACCCAGGGTCAGCCTATATTAGAAATTTCAACATTTTGTTGACAATCTCCTGAGCTCTGGTATAATACCTGACTTTTAGGTTTTGATATATTTCCTAACAGAGATTGGTCTCTACTTACATTGTCTCAGCTTGACTGGGGTGTTGAAATGTACAAATCATGCAATTGTTCCTTACTTATGAAAAATAAGTAGTATGTGGTTGTCAGTATATGTTTGCTAGCTAATCACTTAATATTTTAATCTGATTTTAAAAACTACAGGCATTAGAGAAAGACAAAGAAAGGGGAAAAAAACTATAAAACAGTATAGATTCCCATTTTTGAACCAAGTTGTGTATGATCTTGAATGAAAAGATATGGAAGAAAAAGTATCAGAGAGCAGGGGAGATAATCCAGGTCACAAGGACTTTCTGTCATTCCTCCTTGTACTAGTACACGTGTAATTTTTTCATATTTAGAAAAGTTTAAAAGCACAGGCATTGGGCGCCTGGGTGGCTCAGTTAGTTAAGTGACTGCCTTCGGCTCAGGTCGTGATCCTGGAGTCCCGGGATCGAGTCCCGCATCGGGCTCCCTGCTCAGCGGGGGGTCTGCTTCTCCCTCTGACCCTCTTCCCTCTCGTGCTGTCTCTCATTCTCTCTCTCAAATAAATAAATAAAATCTTTAAAAAAAAAAAAGCACAGGCATTATTCATGATGCTGGCATAACTCAAAAGCTTCTAATATGTGAGAGGATTGAGTGATTAGCAAATAATTCAAATATGTTGTATGTTTCAAATAAAGAAGTTAATTGTTCAGTTGACATAGTTAAGCTTTAAGTTTTCTATAGTTGTCTCTTTAAATTAAACTGTGCTTGCATTTTGCAGCAATGATTGAGGTCCTTACATCTTGGCATGAAGGAATTGGGCTTAGTAAGTCACTACTTTCATATTCTTAGAGCCTTATTATTCAAGGCAAGCATTAACAACACTTCTACTAGCTTTGGGAATTGATATGCAAACAGATATACTTGTGATGACTTTTGCTCACCTGTGATGTTAGCCTTAGTCTTATCTCAGTACCTTCTCTGTCAGTCAGTCTTGTCCAACATCTGTTGGAAGCCTATGGTGTGCCAAACCTTGTGACGGGTGTTTAGGATAAAAATTTACAGGGTTCCTCAAGAAGTTCACAGTTGCTTTGAAAAAGAACCCAGCATAAATATTGAATTTCATTGCTTACATGTGTTTTCCCATAGAGAAGGAGATAGTTTCTAAAATTGGTTATGCTTTGCCAACCCTTCTGAGAGGTGTTCTAAAACAAGGCATAACTGCCAGGTTGATGCGGTGATTGAATATTTTATCAAGGGCCATGTAGTTAATCATTAAACATCTAGTTTGGTGCTAATTTAGCAACAATTCTCCATGAATGTTCAGAGTTGAGATTTTCTTTGAGTTCCTTGAGAATGGATTTGGAAAGCTGCAGGCAAGAGCGCAAGTGTTTGATTTGGTTCAAGGGCCTGATACGGAGGGACTTTTTAAAGTTTCTGTGGGATCCTGTCAAGTTGGTTCTTTGTCCCTCTTCATGGAATAATACCTTAAAAAAGGAACTTGAAAGAGACGAAAACCAGCGAATAGGGAAATGAGCGAAAGAAACGTCAAACTCAGAGGGCATTTGTCAAGTTTGTCAGTGTTTTAGTTCATTTGGGCTGCTATCACTAAGTAACACAGACTGGGTAACTTATAAACAACAGAAATTTGTTTTTCAAAGTTCTGGAGGCTGGGAAGTTCAAGATCCAAACACCAACATGGGTGTATTCTGGTAGTTCCCTTCCTGGTTTATAGCCAGTGCCTTCTTGCTGTGTTCTCACATGGTGGAAGGGGTCAGGGAATCTCTCTGGAGCCTATTTTATAAGGCATTAATCCTATTCATGGGTTCTCCACCCTCATGGTTTAAGCACCTCTGAACGCCTCACCTCCCAATATCATCTTAGGGGGTTAAGACTTCAACATATGAATTTGGGAGGGGGGGACACGAATATTTACACCATAGCCCTCAAACACTCATGGGTCCAGACTGGTCCCAAGTTATCAGAAAAGTTGGGATCTTTATGGATCAGGAAATTAGTAGGGGGGTGGGGATGCAAGTAGTCATGATACTCAGGGTTGCTCCTTATTTCTTACAGTGAATATGTTTGTTGTGTATGTGTCTTGAGAGGAAGATATCACAACACCAAACTTTAAAAAAAAGTGAAAAAAATCTGTGCCAGAAACCTGTCAAAGGTAGAGAAAAATGCTTCCCCTTAATACCACTGTTTTGAGAGAAAGTATTCAAATTTTTGAAGGGACTTAGTATTTTCCCATAATACCTGCATTCGTATATAGATTTGATCTATCTTTCTATCATCTATCTGGATTTGATCTACATATACATATGAATTTGATCCAGCTATTTGGTTTTAGCATAGTTATCTGCTACACTCTCATATGTTAAAGAGGAAAAGGTAGGGCATCATTTTAGTTTAATATTTTAGTTCACAGGATACAATTAATAAGTGTTAAATAATTTAGAAGGCGGTTGAGTCTTTCTGGGTCAGACTTTTCTTCTAAGAAATAACTGTATTTTAGATTTTACTCACATTTGCTCACGGTAGGCACTGTGTCATCACTGTGGTTTATTTACAATGTATGTTTTATTAATGGGAATTTATTGGGGAGATGACAGCTAAATTTATTGGGGAGATGACACTTTCTCTCATTCTTTCTTGCCTTTTCTGAGTCCAAGCTCCAAGAGAGCATGTACATTAGATTCATATTTTGGATTTCTTGAAATCATGTTACAAAATACAATAAAAAAGAAAAAAAGGTTTTACCATTTTCATCTTAATTTTCTTTTCTATTTATTAATCTTAATTTTCTTTCTTTCTTTCTTTCTTTTCTTTCTTTCTTTCTTTCTTTCTTTCTTTCTTTCTTTCTTTCTTTCTTTCTTTCTTTCTTTCTTCTTTCTTTCTTTCAGATTTATTTATTTATTTTAGAGAGAGAGAGAGCACACAAGGCCGGGAGGAGGAGAGGGAGAGAGAAACTTTAGCGGACTCTGTGCTTAGCGTGGAGCCTGACACGAGATTCAGTCTCATGACCCTGAGATCACAACCTGAGCTGAAACCAACAGTCAGAGGCTTAACTGACTGTGCCACCCAGGTGGCCCTAATCTTAATTTTCTGAACTGAATTTCTTCTTTTATATGGTGGGGACATTGATGCCTTTCTCTCCATGGCAGGCACTCAGATCAGTTTGTGGAACTGTTTTAAGTACTTAGGAAAAAGTAAGGTGTTCAACGAATGTTATGCCTCTTCCACATCTCTCTGCTGGGGATATGAAGGTGAATGAGACAGTTTCTGCTTTCAAAGAGCTTGACATCTAGGGGAAAGAAAAACAGGTAGACAGAGCCAATGAAACCTCTTATTCAAAGTGCTTTAGGACTAAGGAGGCAATGTATTAAGGACCTCTGTGTTCTCGGCCAGCCAGAATTGTCCAAGTCAGCATGTTATTTATATAGTATATAACTGAATGTTTACCCAAAAGACCTAAAGTCATTGACAACCTATAAAAAATGTTGTGGTGGTGAAAGCTATTAATGTGTACATTGACAGAGAATAACTTTAGCAGTGGGTCTGTATTAGTACTAGGGCTGTTGTAACAAAGTACCACCAACTGGGCAGCTTAAATGACAGAAACTCATTATCTCACAGTTCTAGAGGTTAGAAACCTGTGTCAGCAGGGTTGATTCCTTCTGAGGGCCATGAGGAAGGATCTATTCCATGCCTTTCTCCTAGCTTCTGGTGGTTTGCTGGCAATCTTTGGTATTTCTTGGCTTTTGCTGCATCACTGAGATCTCTGCCTACAGCTTCACATGATGTTCTCCTTGGGGGCCTGCCTGTCTCTTCACATGGTATTCTCTTTATATGGATACCGGATGGGGGTGCTGTCTTGATTTCAGCTCAGGTCATGATCTCAGGGTCCTGGGATCAAGCCCCGTGGGACTCCATGCTCAGCAGGGAGTCTGCTTCAGGATTCTCTCTCCCTCTGCCCCTCCCCCACCAAATAAACAAATAAATAATAAATAAATAAATCTTAAAAAAAAAAGGATACCAGGTGTATTGATTAGGGGCCTACCCTACTCTAGAATGACCTTATATTACTAATTACCTTTGTAACAACTCTACTTCCAAATAAGTTTACATCGTGAGGTGGAGACTTTAACACACGAATTTTGTGGGGAACACAATTCAACACATTAAAAAAAGTGTTTATTGTATTTTTCAAGGAACAGACAGGAGGAACTGATTAACATTTCTCCTAAACACTACAGACCCTGGAAAGGTATATATATTATCCTGATAAGCGAAATGGAAGAGCATGTATTGGGAGAGAAGGGATAGCGCCAGGCTTCATTGGATGTTTTCTATAGCCTAGGCATCATTAGGTTCTTTGTCCAAGTTATTTCATTTACCATAATTTAATTCTGATTAATACTTATTTATAAGATCATCTCCATGTTGCAGATGTAGAAACTGAGGCTCAGAAACATGGACTAACTAGCCAGAGTTGGGCAGAGCTGGGATTTAAAAGCTAATATATTGGGTGCCAGAAAATATGTTCCTTCCCTTCTAGCCTGATGTCCTTCCAAGAAAATCTGTGATGATAAATGTAAGATTGTGGAACCCAAATATCCTAGAACACTTCTCATATAAAAAGTGTTTATCTCCAGGTGAAGTAACTTTACCAGTTATGTTCTTGGTCATATTTTAGAACTTTATAATGGGAGCAGATACCTCTGTATTCTCCAATTCTTGCAAAGGTCATTCAATAGGCTGATATCAGAAGCTCTTCAATCTAAACTTCAACTAAAAAAAATTTTACAATTATCTACATTTTCTTATCCCGCTCATCAGCTTGTTGACCCCCATGGGAAAGTGCTGAATTCATAATGGAATCAGAAGAAGAGACTCTTGGGGGTAATTTTAATTTCACTTAAAATTTGACTTTCTTCTGTTTGGCATTGAACATGTTCAATTTCTCCCCCATTCCCCTTTCTTCTCTATTCTTGTCCTACCACATCCGTGTCATGAAAATGGCTACTGAAATAAATTAGTTTAATTTGTGAAATTACATTATGGTTCTCTCTGATCATGCCAGTTTACCCAGATTAGCCCAGGCAGATGGCTGTGGAGTTTCATTGCTGGTGAGAAAGGGGGCCCTTTCCAGAGATGAAGTACAAATGTGGGAGAAATGTTGTGGATGCCAAAAAGCTGTGTGCTTGAGTTTTTGGGCAAGCAAAAGCAGTGCTGTGCATCAGGACGACTCTGCCTTCTGAACAGAGGGCTTTCTGAGCGCTAGAAGCAGCTGGTTCTGGAGAAAAGATGGCTTGAAAAGAATCAGAAGCATTATGAGTCTTAAATTATTTAAGTTCCTCCTGTGGCAGCGAACTGTAATTGCTTCCTATTTCTGTAAATATTAGCAGCTGTGAGCCTTTCAAGTTAGGAGCTAAAACAGTGCTCAGTGTATCATACTTAAACTCTGGAATATTGTTAAATATCTGACCTTGGGCTGTCAAAGCACACTCATTACCTACACTAGTCCTTCTGCTGGGGAGCTGTTGACACTCTGAACTGGTACATTATTTTCAGCCTGGTCTGTAATAGCCTCAATAGATGGAGAATCAGCAAAGGGAATTGCGAGTCACCACGTAGCAGTGTCGTGATCCATTTCCTCCGGGGAGGTCGCCTCTGTGCTTGCTGCCTTTTAGTTGTTTTTACACCTGTGACTCCATCTACAGCTGTCATGGCAAATCCTTTAGCAAACTGGCAAAAACTTGAAATAGGCTAATTCGAATACCAACTCTTACCTCTTTAGTCTCAGATGATCTCTCTGCCTTATGTTCAGTGGTTTAGTCATACTGAATTTTTTTTTCCTCCAGCCTCCAGATTCATCATATTCTCACTTGTCTCTTGCACTTGGCTTATTCTGAAACTTCTATCTGGAACACACTCTGCTTGTCCCATAACATCTCCATGCTAGCTTTTACTTATTCTGTTGATGACACCTGCTCTTGGAAGCCTTCCCTGACCATCCATATGTGGGCTAGTTATGTCTTCTTTATTATCCCATATGGTGGGCACTTTCCCCATAAGAACACACATCATATTGGATTGTAATAGCCTATTTAGTGGTCTTCATCTGCCATTCTTCAGTGGGCTCCCTGAGGGTAAGAAAAGTAACAGTTCTATTTGTTGTTTTAGTTGTAGGGTCTGTGTGGAGACTGGTAAATAGAAAGTGATTGACAAATGTTTGTTGAGTTGAATTCATACTCCTATATCTAACATTGGTGGGAAATAAAACCTTTGGGCTTAGTCTTGAGTAGACCTGCCAAGGCAATCTGTGGATGTGGCAAAATCTCATAGATATCTTGAGGTAGCCACTTACTCTTCTTCCTTGTGAATACATTTGTTTGGGATAGAATGTGCCCAGCTCCCATAGGTGAATCATGATTGGCCTAAGCCAGTTATCTCTATCTCACTTCTTTATGCCAGTGATCGGTGAGCATGTGATCCATTTCTGGTAGTGAGACATAAAAGGAAGTATGTTGAAGGTTTGGGGAATCATTTTTCTTTTTTCTTTTGTTTAGAGATTTTCTTTATTTATTTGACAGAGAGAGAGCACACAGGCAGGGCAAGCCGCAGAGGGAGAGGGAGAAGCAGGTTCTCCGCTGAGCAGGGAACCCGATGCGGGCTCGATCCCAGGACCCTAGGATCATGACCCAAGCTGAAGGCAGACACTTAATCGATTGAGTCACCCAGGCACCCTGGGGAACAATTTTTCTTTTTATTAATAGAGTGGTGTGAAAAAGAAGACATTTTTACCCTTGTCCCTTTTTTTTTTTTTTTTTTTTGCTTGGATGCTTTCATAGAAGATAAAAAGAAATGCTACAACTATTTGGCAACCATGAGAAAATAGGGCCCCAAATGAAGGCAACACATGAGCATGGGAAAGTAGAAAGATGGAAAATTCTTAGGTCCTTGATGATGCTGAGCCATCAAAATCAACCCTGGGACAACTCACCTCTGGGTTTCTGTAAAGTAAAATACTCTTCTAACTTAAGCTACTTTTGCTAAGTTTTCTGTTACCTACAGCTAAAATCATCCTAACTGATACAGACACCAGGAAAAGGAAAGTGTGTGCATGGAATTTGGAGTTCATTTAAAAAATGAAAAGGACTATGCTACATAATGAGAGAAAGCAGCATAGAAAATGTGTTGAGCTTGGTGTTGAGACATCTTAGTTTACCTGAGTATTTTCTTATGTAATCTTGGATGAATCACTGTTCTCTCTTATTTTCTAGTAAGGCAATCATTTACTCAACAACTAGAAAAAATATATTTGATTGCCAACTGTGTGTTATATACTATGTTAAGTGTTTATTTGGGAAAACAGAATTGAACTAGGTGATCTCTAAGGTCCTTTATTTGTAAAACTCTGGCCTTTTATTTTTATGTCTTTGAACATAGTTTTAGGAACTGTGAGTCTATAAAAATTTTGTACACCCCAAATCTACTTTGATTCAAATCATGTTTATCATTGGCCTTTTTCTTCATCTAAATTTCTTGCAGATCCCTGTCTGATAGAATTTTTAAAAAACAAAAAACAAAAAACAACAAAACCCACAAGCATCTGTCTCTGGCAAGCATGCTCTGAGTCACATCTCCTCCTCTGCAAAGCAAAGTCTCATGAAATCAGCTGATTAAAAGGAGCACTTAAAGAGGAGGCAATCTGTTAAATTTATTTTAGGTCTAGCCCCCTAATTTCCATTCCACATGCACTCATTTATTCCATCACCCGGTCTTGGCAGGTGCAATCTATTTAGGTGACCCTGCTCAGGCTCACCCCTCAAATTTCCTGGCTGGAGAAAAAAGGCTATTGAGCTGTCATCAGAGGTGTTGTAGCCACTGATGCCCAGGTTCTGTGGGTGATTTGAAACTGGTTCATCATGGCCCCACTTTGATTAGGACAGGGCTCTTGATTCAAACTATGATGACCTTGCAAGTTGTCTGTGTTAACCCCACATTCTTGGTAGTAATGGTGGGGTGAGATTGCCATTGTGGCAGGTTGTTAAGTGGGGGATCATCCATGCTTAATGGGGGCACTGGGCAACCTCTGGGGCAGAAATAATCATCACTCCAATGGGACAGAGGATGGTGAAGAAATGATCCCAGTAGCAATTGGTGGTTGTGAATTTTAGGATATTGGTTTGGCTGCTGAGTGAGCGTAAGGACTTACACGGTGGATCCATGGTGTGAGGACCAAGCAGCTTGTGAGCACCTTCTGCAGCTCTTCCGTTCTTAGCACGTGCCTTCACTATGTCTGATCTCCAGCAAGGGGGAAGAAAGAAAGAAAGAATAGTAGAACTTCATGTGTCTTATTTTTTAAGGATGTGACCAGAAAGTTGCACAAGCCACTTCTATTCATACTTCCCATTGGCTAGTACCTGGTCACGTGCCACGCCTAACTTTAAGGAAAACGGAGGAGCCTAGTCTTTAACCTGGCATTCGTATGCAGAAAGGACTTGTATTATTATAGAAAAATAGTTGTGGGGTGGGAGACTAGAAATCTCAGGCACAGTAGTCCTCAGCGATGGCCACAGGAGTAGCATCTTGGTGAGCCTCAGCATCTGTGCAGCTCTGAATTCTTCGGGGAATGATTCTGGCCGCGGTCACAACTCTAGTTCTGCTCTCATACTTTCTTGTTTGTGTTCTTGTCTCTTCTCCCAACTTGCTCCTACCTTGTAGAGGTGGAAAAGCCCATTTTACCGCAGCATCTTTCTGTACTGGGCTGAGGTCAGTGGCGTTTTTTATGAGTTAAGTAGTATTTGCACAATTGCTTATGTTTTTACAGTTCAGAGAAGCAGATTGACGCCTAAACTAATGCCTTCAAAATGTAATTCTGCCCTATCTTTTCCCCAGTTGTGTAGCAGAGCCCTTTGCCTTTAAAGGAGAGAGCAAAACCCCAGTCCCAGCTGGGAAGGCATGAAAAGACATTTAGAGGCAGCTTTTGCCTGGTGAGAATGTGTTCTCTGGAGATGCATGTGCCTTATTAAGAAAAACCAACCAAACTGCTTTTGGTCTCTGTTTAAGATTTGTAAAAGGCAGCAGGAGGTAACTTGCTCATTGCATATTCTCTAGACACTTCTACTCTCCCTCAGAGCTAAGGAGAAATGACGTATTATCTGTTTCCTGACAATATGATCTAGGAATATTCCTCCAAGAACAATTCCTGATTTGTACTTTATTTTATCCTTTTAAGAGATACACTACTAGGGAATTTAAAAGTTGTACTATTTCATACATGAGGGATTTAAGTTTTTTTCTGCCCATTATTTTGGTTGTGAATTGGTGACATTTGCTCAGTCCCCGATGAATCTCCAATATTTCCTTATAGAACTCCACGAGCAGAGAGATCTATGCTTTGGTTTCTACAGTGAGTGAAGGACAATTTTGAGCAGTCCTTCTATAGTCAGCTTTTTAAACTTTTAAAAGTTTAAAAAACTATTAGTTTTAATAGTTTAAAAAGTTTAATAGTTTAAAAAGTAAACAGTTTATTTGGTTGACTTATGGTTGTTTAGGGAAAGGAGGCCTTTAGTGGAATTTTATTTTCTTATTGTGTGGTGAAATTCACAAGGATTGTGTGTGTGTATGTGTGTGTGTGTGTGGAAACATGAGGAGAATCAGGAATAAGTTGGTGTTAGTTGTGGGAATGAGTGGTGGGAGGATACCTGGCTCCCATTCCCTTACCACGTTCTCTTGATTTGTGGTTCTGGGCTGGTCAGGAAGTGCCATCTTGGTACCAAATGTCAGCACCCTCTTTTCTAGAGATACACTAGGCTTTTGATCTCTTTGTGATGCACAAATCTTTTTTCCTACATCTCATGTCTTTAGAAGCCAGTTCTCTGTGAGGTAAAGGGCTGATCAACCTAAGAAGATCCTCTAATGGTGGGAACATTGGGTGCTTAGGTAATTGTGCTAAAGACATTTTAGGGCAGATTTTTTTTTTTTTTTTACATTCCTATAAAGTCCATTCCTGTCTGATTTCAGAACCATCGACTCTTGGGATAAAAAAACTCAAAGATTAAATATTTCTATGTGAATGAGGAGTTGAAAGAAACTTGAGGGGCAGGTTTTTGAGAATGAGACAGTTCCCCATCTCTCCTTTTGTCTGGCTTTATTTTATTAAAAAAAAATTCTCTCTCATTATATATATCTACTTATCTAGAGGGAGGATTCTCTATGTACATATGCTACCAAAAAACTTGCTTTTTACTATTTAAGTAAAGATTGAAGAACTGGGTAAGGGGGGAGGGATATATTCAACTGCCAAAATGAGGTTGATATCAGTATAGATTTATTGATCCAGTTTGTCCTTGTGAGACAAGTGATCTTTTGTAGTATCAAAGCATTTTTGCAATCTGAAGAAATCTAAAGAAATCTGACGACTGTCTTGTCCAACTGCTTATTTTACACATGATGGAAACTTTGAGGTTCAGAGATAAGTGACTTGCCTAAGGACACACAAATAAATTGCTCTGTTGCTTTACTTTTTGCAAGTAAACTTTTTATTGAAGAATAACATACATTAAGAAAAGTGCAAACATTTTTCCAAAGGGACTAGATTTCTGTAACTAGCTTGTAGGTCAGGTATAGAAAGCACTCCAAAATTCTCCCCAATCACTACCCTTTTCTCCACTCCAAAAGGTAACTATTATTTTACTTAAAACATAGCTTAATGTTGCCTGTTTTTGAATTTTATGTAAATTTTATCATACAGAATCTGTTCTTTTTTTGAGGGGGGTCTGGCTCTTTCATTCAACATGATGTCTACAAAATTAATCCATTTTCTATGTTGCTATAGTCTATCCATTTGCATTGCAATACTTTATACCAGTGTGTGAATGTAACACAATTTATTTTTTTTCCCCGTTGCTTTGTTTTTAATGACTAGAGGTTCCTAGTGCTGATTTTCATGTCTGTCTTAATTATTTTGCTTCTGTACAGTAGTATCTTCTCAAAATCAACCTATAAGGAGGTCGTCTGAAGTCGAATCCTTAATTACAGCAACCAGGAAGCAAAACTATATAGCACTACTGATTGTATGATACAGCAATTCCTGTTTTTCTTTGGCCTTTCTCTGACTATTGAGAAGTTAGTTGAACAAGAGTCAGATGACATTCCTCTCCTTCTTTCTTATTCTTTATGATGGCCTTTTGCTATTAAGAATTGATTTACAGTTTGGGTTTTGAACAATTCATGTTAAAGTGGTTTGTTTAGAGGAGTGACTCTCCTTGTTCATTTTCTCCAGATCCTCTGGGAGAATCTAGATGGTTCTTGCATTTTTAGTGAATGAACACTTGCCATCTTGCATAATCTAATTGTCTAAAACTGCCCACATGCTTACCATCTGAAGGAGTGCTGTCTGCCAAAGGTGTCAGGTTATCTTTCATATGGCTTTAAGAAAGAAGACATTTTAGCCTGAAAGCCTGGCATCAAAAAGCATCTCTCCTGGGTGGATAAAATTGACAGTTCTTCAACAACTTTATTAAAAATACAATCCACCAATCTGAAAAAGAAAATCTAATTATTTAACTGCTAGCAGTTTTCCCTGTGGTAAAATAAACCTTAAGTGTTTACAATCAAGTTAGCTAGATTTTAACCAATTTACTTATTTAACCAAGTATTAAAAAAAAAAAAATCTGTACCATACCTTGTAAGTTCTTCTAAACTTTTTTTTTTCCCCATTGATTTTTTTTTTTTTTTTTTTTGAGAGAGAGAGAGAGAGAAACAGCATGAGAGGGGATAGGGTCAGAAGGAGAAGCAGGCTGCCTGCTGAGCCGGGAGCCCGATGCGGGACTCGATCCCGGGACTCCGGGATCATGACCTGAGCCGAAGGCAGTCGCTTAACCAACTGAGCCACCCAGGCGCCCCTCCCCATTGATTTTGATTAAATAGGTAATTGGCAGTTGATCAATAGGCATCATTCTGATGAGCTGGTTTGGCTGAACCTTCTGTGTGACAAAGCTCCGGAAAGAGGGAACCCAGAGGTTTGCTGACACTCCAATCTATCTTCAATGAATGCAAGCTGGCTAATAAATATTTAATGGGCAGTTGTTTGCAGTTTAATAGAATTAGATAATTCTATTAGAATCCTGTTTGGAGACCTACAGGTATCATATATCACAGTTGAAGACATGGTTAATAATTTAAGCTAAGTGACTAGTAATTAGACAGTCAGATTAAGCAGGAATTTTTGGTTTGAAGCCATTTGGGATTTGTGTGTATATGTGTCAGAGAGAGAGAGAGAAAGAAAGAGAGAAAGAGAGAGAGAGAGAAATTGTGTAAGAGTTTAGATTGTAAACCATTACAAAGATTAGCTAATGCAGCAAGTCTGGGCCAAGCCTTAAATGTGATAACAAAGCATGAGGCCCCTGGGGTTTATTTAATATCTCATCCTCTTAGTTAATGAGATGGAAAATAGTTCACTGTTTATCTACAGTAGATTGAGCAGATGTTGCCAATTCTGTTTTATGGAATGTCATCTTGGTAAGATTGTCTTCTGCCCATTACCTTTTCATTGGCTCGATCTCTGCTGTACTCTTCTTTTTTGGGGGGTGCAGATACTCTCTTGGCCACGGACTAGATGAAAAAACCTCTAAGTTAGGAATTAGTGGCCTTTTCACGTTCCAAACACTCAGTACCCTCTATTATGACAAAGCTGCTTGGTTCACACAGGTTTGTTAACAACACAGGGCTTATATAATGTGAAGACTGTTGACTCTCCCCCTAGTTACTGTTTATGAAATACCTCAGGTTTGTGACTTTATTTCATTTGCCTCTTTTACATTTCCCTGTTCTACAAATGCATAATATATTAATTGGAGCATTGGGTCTAAGAAGCCTAGTATGATCCTTTTTTTTTCCATTAAGTAATTTTAATTTTCCAGAACCATGAGGTAATTAGTATTTTCCTAAATTGTGATATCAGGAGAAAGTGGCTAATTTAGGAACATAAGGTAGTAGAGATTTAGCTAAAGGCATTAAGTTACTTTAGGAAGTGGCCTACAGGCCCGTTAGGACTTGCCTTTGTAGTAGAAATCTGGACTTGTAATAGGCATAAATATATAAGACTTCTTTCTGGCGGTGTGTGATGTTTGGTATTAGATCAGTGGTGCAAGGATGTGAGATCCAAAGGCTCTGTGATTCTCTTACTTTGTTCTCTTAGGTCCCAAGATGGCTGCTGCTAGTCTAACCATTGTTTGCATTCCAGACAGGAGCTAGCAGATAGGGGTGGTGTATCTAAGAAATTCCCAGGGGACATTCACTTATTTCTCATTGGTTATAAATGTGTCACAGGGGTACCTTTGGTTGCAGGGGCCTCTAGAAGGGTAGGTTTGTATCTCTCTAGTCTCTCTAGCAGAAGGAAAAGAAAGGGAATTTGAATAAGTATTGCATGAGCCAACCTACAATATTTGCCATATTCTTTAAGAAAATTTCCTTATTTTGTAATAAATACTGACATAAATTTTTCCTACCAGAGTAAAAGCCCTTCAGGATTTCTTTAGGCCCAGTGTTCTACATGCTATTTACAAAGCCTTGCATATGGCATATTGGAAATTCTTGATACATGATGCTGTATTCTTGGGGGAAAGAAGTAGAAAAGGGAAGAATTAGGGAGACAAGTGGAAGGCAGGGACCAAAGGTGGTGTTTATTTATAGGTAACTAAAAAAAATATTATACTGTACTATTAGACTGTTCCAATCCTTAATTATCACAATTATTCCGGTTAATTAAAGTTTTAGGTTCAACTTTATTTCTATTTACTAAGAGGCTATTATTATTGAGATGTTATCAAGTAATATTTCCACTTGAGTTTTTCTTAGCCTTTTTTTCCTTAATGTTTTAAAAATATTTACTTTCTTCTTACCTCAAAGTAATGTATGGCCATTGTAAAAATTTTACAAAATACAGATAAAAAAAGAGGAAATATTCAAATCCTTACCCACTTGAAATATTTTGTTGTATAGTAAGACCTTATATTGTGCAAATTTAAGTAAATGGTGAAATGATATAGTGCAAATATTAATGTTTCATTGTTTATGGATTTTTTTTTTTTAGAGGGGGCAGCAGGGAGGGGCAGAGGGAGAGGGAGAGAGAGAATCTTAAGCAGGCTCCATGCCCAGTGCAGAGCCTGATGTGGGGCTCAATGTGGGGTTTGATCTCACAACACTGAGATCATGACCTGAGCTGAGATCAAGTTAGATGCTTAACTGACTGAGCCATCCAGGTGCCCCCTATTTTTAAATTTTTTTTTTATTTTTAAAGATTATTTATTTATTTGAGAGAGAAAGAGAGAGAGAGAGAATATGAGCAGATGGGAGGAGCAGAGGGAAACAAAAATAGGCTCTCCACTGAGCAGGGAGCCTGGTGCCAGCTTCGGTCCCAGGACCCTGAGATCATGACCTTAACCCACTGAGCCATCCAGACACCCCCAAGGGCCCCAATAATGTTCCATTTAATGTATGGATTTGAAATGAGAATTTCTCAAATTAGGGGCTCCTGACTGGCTCAGTCAGTAGATATGCAACTCTTTTTTTTTTTTTTTAAGATTTTATTTATTTATTTGACAGAGACATGGTGAGAGAGGGAACACAAGCAGGGGGAGTGGGAGAGGGAGAAGCAGGCTTCCCGCTGAGCAGGGAGCCCAATGCGGGGCTCGACCCCAGGACTCTGCAATCATGACCTGAGCTGGAGGCAGACGCTTAATGACTGAGCCACCCAGGTGCCCCAGTAGATATGCAACTCTTAATCTCAGGGTCGTGAGTTCAAGTCCCATGTTTGGCATGGAGCTTACTTAAAAAATATTAATAATAAAAATATAATAAAGTAATAAAAATAATTTCTCAAATTAAAAATCATAGCCTACAAGGGTATAATTTCAAAGCTGGATAGCCAATAGGAATTAAAAAAGGTGTAGGGCTGAGGGTTGAGGTTACCATGGATGGTAATCCAAAATCCCCAGCGTGTTTTGTCAGAATTAGACTTCGGTAGCTCCTCATTTGCATTGAAGTGACCACCCTAGATATCTTCTTTTAAGTTGTGTTTACCTAGGTAAATACAGGATTGTGCTCTATGTGCTTTCTGGGGCAATATCTTATTTTAAATATTTGCTTAGGTTGTTATCCTGTCTTGTCTTCAGCAGATTTGCAGGGGCCAGTGAGGCAAATTTTTAGAGATCCTTGCTGTCATCATTAATAGTCAAGTTAGTAACGATACAGGGCAGCTGTACAATTTATTCTCCTTAGGTTTTTTTTTAAGTAATATAAACAATGTTCAGATTTAACTAATGTTTACTGAGCTCCAGTTTTGTTCCATGCATCATGCTAGACATGATTACAAGCATTCATTCAGTTAGTGCTCAGAATAATTCTGTGTGGAAGTGGTCAGGTTATCTACTTGACATTATCCTAAACTTCATTTTATTTTCTTGAAGATTTTATTTATTTATTTATTTATTTATTTATTTATTTATTTATTTATTTATTTATAAAAATGGTTTTATTCACTTACTTATTTGAGAGAGAGAGAGATCACATAAGAAGGGGGAGGAGCAGAGGGAGAGGGAGAGAGATCCCAAGCAGACTCTGTGCTAAGCATGGAGCCCACCATGGGGCTTCATCCCAGAACCCCGAGATCATGACGCGAGCCAAAACCAAGAGTGGGTTACCCAACTGACTGAGCTACCCAGGCATCCCATTGAAGATTTTATTGTTAAAATCCACCCAATGTGGGGCTCAGACTCACAACCCTGAGATCAAGAGTCGCATGCTCCACTGGCTAAGCCTGCCAGGTGCCCCTGAACTTCATTTTCTTGTCTCCCATACCAAAGTGGCAAATCACACTGGCTCTACTGTCAAAGTAAGTCTGAGTCTGATCACTTACTATCTCTACTACCACTGCCTTAGTCTGAATCACATCGTCTACTGTATAGATGGTTTCAGGAGCCTCCATGCTGCTCTCTCTGCTTCCACTCTGCACTTCTTCTCCCCTCCCCTCCGTCCATAATTTCCTGCAGGGAAGACACAGTGGGAAAGTGTGACCTGGTTATTATAGGAACATACTGGATAGCTCCTAGCATCCAATATATGTGGGGAGTGGAGGAGAAGGAAGACTTGAAAGAATTTTGTACATTTAAGTAATCAGGAATAGAAAATTATAAGAAGAGGATTCAGTTCTTATTGATGTTTAATCAAAATGGAAGTGTGGAGGAATATGTTTGATTATGTAATTTAGACAATTTAAATGCACCATATTTTTTTTTCCTTTTGTGAATCATGCAAACTATAATTTGTCAGAGTTTCTGTCTTAAAAGAGTCAGGACAAACAGGAGTACACCTGTGTGTGACGTTGATTGTTTTCTGCATCCCACCTTCAGTAATGAATTTTGATCACTATGCTAGAAGAAAGACTTGAACTACCTTTTTATTCCCTTGAAAGTTATAGTAAAAAATTATTGTCATATGTAGAGGTGATCAAAGAGCAAGCAGATAAAGGTTATTACAGAAGTGTTATCAGCCAGTTAATGAACAAAAACATTAGGATATTTTTTCTGGGTTTTGTCGTATTTGTGACATTTGTCAACATTTAAAAGTTTGCAGTTTGCTGTGATTTCTCTTTTTGATACTCACTTTCATACCTAATTTTGCATTTGAAATTTAAGAAATTAAAGAGACACCCTTTCTCTATTATTGAAGCTCTGGGCCCTAGAAAACCTGGATCCTGCTTTATTTTTGTGAGCTAACTTAGTTACATGATGTCTGGAAGTTCCTTCTCATTAGTTTGGAGTGAGTTACTGTTTCCTACAACCCAGAGGCTTTGGCTAACATAAATACCTTTAAAGAATTAGTGGCAGAGTGGGACCCAGAGGAAAGAAGAGGACATATGTGGTGGGTGGGCAAAGAAAAGTCCCAATTATACGACAGTTCTCAGGGAGAGCATGACCATATGGGGATGGGTGGTGGCAGCAATGGGGTCTATGGTATTCCTAAAGATCCCAAAGGAACCTAATAGTTACCGGACAAAGAAAACTCCCCGGCTTCCAGCCCCCCAGAGAAAAAAAAGCTTGGAGGGAGATTGAAAAGGACTGGAGAATTTAGCCAGCAGCCAGTCTGCTCCTTTGCAAGTTGTACACACTCCTCAATATAGTGTGTTGACTTTGTATGAGGAGGCTGAGGTGCTGTTATCCATTCACAGGACGCTGGTGCGTAATGAAAGCAGAACAGCGGGAGCTGTACATTGGAGAGGGCGCTTTTGATTTGTAGCTCCTTTTGTTGCTTTCCTTTTGAGTTTCCTTGGTTCTGTGGTTTGGACCTCCACAGACCTAGAAGAGTTCAGAAACTTGAAAGGGAAAAAGCCCTTCCTCCCCAGGGCCGGCTCCTCCACTTTCATCCTGTGTCAGGTGTTCACGCCTCACAAAGATGGTGCTAAATGGAACTCTCTGCAACCTCTGGGTAGCTGGGAGTCCCTCTGAGATGTTATGTTTGGGCAATAATAGAGTCTTGTTACTACAGGCTGTTAACACGCAGCCTTCCATTGTGGAAGAAAGACATCCAGGCAACCACAAAGCACATGGCTTCCAGGAGAATCTCAGGCTCGAGGATCTCTCAGGGAGTTTGGATCTTGAAAAGAACCTAGAAATCTTGGGCCCTTACTTCTCAGAGCTCTTGTTCCCTTTTTCCCTGAGTAAGTGGTTTAATTTTATCCCTGTGTCTTGCAACACAAAGAGTTTAAAGTAGATTGTTGTGGGAAACAACCAACAAGTATAAGCAGTTTCAGGGAATGTGCTTTGAAATGTGGTTGTATTATCTTCCTCAAAGGATTCAGATTCTAAATATCTATATAGCTATTCCTGTATCTGTACCTTTATCTACACAATAGGCTAGGTATCTTGCTTTCTGGAAATTTTCTATTATTCTACTTTAACTCCTAGGGAGGATAAATACATGGAATATATTCTAACACACCACTGCACTTGGTAACTTGATCATGGCATTCTTTCCTACTAAGCTCTGATGTGGTTTCCAAACCATTTTCAGAGAGGATTCTAGACAGTCAGCTTCAATCACCAAACTTTGTCCCTTATGACAAAGATTGTTGAGGGGATGAAGTCCTCTTTACATGATTCTAAGATCCTTTTACCAAAGAACTTCTTAAAGGCCAGACACTTATTTGCTTACTTCCAAGATAAAAGAGGAGAATGTGAAGTCTCATAGAAAGTTTAAAGTAAACATGGGGTAGTAGGGCTGGTGAAATGTGAAAAACAGAGAGAGAGACAGACAGACAGAGAGAGAGAGAGGTATGTGTTTAATTTATATTAGGTATTTTTGTCTGCTAGGCTGATTATAAAAAAAAAAAAGCTACCTTAGCAAATCAATTATAGTTAGAATGACAGGGTACAATAGTAATAGTTGAGACAAGCTTCATTAGGCATTTGTGAGTGTGGCTTTTTTTCTTCCCGAAGATCTGCCTGGGTCACTGGAATAACTGTGAATTTGGGTCAAGGACCCGAGTAAGCAGGGGAAGGCTCATTTATCATCAAAGAAGGGTGAGACAACTGTCATCACTCCATTTGACTCCAGCTGTGAAGGGAACAGCTTATTTTTGTTTTAGTGATGATTTGAGAGACCCATCGATAAAATCACCAATACTCTTTGCGGTGCAGCAATCTATCTGTATGTCAGTGTGTGTGTGCCTGTGTGTGCACACATATGCTCGCTGCAAGCAGAAAGGGAAAGTGCAGGAAAAAACCTTACCTCTGCACACGTATTTACATATGAGTCCCTTCTTTCTGTTCACTTATGTTAGGGGCTCATCTCAGAGCCTCCAGCCGGTTCATCATTGGCCCTGACTGTTAGCATATTGAGCTTGTTTCACAGCTTTCTTGCTCAAATGTGCTTGGGTTGCCCTACTGTGCTACTCATATGCCCAGGCCCAGAGGATTCTTAGGAGGAAGGAGTGATTACCTGGAAGAAATGGACTGAGTAGATTGTCATCAGTCACTTTCCTTTATTTTCAAGAGCTCATCTCCTGAAACTTAATCATTTTGAAGACTCTAAAGTCCTTGTCATAATTTCCTGGGTACTTACTAAGCTAACACACACACACACAGCACTTATGATGTGTGAGGCACTGTGCTAAGTTTCTTTTTTTCATGATTTCATTTAAGCTCTACAACCACACTGTGGGGTAGGTACTATAATTGCTCCCTGCATTAATTAGTGTAGCCTACCTATGCTAACAAATAGACCCAAAATGAATGATGGCTCGGATACTATGGCTCACATAAGAGTACTGTGTAGGTGAAAAGTTTAGAGGGCATCACCTGCATCCATACAGTTATTCAGGAACCTGGGCTGTAGGGAGCTTTTCTCTCTTCAACAAGTAATTTTTAAGGTCACCCTGGGGGCTCACCTCCATTCCAGCCAACTGAGAAGTGAAAAGAATATAGATAGAGTACTGTGTGGGGGTCTTTATGTATCAAGTCTGGAAGGTATGGCGATCAATTCGGTTCACATTTAATTAACTAGAGCTTAGTCATAGGACTACCACTAAGGGTAAGAGGAACTGCGAAATGTAATCCCTGGCTGACCAGCCAACTCTCTGAGATAACTCTACCCAATGGAGCAGGGGGAGTGGAACACAGATTTTTGGTGATCTGTTAGCCATCTTTGCCCTACTTCTTTCCTCTGGCTACCAAATATTTCAGAGCACCTTTCTTCTCCTACTGTTCCCTAAGAAAGACCATCCAGAGTCCCATTCACTTACTGAATCCAGGTCAAACTCCAGACTTTCAGAGTAATGTGCGGTCTTATGTCAAGTGTGGATGGATGTGATTCCTTGTGCCTGGCAACATATGAACCAAAAGCTGAGTTGTCTTCCCAACCCCTACCATACACCCAATAATGACAGTATAACCACACACACAGATGAGCTTCATCTTGGAAACTGAAAGCATGGGAAACTCACAGCCACCACTAATCCACAGCAAAGATGAAATCATACCTGGTGAAGTATATGATGGACTTTTGAAAACAGGTTTTATAGGCATTTGAATACATTGCATCTTCTCTGTTTGGTACATACATACACACATACACATACATATATATAAATGTATATTATATAATTCATATGTATTTATATCTATAATACTGTGTCTATGAATATAATATTCATACTTATATATGAAGAAAGAACATATATGTAATAGCGAATGAACCTTTTTGTTATTCAAATCCTCTGTATCTTTGCTTTGTTTTAAACCTTTGGTTATGTGAGGGCGCCTGGGTGGCTCAGTCGTTAAACAGCTGCCTTCAGCTCAGGTCATGATCCCAGAGTCCTGGGATCGAGTCGCACATTGGGCTCCCTGCTCAACGGGAAGCCTGCTTCTCCCTCTCCCACTCCCCCTGCTTGTGTTCCTGCTCTCGCTGTCTCTGTCAAATAAATAAATAAAATCTTAAAAAAAAAAACCTTTGGTTATGTGAAATAAAACATGCATTGAGAGATGTGCTTAAACACATGTACAAGTTAACACAGTAATAACATGAACATGGGTGTCCTCATCATGTAGATCAAGAAATAACATTACCAGCATGCCAGAAGTCCCTCTCCTCCATCACCTCCTTATCATGGGGAAGTTACTGCCTAAGGTAATTACTCTCCTGACTTAATGAGACTTGCTTCCCTGTGTTCCTACAGCTTTACCACCTAAGCATGCGTTCCTGATGTCCATACTTTAAATCTGTTTGTTCTTGAATGTTATGTGAATGGACTGATTCTGTGTGCATTTTTGGTGTCTTATTCTTTTCACTAAACATTGTAATATTTGTTGAGTATTGCTGTGGTGGATTTGTTTTTATTCATGATTTAGAAGTGTTCATCTCTTATTCTAGCCTGTTACGTTTTTAAGTCTACATTTTCAGGAAATGTGTTCAATCTGCTGCTTTGGTCTATTGCTTTGACAAAAAATCATCAACAATAACTCTCTTGTATTAAGTATAAGATACGTTGATTCTTTCTTGTTTGTTTACCTCAGCTTTTTAAATTTTATTTTTATTCAGTTATAACATGTACACAATAAAGTACACAAATTTTAAGTTGCATAGCTCGCTGAATTTTTACAAATGTAGATGCCCGGTAATCACCACTAGGATCAAGTTATAGAGCTTTTTAACACCTCAAAAGACTTCCTCGTGCCCTTTCCAGTCAATACACACCATCCACAGATACTGACCATTCTGATTTCTATCCTCATAGATTAATTTTTCCTTTTCTTGAACTTCGTATAAGTGAAATCAGACAGTAAATTCTGTTTGGTGTCTGTCCTCTACTCATCAGTATGTTTTAGGTTCCATTTGTGTCATTGGTGTAGCAGTAATGTCTTCCTTTTTAGTGCTGTGTAGTTCTTCATTACATGGATATATCACAGTTTGTTTATCCGCTCTTGATTATAATGAATAACACTGCTTTGAGCAGTCTTGAATATGTCTTTTGTGAGAGAATACATGTATACACAGATGTGGAATTGCTGTATAATAAGGTAGCCGTGTATTTAACTTTATTAACACTGTGTTCCAACAGTATTGGAAAGTGCTTCTAAATACTTTACACTCCAACTGACAATGCCTGAGCATTCTAGTTGCTTCTTTACCAACACATATGATGTCAATCTTTAAATTTTAACTGGGAGTTGGCAAATTTTTTCTGTAAATGGACAAATAGTACGTACTTTGGACTTTATTGGCCTTAAGGCTTCTATTGCAACCTTGTAGCTCTACCACTGAACTGGAAAAGCAGCTGTTGACAATAAGTAAACAAATGGACATGGCTATTTTTGGTGATCTTTGGTCTAAAACATCCATGTCCATCACATTTGTATTTCAGCCAATAGATAGAGAGGTGGCAAAGTGGCAATCTTCTTTTCTTTAAGAGAATGACTTATAATTGCATATATCGCTTTAATCCACATCTTATTGGTTAGAATTTTGTCACAAGACCAATTTGCAAGAGAGGGTGAGAAATTATTTTGCCAAGTCTTCTGTGATTAGCTAAAATTCTCAGGGATTCTATTCAAAGAAGACAATGAGAATGGGTATTGGTGGACAACTAGCTGTCTTTTCCACAGTGGGCCATGTCCTGTGGAAAATTTCCTTAGCTCAAGGAAAATTGACTTTTATTTCTTTCATTATATTCCCTCTCCATGTTTGTCATTCTTCTAGAATTCGTGGTAGACAGATATTGGCTTTCTAAGGTCTATTTTGAAAGAAGTAAGATATAAGTTCTATCATGATTCTTGTCATTTGTCTTATAATTTCTGTCTCTGGTAGATTTTCAGTTGTTAATTCAGTTTTAGTTGATCTCCATTTTGGTATTTGGCTGATTTAGTGTAAAAAAATCTTAGCAATCATATTTTTAATTTGCAGACTGATGATTGCTTTCCACAGAGCTCTTTTGATAAATCGTATCAAATCTCTTGAGGATAATTTTTATATATTTAAATTTCTCCTCAGTATTGTTTATAAGCTCTGTTTATAGGGATTGGTTATTTTACCTTTCAGCCTAGTGTCTCTTTCATTTATTAGTTTTCCTCGTAAATTTTGTTATTTTGGCATCCTTGCTTATATTTATAATTTGGAGTTAACTTTTTTTAAAAAAAGATTTGTTTATTTATTTTGGGGAGAGAGAGAGATAGAGAGAGAGAAAACACACAAGCAGGGGGAGGGGCAGAGGGAGAAGGAGAGAAGCAGAATCCCCACTGAGCAGGGATTCTGACGGGGGGTGGGGGAGGCCTTGCTCCCACGAACCTGAGATAATGACCTGAGCTGAAACCAAGAGTCAGATGCTCAACCAACTGAACCATCCAAGCGCCCCTAATTTGGAGTTTAGGTTGAGAAGTACCAGTAGTTGGAGTGGATTTCTTCAACACAAGTGAAAATAATAATTCTCCTGATAGATAATTGAGTTATGATTATGGGATGAGTGGTTCTACAGCTATGCAGGGCAGAAGAACAAAGCAACATTTGGCTGTGGAGCCTTTTCTTTAGTTGCATGAGCAGTGGTTTCATGCAACAACACCACTGTTCCCATACTCACTTGAGTTGCCTTTGGGAACATATCCTCCACTCGATTTTGAGTGATGTATTTGAGGCTTGTCATTCAAAATATATTGAAGTCACCTTGAAAGCAGGAACTAATGCAGTTGTTTTCCAGCACTTTAATTAATTTTCTCATGGACAATCACAAGATATATTGTCTCCGCCAGGGCTTGCCCACTTAACCTGATTCTCTTATTTGGGAATTATTCTGTAATTCTGTTGGTCTCCTCTTTTGTGTGCATGGGACTGTAGGTATCTCAGTTCTTTGGGAGTTCACTGTCAATCTTGACATATGTTTTTTCCTTGATGAAGTTACTTGATGATCAGGTTGGCCGATGCACCCTCTTGTGCTCCATCAGCTGTCATGAACTGAGACAATTTTGTGCCAGAGCTATTGGAGAATGAGCCAAGAACCTCAACAGGGTTCTTGGAACAGGCTAAAACTTCGAAAGCAATGTCCTTTCTGTGTTTCAATAACCTGTTTAAAAATATTCCAGCAGAATGTTTTATTTTGCTGGAATCTTTTGGAAGGGCAGTTTTGTGGTAAGCCTGGGAGGTATATATCTGGAAAATAGCACAGAGTTTGGTACACAAGACATCATGGGACTGTCAGGAGAGCCAGTTATGATGCCGGCTAAAGCCTGGAGGAATGGAATCCAATGACCAAGTGGGAGATGGGGGAGGTCTTGTATTTTAATTTATTACTTTGGTGCTGTGGTTTTGTTTGCCTTTATTTAAAGTTAAGCCCATCAACTGACTTTCAAATTGACTTTTGGCATTTTTTATAACATTTAGAGGAACAAAGTTGGAATCTGACTATTGTTTGGATTCATCAAGAATTACTCTATTAAAACTATTACTTCACTTAAGTTCTAATTTCCTTAGTTAACTTTATTACTATATGACATGTTTGCTTTTATTATTACAAAAATACTATATGCTCAATTACAAACATTTTTAGAAAATGCAGATAAATAAAACTAATTTTTTAAAAAAGATTTTATTATTTATTTGAGATAGAGCGAGAGAGAGAGCACAAGTTGGGGGGGGGGTAGAGGCAGAGGGAGAAGCAGGCTCTCCACTGAGCAGGGAGCTCAATGCGGGGCTCGATCCCAGGACCTTGGGATCATGACCCCAGCCGAAGGCAGACACTTAACCCACTGAGCCACCCAGGCGCCCTTAAATAAAACTAATTTAATGCTTAATCCTTCTAACCAGAGATAACTACTGTTAACTTTAAAAATATTTATATCTTTAGCTCTTTTTCTTCCATATGTGAATTAGGTTTAATAGAAATTAGGTTACTTACTGACAATCATACAGTAAGTAGTGAAGCCATGATATGGAACAAGGCAAACTTATTCCAAAGCTTTGCTCTTAAACACTACAATTTATACTTTGCCTTACGGATCAAATCTTGGCCTAAGGAAGTCTTGGAAGATGTAGGATTATGGCAGTTCGGCAGGATTATGGCAGCAGCCAGGAGCTGAGTGGAGGAGGTTGACAACTGTTGTGAAACATTCTGTTGGGTCCCAAAGGGAGTGTTGTTCTTTAAGCGGTCTGCTTCTCTTAGTTTTCCAAAGGTCCTGCTCTTGTTGATGTCTCATATTTTGTTGGCTCTGATATCCCACTCTCTTCCAAGTATCCTACAGAGTGGATTCATTATGTTTAGTTGTTGTTGTGGTGGTGGTGGTGGTTGTTTTTAATAGAAACCATGCACTGTTGAACTCTATAGAAAAACAAAATTCCATGGATCATAATCTTGTAATGATCAACTTGGGCAGTTTTCCCGGTGAGGTTGAGCAAAGATAGAGGAGGTGCTGTGCATAGCACAGCCTTCTTCATCATCCTTTGGTTTGCTCATTTCCTTGGCAGGCTCTTAGAAGTTCACGAGGACTCAGTTTGCCACGACAGCTCTCTAAGATCTGCCTCAGGCAGTGCATTTCAGCCAAGAGCAAGCCATGGAAGATCACAGGTATCTGAAGTCGCAGGTGATGGTCCAAATTCTTGGCTCCAACTATAAAATACTGATTTCCCTAACTCCTATTCTCTGGGCTTCCTTGCTCTGAGGCCAGGCTGGTACTGTTTGCATAAAGTGCTGTTCCACTTGGAAACAGCTGTGCCTAGAAGCAGATGAGAGTCGGCGAAGTAGGGATCATAAGTCAGCAGAACTGTGCTGGAGAGGCATTTTCTGTTGCTGCTTTTGGTGGATGCTGACTAGAAAATCAGATTCTCTATAATCAACAGAACTTTACATCATGCTTTAGAAGTTAAAAATCTAAGCTCAGAGATCTTTAATGATTTACTACCCTGGACAAAAGCTGCAGCTCAGAGAGTCTGTCCTTTTTGGCACAAATATTATGATCTCATCAAAACAAATGTTATCAGAGTACTCCTTTTAAATAGGTTTTTTTTAAGTGTGATAACTTATGATTGTAGGATCTGCCTTTCCCCCCCCTTTGCTGAATGTCACATGGTCTCATCTTCCCCGCTCAAGTGACATAAGCTACTTCAGCCTGCTGTCCATGAGACACATGGTGGTGATCTGAGCTATACTCAGGGACAAAAGGGACACTGCCATTACAATGTGTTAATAAACTGGGGAGTGGTAGTTCTTATCACCTGGTCTGTGAACATTCTCTTGCTTCCTTCAGTGCCGTGCCTACGAATGACAAGTTTTGGGATTTGTTTTTACATTTGTTAGTCTATCTTCTTTTCCCCTCATAGCCTAGCCATCCCTGGATGCTCCATCACTCATAAAGGTGATACAAAAGATGGAATTCGAATAAGAAATGTAAGCCAAGCAGGAGTTTGAGATTTTTTTCAAAGCTTTTATTTATTTATTTGAGAGAGAGAAAGGGAGAGAGCAAGAGCACAAGGTGGGGGTTGAGGAGCAGAGGAACAGGGACAAGCAGATTCTGTGCTGAACTCAGAGCCCGACCTGGGGCTTGAGCTCACGATCCTGAGATCATGACCTGAGCTGAAATCAAGAGTCAAATGTTCAACCAACTGAGGAACCCAGGTGCCCCAGGAGTTTGAGATTTTAAGTGATATGCTGAGTAGGGCATTCTCAATTCATCTCCTCCTTCTCTCACATGCCATCTATCATCTTGGACCACAGTCTCTGAGTATCATCTACCCTCCCCCCACCCACAGTTAACATAGCCATGATTTGTAACCCTGATTTTGGCATGTTGATGGCAGAGTTGGTTTGGACTCATGTGATGATCCAAGTTCCTGAGGCAAAGTTAGACACTTTAACCAACCTGTCACCATACTATGTAAAGCCAGAGTAACCAAAAAAGTGAAGACAAATCAGTAGTTTCTCTTTCCTCACGAGAAAGGCAACTGTCCTGTATTCCTGCTCCTAATAATATGCCTGGGCCTAACAGTACACCTGTGAGGTATCTTTATTATCTGGTTGGATAAACTTCAATATCTTGAAAAAACACATTCAGCATGATACTATATAAAATTACTGATGATGAGGAAGCAGGAAGATATGATGTAACACTTCTAGTCAATGATAAAGTATAAGTTGAAATAATTGAGATCTAAAAACAGCTCCTAAATAGAACCATTTACATAAGAGAGTCTGTGATTATAGGGAGAGGAGAGCTCTCCACCAAAATTTAGCGCTGTGCTTTCCATGGTACAGAATCAACCTTGGGAAGAAATTGTCCACCTAAGGGACTACATTTCCTGATCCTCCTTGCATGCAGATATGGCCATGTTACCATTTTGGCAAAGGAGCAGAAGTATTATTTCCTGAGCCAGACTTTTAAGATGCCAATATCTCTTTTAATCTTCTTTCCTCTGTCCGTCTGGATACAGGAGACTCGAGGCCTGGGAGTTGACGGAGTCACAAGTTGGAAGGACCCTGGTTCTCTAAATCTCCATGTGGAGGAGAGTGGCCTACTCACAAGGAACACTTTCACTGGATGTAACAGTTTTATTTTTAAGAGCAAGTGGCATTGCCCTAACTAATACATCTGGGGAGGGGAGTTGGGACAGTGTATCAGTCAGGGTAATGACCTTGCCTGTTTGTGTTTTGCCTTTCGGTAGTCTAGATGATGTTGTATCCAGATGCTAATGTCCAGATGACCCGTCAGTTGATGTACTTATATAAGTGAAACTACATGATCCTATTCCTTTGCCACTTTATTTACTAACAAGGGTTTAAAATGAAATGTTCTCCTTTGTCTGAACATGCGCCATCAAATTCTTCATCTATCAATAGCAATAGAAAACGTAACTAACAAATCTAATTTCTTTTAGATCTATTTCGGTGTGTCTCATGTTCTCAATGTCATTGGTACCACCCTCTCACACCTAAGTGATCATCTGGCTTTCCGTAACACAGTTCTTTGATTTCATTGAGAACAGCCCTTTGTCAGATTTAGGCGGCATATGTGCTAATCATAGTTTAATTGGTCTCTCCTGGTCTGTGGTGGCACAGGTGTGATGCAAATAAAACATATATGTGCAGTGGAGGTGATTGGAATTATGGTCAACTGACAGGAGACATCAACGTTTCAGTGCTTCAATAGCTGGTTTATTGGATAAGACAGGACAATTACCACAACTGGCCGTTCAGGATGGTTAGAGCTCCCTATAGGCTTTGAGGCAGGTGTTTGTGCCCTCAGTTTAATCTCTTCCTTTCTAGTTCCAGGCTGCATGCAGCCCTTGGCACCGGCAGAAGCATTTATACAGAAATGTGGGTCACCTGGATGCCCAGCCCAGTGGATCTGGATGCTCATTACCAAACAAGGCATGAGCTTCCTGTAACACAAGCTCAATTTCTCTGGGGGGAAAGGTAACCTGACTTGCAATCTTTTTTGGATCATCTGTGTTTTTGATTTAGTAGAATTGTGGAAATTGAGAATGTTTTTCATCAGCTCCAATGGACCTTCTAGAACATATGCCGTTCAATCTCTGATTTTGCAATTGAGGATTCAGGGTCTCAGGGAGGTTAAGTGGGTGCCCCAGGCACAGCCGATCAGCAGGGAGCCAGGGCAAGGTTTCAGGGCTTCTCAGCCGGTGCTGATTACATGACCCGCAGCTGCTGCTCTGAGCCCATTTTCATCACCTGTCAGCTCCTGTTTGTAGGAGTTGAAGCCTCAACAGCTTCTAGAGTTTGGAGAAGTAAAACAGATCCAGAAGGAGAAGTTGTGAATAATTGTTTTCTTCTTTAAGGCTTCTTTTTCCTTCTGCAAGGATTTTTGTATCTCATCACAAAACAGCTGTTATTCCACGGTGGTGCTCTTCTTGCAGCTGGTGTTAAAGTTGTTTGAGACCTGTAAGGATTCTGCCCTATAGCTAAGTTCTAGTTCACATTATTATGGTTGATCATCCCAGTTTTTTTTGTTTTTTTTTGTTTTTATTTATTTTTTTTTTAAAGATTTTATTTATTTATTTGAGACAGAGAGAATGAGAGACAGAGAGCATGAGAGGGAGGAGGGTCAGAGGGAGAAGCAGACTCCCTGCCGAGCAGGGAGCCCGATGCGGGACTCGATCCCGGGACTCCAGGATCATGACCTGAGCCGAAGGCAGTTGCTTAACCAACTGAGCCACCCAGGTGCCCCGATCATCCCAGTTTTATTTCATGGAGGACATGTTTGGTAATATTATTATCCATATTTTTAGAGATACCGAAAGTAGGCTTAAGGGCTATCTTATAACTTTCCTAAGGTCACCTGGGCGGTAACAGCAGAGCTGGGATTTGAACCTGAGACTGGCCTCCACCAAACTGGGCTGTTGACTTCATGATACATAATCCCGCAGAGTATTCGGCACATCTGTAGTAGTTTAACTTACTTCCGGGAAGAAGATTCAGCCTGGAGAGAATCTGTTTTATAAGGATGAGAGATTTTCTTAAAACTCCTCTTTCAGGATCAAGATTCAGATGGAAATTTTCTTAGATCTTCTCAAAGAGTGTGTAGTCTGAACGTTGTTTCAGTGATTAATCTAGGCTCAAACTAGGAGTTACGGAAATGGGCCAGGATAGTGGAAAGATCCAGAAGTCTGGGTGATGGTACCTCCTTCCTGAGAAATCTCTGTCAAGGAAATCACTGTTAAGTTGTGTTAGATGTCAGTCCATTCTTCTCTGGAAGTAAACTAGTTCCTTTGATTTTTTGGTAAAAATTGGTCCTGGCTAACTTTTCCGTATTTATCACTTTCCTTATAGAAATATCGTCCTTGCTACTTGGGTCATTTCTGTCAAAACTAAACAATTTCTAGGCTAGTAAAAAAATTAAGCATTACTGTCTTATGGACCAATTTATAAAACTGTCATCTTTCTAGATGGTATTTTTTTATTTGTGGATTTTTCTCAGAAAATCCCATACTTGAACAGTATTTTATTTTTTATTTTTTACACTTCATTAACATACCTTTTACCCCCATGATATCCTGGTGATTGTTTACAATTCATCCAGTTTCTCTTATTCTCATTGCAAAAAACCAAAGGGACAAAGTTGGGAGAATGGCTTGTTAAGAAAAGCCAAGTTCTGGGAGAAATTGGCAGGCACCACTCAATTATTGGTTTAGGAAAAGTCCTTCTAAATCCTTGTTTGGATGGCAGGACTGAATGTGAAATTTGGGAGGTGTTCTGATGCAGATGGTTCTCTTATTTCCTTGAAAGTCTACATTTTCTGCTTTTCCTAAGGATGAAGACAGAAAACGAGAGATAACAAAACTCAGGTTTGGGTTAGCTTCATATTGAGCAATTACTCTATTCCACCTATGTTTCACATGTACTGCTTTTCATATTCACTGATTAGCATATTTGAATATACAAATGAGCATCACAACCTAGATAAAAGCATGACCAGTTTCAAAGCTTGGGGTACATGTGCAAAAACTATTGCCCTAGATAGAGGTGCTCAAGGCTGAAGATGACCTTGACGATGTTGTCCTTTCTGCCAGGAGCTCATTCAATGCTTAGGAGCATTCTTTCCATGTATCAGTAAAGTCTGGACCATTTCTTTTTGCCTTCTTTTTCTTTCTGTTTCTTTTACATTGTTACCCAACTTGTGTTCCATTTTGTTTTTCTTATTTTTTTTTTAAGTAGGCTCCAATGTGGGGCTTGAACTCATGACCTGAGATCAAGAGTCACATACTCTACCAACTGAGCCAGCCAGGCACCCTCATTTTTTCTGGTATAATTCTCTGCTCCTTGGTTGGCAGATATTTTTATAAACAAAAAGGGTTTGTAATAAGACTATTAACAGGATGAATGGAGGGTTTAGATACTTGCCCAGAATCTGTCTTTACCCTTTGATTTAAGAACGTTGGATTGTTAGTTTGATTGAAGGGAGGAGTTTGGTTACAATAAAGGTTACACAGAGGTGAGGGGCAAAATGATGAGGGTGTTATTTTGTCTTTCTGCCTTATACAATGGAATGGGTTTGAGTTCACTGGTTAATAGATCAATGGTCAGAAGTTGCTGTATTTTTTTTTCCCCCTTATGAAAGGCTTCAGGGATTCCATGCCCAGCAGTGGTATTTCAGGCCTACATGTCAGAGTATGGCACAGAATAGAAGAGAGGGAAGTCTCTAAGCACTGTTGTGGCACCTTTGGAATTGGCATCTTGGAGAATTCTCTGGAGATTGCGCTCTTGCATGGACACTGCCACTCACAGGGTGGATGTAGTCAGCAGTTGCTGAAGGGAAGCCCAAAACACCTATGCAGGTGCTTGGCCCAGACAGGGAGAACATGGCAATTTTGTGTAAGTGCTGCAGTTGCCATCTCAGTTCACGGGCATGTGTGAGGCATTGCCTTGGCAGCGACAATGCTGGGGGAGTATTTTTAACACCCCTTAGACCTATTAAAATTTAGGAGTCAAGCAATTTGTTAATCTTATGAGGGTAGAGTTGGTTATACGCAAGTGACATGTTAATTCACTAACTACATGTTAGTTCATGAAGAAGTGTGATGGTCTGAAGTTTTACCCTACATGCAAACTAACAAGTCAGCCCATCACAGTTTCATAGATCTTGGCCAAAGACATGAAACTCCTGGGTGGAGACAACAGACTTTATTACTTATAGCTCAGCAGGCAGAGCACCAGGGTCTCATTGGTTCTCCCCAGACCTCATGTCCAATAGGATGATGCAGAGGAGGTCTTAGGGGAATGTTATCCATGCACTGGGCTTGTGTCAGAGTTGAGGAATGCCAAGCTTAGGAAACTCCAGTTTTTTAAAAGGACTATTGGGAAACCTGACTAACCTTTGCCTTAGAGGGAGACATTATCTTTCTTAAAGTGGTCAGGAAACAAATCTGTCCTCTGCCCCAGGGGAAGACTGACTCTATCTTCCAAGGCTGTTTGCTATTCAAATATCCATGACAAGATAGTCTAGGGAAAAAACTGTCAGTGCCTTTGCTCAGAAAACTTGCAGGAATGTGAGAGACTCATGAAAAGTTCTCCCCAAATAATATGTTCCAAAGACTCACATTTTTATAATTTTTGGAGGTAGGTAATGCCTGAAGTCAAAGGAATAAAACTAGTTATGATAAAACAAGAGGAATCTTTTGGGGGTATGCTAGTTTTTTGTTTCCTTTTTTTTTTTCCAGATTTTTTTTATTTATTTATTTATTTATTTATTTATTTATTTATTTATTTATTTATTTATGAGAGTGAGCGAGCATTAGCAGGGGGAGGAGCAGAGGGAGAGGGAGAAGCAGGCTCTGCATTGAGTGGGGAGTCCAACATGGGGCTTGATCCCAGGACCCTGGGATCCTGACCTGAGCTGAAGGCAGATGCTTAACTGACTGAGCCACCCAGGTGCCCCTTTTTGTTTCCTAAGTGATATCCACTGAGGCTTTTCTCCTGTGACCTGTAACTTCGATACATTTTCCAGGGAGATATCTCTTTTCTTGTTACCTAAACTCATCTGTCACAGGTGCTTAGGATCTGCCCATGGTGCTAATAGGTTTCAGCATTGGGATGCAAAGGAGAGACTTCAGATTACATGTTCCAGTGTCCATTAAAGAGTAGTGACAGGGACCAGAAGATATCTTCCCATATCCTGTCACTGTATAATATGCTAGATTGCTTCAGCCGATTTACTGGGGAATAATGAAAAGTCTGTGTGTGAGTGAGTGACTGTATGTGATGTATGTGTGAGAAGGAGAAGGAAGAAGGGAGAGGTGGAGAGGGGGAGAGGGGAAAAGAGATGGAGAAGAAGAGGGAGAGGGGTACAGATTGCAGCCTGTATTCAGAAAGAGCATGTGCACTTGTGTGTTTTGACACCATTGGACTGGTGTAATTCATGTGAAAGACATCATAAAGCTCTTAAACTTATTCTTTCATACTTTCAAGGCCTGCAAATGCTAACCCCATGCATTTTGTATGGTGATTTTCTTTGGTAAACATGAAATTAGCCTTAGAAACACCTCTTCTTAATTCAGATATTGTTGAAATCAAGGACTCAGTATTACAAAGTCTGCAAGATTTTGTCGATAGGAGGGGAAAAGAAGTCAGTATTTTAATTAAGTATTTGAAAACAAAGTGAAAAAGGGAAAATGATATATAGTTTACAGGAAAAACCTTTTGGAAAGCTTTTTCGTAGCTAATTTGTTGGGAATTCTTTGGCTAAGGTGGAATAAATGTATTCTAGGAGAAGCTCTATTGAGCCCAGTGTGATGGTAGCTTAATCTGACTGTGGCCCTGTCTCACAGATCACTGTACCTAGTCAATACTCTATTATTGCAAGTTAAGTGGTTTGTTACAGTATTCCACGCTCAGGGTATTAGAAGCTCTGTTCCCTAATTTCCTAAAAAATAAGGGTATAAACAGTATGCATTTTTTATTATAAAAACTAACAATTGCCTCCACAGAGTTAATGGTTTTTTATATGCCATTGGGTACCCAGGAGATTCAGTCGTAAATCAGAACAAAATTAAATGTAAAATGTACAAAATTTTGGCAGGATTAGATTTTCTTTGCAGAGGCTGAAGTCTTCAGTTTTGCTTGGAATCAAACTTTGGTTTTCTTCCTGGTGCTTTTATTTTCATTTTATTTAAATGGGTGTGTTGTTTCCTGATTAAAATTGATTCTGAATAATTATAACAACAGTAATTCACAGCAGGAGCCTGGGCGGCGTTCTTTATAGCTCCTGGAGGCTGTCTTCATCCAGCGTCTCTGTGCTTGCCAGTTTTTCAGCGTTAACTATATTCACTGCACAACGGGGTTATGAACTACACAACAAAGACTAGAGTGGAGGATCATTCCTCCTCCCGAATGGCTGTGTTTTTCCAGGTTGGGGACTCTGTGCAGGTCAGAATTTGCTTGGTGAATTGGTTATTTACTCATTTCACAGTAAATATATAGTAGGTGAGAAAGGAAAATGATTTCTCCTCATTGGATCGGGTTGGTAGCTTCCACGGATCAGGATCAGGAGCCATTGTGCAGGAAGGAGGCGGGAGGGCTGGGTGACTGAGAAGGGGCATGGGTTTTTGGTTCTAAAGGTAGAATTAGAGCTGTCCGTGGGTGACGGGAACAGGAAGTTCAAAGTCAACACAGTCAAGCTTACACTCCAATCTCTCTTAGAGGTCTCTTTTTCGCTCCTCTTTGCACATCTGCTTCGTTTTTCTTTCTACTTTTTTCTGCCTCTCTGCCCTTGGGCAGAATATGTGACGTCAGCGGGTCCCAGACTGCACATTCTCAATCCCAGTGACCATTCCCACTCACTAGCCAGAGTCAGGCCCAAAGGCCTTCAGGAGCTGGGCCACATTTTGATTAATAGTGAGTGGTGGGGCAGTGCCAATATGCAGAATGCATTTCTTGCTTAAAAGCTTTTAAATTAAACGTTATTAATGGCAAAACTCAACACAGCCATAGTGTGCTGTGGCCACATGTAGTGTTGAGGCTATCTTGGCCAGTCTTTCTTAGACCATTTCCCAAATTCGGGGGACACCTAGCTTTGTCAGCAAGGATGAGACTAAGGTGGGGTGATAAAGCCTCAGGTGCAAAGTTTAAGGTGATGCCTAAACATATCAATTAATCCAGATAAATAGTATTTCAATGCAAAGTTTTAAAAAATAAAAATTAATACAAGAAATTCCACAATGAACAAAACACAAAATTATAAGTATGGACAGGATCACTATTACTGACTTTTCCTTTTGCCTCAAGCTCCAGTATGGCTCAGAGCAGCGTGGTTCACTATGTGTCTACCCGCGAGCCAGTCAGTTAGGGACAGGGGAGAGGGGAGTGCATCGCATCAACACCCTGTGGGTGGAGGAAGCACTTGTCAGCAGGAGGGATGTGGGCCAGGCAGGCATATCCCAAAAGATGTCTCTAAATGATGTTAGAGCATGATACTTTCTTCTGGGATCTGGACTCTGTATTAGGAGTTTGCCATAGCAAAATACCATAGGCTAGGTAGAAGCCTGAGATCAGGGTGCCAACATGGTCAGATTCTGAAAGAGACTGTCCTCCTGGCTTACAGATGACTGCCTTCTCACTGTGTCCTCACATGGCCTTCCGTCTGTGCGAGAATGTGGGGGGAGAGACAGAGAAGGCTACCTTTCTGGTGTCTCCTTCTTACAATCCTATCACAAGGGCCCCACTCTCATGACCTCATCCAACCCTGATTACCTCCCCATCTTCACATTGGAGTTAGGGCTTCAACATGTGAATTTTGAGGGAATACAAACATTTAGTCCGTAACAGCCCCCAGCTCCATTCTTAATTCCTCTTAGTAGTCTTTCTTGTATTTCTTATGTATAAATTAATCTTTACTTAAAATCTAGTTATCTTTTGACAGTCGTGCCAAAATATAAACCTGATAAAGTTAAGATTTTGTCATTGACTTCTTACTCTAAGTTAAGTTGCCACAGGAGTATCGTTTTACAAAACCGAATTAATCCTCAGACGAATGACTCAAAGATTTAACTAGAAAATGAAGCTTGGGTGCTTAGCCATTTCTGAAAGTCCTGGGACCTGACCAATAATTACTCTTCTGATCCATAAGAAGACAGAAACATTTAGCATATGGTTTTTCTTTTCTGTATAAAATCAATCAGAATATGTCACTTTGTGGCTTACTATAGTCAATCAAAATATTGTGCCCAGTTCTTCTAAATGTAAATCTCCTAAAGACATTTTTCAGAAAGCTCTGTCAAATTATTAAGTGATAAGAATGTTGGTAGAGAAAATAAATTCCTTTAGACATCTTACAGAAACTAAAGAATTAAGGAATGCTTTTTTTTTCACCCCATCTCCTCAAGGGCTGTTTTGGTTTTGATGTTCCAACACCATATTGGAAAACATTTAAACTGTGAATATAATTCTGAAAACACTTTGAGCCATGACGATATCTGTCCTGGGCAGCCTTGTATCAAGCTGGCAAAACAGATCTTGGAAAAATAGGGAAGTATTTTTGTTTTCAGAATGCTTTATATGCAATTCCCCAGAAATAGCTCAAAAAGATAGATACTCTTTTCTAAAGGGTTGTTGTTTTAGCACTTCCCAACTTATAAAGGTTGGAATTTCCCACTGGCTCAGAGGAGAGATTTGTATCAGTTATTTTAGATTCACTTAATAGCGCATTTGTGTTTGAGATGAAGTGTGAGTTCCATCAGACAAGTAAGATTGTTCTTAAAAATTGGCCTCCTTCTCCCTCCCCGCATGTATACTTGGATCTAAAGTAGAGTCTTCTAAGTGTCCCTCCACAGTGAGGTATGACAGCCTATCTTAAAACAGCAGCTATGGCCGTTGTTTCTCTTTGTAGAGAACACGGCTGGATGTACAGCAAGTGGACCTGTGAAGACCAGTGATTTTTCAGTTCTTTAAGTGAAGCCTTGACTTTATCCCCCCCCACCCCCTCCCCCGCACTGTACCGGTAGAGATGGAAGTGAGGGTGGGGAAAGTGGTAACACATGGAAAGGTACCAACAAGGTTTGTACAAAATACAGTAACACTTGCCTAATCACACCCTCCTGCTTGTCACCTTTATTGTTTTTTTTTTTAATGTAATGTATGGTGATTAACATAACATAATAAAAAAAACACTGATGAGAAAAATTAAAGAAAACTTAAATAAATGAAGATCTATACCACAAAAAAAAATTAAAGATTTTATTTTAGAGAGAGGCACAGCGAGAGAGGGAACACAAGCAGGGGGAGTGGGAGAGGGAGAAGCAGGCTTCCCGCGGAGCAGGGAGCCCAATGCAGGGCTCGAGCCCAGGACCGGATCATGACCTGAGCTGAAGGCAGATGCTTAACTGACTGAGCCACCCAGGCACCCTGATAGTTGGTGGTTTCCTACAAAACTAAATCTACTCTTACCACACCATTCAGCAATTGCTTTCCTTGGTATTTACCCAAAGGAGTTGAAACTTATGTCCACACAAACACCTACACATGAATGTTTATAGAAGCTTTATTCGTAATTGCCAAAACTTGCAAGCAACCAAGATGTCCCTCAGTGAGTAAAAGGATAAACTATGGTATACTGAGACAATGGGATATTATGCAGTAGCAAAAAGAAATGAGGTATCAAGCCATGAAAAAACATGAAGGAAACTTAAAGTACATATTACTAAGTGAAAGAAGTCAATCTGAAAATGCTACATACTCTGTGATTCTAACTATATGACATTCTGGAAAAGGCAAAAACTACATAGGAAAAAAATCAGCAGTTGCCAAGCTTAACGTGGGCAGGGAGGGATGAATAGATAGAGCACAGATTCGTTGGGCAGTGAAAATATTCTGTGTGATACCATAATGAACAAGTCACTATACATTTGTCCAAGCCCATAGAATGATACAACATCAAGAGTGAAACCTAAGGTAAACTATGGGCTTTGGGTGGCTACAATGTGTCAATCAATGTAGGTTTATCAATTATAACAAATGTAGCACTCTCATGGGAGATGCTGATAATGAGGAGGCTATGCAGGTTGTGGTAGGGGGTATACAGGAAAAACTCTGTATCATCCCCTCTATTTCACAGTGAACCTTAAACAGCTCTAAAAAAAAAGTCAATTAAAAAAAAACAATAGGGATGCCTGGTGGCTGTCGTTAAGCATCTGCTGTCAGTGTTCTGGATTTTGACCATGTTAAATAGGTGTGTGGTGGTATCATGTTCTACCTCGTTTTGCTCTTAGGTTTTACCTTCTCTGCTAGCTTACATGCTTCTTGAAGGCAAGGGATATGCATGTCTTTTTACCTTCAACCACTCCTTGTGTAATCACTTGCATGTAAAGAAGTGTGCCAAAAGATTGAAGATGCTGACTGTGTTTGACTTGGTTAAGAGTTCAACTAGAAGAAGGGAAGAACTATCACTTACTGAATAAATTTGTCAGGCATTTGAAATACTTGCACTTTTCCTGTTAATCTTCACAATAGTCCTATTGAGAAAGACAAAATTATTCCCATTTTCCCCAAAATGGAGAAACTGAGGCTTAAAATAGTAAGTGAATTACTCACCATCAGTAGAGTCAGCTAGACCCATGGTTCTAAACTGGATCCATCTGGCCTAAAGCTGATTTCATGAGGATGGGCTGCGTCTACAGTTAGAGCCAAGATCCCAATCTTAGAAGCCCATGGGCCAAGTAGACAGGGGAGGATGCTGAGGGCGGGAAGGAGTTGGAGTAAAGAAGTGGGCAGCCTCTACTTACTTCTAGCCAACTATTAAACAACATTTTTAGAAACAGAGAATCCATAAATCTGCATTTTTTGGGGGGGGTTGCAAAATCTTCCAAGTTTTATATTTTGGCACCTAATTTAATAATAATACTTATAAAAGTTAATATAGGTCTGTGGGCCAGATTTAGGCCACAGAGAAAAAGTTTCTAGCTGTTGTATTAAAGAAGAGTTTTAAAAAGTTGCAACTCTTTCTCCCCAAGTATGTATTGTAATCCCAAATGATGTAAAATACTGCCTGTCAAGAAAAATTTAGAGAGCTATCATTAATAGTTCACTCTTTTGTTGGTATGTAAAATGTTTATGGATACTACTTGTTAAGAAGTACTTACCTAGGGGTACCTGGGTGGCTCAGTCGTTAAGTATCTGCCTTCACCTCAGGTCATGATCCCAGGGTCCTGGGATCGAGCCCCGCGTCGGGCTCCCTGCTCAGCGGGAGGCCTGCTTCTCCCTCTCCCTCTCCCACTCCCCCTGCTTGTGTTCCCTTTCTTGCTGTCTCTCTCTGTCAAATAAATAAATTAAAAAAGAAGTACTTACCTATCTACTATTCAGTGTGGAGCCCAGCTAGTGAATGATGATGGTTATTATTTTATTCCACTTGATACGAAGTTCTGATCTAGAACTTCATGAAAATAGCAAAAACATTTATTGAGCTGTGAACTGATGCTGCATACTGAACTATCCATGATTTTCTAAGTATTTTATGCAAATATATGCACTCTCCCACAAGAAATTACAAATGACATGCATATGTAATCACATATAGCTTTGGTGTTAATTACTAGTTGCCCATTATGAGCATGTAGATGATGCCCTTTGTCAGAAGCAGCTAGAGTAGTCCCTTGTTTTTCCTCTTGGCCCTTTCTATCTATTGTTATCCTGATCCAGGTCACAAGCCTGTGTTGTCTTTGTCACTGACCATGGTAGTCTAGTCTCTCTTTTGACATAAGTGTTGTTATGATAATCACAGAATAGTCTATCTTCTGCTGCATCTCTTGAAGTTTGCATCTGCACAGAGTTTAGTTGAGTTTTTATTGCTTTAACAATTTTTGTTCCTAGCAACTCTTTCAGGATGTGATATAGGGAGGTAAAGCCCCCCTCACAGTCAATGTTTGAATGCCTCTAAATGTTGCCATTTGGTACTCCCTTGGAAAGATAGATTTGATGAGCCTCCATGATTTCTATGTAGAAAAAAAGAATGTCTTCTAGAATGTTGCTAAGGCTCAAATGTCTGTTCTTCAATGATCATGCCCCACCTTTCACTGTAAATATGTCTACTTTCCTACTGCAACTATATTTCTTGTCCCTGGATTTTTCAAATTTTCCTGCTCTTTTAAAGTGGGGCATGTTCTTTTACTTTATCCTGCTTCCCTCTCTTCTTCTCTCCTTGTTTTACTCTTCCAGGGAAACCACTTTAATTATTTTAACTTATTTTAGAATTTAACATCATGCCCCTACATAACACGCTTTTACTGCTTTTTGTAGATTTTAAAATTTTAAGTGTTATCTATGCAATTTCAGATAAGAGAGGATTTAGCTCTATTTCATGCTTGATCCCTACCACAAAACAAAATCTTCCCATTTCCCTGTTTAATTGAAATTTGTTAGATTGGTATTCCTATAGTCAGTGTCTATATTATTATGGCTTTATTAGCACTATTCACAATCAAGTCGTGAAGTATGCTATTATGTACTTTTTCTAATGTTCTGAAATTTCACACTGATGTGTTTTAGTGTATATATATTTTCACCCATTTTTTTTTTAAAGATTTTATTTCTTTGACAGAGAGAGACACAGTGAGAGAGGGAACACAAGCAGGGGGAGTGGGAGAAGGAGAAGCAGGCTTCCTGCCGAGCAGGGAGCCCGATGAGCGGCTCGATCCCAGGACCCTGGGATCATGACCTGAGCCAAAGGCAGACGCTTAACGACTGAGCCACCCAGGTGCCCCTATTTTCATCCATTTTGCTGGTAACTTAATGTGCCTTTTAAATTTGGAGCTTATGTTAATAATAATAATAATAGTTCTTGTTTGGATGGTTCATTTATATTTATTTCCTTCACTCTCTAATTCATCTTATGATATTGGATCTCCTGGACTATATCTCTAATGTTATTATCTTTTCTCTCCTATTTTCAATTTTTGCATCTTTATGTTCTGATTTTCTGAGAGGTCTCTTCTCTTCCCTCCCCTTCTCTCCTCTTATGCTCACTTTGAGTTTAGTTTGCTCTTTTATTTTCTAGTTTCTTAAAGTGGAAAGTTAGGTTGCTGACTTAAGATCTTTCTTCTGTTTTAATATAGGTTTTTACAGTTATAAATTTCCTTCCTAGGAATACTTTAGCTTCATCCCATAAATTTTAGTATGTTGTGTTTTTGTTTTCATTCATTTTAATGTATTTTCTCATTTTTCTTGTGATTTCTCTTAACCCATTTGTTATTTAGGACTTTATTGTGTGATTTCCACATATTTGTGAATTTCTCCAATGTCCTTCTGTTATCGATTTCTAATTACATTTCAGTGTGGTTGGAGAACACATTTTGTATGATATAAATCCTTATAAACATACTGAAACTTGTTTTATGGTCTAACACATGGTATATCCTGGGGAATGTTCCACCTGCCCTTAATAATTATATTTTTCTCTTGTTGGGTGGAGAGTTCTATAGATCTCAGCAAGGTCTAGCTGGTTTATAGTGTTGTTCACCTCTTCTGTTTTCTTTTTGATATTTTGTCTTGTTATCCTACCCATTACTGAAGGTTGGGTTTTGAAGTCTGCAAGTATTTTTGTTGAATTGTGTATTTCTCATTTTAGTTATGTAAGTTTTGATTATATTTATTTTGGTGTTTTGTTAGTTGAATATGTTTATAATCATGTTTTCTTGATGGATTGACTTTTTTATCATTATAAAATGTCTTTGTCTTTAGTAACAATTTTGTTTTAAGTTTTATTTGTTTGATATGAGTATCACTCTAACTTCTTTTGGTTACTCTTTGCATGGTATATCTTTTACTGTCCTTTTACTTTTCACCTATTTGTGTCTTTGATTCTAAAGTGTATCTCTTGTATCTCTTCATCTGTCAATCTCTGCCTTTTGATTGGAGTGTTTAATATATTTACATTTAATGCAATCACTGCTAAGGAAGGATTTATGTCTGCAAGTTTGCTATTTATATCTCTATGTCTTTTGTCTTTTTGTTTCTCTCTTCCTCCATTGCTGTTTTGCTTTGTGTTAAGTAGGTATTTCCTAGTATACCATTTGAACTCCATAGAGCTGCTGGTTTCCATAGCTACTGTGTTTGTTAAACTGTTGGTTTTCAAAGCTATTGCAGAACTAGGGAGTGAGTGTTGGGAATAGGTAAGTTAGAATACCACAAACCTCATTGTCCTATGAGACTCAGATGTTTTCCCTGAATAAACACTCCTTGAATAGTTTTATGTCATTGGTTAATTTCCAAAGTTCAGAATAAGTTTATTTTGACAATTTTTGCTAGTGTTCCATTGCTTTTTATGGGGGAGTAGATTATCAGGTATCCTTTTTCCACCATTACAGAAGTGCTTTCGGAGATTTTTTGAAGTCTATTTTCCATTCTTTCTTTTGGCCAAATTTATTCCCTGAGTACTATTTTTTTTTTTTTAAAATAAATGTCTGCTCTTGTTTCTTGGACGCAATAGCCAGGATATTTTATCTCTCTGAGGATATTATTAAAAGTTAAAAAAATTTTTGCCCTACATTATCTCCATTTCTTCCAATTTGTTTTAATTTCTTCATTTTGTCCTCTCTTCTATGTTAGAACTCTCTTCAGACAACAATGGCAAATTTAATAGCAAACATTTATTGAGCACCTACTACTATGTGGTCATCACTCTTCTAGTGGATTATACATATTAACTTACTTAATATGTATTACCTTATTTCATTCTTCTCACATTAAATATCACAGGTGACTATTGTCATTTCCTCACTTTTACAGATGAGAAGCTGAGCTATAAAGACGGTAAATAGCTTGCCTAAAGTTACATAGTATAAAATTGCAGAGTTGGAATTCAGGTGTAGTCTGACTTCTACACCCTCTTTCTCAAATAACTCATCCTTGGGTTATCTGCTTCTATGTACCAGTGGAATTGTGAACATTTTGATCATATGGGTGGGCCTTGTTGACTGTGTGGCTGTCACCTGTGGGGTAAATTGGATGCTTCTTGGCTTTTCTCATTCCTACTTTCTATTGCTAGATTTTACTTGTCTGCTAGTCAGTTATCACTAGTCCATTAGCTTTTTTTTTAAAGATTTTATTTTATTAATTGACAGAGAGAGAGAACGCATGAGAGGGAACACAGCAGGGGGAGTGGGAGAGGGAGAAGCAGACTTCCCATGGAGCAGGGAGCCCAATGTGGTAGTCCATTAGCTTTTTATCCTCCAATTTTTTTTTCTGTTTTTGTTCTCATTTTTTTTTCTTTTTGCATCTGTGAGTTTATGCCTCAGGGAGGTAAAAGTTTTACTATCATCTTAGTAGGGCTTTGGGAAGAACCAGAACTAAATGCATGCTTTTAATACACTGCCCTTTTAATATATATATATATATATATATATATATATATATATTAATATATGTATATATATTTAAATCTGTTATGTGAAGTTCTTGGAGGTCTTCCTTCTGTTTATCTGCTGATTTAACATGAATACTAGATTTTTCCTATTCAGGTCTATAATTTTGTTTTGCATGTACATCCTCAGTGGAAGCTTTATCTATGGGGTTTCTGTGTGGTTTGGGCTGACTTTTTCTCCATCTAGATGTTTCTCATTTACTCCTGCCAGGTGCTCCAGGATGTCTTTTTATGTTAATTTCATGCTATAGGAATACAGGACTCTGCAAAGAGAGTGTAAAATAAAACTGAAACTCATGGGAAGATGGGCTTCCAGTTAAGAATTTTTAGGGGATTTCCCCCCACTCTTCATGCCTGAAATGTAGAACTACACCAGCCTCCTTGTTACCTTTCTGTGCCAGTGAGCATATAGCACACCATTTCACTAAAAATGCAGTCCTCCAAAGATCCTGGATTAAGGATGAGAATCTCATTTCCAACTCTCTGCTTCTCATAGGTTCCAGGTCTTATGTACTATGTGTGTAGCTATTAAAATCAAAGCCCCTAGGCTGAAACCAGACCAATCCCTTCCTCAATCATCAAACTAGGACAACATGATAATATCTCACTGAGTTTCCTTTCATCTTCATTTTTGACCCCTGGGGATTTCTTTTACTTTTATTTGAGTTCAAACATGTGTTTAGAAGGATACTTGTGATATTTTAATCAGAATATCTATATGTTTTATAGCAGAAAGTTACACATTATCTGATCTGATATTGTTGCCTGAAGTCCTAAAATTAACTTTTCTTGCTGAATTATTTCATGTATACTCCATGAATGTTATCCTCACTTTGAAAGTATATGTAATTTTTCCCATGGCATTGCTGTTAAATCAAGGAATGTATTTTTTCCCCAGCTCTATTGGGATATAATTGACATATAACATTGTGTAAATTTAAGGTACATATGTGTCAAATTGATACATTTATAAATTGCAAAATGATCACCAACCACTATAGTGTTAGCTAACACACCCATCACATCACATAATTACCATGTCTTTTGTGGTGAGAACATTTAAGATCTACTCTCTTGGCAACTTTCAAGTATGTAACACAGTATTATTAACTATAATCACTATGCTGGACATTAGATCCCCAGAACTTACTCATCTTATAACTTGAAGTTTATACTTTTTACCAACATCTCCCCATTGCCCTACCACCCGGGCTCTGGTAACCACCATTATAGTCTCTGTTTCTATGAGCTTACCTTTTTTAGATTCCACTTATAAGTAATATATAATATATATTTTTTCTGTGTGATTTATTACACTTAGCATAATAAGGTCCTTCCATGTTGTTGCAAAAGACAGGGTTTCCTTCTTTCTCATGGGTGAATAATACTCCATTGTATGTGTACCACATCTTTTTTATCCATTCATCCATTGATAGATATTTAGGTTGCTTCCATATCTTGCCTATTGTGAATAATGCTGTATTGATCACGGGTAGATATCTCTTCAATTCTTTTGGATAAATACTCAGAATGAGCTTGCTGGATCATGTGGTAGTTACATTTTCAATTTTTTTGAGGAATCTTCATACTGTTTTCTGTAGTGGCTGTACCAATTTACATTTCCACCAACAGTGTTCGGAGTTTCCCTTTTTTCCACATCCTTGCCATCACTTGTTCTATCTTGTTGTTCTGAGGCTATCCATTCTAACAGGTGTGAGATGATATTTCACTGTGGTTTTGATTTGTATTTCTGTGATGATTAGTGATATTGAGTGCCTTTCATGTTAAAGAATATATTTTTATTTATTTTTATTTATTTATTTATTTATTTTTTTAAAGAATATATTTTTAAAGTGGCCTAATGGAATTTGAGACTGGACCAGTAGAGGTAATAGTTTCTATTCTGTGAGGGTAAGACCTAACTAGAACATGGCATTGTGTTCTAGATACTGCACTTTCCAGAATAATAGACTTGTGGTGTGTTATGACAGGGACAGTTAGCATGGCAAAACATCCTCTTATAAGGATACTTGTGATTGCATTTAGAACCCACCTGGATAATCCAGGACAATCTCACTATCTCAAGATCCTTAATGTAATCATATCTGCAAAGTTCTATTTTGCCATATAAGATAATATTCACAGATTCCAGGGATTGGGGCATGGATATCTTCAGCCTACCACAGCAATCTTTGGGAACATCAAACTATCTTTGCTCTAAGAACACTTTCTACAACATCTTGGGCAAGTGTCCTCCAGCCTCCCCTTGAGTAATGTCAGTGTGAGAGAGCTAATATCATCGGCCATGAGATTGTACTAAATAACTTTTAACCCTTTCCTATTTTCAAGAATCCATGGTTTTGGAGTTTTTGTTTTTATGTTCCTTTTGCAATCTCATTTATGTTTGCTTACTTTCCATTTGTGCAATCTATATAAAAAAAAAAAAGTGTGCTAAGTTCAGGTGAATTTACCCAATCTATGCCTGAACAGTTATTGATGTTTCATAGTGACCTATAACATTTAAAATAAGGAAAGTATATTAATCAAAATTTTATGTTTGCAAGTGTTAAAAAAATAACTGACTAAAGCAGTGACAGGAATTTACTGGCTTATATACCAGAGAAATCCTGGAATAAATGTAGCTTCAGTGGGATCCAGGTACACAGATGGTGTCTTTGTTGCTCAGAAGTTGGTCTCTTCATCTCTTAGTTCTGTTTTTTTTTATTTTTTTATTTAGCAAGCTAATGCTAGGATGACAAGATGATCACCAATGACCTGGGCAACCTTGCTATCTTCTTAGACATCAGTGGAAAGAGCTCCATTAAAAAAAATAATTTCTAATATTTTCATCATTGGGCTGGGCCAACCTTGAATCAAACCAGCCCCAATGACACTGCAGGGATATACAGTAAGGAGTCTCCCATGAAATATTAAAAAAGCCACTATCAGCAAAAAGGAAATACTTGTTGGTCAGGCTACAAAAACGGATGTACTATGTAAAACATCACATGTAATATGCAAAACATTACATATGCTATATGTAATCATAGTTTCAGCTGTACGTTTTGCTGGAGGCTTATGGAATCAATCCCAGTGCTCTATAGCTGTGTGTCAGGCTCTGTGTACATTTGTGTTTGTTTATATTTTAGATAAAATTTACCAGATGGGAGAAATCCACTGGTGTTGCCTAGCTGGCCTGGTGGAAGTGATCAGAGGATGTGGGTAAATTCATCTTTGAACAAATGAATTAAATATGTACAGTAAATGGTTTAATGCACAGCAGGAAAGTGGTGCCTAAGCGTTGGGGAAGAAAGCAAAGCTAGCAGAGCAGCAAGCCTCCTGCAGTCACTCCTATGGTCAGGTCTGAGAGGTGGCGATAGCCAGGAGGCTAGCAGAGTGCTTTGTAGCACAGAGCTTGTCTGAGTGTGCAATATGTTACCTACAGCTGGGTCTGGCATAATCATCCCTGACTAATGGGAGGTGAGAGGAGGGGGTTCAAGTGCTGAATAAATAAATTACTTAATTACATATTATCAGAGAGAAGAACAGATGGTCAGCTTAGCCCATCTTCTGATGCCTTTGGCTTCAGAATGGAGAGTAGATCTCACGAGACTGGAGCAGGTTAGGCTCTTGATTCTGTTTATCTGCCAGTCCTACCAGAGGTTCATGGTGTTCAGGACTAAGCAGGCCCCATTTCCCCAAAGCTGAAAGGGACTGGGTGCTCCAGTGTCTACTCTAAACTAAAGTTGGGCAGGCCGAAACTAGTCAGCATTTTCCACTTTGTTCACTTTGGCACCAGATGGAGGTGTAAATGCATTTCATTTCCTGTAAAATGGTTGAAAAGTGATTTTCAATTGAGGATCTAATAAAATATGAAGGGCGTCGTTGAGCATTTACTAAATGTGCTCAGGAGTATCTCCTTTCACTTCAGACCATACACTTGTTTTCTTTGGCTTTGGATGTCCCCATAGAAAATCCACTTTTTCCTGTATACTGATTGCTCCAGTGTCAGAGGGAAGGGTAGCTGAAGTTGTATTCTGGAAGCACAACATTTGTTTTCAAATGCCTCAGTTTGGCATGGAAGGGTCTTCAGAGCAGGGGTTCCCAAATGCTGGTTTGGGGATGGTTGCCAGGTTGGCGGCATCAAAATCACCTATGATGTTTATTGAAGCTATTTGCTCTTTAGCTCCAAGCATAGAGATTCTGATCCATTAGGTCTTGGACAGGCTCTGGGAATCTGTTTCTAACTAGCTCTACAAATGATTATGAATTAAGTTTGGAGATCAGTGTATCAGTTGGGTAGAAGGAAACAGTAAACTCAAAGGGGTTATTAACAAAATTTTGATAATGGCTTATTTACAAATGTGTGGGCAAGTTTAAGAGGAACTTTTAAGAGATAGCGAGGCGTCCACAGCTAGCAGTCGTGGGAAATAGGTGCAAGAGGAGGAAAAAGTTATCAGACCCTGGTGAGATTTGTAGGTGTAAGAGAGGACCTCTGGATGGGAACAGTGGACAGCCATTGTCAGTCCATGGTCTAGCAGGGAGAATAAAGCCTCTCTCTCCTTTGCCCCTTGATCTCTTCCTGGTGCTTTTGGCCAAACCAGAAGGACCAGGGAGTCCAGGCAATGTGGTCTATAAAAGTTGGACTCCTGAGACACCAAACAAGATGGAGAAGGCTGGAGAGTGGACCTGGAGGGGCAAATAAAGAATATCTAGCACATGCTGGTACAGATGACATTTTCTAGTTACACATTTGTGTCAATATGTGAATGGCAAATATGAAGATATGTTTTGTTTTACAGACATGCTTTTTCTCTTTGTATAAAATTGCCTCCTCCACAATTCCATCACAGAGACTGGAAACTCTTAAAGAACAGAGGTGACATCTTTAGAATTATCTTCCTGTACCCTGCCCATGGTTCAGCCAGTTCATATTCCTTCTCTGGAAAGGGTTGCAAGGAGAATCTTTTGGAAGATCATAACTGTCTACCTGGTTGTCAACTTTACATTTAGTAATATAGTTTTAGGATGCTCTATTTTCTATTGTTAAGTAATTATGTATCTATCATTCCATATTCTTGAGGTTACTTATACTTTATAGGAAGCTGTTTATATTTGTAACCAACAAGATCTTCATGCTGGGTTTATCTCTTTAAAGAAACCACATTGTTATACTTCCTAAAAGACTGAATTCAGTTGTATTGCTTTCTTTTGGTTTTATTTCAAACATTTATTTCACTGTATTTTAAGCATACATTTAATGCTCATTTGTAATTATAACTCCACATCAGAAGGACTGGATTAATTTTGATTTTAGTATGTTGCCTATGAAGATTTGAGCACATTTTAAAATATAGCAGTAAAAGAAACTTATAGAAACTGTTCATGGAATCTCTCTGGAGATTTTTTCTGTAGCTTCTGTTTTAAGACTCCAGCCCCTTCCCCCAGTGAAGAAGCTTTGGCATTTAGAGTCCCCCTTCATGATAGGAACTAACAGCTCAAAAACAAAGATTTGCATTACAGAGATTCATTAGACCACTTGGGCATGGTAAAGAGGACAGTCCTGGTCTCCCACCAAGGGAGTAATATGCATACCAATTGCCAGCATCTTTTAGTACCTACTGCATCCTAAGCACATTACATGCCGTATTAGTCCTTCCAGTTGCTCAGGCAGAAAGCTTGGAGTAAACTTTGAGTCCTTTCCCCCCACATATCTACATAAATCTGTCAACAACTCCAGAAGTCACTACTTTCAAAATATGTCCAGAATCTGGTCACTTCTCACCACCTGCAATGCAGGGCATTGGTTCAAGTCACCATCATCTCTCCCCTGGATTAGTGTAGTCACCTCCTAAATGCTTTGCCTGTGTCTCTCCCTTCTCCTTTCCATCTTTTTTTTTTTTTTTTTTAAGATTTTATTTATTTATTTGAGAGAGAGAGAATGAAAGAGAGAGCAAGCACATGAGAAGGGGCAGGGTCAGAGGGAGAAGCAGACTCCCTGCCGAGCAGGGAGCCCGATGCGGGACTCGATCCAGGGACTCCAGGATCATGCCCTGAGCCGAAGGCAGTCGCTTAACCAACTGAGCCACCCAGGTGCCCCCATCTTTTTTTTTTAATAGAGCTAGCAGAGAAAGCCCTGTAAAAGATCAGATCATGTAGCTCCTCTATTTATAACCCTCCAGTGGCTTCCATCTCGCTCAGAGGAAAAGCCAAAGCCATTACCAAAGCTTTAGAAGACTGAATCGTCTCTTTTCCTCAGCTCTCTCTTTGACCTCATCTCCTTTCACTCTCCCCTTCTCTCATTATATTCCAGCGACAACATGCTCCTGCTTCCCAACCTTTACATAAGCCATTGCTTCTGCCTACTATGTTCTTCCTCCAGTTTTTTGCCTGGCTTACACTCTCATTTCATTCAGGTCTCTTAAAACATGACCTTCTTGGGATGCCTGGGTGGCTCAGTCAGTTAAGTGGCTGCCTTCGGCCCAGGTCATGATCCCAGGGTCCTGGGATCGAGTTCCGCATCAGACTCCTTGCTCAGCAGGGAGCCTGCTTCTCCCTCTCTCTCCCTCTGCTTGTGCTCTCTCTGTCAAATAAATAAAATCTTAAAAAAACAAAAAAACAAAAAAACATGACCTTCTAAGAGAAGCCTTCACTGAACACCATATATATATATAGGGCCCACCATCACTCTCTTCACTGCATTATTTTTCCTCTTCGCGCATATCACCATCTGACATATTTACATGTTTGTTTCATCCCCATGAGAATGAAAGCTTCTTAAGGGCCAAGATCATGGAGTTCACTGCTGTATCTCTGGCCTCTATTTTAGTACACAGCACATAGATGGTGCTCATCAAATATTGGTAAATAAATGAGTGGATTTATAAGTAAATCAGTTATTCTTTTTTTTTTTTTAAGATTTTATTTATTTATTTGAGACAGAGAGAATGAGAGACAGAGAGCATGAGAGGGAGGAGGGTCAGAGGGAGAAGCAGACTCCCTGCCGAGCAGGGAGCCCGATGCGGGACTCGATCCAGGGACTCCAGGATCATGACCTGAGACGAAGGCAGTCGCTTAACCAACTGAGCCACCCAGGCGCCCTAAATCAGTTATTCTTAAGAAGTGTATGATCCAGCATTTAGCAAAAATAACTCACAAATTTTTCATTTTAAGTAATATTGTATTGAGTACTCATCTGATAAGCATTTTATTAGCCTTATTGCCAATGAAGGATGTTTTGGTTTACTGCAAAGGAGGGAAATACGCATATCACACACACACAAACACACACATATATATATATATACACACATATACATGAATGTGAATATATATATGAGTGTGTACGCTCGTATGTGTATGAGTGTATGAGTGTGTAGAAGAATGTGTGTGTGTGTATGTGTGTGCACGAGTATGAGTGGGTTTGTATATAAAATTTTTTTGGCCCAGGAAGGAGATGGCTTACTACTCAATATCTCACTGGAAAATCTCCATCTTCTGCCTAGGAGATGATGCCAGAGGCAGACATGGAAAAAGGAGACAGTGAGGCCCTGCACATGGATGAAGAGACCTGACTGTGGAGTGTTAGAGAAATTTACTAAAGGATTGGACAGTATTCTTCAGGGTCTTTGTGAAGCCTTGGACTTCCTAACTGCCAGTGCAATGTGGTATCACAAAGATAATAGCCTTTATCAGAAGTTCAGTTTTCTATTCCTACCTTGGAAAGCAGTAGCTTAATAAACCTGAGTGGTCAACATTTGTGGTACTCTTCAAATGTTGGGTACTTCCAGGACCCTTTGAAATATATGTTTTTTGAATTTAGTTTTGCTGGAAAAATCTGCATCCAATTTGAATGAAATTGAAAATGTTTCAGGGCTCAAGCAGCATGTCTTCCATCTGAAGCAAAATGGAGATGAATTTCAATTAGATGTTTCCATTATAATCTGTCTCCACCTGTAGTTTTCATCAAAAATTGCTAGGAAGTGTGGTATAATGTATGATCAGGATTTGCCCACTGGCAGCAGTGTCCCATTATCTTAGTAAAAAAGCACAAAATAATTAGTCTGATGCATATAGATAGCAGCTTCTTACAGCAAGTGACTTTAATTGTGGTGAGTAATATATATGGACTTTGAAGTATTATGTATTTCCCTCCCAAGAAGACACCAGTTACTAATTCAGTTGACAAAGTAACAATGTTTCAGAAGATTTAATGCGAACTGAACATCGTAGTCAATAGCCACTGTAAAATGTCCATTTTATGGCCTTATTTTTGCCTGAGCTTAATTTATGGTAATTTGGTAGTTGCATATAGCCTGGAAGTATGCTGTTGGCTTGAGTTAGTACTTGGGTATTGCATAAATCATAGCTGAATGTGTTGGCTTCATCTAATGTTCTTCTTTCTCCTACGGTTGGAATCCTTCTTATCTTGTCATTTCTCTCTCCTCATTCCTACCTGCAAATTCGTGGGGCTTTGAGAGCTCAGTATTTAGGATATCACTTCTTCATAGTGTGGCATCTTCCAAATGCCAGATAGAGTGTTTCTGGGCTTCACAGGGAGGGAATTTAGCAAATCTTTTTTTGTGGGATAGAGTATTTGTACCATCTCACCTTAAGTGCTTTAAAGGAAGATATAATTCTCTCACCCTCCTATTTGCCTCTAAACTCTATGCTAATATAAAAGGTGAGGTTTAAAAGTATTATATTATCTGAACTAGTTTTTTTTTTTCAGGGAAGGATTATATTAGTTTTATTTTATTTTGTTTTTTAATCTGAAACATAGAATGAATAAGCCAGCATGCTCTAGGCCCACAGGTAATCTACCTGGGGACCTAAGCAATATGAATCATCTAAGTATATGGGAGTTTAGGTGACTGGTCTTCAAAGAAATACATTGGATGTTGCAGAATTCATGAGACAATTGCCTATCTTCTCCTGTTCTTTTATACTTGTTCACAAAGATTTTGAATTTTTAGTTGTGACTAGTCATTTTCAAAAGTGATTAAAAATTTTAAGTAAATAAATGTCACATGTATAATTGTGAGCAATCTTATTCAAAATGTTGTGGGAAACTATATTTGAAAATGTAGGTTCTCGGGGCACCTGGGTGGCTCAGTCATTAAGCGTCTGCCTTCGGCTCAGGTCATGATCCTGGGGTCCTGGGATCAAGCCCCACATTGGGCTCCCTGCTTGGCGGGAAGCCTGCTTCTCTCTCTTCCACCCTCTCTGCTTGTGTTCCCTTTCTCGCTGTGTCTCTCTCTGTCAAATAAATAAAATCTTAAAAAAAAAAAAAGAAAATGTAGGTTCTCTCAAATCCATAAAGTCATAATATAAATATTGCCATCTATTCCTAAGTTGGATAACAATATTCTTCTAATTTAGTTACACAACTTTCTTCCTTTGCTTATCTTATAATCATAATAGTTAGCATCTGTCTATAAATAGCAAAAAACCTTTTTATGCATTACCACTTTTAACTCACATATCAATCCCGTGTTGTAAACATTATTATCCACAATTTAAATGAAGAAACAAGTAATTTTAAAATGGTATATTTTCTAATTATAAAATGACAAATGTTTATCATAGGAAATCTCTGAAGTATCAAAAGTATACAGTTGTTGTTAGTAAGACTGACCAAACAAAAATATAGAAAAGATACAAATTACCAATATCAAGAATAAAATAAGTGGGTATCACAGATGAACATAGGGGAAAGGAAGGAAAAATAAAATAAGATGAAAACAGAGAGGGAGGCAAATCATAAGAGACTTAACTATAAGAAACAAACTGAGGGTAGCTGGAGGGGAGGTGGGCGGGGAGATGGGGTAATTGGGTGATGGGCATTAAGGAGGGCATGTGAAGTAATGAGCACTGGGTGTTGTAGGCAACTGATGAATCACTAAATTCTACCTCTGAAACTAAAAAAAAAAGTGGGTATCACTACAGACTCCACAGACATTAAAAGGACATTAAAGAAATCTTATACACAACTCTATGCACACGAATTCAATATTCAAAAATAGGTAAAATGTACTAATTCCTTAAAAAATACAAATTACCAAACTCACTGAAGATGAAATAGGTAACTTGAATAGTCCTATCACTATTAAAAACCTGAATACATAGTTAAAAATCTGTAAAAGGAATCTATGGCCCAGGTGGTTTCATTGGTGAATTCTAGTAAACATGTAAAGAAGAATTAACATAAATTTTATATGGTTTCTTTTTCCTTTGCCAAAAGTATAAATACATAGATCAATGGACTGGAAGAGAGTCCAGAAATAGATCAACCCAAGTTAAGTTATGTTCCCCCATCCTTGAGGGAAGAATATGCAAATGAATCATTTGAAATTCTTCTATGTGGAAGATTTAGCTCTTCTCCCTCTTTATTTATTAATTAATTTATTTCAATCAGTATGGACCCATGGATATTTATTTTATGGTTTATAATCCAATACTATTTTATCTTGTTGCTCAAATTCTTCCAAGTTGGAACATTGGGATCTCTTTCAGTTGGCTCCTGTTTCACTTTCATGTGCCCTGATGGTGTTTTTTGTTTTTGAAAGTATTTCCTTAATTCCTGGCACTACAAGATGCTCCTGGCATATCTTGTGTATTTCCTGATAGGCACCTCTTCTATATTTTCTATTCCAGTCCTAAAATTCCCCTTTCCCCCATTCTCCAAGAAGACCTGGTTCTTTTTCTTGGATAATAGTATTAGAAACCAAGACCTGGGCATTAGGTTTGTTCACTGCTACTGAGATGTCACTGACTCTAGGCCCTCTAGGTTGTTGGATCAAGGAAATATATGTGTGTATACTGTGTCTATACATATGTCTGTAAATATTTCAGCATGTAATCATTTTAATCTATATTAAGCTAAACATGAGTTAATAACGATGTCTCCAACTCTAATTCCATTACCATATGGATCATTCTAGCTCCGTCTCTTGCTTATCTGTAAACTCCCACTCCAATAATGAGAACTCTGGCTCCCATCATTCACCATTTATATACTTAATTATTTAATTCCAGTATACATGTATAGCTGAGTTAGATTTCTTTATCTTTTCTTGTATGGGAAAAACTTTATCAACTAGAACATAGTGTTTACACTTAATCTTAACCAAAATGATGAGAAGTGATTGAGCATAGCATTTCAGTAGAGTTTCTTTTACATTTAATTTCATAAACCACTAATTTCCAAAGTTACTTGGGTCAGCATTACCTCTTCCAGCGAGGTTTTTTTTATACATCTGTAATACAGTCACATTCTGTATTCCATCCTGGGATCCCATGTCATCCTAAGTAATTTTTAAAATTTTGCATACATTAAGGTCCATTCTAAATTTTTATAAATTGAATAGCTTTGACAGATGCATAGTGTCGTATGTCAGGAATTTTGTATCATACAGCATAGTTACACCCCTCCCTAAAAATCCCCCATGCTTCAACTCTCCCTTCTGAACCCCTGGCAACCCCTGATCTTTTTACTGTGTCTATGGTTTTGCCTTGCCCAGAATGCCATATACTTGTAATCAGATGGTATGTAGTCTTTTCAGACTGGCTTCTTTCACTTAAAGATATGCATTTATGATTCATCCATATCTTTTCACGACTTGATAGCCCATTCCTTTTTGCTCCTAAATAATATTCCATTACATATTTGCCATTTGATTTTTACAAAGGTGCCTGAGTGATTCAATGGAAAAAGTATCATCATTTTGACAGTGTTGGAACTATTTGAGCCCGTTTACAAAACTTGACACTCAATCTTATCCTTACACCTTATATAAAAACAACTCAAAATGAATTGCAAATCTAATTTTAAAATTATAAAACTTTTAGAAGAAAATATTCATGACCTGGGATTAAGCTAGAGTATTTTTAGAAGGAATTCCAAGAGCAAGATCCATAAAAGAAATTGATAAATTGGAATTCATCAAAATTGAATACCTTTGCCCTGCAACAGACTATTAAGGGAGTAAAAAGATAAACTGCAGACTGGGAGAAAACATTTGCAAACCACATGTCCAACAAAGGACTTGTATCCAAAAAAATATAAAAACTCTCAAAACTCCATAGTGAAGAAACAAGCAAACTAATTTAAAAATTGGGAAATACTTAGGTACTTCACAAAGAATATATACAGATGGCCCATGAAAAGATGTTCAACACCATTAACCAGCAGGGAAATGAAAATATGTGGTCTGGCTCCTTAATACTTCTCTGAGTTCCTCTCCCATGTTTTCCTGCCTCACTTGCTCCACATCAAGCCACACACATATCTTTGCTGTTTCTAGAATGTCCCAGATACAGTCCTGACCTCTACCTGAAATGCACTTCCCCCAAATATTCACAATGCTAGCTCTCTCAACTTTTTTAAACTTTGCTAAATGTCACCACCCTAATGAGGTTTACTATCTCCATCGTGTCTAAATTGCATTCCCTGTCCCTGCACTCTCAACTCCTTTCTGTTTTACTTTTTCATAGCATTTGTCATCTTCCAACAGATCGTATAATGTACTGATTATATTTATTATTTATTGATTACCTTTATCTACTAACATCTAAATTTTATGGAGACAGGGATTCCAGTGGCTTGCATACAGATTAACAATAAATATGTATTGCTTTTATTAAAGAAATAAAGTTGTTGCCCACCATTTGATAGAATTTTGATATTGTGATTTGAATATCAAACATCATTTTTATGTGCTTTATTTTTTTTATGTTATGTTAATCACCATACATTATTAGTTTTTGATGTAGTGTTCCATTATTCATTGTTTGTGCATAACACCCAGTGCTCCACGCAGAACATGCCCTCCTCAATATCCATCACCAGGCTAACCCATCCCTCCACCCCCCTCCCCTCTAGAACCCTCAGTTTGTTACTCAGAGTCCATAGTCTCTCATGGTTCGTCTCCCCCTCCGATTTCCTTATTAATTTAGAGGTTAGTTGTAGGGGGTAATTGTGTATAATACTATTACATTTTCCTGTATCTGCATTAGAATGACATGATGATTTCACAGAGAATCCCTACTTCTAAGACTTATGACTGAGTGCTTTCTCAATGTTGCTTTGTCTTTCTGTCTTTCTAGATCTTTCTTTTTTTTGGTTTCCTTTTTTGCTTTCTATATCTTTCTGTCTTTCCTTCTTTCTTGTTATTTTTTCATGGGAATTTATAATTTGGGTAGATTGGTGGTATTCTTTTATTCTTTTTCCTCAAGTATGAAGTAATGCTTTTTTAAAAGCTCGGGAGTTTATGGTAGTGTTATTAAATACATTTATAAAAATAGTTTATTTTTTTGTAGGAAGGCATGATGTTGCAACAGAGCAAGGCTTTGCCTTTTTATTCACTTAAAATATGGAATGGGTACCAAAGAATCCAAGTAGAACCTATCACAAGTAAACAAGTAGATATTCACTTTCACTAAACAAATAAGGTACGCTCATGGAAGCAGTAGATTGACTAGTTGCATTTTTACCTTTTTTTTTTTAAAGATTTTATTTATTTATTTGACAGAGAGAGACAGCAAGAGAGGGAACACAAGCAGCAGGCAGAGGGAGAGGGAGAAGCAGGCTTCCCACTGAGCAGAGAGCCCACATGGGGCTCGATCCCAGGACCCTGGGATCATGACCTGAGCCAAAGGCAGATGCTTAATGACTGAGCCACCCAGGCACTCCGCATTTCTACCTTTTGTTTATGTCCACAGTCAAGCTCTTTGGATATACCTTCAATGAGAAGAAAGATCAAAGTTTTTGGTTTTGCAAAGTGTTGCTCAAAACATGGATTATGGATGTCTCAGCTCTTCGTTCAGTTCTTAGCTCAAACTCATGCTTGAAAGAACTGATGTTATTATTTCTCCTATATAAAATGAAACAAATGGCGTAGGTTTAAAAAACCTATACAGGCAGACTTTATATTAAGAGCTGTCTAGGTTTAAATGGTTATCTGTTCTTTGACAAATTGGTCCAGAAAGCAGTAGAATGAGCACTAGCTTTGGAACCAGAAAGTGCTGGGATTCAAGAAGTGAGAAAAGCAAATTCCCTGGCTTCCTAGTGAGTACAGCCTAGTGGAGGGAGATGGGTATTTAATAAAATAATCAATCTCAGTGACATGTAACTACAAACCAGAAGAACTTCAAAAGTAGAGTAAAAGGAACTATAGTGAGGATTAGAGAGTGGTGGACCTGTCTGAGAAGCACAAGGCATATATCCCTAGATGTTTGAGTTTATATGAAAGCTGAAAGTTTAGTAGGTGAAATAAGATGTGGTTGGGAAGAATTTCCAGTCTGAGACAACAGTTTTAAAAAAATCCCCAAGGCAGAAAGAACCATGGCATGTTGGCAGAACAGAATAAAGGCCAGTAGGACTAAAGTATAGAGAATGGGGTAGGGTGGAGGAACGCTGTTCTTAGATAAGAGCTAGGCAAAGGCTAGATCAGGCATCACCTTAAGGTGCCAATAGGAATCTTGACCTATACTAAATAGTTTCTAACAGCTTTGGGAAATCATAAAAAGGTTTTATACAAAACTCAGGTGTTTAGAATTCAGTTTCAGAATGTCACTTCACATGCTCAAATGTGGAAAATCAATTGGGGTAAAGGGAACTGGACTGGAAATAGGTTAGTTAGGAGGCCTATTTAGTATTAGTAATAATCAGATGAGTGATAGTTTGGACTAAAGCGGTTTCCACTAGATCAGTCAGGAGGCTCCTGTAGTAATATAGGCAGGAGATGAGGGTGATTTGGACTAGAGTGGTTGTGCAGGGGTTGGAGAGGGACAAATGCGTTCTCCATAGCTGTCTTGTTTCTTCAATGTCATATGTACCAGTATAGGTCATCCATGTAATTGATGCAATGGATTAACTGCCTAATGCCATTTGATAGGATATTTGCAGGTGTGGCTATGGTTTAATGGATCTGTCTGGATGCAGTTTTTTTTTTTTTAAAGGACTGAGATTTCCATCAGGATCGTCCTACAGTTTTAAGAAAGATGGCATGATGTTGTTGGGAATAACAGTACAGATAATCTGTCAAAGCTCTAAGAAAACGCCAGGAGAGGAGGGTCCCTTGATTCAGGAACTGCTGCAATGGCTGGCAGCTAACACAGGAGCAGAAGGTAGGGAGGTGACAGACACGCAAGGCAGATGTTCTACTGAGCTTCTCCATCTGTATGGGGCTTTTTGGTTCTACTGCTCTTTCCCAGCTATGCAGGAAGCAAGTGCCAATGATGCATCTTCATTAGGATGAACAGGACTTTGGATAGAGGAAAAGCAATTGTCATTTGCTGAAAGCCCAGGGTCAATGAGAACCCAAATATGGTACTGATAGCATTGTGGGAAAGTGACAGGGCCATCATCTATTCAGCAAGTGTCTTCTTTTGAAAGAGGAATTATTGACAATATGAAGGGAAACCATCTATCCCAACCTGCATCAACAATACAGGGATGAAATATGTCAGGAATAGCTATGCTTTGATTAGTCACTCTGTGCCAGACTCTCTATGATCTGCTTCCATTCCTTTCCCCTTATTTCTTAGATTTCATTTCCTCCCTAATCTCCCCATTGACCACTGTATACCAGCCACAATGACCTCCTCATTATTCCTTGAAGACCTCAAGAGGTTGCCATCTCTCTGGAATTTGCACTTCCTATTCTCTGTCTAGAATTCTCTGCATGTCTGCACATGGCTTATTCTGTCACTTTAATAGGTTTCCACTCATATTCATCTCCAAAGAGAGGTCTTGCCTGGCCACCCTATCCCCAATAGTACCTTTTGTCACTCTCTAACCTTCCACACTACTTTTGTTTCTCTACAAAGTTCTCTGCACTGCCTAACTGTAAAGTGCACATATTTGCTTATCACACCCATTAGAATGGAAGCTCAGTGATGTGGAGATTTTGACAGTCTTCTTCACTGTGTTATCCTGAGTGTGTAGTACGGTATCTGCACAGAGTAGGCCCTCAAGAAGTACTGGGAGGGATCACCAAATGGCTCTTATTTAGTATCCACAGCACAATCTGAGAAGTAGGTATTATTGTTACCTGATATGACAGAGGAGGAAACAAGATTAAGCATTTTATATAAAATAAAAAAGATGCTGATTTCAAAATATGATCTTTTTACTTAAACCATTTTGTCCCATTTTAATCTTTGATTTCCCTGAATCATATACGCTGAAGAGAAAGATCAGAAAATACTACTTACCTTTGTTAACAAAACTGTCCTTTGCCAGGCCAGGGAGCATAATACAAAGAGAGAGTGATGGTGTGGATAGCATCTAGTGATAATGAAAGTGGGAACAGATAGAAAAATTGTTATGGACTAAATATTTGTGTCCTGCCAAAATTCCTATGTTGAAACCCTAACCCAAATATGACAGTAATAGGAGGTAGGGCCTTTGGGAGGTACTTAGGTTTAGATGAGGTCAGGAGGGTAGAGTCCTTATATGAGATTAAGAGCTCTTATAAGAAGAGACCAAACAGAGTGATCTCTCTCTCACCCTCTCTCTCTCTCTCCAATGTGAAGACACAGCAAGAAGGCAGCAATCTGCAAGAGGGCTTTCACCAGGAACCAAATCTGCCTGTACCTTGATCTTGGATTTTTCCAGCCTCCAGAACTGTGAAAAATAATGTTTGTTGTTGAAGCCAGCTAGTCTATTATATTCTGTTGTAGCAACCCAACTTAAGACAAGAATATTCTCCAAGCATTTATGCTCAAGGTTGCCTCTTTTGCGGGTTTCACAAGAGAATTTATATATATAGGTCTCAAAGAAGAGGCTTGGCATGATGCTTCTGAGGAGCAGATGATGACCTTTCTGGATAAAGGACAAGTGAGAGAAACTGAAAACAAATATCCAGGAGAGTCTCAGCCTCTAGCCAGGGTTCCCTAGGAAGGAAAGTTGTAACCTCTCAGTCTCCTGAAGATGAAGCTCTGAAACACCATTTCCTTATTTAGCATTCTGTGTGGCCAGAGGCAGAGAGTGGCAGCACTGATGAGGATTTAATGATGTGAGGTTATATTTGTATAAATAACTGTGGGAAATCCCAAAGTTTACAAGTGGTAATGACCACAGACTCCAGCTCCCTAAAGCCAGGTGTGCAGATGTCCTGATATCTTTTCGCACATGTCCTGATCTACCTCATGTTGAATGCTTTTGGTGAGTGCCATTATATTAAATTTCCTTCCTATTTCTCAATTCTGGGTTAGTTTGTATGGAAAACCAGACACTTTCCTCACAGAAAGAACTAAGCTGCTGAACTTCTTTGTGAACTTTTATTATGAGTATGTCCTTGAGTGGTTATTTTTTGTGTTACCAGCTGTCGAAATGTGTCTTGTTTTTGTTAACAAGCACATTACTCAATTATATGCATTTTCAATGATTTTGCCAACATAAAAAATTAGAACTGAGGACGTGATAAGCAATATGGCAAAAGCAAAATCAGGACATAGTGATAAGACTTGGATAAACTTGAATGCTGGGTTATTCTGGATAATTAAATTTTTAAAAATTTTTGGTTAGCTGAGAGTTAGGCAACTTCTTCTTTTTTTTTCCCGCAACTCTGGAAATCTTGAATAATGTGTGGGTTCACTCCCCTGTCATTAAAAACAGTATATTAAACCAAATGAGAGCCACTTTTAATTAAAAATCTAATAGTGCACTAGGTAAACCCTTCCAATTTATCAATTTTCATTGATTATTGTAGATAGAAGATTGGCCTAAACGTTGGTTGATTACCAACCATATCTAGAGTTCTTAAAAGTCACCTTTATAACTCTGAAAAACAAACTGAGGGTTCTAGAGGGGAGGGGGGGGTGGAGGGATGGGTTAGCCTGGTGATGGGTATTGAGGAGGGCACGTTCTGCGTGGAGCACTGGGTGTTATGCACAAACAATGAATCATGGAACGCTACATCTAAAACTAATGATGTAATGTATGGGGATTAACATAACAATGAAAAATTTTTTTAAAAAGTCACCTTTATAAATAGGATTTTCAAAGGCACAAGGACGTTATAGATGCTCCTTAACAAGTAAGGTGCCAGGGCGCCTGGGTGGCTCAGATGGTTGAGCGCCTGCTTTCGGCTCAGGTCATGATCTCAGGGTCCTGGGATCGAGTCCCGCATCGGGCTCCCTGCTCCTTGGGAGCCTGTTTCTCCCTCTGCCTTTCTCTCTCTCTCTGTCTCTCATGAATAAAAAAAAAAAACCAAAAAACAAAAAACTTAAAAAAAAAAAAAAAAAACAAGTAAGGTGCCAGATTAAAATAGCCTATTTAAAGGGGAGGACTCTTCCAGTCAAATGGGAAAACCCTAGTGAGTGGAAAGTTTGGTAGTTTGAATTTCAAAACTCCACTATATTTTTATATTTTCTCCATGAAAGATTTATATTTCTCAGTTCCCTTCCTTTCTTTTTAAATATCAATTTAATATCTCCACAATCTTACAATACCTTGATTTTAGTGCTGTTCCCAAACTTCTTTTTTTTTTTTTAAAGATTTTATTTATTTATTTGAGAGAGAGAGAATGAGAGACAGACAGCATGAGAGGGAGGAGGGTCAGAGGGAGAAGCAGACTCCCTGCCGAGCAGGGAGCCCGATGCGGGACTCGATCCCGGGACTCCAGGATCATGACCTGAGCCGAAGGCAGTCGCTTAACCAACTGAGCCACCCAGGCGCCCTGTTCCCAAACTTCTAAAGTGTACTGGACCGTCAACTTTAATTGTAGTTGTTACATTGGCTCATTTGATTTAAGCAACTTTAAAATGTAATTGAGGTTTCTCCCCCCCTTTTTGAATGTGATAAAGAAAATAAAAATGATTGGTTTAGGAGAGGAAAAACAAGTGAAATATCCAAATAAAACAAAATACACAATTTGTACAATTTATTATTGTGATCTTAATGTGTGTTACCATACTATTTTTATTTAACAAATCTTTATGTAGAGCTCACTATATTCCAGGCACTATTCTAAGGGCTACATGGATTTTAAGTCTCTTCATTAATCCTTGTAACGCCCCTATGAAGTAGTTACTGTTACTCCTCTTTTACCCATCAGGAAATGAGACACAGAGAAGTTATATAACTTTTCCAAGGTCACAACACTATTAAATGAAAGAATTGTGATTTGAAACCCTCAGATTATGTGCTTTCAACTATTCTACTATGCTGTCAGTCTTGGTTGCATGAAAGACAGAAGCGTTCAAAATGTCAGCTTCCAGGACCCATCACTGTTTGGGGCTATTAATATCTGGAAATAAATGAATTTTATGACCTATCTCTCTTACCTCAGGAATATATAATGAATATTTTATAAGTATGCATTTATGCATGTCACATACACACACACACTACAATAAAAATACACTTCTAACTATGTTATAGTTCTGGCATTTCCTTATAATTTGTCCTCTCCAAAGATTTGGGCATTTCCAGATAATCCCAGAATATGCTAATGGAAATGTCCCAGCCCTCATCATTTTGTAGTTATTACTTTTTGTCCTGCTTCACCTTTGGGTGCTGATCATCTCTGTGTTCCATGCTTTTCCACATTCTACGCGATTCCATGATACACTCATGCATAACTTATATCATGGTTGATTTAAGACAGTCAAAAATATTGAGTAGCCTGAAGTTACTCAACCTTCCCTCTGAAATAAAATCAGAAAAGTCAGAATTCTCATTATGACTCAGATGTGAATAAACATATAGCTTTTTTTTTGTTTTCCAAAACCAATTTCATACTGCGCTCATGTTTTTCTTTTAGTTATTCCCTCTAGTAGAAGCAAAAAACTCCACAAACTTGCCAGTCACATGTTAACTGGGACTCTTCTAGTTTGGAACCATCTCTTGTAGATACAAAGGAGTCAATTCAGTGTTGGCACTAACCTCTCGGGGCTATTTGTCCCAGGCTGATTGCCATGGTGTTGAATTGCTGCTTTGGTCCCCCAAATGCTAGCATCCGCCTCGATCACCATGGATCCTATCCTTGTCTCTGGTTGTGAGGTCCCTCCTCTGTGAAGTCTCCTTGTCCTGAGCACTGCTCTTCTTCTGTTCCCCTAGACCTATTAATACCTAGAACAGAACGTTGCAATAGGATTTTTCAAAGGCACAAGGATGTTATAGATGCTCCTTAACTAAGTAAGGTGCCAGATTAAAATAGCTCTTTAAAGGACAGAAATCTTTCAGTCAAATCAAAATTGTAGAAAGGTGTCAAAATACTGACAGGAGAGGATTTGGTGAAGAGATTTCCTTTAGAGAATGTTATGCCACACCCTGTATTAGCCAGGTTTCTCCAGGTAAACAAAACCAAGAGGATGTGTGTTTGTGTATGCACATGTGTGTGTGAGTGTGTGTGTATGTGTGCGTGTGTATGAAGAGATTTATTTTAAGAAATTGGCTCATGCAATTGGGAGGGTTGTTAGGAGAGCCTACAACGGGGACCTCTGTGGACTTTGGGAACTCAGTCATGTCAGAAAGAGCTACAGAAGCCTAAGTAAAAGCAGAGAGAGCCGCTGGAAGACCGCATTTAGGGAATAACTACATGTCCACTAACAGCCAAACAGTGATAGTGCATCTTTTCCATGGAGCAAATGTGGGCCACATCCAGATCAGACCTGTCTCTGAACTGCTTTCGGTTCTACCCAGGAGGAGGGCAAAGGGCTTCCAATTGTGAAAGTCTGTGTATAGAGTGGCCACTGGAGAACCACACTGAAGGAGAAATCTCATCCATGTCATTGGAACTGCCCAGAAGGCAAGGAGGCTCTGAAAGGCCCACAAAAGTACCTAGTTTAAATATCTGCTAGGCTCAGAGGGCTTGATGTTGCTCTATGACTTTCATGCTACGTGGGATGTAGTGCTGTGATGTGCACTTTGGCTCTTCTGAGATGCTTCTGGCTTCCTCAGCTATACCCGTGGAAATGGGGCACCCACTCCCAGTGTTCTTAAATTCCAACAACACTATGTGGATATTTCTGTGCCTCTTCCACCCTGAAGGATGTAGGTGGCTGGGTTGTTCCCATCTTTCCCTTTCTTTCTTTTATTTCTTCCTTTCTTCCCAGCACTGGAAAGGTTCTCTGTTCATCCTCCTGTCTGGAAGGAATTTGTGCCTTATATTATGGTGTATTATTTTTCTACTCCTTATTAGTGGCATAATCTTAATGCAAGAAAAGGATGCAGGGAACAAAATGTATTTTAGCGAAACCAAAAAAATATTTAGAGAGATTATCTTATGGCTGTTTCTTGTTCTGCTGCTATCAGTAGAATTTTATGGACTTACCTTGCTTATGGATGTTTGGGTAGAACCCTCACTGCACTAAGAACCTTAACTCAATTATGCAACCAATTTCTCCCTCTATCTAGCTACAGATCCCTTTTGTTCTTCTCTTCCTTTTTTATACTTAATAATCATAAGGTTACTTTTCCAGCCTGGATTAGAGAAGAATTATAATAACCCTATTTCAGTGTTTTACTCTCTTTCTTATAAGTTGTTTGTACAAGCCAGGATCAGTCATTGGATTCAAAGGAATGGATAAATTGGAAAATAACTATATTAAACTTTGTTTAAAGGTGCATGCAGGAAATAAAATCTTGGATTTTCTTTAGACGAAAAAATACATGAATATTCAATCATGGTGATTTCTAATAATTTCAGCATTTTGTCTCAATAGATGGTGGAGTGATTTTCTTTTTTCTAGTGGGGGGATAGAGGCATATTTTCAGTAAAGATTTTAATTGTGTAATTTGACTTTTTAAAAATAGGATGCTAGATGTAATGTCTGTATATGCATTTTCATTAAACATTCTTTTCAATCAGGTATATTAAAGATTCTTGTTTGGGTTAAGTCAGATTTGTCAGCTCTTCAATCAGTTTGTAGTACATTGTAAAAGAATATACTCAAAACAGAGCTAAGCTGTCAAGCTGTGACAACTTTGAATGAGGAAGATTTTCAAAAATTATGAGTGAGATATTTTAAATGTCTCCTTGACATCCACAGAACTATTCAAAATACTTCATCAGAGGCATGTGCTTTAAAAATGTACTTGAAAATTAATGTGAAGAGTGCAATTTGTCAGTCTTTGTCTTAGCAAACGCATCACTGACAGTCACAGAACACTGACAGTAATACAGCCCTGAATCTCTCTACCTAGGTACTGCTGGGATGGGGGAGAGATGGACTGACCCATTCAAGGGGCAGTTAGAAGGGCCTCAAGCAAAGCAGAAACATAAGAGGCTCGGTTCCAAGTCCTGTTGATACCTGTTTGAGCCGGTGGCGAATGGCAAACTCCATTTGTCCTTTGCCAGGAGGATTTTGTGATTTAGTGATTCCTCAAAGGAGCCATTTCATCCTTAGCTGTGAGTCAGGGACATGAGCTATTTGTCCTGACCTCAGCTCATAATAAGGAAGGCTATGGCAAAGAGACAAAGCCTTGGTTATTTATTTTATTTTTTTAAAGATTTTATTTATTCATTTGAGACAGAGAGATACAGAGAGAGAGAGAGCATGAGCAGGGGAGAAGCAGAGGGAGAGGGAGAAGCAGGCTCCCAGCTGAGCCAGGAGCCAGACATGGGGCTCAATCCCAGGACCCTGGGATCATGACCTGAGCTGAAGGCAGACACTTTCAACGACTGAGCCACCCAGGTGCCCCTGGCTATTTATTTTAAATAAGTCTCTTAAGGGGTGAAGAAAAATCACAGGCCTGGGGCTGTCCTAAATTAGCTTCTTCTAAATTCAAGGAAACCTTTCCAACACCTGCCCTGGAAGAACCCTCCAGGGACACCACTTAATTGGTGAAGGGGCTTAAGAATGGATCTCATTGAGCCATGGACCTTCATGTTTCTTTTCACTGCTTCTCAGTACCTGTCAAATGCATGTGTTGTATGCTTATCTGTTGCCAAAGTTTAAGAAATTCAGGTGGGGAAGGCATATGGTGCTGGATATTGAAGAGAAAAACTTCAAATAGATTTAAAGGTGATCCTGTCTTCCATTTGCATAGTGTCCTTGGTCTTTTAAGGTGTCCCCGAAGGGACATTCACAGTAAAGATTCATGGCAGTGTCACAGAACTCATACTTAGGAAGGTCAGGGTCCAAGAGCCAGAAGAAGCACAGGTGACTGTTTTCTCTCTGAACACGGTGGCTTCTCTTCTGTGTGTCTGCCTCTCTCTCTCTCTCTCCCTACAGAGAAAAGGAGATGTTTCAAGAAAGGAGAATGCTTCTGAGGCATTGTCGTAGAACAATGGGGGCTGTGTAAATGGCCTTTGGGCTTAGTGACAATGGTGACCTTAAGGAGAGCTGTTTAAGTGGAGTGGGGAGGCAATAAGCCATGACAGAGTGGGTTGAGAAGTGTGTGAGAGGTAAGAATATGGTGGTGAGACATCTATTTGATACTTTACATATGCTTATTATTCCATAGCTAACCAACTAGGTTAAAAGGGTTTCAGAAAGTTTCAGTACTTTATTTATTTATTTTTAAAGATTATTTATTTATTCGAGAAAGAGAGCACAAGCAGGGGGAGTGGCAGAGGGAGACGGAGAAGCAGACTCCCCGCTGAGCAGGGAGCCCAATGCGGGACTCGATCCCAGGACCCCAGGATCATGACCTGAGCCGAAGGCAGACGCTTAACCGACTGAGCCACCCAGGCGCCCCAAGGTTCAGTACTTTAAATGGGATTATACATCTAATGAGATTGGCAGACACAGGATTCAAACATATAAATGTTTGCCTTGCAGCACTGTACTCTTAACTGCAGTTAATTTTTCTACCACTTTCATCAGGGCCATGGGTATGTGGTTACCTATGGAATAGAGAGCCGTCTTGGTCCCAGGGCATGTTGAGTACATTTTTGGCCACAGATACTGTACAGAAGAGATAGCTGCTGTGTTTTGCTTGCCTCGAAAAAATATGTCACAACACAGGGAAGGAATTTATGTTCTTAACCCACTTATTAAGCTAGACTTACTATCACATAATTGTCTAATTTGTTCCAACCTTCCAGTATCACTTGCTGTAAATATACTATTTTGGTGGCCTACTGTCCCTTATCAGGGCACCTATAATGATACAGTATTTTGTTATTTGAATTGTACGTTCTATCCGTAGCATTTAGAATAAAAGAATAATAGAGACAATTAGTTCTGCTAAATGCATCTTGGAGCCATGTGTTAGCTTATCTATGGATTTTCTCCTTAGATGTTTAAATATTCCCCCTGCAATTTAGGTTTCATCAAACAAAGGAGATCTGATTTAAGATAATTCTCTTGGTAAGAAAGCAATTGCTGCTGCAATCTGCCATTCACCCAGAGCCATTGATCCCAGGATAAACATTCATTTATCAGAGAATTCAAAATAAAACACAACATTTGCTGTCATTTACAACAAATTGATGGATAGAATTCTGCATTCTTTCTAGGTCCTCCTATCTAAGCATTGTTTCATTCATTTGGTGAAAATTACTGTAAAATACCAGTTTTTATCTCCTTTTGGCATTATTCTTAAACTACAAGCTGGTTATTTTTTTTTAATAAAGCCGGCCCATTATCTTAACCTCGTTGTACTATTATGTTTATTTAAAATTGTCTTTTCAAACCATTTTTATTAGGATACTTAAAAATGGCCTCTTTTATAAGCCACTCCATTGGTTGGGGCTGTTCAGTCGGCAGTGTGCTAGTAAGGTGCTTAGGAGGAGTTTAGATATCTGGATTGTTCCTCTGGCCTTGTGTGGTGACTTTCTTGCAGCAACCATATAATCATCTTCTGAAAGCTTCAGTCCAGGTATAATGAGGTTGTGGCCATGAAGACATGCTTTCATTAGACTTGTTATTGAGTTTTGTAATCTGCATATAGCAGGCAAAATGACCATGAGATGATAATTAAGTGGTACCTTTATTATTTCAGAGAGGAAAAATAGTTCACAATTCTGGTGATTGCAAAGCCTCCGAATTAGAGATTTTTTTAAGAAAACCAAAAAACATAAAACACTTGTGTGAACACAGATTCCCTCCTTTTATTTTTTAAATGTAGATGATATTTTTTTTCTTGAATAATGAGTATCTTGTAGGACAAGAGACTCTTGACTGATGGTAGGCATTAAAATACTTGCTATCTAACAGCAGTATAAGCAGATTGTACAAAGGAGACCACTGTTTAATCACTGAAGTTCAAAACCAAGGTTTCTCTCTGCAAAGGGTGTTTGGTGCCTCGAAAAAATGCAACAGATGGGTACCTCAAATTTAAATTCTTTTGATAATGATTAAGGATTTTCTGCTTAAAAATGATGAAAATAAAACTTTCACTGACAGTCTTTGAAGATGACAGGAGAAGATCTATCAGGAAATTATAAATTTTTTGTGGGATTCATTTTAAAGTAAATGGTTTTTGCTTCTCTGTACTGTATGATCTGACTTTTCTGCATTTTAATAAGTTTTCACTTGAGCTCACATAAAACTCAGAAAGAAGCTATAGTTATAAATAAGAGTGTGTGTATTATTTCTTGTACTTTTACTAGATTGAAAAACTTGAAAAAAATTTTAATCTCTGGTGCAAAAAAATAGAGATGGTTGATGGTCTCAACTGAACTGTAACTGTTAAATTATTTATCTTTCTTCTCTTGGTCATTGTATAGAATATCACCACCTCAAACAAACAAAATCTACCCATGACCTATGTGACACAATTGTGCTGTTCATATAGTTGTCCACTAGTTTTCTCATCTGCAATCTGGATGGGATTATGTAAAATTCCATAAACATCAACAATGAATATATTTTTAATATATTTTAATTTAATATATTCATATTCATATTATTAATATTATATATTTAATATACCATTATTTAATGTGTAAAATATATTTATATTATATTTATGTATTATAATTTAATATATTATAATTTAATGTAATTTAATTTAATATATTTTATTACTATATTTAATATATTTTAATGTCTAACAAATTAATAATAAATAAATAATAAAAAAATTCTTAAATTGCTTTCCCATACCATTCAGGAGTTGTTTTGAAAACTTTCCAATGTAGTAGGTCCTTCAAGCATTTCTGGGGAATCGCCATCCCATGGTTTTAATGTGGACAGGAAGGCTGTCTTGAAGATATTTATCTTTAATTAAGCTTAACATAGAGACTAACATGATGTTTATTGTGTCTCCTCATAAAATTTGCTGTTTTGGTAGTATACCAGTACTTTGTTAATTTGATAGCCTCATATCTAATAAATTAATTCCATATCTTTATAGAATCTCAAAAAGCCATTGTGTACTGTACTTTGCTAGTATGTGGAGGAAAACTTTTCACATTATAAACTATCAACAATTATTGATTGGACAAGAGAAGGTTGAGGAATTCTGGAGTGGCAAATTTGTACTAAGTACAAATGAAACATCATACAGAATCATAGAAGATTTCTTAAGCTCCGGAAGGGACTTTTTATATCATCAGTATATTTTGTAGTTTGGATAGCATACTGAATATGGATAAAAAAATCAATATTAAATGCATTTTATTTAAATTAAAAAATATACATCATATTCAAATGCAACAGCTCAATGGTTACACTAGAACAATCTAAAAGTTGTTAATTCCACAGCATGAAGCCCTATATATGCAAAATGAGATGAAATCTACTATGTGCCAGAGCTCCAGATTGCTGGCTGCCTTTGCCTTCTGATATATGCGAAAGCTCAGTAAAATATGCGATGTGAGAAAAGAAATCAGTGGGTTTATATTATTATTTCTAGTAGAAAAGGCTACATTTCTTTGTTTATTAAAAACTTGAGAGGTCCATTGTTCGTTTTTCTTTTCTTTTTATTTTATATTATAAAGTCCTCTTAGAATTTAGGGGTGTTTAAAAAAATTTTTTTTAAATCATTACCTTTAAGGAACTAGTCATAAATCTACATATATTAGGCTTCTTAAAGCTGCATTTGCATAACTGATTTGAAAGTAACATTTGTTATAAGCTTAAGTCTTGATGCTATTATCCCATGGCAATTAATTCCAACCCCTGTGAAATGTCAAGGATGATCTGTTTATAGTGTGACCCTGGTTCTTTTCCCTTGCCAAAGTAGAAGACATTGGATAAACACTTAGATTCTAAGAAGTTTAGGAATAGGCATTTAATATGCCTGATGGTTGGTTATTCTTTACCCTAGTCCCCATGGAATTAAAGGCATGCCCCAGCTACTGGGTGCCTCCACTCTTTTCTCCCTTTGGTACTTCCTATTGGCTGCTACTAAGGCTAAACCCTAAAGTGCGCATCTGTTTATGGATCTTCATTGCCTCAAATTTATATACTTAGGCCTTCCTCAACCACCCAATCTACAGCTGCAGCTTTTGTAACATATTTCTCAAATGGTATACTTTGTTTCATACTTATTTCATTTATCCTTACCTGATATTATATTGTTTGTTTGTTTCTACACAGAACAATTTTCACAGTTCCCCTACTAGAATGTAATGTCCACGAGGGCAGGAGCCTTGTTTCCTATCCTGAGGATTGTACCTGGCACATAGTAGGTGCTCAGTAAACATTTAAAAAAAAATTTTTTTTTTAAAGATTTTATTTATTTATTTGACAGAGAGATAGAAGAGCACAAGCAGACGGAATGGCAGAGGGAGAAGGAGAAGCAGGCTCTGCACTGAGCAGGGAGCCCGATGTGGGGCTCGATCCCAGGACCCCGGGATCATGACCTGAGCTGAAGGCAGACGCTTAACCATCTGAGCCACCCAGGCGCCCTCAGTAAACATTTTTTTTTAAACAAATGAATACATTTTCTTTTTCTTTTTTTTAAAGCTTTTATTTGTTTGACAGAGAGAGAGAGCGAGAGAGGGAACACAAGCAGGAGGAGTGGGAGAGGGAGAAGCAGGCTTCCCTCTGAGCAGGGAGCCTGATGCTGGGCTCCATCCCAGGACCCTGGGATCATGACCTGAGCTGAAGGCAGATACTTAACGACTGAGCCACCCAGGTGCCCTGAATACATTTTCTTTAAAGGCAAATTATATCTCAACATTCCCTTCTGCAGTCTTGTGGTTCTACTGTTGGACCATAGCAGTGTATGTTATTCCCCATTTATTATCCCAAATAAAATATTTTTCTGATTGGAGAGGATGTGTGATATATTTATTGTCTACTTGGAGATCTCCTGGTTAAAGATGTATTTATGAGGGATAATCAATACAAATGACAATATTTGTGTTAAGCTCTTTTTTCCCGGTGAAATAATTTCTTTAGAAATTTTGCTTCCTCTAATCTTTCCAATCTGCCATAAGATTATCTGTGAAATTGCTGCAAGTTTTGCTTGTGGTCTCAGGGTGTAGGGACTGCAGCATGAAAATTACACTAGAGTATTTTAGAAAAGTACATCGGGATTAATTTGTTGTTGTTTTTGTTCTGATCTATAAGCAGTTTAGATTCATAGTAGCCTCTGCTGTGTATGGGAGAGATCCACAGATAATTTGTGCTTTTAATGATAAAGGTTCTCACGGTTCTTTACATGAATGTACTGACAGAAAAGACAAAATTGCCTTTTTGCCACTTAGAAATGCAGGACAAAGCCGCTGACAAATGTCATCTGGAATTTTAGATCATACAAACATATACTCCCTGTGTCTGCAAGTGTATGCCTATATGATTTCAGGAGTTTCCTTCCAGTTTCTCCAGAAATAATGGGTTAGTTCACACAAAACAGTCTCAAGATTATTGATATAATCACAAATTGAAATGGAACCCTGAGCTCTCTGTTCACAGAAAAGCTTGCCTGGCTCTCTCTGTATTTGAAGTGATTAATGATGCTGCAGCATTATGGGAAAATGATACGTCTGTAATTATACGAAACCACAAGAGGGAAAAACCCTTTCTGACCCTGGTCTTTGAAGGCACCCAAGTTATCCGAGTTCGAGCCACTGGGGGAAAAACAAGTCGAAAAAATCGGACAAATATAAGAAAAGAAGAGAAAATCAGAATATGTAGTAGCGATAAAGGTTTAGGCAAAGACTGTGTGTGAGAAAGAAAAAAAAGTCGGGTTTGGCCATGAAAAGCTAATTACAGGAGGAGATATTGTTTTAGCGGTTAAACAAGCCAATATAAAGTCATGGAACACTTACGTGTTCTCTGAATAATTATCTTCCTATTGTTCCTATCATGTCACCCTCTTTTTAAATCTGTAATACAGATGGGGCGCCTGGGTGGCTCAGTTGGTTGGGCAACTGCCTTCGGCTCAGGTCGTGATCCCGGGGTCCTGGGATCGAGCCCCGCATCGGGCTCCCTGCTCCGCGGGAAGCCTGCTTCTCCCTCTCCCACTCCCCCTGCTTGTGTTCCCTCTCTCGCTGTGCCTCTCTCTGTCAAATAAATAAATAAAATCTTAAAAAAATAAAAAAATAAAAAAATAAATCTGTAATACAGAGATAGTATTTCTCACCATCTTTGTGGGCACAATGACACAAACAGACTTTACTAAAAAGCTAAAATGCTACGTAAATATTATACACAATGATAAGGACTAGGTCCTCATTGCTGTTCCCTATCCTCCCACCCCCATCCCCGGTTTGTGTGTTCATGAAAACATAAGCCTCCTTAAAATTAGGATAATTTAAGGCTTATGTGAGTTTCAGAATCAGATTGAAATGTCAGAGGTATGTGGGGCTCCATTTTCCCCCTCAGCCTCGGTCACCTGCTCTGAGAAGATGGACTGCCACCTCTGGCTGCCTGGAAACTGCTGGATTGGCATGCCTGCAGCCTGGCCAGAGGACGTGAATACAAACTGGCAGCCCAATTCCCTTCCTGACCACTTGGTGCCACTCTAGCTTTAAGAACTGCTCAGCCGCTGCCAAATCCTGGGAAACCGCTTTCTCCTAGGTTGGCGTCTGGTTTCAAAGACAGTCATTGTTTCCAAGAAGGTCATTTGGAGAGTTCGATGGCTGATGTGATTAGAATGTGTACAGCGAGTCACATTCCAGGTGCTTTGTGTGCTAACACTTAGGTGTTATTACCAGCATTAATTATCCAAGGGACATGTAGCAAACACAGGTGGGCCCTTGTTGGTTCATTAAAAAGGCAAGGCTCTGCAGAATGCAAACCACCAGGTAGCCACCCAGGCCTTTAACTTGGAGTTTAATTTGGGAATAGGCTGGCACCCATCATACCTAGTCTATTTATAGATTGGACGTTATAAAAAGAAAATGTGTTCAATATTAGTTCCTCCTGATATATGTTACACACACACACACACCCCTATAGCGAAAATAGAAAGGACTTGAAAATGCTGTTAAGTATGCTTCCTGACATAATGATAGTTTAGGGTTTGTTTTTTTTTTTTTTTTTTTGTCCATCTCCACCCTCTTTACTTGCATAACTTTTTATTTATCAATAAAAAGGACATTTTCCTTTACAGAAAGAACCATCTTTCACATAAGTTAACTGCCTCTAGTGTTATCCAAAATGTTACCCAAATGACATGTTATCCAAGTCGCACATCTTCATCTATTTCCCCACCTCTTTTTTTCTTCTGGGACCAAAGAGGATTCGAGGAAGGAATCTATGCAAAGGCATTTACAGCTTTGAGATGACTTTCTGAATTGGAGGACATTGCAGCATTTAGCTGAAGGTCCTGTGTTCTGTTTTAATGGGAGCCCAGGAGGGGGGCTTGCCCATTTCTAAAGATGCTATTGAGAGCAGTGCTTTTCTGACTCATTAATTTGGAAAGCCAAGAGAAGGCTGCCATTAAATGTCTTTGCAATTAATTGCATGTAAAATCTCAAGTTTTTTTTTTCTGACACAGTTATAGAAGGTGCTTTGCCTTGTTTATGTCAGGGTACTACTGTGGCTTTAGCATGAGTGGAACTGGCCCTAGGAAAAATTGAGTGGCTGGCAGTCTGTTTCTGAGCCCCTTCTGATTTCATTGCTTATTTTTCCCTTCTCTGAACCTAAACTTCTTTCCATTTCCCCTTAAACCTTATTAGTTTTTAATTTAACTGCCTCCGGCATTTGGCTTACCAACTTTGGGTTGTCCTTGGGTTTGGGAGTCTGGGAGCTCTGTTAAGATCTCGATTCTGCCATTTCCTTGTTGTGTAAATTTGAGCAAATTATTTAACTTTCTTGCATTTCATGTCCCCATCTGTAAGTAGGGCTATTTTGAGCAATAAATGAAACACCACTTATTAAGCTCTGTGTCTGGCATCAGAAGAGTCAAGCATTTAAGGTGCTTGTTAAAAATAAAGTTTTCTGAATATTATTCTAGACAACTGACTCAGAATCTTGAGGGAAAGGCCCAGGAATCTGTACTTTTAAGAGACCTCTTACACTCACAAAACCTCTGAGAATTCCTGGCTTAAGGAATAAATCTTCTGAAGAGTAACTGACGTTAGGAAGGTATAAGGGGGAAATAGCATAACTGAAGGACCCCGGGTTTAGCTGGGGAGAGATTTGATCAGGGCTGTCCTGAATCCTACACAGAATGGAAAACGTGGACCATTTATTCAGGATAAACGCTGAGGTTGCTGAGATAAAGTATACAGCGCCTTTGTTCTAAAATGAAGTTGCTAAATCCACCTACTTTACTACTGTAATTTGTCAATTTTTCCCAGCTTGGTTTTGTTTTGGGTATCCACATGTGTGTAATTGAGGCAGGGATTATTCCCCCTCTGCTTCTGCTGGTTAGCAGACTCTTGTTCACTAGACTGTAGGCTCTGCAAGGGTAGACACCATGATTTCATGCTCCTTTAGGGCTTTGGGGTCTAGTACAGAGCACATGTATAGGGTAGGCATCTGGTTAATGAGGACATGAGTTGGGTAGGAAATCAGTTTAACCTCTAACACATACTAATTAACCTCCCCCTTTTCTCCTGTTCAAATTCACACACATACTTAAAGCTTAATCAGATTCAGGTTCTTTGAGTAATAGAATCATTTTGGGGGAGCGGACACTTTGATGAAACTAGGTCATATTAACTGAAAATTAGGGATGACCAAATATATGGAATACAGATTTTAAGGGAAATTAATTCAATATTGGCTTGCTGCTGCGGCCATCTTTCTAGTTCAGATCATCTAGGAGATTAAAGATCCACTGACCCAATACGAGCCTGATTTGCAGAGCTTATTGACCATGTGGGAAATTGAGCGATGGAAAGCAAGTTGCTGCCTGCTGGGCTTTGTTGTTGACCCTAATATGTAATGCCTAGTCAGAACATTTTAAGAAGTGACAATGGAAGGGTTGTTTTGGACATAGCTAATATTTCCTGGGGCATTCAGAGCTGTCTAATTTTTATCAAAATTCAATGTAATAGGAGAAATGCAGATTTCTGCGTCCTACTCCAGATCAAATCTACATATTGCAAGCAGGTGTGAAGAAGGGTGCAGGAGAAACTCAGGTGATTCAATTGAATTTTGTCTGGAAAAAGCGGTTCATGAGGTCCAGGCCATCCCAAGTTATCCCCACTCTGACATTCTGGGCACTAAGGGGAACCATAGCTGATAACTGTAATGTATTTACTGCTCTCCATGTGCAGAACTCTGGTGTGGGAGTAAGCACATTCTTTGGTCTATATATCCTGCAGCCTTTGACTCCAGGCCTTAGCCTTGCCACTTCTTGCATAACCAAGGACCACGTAACTTTTTGTTGTTGTTGTTGTTATTAGAGCAGTTTTAGGTTCACAGCAAAATTGAGGGGAAGGTTCAGAGATTTTTCACATACCCCTTGCTGGGCACATGCGCAGCCTGTCCCATTACCAACATCTACCACCAGAGTAGTATATTTGTTACAATGGATGAACCTACATTGACATATCATTATCACTGAAAGTCCATAGTTTACCTTGGAATCCACATAACTTTTTTTTAAAGATTTTAAAAAATTTATTCAATTGAGAGAGAAAGAGAAAGAGAGAGCATGAGCAGGGGGAGGGGCAGAGGGAGAGGGAGAGGGAGAAGCAGCTCCCTGCTCAGCAGGGATCCTGACGATGAAGGGCTTGATCCTAAGACCCTGGGATCTTGACCAGAGCCAAAGGCAAACACTTAACCAACTGAGCCACCCAGGTGCCCCCACATAACTTTTTTGAACCTCATTTGCTTCACCTGTAAAATGATTTAATTGAGAAAACTCTCATGTGCTTGGATGTTCCTGTCTCCATGTTTTAAGTAGGTAACAAGAGAAGTTTTGTAGATTATTCTTGTTGTTAACTTTGAACTCTTTAGATTATATGGCTAGAAGCCCTACTTGTTCTTTTAGTTTAGAGTAGTGATTCTCAAAATGTCCCTAAGCCAGCAGTATCAGCATCCCTGGAGGAATCTTGTAGAAATGTCAATTCTTGGGCCTTACCCAAGATCTACTAAATCAAATGCTGGGGTGGAGTCCAGCAAGCTGTTTTAATCAGCCACTCAAACAGTTCTAATGCTGCAGTAGTCTGAGAGTCACTGGACTTTAGGGAAATGTTGCTCACTGGCTTAAAATTTTAATGAGCACTAATTTGGCTGAGTGGATAATCCTTCATACAGTGGCATTTAAGGACAATAGAAAAAGGCCAGTCTGAGGCTCTGTGTGGTGAGGTGAGGGCAAGACAGTACCATGGATCAGCTACATCACAGTCACCTTTATTTTTTTGGCTAGGGCTCACCCTATGCATATGTTAAAAAAAAATTACTTAACCTCTGGCTTCACGGTCCTTGTTTGTATATTTGGGCAATGATGAGAATCTTATTTCACCTGATTGTTGTGGGGTTAAATGAGGATGCAGATTGAGTGCCTCCTGCAGTCTGGTGTATGGAAGGTGTTCGGTGATGTTCCCTTTGCTGCGGTCCCTGAAGACAGTGCACCATGTGTGATTACACTAGCCTGTAAGGCCAGGGAGGGGCAGGACCTGCGTCTCCAATGGTCCTTGTTGGAAGTCCTAGCAACTTGCACAGATTCTGGCTCAGAATTTGCTAAAAAATATTGGGTGTATAAACAAATATGAATGGGTCAATGCAAAAATGAATGAATAAGGACAGTTTTATTTGATATGTTGGCTGATACAATATAAATGTGAGGACTTTTTACTTTTTGAGACAAAGGTTAGATCGTAAGAAAATTAAGGGTCAATTCTGAGGTCCGGCTCAGAAGCACTCACACCTGGAGTCAGGTGGGGGCTGGAGGAAGGTAAGGGTGGAAATTTAGAACTCCCACTCCCAGCACAGCCAGGCTCTACGTGCGCACCACCACTCCGCTGCCCAATTTCCTCCTCCCAGCAACGGGGTTTGTCCTCCGGAGCACGAAATCCCCGGAGTTGGCCCCGCCCAGCATCCAGGAAGGGGCGGGCACGTGGGCGTGGCCTGTCCCCTTCCTTGTCCCCGCCCCGTAGGCGGCCGCATCATGTGGGCCCTGGCGCAGTGACGCAGGGTATCCGTTGCGTCTCCATAGCTGCGGAGGCCGAAGAGACAATGGGGTCCCTTCCGGAGTTCCCTGCACAGCATGAGCTGCTCCTGGATTTACTGCGTCAAGAGGGAGAGCAGGACCAGGTTACTGTGTCATCGTGATTGTCAAGGGACACCGTTTTAAGGCCCATCAGGCTGTTTGGGCTGCTTGCAGTAAGTTCTAAAATTCTTTCAGAAGTTTACTCAGGAACCTTTGGCAGAGTTAGGAGGTGTTAGTAAAATGGCCTTTCGTCGTTTTATTGAGTTCACGGATGCGGCGAAATGACAGAAGGAGAAGAAGAAACCGTTGTATGGAAAGCAGCAGAGTTTATACAAATGCTGGAAACTCTCAAGGCCCTTGAAGTCAGACACAGGTGAATAGTGTTTTTTCACATTTCCAGTATGCAAGTATTTTTTGGAATAGAGTGTAAACTTTTTGAATGACTGAAAAACATATCAGGGCCTTATTTTGTTTTGCTGGAATTGCATCATTGCTTATTTAAAACTGTGTATGAGAAGGTTCTTTTTACTTGTTAGAAAGCAGTAGTTACCTTACAGATTTATTTGTTCTCAGCCTATTGAGGTATCATTTCATCTAATATAGGGGCGCCTGGGCGGCTCAGTCGGTTAAGCGTCTGCCTTCCTCTCAGGTCGTGATCCCGGAGTCTTGGGATCCATCGAGCTCCCTGCTCAGTGGAGAGTCTGCTGCTCTCTCTCTCCCTCTGCCTACCGCTCCCCCTGCTTGTGCTTTCTCTCTCTGTCAAATGAATAAATAAATCTTTAAAAATAATTTCATATAATACAAATCACTCATTTTAGTGTAGAGTTTGAATTTTGGTAACTGGATACTGTGGTGTAACTACCACCACAATCAAGATGTAGGAACCTTTCATCACCCTTGTTTTCTTAGGACTCTGCAAGTTGACCCTGATCCCCATCCCCAGGTAACCACTGATCTGATTTTTATCGCTATAATTTTATTTACAATGACGGCACTAAGTGGACGCCTACAGGTGTAGTCTTTTGTGTTTGACTTTTTTCACTTAGCATTATGTTACAGAGATTTGTCCATGTGGTGGCTATTACTGTTTTGTTCTTTTTATTGCTGAGTAGTATTCCATTGTATGAATATACCTACCTGTTGATGAACATTTAGGTTGTTTCCAGTTTTTGCTTTTACAAATAAAGTGGCTATGAACATTTGTGTACAGGAAAAAAATTTAAGGGCTGTACAAGCACTTTTCATATCATTAAGTATAAGGAGAATAGGGGCCTCTCACTAAAATATAAGGGCAATTAAATTAGTCTAGTTGTTAACAGATTCTGTATTTCAAGCTGTGAAACATAATGTAGACATCTACTGCCAAAAATGTTTAGACAGACCAGAAGCCAGTATAGATCAATTTTGAAACACTTTTTGTCTCCTTTGGTTTCCTAGTGATCCATTCTTTTTTTTTTTTTGACTCTCTTCAAACCAAGGGTTGCCAAAAAAAAAAAAAAAAAATCTGTAATGAAATTCTGCCTTACATTCACTTAGTCTCCTTTTCTTCTTTGTCTTCTATTTTCGTAACCATCCCATCTCTTATTTGACTTCTAACTCTGTGCCAGCTGTACTAAGCACCTTATCAACTTTATCAAATTAATATTCTTAACAACCAAGTTGTTATCACCCCATTTTACAGATGGAAAGACTAAGACTCTGAAATTTAAGTAACATAAGCAATGCCAGGACTAGAAGTTAAGGCTGATTTTTCAGCCTTGATCTTTCTACTGTAGCACCTGGTACAGAGAAACTTCTTTACATTTGTTTCTGGCTGGATGTGATTACCTGTTACTCCTACACTTAGTGATATAGGTGAGCTTACTGATTCTTAGAAGACTTGCAGGTAGTAAAAGAATGAAGAGAGAATTCCCAGAGCATGAGCCATTGGAGAAGGGAGGATAGCTTTTCTCTCCAACTAAGAAGTGGATGTTCAAATATCAGGATGGAAAAAACTTAGGAGGGAAAGGCTTTGGTGATCTTAGATTTGGACGAAAAAGTGGTCTCAGTGCTCTTTGCTGCTTCCTTATTAACACTGGGTTGCTTCTATTCCAGGTTCCATGATTTGAGCTTCATTTTTTCCTGGCTTCTGACATTGGTTGCCTGTGCTCTCTCCTGCTTTCTCTTCATTTATAGAAACTTGAATTGTCTTTCAAGTTATTTCTGACCAGTCTAGGAACAGTGATCTCTCCTCTCAGTTCATGATTCTGTTTGACATTTATTAGGTACTTAATTACATATTGCTTTATGGTAGCAATAAATTATCTAAATAAGAGCTATTTAAAATTGGATAAGTATTATACTGTTCCTCAACCACGATTGGATTGTAGAGGTCCCATTAAAAAATAGTAAGCATTTAAAATAACAATAAAAATGAAATGATAGCTAATATTTATTGAAAACATTTACTGTGTATCATTATTTCATCTGTTTTTCATATGAACTTTATGAGATGGATACTATTATTATTATTCATGCTTTATAAATGAGGAAATGGAGGTGTAGAGAGATTAATTTGCCTATGTTGATATAGCTGGAAAATATAGTCCAAAAGGGAAAATAAAAACATAATCTTATCATCCAACGATGACTACGTACGCTGAAATTTTAAATAGACTGAGGACAGAGACCCTTTTTTTTTTTTATAAACTTAAAGTGCTTAACAAAGTGCTAGTCAAATAATAAATACTCAAGGTACCTTTATTGAATAATCAAGTGCATTCCACAAAAATACCATTGAATAAACTTAACAGAGGAGTTAAATCATATTTTCTTGCCTGTTTAATTCAGCTTCCCCTTTTCTTCTTACACAGCTGACTGTCCAATATGAAGTTTTCTACCCACTGATGTCAAAGACTGTTGTTATGAGCAATTCTAATCATAAGAAAAATCACACTTCCCTAGCCCTGCCCTTTACCGTTTTAAAAGAAACCAGAAAGAATAAAGTCCCATACTTACATAAAGCTTCCAGGCTCTAACAAGTTGCACTTTTAGAAAAATATTACCCAACTTTAATCCCTTGTGGTTCTGTAATGTCCTCTGGAGAAAAATATCTTGAAACAGCTGTGGCTCTTTGTCTCTGAAAAAATTGTTCTCTTCTTTGGTCTGTGAAGGATTAATTTATAAGTTAATTTTTAAAAATCGTAGCTTTGACCAGATTTTCCTTTCCTGTTGAATTCTTGGTCTTTTATAATAAAAAGATTCATGCTTTTCTCTGGATCTTTCCCTTTCACTTTTCTTAGCCTTTCTTCAAAATGTTTGTTATGCCAGTAATCTTGACTGGGAGTGCCACAGAAAGTAGTGGCTGAGAGCTCCAGATTTTGGAATTTCAAATACCCATCACTTTTTAGCTCTGTGAGCTTGGGCAAGTTACGTAACTGCCTTGGGCAAGTTACATAATTGCCTCAGTTTTCTTATCTGGAAAATGGCAACAATAATATTATCTACCCTACAGGGTTATTCTGAGGATTTTATATAAAAGACACTGCGTATAAGATTCTTAGCGTACTGTCTGATTGATGTTTAAACACAAGAAAGGCTTTCTTTTCCCCAAAATATTATCCTCTAGAAGATTGAATGGCATTTAATAAAAAGTCCTTATGAAGCCTCTCATAAGGAATGCATTCTAAAGTAGTGTCAAAGTTTGTGGAAAACACGTAAGTCCTGATGACCTCAGTGAATGCTGGTTACTTAAAAAGATCATCTAACATCATAGCTTTAAAAAAGGAGCAAAAAAATTTAACACAGCCATAGGAATTGTTCCCAGAGGTTTGGCCTCAGAACTTTACTGTATATCACTGTAAACAAAACTTTTGAAGAGTCTTGAAGGGAGGAAAATTCTGTATTTGGGTTTGTGGACATTAGGAATATATTCCTACAGGATGATAAGTGTAAGTGCCCTAATGTAATGTTGATGAGCACTGCAGGCATGGGTAGTATTGTTATTGATTGCATATATATACAAATTCAGACAATTCAGGCGGAAGTGAACATGATGAGCTCTAGAAGACTGTTAAGGTATCTCAGTGAGAATTCATGGTTAATAAAGATGTGATGACAAGGATGCATTTGAAGAACTTTAATAAAATTATTTCAAGTAACATCAAGGTAGTAAAGTGGAGTAATTCTGAATTAATATATTTCATATAATATATGATTTTAAGGCTGAGTATAAAAATTTGGAAAACCAGTCATTAGAAGAAGTATATACTTAAGTCTTCTGTCTTAATGGAAAAGTTTATATACTCAAATTGGCTAAAAACATTTTATGAATCTTTTTATTGAGAAAATGGGGGAAATTTTATGCTGCATCACCATCTATTTTGATAGATATGGTAATGAGTTCTAAAAAAATAAGCCATAATAATATCAGTAACAATATTTTTTTAAAAAGACCCGATCTTCTTAAAGTAATCAACTTGATAATTTGAAATCGTTCATTCAGTTTTTTTTGTCCCTACAAGGACTTTTTTTTCTCTTAATTTACCATTACCCATTCTGTTAATCTTTTAAGTTCTTAAATCACATCTTCTTCCTTGGGCACTAGAGTCTACAGTGATGTCTTCCTCAAAACACAGACTGTGACTGAAATTAAAACTCTCAATCTTCATTTTCTTCCCATTTTAACCTGCCAATGTTAAGTACAAACATAATTATACACACACATATCCCTTCATATTGTAAAATTGAAAAAAACAGAATTCATGATAATTTATCTCATGGTAGAGTTTTATTCATAATTCTGTTTAGCATGTGCCAAGTACTGTTTTAAAAACCATACAGTCGTTTCCCATTTAATCCTCACAACTGCTTTCTCAGATAGATATTACTGTAACTCCTTTTTAAAGATGAGCACCTGAGGCACAGAGTAGTTGAACAGTTTTCTCTAGGTCACATAGCTAATAAGCTACAGAGTCAGAATTTGAACTCTGAGTGTGACTTCAGAGTCCAGGCCTATAACGACTTTGATATAGCCCTACACTGGCTAGGTGCTCTTGTTTATGCTTACCTAAAGAAAATAATTTTTTTAATTATAAAAAAGTAATACCTGCTAATCATTAATGACAACAAAAATATATTAAGTTGTTAGAACCTCCAACAATGGTAAGATTGATAAAATTGATAATGATAGTCTCCCCTCACCTACCAGTTTCCAGAGAGATAGCTACCATTAAAGTTTGTTATATATTATTTCAGATAATATGTGTATATATAGTGACATCACAGTAAACATATTTTTTAACTTGTGACTAACTTAATTATGTGTTATGGATGTCTTTCCATAAAAGGATGTGTGTCTATCTTAATTTATTTTACTGGCTACATAGTATGAATATACCATAATTTACTTGACAATTTTAAATCATTGATATTTAGATTATTTGTAATTGTGGGAAAATAGGAATCTATATGGAAATGAGTATCCTAGTCTTTCCTATCTCATTTTTCATTTTTCAGTTGAGGCACCAAACCTAGGTGTTGTCCTTGATACCTCTCTTTTTGTAATACCCCATGTCCAATTCATCAGCAAATCCTATTGATTTTATTTTTTAAATATATGTAGATAGTAGCCATTCACTACACCTCTCACCACCACCATTCAGTCCAGACCATCATTGCCTTTTATCTGGATTAATGTCATCATCTTCTAGCAGTCTCTCTACTTCTAAGAGTAATCTTTTAAAACGCAGGTAAAAATTACTCTGTTCAAAGCTCTTCAGTGACTCCGCCTCTAACTCATTATAATCCAAAGTGTTTGCTGTGGTCTTTAAGACCCCCCCACCCCTCGAGCCGGCATCTTACTATTTTTCTGACCTTGACCTCTACTGCTTTCTTTCCTATTCACTGCACACTAGCCATATTAAAATATTTGCTATCTCTTGAATGTAATAAGTACGGTTTCTTCTTAGGGTTTTTGCATTTGTTCTCACTGCCTAGAAACCTTTAGGCCTTCCCTCCTTACCCATATTTGTCTGACTTACTCCTGCATTTCTTCTTTAGATGTCTGTTCAAATGTTGCCTTATCATATTTGTCAAATGAGTGTTGAATGAACATACCTTTTTAAAAAATTTTTTTATTTTTTAAAATTTTATTATGTTATGTTAATCACCATACATTACATCATTAGTTTTTGATGTAGTGTTCCATGATTCATTGTTTGCATATAACACCCAGTGCTCCATTCAGTACGTGTCCTCTTTAATACCCATCACCAGGCTAACCCATCCCCCCACCTCCCTCCTCTCCAGAACCCTCAGTTTGTTTCTCAGAGTCCATAGTCTCTCATGGTTCATCTCCTCCTCCGATTTCCCCCCTTCATCTTTCCCTTCCTACTATCTTCTTTTTTTTTTTTTTTAACATATAATGTATTATTTGTTTCAGAGGTACAGGTCTGTGATTCAATAGTCTTACACAATTCAGAGTGTTCACCATAGCACATACCCTCCCAATGTCTATCACCAAGCCACCCCATCCCTCCCACCCCCCACCACTCCAGCAACCCTCAGTTTGTTTCCTGAGATTAAGAATTCCTCATATCAGTGAGATCATATGATACATGAACATATCTTTATCAACTTGAATAAGTGCTTGCGTAGAATAAATTTCTAGAACTGAGATTGCTTACTTTTGCACTGAGTGCAGTTCTTTTTAAAAAATCTTTTATTAGACTCCCCCCTCCATACCCATGCCTATTTATTTTGGTATTATCATGCCCATCTTCAAAGTGGTTCTGTGGGTCTTTTGCTGCTATTTCTACTGTGGAAGGCTGGCCTGCTTTCTCTCCCTCCTGGGAGCTCTGGAGGAAAAGCAGGCACTAGGCAGCTGGTCTGATCCCCATGGGCCTCTTCACAAGGCTGTGATTTCAGGAGTGACCTTGGGGTATGACTGATATGTCATTAAACAATTTAATAGATGAAAGAATTTCCTCTTCATCCTTCAGCCACATTTATTTTTCCCAAATGTCTGGCACTAAGTTGTAAATACTCAGTACCACAAAGAAAAGTTACAAAAAAGATCAATTAATTGTATGGCTTTAAAATTTCTAGTATATTGAAATTGGGTTAATCAGAGAGATATCCTATGATTTTAGTTGTGAAATAAAATCCCTGTCCATGTGTATCTTTAAAAAATTAAAGCACTTTTGCTTATCTTTACTACCTTCCTTTTAAGAAAATAGTATGAACACTGTCAGTTGTCAAGTAATTTGTGATTTGCATTGTCTCCTGTGTCACTAGGATAACAAGGATAACGTGAGTAATTGGAATCATAAAATTATGGACCTTTTGAATTAGAAGAGCTCATTTGTTTAATCCCCTAATTTTACGAAAAGGAAAACAGAAGTCTGTAGAGGTTGGGTGTCTTACTCAAGGTCACACAGCTAGTTAATGGTACAGGTGGGTCTTCTGACTCCCCAAATAGTGCTCAGTAGCATCCTTTGGACAGTGTCTCTGAACCAAGCTCTGTGCTAAATGAAGTTCTACCCAATAGATAATTCCTGTTCCTTCCAATTGTCCTGACACCCTGCAGTTTATTTAGATTACATGATTTGGCCTCATATTTCTTCTGGAGTTAGTGGGATAAGGATCACCCTATTAGGGTGCTTAATTTTGTGCTAATGATCCTTCTTTCTGTCTGAAGTCTTCAGGTTACAGTTTCTTCAAAGGAACTCTGTGCCGCTTGTCCTTTTCTGCTTGCTGCATGATGTGCACATCAGTGCCTCCTGCAGCCTTCCACTTTTTAATTGCCTCTCCTTCCTAATGAAGCCTGTATCAGCTCCAGTGCTAATTGAACTTCGTCCTTCATTCAGACTGTGTTATTAAACAAATAGTCACAGTGTTTGGTCTCACTTTAATAGGAGCATTGATGTTTGCTTAACATCAAAAACTTATTAGTAATCCATTGAAAAGGCAATTAATGGAGGACATGTGGGTAAGGAAATTGAACTAGTCTGCGGCACAGGACAAAGAATGGCAAAGACACTCTGGCATTCTAAGGTTTAACTGCGTGTATCCTGGTGGTTGCACACTGATTGTTAACTTCTGGACTCATAACCCAAATCTGTGAAGTTATCATTTATATGAAGTAGCATTTACATGTCTGATATTAAACTGAAGGACAAATTGTCTCTTGATCCCATCCACCCCCCCTCTTTAAAGCACTTTTTCTGAACCTTTTAGCATATAGAATTATATTTATCATTATAGAAAATACTGACAGGTAAAAAGAAGCAAATACCTCATCTGCAGTCTTATCACCCAGAAATAACCACTGGTAAGATTTTAGTGTATACTCTTCTGTGATTCATTTTAACATGTGTGTAAAGACATAAAATTGGATCACATACCATGCTGATCTATTTTTTCATTGGTAATATGTCCTGGATAATAAATCGAGATCTATATGTCATATTTAATGGCTTTGACATATCCTGGTGGATAGATAGGCTGTACGTTATTATATTGTTGAAGGCTTAGAAACTTAAAACATTTCTTTTATTTAATTGTTTGTCTGCCCTAAATGAACATTGTTACTTGGATAAGTAATATTAATATTAGGAAATCAAATTGATATCCTTCTGTCTTATAAAACAGTCGTCCTCTGTTGTGTGAATATACGCAGTATTTGCTGTTATTAGACTACAGACTTACATCCTATATAATAACTTCTGTATCATATGTCCTGTACTTGTAATTATGCCGATAAAATAAGGAAGAACAGGAGGCTAATCAAGAAATATTCTTAAGATAATGGCTTTAGGTGTAGGTTTCTTTCCACCTGTGAACTCATAAATGATAAGTGGATTCAAAGAGAAAACAAACTCTAAAAATATTAACCTGTTGGTATTTGGTAATTGAGTAAGGCATAGCAGACCAAATTCTTTTTATTATCCATGTTAAATAGTTATGAGGAGAGAAGAGTCAATAATGGGTTACTCCGTTTGTTCCACAGACCTTGGATATGACTGAAACTCCCATCTGCATTAATAAGATTCATGCATGGCTAGGTCCCCAGGCAATATTTAGTAAATGAATGGTGTTAGTGCCTGGCAGAGACCCTTTTAGAAAGTGCTGTTGTTGAGAGAACCTAAATAGATATATATACTCTGGTTTAGTGAGGATTATGATGCATAAAATGTTGGTAATAGGTTTAAAAGATTAGCATAGACTGACTTTCCATGACATCGTTTCTTATATATAAAAAATTAAATGTTATTTCTAATGTCATCATAAAAGTAAGGCTGGAGGATTATTGATTTTTGGAGGCTTTTACTAGATAGCTTGATAATTGACTCTCAAGTTTTTAGCACTTGGCCCTGGGTTTGCTGTTTACCTTGCTCAAGCAATTTGGTGTAATTAATTTTAATAGCTGTATTTACTTTTAGGGTTTATACTTTGGTGGGAAGATATCTCTAGTCAAAATCTCATAGAATTATTTTCTCTTTGAATTAAAAAATACAATAGTTTAAAATAAGAATCTCCTCTATAAATTTAAATGAGGAGAGCAGAATGCACAATCTTTTAACATATTTACAACCCCTTGAGATGGAAATGTCTGTTGATGAGGATTGAAAAGAAACAAAAATGAAAGCAGTTGATTTGTTAGATGGTAAAGTTGATGCATGTTTTTAGGAAAGAGTAAATAAAAATGGAGGAAAAGAGGGCTTTAGGGAAGATCTTTTTTTGAATGCTTCAAAAAAGCTGTGAGTTGATGCTCATCTATCAAAAAATTTGGCTGCAAAGTAGTCATTTATCATATTGACTGATAAAATGTAATCAGTCAGAAATCACAGGTTGTTCCATAGGCTTCTAAGACAAAAGGAAAGAAACAATGAGTGAAGGCTGTAAAATGTTTTGTTCTCTAGCATTCCTCCTCTTCCCTTCTGTTTGCATCCACAAGCTTGTTGGTAGTTGGCCTTTATGGGGTATGTTTTCATATGATATGGGATCTCTCACTATCTCTTAGGCCAACACCCTATTCCTTCTAATCCGATCATTTTAAGGCAGATACAAAAACACACAACAGTTTTGGTCAGAGGATTTTATTTTTTCTTGTTAAAAAGATTTTTCTTAAACATTTTTTCCCCCTAAATCTCAAGTTTATTTGTAATTTATGCAGTCTGTTTCCTTATTGTTGGAATTGTTTAATATTTTTTTAACGATTTCTAAACTCTGAATTTTATATGCAGTGCATGTTGATTGAAAAAAATTGGAAATACAAATAAAGTAAAAACAAGAATAATCGACATTTTCCCCATTCAGAGATATGTCAATGTTAAATAGTTTTATTTAATTCCAGTCTTTTTTTTTTTTCTTTCCATCATGGGTACGTGTATGTGTATTTTTACTACTATAATAGAATAATGCTGTGATAAACCCTTCTGTACATACATTTTCTATACAGTCCTGATTGTTTCCTTAGGATGAATTAAGAGTACGGTAAATTTCTCTGAAATTTAAAGTCACCATGGGGGGTGGGGCTGGAGATAGGGATTTGGGGATATTGAAGCTGTTGGTTGGAGGAGGGCAGAAGCCATGCTCTTTAAGTATTTTCTACCCTTCTAGTAATCTCTCCCAGCTGTGTGGGGATGCAGGGAATCGTTTCTGGCTAGATTATGGTTCTGAGGGCCCCTAGTTGATATTTTGGGTATATGGGAAGAAAAAATTAGGAAAGATTCTTACGCATGTAGGTCACTCCTTAAAAATGTAGAAGAATGAAAGGTTATTTGAGATTATTGTATGCTATAAATATTCTGATCTGTTATTTTGATTTTTTTTTCATTGGGGAAAATATGAATCACAGAGTATCTTGAGTATTCTTTCTTTAAAGGAGAACATGGTTCAATAATGGAGACTCACAAATGGAGGGATAAGAGAAATATGCAGTTTTCCTTTTGCAAAAATACTGAAGTGGAAAATAGAAAAGCTGAAATCAACAACAATAACAACAACAACAAAAAGCCACATCCATTTGGACTAAACTACATGTATATATAACACAACTTTCCAAGCATAAAAAGAAAACTCTAGCCAAGGGAATGAAAGAAATGCCTTTGAAAAACTGCTGAAATAGGTCTGTTGTTGAAATAGTTTTATTTCCCCTTTAGAAGATCTATTTACTACAATTCTGGGAATGAGAAGGATGATTTTGAATAAAGAATCGAGCCATTTAAGATACTGTGCACAATACCAGAATTTATGAAGACTGGTTCGAATTAAAACTAAATGTCACCAGCGAATAGAAGCTAACGGAAATGTACATTTCATTTATTGTATTGGGAATTGGGGAGGGGAGCAGGAATGGGCTTACTCTTACAGGACTTTTTTTATATGGCACTAATTTTATGGGGAGGACTTAGACCTTATAAAAGAATGTATTTCTCTCAAATCTTCTTAGCTGTTGAGATTAATTCATTAATTGGCAAGAGTTGGAATCATACCTCCTACTTGGATCTAGCATGAGGGAGAAAATTAAAATGTTTAATGTAATCATTCATGTGGCAGATTTGTATTACGCACCTAATCTTTGCCAGGTGTTGCTTCTGCCACTGTTGAGTACATTGGTAAAGCAGACAGGTCCTTATCTTTGGAATCTTCTAAAATTGGGGGAAGGGTAATACATAGCAGGAGAGAGATGAGTGCTCTGCCAACAATTAAAATTAGGCGATTGGGAGATGGTGGGGGGCACATTTCAGGTTGAGTGGTCAGGGAAGTCCTCTGTGCCACATTTGAGAGGGCCTTCCAAGATAATTCTGCAAGCCTGCTCCTTTCTTCCTGCAGTTTGGAGTATCTGTCTTTCCTCTTTCTGTGTCCTTTACCTTCTTGTAGAGGACTTTACTATTATGATTTGCTTTGAAGAACTGTAAAACTGAAATAAAGATGCAATCTAAAAAAAGAGCTGGAAATGCATTTTTTTTTATAAATCAGAGGCTCAGGTGCGCCATCATTTTCCCAGCTCCAAGAAAATCATAAATTATTTTTTATTAGAGGGAATTACTGCAGCTCCAGATCTTAATGATTGCTGAACAGGAGCTCTTTTTTTTTTCCCCCCTAAATATCAAGTAGCTGCCAGTTTTAATTTTCTTTTAGAATTTACTCATTCAAAACATTGTTTTAGCTGTTGAACAAAACTGTCTCTTATATCCAAGGGACGGTGCCAGAGTATGAAATGCGCATCTTGGTTTGATTTCTTCCCCTCCAGCCTGATACATAAGTAAAAACCAGCCTTGCATTTTAGGATTAGAGGGCTAGTGTTCAATATTAATAACTATGGAAAGAATCAAATTCCAGCATTACCCTTTAGTATCTCCATGCCCAGAAATTGTATAATTAGGAATTTGAGAAAGTTGACCATGTTCCTGGGATCTTTACTTGATGGTACCAAGTGGTTCTTTAGAACAGATTATTAGTGCAATAAATCTGACACCTAGGATTTCAAGGACCAATAAAATGGAAAAAAAATTAACAAATATGTATTCAGCATTGTTATATGTCAGACACTGTTTTAGGGGATGGAGAAACAGTAGTAAATAAAAAGAGAAAAGAAATAGGCAGAAATTGCTGCCATCATGTAGAGTACATTCAGATGGGGAGAGGTATTAGACAATCCATAAACAAATAATGCCAGATGGTGATAGATACTAAGAAGAATTGCAGAGAAGGGATAAAGGGACAGTCAGGGTGGGGGTGAGGCTTACAATTTTAGAAAGAAAAAAGATTGGCTTGGGAAAATTCTCACTGAGCTGGTAACTTTTGAGTATAGAGGGGAAGGAGGTGAGAGAGCAAGCCAATGTGAGTGTCTGAGTAGGTGAGAGCAGCAAGTGCAAAGGCCCTGAGGCACGTGCATACTTAGCATGGTCTAGGAGCAGTAGGGAAACCATTGTAGCTAGAGTAAGGGGAGAGGAAGGAAGAGTTATAGGAGATACACTGAGAGAAGATTAGGGAACCAGATCACATAGATTGTTATAATCCATTATAAAGACCCTTTGGCTTTTAGTTGGAATCAAGGGAGGAGTTATTTCAGAATTGTGACCACAGGAATATTGTGATTTGACCTCACAAGAACACACTAAAGGAAAGCAAGGGAGGAAGTAGAGTCTAGACCAATTAGGAGACCGTTTCAATAATTCAGGCAAGAGGAGATGGTGGTTTGGACTAGAGCAGTAGCTGTAAAGGCAGTGTAAAGTCTGATTGTTCATGTTTTGAAATTAGAGCCAACAGGTTTTACTGTCGGGATGAATGAGGGGTGTAAGATAATGTGAAGAGTTGTGGATGAGTCCAAGGTTTTTGGCTGGAGCAATTGGAAGGATAAAGTTGCTATTTGCAGAGAGTGGGAGGATGGTGGCTGGCAAGGGTGCAGGTTTTGGGAGAGGATCAGGAGCTTGGTTTTGTACATATTGGGTTTGAGATTCTTGCCCATTAGATATCCAATAGAGATAATAAGCAAGATACTGGCAATGGGTGGCTCAGGTTGGAGGTATAAATTTGGGAGCAATCAGAGCCAGATTATGTGTTCTCTCTTTTGTGCACACTGCCTTCTGTGCTGTGCAGTTTGTGACTTGCATAAAAATTATGTTTGCAATCCCTAGAATTGTAACCTGGGTTAAAGCCAGGCCTCTCAAATTGTATCTCTTGCTTAATTCTGAATTGGAAGTGATTCTGTGTTTAGTTTTGGTTTTATTAATACCCCCCCACCCCAGTCACAACTAAGTAGCTTCTTCTTCTTCTGTAAAGGACGTGGGTGAGGGGCAAAGGGTCAGAAGGTGATATCTCAACCACAGGAAGGGGATACCTTTTTGAAATTCTTCTGAAAGGAGGCTTTTTTTGAGAGACTTTTTATTACTTTTCCAATTAACCCATTTTAGAGTTGATTATGATTTTAAGCTTCATGATGCAATAATCTGTAACATTTATATGGTGCCCTCATCTCTTTCCAAGTACTTTGTGAACATTTGTTAATTGCTTTCCCTATTACCCCAGGAGGCAGGTGGAGACATATTTGCATTCATTGTAGGAGTTTCCAGGCAGTGGGGTTTTGAGCAGTGAAGTGACTGCCCATCAAACACCTGGCCAGTCAGGGATAGAAGGATTCATAATGCAAGTAATGATGATGACTTATCTCCATTAATTATTATTATTTTAGTACCTGCAGCGTTCTCATAAAAGAGCCCCAAATGAAAGAGGTGTTTTCTTTCTTTTCTTTCCCTAGAGATCAGAACTGATACCACAAACTTGATGAACAGATGGGAGATATTAAGTACCAAGAAGATAAATGAGGAGGTGGGCTGAAGTTGCCTTAAACACTTCTAATTATGGAACAGAGGACTGTTACCCCAGAGGACTTTAAAGCAGTACTCAGTAATTTGGTAGAGTAATAGTAGGATTACTTGACTGACTTGTTCATTCAACTTGTTATTTTCTTTTTTTAAAACTTCACTCACTGACAAATTTATTGATATGTCCTCTATGACAGACATTTCACAGGCTCGAAGGGATAGAGCAGTGTATAAAAGAGACGAATGTGGGGCACCTGGATGGCTCAATTGGTTAAGTGTCCAACTTTTGATTTTGGCTCAGGTCATGATCTCAGGGTTGTGAGATCAAGCCCCATGTTGGGCTCCACGCTGGGCACAGAGCCTGGTTAAGACTCTATCTCTCCCTCTGCCCCCTCCTCCCTAAAACAAAACAAAGCAAAACAAAAAAGGAGACTAACCTTTCCAGGGGTGGGGAAAATGAAATTAATATTTATTGAATGCTTACCATGTGCTAAACCCTCTTCTTTGACTACAGTTAACAAATCATTCAGTAATAATAACCCTATTATTATCCACATTTTACAGAGAATAAAATTAAGATACAGAGAGAATAAGTCACTTGCTAGAATGCGGAGTTAGGACATGGTAGGGCTTTAGTCCAAGGAGAACCACTGTTCTTTAGTGTTGTTTTCTACATGAAGTATTGGAGATGAAGGGGGTTGCTGGTATGAGCAATTCACCATCACTACTTAAAATGGTAAGATCCAACATATTGATCTTAAATTTTTAGGAGCCAAAATGCATGCATCCAGAATTATGTCACAGGTCAGAGAAAAAAAAATGGTCTCACATTGTTTTTCTCCCAAGTTTTTGCCTTGGGCAAGTAGGACTTGGGTTATTCCATTCTCACGTATTCTCTTTCCTGTTCATCTGTATTTAATGAAGACTTGTTCTTTGAGATAGGTCTTATTTCTAGGATACGTGGAGGTGATAATTCAGGGCCGGCCTTGGCAAAATTGTAAAGTATGTTGAGTTAGAAATCTTAGATATTCTCAGTCTTGCACTATCTTCTGACCCTCTTTTTACTTACTCATACAACTCTTTCCCCATTTTTTTTTCTACAAATAAAATGAGTAAAAATGACTTAAATTTAACCCTTTCTTTCCACACAATAGCTTTACTTTTATGTATTTCAAGAGGGATTCTACTTTTTATGATGAAATGTCATGCAAACATTAAATTATAGTCAAAGGCCTTAGAGGACGTTCAGAATACTTTTTAATATCTTCAAAGAATTAAGTATGATGCAGTGGAAAGAAAACAGCTTTCATGTTGGATAGACTTGGGTATTAATTCTCACTCAGTCATTTACAAAATGTGGGATGCTGGGCAAGATATTTCAGTCACTGGAGCCTCATTTTTATAATCTTTTTTTTTTTTTTAAAGATTTTATTTATTTATTTGACAGAGAGAGACCAGCGAGAGAGGGAACACAAGCAGGGGGAGAGGGAGAAGCAGGCTCCCCGCAGAGCAGGCAATCCGATGCGGGGCTCGATCCCAGGACCCTGGGATCATGACCTGAGCCGAAGGCAGACGCTTAACGACTGAGCCACCCAGGCGCCCCTCATTTTTGTAATCTTAATAGCATGACATAATTTCTAATATATGTGAAGTGACTTTTTCTGTTTAGTGTTTGATAGGTGCTTAATAAATGGTTGCTGTTTGCTAATTTTCATTCAACTGATGTTTAAATACTTATGTATGGGCTAGGTACTGGGAAGAGAAATTATGGTGCAAGGCAAATATTGTGCATACTAATAAAAAAAAAGATAATGAAACCTAGTATCACTTTGAGCCTCAGTCATTGGAGTAGGTGCCCTCCCTTCTTTCTCTTCCTCCCCTACTCCCTGCCTTTTCACTGGTGAGTACTCGATAACTAAAACACTCTTTGTAGTGCCCATCAGAGCCCTTATTTGATAAGAATTATCTCTACCTGTCATTTTTCTCTTTGTTCTAAGCTTCAAGAGACTGGCCATGAATGTTGCTCCTTCTCTTCCTGTGGGTTCCTCATTGCTGCTGCTTTCCCGCTGTGCTCCTCTGTCAGGTGAGGAATTTGGGCATTTTGATTGCAGTGCCTAGACTTTTAACGTCTGTCCTGCACTGCCTCCCTGAAATAGTGATGACCTGAATCATTCTCTAGTGGGAGTAGAGTAGAGGAGTGGATTCCAAAACTAAGTATTAGTAGGAAGCAAAGGAGAGGAAATTGTTTTGCAAAGTCTAAACTAGCAAGAAGAGCAGTGTCATTAACCAAAGTGATGAGTCCAGAAGGAGGGAGAAGAGAAAGGTGACAGGTCGGGGCAATAGGAAGATGGTTTCATCTTTAGACTTACCAAGTTGACATATTTGGTATTTATCAAAAAAAGGTATTCTGTAGTTATGTTTTTTTTTTTCCCTAAGGATTTTATTTATTTATTTGAGAGAGAGAATGAGAGAGAGCATGAGAGGGAAGAGGGTCAGAGGGAGAAGCAGACTCCCCGCTGAGCAGGGAGCCCGATGCGGGACTCGATCCCGGGACTCCAGGATCATGACCTGAGCCGAAGGCAGTCGCTTAACCAACTGAGCCACCCAGGCGCCCCTATTCTGTAGTTATGTTAATAGAGATTTTTGGAAGCAGAAACATGGTTGTATATATTTCTCAGGGTATACTTTTACTTACCATAGTACACAGTGACTGAATGAAAGTTGAATAGATCAGGAAAGAGACTAGAATATGATAGAGGAGTATGGGTTGGGAAGAGAGAAGTGAGATATGGATCAGAGAGTTTTCTGCATGTGATGGTATTTAAAGCTATGAGACTGGATTAAAATATCAAGAAATGGAAAGAGGGTAGGTGGAGAAGTGAAGAGAACAGAGAAGAGCATCAGGAACTCACATTTAGTGAAGGAGCTGCAGGAGGACTTGCATTGAATCAGACACACAGGAGAATAATGGTCTCATGAGGTAAGAGAGTTATGGAAGTTAAGTTATCAAGACTATGAATGGCTGCATAGGGATTGAAGAGAAGGAGGTTTGAGAAATAGATTTAGGATTCTTTGTGATGAAGTGGTCATTAAAAACCTTCAGGGGAGTGGTTTGGGCATGATAGTTGCCATACATTGCTGTGGATTAAGTGGTAGGGTCAAGTATGAGCTATTCTTTCAAGCTTTTGGATGGTGAAGAGAGGAAGGGAGGCAGAAAGCAAAAGTAGACTTGAGTGATGGGGCTCATGGTAGGTAGATTAAGAAACAACTTTAGGTTGGAAGAGAAGGTGTAAGTGGGAAGAGAGAGAGAAAAAAGCTTTAGGCTTTTTAGAAAATACTGGTAGTTCTTCTAAGACTAGTGAGAAGAACATAGATTAGTTATGGATAAATGCTGAGGTGGTTGAAATAATATTTAGGATTTAAGGAGGAGCTAAGACTTGATACAGGCATTTTGGGGGCTGTTAGTTTATGTTTGAATAGTAATCATTCCAGATGAGGATAGGAGATATTTGTACTGGAACACATCACCTACATTTCACAGTTTTCTCCAGTAATGCTGATGGGCATGTATGTCCTATAACATTAAAGTTTTACCAGTTTAATTGATAATAGGATCTTCAGTATAGAAATTTGTGGCTTTATTTCTGAATGTATCATTGTTATTACCTTAAATGTATATAATTGATTTTCTATTTTCTATGTCTATTCACACACTATTTTAATCACATTTTGTGATAAAAAATAGGTTTTTAAGAACTGAAAGTATTTAAGGGACATACTATGTAACTCATTAGGTTGATTTCAACTTATTAGCAGCTAACGGTTTTATATCCCTTGTGTTTTATTGAGAATATGACCCTTCTTAGGATGATGAGATAATCCTATTTCTATAGCTCTGTCTCTAGAGAGATAGGTAGAGAGCTGAGATTTAAGAAAGCCCAGTTATTTTTCATGTGGCTTTAGTTTCTTCTCATGTCGTAGGGCTTAATATCTCTGTCTCATGTGTCTTTCAAAACATATGTGAGAAATCAGAATTAAAAACATTCTTTGAATACTTAAAATGCATAAAGGTCTATTTTTAATATGTTAGTCATAGGCCCTGGAGAAACCCCATTGGTTTATTTGGAAGATCAATATTTTACAAGTTTTAAACTGTGTTATTTCTAAGACTTGATATTTTAATTTAAAAAGAAAGATTTTAAAGAAGCTATTAATTTAGTATTTGGTATATTTAAGTACTAAATATAAATTTAACATTCTGTGTTTACCATGCTATCCATTATCTAGGTAGATGATAGAGTGATAGTTTAAAAGTATTTACCAAGACTCTACTATATGTCAGGTGTTTCATGCTATATTTGGAAATGAGATTGGGAAATAAAATTAATTGTGAAATGATCAAAATACTAATGTGTGTAGCTCAGATATATATGTAGAGTTTAAGAGAAGGGAAAATTCATATGGGTTGTCATAGTTTGAGACAACTCCCTTAAAAAGGAGGCTCAAGGTACATCCTGAACGATGGGAAGAATTTCAGGTAAGTGGAAAGGTAAATATGAAGTTTCCACTAGAAATTGTCCATGGTATTATTTATTTTAACTTGAAATTACACATTGTTTAAAACAAGTTATGTCTCAGACTTTAATCATTAGCTGTCATGCCAATATCAGCATTCAGACCGACTTTCACATACATATACAGCTCTGCACACATAGTTCATAGGTAGTGAAGTGCTGAAAAGTTCAGGAGGAGGCAGCTTTAGTTAGACTTGTATGATGGGGGGCCTACTTCAGCTCTAGTTGGGAGGGAGTGACCCAGGGAAATTCCTTTTATTTCTCCAAGTAATAAAAAAAGCTATCTTTGAGGGACTAAGATAAACTATTAACTTACAGTACAGTAAAAACAATCAGCTAGTTGAATTGGATGATACAAAAGCTTTGTTTGAATGGTTAATTTACACAGTGGTGAGGGCATTGGCCCAGTGGAAGAGGACCAAGTCTGCCAAAGCATGTTGTTTCTGGAAGAAGGGAAGGGTACTAGGAAGACACAACAGCAAATATCCACTACTCTGTATTTGAAGACTATGTTCATTGTATCCCCTGATATTCCCTACATAATTTTTCCTTCTGAGTTTGGTACTTGTAAAAATGCTTTGTTCTGCAAGTCACAGAATATTCAAATTTTAACAGCATGCCTATTGCATTAACAGAAGTACACAGAGAGGCTGCTTTGATAGCTCATTGATGTCAGTAAAGGGGCTTTATATCTTTTTTGCATCTTCTCTATAATTCCCCAGTTCCTTTCTGAGGTGTATTACCTCCTGGTCACAAATGGCTGCCAAATGTACAGAAATAAAGTCCTGACCACATTCAAGGTAGGAAGTAGAGGATCTGCCAGAATGGCAAGGGAGACAGATCGCCTTATGTTCTCCTGGCTTTTTGTTAGGCACAAAACACTCAGGAACTCTATAACATTTAGTTTATTTTTTAAATATTTATTTATTTTTAAATATTTATTTATTTATTTTAGACAGAGCATGAGTAGGAGGGATAGAGGGAGAGGGATAGAGAGTCTCATGCAGACTCCATGAAGCCCCATGAGGGGCTTGATCCCATCATCTTGGATCGGATCACGACCTGAGCTGAAACCAAGAGTCCGATGCTTAACTGACTGTGCCACCCAGGCACCCCTTATTTTATTTTATTTTTTTTAAATTTATTTATTTGGGGGAGAGAGAATGAGAGAGAGAGCCTGAGAGGGGGGAGGGTCAGAGGAAGAAGCAGACTCCCCGCTGAGAAGGGAGTCCGATGAAGGACATCCCGGGACTCCAGGATCATGACCTGAGCCAAAGGCAGTCGCTTAACCAACTGAGCCACTCAGGCGCCCAGGGTTATTTTATTTTTAAAAATCAGCTTTATTGAGTTATAATTTAGCAAATTTAAGGGTGCAAATTAAATTTTGACAGTGTGTATAGTCATGTAATGAACACCATAATCATGACACAGAATCTTTACATCACGCCAAAAAGTTGAGATGTTTCTTCTTAATGGATCCAGGTAGAGTACAGTTTTTTAACTGGCAGTCTTAAAATCCTCTGTCCTTGATATATTTTCATAATCCTGATCCTGAGATCTTAATGAAAGCTGACATTATAGTGATAGGTAATGTTTATTAAAGTGTTTCCGTGTGCTAGTTACTACACTATTTGACATATTTAACTGTTTTTAACCTCCATATATATTTGACATACATAGTTTAATTCTTGAAACAACAGGATGGGATAGGCTCTATCAACAGGACTGCTTCTAGTCTATACGGTGCCTTTGTGTGAAGTAGAAAAAGAAAGCCCCTCTAAACTGAACCCCTTTATGGAGTATGTCAGCCTTGCATCTGGATGAGCCAGCCTTGTCAGTTTCCATTTTATGATATGAAAACGTCAGCTTTGAGGAGTGAATTGACCTGTTCATGGTTATATAGCTGGGGGAATATCTTGGCTTTTGGCAATAGGATTTTATTCACTAACAACTTTGGTAGATTTAGTCATTGACTAAACAATTCCTTGAATTTCCTTGTCAAGTTTTGCTTCCTTCCTGTTATCTGTTTATGCATTCTCATATACTTATTCAGGTTTATCTCTCATTGATTTATTCACGTATAGTAATTTTCTCAGTTATTACACTATTAACAATTATTGCAATTACTGTTTGTTCATGGAACCTTGTATAATTATATTTATCTTTTTAGTGGAAATTAGGTTTAGATGATAATTATTACATTAATTTTTAATTGACTGGTTATTAGCAAACTGTATGAATGAGTTTATTCGTATTCAGACACATAAAAAGCTCATATGTATGAGGTTTTTGTTTCTGATAAAATCATTCTTCATAAAAAAAATCTCAAACCTCTTTGAATAATTATGTATCTTGTTTTATGAGTCATGGAAGGTTATTAGGTTCTGTTAAATTGCTTGATGATGCCATAATTTAAAATGACAAATCTGGTTTACATTATATGTCTTGTACAATTTTTATATAATTTTATGATTTTAAAGCTGTCATGGAAAATCCCAGGGGAAATATCTTTGGGAATTGCAAAACAATTGTTTTGAAATAAATTGTTTAGTTGTCAGTCTGTACTGTATTTTGTGAATGTAATCTGTAATTGGAATTTTCTTCTTTTTCCTGTCATTGAGAGCAAGTAAGTTAAAATCAGATGTTCATTTCTTGCTATTTAAGTCCATGGTTTACTCATTTTGTCTCCTGAAAAATAGGTATAATTAGATCTCTTGCATAATTTACTAAATATTCTATAAAATGCCATATACAGATTAGTAAAAAACTAGAAATGTTGACAGAAAAAACTCCCAATTAGAAAATGATTGATTAGTTTGTTAAGGTTGATACAGTATTAGTGTCATTAATATTCAGATTCTAAGACTGTAAAGCAAGTAACTTAACCTGGAGTGTCTACTGTGTGTTAAAATCAAAGAGCCTGCCGGTTCTTTAGATACACTACTTTTTGGAGTAAACTTGTGTCACTATTTCTTCAATTTTGTTTTTGTTTCTCAAAGATAATGCTTCTCCATGAAATATCACAAGAGCTCTTTCAAGGGAAAGAAGATTTTTTGTTGTTGTTGTTGTTACATGCCAATTCAAGGTATAAATCTGGGACAGCACATTACTTTAGAGCAGTGGTTCTCAAAGTGTGGTTCTCAGATCAGTAGCATCTGCATCACCTGAAATCTGGTTTGAAATGTGAATTCTAGGGCTCCATCCCTAGATGATCTGCTGGATCAGAAACTCTGGGATGAGCCCAGGGATCTGTCTGTGCTTTACGAATTTCCCAAGGGATTCTGATGCATGCTAGGATTTGAGAACTACTGTTTTAAAGTAAATTTAGTGTAGCCAAATTACCTAGGTTGTATTAATTATTTAAAATATTTTACTCCTGGGAGTAGAACTGCTAAGTCACAGGGTATGGACATACTCAACTTTACTAGGTAATGCTAAATAGTTTTATAAACACTTTTTGGGGTGCCTGGGTGGCTCAGTCAGGTGTCTGCCTTCAGCTCAGGTCATGATCCTGGGGTCCTGGGATCAAACCCCGCATTGGGGTTCCCTTCTTAGCAGGGAGCCTGCTTCTCTCTCTGCTCCTCCCCCTGCTTGTGCTCTTTAGATAAATAAATATTTTTTTTTTTTTTAAAGAAAACATAAGATACTGGACAAGAGGAGAGTAAGGTAGGGTTGGATAACTGATCGCCTTCCAAATTCCAAGGGAAGCTTATTAAAATACTGATTAACAAAGCATAAAGTTAAATATACATGTTAAACTTTAATATTTTAGTGAAAGCTCTAAAAAAAGTAGAGTGCCCATTTTTCACACCAGTGTTTTATATTTTTTAAGATTTTGTTTATTTATTTGACAGAGACATAGCGAGAGAGGGAACACAAGCGGGGGGAGCGGCAGGCAGAGGGAGAAGCAGGCTTCCTGCTGAGCAGGGATCCTGATGTGGGGCTCGATCCCAGAATCCTGGGATCATGACCTGAGCCAAAGGCAGATGCTTAACGAAGGAGCCACCCAGGCGCCCCTCACACCAGTTTTTAAGGAATTTTAGTATCATCTCAGTGACAGAACTATCACTGCATTTAATAAGGAAACTTTTTACCTTAATAAGGAAATTTTTTACCTTATGCAATTACCTTATTCAATATGTTACTATACACATATACAAATACCTAAAATTAATAAGACTGGCAATACCAAGTGTTGATGAGAATATGAAGTAACTGGAATTTTCATACGTGGCTGGTAGTAACACAAAAATATACAACTACTTTGAAAACCGTTTGGCAGTTTTTGTAAAGTTAAACATAAATTTACCTCTCCTAGATATTTTCCTAAGATAAACATATGTCCACAAAATGACTTAAATACAAATGTTCATAGCAGCTTTATCTACAATGGTCAGAAAACCTTAAACAGTTCATCATCAGGTAAGTAGATACCCACATTGTAGAATATCCACACAACAGAAGGGAATAGGACTCAGCAGAAAAGAAAAAAAGAAACCAACTACTGCTACATACAACAATACCGATAAATCTCAGGTACATTTTGCTGCATGAAAGAAGCCAGATGCAAAATCATACATACTGTATGGTTCCATTTATAGGAGATTCTAGAAAAGATAAAACTAATCTCTAGTTATAGAACAGATCTGTGGTTGAGCTGGAGGGACTAACAGCAAAGAGACACAAGGGAATTTTGTGAGGTGATGAAAATGTTCTACATCTTGATTATGGTGGTGGTTAAATAAGTGTACACTTTTGTCAAAACCCAAACTGCATACTTTAAATGGGTATATTTTCTTTTATGTGAATTATACCACAACAAAATGTATGTAGGTATGTGTATATATAATTTTAATATGAATTAAAAACTTAAATTTTTTTTTAAGATTTTATTTATTTATTTGAGAGAGAGAATGGGTGAGAGAGAGAGAGAGTGAGTGCACAAGCTGGCGGGGAGAGGAAGAGGGACAAGCAGACTCCCCACTGCGCATGGAGCCTGATTCAGGGCTCGATCCCAGGACCCTGGGATCATGACCCGAGCCAAAGGCAGACACTTAACTGACTGACCCACCCAGGCATCTCTAAAAACTTAAATGTTAAAGACAAAACATTAAACACCTTCTGGGAGAAAAATACCAGAAAATAGTTCTGTGTTTTCTGGGTAGAAAAGCATTTTTTAAACAAATCATAGAAATAAAAATTACAAGTGAAAAGATGAATGAATTTGACTACATTAAAATTATGAGCTCCCTTTCTTCTAAGATGCATCAGAGTGATAAGAAAAATTATTACCAACAAAAAGATATTTGAAATATAAAATGAGAAAATATTAGTATCCAGAATATTTTAAAACTGTGAATCAAAAAAGACAACCCAGTCAAGTAATGGGCAAAGATAAAAATAAGCAATTCACTTAAGTGCAAACATGACTGGTCAATAAATATATAAAATGATGTTAAAACTAATTAGAGATATTCAGATTAAATCTAAGACTTGATACCATTTCACATCTACCAGATTTGTAGAAATTAATGTGCCTGACAAAGTTAGGTACAAGGACAGTAAGACTTACAGTAAGACTGGTAACATGATAATCTCAATGGGAACAAATGTTTATTAATTTTTTTTTTTTAGATTTTATTTATTTATTTGACAGAGCTGGACATAGGGCTTGATCCCATGACAGAGCTGGGATCATGCATGACCTGAGCCAAAGGCAGATGCTTAACCGACTGAGCCACCCAGGTGTCCCTATTTTCTTTTAAAAAAATTCTTAGTCAGGGGCGCCTGGGTGGCTCAGTCGTTAAGTGTCTGCCTTCGGCTCAGGTCATGATCCCAGGGTCCTGGGATCGAGCCCCGCATCGGGCTCCCCGCTCTGTGGGGAGCCTGCTTCTCCCTCTCCCACTACCCCTGCTTGTGTTCCCTCTTACTGTCTCTGTCAAATAAATAAAATCTTTAAAAAAAAAAAAAAAAAAAAAATTCTTAGTCATAAGTTTTAAAAAGCGATCTTTTTTTTTTTTTTTTTTTAGTAAAAGGTGAAAGATTTAAAAAGCAATATTTTTTTTAAAAAATATTTTATCTAGAATTTTAAGTGGTCTGGTGTTAGTAGTTGAAGGTCTTTTGTTTTGCTTTTAAGGTTTATTCTCCCTCTGAGTAAAAAAGAAGTATATTCCCATGGAAGAGAATTGCAAAAATATATAAAAGTATGAAGGAGAAAATAAGATATCTCATGTAATCTTACTTCCCAGACACAACTATAATCTGGATTTTTGTTTCTCTATTTGATTTTCAAAATTATACATATAAATATATGGAAATAACATATTTTAGGATAATTTAGCATTAAAAATGTTTAGCTCTTCTCAGTCCCCATTCTTTTTTTTTTTTTTTTTTAAGATTTTTATTTATTTATCTGAGAGAGAGAGAGACAGCGAGAGAGGGAACACAAGCAGAGGGGGAGTTGGAGAGGGAGAAGAAGGCTTCCCACTGAACAGGGAGCCTGATGTTGGGCTCGATCCCAGGACCCTGGGACCATGACCTGAGGTGAAGGCAGATACTTAACGACTGAGCCACCCAGGTGCCCCTCAATCCCCATTTTTTCATATATCCTTTAACATTAAGTATATAGTGTGTTCTAGAACCCTTTTAAGACTTTTGTTTGACTAGTGTTAAATTATAAAAATAAAACCTACTAAAAGGTAGGTTTTATTAAATGCAATGTAAATTGCATTTACATTGTTGTGACTGTATATTTGAGAATAATTTTATGAAAATATTTTAAAACAGAAGTACAATAGAATATATGTAACTATAATCACAATTAAGAAAATGTGTTCTAAAGTATAGCAAGATTGAAATATTATTTGACCTGAGTACCATGTTTGATCTTGCTCTGAGTCAAGGGTGTTAAATTGTATTAATGTTTTGCTTTCTCTGTTTTTATGGAAACCCTATAGTGAGGTAAGTAGTGCAAACTGAATTCATCTATTTTTATGTTTTTCCTGACAAAATTTATGTTTTCATCACGAAAGCAGAAGCTTCAAATTTATTTTCTGATATTTAAATTCCCTAGTTAAGGGCAGAGACAAGATTTAAAATGTCTAATCTTGGGGCGCCTGAGTGGCTCAGTCGTTAAGCATCTGCCTTCAGCTCAGGTCATGATCCCAGGGTCCTGGGATCGAGCCCCGCATTGGGCTGCCTGCTCTCAGCGGGAGATTGCTTCTCCTTCTCCCACTCCCCCTGCTTGTGTTCCTTCTCTTGCTGTCTCTCTCTGTCAAATAAATAAATAAAATCTTTAAAAAAAAAAAAAGTCTAATCTCTTAGGGCTTAAAAATACAAGCAATTATGGTATGTTGGATTTATTACTTTTGTAGATTAAAATCAATGGGATTTTAGCAATTAATGACAGAATTGCATATAATGGTTTTAGGGTATAAATAGTCTTAGTAAGCCATCTGTAGCAGTTTTTAATTCTCAACATAATTGCATAGAGTAGTTTATGTTTTCTAAGGAAAAGTCTCTAGACAAACTGCCTTATTTTACTTCTATTTTAGGCTTATCCCCTGAATGAATCTGGTATCCGTGAGCTATTCCTCTTTGAAGATTTGGGAGTTTGCAGAAGTAGAGAGATAATAAAATCATGATTTGAAAAACTGCATACTATTTAGAGATGGCAGCTTTTTTCTAAGCCACTATCAGTTCTTCTTTTGCATGTGGTAGGTGGGGGAGAAGGGAGAAATAACATTCTCCCCTTCTGTTTAGATGTGCAAGTTTATCATTTGGGCCTAAGAATGTCCAACCTGGAAATCAGTTGGGTGGAATGGAATCTGTCAGTTGGCATTTAGTTATAGGATGCAGATGGTCTTTTTTTTTTTTAAATTAATTTATTTTTTATTCTTATGTTAATCCCCATACATTACATCATTAGTTTTAGATGAAGGGTTCCATGATTCATTGTTTGTGCATAACACCCAGTGCTCCATGCAGAATGTGCCCTCCTCAATACCCACCACCAGGCTAACCCATCCTCCCACCCCCCTCCCCTCTAGAACCCTGTTTGTTTTTCAGAGTCCAGCAGATGGTCATTTCTAATATGTGGATATGTGCCTGAGGATGAGGCCCATAGATCATTTTGTTTTTCTTAGTGTGAACTTCAGGTGCAAGAATTGAGTTAATCTTTTTTTTTTTTTAAAGATTTTATTTATTTATTTGAGAGAGAGAGAATGAGAGACAGATAACAAGAGAGGGAAGAGGGTCAGAGGGAGAAGCAGACCCCCCGCCGAGCAGGGAGCCCGATGTGGGACTCGATCCCGGGACTCCAGGATCATGACCTGAGCCGAAGGCAGTCGCTTAACCAACTGAGCCACCCAGGTGCCCGAATTGAGTTAATCTTAATCATTCATGGCTATCTCATCACTACTTAATATCTTTTGTCTTCTTTTGTGATTTTCCCCCCTTTATCTTCATTACTTACAATCATTTCAGTGTGTGTCTATAAGCACCCATTTTTTTTGAATTTAACATATGCCTTTTTAAAAAAAGATTTTATTTAAATTCATTTGAGAGAGAGAGCACAAGCAGAGGGAGAGGCAGAGTGAGAGGGAGAAGCAGACTCCCCGCTGAGTGGGGAGCCCGACGTGGGGCTTGATCCCAGGACCTGGAGATTATGACCTGAGCTGAAGGCAGACGCTTAACCATCTGAGCCACCCAGGTGCCCCTAACATATTCCTTTTTAATCTTATGTTCATATTCCATAACAAACATGCTGCTATTTGTGTGTGTGTGTGTGTGTGTGAGTTTCTAGTTTATGTAGATGGTGTTATGCTATACAGTGCACTCCTAATTTTCCCCTTCAACAATTAAAAAATATTTTGTTATTAAAGTATATTGTTTTTTTGTTTTCATCATACACATTTATTACATTTCATTTACCCATTCTTTTATTGATGGAAACCTTAGAGCCTCCGCTATCTTGGTATGAGAAACAATGCTTCAACAATTATCTCTGTAGGTGTTCGCTTGAGGACAAGGGTTGGGTGTCAGGATGTATTCATACCTAATGTTCTTCCACCAACAGTTCATGAGGCTTTTACCAATTGGTATTATCTGATCTTTTAAAGATTTTTTTTTTATTATTTTTATTTATTTGACAGAGAGAGGCACAGTGAGAAAGGGAACACAAGCAGGGGGAGTGGGAGAGGGAGAAGCAGGCTTCCCGCTGAGCAGGGAGCCCGATGCGGGGCTCGATCCCAGGACCCTGGGATCATGACCTGAGCCGAAGGCAGACGCTTAACGACTGAGCCACCCAGGTGCCCCGTATTATCTGATCTTTTAAATTTTACTATTCAAATGTAGCTGAAGTGTCATCTCATCCTTTTAATTTGCATTTCTCTGATTATTAATGAGGTCAAACATCGTATGCTTATTAGCCATTGAAGGTTTTCCTTTTTATAAATTGTATTCATAGTCTTGCCCATTTTACCTATAGATTTCCAGTTTTGGGGGGATGATTTATAGGGATTCCCTGTACATTATTATAATTAATCCTTGACTGTCTTTATTGGGAATACCTTCCCTCAATCTGTCATTCATAATTTGTGAAATTCTTCATTGAACAGGAATATTTTATGAAATTTACATTAAAATTAATTGTTTTCTTATGGCATGAAATTTTGACTATTTTAAAAAATGATTTCCTACTCTACCCCCACGGTCTCAGATACCAAATCCTACATCTTTTTTCTTTAGCTTTATATTTTTGCATTGCTCTTGTCTCTTTACACTGAGGCACTGTCCCATACAATTTACCCCAGAATGCATCCCAAACCTACTAATTTATGATATCTATTACAAAGCTCCTCTGTTCTTTTCCAATGGCCTAATTGTCTGTTCTTGCACTCATTAATTACTGTCTGTCTGTCTCTCTGCATATCTATCTGTCTCATCTCTCTGTCATTTATCTTTATCTCTTTGGCTTTATAATATTTGCTAGAGCAAGTCCTCCATTTTTTTCTTATTTTTCTAAATTGTCCTACCTACTTACGATTCTGTTTTTCATTATAAATTATAGAAAGCACCTAACAAATTGCATTCAGTTTTACTCAGTATTTCTTGGCATGACATGAAATTTGTATAGTAGTCTGGGGGACAGTTGGTATCTTTTAACTATTTGTTTCATCCATGAACATAATATGACTTTTTACTCAGTTTTTTTGTTTTGTTTTGTTTTTTAAAGATTTATTTATTTATTTATTTGAGAGAGAGAGAATGAGAGAGAGCATGAGAGGGGAGAGGGTCAGAGGGAGAAGCAGACTCCCCACTGAGCGGGGAGCCCAATGTGGGACTCGATCCCGGGACTCCAGGATCATGACCTGAGCTGAAGGCAGTCGCTTAATCAACTGAGCCACCCAGGCGCCCAGTTTTTTTTTTTTTTAAAGATTTTATTTATTTATTTGACAGAGACACAGTGAGAGAAGGAACACAAGCAGGGGGAGCGGGAGCGGGAGAGGGAGAAGCAGGCTTCCTGCGGAGCAGGGAGCCTGATGCAGGGCTCGATCCCAGGACCCTGGGACCATGACCTGAGCCGAAGGCAGACGCTTAACGACTGAGCCACCCAGGTGCCCTTTACTCAGTTTTAAACATTTTTAATAGAGTTGTTATTTTTTCCTGCAAATGTCCTTTTACTTTAGGGTAATGCCTAGATGATTGATAGGTACTTTGTAAAGGCTGTTGCTAGTATCTTGTTTTCTTTACATTAGTTAGTTATTGTTACAGACCTATCTGTATTTTCATGGTAATATTTTATTTGCAACCTTTTCTCAACTCTTAGTTATAAAAGTATTTTGTTGATTTTCTTGGGTTGGCAATGCAAGAGATAATATTATTTGTAAAAAATAGCATTTTGATTTTCTTTAAAATCCTCATACTTCTGTTTCTTTTCTTTGGCTTATGACATTGACTTATGGCTTTTTTATGGTTTATGGCCTTTAATATATGTTTAAGAGTGACAGTGTTTCTGATATTATAGGGAATATGTCTAAACTTGTACCATTGATTATGTGTTTTCTGTGGAATTTGGGCAGATATATATCAAGTTAAGAAAGGCCTCTTCTGTTTCTGGTTTACTAAATTTTTTTTTTCCTTTTTAATGATCTATTGAGATTTGTGTAATGCCTCTTCTGCATCTATTGAAATGATCAGGTCTTTTTTTCTGTTTTAGTCCATTAATGTACATTATGATGATTAGATCTTTTGATGTTATAGTTGCTACATTCCTGTGATAAACCCTGTTTGGTCATGATATAGAGTAGTTAGTTTATATTTTATTTAGGATTTTAGGATCTATGTTTATATGTTGAAATGATCCTATAATTCATTTCTTGTATCCAGATTGGGTTTTAGGTTAATACTTAGCTTTGCAGTATAATCAGGGAGTTTACGTTCTCTTTATACTGTCTAGAATTTTTCTTTTTTTATAAGTTTTTTATTTTGATTTCAGTATAGTTAACAACCGTGTTCTATTAGTTTCAGCCACTTTGGAAAACAGTATGGAGGTTCCTCAGAAGGTTAAAAATAGAACTACTTTACGATCCTATAATCACACTACAGGGTATTTACTTCCTAGAATTTCATGAATGAGTTCATCATTGCTTTCAACGCATCAGACAGTGGGCTGAGGGGTTACTCTCGATTAGCAGGGAACCCATTGACACTTTTCTGTCTGTTACAGTGTTGTGCTGAAAATATTTAACAACAGGCTGGGGCAAAGGAGGGGGGAGCTTACTGATTTAAGTGTTTGCCAATTTCAGTGGTGTAAATATTGCCACCGTGTTTGATTTAAAGCTACCAATATGAAGTCTTCATATTTGAAGTTGTGAAGAAATATGCATAATCAGCTCCTGTGAACTGGCACAGGCTGGTTCCAGCATACCACTAGTCTGTCACCACATCTGACTATGACAACCTTCAGAGAGTAATGGCAGCTGCTTCATTTCTGCCTTCCAAATCTTTTACACATTTCTCTTTTGGCCAGCTTAAACTCAACTATTCAGGGAAGATGATTCTGGGACTCTTATTTCTAGCTTAACACATCATATTTAGCTTAACTTAAAATAAACTGCCATAGGGGTGCCTGCCTGGCTCAGTCAGTAGAGCGTTGGAACTCCTGATCTCAGGGTTGTGAAGCCTACTTAAAAAAAATAAATAAATAAAATAAACTGCCATAACTACCACTTTTAAGTTATATGATGGCTGTTGGTCTGCTCAACTTTCCTATTTTGATATTTTATATATTTCCAAAATATATTTTGGAATATATAGGTTTCAATTTGTTACCCTATAGTTTTCCATAGCATTTAAAAATTTTTAAATACTGTCATATTGTAATTTACCCACTTTAATTCTAATATACACATTTTAAATTCTTTTTCTTGATTTGTCTTTCCAGACGTTTGTTAACTTACTAGCTTTTGGCTTTACCAACCATCTCTATTTCATTGATCTCTTTTTTTTTTTTTAAGATTTTATTTTTAAGTAATCTCTCTACCCAATGTGGGGCTCGAACTCACAACCCTGAAATCAAGAGTTACATGCTCCCCCAACTGAGCCAGCCGGGCACCCCTCTATTTCATTGATTTCTATCCTTATCTTTATTATTTCTTTCCTTCTGTTATTCCTTCTTTTATGACTTTTTCTTGTTTTATTTTTAAATTTTTTTTAAATTTTATTATGTTATGTTAATCACCATACATCACATCATTAGTTTTTGATGTAGCATTCCATGATTCATTGTTTGCGTATAACAAACAGTGCTCCATTCAGTACGTGCCCTCTTTAATACCCATCACCAGGCTAACCCATCCCCCTACCCCCGTCCCCTCTAGAACCCTCAGTTTGTTTCTCAGAGTTCATAGTCTCTCATGGTTCGTCTCCCCCTTTGATTCCCTCCTTTCATTTTTCCCTTCCTACTATTTTCTTTTTTTTTTTTTTTTTAAACATATAATGTATTATTTGTTTCAGAGGTACAGGTCTGTGATTCGACAGTCTTACACAATTCACAGCACTCACCATAGCATGTTTTTTTCTTGTTTTAATCTTTTACTCCTATAGCCTGTTTATACTATCCCTTTTTTGTCCCTTAGGATTTTTTCCCCTTAAGGTGTGTGGTTAAGGTGTGTGTTGTTTTATATAAATTTGTTTCCCTGATTTTATTTAGTTTTATAGTTAGTTACTTGATGTATCCAACTTTATTCTTCTTGTTTCTTTTTATCAGAGTTCATTTGCATTTATTATGAATAACAAGAGGTTGGATTTATATCTGCAATTTCATTTAACAAGTAAGTCTGTCTTTTTACAAACATTACAAGGACTTAAAGATACTTCAACATATACTGCCCACTCTCAATTAATATATTATTTATCAAGTATTTTACTTCTGTGTTGTTTTTCCAGCCACACGTAGATGACATCATCATCATCACTACCTCTTAGAATAAATTTTTATCCATAGTTACCTACCCCCCCCTTTTTTTTTTTAACATTTCTTCTTAGATTTTCGACTTTTCTCTAGCAGTCTTTGTTGTGTTTCTCAAACCCAAGTATTATTATCCTAAAGCAACCTTAAATGTTCTCATCTAAATGTTTTCTCTCATCTGCTTTCCCCATTTTTTCTGGAATACCAAATTTGTGTTGGAATTTACACCTTATCTTCTCTCTTCTAACTTTTTATTTTGTTTCTCTTTGACTCTGTGTACTTCATTCTGAGTTAGTTCTTCAGTTCTGTCTTTTTTAGTTCATAAATCACCTCTTCAGAGGTGTCTGTTTAACTGGTCCAATGTATTTTAAATTTTACTTATATTTTCTGTTTCTGACACTTCTCTTTGATTTTTTTTCAAGTGTTCTTGATATTTTTAATAGTCTTTTTTTCCTCTGCTTCCAATTCCCTTTTTTTAGTTCCTTAAACACATTATTCTTTTCTTTTTAAAGATTTATTTATTTGAGAGAGAGAGAAAGAGAATGTGTGAGTGTGCACGGGGGGAGGGGCAGAGAGAGAATCTCAAGCTCACTCCCTCCTGAGCATGGAGCCTTATGTGGGCTTGATCCCATGACCCTGAGATCATGACCTAAGCCAAAATCAAGAGTGCGACGTTCAACCAACTGGGCCACCCAAACGCCCCTAAATATTCTTAATTTATATTTTAGATCATATGATTCTAGTCTTGATAGTCTTCAAATGTATGCTTTCATTTAATCCTCACCACAATTATGTCACTCTATAACACTCCATATTCTTACTTCTGGATAAGGAAACTGGGGCTGGGAATACCAAATAATCCATCCAAATCACAGATTTAATAAGTGTGTAGGCTGAGATTTTAATGATGGTCTGTTTGACCTCAGAAATGCCATTGATGTGATCAAACTTCATTTTACCATTCACTGTTTATTGGGCTACTAATATATGTTCCATTAGATAGCATACTAGACTCTGAGTGCATTGAGGATGGGAATAATGTAACCTAATATTCAATACTGTATCACAAACATTTGTTGCAGAGCAGAAAAAACTGGACAAACTCAGTTAATATTTGTAGGATTACATAGTTATTGCCATAGGATTTCATTACTGCATCTCTTATGAGTGCAGATGCAGTAAGTTTAGAGGATCAATATATTTGCCTCAGTAACCCCAGACTGCCTCTGTAGTAGGATGTGAGGGCTAGTTCTGTATTATCTTTGTTGTCTATACTTATATTTACTTCCATTCCACCACTTTAGGTGGTAGTGGTGGATTGTGGGTATCTTCCTGTACCTTTGCTTATTTGGACTTTTGTCTTAATTTATTCACTAATGCTAGTCTCTTTTTCCCAGTCCATCCTGAATACCACCAACACATTCTTTCTGAAGTAGGCTCTTATTATAAAATTGCTTGACTCAGAAACTTTCAGTATTACCTCTCTCTTTCCTTTAGTACATTATTTAAACTCTTCTCTTCACATTCACACCAGTCTTCAGTATGGGCCCAACCTTCATTTTCAGGCTTATCTTCCACTACTTCCCCACATAAAAACAATAGTTATTAATAACAGTTAATGCACTTTTTATGTGCCTGGTGTCATCTTAAGAGCTTGACATATATTATGTCGTGTAATCTTTGAAACAAATCTAGGGATATGTACCAGTATCCTTATTTTATAGATGAGGACACTGAGGTTTAGAGGGCTTTAATTTGCGCAAGTTCAGACAGCCTAACAAGGGGTGAAGCTGTAATTTGAATCCAGATAGCCTTTCTCCAAAGATGATACTGCAGATCACCACTTTGCATTGTAAATCAAGCACATTGCTTACCTGTACCCTATTCTGAAACCAAAATCAAGCTTTTGTTGTGTCCCAAACCTACATTATACTGTTTTGCTTCTATTCTTTTGTTTACACTCTTCTGCAATGCCTCATGGGTCACATGTTACAGTCTACCATGGGCCCAACTTAAATTTCATTTCTTGCAGATCTTCCCTTATTTCTCAACTCCTAAGGTACTGCATGTGCTCTTCCTTATAGCACTGTTGCAGACATATTTATTACCATGGTCTTTTTCTGTGCTCTTTCTCCCTGGTTCAGGGATCAGTTTTTGGAGGGTAGATGATGTCTATTTCTTCTGCAAGAACTTGTGTGGGGATTTGTATGAGCAGAAGTTTAGATGCTGCTTCTGCCACTTGGTAGGTGTGTGATCTTGAGCAACCTGCTTAATGCTCGGTGTGGTGTCTGTTTCCTCTCTTGTAAAATGAAGATGACAGCCTACTTCACAGGGCTATAAGGAGAGAGAAATAAGGTAACACACGTAAAGGTGCTGGCACTTAAGTGGTGTTCATCCATTGCTATATTCTGTTCTCTTCCCACTTCATACGAGTGCAGGACCTTGAATATATTGCGTATTTGGTAGAAGATGTTGAAAGCGTGAATGAATGCCCGTTGTGTCTGTCACTGGTGGACTTTACCAGTGTGTTCTGCAATTATCTTCTTTGATTGGGATTTTCTTGATGTTGCCCCCTCCTCCTCTCAAATAAAAGCTGCCAGCCTCATGGTATATTTTTCAGGTTATCTTACTTTTTTAGGTAATAGTGGCTTTAATTGGTTCAAGAGATAAACTAATCCTTTCTATTGAATTAGTTGTCTTATGTTTCTTTCTTTGAGGACAAGTAAGTCTTAATCCATTTCAGTGCAGAGACTCCTATAAATAATGAATCCTTTGTGGGAGTTTCTTGTTGGGTTTAAAGAGAGTTACTTTGGATATATGGGCTTTTTTTTTTTTTTAAGGATCCACCATGGCTGCTGTTCTCCTTATTCATGGGACTAAGCCTACTTCCATTTTTCCTCCTGTTGCTATGAGCAAGTGGTATAGGGTTTGTCATTTAGATAACAGGGGAATTTGAAACAGAATTTCTTCATTGCTGAGATCACTTTCAACATAACAAATGAGAAGTGAAAGCCTCTTTCCTTTGTGGGTGTCATATGGAATCAGTATGATCAGCAGATCACAATGGGTCCTGCCACACTGGATATAGGTTTCCATCTTTCCACTCAGTATCATTGTCTGCCTGCTGTCTGAGCAAGATTCAAGGAAATTTGTTTTGTTTTGTTTTTCAAGGAAGTTTTCTTGTTGTTAGCCTCTGAAGTAAATCCAGGATCCTTCAGGATATTCTTCATAGACATTATTCCATGTCTGTTTTTGTTTAGAAGATGGATTGAAATTTTTTTTTTGGAGTCCACATATGGGCTCCAAAATAAAATGTTTTAAAAGGCATTGAAGTATGTGTGTGTATGTGTGTGTATATATATATATATGTAGCCTCTAAAGACCTAATTTTATTTGCATATTAGTTTTCTTATGCTCTGCTTATTTGACCCAGATTTAATAATAAGAACAGCTTTTACGAATGAATACCCTTAGGAAAAGAAAACGAAACTATCGTTTTGGATGCTTTGTAATAGCTACACAATGCATACTTTTTCTACAAATGTTATCAAGTGAAGCAGTCTTTTATACAAAGCAAAATAAAGCTGTTGCTGTAATTAGTGTGAGCATTCCAAACAAAACAAGGCTAATTACTGGATGGACAAAAAAAAAAAGTGAATTTTGTGAAATAGGCCATCTTCCTTACAAGGTAGGTTTTTCTTTCTTTCTTTTTTTTTTCCCTTTCTGTTCCTTCAACTCTGGAGAATAGGAATTTTGATGACATTAACACAGCTTATTAATGATCATTGTAAGTCACTCCATCCACCTAATTAAATCATCAGTTACAATTGGTTACAAGGGAGTATAATTTAAATGGAACTGTTCTGGCAAACTAGATGCCACTTCACTCCTAAATATTTAATATTCCCTGTGGTTAGATTAATCGGAAGGTTTAAGGAGCCATTTAGCCAGGTCTTTCAAAGGCAAGTGACAGACATTTTTGACGCCTTTTGGAAAAGGACAAATTAATTATAAATAAATTTCTGCTTAAACTCTTGTGTCATTGGGTATAATGCAGACGGAGAAATTATAATTAAAACAGTTTTTGAATTTCATTAGTAAGATAGCTGAGCCCCTGAAGGAAAATTGATTTAAGTACTTTATTAAGACCAGGAAGTAGAGTTAAAAAAATATACATCTGGTTGCATTAAAATAGTTCAGAAACTAGATAAGAGGCATAAATATTTTATCACTCAAGAAGTCTGTTAACTGAGCATTTACTATGTAATAGCACTAAGGTAGGTTGTGGGGATTTAGTTAACAAAATGGAATGATCCCTGCAATATTATAGCAGGAAACAGATCTTAATAATTACAAGTGTAATGAGTGCTACAAAGAAGAAAAGGGAATTGACAAATTTTTTTAGAAAGATTTATTTATTTCAGTGAGAGAGAGAGAGAGAACACGGCGGGGAGGGGCAGAGGAAGGGGAGAGAGAAACCCACACAGAGCTGGATGTGGGGCCTGATCTCAGAACTCTGAGATCAGACCTGAGCCGAAACCAAGAGTCAGACACTTAACTGACTGCCCCACGCAGGTGCCCCCACAAAATTTTTAATTTGACACTTACCTATTCTAGGTCCTAAAAGGGAGAAAAGCCATGTAAAATTATGCCCACCTTTCTTCTACTTGCCCTTTTTTTAATAAGTACTTGTTTGCCAAGTGGCTAGGTATAATTTTTGTATTTTTTTTTCTTGATTTTATCCCTTTAGACAAGTTTGAATTATGTTTCCTCTATGGACTTGTGGGAAACAAAAGTATTGGTGTCCACTTCCTGGCACTTAAACAAGAAAAGGCATACAGATTCTGCAGTGTCTGCTACTAGTAACAGCCCTTACTTGTAGTTGTTAGGGTCAATTTCATAGTTTCAACAGACTGGAAGCTTCCACCTCAAATGGCCCCTAGGCTCTTAATTTGTTATTTCCATTGCTTCTCTAGTTGCAAACCGGAGCAAAGGAGCTTTTGGGCTCTAGGTGGGAGAAAAACTTGGTTGGCATCAAAAGTGAAACTGAGGAAGGAATAGGAAGTTAACATTTTATAACATTAGTACCTCTTCTTTACCTCTTGTGGAATTTCTCACTGTTTGCATTATGAATGGGGGCTATTTTTCTGTTGATTCCTACCGAATTCAAAGAAAGATTAGATATGCCACTCTGCTCTTTCTGGATGGCTTTTGTTATGAGATAGGTCTTGTGGATTGCTTCAGACAGAAAAGAAAGTATCAGATAAGTGAAAATTGGGGAGAGTTTTTCTGGCAGTAGAACAGCATGTCCAGAATTTTAGGAACTGTCATCCTTGAAGATTGAAAAGAAGTCCAATATGGTTAGAAGGGAGAAAAAGTTGTTTGAGACGAGCTTGGGGAAGTAAGATAAGCTTTATTTTTCCTTGCTTTGGACAAATGTAGAGATTATAGGTTCATGGTTGCCAAAAAATATCCCTTTTAATAAGTTTTTCAAAAAAAGTTTTAAATTTTAGAATAGTTTTAGATTTGTAGAAGTTTGCAAAGATTGTACAGAGTTCTGCCTCATACCCACTTTCCCCTATTATTAACATGTTATACATTGGTATGGTGAATTTGTTACAATTAATAAATCAATATTGATATATTATTACTCATTAAATTTATAGTTTATTCAGATTTTCTTAGTTTTTACTAATGCTCTTTTTTCTTGTTCCAGTATCCTATCAAGGATACCATATTGTATTTAGTGTTATGTCTCTTTAGTTCCTTCTGGTTTTGACAGTTTCTCAGACTTTTTTTGTTTTGATGACCTTGACAGTTTTGAGGAGCACTGATTAGGTACTTTGTAGATTGCCCCTCAAATGGAATTTGTCTGGTGCTTTTCTCATGTTTGGACTAGAGTTATGGGTTCTGGGGAGGAAGAGTACAGAGACTATAAAGTGCCATTCTCATTACATTATGAAAAGGCACATACTTTGAACATGACTTTTCACTGCTGATATTATCTTTTATCTTCTGGCTAAAATACTGTCTGTCAGGTTTCTCCATTCTCCATTCTCCATAGTTACTCTTTTCCCCCCTTTACATACTGTCCTCTTTGGAAAGTAGCCTACACTTGAGAAATGGGAGTTATGCTTTACTTTATGAGGGTAGAATATCGTACATAAGGTATTTAGAATTCTTCTGCATGGAAGATTTATTCCTTTTCCCCCATTTATTTGACTTTATTTATAAATTTTGTTGCTCAAACTTTTCCAGCTTTGACCATTGGGAGCCCTTTCAGTTGGCTTCTGTCCTTTGACTTGCCCTTATTATTATGTTCTTTTGTTTTTACTTTTGTTTGTTTGTTTGCTTTTAGCACTTTATCTTCTGGCACTGTAAGATTCTTCAGGCTCATCTTGTATATTCCCTACTTTGGCTCTTGAGGCAGTCATTTCTCCAAGGATTGTTTGTTCCATTTTTTGAAGAATGGCATTAGAAACAAAGATCTGAGCCTTAGATTCACTCATCGCTACAGGGATGTTCTTGCTTCTAGGCCTTCTTAGCTGACAGAGTAAGAAAATAATATGTGTATATACTAACTGTGTATACATACATATCTGTAAGTACTTCTATATGTATCTATTAATATTATGTCAAGGTAAACATGTTAATACTGATGTCTCCAACTGTAATCCATTACTACATGATCATTCTGGTCTCTATTTGTAACCTCGCATTTGTACAGTGACAGACTTGGCTTCTACCATGTGCCATCTATTTACTGAATTGTTCAATTCCAGTATACATGCATGGTGGTTTAAGAATCATCCCTGCTGTTCCCCCTCTACTGTTTTCTTGATGCAGAGGACATGTATTTGAAGGTGGCTTGAGTTGAATCTTCAAACGCCTGCCTCCCTTCTTTCCTTCCTTTTCTCCATCCACTCATCCATCCATTCATTTGCCCATTTATCCAGTAAATACATATTTATAGAGCTAAGTAAAGCACATTGACTCTAAGAGACAGTGTTGCAAATGGTAGATTTGGGTAAGCTAGTGCTATTTATTATAGTAGACTATTTCTTAACCTGATTCTATTAGCTGACTTGCCAGATTAATCTGACTTCCATTCTTGTAATATTCACTGTAAGTTCTTTTGCTTCCTGAAGGCTCTCAGGAAGCCGTCAATTCTTTATTATACTTGTGTCTATTTACTCCCACCATTTGAATTTTGTATAATAAAAGACAGTTGTTTTTATTTCTAAATCTGTTTGACATTTTTCATTTTATTGTAATTATATAATTTAACAAATATTACACAGATTAATTAAATTAGACAGTAAGAGTTAAAAACTACATTGGATATTTTATAAAATCTCAAGAGAATATATAAAGAGGTCTATTAAATTGGGGTGGGCAAGATGACTACAGAATATTGGGAAAATTTATTAAAAATCTAGAAGTGTTCTATGCTGGCAGTGCTACACAAGTGTTTTCAAGTTCTCATACAACTTTAAAGAAACAAATACAAGGAAACAAAGGTGATGTGCTATGGGAGCCGTTTATGAAGGAAAGACCATGTGCATTTCAGTTGTTTGTAGACTCACACCAAAGAAAAGGCGTTGGTCCTTTACCAAAGATTCACAATTAATGTATGTGTATAAGTTAACATAATAATCCTTTACTTTACTGACTTTTTGTGATTTATTTCTCAACATTTATCCCAACTGCTTTGGAGGAGAGGGTTACCACTACAGTTTTATTCTTGAGGTATGTTTGAATGTAATAGACTTTTGTGGCTTAGTTGCAAAAAACAGTCACCACTAAAAATTTGTATTCAGAATTATAAACAATAGTGGTGAACATTTGAGTTAGCACCTTTGCAATTTGTGCTGGACATCTTGCATCTGCTCCTTTCAGTCCACTCTCCAAGTTTCTCTCCTCTGTGTCTAGGAGACTAATCTATAGAGATTATATCAGTAGTGATCCCTTGCCCTCTGGCTTCCAGCTGGATTAGGCTAATGTAGTCTTTCTGTAGGAGACTGGAGAGCTGGAGAAGAATGAGGCCTGAGGAGTGGTTCTTCTGGCTTCCTTCTTGCAAGGTCACCTTCAGCTAGGTATGTCCCCCAAATACAGGTCACTCAAGAAGGATTCTGCTACATCACCCTCTTTTGTTCCAGGTTTTGGCAACTGCTCCCAATCCTTCTTTGACCTGAGGGTGGTAATATCTCCATCTGCTTTTAGATCCAGGTTTAGATCCAGTAGTAGATCCAGGTTACTACTCTTCTCCTTCTGTATATCCACATCTCTGTGCATCAACCCTTTATAAATAAATATTCTTCAAATTATTCTGAGCTCATCCATAATGCATATACTGTAGTCTGAAATACAATATGATGAAAAATAGGTAGGTATTGGTGGGAGTAGGCATTGGAAAAAGTAGGTTCTTTATTCAGTGATGTCCTTATTTACTGACTGATCTCTGATTAATCATTGAACTTTTCTCAATTTTTGTTTCTTCTTAACCTACCAAAGGATCTAAGAGAAGTATTATACATTTGGAAGGGGAAATGCAACTCTTCCTCTCCTAAGTCTTCATTCAGGTAGGGAAATTAAAGAGAACTAGCATTTGTTGAGTACATACCAGGCATCGTATCAAGCATCTTGTTTCACTCTTACAAAACCCCATGATATGTGGTGTTAGCCCTATCTCACCAGTGGTGAAACTGAGACTCAAAGCTACTAGGCTAGTCATACAACTAAACTATCAGTTGTCTTAATTTATGGCTGTATCTCCAGTACAGCTCAATGTTCAGCAGAGGTTGGTGTTTATTAATGTTTGCAGGAAGAATGGGTATGGGGAAAGGTAGAGAAAGGGAGGCAGCTTTTGGATCCAGGTCTCAGTGACTTCAAAACACACTGTACTGTAGTTAAGAAAACAGTAATTTTAATTTTTTTAAATTTAACATTAAGTAAATGATCTAAAATCCTTTTTTATGGTTTTATCAAGGTACACTTAATATATATTAGTTTCAAGTATATAGCACATTGATTCAGTATTTGAATACATTGTGAAATGATTGCCACAATAAATCTAACTAGACTTATCGCTCATCATACAGAGTTACAGAATATTTTTCTTGTGATGAGAACTTTTAAGATTTACTCTCTTACAACTTTCAAATGTGCAATACAGTGTTATTAACTATAGTTGTCATGCTGTACCTTATATCCTCATGACTTACTTATTTTATAACTGGAATTTTGTACCTTCTGGCTCCCTTCACCCATTTCTCCCACCCCAGTTCTCTGCTTGTAGGAACTACCAATCTGTTCTCTGTCATATTATAATCCTCACAGGCTAGAGTGATGTTGCTAGTAGAGCCCAAGGAATGGTTGGACCTACTTAGTGTTCTTGACTTACATGAACTTTTTTTTTTAAAGATTTATTTATTTGAGAGAGAGAGAGAGAGAGTACAAGCAAGGGGAGGGGCAGAGGGAGAGGGAGAGAAAAAGTCTCAAGCAGACTCCCCGCTGAGCACAGAACCCGTCGTCGCAGGGCTGATCCCAGGACCCGGAGATCACTACCTGAGCCAAAACCAAGAGTCGGACACTTAAACCAGGCGCCCCTCAACTTAAATAATAGACATCACATTTTCCTTAATATACATTTCTTGGTCTATTTTTCTTGAATAGATTTATGTTTTTTTGTTTTTTTTTTCTGGTTGGGGAGGAGGTAGTGATTTTCCTATTATTACATCCTTTGTGAAGTAATGCTTTTATTTTTCAGGCACTTAAGCCATTTACATTTCAATATTGTTTTTTTTTTTCTTTAGCATTTTGAAATTAAATGACTATATTACCTTATACATACCTTTGATTTAAAAAGTTTTGGTAAAGTCCTTTTACAGTATTGCAAAGCAAGTCAAGTTGTGCAGGCAATGCTCACATGGCAATCTCTTCATCTGTCTAGATGGTTACAATATGGAGAAATAAGAGGAGCATCACATTGTTTGCTGCTGAGGGCATTTGAAGTGGATGACTTCTAGGATTTGGCTTGTTGCTTATGTTAATAGACAAAATTACTATCATGTAGAGGTTAGTCATTTTCTTTAACACCATGTATGTATAAAACACATGTGTGAGTAGACGTGTATGTATATGTGTGTGTATGTGTGTATTTGTATTTCATCCTGTTACTGTTAAGTCACTTGCCGAAAAGTAATTTCATCTCTCTTGTGCAGGTACTGTGGTAGCCTGGGTAAAGATAAACCAAGGTGGGTTCAAAGGACCTTTGTTGGTAAATGTGAAAATCTAATGGATCAACTGTAATGACTATCCTGCCCTTTTTATTCTGAATTTTACTTGGGCCAAGGACTTGGGAGCTTGATAGCAGTTAGAAACTTCAGACAGAACTTATAAGTGTTGGGTCTGTAGGGAAGTTCCAAGCCAAACACCATAAACATTGACAAATTTATGTTTTAGTTCTGTTGCATTTACATGATGGATTGTGAAAAAAAAAAAAAAAAAAGGGTATGAATGTGATAGTTTAGTTTCATATTAATCAGATCCTGTTTTATTGCCATTACAAAAACTTCTGGGGTCATGATCCTGGGGGTCTGTGATTCTGAGTCTCATAAATATGATTTTATAATGTCTGTGTGAATTTATTAATATTAATTGCTTGTGGTTTTCCCTTGGTGTTAAATTCTTCATTGCTATTTGTGGTTTATTCTGAATTCTGTGGTTAGATTTCATGGTGTTCCTGAGATTGTGCACTGAGATGGATTTTTGAGTTGCTGTGTCCCATATTGAGAGGCATACTGGCTTTGCCTCTGAGCAATTGTCCAGAAACAGAAATGCTTAGTATTTAATTTTTTCCCCTTGTGCCCATAAATTTTCCTCTCTGGGGATTTCTTGGGCTACTTTCTTAATCTAAGGCTCAGTTTCTTTCTGTAAAGCAAAGATAATAGCAGTACCTACTTTGTAGGGTTGTTGTGAAGATTAAATACGCTAATGTTTGTAAGGGGATGAATCTGATGTGTGGCATTTAGTAAGTGCTAAATAAATGTCATCCACAAAAGCCATTGGTACTCTCAGAATTAGATGATAGGCTATAGCAAAACTCATTGTCATTTTAATTTGCCAATGTGAGCATTTGTGTTTCTGTACCTTTTTTTTTTTTCACTCAGACATGCTTAGCCCTAGACATCAGCATCAGGTAATAAATAGCAACCCCTGAAAGGTCTATTAATTTTTAGAGGCCATGTATGCACCACTGAGTAAACTGGCTCTCTTTGGCTCTCTGAATGATATCCTTGGGGAGGTAACACTTTTTTTCCAAAAGGAAAAAGTGGTTTATTCCTTTCTCACTACTATTTTCAGACCCATTAAACTCTAAGTAATGGTAAGGCTTCCATGACGGCTTTGAGGAATACAATATACTTTCTATTTTCCCTCCATAGTGCCTATTACAGCTCTATCACTGGGTTGTTTGTTCTTTGATTTCATCAAAGAGACTAATTCCATCGAGGCTAACAAAGTCCTCTTTCTCTCATAGTGTCTTTCTGTTATCTCACTCAACATTTACTGATTATAAAAAAGTTAAATCACAAAAATGTTTAATAAAATAGTTAAATATAAGAATTAGATAAGATGAAAAGCATAGCATCTGTCAAAGGCTTAAAGGGCATGTTGGATTTTTTTTTTTTTTTTTTCAGCGTATACAGCTAGAAGAAATACCAATTTTCAGGGTAACTCCTGGATTGTGATTAGGAAGGAGGAGGAGAGAAAGGGAAGGGAACTGTCCTTCAGGTGGAATGAATTTTCAGGATATCTAGTCTGCCATATTGCTGGCAATGAAATGTATGAAAACAAAAAGGCAAGTTATGCCTTATGAATTTTAGTAACTAAGATTAAATACTAAACGTGGGCTGTAGTCTGTCTGCCTGTTTATTTTCATGGGTAATATTTCTTTCTTACTTCACCTGTCACTTCACCTGTGAAATGATGGGAGAACCTTTTCACAAATTCACAGCTCTTTAAAAGGACAGGTGTGTTGACCACAGCTAGTAAAGGCCTAGCATTTAGTGGTTCACCTTGCCCCCATTTGTGTTGGTCACTGATTTTCGACAAGTGGACAATTGTCTGGTAATTAATGAATTCACACTCAGATTTCTAGGTAGAGTTTTACCAGTGACCTTCATCTTAGAGCTCTTTTGTATGAAAACTTCAGGATTAATATGATGCTTCCACTGAACCCTGGGTGGAAGAGGGACTTACTTTGGGTCTACTAAAACTTCTGAATGATACCGAGGGAGGTCACTTGTCAATGCTGATTATGATTTTACTTACAAAAACTTTGATTTACAGTAAAATGTGCTAAATCTTGGAGAACCCAACCCTTTAAAGACTGCTGCAAGTAGAGGATATTGTGACATGTCTGCAGAAGGTTTTGCTCAAGGTCCTCCATTACTCTGGAAAATGCTTATTTTATTTTATTTTGGTCTTTTCTAGTTACACCTGATCTTGGTGAGGTTTCTTTTTCTCTGCTCCTGGCCAGGCTGCCATGCTCTACATCATTAACCCTAAACTCTGGGGAACTGATCCCCTGACAGCCTCTTTGATATTAGATTAGATTCCTTCCAGGCTGCATTTAATTGACTGAGTTCCTAGGGGGAATAGCTGGTTCCTGTTTCCTCTGTTTTACTTGGCCACTCTTCTTTAGTAGCTGGCTTGCAAATTCACTGTGCCTCCGTGAAGAAGGAAGTGTGACAGATGAAACAAATGCCTGTGATTCTGAATTCTCCTTCCCCCCCCTTCTAGTAACATGTCTACAGTTAGACCTGTCAATGAGCATCTTTGTTCTTTTTGAATCCTCTTCCTCCAAGTAATAAGAAAATGACTTCTTTCTTTTCTCTTATGTCCTTTGCATTGCACCTTATCTATTTTTCTGAAAATGAAAGAAGAGAATACTGGTAATTAGAACATCAGTTCTTTTTCCTTAGCTCAGATGTCTTCACTTCTGTTTTTAAACTTTTAAAATCTTTTCCTTTTTTTTTTTAGATGTATATTTCTTTTCTTTCTTTTTTTTTTTTTAAAGATTTTCTTTATTTTATTTATTTGACAGAGAGAGAGATAGAGAGAGCAGGAGCACAAGCAGGGGGAGCGAGAGAGGGAGAAGCAGGCTTCCCGCTGAGCAGGGAGCCCGATGTGGGACTCGATCCCAGGACCCTGGGATCATGACCTGAGCTGAAGGCAGACGCTTAACGACTGAGCCACCCAGGCGCCTGGAAATCTTTTCCTTTTTCAAATGACTCTAATATTGTTAACATTTTTGCTGATCTTTCATTTTCTTGCAGTGATCAAAAAATTAAAACCACCTTGTTTTCTCCCAAATTTAAAAATAATATGTGCTCAATCTCAAAAATTCAAACATTATAGAAATGTATAATAAGGAAAATAAAAAATACCCATAATAATAACACTCTTTTCCTCCCCCAAAACTTAATCTTTATTTTTTGATGTCTAATTCTCCTGATTTATGTGTGTGTACACATATTATATATTATAAAATATATATTATATATACAGTGTTGATTTTTAATGGTAATACTATCACCTTCCAACAAATTAAAATAAGTCTGGGGGAGTGGGTAGTTAAAATTCATGCTTACTTCTCCTCTAAGACATATCTGGAGGCCCTTAAGCAAACACCCTGGAGTCTAGTTTGAATTCAAGATTTATAATTGGTTGAAATATTTAAAATGTGGTTGAGTCACTGAAACCCCTCTTTCTAAGTCCCTTCCATCACCCAGTAGAGCTCTGAAATGTTATACATGTTCCCTGATGTCACCAGCTGCTGATGTCAGCCTCTTTATTCTCTGCCCTTGGCCTTCATTCTGTCTGGTGTGTCTCCCTTTGATATGATATAGTTCAGGGTTAAGACCAAACTGATTGTTGAGTTTGGACTTTACTACCTCTATGGCCCTGAGAACATTTCTTGATCTACAAAATGGGAAGAATGTCAGTTATTATGGTTAATTTTTGAATTTCTCACTGTGTCTGAATAATCACAATTGAGAGTTTATGAGAGACCCATTTGCAAAGCACTAGTTCGCCTTCTCCTTAAGAAAGAAACAGAGCTTTGAGGTAGGGATAAGCTGGGCAATGATTAGATGTACCTCTCAACTCCCCAAACTGTGTTCACCCTAAAACCAAACTGTTTAAGCTCACTTTGCCTCCCCACCATGCCCAATGTTACAATAAATTTTATAATTTGTTTTTTCTCCTGATAAAATGAATTAATTATACTTCAGGCCCAGGGCTTTTGATGGTGACTTTGCAGATATACCAATGAATTAAAAATAATTTTGTGTCAGTCAATAGACTACTGCCAGAGTGATGCTTTTAAGTTTTTTTCCTGAATCTCTAAGTAAGATAAAGTAGCTGAGCCAATAATAACAGCCTCTCTTTTTCTTGGGTCTTGGCATGAAATAACCCCATGAGGAATTTTCCTTACACTTCATTCTGGTGTGTAATCCTTGGAGGAAAGGCACAGGGAGAAGCTGGTCCTGCTCAAGTGAACATAAATTGTGAGAGGACCTTTAAATTCTCTGAACTCTAGATACAGACTAGAGCTGTTGAAATTCATCTATGACATCAAGAAAAAGCCCCAAGACCTAGTAGGATCTTGATATCATTTGGATCCCAAATCTGCTCAAGTCCTGTAGCTCCTCCAGGGATGGGAAAGATGTTTCTAGAAGAATCATAACATCAGGCACACTGTAAGCTACATCTATCCCAAAGCATGACATGCATGATTCTTGAAACCAAGGATGGACAAATAGATGAAGGGGGCTTGGAGATTGGTGATTACCATCTTTTTTCTCCTTTGTTCTAACATAGCAAATAAATGAGCTGTGTGTGTATGTGTCCCATTTCAAAACTGCATAATTTGCATAAGCCGTGTGGGGTAGCTAAGAAAAGTTAAGAGAGGTGGGAAATGAATGGAATTAGCCCACACAAGTCGTTCTACAACACCTGTAGCACTGTGCACCTGCAAACACTTACAAAAATGATTGCTGTCATGGTGGTAGATGGTTCTGGCACCTTTCAGAGGCTTCTTGTTTCTTTATTCATATCCTTTTCCTGATTCTAATGGATCCCTGTCACTCCATTACACTATAAGTTATCACCGTCTTCATCTGTGGTGACCTCTTTATTCCCAAAGCTAATGATACTGAGTCCCTGAGGTGGGGAGGAGAGGAATGCTCTATTCACAAGAATTAACCCTTTTAATTTGGCTCTTTGAAAGTTGCAATGTTTGATTTGCTTTTTAAATTTCTAATTGCTCCAACCTTGAAAAAAATTGAGAATAAATCTTTTTAGGGACTCTGTTGGAGGGTAACTCAAATAGCATTCACCCAATTTCATATTTAAAATTCTTTCCCTCTTTATGCTAATCAGAGACTCAGGATTGGGTTAAACACTTTAGTTCTTCTTATTTTTAGATGACTTTATAACTTACTAAAATATATTTATGTCATGTCTATTTTATGCCAGGTATTCTTTTAACATTGAGAAAATATAATTTCTATGTGCTAATGAAGTGCTTGTATCAGTGGGAGAAATAGGAAATAGAGTTCCAAGTGGAGGACAGAAAGTATAGGACCAAGCCAGGAATAAGTCTAGAAGGCCAGGGAGACTGGAGAAGAGTGAATAGCGAGCAGGGTGGCCCAGAAGAAACCAGATTGTATAGAGCTCTGTAGACCATGGCAAAGAGTGTGGATTCTAAATCTACTGAGGACCATTCCTGTTTAAGAACTATCCCAAAGTTATCAGGACTTGTCTCATTGTCACTTCTCCCTGGAGATCTATCAGGGCTTCTCATACACCATATTGCATTCATTGTAAGATGAAATTTTTAAAAATATTTTTTATATCTCTGAATTTGGGATATGACCAGTGATCGAGAATGTCTTAGCATAGTGTCATTGTTTATTTGATATCATTTGTCTTTCCTGGTGGTAAATAAAATAATGGGGCATCTTATAATTGGTGATGTCTTTGGTTTGGTGAAATATGGTATGTCCAGGTTTCTAAAATGATTTACCGTTGACCTCTTTTTCATCTCCCTAGCTTCATAGTGACCTGATAGAATAGCGCCACCATCAGAAGCTTTTAAGTATTAAGGCATTTTCTTATAGTGAGAATGGATGCCTTTTAACCATACACACTTGAGAATCAGTCCTCCTAATTGTGCATTTTCATGATGATTGACTGGAAATAGGAATGTAGCTTATAGCTCTGGGACAGAGTTTGTCACATGCAGAGCTAACTGGGCCACAAAGTAAATGAATCCACTATCTTGACTTTGTTGCTAGTTTGCACTAACTGAGCTAAGCAAATAATAATAAACGATCTGTGGATTTGGCGTGTTTTCTGAATTTGTGTTTAACTTTGATGATTCTTGCATTTCCTTTTGAGGTTTTTATTTTTTTATTTTATTTATTTATTTTTTTAAGATTTTATTTATTTGACAGAGAGAGAGAGCAAGAGCAGGAACACAAGCAGGGGGAAGTGGGAGAAGCAGGCTTCTTGCCGAGCAGGGAGCCCGACGTAGGGCTTGATCCCAGGGCCTGGGATTATGACCTGAGCCGAAGGCAGATGCTTAATGACTGAGCCACCCCGGCGCCCCTCCCTCTTGAGGTTTTTAAACTGTACGGGATCCCTTTTTTTTGGTGACTGGACCTGTGGAGTTCCCCTATTAAAATAATTGGTTGCTTTCTTTCTCTGCTACAGATTCTGAGCTCCCTGAGGGCAGGGACTATACCCTTCATTTCTGTATTTTTAGTGCCTACTAGAATGCCTTGCTCATGGTAGGTATTCAATAGAAAATGATTAAGTGGATGAAAGGACTCACAGTTCACGACTTCATGTAGCTTATGGTCTGAGGAATAGCTTGCTTCTTAACATATTGAAAACTTAAAGAGATTCCTAGTTTAGCAGGGCCACACATGTGTGCTGCAACTCACACATAAAAATAAAGTGGCTCTCTTTATGATATATATAATTGATCTCATCTTATTCTTGGACTCCCATTTCTGTTGACAACAGAAAATATTTAAACTTCATGTTTAAAATTAGTCTCTTCCAGTATAAAACAATCTTTGGGTAAATAGCTCAAAGTTCAGGAACTTATCAAGTCTATTCCTTTCTTTTTTTTAAAGATTTTTTATTCATTTTGAGAGACAGCGAGAGCACAAGCAGGGGAGAGGGGCAGAGGGAGAGGGAGAGGCAGGTTCCCCACTGAGCAGGGAGCCTGACACAGGGCTCTGTCCCAGGACCCTGAGATCATGACCTGAGCCGTGTTTTTTGGGGGGACCGACATCATATTGGTCCCAAACTGCCATGGTGTGAGGAATCCCAAGCCAAAGAAGCCATGCATGTGTTTCCAGCTGACATGAACTACAGCTGACTTCTCTAGTTGATAGCTACCACTGACAGCCAGACATCTGAGTGAGTCTTCAAATGCTTCTAGACCTCATCTCTGAAGTCTTCCAGCAGAGACTTCAGCCAACAGGTAGCAGAGCCAAGTTGGCCATGTTGTATCCTAAGTTTCTGACCCACAGAATACATGAACATAACAAATGGTTGTTTTAGGCCACTGAATTTTGGTATAATTTGCTATGTAATTCTAGTTATACAGCCCTTTCTCCCCCCTCTTTCTTCTCCCTCCCTCTCTTCCTTCAAAATACAAATTTCTTCAAAGATTCAGAATATTTGAAAGATAGTCTTAAAAACAAGGGGTATTACTTCAGGACCATAACTAATGAGTATTTTAGTCATGGGGTATTTTGAAAAAGTGTGTTATGAAAAAGCATTCACTTTTTTTTAAAAGACTTTTGTTAGAGCCAAATTATATGAAATTTTTGTTTTTTTTTTAAGCTCAGGACAGTACCACCAGCCTCACCCCAGGCCAGAAGCAATTTTCATTAGAGAAAAAAATGCTTTTCATTTCCTCAAATGGTAATATGTGCACCCAAGTAAGTACAAAGTTGAAAGTCAAAAGTTGTGATACAGCTGGCTGCATTACTTGATCTCTATCTTTATGTTAGTCGCATGATTATTGGAGTTCGTTGTCACAGCAGGGCGGGGAAAGGACATGGCAGCATCAAAGGAAATTACATTTGCTAAAAAATATGGGTGAAAATGTCCTCAGCAATTACCACAGGTCATCTGTGCTGCACACAGCAAATGGCAGAGAAAAAGGGCTTCCTGTGGGAAGGAGCAGAGAGGAGGATTAGAATTGGGCTATTGTGCTGTGCAGAATCAGAAGAGACCCCCCGTGGTGCAGGCTTGGAGTAAACCGCGATATTAGTATAATGGGCTGTAATAAATTACTAGTGGTTTTAAGATTTCTGTTTCATTCTATCAGGTCAGCAAAAATGCCATTGTCTTTCCTTGCTTTGTGTCATCTGCCACTACCCCTTTAGACTGAGATGATTCCCATTCTATTCCAGCTGGCTGCCTTTAGATTTTTGAATTAGCACTCAATATATTTTAATTCAATTTGGAAACTAATGGATGCCTGAACTTATTTAGCCCATCCATTCAAGCATCTTGAAGTGCAATTCTGATTGAGGCAATTTTTCTAATTACAATTTTAATTCTTCATTTTTCTATCTCTCAAAAAAATTAAACTCTGCTCTATTGGTGACTGTAAAACTCTAGGTAAGCAGTATAGGGAAGTAGAATCTAAGTGGTTCTTCTAAATTTTTTTCTGGTCAAGTGGAAAGATAAGTATTACATAATGTTAGATTTATGTCAATTGTAACAGTCTTGTGTATAACTCAGCATCTTTTTACCCAGATTTTAGGGGTGGTGTGGAGGTCAAATTGTGATTCTCCATCAGAAAAAATGAAATAAAGACCTAAATTAACATGGTCAACCAATCAGAGAGGTGTTTCTCTTGTAACCTAGTTTCCAGGGGTTATAAAAGAGTTCAGATATTTGCATTTTAAGGACAAATTCAGCATCTTTCTGCTTCAATAAGCTAAGTATATATTCTCCATGTCCCTTTGTTTTGCTTTTTGAAAAGCTCTTTCTTCACAGTGGGCGAGAATGCTGGAAGCCAGAACAGAAAGTGAGTTACCGCTCTCTCCTCCTCCTCCTCCTCCTCCTCCTCCTCCTCCTCCTCCTCCTCCTCCTCCTCCTCCTCCTCCTCCTCCACCACCACCACCACCACCACCACCACCACCACCACCACCACCACCACCACCACCACCACCACCGAATGTTATTTTCCTGTGTTAGCAAGGATAAAGTATCTGGACAGCCTTTTAGTTGAGCAATGTTTAATCAACTAGAGTATATGGTGGTAGCTCTTTTCTGGTCTGTTCATCAAGCTTTTCCATCTCTCCTTTTTGGGTAGTTTACCAAGCTTGGCCCTTGAATAGAGGAGTGGCTGGAATTATGGTCAGGGCTTGGTTCTTTTATCTATCTCCCTTGCAACAGAAATTAGTCCTAAGCATGGGCTCATGAACCATGCAAAGACCAGCAGAGTTTTTAAATGATAATTGGTACACAGACACTGGGACAGAGAGGCTCACATTTTCTGATAAGGGTACTTGTTTTGGTTGTGGTTCCATGTTTTCTGCCATTCTAATTTTTGAAAAAGTGACACATAAATGCAAAGAGAAACAGTGTTGCAGTGATGGACGATGGATAAGAGAGAACATGTGTATCTCAACAGCTTGGAGTTGCTATTTTTTTCCTCCAGGTCCTAGATTTCTGCAGCCTTTCCATTAATTTCATAATGTACTCCGGTATTCAGTTACATTACCAACATGTTTCTCTTGTGCAAAGGTTCTGTGACCTGTAACGAAGTCATTTTTAAATTGGCTTGCACAGGAAGGGATGTGCATTACCTTCTGTCATGAGAGATACATGGGACTGGCCATTCCTATTACCTTTTTTTAATACTCTTATCCTCTTTCTAGAAATTAATTCAGGAGATCTTTTTTAACAACCTACTGTGTATTGTTTATTGAGATTGTGAAGACCATAAGAAAAGAATTCTACTCTTAATGAGCACCCAGACTCTTTAGGGAGACCGACATGTAGATAATCACAAAATAGGCCATATTACCTAAAATATTCTGCAGAGCACTGGCCCTACAAATTATTTTGTGAAGAATGGGATTCCTGGCTCCAAGGCTTTCATGACTGTACAAATTTGGAAAATATATTAAACTATAATCTCTTTTTAAGTTTCACAGTACATATAAGATCTCAGAAATATTACAGAAATGCTATCTCTCTAGCTAAATATTTCACAACTTAATGAAAATGAAAACCCTTGGTACCTAAATGACCTATTGATATTCCATGCGACTAGAACTCCTCAGAAAGTATTTGAATAGAGATAGTTATGGGAGAGTGGAGATGGGAGAATTAATTCGCCTTTGGAGGGGATGGAAATGGCTTCAGAGAGGAGGTAAGAATTTGAATTGGGAATTAATGAGTGAGTTCACCAGCTTAGTAAAGGGAAAAGGTATTGTGAAAAAAGTTACAAGATGTGAAGAGGTAGAGATATAAAAATAAAACTATGGTTTATTGGGAATATATAACATCCCACGGAACTCCAAAGGGTATAGAACAGAATAATAACCAGACAGAGATAAGAAAGGAAAAGAAGATTGGGAAATATAGAGTGTCAAGACAGTTGGAACTCATGCTGTAGTGAAGAGCTACTGAACATTCTTCTGTGGGGCATGCATTTTATTTCAGTCATAGCCCTTAAAATTTTGGAAAAAAATTTTTTTTTTTTTTTTATTATCTAGGGCATTTTTCCCTACTGAAGTGTTTAAAATTTTGCTTATTGGCAGAGTGAACAGACTAAAATGGAGGGATCTAGTTTAGAGAGAATGAGGTTTTTTTTTTTTTTTTTTAAGATTTATTTACTTCAGAGAACTAGAGAGAGAGAGAGAGAGAGCGTGCAGTGGGGAGGGGCAAAGGGAGACTGAGAGCAAGAATCTCAAGCAGACTCCCCGCTGAGCACAGAGCCTTATTAGGGGCTTGAGATTCATGATCTGAGCCAAAATTAAGAGTCAAACGCTTAACCAACTGAGGCACCCGGGCACCCCTGAGTTTTGTTTTCTTCTAGTCTCTAAAAGTTTATCCCTCCAATATTCTATCTTATTTATATAAAACCTGGTTTTAAATTGGAACATGCTTGGTGATAAACAATTAATACCTTCTGGTGTGAACCATTAAGGATATTTGCATTTTAATAAGCTCTATTTAAGATAAAAATGATTCTCAAGTCCCCTCCATTCCATTATACCAGTTTAAATTCCTCTGAAACTGATTTAGAATTCCATCTCCTCCCTAACATCTTTCTCATCAAGTCTACCCACTCATTCATTTAATAAGTGTTGTCTGAGTGCTTGATGTCTGTTAGAATCTGTTGGGTCCTAAAAATCTACAGTGGGAGAGCTCCCAGTCTCAGTGATCTCTGAGTCTAATGGAGAGACAGAGAAGCAGACAGAATTCCAATATGATACTATGATTAGGGTAGATATAATAACCAGAGGAGTAGTTAGGTAGAATACCTACTAGGTTTGTGGTATACATCTCTTCCTTCTGTTTGTGTGAGGGGTCAGAGAGGGCTTCATGGAAGAAATGACATCTAAAGCTGAATGCAGAAGGATGAACAGGAATAATCCAGGCATAAGAAAATGAATGAGCATGAGGTCATTCTGAGCAGAGAGAAGAGAATATACTAAAGACTGGACAGGAGACCTAAGTGTTCAGTTTGGCCTTGAATACAGGGAGGATTTGAAGGAGATTAAGACTGAAGAGGCAGGCAGAGAACGAAGGACTCTCATATTATTTGAAGTCATTTGATTTTTATCCTGAAGTCTATGGGGCATCATCAAAGTGGTTTAAGCATGGATTTGATTTGTATTAAAAAACACTAATCCAGGATAAGTATTGGGGGTGGGGGCAAGGAAGGAAGCTTCAAAGGCTCCTGAAATAGTCAGGGCTAGAGATGTTGGTGCCCCCACCCAGGGGAGAGGCAGTGGTGATGGAAGGAATGAGTTGAAGAGAGATGGAGAAGGGGGAGAAGATGGGATTTGGTGTTTGATTGGATATAGATATGAAGGGGAGGGAGGTGTGGAGATCTGAGAGGATTTTTTATCATGTAAAGTTAGTAGTCTTTGAATTTATTGAGTGTCTGATAAGTAAAAATATTTGTCTCATAGTTACTCATCCTCTCTTTTTGTTTGTCTTTTACCATCTAAGCATAAGCCTCATAGGGGATAAGTTTGTGTTATATGTAGCATCACAGAAAGCACAGTGGATGCTAAAAAGAAAAATCGTGAATACTTACATTTTTTTCTGAAGAAAGAATTACATTTGCTTTCATCTTTTTTGTTGGAGTAAAAGCATTAAGTGTTATTTGCCACATTTTTTTTCTATTTAAGTACAAATTAATAGCATTTAATCAGATTATTGAACTTCTTTATTACTTTAATCTGGATGTTTTAAAAGTATTTTTGGTTATTACATTTTCTCTTCCAGTTGCCCTCTACTGTCAGAGTGCTTTTTCTCCTCTCACTAATCATTGCTATCATCTCTGGCAGTTAGCACTGATATTCTCACTTCTAGGTTAACTTTGTCTTGTGGAAACAAACTAGGTGTGGAGTATCTGATCTGGGCCTTCTAAAATATAAATGACCAAAGGGAGGAATGCTTTTGGCATATAAATACACCCTAGCCACAGCACCACTGAGCTTTGCACACTCATTAATCAGAACAGGGAGTCTTGGAACCTTCATTGCTGGCTACTTCCAAAGTATATGCCTTGTTCTGAAAGTCTTGCTAAGCAGAGATCCTGGGGTGTGGGCAGAAGTGGGAAAGAAAGACCTGCCATTTGTTTGGTACTTGCTATGTGGCAATCAATGTGCCAGCCACTTGCTGGATTAGATGTCTATTTCCACTTTATAAATGAGTAGACTGATGCTTAGAAATTTATCCATCCTGCTCAAAGCCAGACAAATAGCAAAAGAAACAGGTAGGACTGAAACCCAGGTCTATCCATCACTAGTTGCTGCCTTTATTCTTTGCAGTTGTTAAAGTAATCAGGTTAGGCCCAAGACAGAGTTGTTCATGCTAAACCCCATGCCAGCAAACCACAATTTAACTAAATTTCTATGCTCTGCTCTCCCAGAAAAGGAAGGCCTAGGCTAACCAACGAACACTTGCCTCCTCAGCCCAAGTTACCTGACCCGGTTCCAAGACTTCCCTTTGCTCTATATAAGGAAAGTAGCCCTACTTTAATCAGCACAAATGCCTAATATAACTTCCTTGTTCCATGTCACCTTGGTCTATAAAAATCTCTCACCTTTTCAGAGCTCCTTTCTATCTGCTAAATTTGATGCTGCCTGATTCACGAATTGCTGAATAAAGCCAGTAAGATGTTTAAAATTTACTCAGTTGAATTTTGTTCTTTAACATAGTTGATGGGTAAAAACATGATGCAGATATTTATAGTACTGTGAGTTTGTGAGCAGCCCTGTGGTGAGGAAAAGGAGAAGATTGAATTGTCCCTTATACTGTTACGGACATTTGGAGACTGTGATTGTGGTTCTATCTCTGTTGCTTTCCAGGTCTCTTGATTTTGAGCAGTTCATGAAACTAACTTGGGCTTTCCTTAGGGTTGCTGTTTCTGATTGTAGAGTTGCTGCACTGGGCTGAGAGGATGACTGTGATTCTCAGTTCTGAAACAAGGCTGCATTTGCCCGGAGGTGCATACCGGCTAGCCGACTAGGTAAAATCCTTAGTGAGGAACACTTATCTTTTAGATTAAGTTTAAAAACCAGTTGTATTCCTAGTAACATCTTATAGAACTCTCTTGCCACTTTCTTGGACCAGTGTCCTCAGTGAGGAAAGATGAGGAAATTCTTCGAGATATTATGACAGCGAGAATGAGTACTACATCTTTGAATTTTATAGAATGAAGATTTGATTCCTAGCTCAACCACTTCCTAATTTTATGACCTTGGGCAGGTCATAAACCTGAAATCCTTTGTGAAATGGAGGTGATGATAATGCCTACCTCACAGGCTTGTGAAGTTTAAATGATTTAATAGATGTAAAGTTTTCGGCAGCATCTGACAGAGCTCACATTTACTGAGTACTTACCACTGTGACTTATTTATCTTTTGTATCTCTCTGTTTGCATCCCCAAAAGAGCTTGACTTGAAAACAGTAAATAAATGGTCAGTTTTGACTTTTCACCATTGGGTATGGTATGTGATTTCCCTCTAATATTTTTTTCTGTTAGCAGGACTTTTTATCATTCAGCCCAAATTGACTTAAGCAGAAAAAAAAAAAGTTGGGGGTGGTGGCGCAGATTGCTGTTACATACAACTAATCCAGAGCTTCAAATGATGTTAGAGGGACTTTCTTTCCATTAAGTAATTCTGTTTTCCTCTCTATTGGCTTCATGACTAGGCGGGCTTTTTCTACTCTATAGACCCATTAGCTCCTGGCTCACATTCTCTTGTTAATCTTCAAATCCAGCAGAAATCTTATTTTTTCTTCCCAAGCAGTCTAACAGAAGTCCCTGAACTGAGTCTATTTGCCTTCTTGGAACATGTGTTTATCCCTGAATCAGACTCCGTGGCCACAGTAGGAATGCTTTGATTGGCCAGGTCTGCTGGGACATCTGCTTTTTCCTGGAGCTGGGGGAGGGGATGGAGTCATATAACGTTCAGAATGGGGTACAGGTAGTTCCTCAAAGGAAAATCAGGGTGCTGTTGTCAGAAACATGTTCATCATATTCCCCCTGCCCTTTTATTTTACTTTTGGCTTTTGAAATCTATGAAAAAAATGGACCATTTTACAGTAATAATCCTTTAACCTATGTGGTAAATTGATATACAATCTAGTTTGGATAATATATAAAGTAGTAGATGAAACAGTGATTTGGGATTTTTCTAATTGTACATCTGCCTTAAATGAGTTGTGTGACCACTGACAAACACTTGTCTTAAAATTGAGGAGGCTGGGATAAATCTTTAAGTATGCTTTCAGCTCTAATGTTCTATGATGTTCATGAAATTATACCTATTATTGCCAGTCACTGTTAACTTTTTCTTTTTTTCCATCTGAAAGAGGAGAATGGTATATGTATGCCTTGACAAACTTTGAAATATCATAAAATCTTTGATCTGTCACTTAAAAAAAAAAAGAACACTGATAAAAGATGCCAGCTTTTCTGTAAATTCTCCTAGAATAAAACCCCCAGTTCCTTAATAGAACATGTTATGTTAGAAGAAAGTCAGGTTTTATCTTTTGCTCCCATCTTTCACCTCTGTTCCCCCTTGCCTTCATGTACAAGGAACAGGAGAAAGGAACTAATATTTGACTAGGATAGAGTTACTCTCAGGGTGACCTTGGAAGTTACATACTGAAGATGCAGAGCCATGCACCTTGGCTTTCTGAATGATTGTATGATATGTGACCTCTCCTGCCTCTCCACACATCATCAGTCCCCACCCATGATTTGAATCTGCCATGGACAGTTATATGAGCATGAAATAATCTTCTGTTGTGTTGCGACACTAGGCATTTGGTTTAATTTCCTACTGCAGCCCAATACAGCCTAATACAAAGTGTTTTGGATTTTGGAAGGGGATAATACCGGTTTGACATCACAAACTACAGCTGTACGTGTTGGCACACACTGTGTTTGTTTTATTTTCATTGAATTTCTTGCCAATTAATTTTATAAAATGCAAATTTCTTAAAAAATTAGAAGAATTTGGCATTTCTTCTGCAAAATTAGAGGAACTGACAATGCTGAGACTTCATTTCCCTGTGAAGGTAGTTTTCTGGAGCAGAGTAGCAGTTGCCCTTATGCATGCCCCTATGGGGCTGAGCTCTCAAGTCTTCTACACTCTCCACCATTGCTTTATAGTCCCTGACCTGACTGGCTTCACTCACTGATTTTTCTTGACCTCTGTAGGTATTTGGATTTATATCCCTAATCTAAAGGATGAGCCACTCCACCAAATGCTCAGAGGTTGACACTAAAACATAGTGACCATGAATACAAAAACTCGGGAACCTGCCTCACTTAGGAATAAATTCTGCTGTGGTATTTTAAAAGTTATATGTATAAAACTTCGTGGCTGGGGAGAAAACAGTCCTAATGCTCAGAAGCAGCTACATTATAGAATTCGGTGTGGGTCCTTTCCCAGAATTTTCTGTCAGAGAATTTGAAAATGGGAAATGTGGGGCGCCTGGGTGGCTCAGTTGGTCAAGCGACTGCCTTCGGCTCAGGGCATGATCCTGGAGTCCCGGGATCGAGTCCCGCATCGGGCTCCCTGCTCGGCAGGGAGTCTGCTTCTCCCTCTGACCCTCCTCCCTCTCATGCTCTCTGTCTCTCATTCTCTCTCTGTCAAATAAATAAATAAAATCTTTAAAAAAAAAAAAAAGAAAAAGAAAATGGGAAATGTGAGTGAGTGATAAAGAAGTTTGTGGTCCCAGCCAAGCTAAATCTGAGCAATCTGCCTCGTGCTGTAGGCAGGACAAAAGTCAAGGTGTGTGGTGGGCCTTCACTGAGAGGGAATTTCTATCGCATGATTACATAGCAGGGACAAGTGCCAAGCAGCATGTGTTAACTTCTGTGCTTCTCCTGTGTGGAGGAAAATAATGCTCTGTCCTGCCACTCCTGGCACACTGAGCTTCAGGTCTTCTTAATTTAAATCCTATTGAATGTTTGGAGAAAAGGCTGTGGAAACCTTTAGTCGTTTGCCATCAAGAGCATCAAGATGGTAGGGAAGCACGAGGAGAAGAGCCCCTTGGGCATGCCACCTTTCTACCCAGCTGCCTGCAAGAAACATTTACTTTTTCTCAAACAGAGAGAGCATCTAAATAGTAGTGGAGGGGGCAGTGGAGATCATTCAGAAGAGGCAGCAGGAAGACAATAACCTTATATATGTTCTGTTGTTGTTTAGCTACGATCTTCTGGTCAGAAAGTACTCAGAATTCTGCCTTCTCTGTCTTTCTCCTGTCTCCTTGTCACCTAGGCCGCTCTACCGCACAGTTCCCAGTCTCCCTGTCCAGCGGGGCTGTGGGGCTGCTCCCTTGGCTGTCCCACCGAATATCCCGCCAAGCCCGCAGTGTACGCTTGTTTGTGTTTGTGTGCACTTCGCACTTATTACTCTCTTACATTCAATTAGTGCCCTCATGCCATGGGAGGCCAGCGTGCTCTCTGAGAGCAAGAAGGAAACAGCCCCTGAGCTTGTCTGTGGCTCTGTCTCGGCATATTCACGGAGTCCTTACCTCCTTCCCCATTTAAATTCAGTTCACAGTTAGGGTCACAAATCAGCGGTTGTTAGAATGTATTATGAAGAAATAAACATTTATCAAATTGCTTTTCGAGAAGGTGAATAATTTAGCAAAGGAAAAAAAAAAGTATCACCACCATCACAACAAAATTGTGCTGCTGCTGACTGACAATTTATTTTATTCCTCTGAGACGCTAGGAGCTGAAGCGTGCTGAGTGAAGATTGATTAGCTGGATGCAGATAAATGAATTCTTTGTGATTCTTGGGTTACTAACTTGTTGCCAATTAAGAGCCAAAAGTACCATTTAAATGCTCCCACAGTAGTAGTACAGACCCTAGGATTTGCTGGTGACCAGTGTTGCTGGCTTGTTATTGCCAGCTTACCCTTTAATCACCATAGAACCACGAGTTTTTGCCGGAGTACTCAAGAGAGGCTTTTCTCTTTAGTCTGTTTGTGTGAAGCTGGATTCCTTCCTGGGGCATGTTTTTCCAAATATGTATTATTATTATCTTTCCTAATCTTTATTGAGTGCTTGAACTGGGTAGGCACCGTAGTATCTTTTTTATATAACTGATGTAATTTGGTCCTCTTAACAATGAGCTATGGTAGATTTTATTATTTTCCTTTTACTCATTGAGAAACTGATGCTCAGAGAGGGAAATTCACCTGCCCAGGGTCACTCAGCCTGTGAGTGCTAAAGGAAAGGCTTGTATACACTCATTCTAATTGCAAAATTGCTCATACAACTGTATTCCCTATTATTTAAAACACAAGCCACTCATGACTGGCTCTAAAACTATCTTCAGTGAAAGTTCATGATTTAGTGAGTCCATTAACAGCATCTCTCTTTTCAACAAATGGGAAATAAGTAGGACTTTTTCTAAACCTAAACAGAATCAGTAGCCTCTAGAAATTCACATAGGGAGATCTTCACATGTGAACAGAACCAGGCTGCTTATTTAACATTACATCTAACTCATTGGTTGCACATTAAGCACCTACTATGAATTCATGTGTGAGGGCGAAGGCAGGATATTCAGAGGTTGTGGGCACTGGCATCAATTGCACGGTGTTGAAGTTGGAATATAGAATCCATCACTTATTAGATATCTAACTTTGGTTAAGTGTCCTCAACTGCCAGCCTAAGTCTCCTGAAGTCAGTGGGGTTGATGGTACTGACTGTGCCAGATATTTGCCTATTTGCTCTCAGAGGCATTCTTCAGCCTTCCACTGCTCTGCCCAGAATCACAGTGGGGACTGACCCCTGCAAGCTCCCTTGTTAGTAGGCTTGTTCTGGGGTTGGCCCATGGGAAGCACTGGTGGGAGAGCAGAGGTTTGGAGGAAGGGAAAAGTGAGAGTGTTTCTACCTCCCTCTGCTTCTTGGAGTCCCTGTAGCAGCTGCTGCTTCTCTTCCACGGCTCCTGTTCCCCCCTTGACAAGTCAGTTATGGCTTCAGCTTCCATCGCTGGTGTTGACCCGTGGATTCTAGTGACATGCCTTCTTCCTTGTCTCTCTGGCCCTAAGGTAATAGCTTCCTGTTTTGGCTAAATTCTTGGTAGCCTTCACATCCCTGTTAGGCTTTGCAACTCTCTTACCACCTTTGTTAAGTTATTTTCTAGGTCAAATACACTTGATTTGAAACACCCAGAGTGGTTTTTGTTTTCCTGACTAGACTGTGACTAATAAATCTGCTTTTTAGCACTCCTAGGATTAAGTAAAGAATGCATTTAAAGCACCTAGCATATAAGAGATGCTTAGTAAGCCTCAAAATGCTTAGGGATACAGGGATAGTAAGGAAGGTAAAAAAATAATAGAATTAAGACAAAGAGGATTTGTAACTGAGATAGTAGAAAGTGCTTTAGGTGAGAGCCTGGACACTGGCTTTTTTTTTTTTTTTTTAATTTCTGCCTCTGCATTTAGCTATCTATGAGAGATTAGGGACCTTAAGTTCTAAGGCCTTAGCTTACCTACGTGTTCAGTAAGACATTTGGAAAATAAAAGATTTCTCAGCAACAAAAAGATAGTCAGATGAGGATAAATGGTAAAGATCAGGGAGAACTTCCTGAAGGAGGGGCAATTTGTCCGAGTCCTGAAGGATGACTAACCCAGAGGCACAGCCGGACTTGAAAGCTGGTCGGAGTATAAACATTCTAGGTAAGGGCATTAGAAAATGCCACATTAGAAGGCCACACAGCTCTTTTTTTTTTAAATTTTATTTTATTATGTTATATTAATCACCATACATTACATCATTAGTTTTTGATGTAGTGTTCCATGATTCATTGTTTGCGTATAACACCCAGTGCTCCATTCAGTACGTGCCCTCTTTAATACCCATCACCGGGCTAACCCATCCCCCCATCCCCCTCCTCTCTAGAACCCTCAAGTTGTTTCTCAGAGTCCATAGTCTCTCATGGTTCGTGTCCCCCTTCGATTCCCCCCCTTCATTTTTCCTATCCTACTATCTTTTTTTTTCCTAATATATAATGTATTATTTGTTTCAGAGGTACAGGTCTGTGATTCATCAGTCTTACACAATTCACAGTGCTCACCATAGCACATACCCTCCCCAATGTCTATCACCCAGCCACCCCATCCCTCCCACCCCCCACCACTCCAGCAACCCTCAGTTTGTTTCCTGAGATTAAGAATTCCTCATATCAGTGAGATCATATGATACATGTCTTTCTCTGATTGACTTATTTTGCTTAGCATAATACTCTCTAGTTCCATCCATGTCATTGCAAATGGCAAGATTTTGTCTTTTTTTGATGGCTGCAGGAAACGACAGATGTTGGCGAGGATGTGGAGAAAGGGGAACCCTCCTACACTGTTGGTGGGAATGCAAGCTGGTGCAGCCACTCTGGAAAACAGTATGGAGGTGCCACACAGCTCTTGACAGGTGCCAAGGAGGAACAAGTCCATTGCAGATGTTTAAAAATCATCAATCAGGAGACAATAAGATGTGATAATATCCCCCAATTCCTCTCATACCCTTTCCTTATCTTTCGCTTGTCACAAGCCCTAATCTTAGGAGTTGCTAACAAGAAATAACCATGAGGATTTCCAGCAAGTTGACTTCTTTGATTTCTTTGTAAAGAAACTTGTCCTGTACTTCTGCTACTTATTGGATAGTTTGGCATTCCAAAAGGACTCTCAAGAGAGATCATTCTTTGTATCCTGAATCAAATGGGAGTCTTGGTGGGTCATTGGATATTCAGACTTCTAGGTTGTATTTGTAACCTGAAGGGGACCCATGATAATAGCCTTTGCAGATATTCACAGAACCTTTTTAGTTAAGCAAGAAACTACAGTTGTCCCTCCTCAGCTGTGGTTTCTCTTTCTGTGGTTTCATTTATCCACGGTCAGCTGTAATCTGGTTTGGAAGTAGATGATTCGCCTTCTGATGCATTGTCAGAAGGTCAGTAATAGTCTAATGCTATGTCACAATGCCCACATCATTTACCTCACTTCATTTCATTATATGGGCATTTTGTCATCTCATATCACAAGAAGGGTGACTACAGTAGAAGAAGATATTTTAAGGGAGCAAGAGACTATCTTCACATAACTTTTATTATAATATATTATTATAATTGTTCTATGTTATTATTGTTGTAATCTCTTATTATTCCTTAATTTATAAATTAAACTTTATGATAGGTATGTATGTGTAGGAAAAACCGGTATGTAGAGTGGCCTGTACTCTTTGGGGTTTCGGGCATTCAACGGGGGTCTTAGGACATATCTTCCATGGATTAGCAGGGACTCTTGTATAAGCAGACATGTTTGGATTCCTGAGATAGAGATCTTCATCCGGTATTTTGACTTATTTTAATGTCCTGAGATGTATTTGAGTAAAAAACTCCAAACAACTCACAAGTTGAGAGATTGGCCTAGGATAGTTGTTTGGAAAACTCTTCCTGTATTATCTTGGATGAATTAAAAATTTTGGTATTTGCAGTGGCCGTAGGCTAAGAAAACATATATGTGGTTGCAGAACATTTTTGCATCTGCAAGTGAAACCTGTCAGGTGTTGGATGCTGGTGTTTTCTCCTGTGGGCGTTCTCTCATGGTATTAATGAGGAAGGAGTTAAGTTAGAATGAGTGGGACTGAAGAAATGAGAACACACATTTCCAAAGAGCTGTTGCACTTTTCCATTTGAGCTTCCACTGCCAGATAACTTGGCAGGCACCAGCAACAGCTACTGCAGGACTAGAAAGTTACATGAATACCAGAGGGAAAAAACTGATTTGCTCACTAGGAGGCTCTATTAAGTGAACATCTGTTAACTGTAAAAATCCCATGCACCAAATGGGAAAATATAATGAAATTCAGAGTTTATGAGCAAATTAAAATCATAAAATACCAGTGTGTAGAAATCACTGTGTGTTTCACTATTCTGAAATTTACATGGAAACTTGGAACAAGGCAAAACAAAGTGGAAACACTTAAGATTATTTACTGTGGGTATAGAATAGAGTTATCCTTTGCTTTGGAAGAAAGCAGGCAGTTGGGAGGAAAATGTGCTCTGTGAGGAAGTTCATATGAAAAGCTCCCCAGCTAATAACTGTTGACACAGTAAAAGATTGTGGCTCTGCAGTAGGAGGGTTCTTGTCAGAACAAGGAAAGTCTGGGACTTGGCTCTATCCTTTGCAGAGTTGGGGACTGTTAGAGATTTGTGCTGTCCAGATGCTACTGAAATCCTAAAGGAGGGAAGGGAAGGAGCAGGGAATGTATGGTTTTTCCATATGGTGTGTGCCCAAGAAAAATGCATTAGTAATGTGGTGTATGGAGGAATTACATTTAAAATGCTCATATCCTTTGGTGCATTGAATACAAAGAACAATGCCAGGGCAAGCTTCACATTGGGAATTTTGTGCATGCCCACAGTTGTGGAAATTCCGTTAGCTGTTTCCTTGGTTGTTTTGAATTGTAACCATCCTAGACTAGGTAACAAGAGAAAAACACAGGTTAACTAGAAAGAACAGATCTATGTCGAAGATAGTGTGAGGTCAGTTTAATTTCAATACTACATAAAGCCCTGTGGCCCCTTGGGTGTTTGTTATATTAATGGCTTTGAACATTTTAGCAGTGGCATTGGAGTTATTTAATCTTGTGATTATCTTCGCTGATTTCCTATGGGAGCAAAGGAGGGGTAGGGAGTTAACAAGGGGATGTGAAGCGTAACAGAGGGGTCAAAGGTACGTAGCACAAGAGAAAAATTTTGATTATTGTCAGGTGCATATAAATGGAATGGGCTTCTGGAAAAATGTGCTTTGCCCCACGTTTTGCTGAGCTCTAATTGGAGACCTAGCTTCCCTAATTGTGTGGTGAGGTCTAGTTACTGTAGTTAAGAGGGAAGCTGTATATCAGAGGGCAGAGAGTAAAGCTTTTAAATAAGGCTTCTTTCCCAAATGCCTAAGCAAGAAATTGGAACAAATATACTGTAGAGCTAAAAAGTCTTAAAGTGCCTCTTAAATCTTTACTACAATTACCATAATATAGAATAATAGAGCTGATACTATTTTTAAAAGCTTTTGAAGGTTGCAAGTAGCAGCCATAAATTGTGGGTTGCAGAAAATCTGTAACTGTAGTTTTTCAGAGGCTTTTTATTTTAATGAAAGAGAAAAGGTTTTAATAAAACCGGAGAGAACTAATAGGAGACATTGGGAGGTAATGGGAATGTCTACTTAGCTCTAAAAGTGCAAAGGAGTCTAAATGATTGGCGAGTGTGTGCTTATTTAAAAAAAAAAAAATCAGATTCTCTTTCATGGCCACCTTTGGGGACATTCAGGTAAGTTTGATTTATTAAGTCAACAACGTGGAGGTAGCCAAGCATGAGAGCAAGAAATAATCTGACACTAGCTGAAATGTAAGTAGTTTGGAGAAAATGAGGCAGATATTCTGGCTCCTTTTTGAAGGAAAGCACAAAATGCCGTTAGGATACTTTGCTGTAAAGAGAAACTGAGTACCAATGACCTGATTGGCCTGGAGAAAATTGTTTCCAAGTCTGTTGAGATTTGTTATGGGTGGGAGTTCTGGAAGAAAAACTTTTAGTCATGATAGGATGTTTACAGATGGCTTCCCTCCCCTACACATTTCTACAAATAGAAGAAATAAGGGAGGGAATAAAGAAACCTCATGCAATACATTGTCCTGCCTCTACATTTTTTGCTGTCATCACAGCAAGTTGAGCTGGTAAGACACCATTTGAGGCTCCATGTACCAAATTTCCTTAACAAACCCATTTGCTAGTAATAACATTGTTCTCTCAACTGTCAACTTATCATTGACTTTCAGTTGATGTATTATGGATACATCAGGCATTAATCATTGATATCAGAAAGGAGTGTTGTTCTTGATTAGGTATCTAATTGTGATACATAGTGAGAGTGGTGGTGCTGGTGGTTCTGCTGGTGCTGGTTATGATGATGGTGGTGGTTGGGGCAGGGGGCACCCACCCAGAGCATCTCAGGTAGCAGGAGATATGAATTTACCTGAAAAAAGTGACTTCTAAGTGGAGTTTTGTTGGATGAGTTGGATAGGGATGAAAGGAAGGTGGGGAGAGGGTGATAGGAAGGAAGAAGGATGGAGGGCTAAGACATGGCATGTGTGGTTGGGAAAAGAAACATTTGAGGTGGAAAGGTGAGAAGTCAGATCATAATGGTGGTGAACTGATGATGCCCAGGAAGGTGCCTGATGCCCAGGATCTTTTAAGAAATATTTACTGGAAGAGTTAGTATCTGGCCAGTTGTTGGGTTTTAATTACTAAATATAGTAATCAGAAGCATCTCAGTTTCATCCAAGTTTTGCCATTTTCATTTTTACTGATAATGTTAAAGTATACATATATTTCTTTCTTTTACTCATGCTGTTCTTTATCCACATATTTTTTTCCAAACCATCTTTTTAGACAGTACCGGCACTATCTTCTCCACAGAGCTTTCTCTGGTATTCCCTATAGGATGTAAATATTCTCTCATCTTTTATGATGGACTCTTGGTATCATTCGTGCATCTTTTCTCTTATGATCTTGTTAGTGCAGTTATTTATGATTCTCTCTTTTCCCTTATGTGATTTTAATCTCTGTGAGAGAAGATAATTGGATTTTTTTATTTCTTCAACTACCTAGCACAAGATTGAAGCTTAATATATATTTATTTAAATGAATAAAAATTGGTTAGTAGATCTCATCAAAGGATCTTGTATAAGGAGGGTCCCTGTTTTTTTTTCCTGTTTTCTCACTTCTGTTAATTGCATGCTATTATTTTGAAAAAAGTACATTAGTAACTCACTCACCTAGCATGTATTTATGTGAACATCTGTGTGTCTGTGCTGAGATACAAAGATGAGTAAGAGTAAGATGTGGTCTGTGGACTCTAAGGTCCCACATTTAAGCAAGACAAGAAAGAGGGGCATTTAATAATTAAAATGAGAAGCACTAAAAAAAGAGACATGTACGGTGTGTTTTCGGAAGACAAAGAAAGGACTAAATCTGCCTGGAAAAGGCATCATAGCAGATGCACAGGTATTTGTGACTCACTATTTCTTGTATTATCCCTTTATTTATGAACTCCAAAGTTAAAGGGCAGACAGTATTTTTTTTAAATTTTATTTTATTATGTTATGTTAATCACCATACATTACATCATTAGTTTTTGATGTAGTGTTCCATGATTCATTGTTTGCATGTAACACCCAGTGCTCCATTCAGTACGTGCCCTCTTTAATACCCATCACCAGGCTAACCCATCCCCCCACCCCCCTCCCCTCTAGAACCCTCAAGTTGTTTCTCAGAGTCCATAGTCTCTCATGGTTCGTCTCCCCCTCCGATTTCCCCCCCTTCATTTTACCCTTCCTACTATCTTCTTTCTTTTCTTTTCTTTTTTTTTTTTTTTTTAACATATAATGTATTACTTGTTTCAGAGGTACAGGTCTGTGATTCATCAGTCTTACATAATTCATAGCCCTCACCATGGCACATACCCTCCCCAGTGTCTATCACCCAGCCACCCCATCCCTCCCACTCCCCACCACTCCAGCAACCCTCAGTTTGTTTCCTGAGATTAAGAATTCCTCATATCAGTGAGATCATATGATACATGTCTTTCTCTGATTGACTTATTTCGCTCAGCATAATACCCTCCAGTTCTATCCACGTTGTTGCAAATGGCAAGATTTTGATTTTTCCTTGATGGCTGCATAATATTCCATTGTATATATATGCCACATCGTCTTTATCCATTCATCTGTCGATGGACATCTTGGCTCTTTCCACAGTTTGGCTATTGTGGACATTGCTGCTGTAAACATTGGGGTGCACGTACCCCTTCAGATCACTACATTTGTATCTTTGGGGTAAAAACCCAGTAGTGCAATTGCTGGGTTGTAGGGTAGCTCTATTTTTTAAATTTTTGAGGAACCTGCATACTGTTTTCCAGAGTGGCTGCACCAGCTTGCATTCCCACCAACAGTGGAGGAGGGTGCCCCTTTCTCCGCATCCCTGCCAACATCTGTCGTTTCCTGACTTGTTAATTTTAGCCATTCTGACTGGTGTGAGGTGGTATCTCATTGAGGTTTTGATTTGGATTTCCCTGATGCTGAGCGATGTTGAGCACTTTTTCATGTGTCTGTTGGCCATTCGGATGTCTTCTTTGGAAAAATGTCTGTTCATGTCTTCTGCCCATTTCTTGATTGGATTATTTGTTCTTTGGGTGTTGAGTTTGATAAGTTCTTTATAGATTTTGTATACTAGCCCTTTATCTGATATGTCATTTGCAAATATCTTCTCCCATTCTGTTGGTTGTCTTTTGGTTTTGTTGACTGTTTCTTTTGCTGTGCAAAAGCTTTTTATCTTGATGAACTCCCAGTAGTTCATTTTTGCCCTTGCTTCCCTTGCCTTTGGCGATGTTTCTAGGAAGAAGTTGCTGCAGCTGAGGTCGAAGACGTTGCTGCCTGTGTTCTCCTTTAGGATTTTGATGGACTCCTGTCTCACATTGAGGTCTTTCAACCATTTTGAGAGAGAGAGGGAGAGAAAGCGGGGGGAGGAGCAGAGGGAGAGGGACAAGCAGACTCTGTGCTGAGCATGGAGCCCGATGTGGGGCCAAATCCCACAACCCTGAGATCATGACCTGACTGAAATCAAGACTCAGACACATAACTGACTGAGCCATCCAGGTGCCCCAAGAAATATAAATAGGTTTTTAACTTCTTCTTCCTACCCTCAGTGTTTTTATTATTTAGTAAAACCCAATTTGTACACCTCTGGACTAGAGAATAAATCCCATATTCTCTTGTATATAGAGTTCAAAGCCTTCTGAGATCTCACTTCTATTTGATGGCTCACCTGTAATTTTCTATCCTGTAGATTTTTTCATATTATTCATTCTACATAGAATACTCTTCTCCCTCCTTTCCTCAGTTTTTCCTCATCTGGTTCTCAAAATTCCACTCATCCTTCAAGTCGTAAGACCTGACTGAATAGCAAATGTTGGTTGATTGGAAGATCTTCTGTTCATTTCTTTTGGTGTACCTTTCTTTTCTTTTCTTTTTTTTTTTAAGATTTTATTTATTTATTTGTCAGAGAGATAGAGAGCATAAACAGGGGAAGCAGCAGGCAGAGGGAGAAGCAGGCTCCCTGCTGAGCAAGGAGCCCGATGCGGGACTTGATGCCAGGACCCTGGGGTCATGACCTGAACCAAAGGCAGACATTTAACCGACTGAGCCACCCAGGTGTCCCATTGGTGTATCTTTCTTAACTTGTAATTATATATCCATTTATTTGTTGACCTGTTTATTTGTATTTATGACTAGACTAAGACCCACAAATGGGGACTGCCACCATTAAATATATGTTTGCACCTAGGTCAATGACTAGCATAAAATAAGTGCTTTATAACCGTTTATCAGATGATTCATCATCCCACCTAGCTGTAATTAATATTTTCCTTTTCTGTTCTCAAAATCTGTATTTATATAGAGTAGGTACTCAATAACTATTGAATTAGAATAAGGTTCAGTAAGTAGCTCAGGCTTTTTGTTGTTTGTTTTTTGTTTTTTGCTTTGTTGTTAGATCTGACCCAGTGGCAAAGGCGCAAGTGGAATTTTGATTGCTGGAGTGTCGTATAGTTGAGATGGAAAGTTATTTGGAAGTGTGCCTGATGCTGAGCATCAAATCTTTAGTTGTTCACTTACCACTGTCATGTCTGTATATGTTATTTCACAGCAATGTGCAAATTGCTTATGACTGTACCCAGTAGAATGGTACTCCATCTGAGCTCATTTGCAGCAGTTTAAAAACAAACTCCAGAGCCCAATATCACAACTGTTTTCTTCCTTTTTGATCTTACCTCATTAGGGGGACAGGGTAAGGGTTGTATAATGTGCTGAAATCTGTCAATACTTTGTGTTTCTTATTCATTAAAACCTTCAGATGCTGTTTTCCTAGTGGCTCCATTTACCAGGGAGGGCGAGGAGAAAAACACTAAACAGGTGTTCTTGACTTGAAAAACAGCAATTTCAAGCAACTCACAAGGGGGGAAGTTGGAAATTTTCAGATTCTGAAGTTGTCACTGGGAGATAAATTTGGGTTACACATTTGCCTCTCATAAACAGACTTTCTTTAACGTAAATTTCTGCAGTGCCTGAGACACCTGATTTCTCTGGGGGCAGACATGCTTCACGGAGCAATCGTGCTGCAAAGAGATAGTGTATATTTTCCTAGCCTTCTTCCAAATGCACAAAAATGAGCTGGAGGAGTAATATGCTGAGCTGCTAATATGGAATTCTAGCTTCCCCTGGCAGGCAGTAATATACCTATGGTAAATATTTGGCTTGATTGATGGGAAAGTGTCTGAATTTTGAGTAACCTAAATTCAAGCTTAAATGTTTCTGTAATACCATAAGAAGATTATTTGTCAAATAAACAATGAGGTACATTAGGTATCGTATACAGAAGATTGCATAGTACTGTGTTTGCTTCTGAGGTAGCAGCTATCTGAAGCAAGGGGAAAGTTGAAAGAGATAATTCTTATAGCACTTTTTCTTAAAACGTGGTCCCCAAGCCAGTTGCATTAGCACTACATGGTAGCTTGTTAGAAATGCGTATTCCTGGGGTGCCTGGGTGGCTTAGTGGGTTAAGCTTTCCGCTCAGGTCTTGATCCCAGGATTCTGGGATTGAGCCCTGCGTTGCTTCCCTGCTCAGTGTGGAGTCTGTTTCTCCCTCTGTTGCTCCCCCAGCTTGTGCTCGCTCCCTCTCTCTCTCAAGTAAAATAAATAAAATCTTAAGAAAAATGCATATTCCTGAGCCGCAGTCTAGAAATATTGAATCAGAAATTCTGGGAATGGAGTCTAGCAATCTGTTTTAGCAAGTGCTTCAGGGAATTTTGATACATGCAAAAGTTGGAGAACCATTGTTCTGCCAGCATTTGATTCATTAATTCATTCAACAAATATGTATTGGGTATCTAATAAATTCTAGACTTTCTTTTTAGGCACTAATAGTACAGCAGCGTGAACAAATAGTCAAACTCTTGTTTTCTTGCAGTTTATAGTCTGGTGAGCAATCTGGGAAAGTCAAAGGAAACGAGGAATTAATTAGTTTGCGTATATTATTTTGGGTTCTGCAGGATGCCCTTTTTAGTGACCATGATGTTTGAGGCACGCTTGACAGAATTTGCAGTGTAAGCATTTGGGAACTGAAATGAACTTCATTTTATAGGTTAACTACTTTCCCTTTCATGGCCAGCTCTCCTGGGACTGGTTTAAAAATCTCTATCTAGATGTTCAAGATCCATGACTTACCTAAATGGGTAGCTGATCTATTTGTTAATTATCTCTCTGTGCTTGGCTTTCTACTATGGGCAGTATGAATTGACTGGCATGATTTCCAACATCTGGGCTCTTACTTTACATAGGATTATCATTGAACCAAATGGTATAAAGGACATACAACAGACATACAGCAGTTAGTAGAAAGATGCCTTAGATTATTAAATAAGTATGAGTAAACATTCTTATCATGAAAAATTGGAGGAATAGTGGGTCCTGAGCATTTGGTATTAGGTAGGCTGGAATCAGTAGGAATTCGTTACCTTTCGTCAAAAGTTTTTTTTCCCCAACTTTGAAGATTTTCATAATAAAACACGCAAATAAGTCAAAAGACAAGTACAATGAACACCTATATAATATCCTTTAAGATTTACCATCGATACTTCCTCTTTCTCTCTCTCCCTACATACACACACACAGTTTTGCCATCCCATTTGAAAGCTTAAGTTGCACAGATTAAAAAATTTCACTCATTAACAATTCTGTCTGGATCTCTTAAGACCAAGGACATTTGCCTAAGCTACTACAATGTCATTATCATTCCTAAGAAAATAACAATTCCATAAATCAGAATCTCCCCACTTTCTTTTCTGCACAACATTGACTTATTGAAGAGTTCAAGTTAATTACTATGTATTATCTTCCAGATTCTTGATTTGCCTTGATTTCCTCTTGGTGTTATTTAATGTGTACCTCTATTCTCTGAATTTACTGTGCACCAAAATTTAGGTCTAGAGGCTTGATTGGATTTCATCTAATGGTTGTTTGAATGTCTGTAATGTGCCAGTCACAGCTCACTGAGCTAAACAGACAGTCTTGCTCACATGGAGCTCAAATTCTATTTAGGGAAGACATATATTAAACAGACATATTAGAAACCTATATAAAGATAATTTCCTTTAATGGTAAATGCTTTGATGAAAATTAAATATGATGATGTGACAGTGACTTAGTAACAGTTGGTGACAGGGGATAACCAAGCAAGACCTCTTTGTGAAGACGATATTTGAGCTGTGATCTGAATGGAAATAACAGGAAGTGGGGGAGAGGGGCAAAGAATGTCAATTTGCTAAACCCACTGAAAGAAACAGATTTCCTGGAGGATGCTGAATTTCATGAGTTTGTTGAATGAAGGAAGGGAAATCTTTGGAAATATTTGACAATTTTAGGAGGATAATCATATGAGTCATTGGACAGGGGTTCGTGAGAAGTCTTGATCAATCAGATAATTCCAGTGAATTGTGGAGCCTATTCCCTTTTGTTAGTAACTGCACATATATACCTGGCTGGCTGCAGTGATGCCAACACAATGGACACAAAGAGAAAGTAAAAAAAGTCATCAGGAAACATAATTCAAATTTGTTGAGTACTGTTGATAATGTTTATCCTTGCAAGTTCCTGAAATGCCATACAGAACTACATTGGGACTTGTATGCCAGAAAAATCCAGTGTTGCACTGTGGATAGTAGGGAAGGTTGGAATTATTCTTAATTCTTCTGCCATGTTTATCATTCTTCCTTTCTCTTCAAAATGTGTGTCCTTCTATTATTCAGGTCTGTTTTTATGACTTGCTGGAGTCCACTCTGGATGCATTTATGAATGTAACTGTATTAAACATATGCAGATAAATATGAGTAATGACATTTATAGTGAATACAGAGGGGAACTGAAGAAGGTGTTTTTCTGAACAGTTTTCATTTGGCTTCTTGGCAGAAAAGCAGTATAAAACTGGGTATTCAAGTGCCCTTGTATGCCATAATAGTGCAGTGCATAATTGTCTCAGATGAAATATCCACCTACCTACATAGTACACATCTAGTAGGAGATATCTGGTCCATGGTTGATTTCTTAGCTAGCATTTGACATGGCCCATGGGTGAGGTTTTTGACACCTTTCAGAGAGATTAAAGGAAATGCTATCTCTGGAAGTACATTGAGAGGGAGCCGACTAAGCTCTGGCTGTTGAAAAGAGAATCCTCAGAGAGAGAAACGCTGGAGCAACTGACATTCCTCATAGCTGTTCCTCATAACTGTTCCTCACAATAGGCCTCAGTCTGCCCATCTGTGAAACCCATCTGTGAAATGTATTTATCGATAATGCTTGATGAATTGATGTGTCAGGAAAAACAACTAAAAAAGAAGACATTCACTAATCATGTAGTATTTCTAGGGATTTGTAATCAATGCTTATGGTTCTGTGAAAGTTGAATTCTGTTTTTGATTTATGTCTTTCTCAGCAAAATGCCGTATGTGTGCATGCATGTAGCTACTTGTGCTTACCTTTGAGAAGGACCAAAGAGGATGAATACATTATTCCATTATAATACAAACACATTTCAGAAGAATTTACATACTTTCAAAAGGCCATAGTATGAAGCATTGCTGTCCAATAAAATTTCAGGGATTATGGAAATGTTCTATATATGCATTGTCCTGTACAGTAGCCACTATTCACATGTGGCTGTGGAGCACTTGAAATGTGGCTGGTATGAAGGAGGAACTGAATTTTTAACTTAATTTAATTAATTTAAATAGCCACATATAGTTGGTGCCTAACATTTTAGACAGAGTAGGTTTAAAGAGCTGTTGAAATGCTTTTAAAAGTCAGCAACTGGGGCGCCTGGGTGGCTCAGTCGTTAAGCATCTACCCTTGGCTCGGGTCATGGTCCCATGGTCCTGGGATCAAGCCCCACATCGGGCTCCCTGCTCCGCAGGAAGCCTGCTTCTCCCTCTCCCACTCCCCCTGCTTGTGTTCCCTCTCTTGCTATGTCTCTGTCAAATAAAATCTTAAAAAAATAAAATAAAAGTCAGCAACTGGTTATTCAGTCTGCCAGCTTGATTTTTTTATTCTTGGATTCTGGTTATTAGTATATTTTCTTGTGTTTAAATGTGCATCAGTTCCCACTCCACTGCCACTTCCTTTGCCCTCCTGGTTTTACACCCACCCACCCACCCACCCACCCCCACACACACACACTTCCTTATTGCTAAGCATTACATTTGTTTTATATCCACAGTTCTTGAGGCAGTACTATGTACATATTATGCTGCATCAAAGTTTTCAGCATTGGTTCTCCTTTAAAATTGAGAACAGGTTGTTAACCCTGATTTAGATTCTCAAAGGTAATTGATGTCTTCCATGGTGGCCAAACCCTACTCCTTAACCTTCTGGTACTATCTCCACCATTATCAGCCCTTGCCTTAAGATTGCTCTTTAGCCTCTTTGTTGCTGCAATATCTTGAGTGTCTTTTTCCATTGGTCTTTTTCTCTTTTTTCCAGTGTCCTTCAACATTATGGATATTTCCTACAGCTCAGATTTACTCTCCTGGATTCAGCCAAAAGCTCTGATTAAGTTTTTTTTAAGGAAATATATCTAATCCTGATCTCTTCAATGGTCTGTCTGAAAATCTCACACTTTCTCCTTGAATTTTCTTGTTTGATGTGTAAAAATCCAAGTTTAATATTAAAACTACTAATAATTTGATTAATAATCAAAATTAACCCCCCATTCTGTGTTGAAAATGCACCACTATGTTTCCTGTTACCCAAAGTTGAAGGCTTGGTCATCCTTGCTTTCCACATTTTTTTATTCTCCCTCTCAATTAGGTCAACATATGCTGGCAATTCTTTCTTTTTTTTAATAAAATATGTAATGTTTCATGAATTTGCATGTCATCCTTGCTGAGCAGCCATGCTAATCTCTGTATCATTCTAATTTTAGTGTGTACTCCTGAAGCAAGTACAGTTTTTCCTTCCTAATGGATGTTGGGTTATAACTAGTTTCCTTTTCCACTGCCCATATCTTGGCTTAGGTCTTCTTTGGCTTTTGTGTGAATTGTTTCAGTCCCCTAATTGGACTGCATTACCTTCAGTCTCAATTGACGTTGTACTAACTATTCTATTTCTATCTTATCTGCTTTTTCTGCATGATCCTACCCTCTGGGTATGTTAGCTTAACCCACTCTTGCAGAATCATTCTTACTTTTCCAACAATATGCTTTTGCTTAATACTACTAGCTCTGCCAAAAGTTGAATTTTCTTATTTGTGTATTTAGATCCTCCTTGCCTACGTCTTTTAAGGTTTATTCTGTTTTTCATACATTATTTACCATGCATGCTTTTGCAGGCATGAGCTTCGGGCTTAACTCATAATAAGAGAATCTCTGCTTTCAGGGAGCATAATAACATTGTAATGGGGAATCTGACAAGTAAATAAGCAGTTATGGTACAGTATGATAAACTTTCATCTCATCATCATCTAGAAACCATCCCAAACCACTTGCTTCTCTGAACTCATAGAGATTATTCCTTGGCCACTTAATTACATTACTCATTTTTGTCTTGTCACCTGTTTTTACTATTATGTTTTAATCTTATTTCCTCTGTTAGATTATAAACTCCTTGAGGGCAGAGAATACATCATACCACTGAATATACTTATAGCCCCTACCCCATAATATTTCATATAAAAAGTACATATTAAGTACCTGGGAATTTATAAGAGAGCTGAATTTTACCTTTGGGAATCTTTGCACTACATAGCCATCTTTCTGTCTATATAAAATTACAGAAATGTGGGGAGAGACCGTGAGGTTTGTTTGTACTCACTTTATATTGAATGATGGTTTTAACCCTGGAAATTGAATTTCTTATGCTATGTAAAGCATCATCTGTATTACAAAATGTTAGGTGCTTATACTTAAGATTTCCCCGATACAAAATACTTAATAAAAATGAAGTATATAAATTAGAATTGTATTTTCAAACTAGTATGAAATTTATGAAATATATGTTAATACTCAGAAGCCAAGAGTAAAATATTATAATTGTTAGGCTGTAAAACCAGATGTTGATTTTGTAAAAAAAAAAATAGTTTTGGGGGCGCCTGGGTGGCTCAGTCGTTAAGCGTCTGCCTTCAGCTCAGGTCATGATCCCAGGGTCCTGGGATTGAGCCCAGCATCGGGCTCCCTGCTCCGTGGGGAAGCCTGCTTCTCCCTCTCCCACTCCCCCTGCTTGTGTTCCCTCTCTCGCTGTGTCTCTCTCTGTCAAATAAATAAAATCTTAAAAAAAAATTTTTTTATTAATGTATTTGGACTTAACGAAACCCTAATTGGATGAAGCAGATTTTTGTAATAGAGTAATCTCTAAAAGTAAATGTAAGTAAATTATAGCCTTTCAACATTTTCATCAATTAAAAAAATTATTGGATTTTAATCAAATTCTGGTTATTTCCAGATGTTGATTATAATACTTTCTGGTAAGTTAACTTTCCATAGGAACTTTTCCTCTTTGCTTTTGGTCAATTTTAAAAATAACTTCATTAAAGCATAATTGACTTAAACCACATATTTAAAGTATAAAACTTGATACCTTGGGATATATATATATATGCGCCAGAGAAGCCATCACAACTGAGATAATGAAAATATTCATCACTCTTAAAAATTTCCTCATTCCTGTAATTCTTCTAACCCCTCTCCTTCTCCCCACACCCCCAAAGGCAGACATAAATCTGTTTTCTGTCAGTATACATTTGCCTTTTTAGAAGTTTATGTAAATGAAATCATATAGTATATGCACTTTCTTGTCTGGTTTCTTTCCTTAGCATATTTGTTTTAAGATTTATCCATATTATAGTGTTAACACTAGTTAACTACTTTTTATTGTTGAGTAGAAACACATCTGATTTTTATATATCAGTTGTGTGTCCTGCAACTTTACAGAATTTGTTGACTAGGTCTAACAGTTGTTTTGATGGAGTCTTTATGATGTATATAATATCATATTTACAAATAGAGACAGTTTTACTTCTTCTTTTCCAATTTGGATTCCTTTTGTTTCTTTTTCTTACCTAATTATTCTGGCTGGGACTTCAGTACTATGTTGAATTGCTTAGTTTTCAATGTATAGATCTTTTTACACCTTTGGTCATATTTATCCTTAAATAGTCCATACTTTTTATGCTATTGTAAATGGTATTTTTTAAATGTCAGATTCTGATCATTTGTTGATAGTATATAAAAATACGATTGGTTTTTACATATTGATCTTTTATCCTGCACTTCAGTAAACTCATTTATTAGTTCTAGTAGCTTTTTGTAGATTTCATTAGATATTTTTGTATATGTGATCATGTTGACTGAATAGTTTTATTTGTTTTTTTTCCATAATCTTGATGCTTTTATTTCTTTCCTTTCCCTGACTGCACTGCCTAGAACCCCTAGTACACTGTTGAATAGAAATAATGAGAATGGACATCCTTGTCTTATTCCTCATCTGAGGAGGAGAGCATTTGGTCTTTCACTATTAAGTGTAATGTTAGCTGCAGGTTATTTGTAGTTGCTCTTGAAAATGTGGAGGAAGTTGTCTATTCAGTTTTTATTTGAAGTGGATGTTGGGTTTTGCCAAATGATTTTTCTGCATCAGTTGTTAAGATCATGTGTTCTTATTGTTGTTCTTCATAAGGTTAATATGGTAGGTTACGTTGATTGATTTGTGAACATTAAGAGTAGTGCATTTGGTCATGTCTGTTACTCTTTTTATATATTGTGGGAATTGATATACTGTGTTGAGGATTTTTGCATCTGTGATCGTGAGAGATATTGGTCTATAATTTCCTTTTCTTAAAATGTCTTTCAGGTTTTGGTATCAGGGAGTACTGACCTCATAATGTGAGCTGTGAAGATTCCTTCATGTTTAATTTTTTGAAGGTTTTATGGAGAATTTTTATTGTTTGTTCCTTAATTTCTTGGTACAGTTTACCAAAGAAGCTATCTGTGACTAGTGTTTACTGTCTGGGTAGATTTTTAACTACAGATTAAATTTCTTTAACAGATTACTGAAGTCATCTATTCTTGAGTGAGTTTTGTTAGTTTTGTTAGATACTTTCATCACTTACATACAACACACAGTGCTCATCACAAGTGCCCTTCTTAATCTCCATCACCCATTTAACCCATCCCTCCACTCACCTCCCCTCTTGGTAACCATCAGTATGTTCTCTATAGTTACAAGTCTGTTTTGTGGTTTATCTCTTTTTTTCTTTGTTCATTTGTTTTTTTTCTTAAATTCCATATATGAGTGAAATCATATGGTATTTGTCTGTCTCTGACTGGCTTATTTTATTTAGCATTATACTCTAGGTCCATCCATGTTGTTTCAAATGGCAAGATTTCATTCTTATGGCTGAATTCCATTGTATGTATGTATGTATGTATGTGTGTGTGTGTGTGTATCTCACATCTTCTTTATCCATTCATCTATTGATGAATATGATTGTATTGGGCTGCTTCTATAACTTGGCTGTTGTAAATAATGCTGCAGTTAACATAGGAGTGCATATATCCTTTAGAATTAGTGTTTTTGTATTCTTTGGGTAAATACCCAGTAGTGTGATCATAGGGTAGCTCTATTTTTAATTTTTTTAGGAACCTCCATCCTGTCTTCCTCACTGGCTGCACCAGTTTGTGTTCCTATCAAGAGTGCACAAGTGTTCCTTTCTCTCCACATCCTTGCCACACTTGTTGTTTCTTGTGTTTTTTATTTTAGCCATTCTGACAGGTATGATGTGATAGCTCATTGTAGTTTTGATTTGCATTTCCCTGATGATCAGTAATGTTGAGCATCTTTTCATGTGCCTGTTGGTTATCTGTATGTCTTCTTTGGAGAAATATCTGTGCGTCTCTTCTGCCCATTTTTTTTTTAAAGATTTTATTTATTTATTTGACAGAGAGAGAGAGAGAGCACATGCAGGGGGAGCAGCAGGCAGAGGGAGAGGGAGAAGCAGGCTCATCGAGCAGGGAGCCCAATACGGGACTCAGTCCCAGGACCCTGGGATCATGACCTGAGCCAAAGGCAGACTCTTAACGACTAAGCCACCCAGGCACCCCTCTTCTGCCCATTTTTTAATTGGATTATTTGTTTTTGGGTGTTGAGTTTTATAAGTTCCTTAAATATTTTGGATACTAACCCTTCATCGGATATGTCATTTGTAAATATTTCGTCCCACTCAGCAGGTTGTCTTAGGTTTGTTGCTTGTTTCCTTTGCTGTGCAAAAGCTTCTTATTTTGGTGTAGTTCCAATAGTTTATTTTTGCTTTTGTTTCCCTTGCCTCAGGAGACCTATCTAGAAAAATGTTGCTGTGGCTGATGTCAGAGAAATTACTGTCTGTACTCTCTTCTCAGATTTTTATGGTTTCAGGTCTCACATTTAGATCATTAATCCATTTTAGGTTCATTTTTGTGTATGGTTCAAGAAAGTGGTCCAGTTTCATTCTTTTGCATGCATCTGTCCAGTTTTCCCAGCACTATTTGTTGAAGAGACTGTCTTTTTCCTATTGGATAGTCTTATTTCCTTTGTTGAAGATTAATTGACCATATAATTGTGGGTTTATTTCTGGGTTCTCTGTTCTGTTCTTTTGATCTCTGTGTCTATTTTTGCACCAGTACAATATTATTTTGATTATTACAGCTTTGTAATGTAACTTGAAGTTCAGAATTGTGATGCCTTCAGCTTTGCTTTTCTTTTATGATTGCTTTAGTATCCAGGGTCTTATGTGGTTCCATACAAATTCTAGGATTGTTTACTCTAGTTCTGTGAAAAATGCTGTTGGTATTTTGATAGGGATTTGCATTAAATCTGTAGATTGCTTTGGGCAGTTAGGGACATTTTAACAATATTTGTTCTTCCAGTCTATGAGCATGGAATATCATTCTATTTGTTTGTGTTGTCTTCAATTTCTTTCATCAGCATTTTATAGCTTCTAGAATATAGGTCTTTCACCTCTTTGGTTAAGTTTATTCCTAGATATTTTATTATTTTTGGTGTAATTGTATATAGGATTGTTTTCTTAATTTCTCCTTCTGCCACTTCATTATTTGTATATAGAAATGCAGTAGATTTTGTATATTGATTTTATATCTGGTGCTTTTAACTTATTAATGTCTTTTTAAAAAATATTTATTTATTTGAGAGAGAGAGACAGAGGGGAGAGTGCATGCAGGGGGAGGGGCAGAGGGAGAGGGAGAGAGAGAATCTCAAGCAGACTCTGCTCTAAGCATAGAGCCTGATGCGGGGCTTGATCTCACGACCATCAGCCAAAAATCAAGAGTCAGACGCTTAGCTGACTGAGCCACCCAGGTGCCCCTAACTTATTAGTGTCTTTATATTTGAAGTGCATTTCCTATAAGAAGCACATAATTGGGTTTTGCTTTGGTCTCCAATCTGACAAAACTTGCCTTTTAATTGGAGTATTTAGGACATTTATACCTTCTTTTTTTTGGGGGGGGGGACATTTATACCTTATGTTATTGTTGATAAAGTTTAAATGTACCATTTTTTTAAAAGATTTTATTTATTTATTTGAGAGAGAGAGAATGAGAGAGAGCACATGAGAGGGGGGAGGGTCAGAGGGAGAAGCAGACTCCCTGCCGAGCAGGGAGCCCGATGCGGGACTCGATCCAGGGACTCCAGGATCATGACCTGAGACGAAGGCAGTCGCTTAACCAACTGAGCCACCCAGGCGCCCTAAATGTACCATTTTTTAAAAGATTTTATTTATTTATTTATTTGACAGAGAGAGAGAGAGAGAGAGGGCACAAGCCGGGGGAGCAGCAGAAAGAGTGGGAGAAGCAGACTCCCTGCTGAGCAGGGAGCCCAACTTGGGGCTCCATCCCAGGACCCCAGGATCATGACCTGAGCTGAAGGCAGATGCTTAACTGACTGAGCCACCCAGGCGCCCCTAAATGTACCATCTTCCCCTTGTCCCACCTATTCTTTCTTTCCCTATATAGAATGTATGATTCTCACTTGTCTCCTTTGTTGACGTATTAGCTATGGTTCTTAGCTTTATTATTTTAATGGTTACTTTAGGATTTATGATATCCATATTTAATCACAGTCTACCTTCAAGTGATATTATACCACTTCACATATAATATAGGAACCTTATAATAGTGTATTTCCATTTTTGATTCCCAGCCTTTGCGATATTTTTGGTCTTATCTTTTACTTTTTTAGTATATTATTAATCCCATGCTGCATTGGTAAATATTATTTTTGTTTAGGCAGTCAGTTATTCTCTATATAGATAATAATAGGCAATTGCCTGTTTATCCATGTAGCTATCATTTCTGGTATTTTTCATTCATTTGTGTAGTAGATTCTCCTTCCATCTGGTATCATTTACCAGTATATCTGCCTGAAAGATTTTCTTTAACATTTCTTCTAGTACAGTTTTGTTGGTGATAAATTCTTTCAACTGTTGTATGTCTGAAAAAGTCTTCGTTTGCTTTTTTAAAAAATTAAATAGACTTTACTATTTAGAACAGTTTTAGGTTCACAACAAAATTGAGAGGAAGGTTCAGGGTTTCTCATATACCTCTTGCCTAAATGTGTAGAGGGATACATGTCCTACAAGTAATGAACCTATATTGACACATCATTATCACCCAGAATCCTTAGTTTACATTAGGGTTCACTCTTGATGTTGCAGATTCTGTGGGCTTAGACAAATGTGTAATGACATGGTGTGTAATGACATGTATCCATCATTTGCAGTATCATGCAGAGTAGTTTCACTGCCCTAGAAATCCTGTGTCCTGCATATTTACCCCTCCATTCCCCAACCCCTGCCTACCACCTATCTTTTTGCTGTCTCCATATTTTGCCTTTTTCAAAATGTCATGTAGTTGGAATCTTGCAGTATGTAGGCTTTTCAGACTGGTTTCTTTCACTTAGTAAGATGCATTTAAGGTCTTTCATGCATTTTCATTGCTTGATAGCTCATTTCTTTTCTTTCTTTCTTTTTTTTTTAAGATTTTATTTATTTATTTGACATAGAGAAAGAGCACAAGCAGGGGGAGCAGCAGGCAGAGAGAGGAGCAGGCTCCCTGTAGAGCAAGGAGCCTGATGTGGGACTCAGCCCCAGCATCCTGGGATCATGACCTGAACCAAAGGCAGACGCTTAACTGACTGAGCCACCTGGGCATCCCAGCTCATTTCTTTTTAGCACTGAGTAATATTCCATTATCTGGATATACCGTAGTTTATTTATCCTTCCATCTACTGAAGGACATAATGGTTGCTTCCAAGTTTTGAATAAAACTGTTATAAATATACATGTGCAAGTTTTTGTGTGGACATAAGATTTTACCTTCTTTGAGTATGATTGTTCTTCATATTCAGAGGCTGTGGCCATTATAGGAGATGCCCCAACTTGTACCTTTGATCCACCTTTTCCAGTCCTAGCCTACTGCTATCTTACTGCTGGGGTCTAATCTCTTGATTATTCTATCTCTTATCCAGTGTTGACATTTATTAAATACTGTTTAATACGATTTTAAGGTTGATTCATCTTGTCTTTGGATTATGGATTGAAAGTTTTAAACTGTAATGTATATAATTTTCTAAAAGCCTATAACTTCTTAACTATAATTACCAAGTGTTTTTAGCCATTTATTTTATTCCTTAATTTCACTCTTTGGGACTCTCACAGATCATCAGTATAATGGAAGTGAGGAATAATTTTGGTTAAATATATTTTTTCTGTTTGTGTCTTTAAGAAATAATACTATGACTATACATTTATTATTTTAATGTCTTAAAATCTCTTAAAATATATTTGACTATATTTGCCTACTTTGCCTATATTTGCTTAATAAGGATCTCTGAATTCTAAAAACTAAATGTATCACATGTCAAACATACAGAAACATGCAGAAAGCTCACTTTTATTGAACTGGATTTCTTAAACATGAAGGATTTTAAGGCTGAGTTATATGGATTTAGTTATTACATATAATACAATGTGGTTATCATGTGGACTAACTTTACTAGCCATTATAAATATATGAGGAATTACATGGCAGAAAGTTTTGGGATTATTTTCAATTTGCCGGTATAGGAAAAATTCTTAAGGCTGACCTGATGGCAGTATGTCCAATTGGATAGGATGACTGTGGAAAATTCTGCCTTGAACAGAACTATGGTAATCATGCCATATGAGGTTGATAATCATCTTATCCTCCATAATTATAAATCTTTGGTTGTCTGAAAGGTACTTTGCGAAATCCAAATTTCACCACCTGTTATCCCTGATGGCTAAGATTATTAATTATTTTTATTCTTCCTCCCCGCCCGCCCCTGCTTTGCTATATTTGTGTATAATGCACATTGGAGTTTTTCTGTAGATTTTTTAAAAAATAATTTAAAACCCTTTGGCTTACAGAATCTGTTTTCTAAATTTGCAATTGATATATTAATATAGTTCAACTAACTATAGACTTTTGCTTTAGAAGATTTTAAATACGATCATTTCATTAATCAAAGGATTATTTGGGTAAGTTTATCATTGGTTTAAATGGAGAAATAGCAGAGATATATAAACAGGACATACTTTATTAATTACTGGCCATGGCCCCATCCTGTCTTTCCTATCACCATTAGTTAACGTACATTAAATGTGGCACTTCGGATTGCCATATCTTTAAAGAGAATTAACTTCTACAGGACCTAAATTTCAAGGGCTTGGTGACAGTAGTTTATTTTGCTATCAGCAAGATAAGTATCTCAGCATTCCAGACCCCATAGAATTCCTATAGCCATTGCTGGGAGCTGACTGTATTGACATCTGGTCACTTGGCAGTTACAGCCTTCGCATGAGAAGCTGCTGTCCAAGGTGATTGGTATTTCTTTCTCACGCATTCTAAAACCAGGAATACCAGGGCTGATTCAGAGCTCCTGTCAAATTCTCTAGACTCTTGACATGTGACCATTGGTCAATAGTTTCAAGTTAGCATTTTCAGTGTACCTCCAGACTTCAAGTTTTTCTGTGGGGCTTCTAGAGCTGGAAAGGTGGCCTGGAGGTGAGATGGTAGGGAGAAAGCAGACAATATTCTGTTAATAAATCTGAAAGTAATTGGGGTTGGTTTAAAAATTATTTTTGTAAGAAGCAAAATTGCCCATTCATCTGATTCTGTGATCTTGGGCCCAAGAAAAGTGGACAAAGAAACCTTGTTAAATTTGCATAGGAGTATAATTCTCACTTTTTTCTAGTAAACATTGGGAGTGTTTTTTGGGGGTTTTCACATCATTTCTCACAAAGTCAAAAAACTAAAGGAGGCTGATTGTTTATAAGCTAAGACTATAATCATCCATGGCATGAAAATTTCCTTGGGCTGTTTTTTTGACAGCAGTAAGATGAATAGTTTAATGATGTATACTAATTATAAATTACAATTATGCCTTTGATTGCTGTCATAGAAATTATCTCATGTATTGGGGAGTCACAATAGATGTGTTCATGTAAATGAAAGACAGTTGATACAGGATTAGATTTTTTTAAAGATTTTATTTATTTATTTGAGAGAGAGGGAGAGTGCATCAGGGGAAGGAGCAGAGGGAGAGGGAGAGGAAGAGGAAAAAAATCTCAAGCAGACTGTGAGCTGAGCACGGAGCCGGACACGGCGCTTGATCTCACGACTCTGAAATCATGATCTGAGCCAAAACCAAGAGTCAGTGGCTTAATCGACTGAGCCACCCAGGCGCCCCTGCTGGATTAGATTTATTTAATGTTGTTTTAGGAGTAAAAACTAAGGTCATTGACTAAAACTTACAGAAATGGAAGGAAGGATTTACCAGGAAATGGAATTATTAAAAAAAAAACCATGGAATTAGCTCTCCCTCTAGGTAGTGAATTGCTTGTTGCTAAATTGGATGGTCAGTACTGGGGCAGGTAACCTCTGATATCATTCTCATTTATTGAATATTTGATGTGTATCTACATTATAGTAACAAACTCATAAGCTTCCCGGGACAGATAAACTCAGCTTAAGGCAGTGGAATGGTGGTGCCAGTGGCAAACTGAAAATGCCTTCTGTGCTTAAACTTATTTAAATTCAAATAAAAATAAAGTCCATTTTGCTGCCCAAACAAAACTTGTCATTTGGCTGACCATTGCATCTATTGTAGTAGGCATATTCATATGCAGAATTTTTATTTTATCATTAAAATCAATACAACATTATTCTTATTTTATAAATAAAGGACCCGAGATTAAGGGAAGTTGGGTAATTCATCTATTTGATTGTTACTATTCAGTGGAAGAGTTTAGGATCAAACTCCCAAGTACACTGTATCATGGTTAATTCATTTGATCTTCCTGATGACACAGACATCAGGAAGTTATATCATTTACCTAACGGTTCCAGGTAGTCTTTGAAAAAGCCCAAGCTGGTACAATGACCACTCTCTTTATTCCAAGTCAGTTTGGATTCTTTCATTGACATCTTTTGATGCCAGTGCCATTGTATAGATGAGACAATGGGTCCTTGGGGAGGGTTAGTTATATATAATTTCAGGTTTCATGTTACAAGGAAAATGAGAGGGAGACACAAATGAGTCAGATGCTTATTTAAATAAAATAGTTGATCACAAATAAGGTATGGTGAGTGTAGTGGGTCAGTTAGTGTCCGCCCAAAATTCACGTCCACCGAGAACCTCAGAATGTGACCTTATTTGGAGATAGGGACTTTGTAGTTATAATTAGTTAAGGATCTAGAAATATTAATGAGTTAAGCATCTAAGGATGAAATCATCCTAAAATTAGGGTGGGCCCTAAATCTTACCCTTGTAAGAGCAGGGGACACAGAGACAGAGGACAGGCACAAAGGAGGTAGAGGTATAGAGAAGGCCATGTAAAACTGGAGGCAGATACTGGACTTAAGTGCTGCTGTAAGCCAGGTGATGCTAAGTGGTGCCACGGATTTGCGACAGCCACCAGAAGCTAGGATAAAGGTAAGGGACAAATTGCTCCTGAGGGCCTCTGGAAAGAACTAACCTCGCTGATTCCTTGATTTCAGACTTCTAGCCTTCATAAATGTGAAAGAGTAGATTTCTATTGTTTTAAGCCACACAGTTTTGTGGTATTTGGTTATAACAGCCTCAGGAAACTAAATGGTGAGATACTTTAGATAAAGTCTGCCTTTCCCACCCTCCCCCTCCCACTCACCCATATATGTGTATGCTTTATAGCTTTGGGTCCCTGAAAATAACACCACTAGAAATCTTTTGAAGTATATTCTTAATAGATTCCTATCAAAATAAAAATATGTTACCTGGGAAGAGTAACATATCAAGTATTAACATAATAGAATTCTCTAAAAAAATGATTACTTTTAATATCTTAGTATAGAAGCTCTTATGCTGATTCAGACAGTATTTTAACTGGATCTGAATGAGGATATTTGAAGGTAAAAGTCAAGTGCTTCTGGCTATTAGTTTCTGAGAGTTGCAATTATATAAATCATGGATATATCTTTAAAGCATATTTTATATCATATTAATATACTGGAACTCATGGTGATATAGAATATTTGATTATAGTTTGCAGCCCAAAGGAAGGTATTTTAAAAGCAGTAGATTTAAATTTGGTATTGAGTGTGTTCTCTATTTTTCAAGTATAGTAGGACTGCAAATTCTTGTGCTAGCTGAAAATCTGTGAAGATAATTAAGCCTATATTTCTTACCCCTTTAGGTTACTTGGAAGGGTAAATATTTTAATGGGTACAATTTCTATCTATTTTATCTTCAGGTGCTTGTGTGCAGGCTTTATTAAGCATAAAGAAATGAACCCAGTCTAAATTTATGACAAGTCTTTTTATTCATAATAGAATAAAGCATAATTTTTACTTCCTCTGCATAAAATGCGCATACATTGCCCACATAAATTTGAATTATTTTTCTCATTTTCTTAGAGATGGTGATTTCTTTTTTTTTTTAAAATATTTTTATTTATTTATTTGAGAGAATGAGAGAGAGAGAGAGCATGAGAGGGGGGAGGGTCAGAGGGAGAAGCAGACTCCCTGCCGAGCAGGGAGCCCGATGCGGGACTCGATCCAGGGACTCCAGGATCATGACCTGAGCTGAAGGCAGTCGCTTAACCAACTGAGCCACCCAGGCGCCCCCAAAGATAATTTTTTAAAAAGATTGATGTATTTGAGAGAGAGCACAAGCGGAATGGGCAGAGGGAGAGGTTAGAGAGAATCCGTGGCAGACTCCATGCTGAGCGCAGAGCCGGACATGGAGCTCAGTCCCAGGACACTGAGATCAGGACCTGAGCAAAACCAAGAGTCAGATGCTTAATCAGCTGAGCCACCCAGGTGCCCCCAACCAAAGATAACTTTTGATACAAACTTAAAATATCTTCGTAGGGCATTAATCAAACTTTTCTTGGCTTATGCTTTCCTATACCCCTCATTTGTTGAAATCCGGTTACGTCACCATTAGCAGGTCTGATATTTCTCTCATTTCAGGTTCTCTATAGTTTTGTTTGACAAGCACTTTAAATATTTACTGTAAGACCTGTGGGGACCTACCTTCCCATCCATGAACACCCAATGATTATCTTCTCCCACTTCTTTAGAGGAACTACATGCTGTTCTCTTTTAAAAAGTGGAGTCTTATTTTGTCATTCCCTTACTTAACTATCTAGTCCTCTGGGGATTTGCTGTTGCATCGTTGGCTGACCATGATAAAATTTTTCAGTCTGTAATCTGAGCCACTTTACTGTGCAGAACAGTGCTGTATGATAGAAATAGTATGTGAACCACATAAGTGCTTTTAAATTGTTTAGTAGCCACATAAAACAGATAAAGAATTGAAATTAATTTTGATAATATATTCTACTTAATCTAATATAACTAAATTATCATTTTGACATATAATCAGTATAAAAATTGAGATACTTTATGTTTTTTATTTTGTATGAAATCTTTGAAATCCAATGTTTTTCTTGAATACTTGTGTTTTTTTGAGAGAGAGAGAGAGTGCACATGCACATGAGGGAGAGGAGGAGCCGAGGAGAGGGAGAGAATCTTAAACAGTCTCCATGCTCAGCACAGTTGGGCACCATTCCATGATCCTGAGATCATGACCTGAGCCATAAACGGATTGAATGCTTAACAGACTGAGACACCCAGGTGCCTCAAAATCCAGTGTTTATTTATACTTACATCACATGTCAATTTAGACTAGTCATATCACAAGAATTAAAAAACTGCACCTGACTGTTGGATACCCTATTGGATGGCAAAGATTTAGAATATTAACTTTTCAGGTCCACCACACCCAAAGTGCAGAAAGTCCCAGCAAAGGAGTTCTAGTGTTCCCAAGACTGACATATCCTCCCACTACAGAGATATGTTATCATTCTGTTGTCTTTTAAGTTTTTTCATTTTGTCATTAAAAAATCCACTTGAGTGTGTGTTCCATGGAAAGGAAAGGGTTATTTCTGTTGGATTTCTCACTGTAGTGAATGTGATAGTCTGGGGTTTACACTATTATGTCCCTATAAAGCATGCTGTACATCTCCTAACAAGACTGCCATTCATTTTTTCAATAAATCCTGCACAGGGGTATTAGGATCTGTGAACTGACAATTGATTTACTGCCTGGAAAATTATTCTTTATTGATTTATATTACGTGGAGGCGACTGCAAATCTATAGTGTCTCTAATCAGAGAGAAAATGGTAAAGTTAGTGTCATTCTTATTGAGATAGGCAATTCCAAGTAGGCGAATAGGTTTAGCACCTCTAGGTGACATCTACATATTATTCACTTATGAATTCCAGTAATCCATTAATTATATAATACATAAAGCAAGTGAGAGCAGGGTAATTAATTAAAAAAAAAAAAACCCAAAGTGTCCTTTGTGCAAACAAGTATTTTAAATGTCAATTTGGCATTCTCTTTCTGTGTGGAATTGGATACCTTGGCTTGATTTTTTCTTAAAGATTCTATATCATATCTAGATTGCTATCTATATGTTGAAAATGCAAGAGTGTCTTAAACGAGTAAAACCTTTGAAATAGAAAGTGCTCTAAGTTGATTAATCAAGTTAGGGAAGGTTTCTAAAAACTATTAAAATGATTTACCTAATTTCTATGAGTTCCTTCAGGAAGCTCACTAAGGTTAGGAAGGGGCTGAGATCACCTGCCATCTTGCCCTGCCTTTGGGAGCTTCCTTTTGTAACCAGTTCTAATCAAGAGGCTTCTGTCTAGAACATAACCTGACTTTAATTAATTAATTTTTAAAAAGATGTATTTACTTTAGAGAGAATGGGGAGAGGGGCAGAGGGAGAGAGTGAGAGAGTCGTAAGCAGACTCTGCACTGAGCGCAGAGCCCAGCATGGGGCTTGATCAGAGGATCGATCGTGAGGTCATGACCTGAGCCAAAACTGAGTTGGACGCTCAGCTGACTGTGCCACTCAGGCGCCCCTAACTACCTGACTTTAATTTAAATCAAAAAGACAAAATACAGCAGCGTGTTAGATTACTGCTTGGGCAGAGGGCAATGGAATCTGTAGGATTGTTGCATACATATACCTTAGGTATGTGAATTGGCTTTGGAGGATCTACAGCTTTCCTGAAATTGTAGGCAAAACATTCTACGTGGTTTGAAGGTGCTTCCCCCACTACTCATCCCTCTGGGAGAGGGTCTGTATGTATATCAGAGTCTTAAATTTATCTAGTACCTTCAAAAAAAAAATCTCAGACATGCATAGCAGATTCACTATTGAATCCATAGCACCTTGCACAGCGCTTAGCAATTAGCAGGTCTCTAAATATTTGTTGGATAAATGAACACTCTCAGGTTGTTTGAGCATGTCAGGTGAGTTTCCTGGAATACTATAGTTTGTCTAAGGGAATTTTTTTTACTTTGCTTAGTTTCTTGTAGTGCCCACAAAATGCAGTCACAACTTAATCAACAGTATTTATGTTTATAGGGAAGCAAAGATTGCTGTTTGGGATTTGGAGCTCAAGCTTTTGATCTGATTGTGCCAAGTGACATTTTTTCATTTCTTATAGCTTGTCTTTTTCCTACTCCCATTTTTCTGCTCTCCTCCCAAATCTCTTTCTCTTCTTTTGATGCACTCTAAATATGGGAGATCAAGTGGGAGCTTGGGAAGATTTCTGCCCTGAAATTTAATGGTGAAAGATATTGTTCTGACATCCATTCAAAGGCACTTTTTGATTCAGTGGGAAATTAAAATTCATTTATTTATTCAAAAGGCATATATTAGTTGTGAGCTACATTCTGTGCGTGGCCCTGGGGACACAGCTGCAGACACATACAGACCTTGTCCTTATGGTGCTTACAATTTAATATGGCAATAATTAATTAAAATACAGATTTTTAGCCAAAGGCTCAGTGTTTTGGTTTCATGTCAAGTGATTTTACCAGTGCAGTTTATTACCGTGATCTCTTTTGAACCAAGTGTATTTTAAGTTCTTTGTTGGTGCTTATGGGCTCATTGTGAGGCCCAGAGTGACATATAGAATCCCCAGGAGCAGAATCTGAACAGTTGAATTTGCTCTTTGCCTCCTGGCCCCTCCTTTGAGGCTCAGGGGAGAGGGTTAAAGCATTTTTGAATATAAACTAAGCCAAACTACTCCTTCCTCCCTTTATTTTTCTGTCTCCTAACCTAAGACAGCAAAAACAAAAGCACTGTCTTCCCTATGAGTAATCTGTAATTCTGTACTTTTCTGCAATGAAGGACATGTTTGGATCTTTTATTTACCATACAATGTACCATTAGGTTTAGTATTTTTCCTCATTCTGTTACTTTTTTTAAAATCCAAATGACAGAGATACGGGGTCTTTAAAAACTGAAAACTAGATATTTTTTGGTTGTGTAGACAAGCAATTTAATGAAAATGCTACTGAAATGTTTTTCCTCTATGAAAACTAGTAAATCAATTACAAAAGCAATTTCCTTATACAGTATGATTTTATTGTGTTTGACCAGGGCATTTGATAAGTATTAGTTCTTGCTGAGAGCAAAGAGTAAATTTTATTTCAAGCTTTTCTTTCATGCAAACAGCGAGAGAAGTATCAGAAGGGCAGTTGGACACTGGTTTTACCTGGTGGTGTGCACAGAGGATGAGGGAATCTGTGGGCTGGCCTGACTTCTTCAGTGTCTACACTGAGAAATGCAAGAGAGGGACCTGTTTTCTAATAAAAATGGGGAGATGATGGCAAATTCTCATATCTGGGCATATTTCATACAAGTGCAGGTATTGTGGTATTTCTTTTTACTTCCTCCTGAGAGACTTTTCTCCATTAAACAAACAGTATGCCCAACCCCAATTCAAACTAAACAAATAAATGTACAAGAGAGAGAGGAAAGATCTAGGTCTGATGTGTAAACATATTGGAGTGGAGGGTTAGCAGCTATGGATTTCATTGCTGTCCCTGAACTTGATATATAGATTGTCATTGGTCCAGTATATATAACGGGCAAAAAAAAAAAAAGTGCTTGCAAACAATTTACTGTGTGCCTGTTACTGTCCTAGGATTCATGTGACACATGTAACCCCTCCGTTTGCCCCCCAATGTGTTTTATATCACTCACCGAAGATTGAGGATTTGCTGCATGGTGGTTACGAGTCTGAGTGTTGACCCAGTATCTCTAAGTCTGTTTTCTAAGCTGCAAAGTACTGACCATAAGAGTATCTATGTCGGGGAGCCTGGGTGGCTCCGTCATTAAGCATCTGCCTTTGGCTCAGGTTACGATCCCAGTGTCCTGGGATCGAGTCCCCATAGGGCTCCCTGCTCCGCGGGAAGCCTGCTTCTCCCTCTCCCACTCCCCCTGCTTGTGTTCCCTCTCTCGCTGTGTCTCTCTCTGTCAAATAAAGAAATAAAATCTTAAAAAAAAAAAAATAGTATCTATGTCATTCTAACTTGTAGAGTTTTAATGAGAATTAAATGAGATAATGGTTGTGCTCAACAGATGTTGGCTACAGAAAGTGCTGGCATGAATGTGACATGGTATTTTATTTTGGGAATCTAACCAAAAAAGCTGTAACAATTTTTTGATGACTTACTCTCTTGTTCTCCAGTCCATGCTCAGTCAGAAGGTGTTCCCTTCTCAAAGCTGCCTCAGTGCCTTCTATAATACCTTTAGTACATTATATTAAAATGATGCATTTAAATACCAGCCACTCCCATCTCCCAGCATGCAAGCCCTTCCATGGCATAGTCTATCACTTAATGTTTTTTCAGCACCTACTGCTATTCTTGGAACACAGAGAGTTGAAAAATGTTCTTAAAACAAGGAACAGAAAGCAGGAAAAGGCCAAGAACTGAAGTGGTCCTTTGAAGATAGTGTGAGAAATTAAGTGCAAGAGATGAAGACATTTAAGATAGTGGCAACAGAGTAGAGGCCAGGGGTGGGGAAGAGGGGAGGAAGGAAAAAAGAGGGTGGACTTAGGGGTCAGTGAGGAGGGAACATATTTGAAAATAGGCTAAAAAAACAACATAACATCTGTGTTTTAGGAAGAGAGCTCAAAACAGACTGCGTATTTTCTTGATAAGATAGCTCTTCAATGTCAGCTTGAGGATTTGGTAGGAATTTGGGTTTTGGGAGTAAATAGGAGTCCACATAATTGGTCAGTGTTTAGTGAATTATGCCATAAGCCTGTGTGGGTTTCAATAAATTTAAAGCAGAACCCTAAACCTATGAAGGAATTTACAGTAAGGCACAAGGCTTGAAATCTGATGTGTATAAGACAAGGAGAAGGGTTAGCAGTACCTGACAACAACCTTTCAGTCTGCGGTATTCCTAAGATTCATTCAATAAATATTCAGTGATGAGTTGTTTTCCAGGCACGTTGCTAGGAGCTAGTCTTTCAACAGCAATCACAATAAAAATGGTCTCTGCTCTAAAGGAGCATTTGGTCTAGTAGGGGAGGCAGAAAATTATGTGCACAATATTTTGGTGTGAAACAAGCTATGGGATTATACAGGTGGGGCATCCAGTGTAAGGGGTCAGGGAAGATTTCCTCAAGGAGGTAATGCATAAGCTGATATCTGAAGGATGAGTAGGAAATAGCTACAGAAAAGGAGGAGAAAAGACTATTTTGTGTAGAGAAAGTGAAAAAATTTTCAGTGAGGTTGGAAAGTAAAATTCAGTGAGGTTGGAAGATATCAAGGAAACATCTAGGAGAATAATCAGGGCCCAATCATGCAGGTGCTAGTCAGCTAAATAATGAAGTCAGAATTGCATGTATAAAAACCTCTCTACATGTTTTGCAGAATGATTTGAGGGGCCAAGAGTAAATGCCAGGAGGGGGCGCCTGGGTGGCTCAGTCGTTAAGTGTCTGCCTTCGGCTCAGGTCATGATCCCAGGGTCCTGGGATCGAGTCCCACATCGGGCTCCCTGCTCCGCGGGAGACCTGCTTCTCCCTCTCTCACTCCTCCTGCTTGTATTCCCTCTCTCTCTGTGTCTCTCTCTGTCAAATAAATTAATAAAAAATAAAAAAAAAAAAGAGTAAATGCCAGGAGGTCATTAAGAAGCTTTGGGGGTAATCCATGTGAGAGATAATTGTGGTCTGAGCTGGAGCAGTGAGAGTGGGGACCTAGAGATGAACATAAGAGATATTTAGGAGTAGATTTGACAGGTATGAATTGATTAGAGGTGCGGCATTAGGAAGTGGCAGAGATTTAAGTTTCATACTGATGTTTGGCTGTGCACCTCAGTGGGTAGAAGTACAGTTTTCTGAAATGGGGAGCTATGAGGAAGAACAATGTGGGTAATGTTTGATGTTGAGTACAGTTTTAGGTGCACTGAATTTGGAATGTCTTTGTGACATCCAAGTGAAGATTGATTATATGAAAATGGCAGTCAGGAGAGAGAAAAATGTGGACATACACAATCAGAAGTCATCAAGATACGGATATTGAAACAAGGGGAGGAGATAAACTGGCCCAGCAAGTACAAGTGAAGTGAAAAGGAGGCCTAACATAGAACTCTAAGGGATACCAATTATTTTCTTCTAAATCATCTCTACTGATTTATATATAACAAAGTGCATGCATTTTAAGTAAACATTTCAGTGATATTGATACATGTATATACCCCTATAACCAATATATTAATCAAGATACAGAAAATATCTAGTGTGTTGAATCTGGCCTGCAAGTTCTGATTATTCAATTTTTAGGAGTTTTAGATGCTAGTTATTAAATATAAGCCATTAGTTTAAAATTATGTCATATGGTCTTACAGTTAAATAAATTATTTTAAAAACAAAACATACTCAAAATGTAACACTTAACAGTTATTTGCTATACTTAATACTTCCTATGATCTTGGGGTTATTTTCATGTGTTTTGTTTAAATGGAGAAAATACTGTATATTGGTATGTATTCAGTCATGTTATGTTGGTAACTTGAAATCAGCCATGGTGAGAATATTTACGCCACAGAATTTGGCAAACACTGCAAATCAGGGATTGACTTATTTTTTAGTTGGTTGCTTCAGCAAAAGTAAGTGAAGAGTAAGATCCCAGTAATGTAGATTAAGTTTAAAGTGCCCTGTCTGTACCTGTTACTTTATGAGTAGCACAAGAAATTAGGGCTGTTTGAGGATATATTCTTCCTGTTGTTGAAAATTATTATCTGGTTCAGGAAAGAGATCACTCATGTCATTGATGAACAAGTTAGGTTCCAATATACATAGTGCTAAAGCTTAATAAATGTAATTGTAAGAGAATGAGAAAGAACGTGTCATGTATCAGATGTAATGAAAATAAATTTATTGGGAAAAGAATTAGAGAATTGGGATTGGAAAAGCAGAGGTAGGTTAGGCATGTAAGAGTTTGGGAAAAAGCAATCAAAGCATTCTGTGAGAATTGGCTATGTGGAATTTATAGTCAAGTGCTTTGCATATTTTATTATTTGTAAATTGTGTATTATATGATTTTTTGTATCAGTAAAACTTATAAAAATATATGTATGTATACATATACACATATGCTTTTTTCAGAGAGTTGGTTGGTTGTGAAGCATTTACTAGCACAGAACTGATCATACATTCTCTTCTAAAGTTCCTTCAGGCCCTTTGCTGCATATCCCCATCCTTGGCCCCAAGCAACTGTTGATTTGCTTTCTGTCACTGTAAGTAGGTTTTGCCTGTTCTAGTTTCATAAATGGAAAAATGGAATAAATGGAATAATACTTTTTGGTGTATTGCTTCTTTTGCTCAGCATGTTGCTGAGATTTATTCATATTGCATAAATCAGATATTAGTGATTTATTTCTTTTGATTGCTGGGTAGTATTCCATAGTATGGTTGTACCATGATTAGTTTTTCATTCATGTGTTGATGACTTTTTTCTTCTTGTTCAGTATTTGGCTATTATGAATAAAGCTGCTATGAGTTTTTATGTACAAATCATTTTATGGACAGTGTTTTTATTTCTTTTTGGGTAAATGCCTATGAATAGAATTGCTAAGTCACATGTATGTTTTACTTCTAAGAAGCTGCTAAACTTTTGCAAGTAGCTGTACTATTTTCCATTCCCCCCAAGTAGTATCTGAGAATTCCAGCTGCTCCACATCCTCACCAACACTGCACTGTGTTCTTTTTAATTTTAGCTATCCTAGTGTGTGCATTGGTACCTCACTGTAGTTTAATTTTTTATTTTTATTTTTTTAATCGTAGGTCTCTTTTAAAAAATTTTTATTGTTATGTTAATCACCATACATTACATCATTAGTTTTTGATGTAGTGTTCCATGATTCATTGTTTGTGTATAACACCCAGTGCTCCATTCAATACATGCCCTCCTTAATACCCATCACCAGGCTAACCCATCCCCCCACCCCCTCCCCTCTAGAACCCTCAGTTTGTTTTTCAGAGTCCATAGTCTCTCATGGTTTGTCTCCCCCTCCGATTTCCCCCCCTTCATTCTTCCCCTCCTGCTATCTTCTTCTTCTTCTTCTTTTTTTTTTAACATATATTGTATTATTTGTTTCAGAGGTACAGATCTGTGATTCAACAGTGCACAATTCACAGCGCTCACCATAGCACATACCCTCCCCAATGTCTGTCACCCAGCCACCCCATCCCTCCCACCCCCCCCACTCCAGCAACCCTCAGTTTGTTTCCTGAGATTAAGAATTCCTCATATCCTCACTGTAGTTTTAATTGGCACACCATTTTTGAAGAAATGAAAAAGTACAACAGAATATCTAGCAGAGTGAATTGTCAGGGAAGCCAAGAGACAAGAGCATTTTGAGAAACAGAGAACAATCTACATGTCATATGGTGTTAAGAGCTTAGAGACAAAGGGGTGCCTGGGTGGCTCAGTCGTTAAGCGTCTGCCTTTGGCTCGGGTCATGATCCCAGGGTCCTGGGTTTGAGCCCCGCATCGGGCTCCCTGCTCCGCAGGAAGCCTGCTTCTCCCTCTTGCCCTGCCTGCTTGTGCTCTCTCTCTCTCTCTGTCAAATAAATAAATAAAATCTTTAAAAAAAAAAGAGCTTAGAGATAAGAATAGCAAAGTGACCATTGGATTTAAGAGCATAAGGTCATTTATTATTTTAGTATAAGTGATTGCAGTGAGAAAATGGAAATCACCCATTGGAAATTCACACTACTTTCCACTCTTAAACCTAGAATCCTGTACTGCCCATGTCATGAAATTACCAAATATCATTCTTTATATGGCTCAAACCCCAGCAGCAGATGAAGGGAAAACTCTTTTCCTGTGTAGAACTTTAGCCTGGTGCTGAACCCTCTCTTACAAGTATACATCCTCCTAGATTGACCTAGGAATAAAGTATTCTCATTGTCTGTTTCTAGACTGGCACATTGTTTTCCCTATGCAATGAATTATTAGAGGATAGATGAAGCTTCATCCTATCCCATTGTCTTTCTACCTTCTACATTGTCCCAAGAAGGTATGATAATGTATCTGAATTGTCTCCTGATTTCTTCTCATCTGGCACTAAGCAGAACTTTGCTCAGTGCCCACCACTTAGGTTTTGTTTAATCAGTAAAACTACAGTACCTCACTGTAGTTTTCAGACTACGGTGTGAAAGACTGTACAGACTATAGTATATATTACTATAATAATATATACTGAATAAATGAGTGAATGAACGAATAAAGGAGTGAATGAGTTACCACATAAAGAAGGATTCTTGGTTGAAGTCACCTGTTTTCAATTTCCATTCTTTTTTTTCCCTGCAATTATTCATATCTGCATGAAGGGGCCTGGTGGGTGGTAGTTGCTGACAAATAGTCTTGGAAGGAAAGTTGGGGGAGTGGGAGCTCTGAATTCTTGCTTGAGTTAAGCAAGACTTTGAATACAAAAAAGAGGAAAGTCATCTCTTCCATTTTGACTTAGAAAATTGCCAACATGTTAAAAAGACAAAATAAAAACTCTCATTATAAATTCTAAAGTGGATTCTGGAGTCTGGAAACAACACCCTGTTTTGTACATCCCTCTCTTAGGCCAGATTCTAGAAAGTGGTATGTTACTTGTTTGCATGTTTGCTTTTCACCTGAGGCTTTGAGCTCCTCCAGGGCAGAGATGCATCTTACTTATCTTTGTTCCTCCTGTTGCACATAACACTTAACAGGTACTTGATAGCTTTTTGTTGAAAGAATGAACCAATTCAGGGAGGTGATAAACTGGAGACAGGGTTTAAGAGACAGAAATGAAATAGAAAGTTTGGTTGGGAATTGATTGAGTTCCGATTAAAGCAAAAGCAGAAGACTTGAAGTTATAGCTTCAGATTTTAGCTGAACTCTTCAGCTTGCTTCATTGCAAAATAAATGTTTATAATAAGATGCGGCTTGTTTAGTAATGCATATTTGGGGGCTCTGGACAAAAGTGGTATGTAATTCAGGTTTCTGCCAAGGATATGTAGTATCTGATGCCACAGAAGGATCAGGTCTCTTATGCAAAGTTTTTCTTAAAGCAGGGGGTGGTTGCCAAGTACTATGGGAAACTCATAACAAAGCATATAATCATTTTTTCCAGGGCTAATGTAGAAAGCTAAAAGAGAAAAAAAAGAAAAAAGAAAACTGAAAGAGAAGAGCTTTGAAAGGCATCATAATGGGGCTCCAGAGCTCAGTAAGCTCTTGGCAAGAGCTCTACTTCTCTCTCTTTCCCCCACACTCCTCTTTCTCATCTGTAATTTGACTTAGAATCCACCAGAAATAATCCTGTATGCCCTTCATTCCTATATGCTTCAGCTCCTTCAAGAGGCCTAAGATTTCCCAGGTTATGTTTCATGACCTGGACTCTCCTCTTCATTTGGCTCTGCACATCCCCTGATCTGACTCCATCTTCCCCTTCTTTGGCTTGTTCTCTTCCTAAAAATGTGGTGTTTTTATCATTGTCATTTAGAGATCATTGTCTTTCTGTCTCTCCCCAAAGTCTCCAGTCTTGAAACCTGAGGAGTCAGACTACTGCTTACCCCTCCTTTGTTGCAGTCTTCATAGACACATCACTCCCTCATTTCATGAAGATTTTAGCTCCTAGTTCACTGTCACTTTCTCTAACACTTTCTCATCACCATTGTGACTGATTTTAGTTTCTGTGTTAGTAATTCTTTCAACCACCCTGACTTGTAAGTCATTTTCTTTGAAGAATCTTGTCCTCTACCTTAATACAGCCATATACTCCATTAGTTGAACCCCAGACTTTGAGATTCTCTAAAATTACACCCCTTCTATAATTTTAACCATCTCACTTTCCAACCACTACCTCTTATCTTCCTAGCTTACTTCCTCAAATATACTAGCAAACAATTCTTTCACTCCATTTGTTTTATGCTAATATCACGTTTTCACTGCTATTCTCTCCAACATACCTTACTTAGCTTGAGTTCTCTGGTCTAATTATGAAATGTCTTTGTTCAAACCTTGTACTAGTACGTAAGTATTTGATCATTGCTTGACCCCAAGTCTGATATATTCTTTTTTTTTTTTTTAAGATTACTTATTTATTTTAGAGAGAGAGACAGCACGAGTGGGAGGGGCAGAGGGAGAGAGAGAATCTCAAGCAGACTCCACGCCCCCACGATGCGGGGCTCGGTCCCAGGACCCTGAGATCATGACCTGAGCTGAAACCAAGCTCAACAGACTGCGCCACCCAGGCGCCCAAGTCTGATACATTCTTGTATCTGCTTATGAGGACTGGATTGCTCTTTACCCTAAGACAGTTTGACATAAGGTACTTTATCTCATCTCTTTGAGAGTCACACCCTGTTTTATAACTGCACAAATGACCAGTCATGCTGAGATAATGACTAATCTTGAAATTAATGACCAATCCTAAGAAAGCCTTTCAATACTCTCTATAATCGAAAAGTGCCTTTCAGAATCTTGTCCTATTTGGATAGAAATTCCTTTTTCTTGCACTGTATCTATCTTCGGACTTCACACTCAGAGAAACTCACTGTCTACTCCGGAGTTACTTTCCCTTGTCCGGCAGAGCAGTCAGTTCATCTTTGATATTTTTGGTGTTTGATTATTCTTTAACAGCTCTGCCATTTTTAACTACTTCCCTGCATGCACTCTCAACTACATTGCTCTTTCTTTCTCAGTTCCTTCACTGTATTTACCTGATAATACTTAACCCTGGTTAAATCCAACTCTCTACTTTGCTTCTGGACTTGCACAGTTGAACATGACTGGAGAAAAACAAAGCTATACTGAACAGTCTTCTTGAATTAATGGACACTTTCTTCAAGTGTGCTCGTCTGCTGTTAAGCCACCCTATCTCATTTTCCTCAATTATTCTTTTACTCTCCTAGATGACTATTACCTTTTCTTCTCATTTTCACCAAACTTTTTTAACACATGCTTTCTTATCTTCTTTGGTAACTTGGCTTCCTATTTCACTGAGAAAATAGAAGCACATGAAAGAAAACTTCTATGTGGTCTCACTCTGACATATTGCCAGTCTACTTGAAAACATACCCATGAAATCTGTGTTTCTGTCTAATGCCAAACTCAACACTTGTTCCCCCAAATCACCCTCCCACTCCATTTTTTACTGATTTATTCTTACAGCATGCAAGTAGGCTGTAATTTCTCACATCTGAAAAAAACATTTTATGACTTCACATTTTCCTGTAGCTTCTACCCTATTTCTGTGATCCTCTTTCCAGCAAAGTGCCTTGTGTCTGTTTGCTTGTTCCCATATTCTCTTGAACGTACTCAGAACAGTTTTTACCGCCACCTCTCCGCTGAAAACACTTGTCAGAAATCACCAATGACTTTCACGTGGCTAATCCAATGGTCACATGTCAGTCTTCTTTCTTGACCTCAGATATAATACTTGGATTTGGGTTACTGTTTCCCTCCTAGAAGCTAGATATTTCCTTTTCATCTCTTTGCTAGTGTTTCCTCATCTCCCCATCTTAGTCCTTGGATCTCTCCTTCTCTATTTACTCTTACTCCAGAGTTATCTCATCCAGGCTCTTACTTTTAAAAACTTCTTTTTAAAAAAATGATGATTTCTACAGTTGTATCTCCAGCCTGGACCAATATGAACTCATCTCGCTGCTCTCTCAACAGTTTCATGTGGTTGACAATTTGGCATCTCACACTTAAAGTGCCCACAGTTTAACTGTCAGTTCTTCTCTCCATCCCTACCTGTTTTTTCTTGTCTTTTTCTTTAATATATATACCAAATTCTGATAATTTTGAACTACCTCTACTGCTTTCTTCTTTATTCAACAACTGTAATTTCTAACCTGGATTATTGGGATAGCCTTCTAACTGTTCTCTCTCCTATGCTAACATACTAACTATTTGCAATCCAGTAGTCAAAATGATTCTTTGAAACATGTCAGATCACTTTTTGATACCTGGCTCTTTGTCATTTCTTAGATATCATGTCCTGCAACTTTCTCCTATGCTTCCTAAACTTCAGCCATACTGGCCTTTTTCCTCTTTTCAAACATGTGAAGCACACACCTACCTGTCATGGCCCAACCTCACATATTCTTCCTTCTGCCTGAAACATTCTTTCTTCAATAGTCACTTGGCTTTCCCTTTCTTACTTGTGGTTCAGTATTTCTTGTTAGATAACCCTTCTTTTATTATTGCAAATAAACTCCCCCTGCAATTTTCTTCTTTCTCTTCCTTATCTTGCCTTAGTTTTCTCCTCATTTATCATTTATATTTTATATTTGCTCTTGTTTGTTTGTTTAACTTTTGTCTTCCAAGCAATAAACTTGGAGTTGTGAACTCTGGACCATTAGGGGCCTTGTTGTGTTTTGGTGGTCAGCACAAAGCAAGTGTTTATTACATATTTATTAAATTAATTAATATGAGGTTATTCTCTATGTTGGTTTCCTGATGTTGGCTTACAAAATGCTATTGTTTTTGCTATTGTGGCACTCTTCCTCTACCCTGCTAGTGCAGGTGGTATGCAAGAATGTGGCACGCGGGGCGCCTGGGTGGCTCAGTTGGTTAAGCGACTGCCTTCGGCTCAGGTCATGATCCTGGAGTCCCTGGATCGAGTCCCGCATCGGGCTCCCTGCTCGGCAGGGAGTCTGCTTCGTCCTCTGACCCTATCCCCTCTCAGGTGTTCTCTCTCTCTCATTCTCTCTCAAATAAATAAATAAAATCTTTAAAAAAAAAATGTGGCACGCTCCTGTTGCCTTGCTAAGGCCAGTGGGGACAAGTGGTTGTGGCATTCCCGCGGCCTTGCAGAAGTTGCAGGCATGTGCAGACATGGCACTTTCCTGCCGCCTCACTGAAGCTGGTGGGCACACAGCCAGTGAATTTTCTTTGCTGCCTTGCTAAAGCTGGTGGGCATGCCCCCCTTTCCCTCCTCATGCTCTCCAGCTGCCTCACTAAATCTGGCGGGTGTGTGTAGCCAAGGCATTATCCCACAACCTTGCTAAAGCTGGTGGGCATTTCCCACCCTCTGTGCTCTGCAGCTGCATTGCTAAAGCCAGTGGACATGTGTAATCCACAGAGGGAATGCATCTTGATTGCCTGGGCCTTGTGGCCACAGGGCTTGAGTTTCTGGGCTCCACAGGACTGTATCAATCAGAAAGACAGTTCTTGGCAGGCTGCCTCCCCCAGGGCACTGTACAAACAGTAGTAGACTGACACACACCCCCAGTCCTCCTATGAAAAAGGCCTGTTTATTTGTCCTGGAGCTTTAGCTTGAGGGACGGGTTTCAGGTTTGCCACATCTAGAGTCTATGGAAGAGCTCTCAGGAATACAGGTAGGAAGATACCATCTTTGTGCTCTCCCCTGGCCTCACTATAGTTGGCCAGTACTCCCCAGAAAAGAGCTTATATGCCCATCTGGAGCCCTAATTTTTGCAACTGTCACCCAGCGGACACCTTAAGATCTCCTGGTCTGGAGGCCAGCAGAGTTTACAATTGTAGCCCCACAGACCTGTATATATTTGCATATTTTAAAAGCTGCTGCCTGAGGGTCTGGCTTCCAGTCAGCCTGAAACTAGATGCTGAGGTCCGTCCTTTTGGAACACTGACAGGTCTTGGCACATTCTCAACAATGAGGACCTATCAAGAATAAATCAAGCTGTTTAGAAAACCACAAAGGTTCAGGGGACCATCAAGAACTACAGCAAGGTTGAATAATAAGATTCATCTCCTATGCAAGGCCACTCCTTCAAGATTGGGAGAGGTAACTGTTTTGCCGTATACATAGAAACAAACACAAAGAGTGAAGCAACATGAGGAAAAAGGGAATATGTTACAAACAAGAGAATAAGATAAAACTTTAGAAAAATACCTCAGTAAAATGGAGTTAAGTAATCTACCTGATAAAGAGTTCAAAGTAATGGTTATAAAGATGCTAACTGAACTCTGGAAAAGAGTGGATGAATAGAGTGAGAACTTCAATAGAGACAGAAAATATTAGAAAGTACAAACAGAAGTCACAGAGCTGAAGAATATAATAACTGAAAAATAGACTAGAGAAGTTTGACAGCACATTGGAGGAAGCAAGAGAATGATTCCGTGATCTAGAGGACAGGGCAGTGGAACTCACCCAAATAGCAGTGAAAAGAAAAAATAATGTGCAGATTGCATAAGGGTCCTGTGGTACAACATTGGGCAGAACAGCATTGATGTTATAGGAGTCCCAGAAAGAGAGGAGATAGGCAAAAACCTTAGTTGAAGAAATAATGGTGGAAAACTTCTTAACCTGTGGTAGGAAAGAGACATCCAGGTCCAGGACACCCAGAGAGTTCCACATAGGGTGGATTCAAGAGAGCCACACCAAGACACATTATGATGAAAATGTCAAAAGTTAAAGATAGAGAATCTTAAGAGCAGCAAAAGAAAAACAACTTGTTGCATAAAAAGGAACCCTGTAAGAGACTATTGGCACATTTTTTAGCAGAAACTTTATAGTCCAGAAGGGAGTGGCATGATATATTCAAAGCGCTGAAGGGAATAAACCTCAAAACAAGAATACTCTACCCAGCAAGGTTATCATTAAGAATTGAAGAAGAGATAAAGAGTTTTTCAGATAAGCAAAACCAAAGGAACTCGTCGCCACTAAACTGGCCTTAAAAGCTCTGTGAATTTTGTAAGACTGTTGAATCACAGACCTGTACCTCTGAAACAAATAATGCATTGTATGTTAAAAAAAAGAAGAAGATAGTAGGAAGGGAACAATGAAGGGGGGGGAATTGGAGGGGGAGATGAACCATGAGAGACTATGGACTCTGAGAAACAAACTGAGGGTTCTGGGGGGGGAATGGGTTAGCCTGGTGATGGGTATTAAGGAGGGCACGTATTGAAGGGAGCACTGGGTGTTATATGCAAACAATGAATCATGGAACACTACATCAAAAACTAATGATGTAATGTATGGTGATTAACATAACATAATAAAATAAAAAAAAGAAATGTTAAAGATTTTGTTAAGCTGAGAAGAAAAGGCACTAACTAGTAATAAAACATAAAAGTAAAAATCCCAATGGTAAAGGTAAATACACAGTAAAAGTAGTGGATTAATCACTTATAAAGCTAGTATTTTTATCCAAGTGCCATGTACTCATTAAAATGAACACTCTGTATGAAGCTCATGATTATTCTGCCCCTTGGCCTGAGGATTTGGTTGTATGACCCTTGTGCTTGAGAGCTGTTCCTTCCTCTTGTGGCAATTGGGGAGGTAGCAGCCTCAGCCCAGATCACAGATGGTGATTGAAAACAATGCAGTTCAACCTTCTTAGGTGACCTTGACTAGGCTGCTCATGGGTCTCTCTGTGTTCCATAAATTACAGGTAATTACACAGAAATAGGAGATCAGCTCATTCCCTTGAGTTATCTGTGAAGTGCTACTGATTTCACTTAAGGCTGAGCAGCAGTAAAGTATATTAATATCAGCTTAATTTCTGGTAATTGAGGTAGCAATAAAGAATTATCCCTGGAATATTTTATTCCCATGATTATGTGAGTGTTTGAACTATGGAAGTGGTTTTTTTGGTCACAGTATAAAATGTCCCATTCTCTCGCATCAGGAACTTAGTGTAATTAGCATCTGGCAGACAACACTGTGTTCAGTCATTTCCCCTGTCCCTTGAATGCATTTTTATTAGCCAAACCATCAAGTAACCTTATTTATTATTCTAGATAGAAGCACTTTGATCTCATTAACATGGATAATTTTCTCCAAACTTATGTAGTCAGACTGCAGCCAAAGCTCCCTTTATGACAATTAAGATATACTGTTTTTTTCTTCTGGTGCTTTACTATACAATTAAGATACTATTCAAATCAGTAAATTTATTAGTATATTAACACACTAATTGGATTACAAACACATCCTCTTATTTCTGAAATGTTTATGATTTAATTGACTTGTTTAAACTAATTTTCATCTCCCTGTGCAATTATAACTCGTTGTTAATTGAACTTATTTACACATGGAATACTGATACTGCATTCCCTTGTACCAAGGAAATACGTCTAAAGGTCTCATCAGAGGGTTAGATTTTTGGCACCTGAAACTATTACTAGAGATAATAATAATCATGTAATATTCATTTGCTGAAAGAATTAGTTGTAGTAACTTCTAGGACAAATAAGTATGATACCATTAGTCAATAATGAATCATTTATTCAAACACACACTATATGTGGAAGAACTATTGCTTAAAAAACATATTCTTTTCCTCCCTCTCTAATGTAGGTAGGGGTTTATGGCCAACTCCAATATAACAGAGATAATGGACACAGTGGTGTGTTTTTAGAATTCTGTTAATCTTTGGTGTTTTTTCCAAGTGTGGAATGCTCTCTGAATTAAAGATTTTAAAAGAAGACAAAGAGACATACATGCACATTTATGGAAAGTAATTTCAAATGCATTGTCATGCCCAAAGGTAATGATTTATATCCATGGGGGTAAAAATCATGACTTGAGATAATAACCATGTTGTCTTGGAAAGTCAGGTAAGATGTAAACAGGATTGTTTGTAGTGATTTTGGGGTACTTTAGCCCTGTGGTTTTCCTACTTGCACCTTTGAATTTGCTCTTTGCTATTATTGTTGTGAACTATAATCTGCAAGCATAAAAATACACAAAACAAAGATGAGTACCTATGTGACTGCTCCTCAGATCAAGGAATTGATCATCACCAGCATGTCTGAACAACCCCCCCCACCCCGCCACCCCTTGCTTTCTCCTCCTCCCAGTGTGTTCCAAAGGTTCCCACCATTTGGATTTGGAGATGGGAGAAGGGAGGTCTCTCTTTAAGAGCAGTTGGAGTTCTGTAATGCAACATACCTGGTTTTTAAAAAAAATTTTTTTAAATTATACCTATGGTTACTTATCCTGTGAATATTTTTACCTCTTTTTTTTTTTTTAAATTTCACCAATATTCCTAATGGCCTTTCCATAATTCTCAGAATTAATGAGGTTATATATATATAAATATAAATATAAATATACATATATATACATATAAATATATACTTTATATATATATACTTATAAATATACATATATATATAAAGTATATATCTGAGTTATCTCCAGGTTTGATGGGCATATAACATACTAATACAGCTTCTTTGCCAACAGCCTGTTCATGATGATTTAGGTATTCTTTGAGACATAATGTGTAGTTTCTCTACCATTCTCTTAATTTCCTTCTGATTCCTCATTAGCAGAGTCTTTAGCATCCATGTTTCTAATACGCTGCTTGAGGCAATGTAGGCTTTTTCTACTATGATCCCCAAATTTCTTCCATTCTCTTTCCATTTCCCAATTACAAAACCATTTCCACATTTTTAGATGTTTGTTATAGCATCATCCCACTTCCAGGTACCAATATCTGTATTAAGTTTTCTTTTGCTGCTCTAACAGATTACCACAAACTCAGTGGTTTAAAAAAATCACAGATTTGTTATCTTATGGTTTTGAAGGTTAGAACACTAAAAGGATCTCACTTGGTAAAATCAAGGTGTTGGCAAGAGTGCGTTGTTTCGGAGACTCCAAGGGAGAATATGTTTCCTTGCCTTTTCCAGCTTTGTAGGCTGGTCATTATCTGACTCATAGCCACTTCCTTTTTCACATCACATCCCTCTGACATTCAATTTCCTGCCTCTCTCTTTCACTTATAAGGACCCTTGTGATTACATCGAGCCCAGTCAGATAATCCATGAGAATCTCTCCATCTCAAGGTCACCTGATTGGCAACCTTAATTCCATCTGCAACCTTGACATGTAACATAACATAGTCCCAGGTTCTAGGGGCTAGAACATAGAACATTTTGGGGGATATATTTTTCTGTCTACTACAATTATCATATGGGGAAGGGTTGGAAAAACATCATGAAGCAAATATGCATTTTAGTTTATGAAATTTTTGTCTTGCATAAACTCATGTCCTTGAATTTATTTATATATTTCCTTTCAAAGCAGAGAATTGACCTCAATATCATAAAACATTGTAGATGAAAACTTTAACAGAAAAAAAAAATCATGGGATACAAACTGAGAGTAAGATCATGGTCAAATAGATCATTTTAAATCTGAAGTTGGCATAGTTTGGGGAGTCCCTTTTACCCTCAGGCAGATCATACAGCTTGAAACAAATATGTTACACTGCAGACATATTTATCATTTTCACCACTTCATTCAATTTGCATTATAAGAAATTCATTTGAGGATGCTAGAGAATACTTCTGAAATGTGTGCTGTTGATTAAATAGGGCAGAGTAGCTGTGGACCAGAATTGGTAAAGAGTTATAGAGGGAGAAGGTAGTGGGAACTGATGTGAGTAATGGTGTCTATCCATGCCTTGAAAAATCCTCTTTAAATTACACTTGTGAGTGGATGGGAGAGCACATTCTCTTGAAGTCATCATCAATCCTCCGCCCAGGTTGCAGTTCTCTTTAATACATCAGCGAACCTCCCTTCTAGTACATTTGCTCTTCTGCTGTCTAGAGATGAGAAGCTGTAGTCTGCACATTGACAGAAGGACACGAGGGCCATTGATTCAAGAGTGAAATCAAAGGACACACTATTTAGCCTCAAATCCTCTAGACAATTAATTCAACCTCCTAGGCTGAAGGTTTTCTCAATAGAAGGTGTTTGCAGTTGAGTTGGCTGATTCTTTTTTAAAGAGAGAGTCCACTGATGAACAAGTTAATCAGCTTCCTTTGCTGGTTCTTAGAGTATATTCTGATGATTTTAGCTATTGTTTGGGAGTTGTTTTTTTTTTTAAGATTTAATTTATTTGCGATAGAGAGAATGAGAGACAGAGAGCATGAGAGGGAGGAGGGTCAGAGGGAGAAGCAGACTCCCCGCTGAGCAGGGAGCCCGATGCGGGACTCGATCCCGGGACTCCAGGATCATGACCTGAGCCGAAGGCAGTCGCTTAACCAACTGAGCCACCCAGGTGCCTGGGAGTTGTTCTTAATAGAAACATATGCAACATAGTCCTCTAGTAGAAGCAATACAGTTAGTAGATAGAAACACACGATTTGAGTAGCATAGACTTGGATTCAAATCTGAGCTCTACTGCTAGAGAGTACATGGCCTTAGGCAAATGAATAAACATCTTTATCTGTAAAATGGGACTACCCATATCTAACACATTGGCTGGTTATAATAATGCATGAAAAGCATTTAGTGAAGTGCTTCTGTATAATATCTTGATGTCCTCCTCCTCATCTTCTACCGAGCTTCTTAATTAATTAAATTAATGTAACTGTGTTGGAAGCTAAGCGTAAGAGATGGTGTGTGGGGGAGCTGTAACAGATTGGTGAGCCAAGGAACTTAAGTTAAAGATTACTTAAAACAGGCGCTTGGGTGGCTCAGTGTGTTGGACATCTGCCTTTGGCTCAGGTCATGATCCCACGTAGGATCGAGCCCCACATCAGGCTCTCTGCCCAGCGGGGAGCCTCCTTCTCATCTGCCTCTGCCTGCCGCTCTGCCTACTTGTGCTCTCTATCAAATAAATGAATAAAAGCTTAAAAGAAAAAAATTACTTAAAACAGTTAGTGCCACAAATAAAATATAACTGTGGAACAACCTAAACCTTCAGGCTGGTAGTTTACTGCCCCTCTCAGACATCTTTTATCAGCAGTGACCACACACACTGTAATGGAGACTTGGGCTCTGGACATACCAGAAATTCAGAGGTGGTTCTACTGCTTCCCTGGCTGTGTGAGCCACTTTTAGTTTCAACTGACACTAAATTATAAAATAAGAATATATGTACCTCACAAGGCTGCTGTGAGGGTTAGAAGTAATATCTTTAAAATATCTAGCAAGGTATTAGAAAATATACATACATAATATATGATAGAAATGTATTCTCATAAAAACAGATTTGGAACAGATTCTCATCTTCTACTATACCCATTATAGTTATTTTAGTCTTTGTAGAGTTATCTACCTGTGTTCACCCCCAACAGTGAAAATGATTTTTATTTCACTCTCTTATTATACCACAAAACCCCACGTAATCAGCTGTATTTAGGTTTAAGAGGACACAGGGGAAAGAGGAGAGATTCCGTAGTCCAGTTACATAAATACAAAAAAATATATTCTTACTATGCCAAGAACAGAAATCTTAGAATGCATTGTCTCACAGAGGCAACTTTGCACATTACGATCAGATTCTGCATAACAGAATTCAGACTCTTATATGAATGTAGTATGCTTTTGTGGGTACTCATAGGACTATAAACACTGTAACATGGTTCCTAGGGGAAAGTGCTCCAACCAAGCAGCTTATGCTTGAGATCCAACATAATAGAGTGGTTAAATGTATAGGTTCAGAGTCAGAGAGCCCTGCATTTAAATCCAGGGTTGAGTACTTACTAGCTGAGTGAGTGAGTGAGTTTCTTAATCTGTCTGTCCTTCAGTTTTCCCATCTGCAAATGAGTGGCATAAATACATCCCTTATGTTGTTTGGAGGAATAAATGGAATAATGTATGTCAAACATTTAATAAGCGTATAGTAAGATTCCAAATATTAGCTGTTTAATATTACTATTGTTATTATAGGTTATGTTTAAAAACCCTTTTTAGAGCTAGCCAATGTTTATATTCTTGGAAGTGAGAGGGCAATTGAGAAAGGCCATTTGAGACACAAAACACAATTTCCTAAATGAATATGTTGTTTTGTACATTTATCCAGGAGTTGAGAACATTATGATGGGAGTATTTCATGGTCTTATATTTAATTATTGTTGTTCCCAACTTTAACCCTGAATAATGCCCAAATCAGACATGCAGAAGAAACATCAGAAGTGAAAACCTAATAGTGGTATTAGAACAGTGATAAATGCTTTGTTCTTTTGTTAGAGTGGAGTTTGTGTTAAGGTAAATATATTTTGGAGTCTAATATAGTGTGGCCCTTTCCTAATACTTTAAACAAAATATATGTAAGAAAATATAATGCTTTCTATTATGTTGTAATTGATTTCTCCTATATCTTTACATGGACAAACACACTATTGCGTTTTCTCAACTCTTGTATCTTTTATTAAATGAAATAACATGGACATAATATTAAATAAAAGAACAAGGGTGAAGATAACTCAGCAGTTTGTGTCTGTGGCATTTTCTATTACTTATCCTAGGGGGCACTAAAGCGTGGCTTTTGTTGATTCACAGTAGGAAATAAAAGTTAAAGAAGTTGACTGTGTAATCCATCTTTCCATACACAAATTAAATATCTCTCTCAATGTTTACATAGTGCTTATTGCAGAATATAGAGGGATATGCCTTAGCACATCATCTAAGCAATTTTTCACTTGATATTTAGCAAAAGGTTAGACTGATTTTATAGACTAAAAATAGCGGTAACACCTAGATAACCAGCAGGGCACACCCACTTTTATTCTAAGGTTATAGAATAAGCTATAATATATACAGGGAAGGTACTATATAAAATGTATTAACTACATTTTCTTATTTTCTGTATTCTTAATGTATGGCATGTTAAGGGTGGGGGGTGGAGGGTGAGGGAGTCTGAAAGGCACTTGTCTGTGAGCGTGTCTTTAATATGCAAACTGACCAATCCTGAGTCTCTACTCCCTTCTGCCTTCTTTAATCAGGCTCCTGAAGTCTGGGACTTAATTCCCTTGCCCTAAATTACCCCAAGACCAGGTGCTAGAAGATTAGAGGTCACCTCTATACCCCAGAGCCCACTGAATTCAAACTATCCAATCCTAAACCTGCTCGGCTGCTTACTCTACCTTACCCATTTTTCTCATGAAAAACACAATGAAGTTTTTTGCCTATCCCTTCCCCTCACTCCTTTTGCTTCCTGACTGATGCTACTCCTTTTCTGTGTGGTCCTATGAAGCATGGCATGCTCCCTCCCCTTGGGAACTGTGAGTGACAAACTGTCTTTTCAATGGCAATCATCTCCTGAGCTGTTGACGTCACCATACTAGAAGGAAAACAAAATCCCAGGTTCATTTGAAAACATAAATCCAGGATTTTTTTGTAATTAAGGTTAGTTTTGGTGTTTACAGAATGGCAGAAGAAAACAATAATGAAAAGAGTGTCTTTTTCCCTTTCATTCTTTCTTTCTTTGCCTCTCCCAACATTTTTTTTTTTTTTTTGTCTTCATGTTAGATGTAACTTTAAGCATGAGGATGCAGCTTTGGGGGAAAAGCCCTCAAGGAGCCCAGTCTGTTGGGAGAACAGACAGGAACATCTGTGAGTTTAACCTAGAATAGTAACCATGAGGATAGAGGCACATCACAGAGAGTGGCCATTTAACTGCTGGAGTGAGATGCCAGGGTGAAAATAATAAAGGAAAGAAATATTTCCAGGAAGAAGTGACAGCTCAACATAGGTTTCCTTTTTCTTATTTTAAAAGTAAGGTTTACGGAAGTAAAATTTACATACAGTAAATCCACTCTTTGAAAGTGTTCAGTTCCATGATTTTTGACAAACATACATAGTTGAATAACCACTATCATATTCAGGATATAACATTTCTGTCAGCACAACATGGTTCTCTTGTGCCTCTTTGCAGTCAAGCTTCTACTCTTACTCCTAGTCCCTGGAAATCATTGACCTCTTTTCTGGCCCAGTAGTTTTGCTTTTTTCAGAATGTCACATGAATGAATTTATACAAATGTGTATTTTTTTTCCCCTTTTATTCTTTTCTTGATTTATGTGTCTGTCTGGTACCACACTGTCTTGATTACTACTTCTTTCTAGAATGTCTTGAAATCCAGTCATGTAAGTTCTCCAGCTCTGTTCATTTTCAGAATTGTTGGGTTTTTAAAATTTCTTTTGTCTTTCCAAATTAATTTTTTTAGAATCCGTTTCTCCGTTTCTGTTAAGAATCTGCTTATTTCTTTTAATTCCTAAAATAAGATCCACATATTAGCTGATTCATGGTAGAAGACAATGAAAAACAAAGTAACAGAGACCAAATACCCTGGACTTGGTTTGCCCCCAGATAAAGATGTGGCGGCTGATAGGAAAAAAAAAATAATAATCTGCTGATACTTTGATTGAGATTGCAGTGAATCTATAGGCTAACTTTAGAAGCATTGACATCTTACGAGTAATGAGTTTTCTGTACCATGATTGTGATTTTTTTTTATGTCTTTAGGTCTTTTAAAATTATTCTCAATAATACTTTGTAGATTTTGTGTACACTCCTGTTTAATTCATCCCTAAGTATTTCATGTTTTGATGCTATTGCATATGGTATTATTTCTGTAATTCCAATTTTCAAATGTTTGTTGGGAGAGTGCACTTGTTAAGGTTTTGTAGACCTCCACTCTGACCTTCCATCTTCTGCCATGCAGTGATCAGAGGTTTCACTTTATCACATGATTAAATCTGGGAAACAAAGCAAAAGAAGACAAAATACTCAGTTATGATCTTTTTATGTTTTTTATCCTCATTTACCTGGTAATGACTATAAAATGGCTAGGGACTGCTAATTCATTATTTGATGTCTGTGGAAGAAATATTCACTGTTTCCCCTACTTGGTGTGCCAGACAGACACCTTGTTGTGGCCAGTGAGATGCATGAAGTTGCCAGATAACCAGGGGAAGGAATCAGTGGGTAACATGGACATTTATTAGTTAAGTGTATGTGAAATAGCAGGAAAGAGATGCTGAGAATATTCCAAGTGTTCTGAACGTTATTGCTACAGTGATATTGATATTTACTATATAGACAAGTATACATGTATATAGTTAATTATTTGGTGACATATTTAATTTTGGAATAAATCCTTTTGGGTATAATGAGCTCAAAAACTGAAAGTGGATACTTAAAATTAAGTACTAAATTTCTCTTTTTCAAAAAAGTTGAAGAAGAAATTTAGTCTATGCAAAATATTTGTTGACAATTACTACCTGTCACGGGGACCATAGTGATATCAATGACCATATAGGAAACAGAGGACAAATATTCTGAGGAAGCATCAGAATTTACTTCAAAAGTTAATTATTATATTAAGAAGAATGTGCCTGAAGACTGATTTAATATGCAGCTGCAAATGGTATGTTTACATATCACTCTGTGAAATATCATTTACCATTTAGATAAAATGACTGTTTAAAATAGCTCTTACTCAGTTGTCATCCAGATTTTCTTGTGCATGTATGAAAACTTGAGCAGTAGCTGTGAATGTTTTGGCTGTAATAGCAGAAGAACATCTCCAGTTACTAAATAATGTCAGGTTTATATCAGAATGTTCACATCCTTCAAAAAGAAAACTTGTTAATTCTAATAATGGATCAATTTTTTTTCTCCATCCAGTCTGTGGAATCAAAGTAAAGGCTTTGGATGTTCATTCTGTCCAATGTGAAATATCTGATATTATGGTGGATGCTTTTGTAAAATTCAGTTAAAAGTTTCCTTCACCATTCAAAGTAAAATTATTTGGTTTGCTGTATTACTAAAAATAGTTGAGCATAGAATCACTGGAAAACAATGTTGTTAATAAATTAAAAAAACTTGAGCAGTGTGCTTGGTATGCACATAATTTATCATTGTTCCTTTTCTATCAGTGGTAACAGAAGCAAGAGTTGTCAAATTTATAGAGTTTAAATACATACACACTTTAGACAGTAAACTACACAATTTTTATGTGAGAATAAAAACAAAAAATAAGAACAAGAAAAGAATTTTAGCTGGCAGATGTGCTTTCCATCTTTGTTGTCCACCATCAGATAGAAATGTTTTAGGCTCTGAAAACTTTGGAAATAAACCTAACTGCTCAATGATGATATTGAGCTTTTTTTTGGTAATGAATCATCTAAAAGTTTTGTTACATTCTATTCAGAATCAGGCAGAAATATTTAATCAATGTATTTATGAATAGAGCACCAAGAAATATCAGCTCTTTTTTCTTTAAGAGAGGGAAGGGGAGAGGGAGAGAGAGAGAATCTTAAGCAGGCTCCTTGCCCAACACTGAGCCTGACGAAGGGCTCGATCTCACAACCCTGAGATCGTGACCTGAGCTGAAATCAGGAGTCTGATGCTTAACCAACTGAGCCACCCAGGCACCCCAAGAAATATCAGCTCTTAATGCTTTTTAGCAAATGACAATTGTTCAAAACAAAATTTATGAACAGTAAACTGTTGCAATGGAGGGTATTATGCTGAGCGAAATAAGTCAGTCAGAGAAAGACATGTATCATATGACCTCACTGATATGAGGAATTCTTAATCTCAGGAAACAAACTGAGGGTTGCTGGAGTGGGGGGGTGGGAGAGATGGGGTGGCTGGGTGATAGACATTGGGGAGGGTATGTGCTATGGTGAGTGCTGTGAATTGTGTAAGATTGTTGAATCACAGACCTGTACCTCTGAAACAAATAATACATTATATGTTAAAAAAAAAAAGAAGAAGATAGTAGGACTGGGAAGAATGAAGGGGGGAAATCGGAGGGGGAGATGAACCGTGAGAGACTATGGGCTCTGAAAAGCAAACTGAGGGTTCTAGAGGGGAGGGGGGTGGGAGGATGGATTAGCCTGGTGATGGGTATTAAAGAGGGCACGTTCTGCATGGAGTACTGGGTGTTATGCACAAACAATGAATCATGGAACACTACATCAAAAACTAATGATGTAGTGTATGGTGATTAACATAACATAATAAAAAAAAAGCAAGGGAAGATCAGAACAAATGAAATAGTCTTCTTAAATTTGAAACTCTATAATTGCACTTTGGTATATTTCAAACTGTGGGGAAATTTTTTTGATGGGGCTCCTATTTTTAACTGAATTTATACTCTGTATTGGAAAGGATTGAGTTTGAGTAATTTTATAAGTTTTCAGCATTTATATTTGGTGAAAGATATGAAGAATATATCAAACAGAGAAAGCTTATTTGAAGGGTTTTTTTAATTTTTTAAAAATTTTTAAATTTTTTTGAGAGAGAGAGGAGGGGAGGGACAGAGGGAGAGGGAGAGAGAGAATCCCAAGCAGGCTCCACACCCAGTGCAAAGCCTGATGTGAGGCTCGATCCCACCACCCTGAGATCATGATGCAAGCTGAAATCGAAGAGATGCTCAACGGACTGAGCCACCCAGGTACCCCTGAAAGGTGTTATTTGTAAAAATTGTGAAGAAAGAGTCTCATAATGTAGTCCGTACCTATATAAAAAAAGTACCTATAAATATAATGGACTAAAATATTTACAAAGTTTACATGAAAACATTATAAATGAGAATATTCTCCATTTAGCAGTTTGTTCTGCTTACTTCAGAATCTAAATAGAGCATAATTTCTCAGTTAAAAACAGTCTATAGAGAAGAGCCAATTAAAAGTGTCAACAATGTAAAATTTATGAACAGCAAAATGCAAATTTGAAGGTTGTAAGCAATTTTTTAAATAAAATAATAAGATTACATAAAAAATGCATACTTCAGAACAGTACCTGTGATATGATATTGTAAGACAAAAGGTATAGGAATGACCATTCTTATGCTACTATTTTTCTTTCTTTCTTTTTTTTTTTTTTTAAAGATTTTATTTATTTATATGACAGAGAGAGACAGCGAGAACAGGAACACAAGCAGGGGGAGTGGGAGAGGGAGAAGCAGGCTTCCCGCGGAGCAGGGAGCCCGATGCGGGGTTCGATCCCAGGACCCTGGGATCATGACCTGAGCTGGAGGCAGGCGCTTAACAACTGAGCCACCCAGGCGCCCTTTCTTTCTTCCTTCCTTCCTTCCTTCCTTCCTTCCTTCCTTCCTTCCTTCCTTCCTTCTTTCCTTTCCTTTCCTTTCCTTTCCTTTCCTTTCCTTTCCTTTCCTTTCCTTTCCTTTCCTTTCCTTTCCTTCTTTCCTTTCCCTCTTTCTTCCTTTCCCTCTTTCTTTCTTTCTTTCTTTCTTTCTTTCTTTCTTTCTTTCTTTCTTTCTTTCTTTCTTTCAGAGAGTGGGGGAGGGGCAGAGGGAGAGGGAGAGAGAGAATCTTAAGCAGGCTCTACACTCAGTGTGGCGCTTGATGCTGGGCTCGGTCTCACAACCCTGAGATTATGACCTAAGCCGAAATCAAGAGTTGGTTGCTTAACCTACTGAGCCACCCAGACACCCCCTTATGCTGCTTTTATTTTTATTTTATTTTATTTTATTTTTTTAAGAGATATTATTTATTTATTTGGCAGAGAGAGAGAGAGCACAAGCAGGGTGAGTAGCAGGCAGAGGAAAAAGGAGAAGTAGACTCCCTGCTGAGCAGAGAGCCTGACATGGGGGGGCTCGATCCCAGGACCCCTGGGATCATGACCTGAGCCGAAGGCAGACACTTAACCGACTGAACCACCCAGATGCCCCTTATGCTGCTTTTAAATGTACAGTTAATTAGTAGAAAAAATTGTGCTTGAGTGAATGTGTGTACATATTTTTATTTTTAGAAAGAATTTTATTCATTTTTGGCCATAAGTTTTGAATAGAACTGTTTTATAAATCTAAGAGATAATGAAACAAAATTATTGGTCAATAAATACATATTTCAAAAAACATATATTTTAATTATTTTAGCTTTGTTTTGTTCCCCCAGTTTTCCCAATTATATGGTCACTCAACTTATCAGTTTAACATTCAGAAATAATTGCCATTAGTAAATTTGTATATATCTTTCCCAAGATATATATCTTAAAAAAAAGTTCTTCAAATGTAATTCTTCCTTTTACTACAAGATTCCTCTTTGATAAATATTTTAAATACTTGCTAGAGGCTATATATTCATATAAGGAAAAAACATACTACTGACATTTTGACAAAATAGTTTACATCCGAAAATCCGTATTCAATGTATAAAATCTATTTATTAATTCTTGTCTTACCTTGTCTATGCCATTTCTATTCCAGATTTTCATTACTCTTTGTATCATTATTATGATTATTTATGTCATACAGGGAAAGCATCAGTAAGCTGTGATGATCTGTATGCTGAATCGGCCCACTGCCTGTTTTTGTGAATGAAGTTTTATTGGAACACAGCCACAATCATTTTTTTTTTTTTTTTTGTATTTGTGGGTACTTTTACACTACAACAACAGATTTTATGTCGTGATAGATACCAGTAGCCTGCAGGGCAAAAATATTTACTATCTTGATCTTTACAGAAAAAGTTTGCTTACCCTCATATAGGGGAAAAGTGAAAGTGCTCTAAGTAGGGGCACCTGGGTGGCTCAGTTGGTTAAGTGTCTGCCTTTGGCTCAGGTCATGATCCCGGAGTCCTAGGATCGAGCCCCGCATCGGGCTCATTGCCTAACAGGGGAGCCTGCTTCTCCCTCTGCCCCTGCTTGAGCTTTCTCTCTCTCTCACTCACTTTATCTCTCAAATAAATAAATAAAATCTTTTTTTTTTTTAAGTGCTCTAAGGAGAGTTTAGTCAATGGAAACACTACATTCTACCTGTTACACCTAAGAGGGTTTGGGGAATGGTGAGGCGGGTCTTGGGCATCGTATCACAGAGTTTAGTTGCATAGTTTCACAAACCATTAAAAAGCAAATTTGCGGCTCTTTCCTCTGGGTGTTTCTCAGTGGAAATATGGGCTGGGCTTCACATCAGATTTAGGAGAAATGACAATTGTGTATAGATTGTATGAAAAGCATCTGAAGAAAAGTTGTGATGCATTTTAATGAATAAGTTATATATAAGCATACAAATAAGCATATTTTATTATTTGATGTGAACACTAAATTTCTATTGGTTTATGATTTGTTTTTATTATATTAGCAACTAACATGTGTTAAAAACAAATAAGATTCAGCAATGTCATTGAAGAAAGAAGTTCCAGAACATTATTTCTAAATGACTCTTACCTCTACCACTTTAGTCTCTCCACAGATGTACACACACTTATGCATGTTTTGGGATACACACTCATCATATACAAGGGTACACATGTATACAAATACATAAGTATTATCGTAAATATAAGCTTATGTGGGCATCTCTTGTCTATAACATATTATATTACATATACTATAAACTGGTTTGTTCAATTAATATATTATGATTAGTTTTCCATAAAACTGTATTCCAGTTTTAATTTTTGATATTTTCTCATTGTACATATAAACTACAGATAATTTAACCTACTTCCAATTGAGGAACTTCAGTTGATTTAATTATTTACTGTTGTACACAGTCTGTAATGACTATCTTGTAGTTAAATTGTACACATCTTCCTAATTAATTTCCTGTGCAATTTCTAGAAATTGAACTTATGGAATAAAGGGTATTCATATATTGATATATGATTACTTAATTCATATTTTATTGAATATGAATTCATATATTGATATATGAATACTTAATTCATATTTTATTGCTGAGTAGTATTCCATTGTATGGCTAAACTTTATCCATTGTCTTGTTCATGGACGTTTGGCTTGTTTTACTATATGGTTATTATGAAGAAGGTTGCTATAAACATTCTTGTACAAGTCATTGTATAGACATACATTTTCATTTCTCTTGAATAGATACCTAAGAGTAGATGTGCTGGGTCATGAGGTAGATCTGTGTTTTATTTATCAAAAACTGTCCATAGTCCTCCAAAATGGTTGTATCATTTACATTCCCAACCAATAAAGAATGAGAATGCTAGTTGTTTTACATCCTCACCAACATTCTGTATTTTAGCCATCTATCATCCTTGAAGTAGTATCTCATTGTGGTTTTTAATTTGCTTTCCCTTGGTGACAAATAATGCTGAGTACATTTTCTTGGGTTTTTTTTTTTTTTTTGGTCAATTAAATATATTTTCTTGTAAAGTATCTGTTTAAGTCTTGTATCCATTTTTTAACTGGGAATTTGGGGCATTTTTTAATTGGTAATTTGTGGGGGTTCTTTATTCTGAATACAAATCCTTTGTCAGATGTGCAAGTACTTTTCCAAGTCTGTGGCTTGTTTATTCATTTTCTTACTTGGTATGGGCAGATATTTTGTTGAAGTCCAGTTTATCACTTTTTCCCCAGTATCGTTTGTGTCCTATTCAAGCTTATCCCATGATCACAGAAATTTTTTACATTTTTTTCTAGAAGGTTCTTTTTTTTCTTTTCTACATCTTGATTTTATGATTCATCAAATTTTTCTATATGGATGGCTAAAGGAGTTGACTACAAAAATTTCTGCTCAGCTTAACCTTTTGATTGAGGTGATTGGATAAGTGGCACTCTATCTTTCACTCTGGATAAAAAATTTTATCCAGATTTCTAGTTGTTCTCAGGAGGAGGCTTTATCCAAAGCAAGCTAATCCAATAAGATCAGAGAATGTTATTCCCTTTGTTTTCAATATCTAAATTTTTCTGTATACCCAGAGATTATTCTCTGTTTACGTATGTTTATGTTTGTCTAGAATTTAGATTTAAGCTCAATTCTGTTAGTTTCTTTGAGTGCCTATACATACATTCTAGAAAAAGACATAAAAAGGGGTGGGGATAGGGAGAAAAAGTCACTATAATTTAGTTTTCCCAGCTTGAAGCTTGGTGAAGGGTAAGGAAGATATTGTGGCTGGCTGGAAATATCTGTGGGGGAGTGATCCTTTAAAGAGTAAGGGATTTTTCTTTTGTGGCTTGCTGAAATTAGCTGGAGCTAATTCCTTTTTGTGGCATCATCAGCAGCAGCCCCCACATTACTTAGTTTATTGTTTGTAACAGGTACCAGTTGTAATCCCCCTGTAGATTCCTGATACTGTGGCCTGAAGTACCTGATAAATACTCCAGAAGCTTCAGTTATCTGTGTGTTTCAGTTATCTGTGTTTATATAACAAATTACGCCCAAATTTGTAGTTTAAAAGAACAAACATTTTATTATAGCTCATGATTTTCAGAGTTGACAATTCGGGCAGGGGTCAGCTGAGTGATTCTTCTATGTGGTATGGATAGAGGTCACCTCATGGTATTCAGCTGGTTGTGAGAGCCACCCTAGCACATCCAGAGTGGCTTCAGTGACATTCCACAGCCTTGGTAAGAATGGTTGGAAGGCTGGTCTCAGCTGAAACTATCAACCAAAGTGCTAACAGGTGGTCTCTCCTGCATGGGAGCTCACAGTGGTTAGACTCCCATTGAACAAGTGGAAGCTGCATGGCCTGTTATGAGCTATTCTCAGAAGTCATTTACCATACACTGATGATTTATCCTATTAGTTGAAGCATCCCCTGGCTTACCTTGGTTCAGGAGAAGGGTATGTATGCCTTACCTCTTTCTGAGAGAAGTATCACAGACTTTGTACCCACATTTAAAACTGTCACAATTTGCCTTAAAGTCCAGGATCTCATTTAAATGTTCTCCAGCAGCAGATGAATTTATTAGAGTTCAGTTACTTGGGCACAATTCCTCTTGTTCTGATGTCTTGTGAACTTAAATAATGCCTTGCCTCCCTCCCTTCCCCAGCACACACATACAGGCAAGATATAGTGAAGAGAACGAGACGGACTAGATACTCCGATTCAGAAAGGGGGGAAATGGCAGTTAGGTGGCAGTTCCTAGTGAGAGCAATTCTGAAATTCAGCTGTGTCCATATTGTCACTTTCATTACTGGGGCTCAGTCCTGCTGTCTGTGAATGATCTCTGCAACTCTTGGTTCTGCCCTCTTGGTTGTACTTCCCTAAAGCATAGCCAGTATCACAGCTGAGTAACTTTCTTAGTCTATTCTGTCTATAGATTTGGGGGTTCTTAGGAGTCTTAGAAACACTGTTGTCTAGTTGAGAGGGACTATGAATCATGCTCTTAATGTTCTTAGAAGCCTCGCTGTCTGTATAAATGAAAGGGATTTTGAGGTGCTGACTTGAATCTCTCACATCTTACGAAAGGGTCTTACAGCCAAAACTTGGATTCCTTGAGGCTGTATTTTATTTGCAGTACTCTGAATTTGATCTTTTCCCTAAAGCTATATATCTTTGAGAACACTAGGTTGCTTGGAATGCGTATCCCAGGCTCTTTACATTTCCTCCAAATTCTGTTCAAAAACTGAGGGGTTCATTCTTTGATTCATTGCTCTCCTCTTTCACTCTGTTATAGGCATTGAGAATAGATCAGATCGTATCTCCAGCACTGTCCAGTAATCTCTTTAGCTAGGTTATTGAAATCATGAAGGGTACTTCCTATTTTCCATAGTACCCCAGGTGATACGGTTGACAGACTTTATGCTACTGCATAACAAGAATTTCTTTTCCTCCAGCTTCCAAAAATTTTGTTTTTTGCTTTCCATTAAACCCTTTGACAGCCAACTTGAAGCCCATCATACTTTCATTCATTGCCTGTTTCCTAAATCCATGCCACGTGCATACCTTTAGTTTTACCACATCGTTTATAAAATTCTGTTGCTGCATACAAAACTACTTGCAAAACATAGGGGTTTATTTTATTTTTATTTTTATTTTTTAAAGATTTTATTTATTTGACAGAGAGAGAGACAGCGAGAGCAGGAACACAAGCAGGGGGAGTGGGAGAGGGAGAAGCAGGCTTCCTGCCGAGCAGGGAGCCCGATGTGGGACTCGATCCTGGGACCCTGGGATCATGACCTGAGCTGAAGGCAGACGCTTAACGACTGAGCCACCCAGGCGCCCAAAACATAGGGGTTTAAACCACCAGCCATTTTATTATATCTCTCAAATTTCTGGGTTATGCCTTCAGTCAGGACTTGACTTGGTTTCTCTTCTGATTAAGGGGACATTGATGGAGGTCACTCCATGACATTCTGCTGGCAAAAAGGCTGGTTAGGGATATTGGCATGTCTGGCAGCTTGGCATGGGTGGCTGGAGACTGGACTCAGCTGGGAATGTTGACTGGAGTTCCTACATTTGGCTTTCCCAACATGGGCTTCTCAGAGCAGTAAGATTTTTTACATGGAGGTCCAGTGTTCCATTATTGAGTGTGCCATTGAACAGAGCACAAACTCATGGTGTTTTAGCTCTTTAAAAGTCTTAGAAGTCATAGAGTCATATCTGCTATGTTCTATTGGTCAAGGCATTCAAAAGCCTGCTCTGATTCAAAAGGACATTTCATAGATTCCCACATCGTAATGAGAAGTGTTAATGAATTTACTGCCATGTTACAAACTTGCTCTAATAGGATCAATTCTTTTTTGTGTGTGCTCATTTCTTCTCTGAATATGAGGTCTGATGATAGTTCTGTTGGGGACTGCTTCCCATCTTGGCATTTACTTTGCAGAGTAAAAATTCCATTCTCTATTTCTTCCTTCCGTTATTACAGAATTGCCTCAAAATATCTAGCTTTTTCTGGGACAGTTAAATTTTTTTTTTCCAGCAGTAGTACATATTTGTTCTACTGGATTGCTTACTAATTTTAAGGAAATGTGAAAGTAAAAAGTGGTGGAGGTTATCTATAGAACTTTGTTTTCATCTGGAGCATGAAGAACAAGCAAAGTTTTAAACCATGTTTGGAATTAAAAAGGTAAATTAATTTTTAAAGACATGTTGAATTTAAGGTCCCTGAGGGATAGTCACAGGAAGATCTCTAATTGCTATTTAGAATCATGAGTAGAATTATTTATTAAAACTCAAGCTTTAATGTAGTACTAAGCTCAGCCTGTTTCTCTAAATGAAAGACGCTTGTTTCCTTTCTTATGATCTCTTTCTTAGTTTCAAAAAACTAAATGAATTTAAAGGAGAAAATACAGAGCTCATACTTCAACCAGTTCACAGTCAGCCAATATCTTAGGAATCATTATTATCAGTTATGTAAGAACCCTCAAAGTTCCTAGGAAACTGGATTGTTTATTCATTTTAAAAATTAGTTGTTCTTAAGGAAAAGATTAGGAGGCCAAGACATGGGAAGAGGGAGAGAAAGAATGGGAAATATCATGGAAATTAAATCTAGTCTTCCTTTGATTCTTTGTTTTACTCATTCATTTGTTGGCTTAATTATTTTTGAATCAGTTCTTCCATCTGACCATCGAGTTATTAAAATTTTGAATTCTTTCCGTATTTAAATCACTAATTGACTAAGCACAAAGTTAATTTATTTGTAGGAAACTGCGGTCCTTAAAATCAGAGACCTGGACACAAGGCACATGACAACATAGACTACAGCCAGGTAGGGGTTAGAGCTTGCCCACAGTCCTTTTATGCCTATGATTGCCAGTACAGAAGTACTGAGAGCACACATGCTACTGTGAATCATCCCAGTCTCATATGTTTTCTTTTCTTTTCTGTGGATTCAGAGGCCTAGGTAGGGGTGTCCAATTGGCCATGCCTAGGTCTCATGCTCATGGTCTAACTAACTTCCAGGTATCAGAAAATGACAATTTTCTGGTACCATATCATCCCTGACTCATGCATTAGAGGTTTCACCAAAAGTCAGAAGGGTTTTTGGATGCTGGAGTACTAAAAAACAAATGGCAAATGTTACTCTGGCCACTCATTTGTCAGACTGTCTTCATTGCTAGAGACTCATCCGCAGTGAACAAGAAATTCTCCCTGCTCTGAAGAATCTCCCAGTATGATAAAAAAGATGCGACAAATTAGTGACATGTTATGGCACAGGATATAGCTTCTGGAACAACTAGAGGGATTTGGGAGGCACACCAGTCAGTAAGATAAAGCTTCTTGGAACACTAAAGTTTAGACTGAAAGGATAAATAAAGATAAGCCAGGGGTGGCAGTGATGAAGACAGGTATTCCATGCAGGCTTTAAGTTGCCCATTGCACCAGTGCCTTTTATCCTGGTACTCTACACTTTTGGGAGAAGAAATTTTAGGGATTAAGACAATGCAGAAGGTCCTGACCAGATTAGGGAATAACGGATATTCTTCTTTGAATTACATTTGATCACCTACCTTTCCTCCCCTCTGAGCCATACACACACTTTGTAAGACTGTCACTGTGTCACAAACTTTATATATGCATTATCTCATTATTTTCCAATTCTACCAAGTAGATAATATCATCTCCATTTCACAAATGTGGAAACAGACACTCATGGAGGGTAAGTTTTTTTCCCAGGGTTACTTAGCTAACAATAATTCAGCCAGAAATTGAATCCAAAGTGTTTTAGTTTCAAAGATAATTCTGTTACCTCAAACTGGATTCCTGTTGTTTTATTCCTGTTTTATACCCATAAATGCCCTTATTTCTTTTTGGAGTATGTTTAGTGTTTGGGAGACAGCTCTACAGATAACAGGAACTGGTCACCTTTCCTGTATACCCATATCTGCAGGACATGCATTCCTGAAAATATATTCCGGAATATATCACCCAGTCCTTGTTTCAAGTGACTGTCAAGTGGGTCCCAAAATGTGCACTGACTTAGTCAATTCCTTCAAAATTTTGACAGAGATTTTCATATTAGTTGATAAAACAAATTCTAAACATTTTAATTTTGCTTTTTCTAAATGAGGGAGGGAAAGTAAGGACCTAGTTCAGAATAAAAAGAGACTTTTTATTGAGTAGAAGGGGGAGAGAGGAGAGTCAGAAGAATGTGGAGAAAGGGACAAAGATATGAGGCAGGTGGTGGGCATGCTTGTATTCATTGCTAGATACTCAAGGTAGAGGACATAGTTTCTGGTTCTAATTCCTTATTCTGTGTTCTCATGAGGCAAGATGAACTTTGTCTCTAGTTTTGTGACATACCTTTTTAACTTTCATGTACACACACACACACCCATTTTTGGGGGGAGTGGGATGGGCTTTTTTTTTGGGGGGGGGGGCTTTTGTTTCTTTCAGCCATAGTTAAAAAAAAAACAAAAACCTTTCAATTCTAAACACCTGATTAAAAAGTGAAACCTGTATTCGGCATCACTTGGGGTCCATAAAATGGTTTCATTTTTCTTTAAAAAGGTCAGTTACACAGGTGTGTGTATGGGCTGACAATTCTATACTTAGTTTCCATTGGAAGTGGTTCTGTAGGAGGAATTGATTCTAGAGTTGCAACATCTCTGCTAACATTCACTGGAAGAGAAAATCCAGCAGAATCAGTTTTTTGTTTTTTTTTTGTTATTTTGATGGTTCAGGCATATTGGATGAACAGTTTTTTATCTAATACTTGTTTTTAAAAGAGAAGAACAAAAGACTTGCAACACCTCTAAATTGTAATTGAAGAATACGTCAATGTGTGTTATGATCAGCGATTAGTTAAGAAAAATCAAAACAAAAGTAGCTCACCTTTTTACCTAATTGCAGTAATTCAAAAAGAAATAAAAAAACACGCAGTTCTGATAAATTATCTTAGGCTCAAGATCCATATTCTTTTTTTAAAATTTGAATTCAATTAATTAACATAGTGTATTTTTAGTTTAAGAGGTAGAGGTCAGTGATTCATCAGTTATATATAACACCCAGTGCTCATTACATCAGTGCCCTCCTTAATGCCCATCACCCAGTTACCCCATCCCCCCATCAACCCTCTGTTTGTTTTCTATGGTTAAGAGTCTTATGGTTTGTCACCCTCTCTGATTATGTCTTGTTTCCCTCCCTTCCTCTATGCTCCTCTGTTTTGTTTCTCAAATTCCACATGTGAGTGAAATCATATTTGTCTTTCTCTGATTGACTTATTTCGCTTAGCATAATACCCTCTAGTTCCATCCGCCTTATTGCAAATGGCAAGGTTTCATTTTTTTGATGGCTGAGTAATGTTCCATTGTATATATACCACATCAAGGTCCATATTCTTTATTTCTACCTGATCTTCAGTGTTTTAAACAATCATTTTCCCATGTGACTCAACTTTTTTTCAACATACATCTCAATACATACATAACTGAAGATTTCATTTGTTAGTCACTTAGTGAAAAGGAGGTGTGAGATCCCAATCACTCTGTCTCATCATGTTTTATATAGGAGTTTTCTAAGTAGTATGTTAAGGTAGTATTGATGAAGTGGTTTTGCTGGTTACCAAAATTGCCAGTAGTATTTTTTTCTCTTACTTCCAGTAAATAAACACCTAAGAAATTATTCTGAATCAAATTATTCTGATTCTGAACTGAGAAAGCTGAGGAAAAATCTGCAGTAACTATTTTATGTTTATTTTGCATCACACATTGTAAAGTGCTAAGAGAAGAGCAAATGCTTTAATTAAAAGGAACAATTTTCTTAGGAAAAACAATTGCTGTTTGCTAACCAAATCTAATGTATTGCATAGTCAAACTGGGGCTTTAATATATGCCATCTTTTTAAATGTCAGCTGAACCAGTGATAGTTGTGACTGTGTATTTATTCAATGTAATTGATAGAAATGTTTAATTAAATATTATGAAGGGTAATTCTCTAGCTTTCTCTGTCAGATAAATTTAAACCATGAGCTTCTGAGATCATTCTTGTGTAATTAAATAAAAATACCCAAAGAACAGAAAAGCAATGCTGCTAGAGTTCAAGATGGTTTTAAAACACTTTTGTTGGGGCGCCTGGGTGGCTCAGTCATTAAGCGTCTGCCTTCGGCTCAGGTCATGATCCCAGGGTCCTGGGATTGAGCCCCGCATCGGGCTCCCTGCTTGGCAGGGAGCCTGCTTCTCCTTCTCCCACTCCCCCTGCTTGTGTTCCCTCTCTCGCTGTGTCTCTCTCTGTCAAATAGATAAATAAAATCTTTAAAAAAAATAAAATAAAACAGTTTTGTTTGTAAAAATCTTGCATAAGAATTTCCTCCCTTATTTTAACTGCCTGCCCTCCCTTTCTTTCTTCCTTCATCATGCATCCTCAGTGTGAAATGATTATATGAGATAAAAATTGAAGAAAATGCGGACCTTTAATCAAAGAGTTTATAGACTAGTTGTAAAGGATTAACTGTCTGATAAATAATATAGATAGTAATGCCATAGGGAGGAAAAAAAAGTAAATTATATTGTCAAATTGAGGGGAGAAGACCTCATTTGAAATAATTCAAATTTAAAATTTTCCTCATTAAACAGACTGCCGTCATCAACTTTAAACTCTCCATTTGGCTTGGTAAATAGAGTGTAGAAATTTTATTAGTAATCAAACTTTAAATAAGCCCCATATCACAGTATTAGCCATATATCATAGCCATATCATCCTCAGGTTAAATATTTATTTCTGCACTTGTATATTTTAGCAAATGAGCATTAAATGGCAAAGGTATGTACTCTTTGTAAAAAGTATTTGATTTTTTAAATATAAAATGTAACTTATTTTAATTTTTTGGTAATATCTATTTTTTTATTATGTTATGTTAATCACCATACATTACATCATTTTTTGATGTAGTGTTCCATGATTCATTGTTTGCTTATAACACCCAGTGCTCCATGCAGAATGTGCCCTCCTCAATATCCACCACCAGGCTAACCCATCCTCCCACCCCCCTCCCCTCTAGAACCCTCAGTTTGTTTCTCAGAGCCCATAGTCTCTCACGGTTCATCTCCCCCTCCGATTTCCCCCCTTCATTCTTCCCCTCCTGCTATCTTCTTCTTCTTCTTCTTTTTTTTTTTTTAACATATAATGTATTATTTGTTTCAGAGGTACAGGTCTGTGATTCAACAATCTTACACAATTCACAGTGCTCACCATAGCACATACCCTCCCCAATGTCTATCACCCAGCCACCTCATCCCTCCCACCCCCCACCATTTTATTGATAAAGTAATTTACACAAGTGTTCAAACATCAAACAATACTAAAAGGCATAGCTAGAAATAGCTATCCCCTGCTCCCTCCCTACCAACCTCCTGCCCCTACATCATTTTCCATTCTCCGTTTTAGCTATTTCATCTGCGATTTAACTCCCAAGTGTTTAAGTAACAAGATTATCCAGATACTTCTTTTTTTAAATGACATAATTATACCAAGGATGACAATTTGGAAAGTTTTCTGTCATACATGTCTTTTTGGTCCATTTTCAGAAAACAATAACTAGTTTTCATTTGGGGATTTGAAAATTAATTTATACCTCAACCTTTCTAAATAAAGTCATAATGTAATTTTCCATTGAACAGACAACCAATTTTTTTTCTGGGTGTCAATTTAATTTATAGAACTTTGTCCAAAGTAGAAAATTAATGACGGCAGAAGGCCAAATGTTTTACCTTTTATGTTCGTACCATGCAAAACAATGGTGATATGCCAGGAGCTCTCTTTTGCTAAGCAGTAACAATCTTGAATGCGAATATTGTACTATAGCTAAACTCATTTATCTTTATGTGACTGAATACTTAAACTAATATACTCCATGAAAATGAACTCCTATTTCATATGGCATTGAGATTGAATCCCTTTGCCTGGTCTTACTCCCTGACCTCTACCTTTCAGAGTCCAGGAATCCCCATGATAGATGCTCTAATTAAGTTTTACTGGTTTTCTTGTGTCTCCTAAATAATGCTTGTTTTACCTCTATGGTTTATTTTTTTAATATGTTTCCATAATTGTCCTACAGTATACTAGTTCCAGAGTGTATTAACTAGAATTCCATGGTCATACATATTTGGGAAATAAACCTTTCCCTTCGTTGGAGAGTCACAATGTGCAGGAGCATACTGAAGGCTTGGAAAATTCCTATGGTGTTAAACAACAACAACAACAACAAAAACAGCAATAACAAAAACCTTCTACTCTGTTGAAATCAGCCTTTTTCCAGCTTGTTTGAACTAAACATGTCTGTAGCATCTTTAACAGCCTACAAAACAATGGGGAGCAGTTAATCAGTTGTAGATGCACGGTTTCATGCTATTTTCTTATCTATAATATTCACTAACTCCTCATTCCACAAGATGAAGAGTTGTATGGCATTTAGGTAAGTAGGGAAAGATGAACTGTGGGTTCAGGAACAACATAAATATATTTACATCATTCAACAAGTATTATGTCAGTGTATTAATCTCTCTTCTCAACTATATTCTAAGCTACTTGAGAGCAGGGCTTGTTTAAAAACAAAAATGGTACTGCACACCAGACTCAGCACAGCTTCCCAAATTATCCTGAAATACTGGGTATAATTCTAGCCATCACACCTCAAAACGATATAATACCACTTAAAAAAAAAAAAAAGATCTAGTAAAGGACTGGGGACAAGGGGTTACTGCACGAAGCTAGAGTTAGAACCATTACTGTAAGCAGCAAATTGACTTTCTGTCGAAATCTGGACATATCAGCCCAAGGAAATATTATGTGTAACTTGAGTGAAGTAAGTATAGGAAAAAATAAAGGAAAGCACTACAGAATCATTAGCAGATAGCTGAGGCAGAAAACATAAATGAACATTAAGAGAGTTTAGACAAATTTAGAAATGGCATGATGCCTCTTAAGAGAAGCTGGGGGGCGCCTGGGTGGCTCAGTTGGTTAAGCGACTGCCTTCGGCTCAGGTCATGATCCTGGAGTCCCGGGATCGAGTCCCGCATCGGGCTCCCTGCTCGGCAGGGGGTCTGCTTCTCCCTCTGGCCTTCCTCCCTCTCATGCTCTCTGTCTCTCTCTCTCAAATAAATAAATAAAATCTTTAAAAAAAAAAAAGAAGCTGGGAATACACTATTATTTTTTGTTTGTTAAAGAAGAGGACAAGGTTCTTCTATGAGCTAGAGGGCTTCCTGGAAAATAGTTTTCTTAACATGTTTCAGATGACTTTCACTTGTTGGTTGTGCAGCCCTCTACAATTATTTCATTTCTCTGTGCTAGAGTTTCCTCATCTGTAAAGGAAGAATAATAATAGTGCCTTTCTCATTAGAATGCCAAGAAGATTAAACAGCTCTTGGCTCATAGTAGGAGTTCGTGTATAATAGCTATTACTATTATTATTTCTTCAGTATTCCCTATAGTAAGAAATAATGATAATATTAGTACCTATCATTTGGTGAGCTGATAGATATATTTTGTTACTAGCTTCCATAATCTATTCAATTCTGGCAGCATGGTTAAGTAAATATTATCAACTCCATTTTACAGATACAGAGACAGAAGTTTAGCTAGGTTAAGAAACTTCTCCAAGCTCATGCATCTAGTCGTGAATCATGATTTGAATCTAGAGAGTTTTGTTCTGAGAAGTCTGATTCTCAACTAGGGCCCATACTTCTCTGATTTGGAGCTTCTCATCAGTGTGCTGGACATGTTTCAGGTATCCTGAAGTTTTGCTTCCTTCAGTCCTGGAAGGGACTTTTACTTCACTGTGCCCTACAAGTATTTTCATTTCTCTGTGTGTGTGTGTGTTAACAACATGAAACAGTTGGAAAGAAGAATGGATGGCCTTCAGAAAATGCTGATGAATTGAAGGAAAAGACAAACTTGTTTTAAACATTAAAATTTTTTTAAAGGTTTATTTTATTTTACTTTATTTTCATTTATTTAATTATTAGAGAGAGAGGGAAACTGAGAGAGGGAGGGGCCAAGAGAGAGGGAGAGAGAATCCTAGTGTGGAGCCTCATGTGGGGCTTGATCTCACAACCCTTAGATCATGACCTGAGCCAAAATCAAGAGTCAGATGGTTAACCAACTGAGCCACCCAGGCACCCTGTTTTAAACATTTTTGATTGGAAAGACTTTTCCATTCTTATTTCTTGCCAGTGCCCACCATTTACTTCATCCTTCAACCCTCTGAAGCGGTTCATGTACTTGACAAGTTTTGTTCCTCCATCACAAATGCTCTTCTACATTTGATTCTATCCTACTTGCCCAAGATCCACTCTTGCTCATGGGGCAGAGTGGGATTTGTGAAATAATTGTTTCTCTAATAGTGACTGCCCTAAACAGAGAGCTACTCTCAAGTTTAGTTATGTTCTCACACTATTTTTGGATACCTAGATTGTGATTTTTATCAGTTTGGCTGAAACTGGCCCTGTGATGGTCAGGCCTGCTAGAATGCAGACTCCTTCAGGGTGCAGTGGTTTATCTTTGTGTCTCTATTGCCTCGCATGTGGTCTAAGACCCATGTTCACCTCATCAGTGTCTACTACATTAATGGAAACAAACTCTTTTAAGTTATTCAGGTTGTTGCCTTAGTCTGAAATTGTTTCTTTGGATTGCAAAGATGGAACATGGGTTTTGGACTCCATTTACAATATTTATGATTTGCAACTTCTCTTTTGATGGTATTTTGTATTTTTGACAAGTAAAAAAACTATAACAAACAACAAACTTTTTTAATGGCTGAGAGATATAAATTAATCAATCTAGTGTATCCATCATTGTCTAGATATAAATTTTGCTTTAGACTGATTTTTTTTTAATTGATAACTTGGTCTTGTGAGTGTTGTTGAAGCTTACATATGCAAAGGAAGAATACAAAAACAAAACAAAACAAAACAAAAACAACAAAAAAAGAAGAATATAAATGCAAGCGATCTGTGAATGATTTGACAACTTTCCAGCATTATAGAGATTGTGTTATTTAAATCCTCCCTTCACATTCTGATGGGTTCTTAATTACCCATGGTATGAAAGACTTTCCTAGACTTCTGCTGAAGCAGGTCTGATTAGGGAAAGAGGATTTTTACATATTCTAAGACATCTTAATATATACAAGTTAGTTATCCAGGAAATTATTGTCTGGGAGTATGATCCTATTTGATGGTTTTGATTTATAACCATTGGACCTTACATTGAAAAGAAGGATATTCCAAGAATGCCAAGATGTCATGAATGCAATTTAAAGATTTTTGAGTGGAAAAGGTTTTCATGTTAATAAAAGAAAAAGGAAGAGAATTGTAACCTTGAAATATCTTATGGCCTATTGGTATATTTTATCCATGTCTTTGTTTTCATAAGCCTTTCTTAATATATTTTTAAAATTGCAGTAACTCCTGGAATTTTAATATTCTAATCAAAGTTAGTGGTGCTATAATAAAAGGAGCAAAATGAATGGCTAAAGTTGTGGCATCACCATTCACATGTCCCACTGTATTTTCAAGGACCTTTAAAAAAAAAGTACAGGCTCTGAGATTTGACAGATTCAAGGGTAGTTTCTTTCCTCTATTAAGCCCATGAATTATAGCTATTTTAGTAAATTTCCTATTGATGGTGTATTAGTCATTCTTAATGAAATTTACTTCTGTATGAGGTGCTTTGACTATAGTTTCTGTCACCATGGCAACCAGTTGTTGGTATTAATAGTGCCAGAGTCATGGATTTTATTTCCAGAATTGAACCCTTAATATTATACTATTTTAGACTTTTGCCAGTGTTTTCAAAGTGCATGTTTCAATAGAACCTAGGTAAGGTATTATAAATGAATGATCAAAATCATATTCAGCATTTGGAAAAAAAGGGCATGCCACCCCAAACTTCTTTTTTTTTCTGATCACCCAAACTTAAACCTCTGTCTATGAATTCTTGAAGTACTGTTAAAAATGTGGATTTGGGAATCATAAAGCTGACTTACTGAATTAGAATCTTTGGGAGTCCTAGAAACTGCATGTCAGACAAGCAAACCTAGTCAGTCTGTAGACCAAAAATAATAGCATATTCCCTTATAGAGGACAGCAGATTATTATTGAATCTGTTAGTGGTAAATAGCTGATTATTCAAATGCTTTTTTCAAATCCCAATGGTTTCTTCATCATCCATGAAATAAAGATTTTTCTAGACTTCTAATTTTTTCATTGTAGTAAAAAACATGAGATCTACCCACTTAAAATTTTGAGTGTGCAGTATAATATTGTTAACTATAAGCATAGTGTTGTGCTGCATATCTTTATTACTTTTTCATCTTGCATGGCTGAAACTTTATACCTATTAAATAGTAGCGTCCCTCCCCCTAGATTTTCCTAGACTTATGAGAGAGCAGTTCTGATTGGAGAATAGGGATTCCCTTCATTTAATTGAAATAGGTGTGAATGTCATAAATTCAAAAAGCACATTCAATTCATTGGTCTAATGAAATAGGCATAAATAGACATATTTATACTTTCCTTATAATTATTTTTTTCACCAATATTACCTGATTGAAAGTGTGTTGCCTGTGGGAAGAATAAGAATGAATGATAGAATCTACAATTTAGAGTCAGTACAGGAATCAGAAGAAAAGCTGTTTCTTTGGTATAGCCGAGTAGACAAGTGATAGAGAAATCTAAACAACTAATAACAACTGATAATTACCTATGGATTGTCTTTCCCTGAGGGCACATTTTTATTGTTGCCTTAAACTGGTAGGTGTATGGTTATAATCTCTCTGAGGGAGTGACTGTAGTCCCTAGTAAACATACATAATTTACTTCATTTCTATTTGGCCTTTTTACAAATGTATGCAGTGATATGCAAACAAGCAGACATTTAATGACTATCTGTTAAACATATGCAAGATACTGCTAGTAACTGAGTAGGTTGTAAAATAATCTTTATACTCCAGAAACAAATGATAGTGAAAAAAAAGATGGATTTTTTTTTTTTCTGTGTTATTTGGCTTCTTGGGATAGAGTTAAGATTGAGACTCAGATTTTTCTGAAACCAAACACGAATCTACATTATGAAGTTGTGTCTTTGGGAAAGAGGTAGAGGGAGAGAAGGAGAGAGTGAAAGAGAGATACTATCCATTAAATAGTGCTTTCTGCAATTGAAGTTTAGACACTGTAAAAGGAATATATTGACCTTTCCCTCCTTTTTTCATGCAAATGAAAGCAGTGGGCAGTGAACAAATTATAAACCCAGCAAGTATGCAGTAAGAACATAGATTTCATAACCCTTTTGAAATTGAAGACTTGGGGTGTCATTTCTTTGTCACTTTTCAGTCACAGAGAATAATCTCTTCATTTTCATCTCTTTTGGTTTTAGACAAATGTGCAGAGGATTCTGCTAAATTATAAGGGCAACTCATTTTAAAGGTTAAAGGGTGATGTGCAGTTAGTCTCTAAATTCAGACCTGATTATTGAAGTCAGATTATCCTTTGGTTTAGAACAATGTAACCAGACATTTTAATGCATAAATGTGTCCACTATTGGACAATTAGAGTTGTCAGTTTAAGTGGTCAATTGAAGAGACAGGTTAAACTGAAATTGGTAGTGTCTTTATGACCTTGTGCTTAGAAACATTTCTCTGGAAATACAATCATGGGTTTTGATTTGGTGAGGGAAGTAGCAGAATATAATTATGGCTAACGGACCAATGACTACACTCTTCATATACATCACAAACAATTGACCCATGAAAGGACAGATATTGGATGGATATTCTAGAAAGGCAGCAGTAATTGGTACTCAGGTAACCAAAAGGCTCAAGCAAGTTTTGTAGCCTATGATATGCTTTTGAAATAGAGTTTTGATCAGGGAGAAAGAAGGTTAAAAGGAAATATTGTTTTCTTCAACCTTTACCTCTCTCCCATTTTATGTGCTGTAAATGAAATCTGTAGGGAGAATTCTGGTTCTCACCTGGGCATGAAAATAGCAGCTTCCTGTCTGCTGGCTAATTAGTCATTTTTAATGATTTTTACTTACTCTGAGACACTCTGTACAAAGTACCTGCCACCATGGCAGTCAGTTGTTTGGAAAGAGCATTAGGCTAAAAACAAACATTTATGTGGGAAGAAAACTGCTTTTCCATTCGAATTTGTATTTAATTGAGTAAGTGGTAACGGGAAGTGAGATGAGAGATAATTAACCCATACTATCAAGAGTTTCTTGGAGTAAATACCTAGGTGAGGCATCCCTAGTCCATCTCTAACTTCAAATAGCAGCCTACAAATAGACATGGAATTCCAAGACAAGCATGATAACAGACAGGGACTTTAAATGGGTGCGAGCAGCTGATTTGGGGAAGAAAAAATAATCAACATTTTGATCCAGGTTCAGTACCAAAGATTAGCAATAATATGTTCTCTTGTTCATAAGACAGAATTATTCTTAGTAATTAGATATCACAATAGCATTTAATTTTGCACTTTGGCTTGTCTATAAGGAATCTCTTGTTGCTAAGAAAGGCAAATGTGAAAACGAGTATGAAGGAAAAATTAATAAAATGGGTAGATTCTTTAATGATACTATGAATAGTTCCCACACCAAAACCATATTCGTTTATCCTTTTTTCCTTTTTTCTAAAATACATTTTGCTTCTTTACAAACTTGTTCTGTTATAGTTCATTGGAGAATATTTCTCTCTCCCACTATGTAAAGTCCAAAAACATGTTAGTGAAGTTAAACTAGATAAAGACAATCATTATCTAGTAACTAAAACTTTGTCATGATTCAGATTTACAGTATATTATGTAATTTCACTGCTAGTGAATATGATTGGATGACATTTTCAGCTCTCTGTCTTCTCTACTTTCCCTTCCATATGAGAACATAGTAGATGTTCAGTAAATCAGAAAATTGTACCTCTACTTTTATTTGAAATTAATGTATAAACACAATTAGATCAGATGAGAGAGAAGTTATTTTTCCATGAATAGTTTACTTATTATAAGGAAATCAGAAATCTGCCAGAGGAGAAAATTGACCACCCTTAGCCGTTTTCCATGGCTCATAGTCTATATATTAGGTGACATTTTGTCAGAAGATGGAGATGCCTACAATAAAAAGTATATAGACCAAGCAGTGGGTTGCCAGTTTACATACTGAGGTACTTTAGTGAAGTGGCATTGTTATAAATTTTAACCAGTTACAGTGCCAAAGAAAGAGGAATTCTGATTAGTTGAATTTACTACATAATTGAAAGTGAAGCTGAAGGACATTTTTGTTTTGTTTCAGTTTTGTTGCTCAAGAGTTCTGAACTCAAATTATCTGCACCTTTCTCTTAAAACACACTAATGTATTTTTAAATTATGTTCTTTGCTAAGTGAGACACTTACTGGGGCAGGTGTCATGGTTCTGCACAACAATTTTCATTGTAAAATACTAGCAATAGAAATGATGGAGTGGATGGAAACAAGAGATTCACGAACTCTATGATGATCATATATTCTTGAGGCTTAACTAACTCAGGCATCACTGTTTCTTTGTCAGATATGTACTATGTTTCAAGGATATGTAATTCTTTAATGGATAATGAATTATAAATTCATTTATAAGTGCTCCTGAATTTATTGCAAATGGTCAAGACTTTTTCTTGGAAAAAATGGTTAATAACTACTATTGTGTGGAGAGAGTAGTCAGTACTATTTGTAAATGATGACGAACTAATATTTGTTGACTGTTAACTATAGGTCAGGTGCTTTCCTAAGCATTTAAATGATCATTAACTCTATGACATAGGTAGTTTCGTTTCCATTTTACAAGTGTAGAAACCAAGGCACAGAGAGATGAAATACCTGGTTCAAGTGCATAGAGCTAGATATTGGTACTTAATGAGATGTTAAAAAATAGGTCTTCCTTATTGAAAAATTTGAGACCCACTGCTCTAGATGACAGCATAAATTAAAAAAAAAATCCTTGGGAAACTTTGTTTTGGTATCTGTCAGTTGCTAAAGTTTGAAGAGATAAGAAATCTGGTTGGTAATGTGAAATAATTAGGCTCTGGTTAGCTGAGGTTTATTCCAAGTGCATATGACAGAGAGATCTATTTATTGGTCTCGGTGGCAATCAGGAGATGTATGTTGATGGGAGACATAACTGTGTCACCTGGAGTGTGTCTGCTTAGTATTCCTTGAGAAACCTGCTTTTAGTCCTGTTTGAGGTATTCAGCACTGCAGCAGTCATAGTCTCTGGGGTCTCAACAGAATCCACATGCTTGTTTGCCAGGCAGACCTGAAATAACTGTTATTTATTTATAGCCTCTGGCACTGTCTGAAACATTCTGCAACACAACTAGGTTAACAACTGCAAGTTAATGTAAACACTCCAAAAATTAAAGCACTGGTGCTGTATATGACCGGGCGAAGAAGAAGGATGGGAAGAAGTGAAGGCACAGGCCACACACAGACTCGAGTCCATGAGCCATTCTCTGAGGACAAGTTTGAAAATGACTGGTTGTTGTTGAGTGCTTGATGCTATGAAGGGTGTCTGATGTAGGCATGTGGCTCTCACCATTTGGACATGGCTATTATAAGTGAAGGGAGAAGGACTAAAAGAGAATTTCATGATAGACTATTCCACTCAAAACTTTGAGCTACTGCTCAGAACTCTGCAATTCACTCACAGTAAATGCCAGTCCTTTAAATGGCCTTCATGATCTGCCATGCTGCTTCCTCTCTGAGCTCATCTACGATCTCATCTCCTCTATTCTTTACTTACTCCACTTTAGCCAGAGGGCTACTTGATGTTCCTTGAATGTGCCTAGTATGCTAGGTCCTTTAGTAGTTATTTCCTTTGGCTGATACTGGCATGTCTCACTCCCTTATTTCTTTTAGATGTTTCTTCAGATGTCACCTTATCAAAGAGGTATTCCTGACCACCTATTCCAGTTGTCTATTGTTGCATATTAAACACCCCAAAACATAGTGGCTTAAAACAACCACCATTTTTTTATGTTAACTCTTTATTTATTTATTTATTTATTTATTTATTTATTTATTTATTTATTTATTTATTTATTTATTATGTTCAGGTAGCCAGTATATAGTACCTCATTAAAAACAACCACCGTTTTTATTATAGCTTATAATTTTGTGGGTCAGAAATTTGGGCATAGCCTGGCTGGAGGAATTTTCTATTGCAATTGGCATTGACAGAGGTCATTTAGTGGTGTTTTGGGGGGTTTACTCATAAGGAGGCTTCACTCACATGCTTGCACTTTGTCAGGGATGAACAAAAGGCTGGCATCAACTAGGATTGTCTTCCAGTATATTAGTTGTTGCTGTTTAACGGACTATCCCAAAACATAGTGGCTTAAAATAACAAATATTATTAAATCACAGTTTATGTGGGTCAGAAATTCAGGTGGAACTTAGCTGAGTTCTCTGGCTCAGGGTTTCTCACAAAGTTGCAATTGCAGTGTTTTCTGAAGTTTTGTCTCAAGACTCCAGCTGGGGAGGAACAGCTTTCAAACTCAGGCAGCTGTTGGCAGTCTTAAGTGTTTTTGGTGGTTTGTCACAGACATTAGGTCCCTGCTCCATGGGCCTCTTCATTGATTGACCACAACATAACAATTTGGGTTCCCTGTGGTGAGGGATCTGGTAGGGGGAGAGCAAGGGAGAGCAAGCCAGACAGAAGACATGATTTTTTGAAACCTAATGTCGGGAGTGACATCCAAACATGTTTGTGGTATTCTCTTTGTTAGAAGTGAGTCACTAGGTCCAATTCATACTCAAGGTAAGGAAATACAGAAGGATATGGATATTAGGAAGTTGTGATCATCGGGAGCCATTTGAGATGCTGCCTACCACAACCAGAGTCAACACATGACATCTCTAGCATGGTGCTCTCAGGGTTCCCAGAGAGAGTGTTCTAAGAGACAGTAGCTGCAAGGATTCTTATGTTCTAGCCTCATAAGTTTCAGAAAATCACTTTTACTGTATCCTGCTGGTCAAGTAAGTGATCAAATCTAGCTCAGGTTTAAGGATAATGGAATCAGATTCAACATCTCAGTATAAGGAGTGGCGAAGAATTTTTAGTCATCCTTCATCTACCACACTACTCTATATAATATAGTATGCTTCCCCCCACCGGCTCCCGTTGCATACTAGTTATTTTTCTCCATAGCACTTATATTTTTAAAACTTTAAGAATCTGTCTCTAACAACTAGAAAGTAAGCTCCCTGCAGTCATGGAATTTGCCTTTTTTGTTTACTGATACAACCCCCAGAATTTAGAATAGTGCCTGACACATACTAGGTTTTCAATAAATATTTAATACAGTATTTGGGTTTACTAGGTCTTATACAATCTAGTCCCTGACTGCTCCAACCCCTTCCTAGGTCAGTATTCTCTAGTCACATTGACCTTTTTTTTTGTTGTTATTCCTAAAACACAACTAAATTTATTGCTGTCTCCAAAGCCTTTGTTTCAGCTGTCCCAGCTTTTACTTGATTTCCAAATGACTAGGTACTTTCTGTCATTTAGGTCTAAGTTTTAGTGTGAGACCTCAGGAAGGACTTCTATATTAGGTCTATTATGTTACCTAGTTTTTTTTTCTTCATAGCACTTAAATGACTAGTGAATAGCTTCTAGTACATGTGTTCATCTGCCTATTTCATCTCACTTAGAAATAAATTCTCTGAACTGAGAGCCTTGTCTATCTTATCCAAAGCCCTATCCTTTAGCACCTAGAACAGTGTCTGGCTGACTATAGGCCCTCAATATACTTTTGTTGAATAAGACAAATCTGATAATCAAAGTATGAAAATGCTGGTTTTCTTCTTCTTTTTTTAAGATTTTATTTATTTATTTGACAGAGAGAGACACAGAGAGAGAGGGAACACAAGCAGGGGGAGTGGGAGAGGGAGAAGCAGGCTTCCCGCTGAGCAGGGAGCCGGATGCGGGGCTCGATCCCAGGACCCCGGGATCATTGACCTGAGCCGAAGGCAGATGCTTAACGACTGAGCCACCCAGGCGCCCCCCCCCCTTTTTTTTATATCCCAACATTTGATTGTTTGTCTTTAATGAAAGTTTAGATAAAGGAGTTTGTTAATTATATTTCTGTCTCCCAATGTGGTCCTTTTCCATTTGCTTTTTTATTTGATTTTTAAATTTCTTAATTAACATATAATGTATTATTTGTTTCAGGGGTGCAGGTCTGTCATTCATCAGTCTTACACAATTCACAGCACTCACCATAGCACATACCCTCCCCAGTATCCATCACCCAGCCACCCCATCCCTCCCATCCCCCTCCATTCCAGCAACCCTCAGTTTGTTTCCTGAGATTAAGAGTGTCTTATGGTTTGTCTCCCTCTCTGGTTTCGTTTTGTTTCATTTTCCCCTCCCTTCCCCTATGATCCTCTGTCTTGTTTCTCAAAATCCTCATATCAGTGAGATCATATGATGCTTGTCTTTCTCTGATTGACTTATTTTGCTTAGCATAATAAGTCCCTCTAGTTCCATCCATGTCGTTGCAAATGGCAAGATTTCATTTTTTTGATGGCTGCATAATATTCTATTGTGTGTGTGTGTGTGTGTGTGTGTGTATACACCACATCTTTGTCCATTCATCTGTTGATGGACATCTAGGCTCTTTCCATAGTTTGGCTATTGTGGACATTGCTGCTATACACATCGGAGTGCGTGTGCCCCTTCAGATCACTACAGTTGTATCTTTGGGGTAAATACCCAGTAGTGCAATTGCTGGGTCGTAGGGTACCTCTATTTTCAACTTTTGAGGAACCTCCATTCTGTTTTCCAGAATGGTTGCACCAGCTTGCATTCCCACCAACAGTGTAGGAGGGTTCCCCTTTCTCTGCATCCTCGCCAACATCTGTCATTTCTTGACTTATTAATTTAAAATGCTGGTTTTCTTCTTAATATTTCTTTCTTATAAAATTTAGCTCAAATTTTTCAAAATTTGGCTAAAATTCAATGCCTATACTTCTTGTTGGCATCACTTCTCCCCTCTTTTATTGCTATAATTTCTTTTTTTTTTTTTAAAGATTTTATTTATTTATTTGAGACAGAGAGAATGAGAGACAGAGAGCATGAGAGGGAGGAGGGTCAGAGGGAGAAGCAGACTCCCTGCCGAGCAGGGAGCCCGATGCGGAACTCGATCCAGGGACTCCAGGATCATGACCTGAGCCAAAGGCAGTCGCTCGACCAACTGAGCCACCCAGGCGCCCTGTTGCTATAATTTCTTAATCACTGAATGTCATTACACCACTTTTCTTAATGACAGTAAAATACCTACTCAAGATGGGCCTAATGACCTGGAAGTAATCGCAGGAGTGTACAAACAACGAGAGCTGTCAGTTGGCCAACAGGGCTGATATTTTATGCACAGACCCTTGCCCACACTGCAGTAAATCTGGTTCTACACTTGGTTTTAGACTTACCATGTGAATTGATAATTAAAACTTGAGAGAGCTTGGAAAAAATGCCTGGAGACTAAGATCCTTTTAGAAAGTAGTTGTGCAAAGTTGTAGAGGTAGAATAAAAAGCAACATTTAGTGTATATGTGGGTTACATTTTGAACCTAGCAAATTTCTAACAGATAGGGATCTCTTCTTGCTTTAGAATTTGTCCTCTTGTCTCTCCCTCCACCCACCATCCCCCCACTCAGCTACAAAGCACCCTCCCTTTTTTTTTTTTTTTTTTTTTTACAGATAATAATATACCATTCACTCTGTCATCAACCCTGAGTTTAGGAGAAAGTGATAAGCTCAGTAGCAGTGGAAAAAGTTCTTGTTTCATGGTGTGAGCTTGTCCAAATGACTGTGGAAGTAGTGGCCAGGTTAAAGAACAGAGGTCAATGGAAATCAGGAAAGTCTGTCTGTTAGTCTTTGAAAATGTAGAACATGATGATTTCAACCTAGTCTGTTTTAGGCAGTTATAATCCCCTTGACTGACCGAAATGCTTCCTTAAGCATACATTTCTAGACCAACATCAACCAAAATGCTCAAGCATACATGTTGAAAAATAACCGTTTAAATCACAGTTGATTGTCCAAAAAAAGAAAAGATTAGATAACAGAAAGAATTGGCTAGATCTAAGGTGATAGTTCATGAATTCCAGTCTCAGTTCACTGGATTCTGTCCAGTTGCCCCTTTCTTCAGTGAGAATCACAGTATTGAAAGTGTAGAATATTTGTAAGAGAGCAATATTAACTAGGAGCTTGTCTAGTACTTCTTTTGCACAATGACAGAGTCATACACACACATACATGTACATGTACATGCATATGTAGGAAAACAAACCATACCTTTAATGAGTACAGTAACCAATATCATAAGGTTTATTTTTGGGAGACGAACATACCCCTGAACCTTAGTGCTATGGATAGAAATCAAAGATTTTGGCAGCTCCTACAGGTGAAAAAGGTTTTGTTTTTTTTTTTTTAAGGTTTTTGTTTTTTTTTTTTAAAGATTTTATTTATTTGACAGAGAGAGAGACAGCGAGAGAGGGAACACAAGCAGGGGGAGTGGGAGAGGGAGAAGCAGGTTTCCCGCTGAGCAGGAAGCCCAATGCAGGGTTCCATCCCAGGACCCTGAGAACATGACCTGAGCCAAAGGCAGACACTTAACGACTGAGCCACCCAGGCACCCCAGGTGAAAAAGTTTTGACCTAAGTTATATTTTAGCAGATAAGTAGTGCCAGAAGTTATTGATTTAGAATTGTCTTTTGAGTTTAGACTTGTCATTTGCTAACAGTAGTTTTTTATCCTTTCTAAAAAGGTAGTAAATCTTTCCTGCTCCTGATCTTTCTCATTTCTCACTTCCAGTCTGCTCAAGTGTTTCTTCAAAGCCCATCTGAAAATTGACAGATTGTAGGATATCTCTTAGAAGAGTTAATGGATCATGGAAGAAAAATCACTGGAACTGAAGTTGGAATTTTTTTGTTCTAGACTCCCCAGTTCTATCTTTTGGCAACTCACCAAAGCACTCTTCTTTTCTTTCACATTTATACATTTTAGAAGTTACTGTGAGGTTAAAAGAAGAGATGTGTGAGAAAGTGTTTTGAAAATATAAAATGCCAAAGGAATATAGGTATTATTATGTGCATGTATATTTATTTATATGTAATGTCTGGTGATAGATACAGCTTGGTAGTGCTGTGGGATAAACAGACAGAAGACCATATATAAAAACAAAACACATCATCCTTTCCATAATGGAATTTACTGTTTATACACTAATTGTTCTCTGTGACCCAGTGTTTTAAGTACTATATTCAAGGTTAAAAAACTTGTAACACAAGAAGGAGGGCGGATAGATCCAGATATTTTCAGTGTATTGGAAGATGTTTCCTGAATCTGTTCAGGATGATAGTAGAGAATTATGTTTAGATTAAGGGAGCGAGATCAGTAATGGTATAATACTAGCTTTTTACCAGATTGTAAATTCCATGAGAACAGAGTCCCTGTTGTTTCATGTATTTCAGAGCTCTGAAAGATTGTAGGTGCTTAACTAATGTTTGAGAATGAATGAATTAGATAGAGTGTAATTAAGGAGAATTTAATATTTTGATGTATCTGAAATCTAGGAAGAGTTGAGGGCTATTTTATAGATGAAGCTAGAAAGGAGGATAGACACAATGTCATGGCTTCTGAATAATCTTGGCTTCCTTTCTTCCATCTTTTTAAATTAAGACATTTTGATAATGCTTATAATGGCAAAATGATAATGCCCACACAACTTAAGAGGTAGCTTCTACTTGCCCCATTTTACGAGTGTAATGAGACATAGAGAGATTATTTTGCCTGAGGCCACAGAGCTGGTAATGGCAGAGCTTTAGTATGAGACAGAGGCAGAAGCTTGCAGTAATTCAGTCCTATGTATTACTTTCACTCTGAGGGGCCTGTAGATTTTGCATCTGTGTCTTCCAGATGATCTTGCAGGGTTGTCTCCTAAGTCATTGAACCATTGTTGTATTAAACATTGAAAACAGACTGGCTCTGAATCACAAAAACTACTACTTTTGAAATGTTGGATTCCAGCTTAGTATCTGTCATTCAGTTTTTAGTTTAAAGACAAAGGAAAAAGTGTTCATTGATGTAATCTCTAGACCACCACTTTGCCTTTAGTTATCTTTAAAATTCTTTAAAATGAGGAGGAGTAAGATTAAACTAATTAAAATCCCTATTCTTTCATGTCACTAGCTTTTAGAAGAGCAAAAGAAGCATCCCTCCCCACTCTGTCTTATTGATCATCCACCAAAATAGAATGTGACATCATCTGTGCATCTGTTCATTTCATAATCAACGTCATCACCTTCATCATAGTCTTAACTAGTGTTTATTTAGGGCTTACTCTGTAACAGGCATCCTGCTAAGCACTTTAAATGTATTATATGGTTATGTGTGCATAACAGCCTATGAGGTTATGGATCCTGGGGAGATCTGGCACTTACACAAATATCCTTTGTAGGTTAGATTGGGATCCTGAGTTAATTAGTCAAGGATGCAAAATCTTTGTGTAAGTGAGGTAGATGCTGAGAGACAGCAGGACCAGTTTCAGCACACCTTAGCATAGCTTTCACTGTTTCAGAGTCTCTAATGAGAGATCATCCAGATGTACTGACAGGAAGGATTTTGCTAGACCAGAGAATATTATCTTTGCTGTCCCACAGTCATTTTTGTGTCACTATTCGGAAAGTTTCACAAGCAATATCTGCATTGCCTTTTAAGGGAATTTTTACAATAATGGGACACTTTTGATTCTGAAACCAAACTTAGTAATATCTCAAACCTATATCCTTATCTGGAAGCAGAAAGTATATTTACAGCTTTGTCCAGTTTTCTTCACCTACATAAATCCATTTCCCTGAAGTCTACCTCAGCTCTGGTTTAGTGGTCTTTTTTTTTTTTTTTAAAGATTTTATTTATTTATATGACAGAGAGAGACATAGCGAGAGAGGGAACACAAGCAGGGGGAATGGGAGAGGGAGAAGCAGGCTTCCTGCCAAGCAGGGAGCCCGATGCGGGGCTCGATCCCAGGACCCTGGGATCATGACCTGAGCCAAAGGCAGCCGCTCAATGACTGAGCCACCTAGGTGCCCCTGGTTTAGTGGTCTTTTATTTGAGTAGTTCTGATACCCAGTTCATATAAGGACCATGAAAACAAATCCATTTTTCCATAGCTAGATGATAATCATTATTCTCACTTTAAGATGAGGACATTGAGACTCAGAGGTTAAGGATCACGCACAAGATCTTACAGGTAGTAATAACAGGGTTTTGGCTTTGAAACCAGCCCAGGCTCTTAACAATTACACTGTTTGTCTAGTTTTTAAAGGAAATAATGCATGGGCTTATCCTGTGTTGTTTTATGGTCTTAGTTAGTTGTATAGCTGGTGATGTGATATTTGAGGAAGATAAAATAAATTATGTAAAATGTAAAATCACCATATGAACTTAGATTTCCTATAAATACAGTTGTTGCTCATGTATGAGTAAGACAATAGATGATCAGAGAATTATAATTCCCTCTTTTATTTAAAAAATGCTTTATTTTTGTCTGTTTTTTTTCTTGAATGGTGTGAAGTATTTGTATTGGTAATATGTGTGACTTATAAAAGGGAAAGACCTGAACCTCATTCTTTATTTGGATGATTATATGCAGCAGATGTATGTGTCCAGTATGTTTAAAAGCAAGGGCACAGAAGTAGAAGCAAAACGGAATTTTAAAGGTATAGGCATCTGCAGAAATTCCATAAAAAGTGCCTGAAAGTTTTTTCTTGCTTTTTCTCACAACCTGCACATTGCCTATTACTTCAAAGATTTCATTGAGCCCAAATCTTGACAAAGGCTTCTCTGACCATTTCAGATCTTGTAGTATGAGACTTCTTGCATGAATTTGCAATGCGCTTTGACCTGTATAACACAAATTGTTTTCCATTAGATTTTGTTTGATTCTAAGTTACCGAGAAAGGATAACTAATAGTTCTTAGGAAGAGTGGTAAACTACATTAAATTATACCTTGATTTTAAGATATATCCTACTTTTATTCATGTCAGTAGTTTAAAAAATACTGAAATTTAGGGTCTAAAAATAAGGCAGATGTGTTCTGAGTGTGGTGTTTAATATAAAAATATATCTGTGTCTTCTTTCTATAGGTCTTATTATATGTATGGAAACCAGTAATAAATATATTTTAAATTCTTATAGTACCTAGTGCCAATGCTGAATATATATACCCTTTTTGGGGGTGGAGGCAGGTAACAGCTTTAGTAAGACATAATTTACCATACCATACAATTTACCCATTTAAACTATACAATTCAGTGGTTTCTGGTATATTCCAGAATTGTACAAGAATCACCACAATTTTGAAACACTGAAATTGCCCCCAGAAGAAACCCTTTAGCAATCACCCTTCAATCCCCACTCCTCCCCTCATCCCTAGACAATCACTAATTTCTGTCTTTATAGATTTGCCTATTCTGGACATTTCATAAAAATAGGATCAAATAATATGTGCTCTTTTGTGACCATATTTTATTTAGCATGTTTTTAAGGTTAATCCATGTTGAAGCATGTATCAGTATTCTATTCCTTTTTAATGCTGAATAATATTTCATTTCATGGCTATACCACATTTTGTTTATTCACATATACCACATACCATATGACATATTAATGAACGCTTAAATGGTTTCCACATTTTGGATATTATGAATAATGCTGCATTTGGGAATAAATTTTTGTGTGGATATATGTTTATTTCTCTTTGGTATAAACCTAGGAGTGAAATTTCTTGGTAAAATAATAATTGTATATTTAATTTTTTGAGGAATTGCCAAACTGTTTATCAAAGCAGCCACACCATTTTAAGTGCCCACAAGCAATGTATGAAGGTTTCAGTTTTTCTACATCCTTATAAATTCCTGTTATCTGACTTTTTGATTCTAGCCAAGTTACTGGGTTGAAGTGGTATGTCATTGTGGTTTTGATTTGCATTTCCCTAATAACAAGTGATATTGAGCATCTTTTTTATGGGCTTTTTAATCATTTTAGTATCTTTTTTTTGAGAAATTTTGATTTAATCTTTTCTCTATTTTTTCCATTGGGTTATTTACATTTTTATTTATTTATTTTAAAGATTTTATTTATTTATTTATTTTGAGAGAGAGAATGAGAGACAGCACGAGAGGGAAGAGGGTCAGAGGGAGAAGCAGACCCCCGCTGAGCAGGGAGCCTGATGTGGGACTCGATCCCGGGACGCCAGGATCATGACCTGAGCCGAAGGCAGTCGCTTAACCAACTGAGCCACCCAGGCGCCCTACATTTTTATTTTTGAGTGGTAAGAGTTCTTTATATATTCTAGATACAAGTACCTTGTTAGATGTAGGATTTGCAAATATTTTCTCCCATGCTGTGAGGTGTGTTTGTGGTCCTTTGAAGTACAGATGGTTTTAGTTTTCATGAAGTTTTATTTATCAGTTCTTTCTTTTGTTGCTTGCATTTGGTGTCATGTCTATGAAACCTCTGCCAAATCCAAAGCTTATTTCTGGACACTCACTTGTATCCTTTCATCTATATGTCTGTCCTGTGCCAGTACAATGCTGCCTTGATTACATTTGCTTTGTAGTAACTTTTACAATCAGAGGTATGAATCCTCTAACTTTGATTTCCCTTTTCAAGACTGTTTTGGCTATTCTGAATTCCTTGAGTTTCTATATAAATTTTAGGATCAACTTGTTCATTTCTGCAAGAAGCTGTCTGGGATTCTATAGATACTGCATTGAATCTGTAAATCAGTTGGGCAAATCTTGCCATCTTAACAATATTACAGCTTTTGAACCATGATTGTGGGATGTCTTTCCATTCATATAGAGCATCTTTAATTTCTTTGAACAGTGTTTTGTATTTTTCAGGATATGAATATTATACTTCATTTGTTAAATTTACTTCTAAGCAACACTTTATTCATTTTGATGCTATTATAAATGGAATTGTTTTCTTAATTTTATTTTTGTATTGTTTATTGCTAGATAATAGGAATATTAGTGCAATTCCTGGATTGTATGGCAGCTCTATTTTCAACTTTTTGAGGAACCTCCATACTGTTTTCCAGAGTTGGCTTCACCAGCTTGCATTCCCACCAACAGTGGAGGAGGGTTCCCCTTTCTCCACATCCCTGCCAACATCTGTCATTTCCTGACTTGTTAATTTTAGCCGTTCTGACTGGTGTGAGGTGGTATCTCATTGAGGTTTTGATTTGGATTTCCCTGATTCCGAGCGGTGTTGAGCACTTTTTCATGTATCTGTTGGCCATTCGGATGTCTTCTTTGGAAAAATGTCTGTTCATGTCGTCTGCCCATTTCTTGATTGGATCATTTGTTCTTTGGGTGTTGAGTTTGATAAGGTCTTTATAGATTTTGGATACTAGCCCTTTATCTGATACGTCATTTTGCAAATATCTTCTCCCATTGTGTCGGCTGTCTTTTGGTTTTGTTGACTGTTGCTTTTGCTGTGCAAAAGCTTTTTATCTTGATGAAGTCCCAATAGTTCGTTTTTGCCCTTGCTTCCCTTGCCTTTGGCGATGTTTCTAGGAAGAAGTTGCTGCAGCTGAGGTTGAAGAGGTTGCTGCCTGTGTTCTCCTTTAGGATTTTGATGGACTCCTGTCTCACATTGAGGTCTTTCAACCATTTTGAGTCTATTTTTGTGTATGGTGTAAGGAAATGGTCCAGTTTCATTCTTCTGCATGTGGCTGTCCAATTTTCCCAACACCATTTGTTGAAGAGACTTTTTTCCATTGGACATTCTTTCCTGCTTTGTCAAAGATTAGTTGACCACAGAGTTGAGGGTCCATTTCTGGGCTCTCTGTTCTGTTCCATTGATCTATGTGTCTGTTTTTGTGCCAGTACCATACTGTCTTGATGATGACAGCTTTGTAATAGAGCTGGAAGTCCGGAATTGTGATGCCACCAGCTTTGCTTTTCTTTTTCAACATTCCTCTGGCTATTCGGTGTCTTTTCTGTTTCCATACAAATTTTAGGATTATTTGTTCCATTTCTTCGAAAAAAGTGGATGGTATTTTGATAGGGATTGCATTGAATGTGTAGATTGCTCTAGGTAGCATTGACGTCTTCACAATATTTGTTCTTCCAATCCATGAGCAAGGAATGTTTTTCCATTTCTTTGTGTCTTCCTCAATTTCTTTCATGAGTATTTTATAGTTTTCTGAGTACAGATCCTTTGTCTCTTTGGTTAGATTTATTGCTAGGTATCTTATGAATTTGGGTGCAAGAGGGATCGACTCCTTAATTACTCTTTCTTCTGTCTTGTTAGTGTATGGGAATGCCACTGATTTCTGTGCATTGATTTTATATCCTGCCACTTGACTGAATTCCTGTATGAGTTCTAGCAGTTTTGGGGTGGAGTCTTTTGGGTTTTCCATATGAAGTATCATATCATCTGCAAACAGTGAGAGTTTGACTTCTTCTTTGCTGATTTGGATGCCTTTTATTTCTTTTTTGTTGTCTGATTGCTGTGGCTAGGACTTCTAATACTATGTTGAATAGCAGTAGTGATAGTGGACATCCCTTCTGCGTTCCTGACCTTAGGGGGAAAGCTCTCAGTTTTTCCCCATTGAGAATGATATTCACTGTGGGTTTTTCATAGATGGCTTTTATGATATTGAGGTATGTACCCTCTACCCCTATACTCTGAAGACTTTTGATCAAGAAAGGATGCTGTACTTTGTCAAATGCTTTTTCTGCATCTATTGAGAGGATCATATGATTCTTGGTCTTTCTTTTGTTAATGTATTGTATCACGTTGACTGATTTGCAGATGTTGAACCAACCTTGCAGCCCAGGGATAAATCCCACTTGGTCATGGTGAATAATCCTTTTAATCTACTGTGGGATGCTATTGGCTAGTATTTTGGTGAGAATTTTTGCATCCATGTTCATCAAGGATATTGGTCTGTAATTCCCCTTTTTGATGGGGTCTTTGGTTTTGGGATCAAGGCCTCATAAAACGAGTTTGGAAGTTTTCTGTCCATTTCTAGTTTTGGGAACAGTTTCAGAAGAATAGGTATTAATTCTTCTTTAAATGTTTGGTACAATTCCCCTGGGAAGCCATCTGGCCCTGCGCTTTTGTTTCTTGGGAGATTTTTGATGACTGCTTCAATTTCCTTAGTGGCTGTAGGTCTGTTCAGGTTTTCTGTTTCTTCCTGGTTCAGTTTTGGTAATTGATACATCTCTAGGAATGCATCCATTTCTTCCAGGTTATCTAATTTGCTGGCATATAGTTGCTCATAATATGTTCTTAGAATTGTTTGTATTTCTTTGGTGTTGGTTGTGATCTCTCTTCTTTCATTCATGATTTTGTTGGGTCCTTTCTCTTTTCTTTTTGATAAGTCTGGCCAGGGGTTTATCAATCTTGTTAATTCTTTCAAAGAACCAGCTCCTAGTTTCGTTGATCTGTTCTACTGTTCTTTTGGTTTCTATTTCATTGATTTCTGCTCTGACCTTTATTATTTCTCTTCTCCTGCTGGGTTTAGGCTTTATTTGCTGTTTTTTCTCTAGCTCCTTTAGGTGTAGGGTTAGGTTGTGTATTTGAGACCTCTCTTGTTTCTTGAGAAAGGCTTGTATTGCTATATACTTTCCTCTTAGGACTGCCTTTGCTGCATCCCAAAGATTTTGAACAGTTGTGTTTTCATTTTCATTGGTTTCCATGAATTTTTTAAATTCTTCTTTAATTTCCTGGTTGACCCATTCATTCGTTAGTAGGATGTTCTTTAGCCTCCATGTATTTGAGTTCTTTCCGACTTTCCTCTTGTGATTGAGTTCTAGTTTCAAAGCATTGTGGTCTAAAAATAGGCAGGGAATGATCCCAGTCTTTTGGTACCGGTTGAGACCTGATTTGTGACCTAGGATGTGATCTATTCTGGAGAATGTTCCATGGGCAATAGAGAAGAATGTGTATTCTGTTGCTTTGGGATGGAATGTTCTGAATATGTCTGTGAAGTCCATTTGGTCCAGTGTGTCATTTAAAATCTTTATTTCCTTGTTGATCTTTTGCTTAGATGATCTGTCCATTTCAGTGAGGGGTGTGTTAAAGTCCCCCACTATTATTGTATTGTTGTCGATGTGTTTCTTTGCTTTTGTTATTAATTGCCTTATATAATTGGCTGCTCCCACGTTAGGGGCATAGATATTTACAATTGTTAGATCTTCTTGTTGGAGAGACCCTTTAAGTAGGATATAGTGTCCTTCCTCATCTCTTATTACACTCTTTGGTTTAAAATCTAATTTTTCTGATACAAGGATTGCCACCCCAGCTTTCTTCTGGTGTTCATTAGCATGGTAAATGGTTTTCCACTCCTTCACTTTCAATCTGGGGGTGTCTTTGGGTCTAAAATGAGTCTCTTGCAGACAGCATATCGATGGGTCTTGTTTTTTAATCCAGTCTGAGAGCCTGTGTCTTTTGATTGGGGCATTTAGCCCATTGACATTCAGGGTAACTATTGAAAGATATGAATTTCGTGCCATTGTATTGCCTGTAAGATGACTGTTACTGTATATTGTCTGTGTTCCTTTCTGGTCTATGTTGCTTTTAGACTCTCTCTGCTTAGAGGACCCATTTCAAGATTTCTTGTAGGGCTGGTTTCATGTTTGCAAATTCCTTTAGTTTTTGTTTGTCCTGGAAGTTTTTTATCTCTCCTTCTATTTTCAATGCCAGTCTAGCTGGATATAGTATTCATGGCTGCATATTTTTCTCGTTTAGTGCTCTGAATATATCATGCCAGTCCTTTCTGGCCTGCCAGGTCTCTGTGGATAGGTCTGTTGCCAATGTAATGTTTCTACCACTGTAGGTTACAGATCTCTTGCCCCTAGCTGCTTTCAGGATTTTCTCTTTGTCTCTGAGACTCGTAAGTTTTACTATTAGATGTTGGGGTGTTGACCTATTTTTATTGATTTTGAGAGGGGTTCTCTGTGCCTCCTGGATTTTGATGCCTGTTTCCTTCCCCAAATTAGGGAAGTTCTCTGCTGTAATTTGCTCCAATATACCTTCTGCCCCTCTCTCTCTTTCTTCTACTTCTGGGAATCCAATTATTCTAATATTGTTTTGTCTTATGGTATCACTTATCTCTCGAATTTTGCCCTCGTGATCCAGTAGTTGTTTATCTCTCTTTTTCTCAGCTTCTTTATTTTCCATCATTTGGTCTTCTGTATCACTGATTCTTTCTTCTGCCTCATTTATCCTAGCAGTTAGTGCCCCATATTTGATTGCACCTCATTAATAGCCTTTTTGATTTCAACTTGGTTAGATTTTAATTCTTTTATTTCTCCAGAAAGGGTTTTTCTAATACCTTCCATGCTTTTTTCAAGCCCAGCTCGTATCTTTAAAATCGTGATTCTGAACTCTAGGTCTGACATCATACTAATGTCCGTATTGAGTAGGTCCCTGGCAGTCGATACTGCCTCTTGTTCTTTTTGTTGAGGTCATTTTTCCGTCTTGTCATTTTGTCCAGAGGAGAATAGATGAATGAGAGAACAAAATGCTAACAGGGTAACAATGTCCCCATTAAATATACTCTGAACAAATCAGAAAAGATCTGAAGCCGGGGGAAAAGAAAGGGAAAGAAAGAAAAAAGAAAAAGAAAAAGATAAAAACAAATAAAAACAGAACAAAACAAAAAAACCCAGAATATGATCAAATATGATCAGGCTGGTGCATAGATCAGTGCCACACACTAGATTTTCGGTGTATTTTGGTCTGTTAGAAAAAAGTGCCTACCAAAATTTTAAAGAAAGAAAAACTTACATATGTACAAAAATAAGGGTTGATATGATGAAGGGATGGAATATGAGTGTAAAGATGAAAATTATAAAAGATTTTATAAAAGGAATTGATAAGAAGTTGTTTGAAAAAAGAAAGAAGAGGATTTTTAAAAAAAAAAGTAAAAAAAAAAAAAGGGAGAGAATGTGATCAGGCAGGAGACTAGAACAAAGCTATACACTAGAGATTTAGGGTATATTTTGATGTTTTAGAAGAAACTGTGTCTCAAAATTTTAAAGAGAGAATAACTTATATATATATATATGCCAAAAATAAGGGTAACTACTATGAAGGGATAGAATATGACTCTAAAAATGAAAAATAAAAATGTTTTTTAAAAAAGGGATTGATAAGATGTTGGTTGAAAAAGGGAAAAAGAAAAATTCAAAAAAAGAAAGACAAAAAAAATTAACTTTGAAAGACTAAAGAATCATGGTAAAAAAGCCATGGATTCTATGTGCAGTATTCCCGTAGCTCTGGAGTTCTGCCGTTCTCATTAATCGGTAAATTTCCTCTTGGCTGGCTGTTCTTGCCGATCTTCTGGGGGAGGGGCCTGTTGCTATGGTTCCCAAATATCTTTGCTGGAGGAGGAATTGCCCCGCCCTTGCCGGTCCTGGCTAAGTAATCTACTTGGGGTTGCTCTAGGGAGCTTTTGTTCCCTGCAAGCTTTCCCTACAGCTTTGGAGGACGAGAGTCAAAATGGCGGCCTCCCAATATCCACCCCGGAGGAGCTGAGAACTTGGCCCGGCTCCTCAGTGAGTCCCCAGAGAAAAGCAGTCAATCACTCCCATCTACCCAGTTTCCAGCCGCACTCCGCACTCACCCGGCCAGTGATGGAGCATTTCTATATCTGGCACACAACCCTGTGTGGAGTCTCCAAACCCAGCAGATACCTGCGGTGTGCTCCTGAACCGCTTCTCCCGGGGGAGGAAGGTGAGTCTCCCGGATCTGCTGCTTGTTGGGTCCCTACTGGAGGAGCAGTGGTCCGACTGTGCCACGGATCACAGTTTATGGCAACCTGAGCTGAGAGCCCCCGCCTCGGCTCCCGTCTCTGCAGCCGGCTTCCCTGCTCCAATCTGGGAGCTCTGCTGCACTCAGGCACCCCCGGTCTTTTTGTGACCCTGAGGGTCCTGAGACCACACTGTCCCGCGAGGGTTCCACCCCTCGTTTAGCCACCGGAGTGACGTCCCTCAGCGGAGCAGACTTCTAAAAGTTCCGATTTTGTGCTCCGCGACTCTATCACTTGCCAGAAGTGGCCTACGGAGGCCCCCTCCCCTGCCATCTATCCTCCAGAATATCCTCGGATTCACTTCTCCGCAGGTCCTACCTTCCAGAAAGTGGTCGCTTTTCTGTTCAGAGAGTTGCTGCTATTCTTTTCTTCGATCTCCTATTGAGTTCGTAGGTATTCAGAATGGTTTGATCCCTATCCAGCTGAATTCCTGAGACCAGACGAAATTTAGTTCTCCTACTCCTCCAGCATCTTGCTCTGCCCCCTAATTTATTAGTTCTAAGAGTAGATTACTTAGAACTTTCTATGTGCAATATCATGTCATCTGTGAGTAGGGATAATTTTATTTCTTCTTTTCTAATTTAGATATCTTTTTATTTACTTGTCCTAATGCCCTGGCTACAACTACCAGAACAGTGTTTAGTGGAAGAGAGCAGACATCTTGTGTTGTTGCTGATTTTTAGAGGAATGCATCCAGTCTTTCATAATTAACTAGTAGTTAGTTATGGGTTTTTCATGGATGATATTTATCATGCTGATAGTTGATAGTTTCCTTCTATGCCTAGATTTTTTTTTAATTGTGAAATAGTGTTGGATTTTGTCAAATGCTTTTTTTGCAATTTAGTGTTGATTATATGGTTTTTGGCTTTTAATTTTATCTGTTGATATGGTCTGTCACATTAATAGATTTTTCTGTATTAAACCAACTTTGCATTCCTGGGATAAAATCCAGTTGGTCGTGGTGTATAATCTTTTTTATATGTTGTTGGATTTGGTATGCTAATATTTCTGTTGAAGATTTTTATGTCTGTATTCTTAAGAGATAATGGTCCATGGTTTTCTTATCTTATGATGTCTTTTTGATTCTTTAAGTGTAGAATTCACCAGTGAAATCATCTGTACCTGGTATTTTTTTGTGGGTATTTTTTTTTAATTATTAGCTTAATCTCTTTATTTGTCATAGTCTATTCATTTTTCTATTTTCCTTTTACATACATCATATTTTAGTTAGGTATGTTTTGAGTAAATAAAAAACCCATTGAAAAATAACTTCCCAGAACCCACAAAAGGCTTGCTTTTACATGTGGAGCCGATTAGTGTATGTCAAATTCTGATCCTTTTGCATAAAAATATGTCTGAAACTTTCTGAATTTCTTTGGTATCTTGCCTTTCAATTTATAAATGATTTTCATCCTAAACATCATTTAATCTCATTAATTTTTACTTTTATATATAGATGAAAACCAGTAGTTAGGAAGCTTATGTGACTAGCCATGGCCCTAGAGCTATTGAATCTCATTACTGGGATTTAAAAATAGGTCCTTTATTCCACATATTATAATCCCTCTCTTCCCCCCAAACTGATTACCAGTTTACACTTTTGAATCTGTAATATTTTTTTTTTTTTCAATTATGAGAAGTGACCAGAGATACACTGATTTTTCTCCCAGTCTGTCTTATAGCTTCAAACTTTGAAGTTTTGCAAAAGTCTAAGATAGGTGATTTCTCCCTTTGGCTATGATAGAATAGCTTGTATGTGACCAGTCTTTTATGGAGAACAGTTATAAAAGCTGAGTAAGGAATACAAAAGTCATTTTAAAGGAACCAGAATATTCAGGACTTGAGGATTACAGAGCCCGTTGAAAAGGGTGAGGTAAGCCTAACACTCTCTTCTACTTCTCCTTAAAAGTGTTCTTTCTTTCCTGAGTGGGATGGGTACAGTGCAGAGACCTTTTGCATGTCTTCTGGGGTTGAGTAGATAAAGGACAGAGTTTGGGGCTTTAAGGAAGTCAGGACTTGAGAGGCCAAGTTTCTAGAGAGAAGAGAACAACAACAATCCAATGGACCTGGCATTATGTGGTTCTTTCCCAATGGAGACATATTCTGGGTAAGCCAGAAGGCTAAAAAGGCCCACCATAGAGGAAGGGAGGCTAAAAATCTAAGCAGAGTTTCTATCAGAATCTGATTTTAGCAGTACAAAAATTTGGAGTTCAAGACTTTAAAATAGTTTGTTGTTATGTTAAAAAAAATAAGAATGTGGAGAATAAAACATTAGAATCAATAATGATTAATCAAATGGAAGTTCTAGAATTAAAAAAATAAAGTGGCAGTTATAAACCCAGGAGTTTGGTTTAATGGCAGAAGATAAAACTTACTACAGACAGATGAATTGAAAATGTTCAGATAGAAACTATTAGGGAAAATATACAAGAACATTTGAGATACATGGGATAGTACAAAAAGGTCTAACAAATGTGGAAAGTTCTAAAAGGAGAAGAGAGAATTGAATAAGATACATGCCGTCTTTAAAAATATAATGGCCAGGAATATTCCAAATCTGCTATGAGTGCAGATTTAGGAAGGTTTTCTCTAAACACCCAGCAGTATAAATTTTCAAAATAAAAAGCAGACACACATATACATACACATATCTTCATTATAATCTAATCAAAGATTAAGAGAAAATCTTAAAAATATCTAGGAAAAAATTCCAAAGGTACAACAATAAGTGATGAATAAATATTTAGCACAAGTGATGGAAGCCAGAAGACATTAAGATAATACCTTTAAGGTAATGAAAGGAAATAACTTCTAACTTTAAAAATCAAAAATGAAGAAAACTTAAGAAACAAAACAGATGAACATAGGGGAAAAAGGAGAGAGAAGTACACCAGAAAAGAGACTTTTAACTGTAGAGAACAAACTGAGTGTTACTGGAGGGGAGATGGGTAAGGGCTGGGTTAAATGGGTGATGGGGATTAAGGAGGGCACTTGTGATGAGCACTAGGTGTTGTATGTGAGTGATGAATCACTAAATTCTACACCTAAAATTAATATTACACTATATGTTAACTAACTGGAATTTAAATAAAAACTTGAAGAAAAAATGTGAAGAAAACAATATTTTCAGGAGAAAAGGAATTTATTGTCAGCAGACTCATAGTAAAAGAAAATTTTAGAGGAGTTATTCAGGGAGAAGGACAATCATCTCTTATAAAAGTGTGAAAATTCGGTAAATAATGAAGAACAATAAAAGTAAATATGTGGGTAAATCCAAATTTATATTGATTTACAAAACAATAAATATTATTGGAATAACAACAGATGACAATTATATAAAAGAGTGGAGAGGAGTAAATGGATTTAAAGAGTGCATTGTCCTGGTAGTGCAAAAGTACTAACTTATAGTAGAATTTATTGGCCAAAATGGTAGTATAATCTTTAAGGTAATTTTTTAAAAACTTTTTTTTAAAATTCCAGTTAACATACAGTGTAATATTAGTTTCAGGTGTACAGTATAGTGATTCAACACTTCCATACAACACCTGATGCTAATCACAAGTGTGCTCCTTAATCCCCATCACCTATTTCCCATGTCTCCCCCCCCACCTCTACTCTGGTAACCATCAGTTTGTTCTCTATAGTTCAGAGACTATTTCTTGGTTTGCCTCTCTCTCTTTTTCCCTTTGTTCATTTGTTTTGTTTTCTTTAGGTAATTAAAAAAAATAAATATTGGGTAACTAAAAAGCTAATGGTGGGTGACGATGGAATAAAATATGGTTGGTTACTTTACAAGAATTCAGGAAGGAAGAAAAAAAGGATAAAAAACAGATAGGACCATTGGAAAACAAAGAATAAGGGAGTAAATAAACCCAAATATATTAAGTCACGTTAAATGTAGGTAGACTAAGTCACCCAAGTAATAAACATTGTCAGTCTGGATAAAAAGCAAGCCCTGCCTATATACTATTTATAAGGGATATACCATAAATATTAGGACAAAGTAATATTGAAATAAAAGGATTAAATAAAATAGAAGAAGCAAACCACGTATAATAGAATGCTGTCATACAAACTTCAGAAAAAGTAGACCATAAAAAAAATTGCTGGATCTACAGACATTTCATAATTGCAAAAAGATCAATTTAGTAGAAAAACATAATGGTTCTCTTTTTGGGTATACAATAACGTAAAGAAAAGTATCAAAAAGTAGTCCACTTCACATTGGATAGTTGAAGATTTTGACAGACCTCTCTCAATACATATAATAGAAAATTAGTAGAAATACATAAAATTTTATCAATGCATGGCATGATGTAATTGATACCTGTAGAACACTATACCAATAACTATAGGGTTCATTTATTTCAAATGCACAGACCATATGTTGGTTCCTAAAGCAAATCCTTACAAATTCCAAAGATTACAATTATATATAGAGTATGTTCTCCAACCAGACTGAAATTAGTGGGAGATCAATAACAAAAAAAAAATCTTTAAAAACTTAAGTTATACTTCTAAATAATCCTTGGGTCAAAGAAGAAATTAAAACAAAATTTAGAAAACATTTCAAACTAAGTGATAAAAAATACTACTTATAAAAACATGTGAGATACAGCTCTAGCCATACTTATAGGGAATTATGTAGCCTTAAATGTATATATATATTCTCTTAAAAGAGAAAGAGAAATTGAAAAGAATAATTTTATTATCAAATTAAAAATGAGAGAAGAAAACAGGAGATAAATTGAAAGAAAGGAAAGGAAATAATAGATAAGAAAAAGTAATAAAACAGTAAATTTGTATAGGGAAAAATCAGTAAAGCCAGTCTTCTTTTCTGAAAAAACTAATATAATTAAAATACTTTTAATCAAGAAAAACAGAGAGAAAGCCCAAATTGTCAGTATCAGCAATAAAGAAAATTAAAGCACTTCAGAGCCTACAGACATTGAAATATAAAACAGATAATATAAAATAACTTCAGGGGAGCCTGGCTGGCTCAGTCAGAACATGTGATTCTTGATCTTGGGTTGATGAGTTCAAGCCCCATGTCCAGTGTAGAGCTTACCTAACAACAAAACAAAACAAGAAACTTTAACAATACATATTATAATTTAGGTGAAATGGGTAAAGCTTAAAAAAACACAGTTATCAAAAATGATACAAGAAGAAATAGAAATTTTTAAATTTCTATATTAAGGGAAAAACATGAACCCTCAAAAATATATACATAAATTAATACTAAAATTTTATAAAAGAGAGCATTAGACACACAGATCTTCAGTAAATTCTTCCAAAAAATTTAAGAAAGAAATATCACTAGCCTTACCCATAGGATAGAAAAAGAGAGAATTTTTATGAACTCATTTTATAAAACTAGCGTAGTCATGGTGTCAAAATTTGTCAGGGGCATTACAGGATAGTAAAATTATGGACCAAACCTTTTTATGTGACATAAGTGAAAAATGCTATGAAAATATTAGGAAACCAAAATAAGCAATGTGTAAAATATTACCTAGTATAATGAAATAGTATTTCATTCAAGAATACAAGGTATAATATTTCAAGAGTAATCACTGATCTTCACCACATTTATAGAGTTAAAAAGAAAAAAGCATGATTATCACAATAAATTAAAAAATAGCATTTGATAAAGGTGAACCACATATAGATGATAAAAACCTCAACATAAATAAAGAATAAAAGGGAGCTGCGGCACCTGTGTGGTTCAGTTGGTTAAGCATCTGCCTTCTGCTCAGGTCAGGATCCCCGGGTCCTGGGATAGAGTCCTGCATCAGGCTCCTTGCTCAGCGAGGAGTCTGTTTCTCTCTCTCTACCCCTCCCCCCTGCTTGTGTTCTCTCTCTCTCTCTTTCTCTAGCTCTCTCTCAAATAAATAAATAAAATCTTTAAAAAAAAAAAGAATAAAGGGGAGCTTACATAATTTTATAGAATATAAAAAACCTATAATAAACATCTTAATTTAGGATGAATTATTGAACTATTTTCCCCTTAGATCCAGAATAAAACAAAGATGCCCCTGTGACCACTTCTTTTAACATTTTATTGGAAGTTCTAGCCAGTAGCAATAATGAAAGAAAAGGAAATAAAAGGTATAAATTGATGAAATAAGGAAAAAAAGTCATTATTTACAAAAAGGATTGTATGCTGAGAATATCCAAAAATGTCTACAGGTAAACCATTAGAATTAAATTAGCAAATTCTCTGAAATCAAAGTCAAGACAAGCATGTGCGCATGCTTGCGCACACACACACACAAAAACACACTTTTAAATATCAGCAGTAAACAATCAGAAAATAAAATTTTGAAGCTACAGAATACATAATAGCAGAACAAAGTAAATAAGACTAAACCTATTAAATGATGTATGTTTACATAGAAAATGACAAAATATTATTGAGAGAAAGTGGTCAATAAATAGATGGATATACTATATTAATGGAATGAAAATATTGCAAAGATGCCCGTTTTCACCAAAATAATCTATTTGCAATATAATTTCAGTCAAAATCTCTGCAGGTTATACTTTTTTTGTAGAAATTCGTAAGTGATTCTTTATATGGAAAGGCACAGGACCAAAATAGTCAAGGAATTATTATTGAATGAGAACAAAATTGGAAGACTTACTCCACCAGATAGTGAGACTTATAAAGCTACACAATTAAATGGTATAGTTTTGACGCAGGATAGACAAGTAGAGTCCAGAAATACACCCACATATACAAGATCAATTGATTTGTGAAGAAGATGTCACTGCCATGCATTGAGGGTAAGGAGTAAGGGTGGTTTTTCCAATAAAAGGTGCTGGATCAATGGCATAGCTAAATGGAAAATAATGATTTTATTCCCTATTGACACAATATACAAAAATAAATTTGGATTGTTGATTCAATTTAAAAGTTAAAACAGTATTCTAGAATATAGCATGGTTTACTTTGTGAACTTAAGAGAGGCAATGATATATAAAACAATACATAAAAAGCACTATGCATACAGAAGAAATTATTGATGAATTGAATTTTTTAAAAATTAAGAACTTGTTAACCCAAGAGAGTAGAAAAGCAAACCACAGGTTAGAAATTATTTGCAGGGCGCCTGGGTGGCTCAGATGGTTAAGCGTCTGCCTTCGGCTCAGGTCATGATCCTGGGGTCCTGGGATCGAGTCCCTCATTGGGCTCTCTGCTCCTTGGGAGCCTGCTTCTCCCTCTGCCTCTCTCTCTCTCTGTCTCTCATGAATAAATAAATAAAAATCTTAAAAAAAAAAAAAAGAAATTATTTGCAATACATTTATCTCAAGAGAGTTGCATCCAGTGGAAATTTTTTTAAAAAGATGAATTAGTGATGGTCAAATGACTTCAACAAACACTTTGCAAATAACTATGGAAATGTGCTCAATTAGTTATCAGGGAAGTACAAATTAAAATTACAATACAAAGCCACTATATACTCACCAGATTCTAAAGTGAAAAAGACCAACAATGTCCAGTGCTGTCAAGGAAAACTGTGACCAATTCCACAAGTAGGTCTAATTCTAATTCTATCGGAAATGCATACATATGTTCACCAAAAACATGTATTAAAAATGATCATAAAAGCACTATTTATAATCCCTCCGAACTAGAAAAATCCCAAACCTCATCAATAGTAAATAGATAAATTGTGAAATATTTATGAAATAAACTTACATACAGCAGTGACAATGAACAAATATATCCCTGCATGCAGTAGAGTGGATGAATCTTAAACAAAATGTGTGAATAAAGGCAAACACAAATTGGTCAATACTGTATGAGTCTACTTACATGAATTTCAGTAAGATATAATGTAATTTTTGATGCTAGAATTAGAATGGTGGTTATGTTGGGGAGGAAGTAACTTGGGAAGGAGCACAAGGAAGGCTTCCAGAGTAGGAGTAATTTTTTATTTCTTGTTCTGGGAGGTGTTTATGTGGGTATGCTCACTTCTAAAAAATTCCTTAAGCTATATATTTATGATTTGTGCATCTCTCTGAATCTGTTAAATGTCAGTAAACATTTAAAACCATAAGGATTTTCACAAAAGCTCTTGGAGGAATCTAAAGGAAAAAAAATCTTTTTTTTAAAGATTTTATTTATTTATTCATAAGAGACAGAGAGAGAGAGGCAGAGGGAGAAGCAGGTTCCCTGCTGAGCAGGGAGCCTGATGCAGGACTCGATCCCAGGACCCTGGGACCATGACCTGAGCCAAAGGCAGCTGCTTAACAACTGAGCCACCCAGGCGCCCCAGGAAAAAAATCTTAATTAAGAATCAGACTGCCTACATGGCCTAAGGTGTGATGGGGTTTCCACTTAATAGATGCATTGGTTGGTGGCCTGTCCATTTTATTATCGTGTGGGCTTTCTGAACCTACCTTGGTGACCCTTGCGCAGGTGACTTAATCTTCTTAACAAGCAGTTGCTTTAAATATAGATTTTACTTCCATATTTAAAGCAACTGTGCTGAACAAAAGAGATGGATTAATTGATGCTTTAAAATCCTATAAAAATGCTAAATCCCTGCAAATGAAATCTACATCTTAAACAATCAATTTTCACAAGTGAATATATAAACTCAGGAAGAAACAGGCTGGCAAATTCATCTGGTGTTCTGTATAAATACAATTTTAAACTACCTTCAGTTTTTTCATGCTTTGCCATCTGCCGAATGGCTCTTGGAATGGAATTTTAATCTCTAATTGCAAATGCAGGGATTAAAAAGGTTACATTCAAAATGTGCTGCAAGACCAGCTAACAATTCAGAAAGAAAAAAAAAAAAAAGTCTCTATCTGCAGGTTTTTCTGGCATAGATGTTTTCTGGAGATGATAACCTGGCACCGGGTCTTTCACAGTCAGAGTGGAAAAGGAAATAACCTGCTCCAGTTGGGTCTGAACTGTCTGAACCTTTGTATAAACTCCAGCTGCTTTTGACTGTGGAGTCAGAGCAAGAATGGACAACTTTGCTCTTTCATTGCCTTAAAAATGAGAGCATTATGTTGGCTGTCAGTTAAACAATTAAAACAAAAAAGAATATACCACATTCTTTGCTTTGGTGGTGCCCAGCATAGATTTAGTTAAATGAAGACATAGAAAAACACAATCACAATTGGAAATGGTAAATTCTGCATATGACAAACTGATAACCAGACTTTTAAATTAGGTAGAAATTTATGAAACGATTTCAACTTAATTTTTGGTTTTGATATGTTTAATATATAGATCTAGATACCAGTTCTCCTCCCTTCTGAGCTCTGTCTCATTATTTCTTCACCAGGCCTCTGCCCCTTTTACTATACTGCTCCTGTATTATACAATAGGTATATTGAAATATGCATGCATGATTCTATCCTTTTCTGTGCCTTTGTATAGATGGTATCTCTTACTTGGACTGGCCTCTGGACATTGGACAATGGAATAAAATTATGTACACTTCTAAGCTTTGTATCATAGAAACTTGAACTTGTTTTATTGTTCTTCAGTTGTTTTATATGTGTATATTTTTCTACTCAACTCTAGATCAAGGACCATCACTTCTTGTTTTATATTTCCTAATGAAAGAGAGAGATTATAGGGGACTTATAAAATAAAATAAAAGCCTTTAGGAAAAAAATCAGCAAAAGGACTATTTAAAAGTTATAATGCATAAATTCTTTTTGTGATGTAAAAGATTATTTCTGTGATATATTTTAATTCCCCCATGTTTTATGGCTTTTTTGAATGGGATACACACACACACACACACACGTGTCTATTTCATATGTGTGTGTGTATATTTATATACATATACATATGTATCTCATGTATATGAAAATTGTCATTCTTTAATGAACTTTTATAGCACATGTGTATATATATATATATTTTAAAGATTTTATTTATTTATTTGACAGAGAGAGACATAGCGAGAGCAGGAACACAAGCAGGGGGAGTGGAAGAGGGAGAAGCAGGCTTCCCGCAGAGCAGGGAGCCTGATGTGGGACTCGATCCCAGGACCGTGGAATCATGACCTGAGCCGAAGGCAGATGCTTAACGACTGAGCCACCCAGGTGCCCCGTGTATATTTCCGTAAATCTATTTTCCTTCCTTTCTCCCTCCTTAAATTTTTTTTAAAGATTTATTTATTTATTTATTTATTTTGAGAGAGAGAATGAGAGACAGAGAGCATGAGAGGGAGGAGGGTCAGAGGGAGAAGCAGACTCCCTGCTGAGCAGGGAGCCTGATGCGGACTCGAACCCAGGACTCCAGAATGACCTGAGCCGAAGGCAGTCACTTAACCAACTGAGCCACCCAGCCGCCCCCTTTCTCCCTCCTTAAAATGACCCAGAAAATCCAGTGAAATTAACATTACGTATTGTAAGAGCTGAAATGAGAAAATATTAGAGGAAGCTTAGGCTATGATAAACCAGCAAAAATCTTGCCTCTGAATATTGGCTTTGGTAAGGAGCAGTAATGAACTTAATCAGAGCTTTTTTTTGGTAAGAGGGAGCTAGAGGCAAAAATAGACCTCCAAAACATGTGTAGGATAAATACTCTTTTAATGTATATCTAGGACCTCAGAATAGTGATAGTGCGAAAGCCAAGGACTGAATGTTGTTATCTTCAGTGATCTCAGCTTTAGTCTCACTCATCCACAAGAGCTTACTCCAACTTTTGCAATGCAAATCTCACTTTTGAAATCCAAATATTACTTTAAATGAAGAATTCCTCCCTATCCACTCTCACCCAATTTAATTTGAGTACAATGTGAAAAAATAGCTATGAACTCAATAGTGATGTGGTCCACTACTTTTTTGTGTGACTTAAAAAAACACAAAAAACCAAAAACCTTCCCCAAATCCTTAATTCTCATCCGCCAAACCTATAAATCTCTGTCCCTCTTAACCCACATAATTCATGGATCATTTGTGAAAGAGAATAAAACAAAACAACTTTTCAAAGCTGGAGTTTTGGTAAATCAGCAAAGGACCATTTAAGTCATTTGATAAACCTAGATAAAATGGTGACAGAGATGTCACTTGAACTTTAGTAACAACCTTGCTTTCCAAAGCAGCATCATTTCCACATAAACACAGGTCTTAATGATCACCCAAAATATCTGCATGGCAAGAGAGACTTCTCTATCCTTGAGATCATAAACTTGCATCTTTTCTGCCTCTGAATAAGCTTGTTGCTCTGCCTTTTGTTCGTTTAGCATTTTCTCGGTAGACACATTGCAGGGGTAAGGTGCTCTCTTTCTCCAGGTCTCTCTTTCTTGATAAGACCACATTTTCTCCTGGGACAACAAAAGTACACCCAGGGAGATCTGCATATTTTCTTCACAGTTGAATGAGCTCCACAGTTTGATGTAGCATTAAGTTAAGAAAAGAATCATTGCCTCCTAAAATATCTCTTGAGTGTCTTATGTTAGAGAAATAATTATTTGTGGAAACTTGTTAAAGAACAGTAAGGCAGACTTTATTAAGGACTACTGCAATAGATATAGGGACTACTACATGGGGTTTTGCAGTAGGGGATAGAGATTGAGTTCCACTCTGAATATAACAAGGAAAAATGGGAATTTATAGCCAAGAAGCAGAGTGGAAAATAGTACTAAGGAACCATCAGGGTTAAGGAGGGATTTTGGCTAAACCAACCTAATAGGATTCTTGCTAAAGGCAAGCTAGGGTGGTCAGACATCACCTGAGGGATAGTAGGAGATGAGAAGAGTGATCAGGTATCAAGGTTGGATGATTCTGGCTAATCTGACATGACAGGATTCTTGCTAAAGTTGGGCTCCTCTGAAACAAATAATACATTATGAGTTAAAAAAAAAAAAAAGAAGAAGATAGTAGCAAGGGAAAAATGAAGCGGGGGAATCGGAGGGGGAGACGAACCATGAGAGACTATGGACTCTGAGAAACAAACTGAGGGTTCTAGAGGGGAGGGGGTGGGGGGGATAGGTTAGCCTGGTGATGGATGTTAAAGAGGGCATGTACTGAATGGATCACTGGGTGTTATATGCAAACAATGAATCATGGAACACTACATCAAAAACTAATGATGTAATGTATGGTGATTAACATAACATAATAAAATTAAAAAAAAAAATAGGTCCAAGGACAGGACCTACTCAAAAAGAGCCAGAGGAATAAGTCAAACAGAGAAAGACATGTATCATATGATCTCACTGATACGAGGAATTCTTAATTGCAGGAAACAAACTGAGGGTTGCTGGAGTGGGGGGTGGGGTGGGAGGGATGGGGTGACTGGGTGATAGACACTGGGGAGGGTATGTGCTCTGGTAAGCGCTGTGAATTGTGCAAGACTGTTGAATCTCACATCTGTACCTCTGAAACAAATAATGCAATATATGTTAAGAAAAAAAAAAAGAAGAAGAGGAGTAGGAGACCTGGATTTCGTCTCCTCTCAGGAATTCAGCTGGATGGGGATCAAACCATTCTGAACACCTACAAACCCAACAGGAGATCGAAGAAAAGAAGAGCAACAACTCTCTCATCAGAAAAGCGACCACTTTCTGGAAGGTAGGACGTGCGGAGAAGGGAATCCGAGGCGATATTCGGGAGGACAGACAGCGGGGGAGGGGCCTCCGTCGGCTGCTTCTGGCAAGTGATAGAGCCGCGGAGCACAAAATCGGAACTTTTAAAAGTCTGCTCCGCCGAGGGACGTCACTCTGGTGGCTAAGCGGGGGGTGGAACCCTCCGGGACAGTGTGGTCTCGGGACCCTCGGGGTCACAGAAAGACCGGGGGTGCCTGAGGGCGGCAGAGCTCCCAGGAATCGGAGCAGGGAAGCCGGCTGCAGAGGCCGAGCCCAGGCGCGGGCTCTCAGCTCGGGGTGGCCATAAACCGTGATCCGCGGCCCAGTCGGGCCCCTGCTCCTCCAGCAGGGACCCAACAAGCGGCAGATCCGGGGAGATTCACCTTCCTCCCCCGGGGGAAGCCGCGCGGGAGTGCACCGCAGGGATCTGCTGGGTTTGGAGACTCCAGACCGGGTCGGGTGCCAGAGATAGAAACGCGCGGTCACAGGCCGGTTGAGCACAGAGTGCGGCCGGAGACCGGGGAGCCGGGAGTGACTGGCGGCTTTTCTCTGGGGGCTCACTGAGGAGCGGGGCCCAAGTTCTCGGCTCCTCCAGGGCAGGGATTGGGAGGCCGCCATTTTCACTCTCCGCCTCCAAAGCTGTACGGAAAGCTTGCAGGGAACAAAAGCTCCAGAGAGCAAACCCGAGCAGATAACTTAGCCGGGAGGGGGCAAGGGCGGGCCAATTCCGCCTCCGGCAGAGACATTTGGAAACCACGGCAACAGGCCCCTCCCCCAGAAGATCAGCGAGAACAGCCAGCCAAGACCAAGTTCACCGATCAATGAGAACGGCAGAACTCCAGCGCTAGGGGAATAATGCACATAGAATTCACGGCTTTTTTACCATGATTCCTTAGTCTTTTAAAGTTAATTTTTTTTTTAACTGTCTTTTTGTCTTTTTTATTTCTTTTTGAATTTTTCTCTTTCCCTTTTTCAAACAACATCTTATCAATCCCTTTTTTTAAAAAAAACATTTTTATTTTTCATTTTTAGAGTCATATTCTATCCCTTCATAGTAGTTACCCATATTTTTGGCTTATATATATAAGTTGTTCTCTCTTTAAAATTTTGAGATAGTTTCTTCTAACAGATTAAAATATACCCTAAATCTCTAGTATATGGTGTTTTCTATTCCCCTGCCTGATCACATCCTCTCCCTTTTTTTTTTCTTTTTCTTTTTTCTTTTTTTAAATCCTCTTTCTTTTTTCAAACAACTTCTTATCAATTCCTTTTATAAAATTTTTTATAATTTCCATTTTTACAGTCATTTTCCATCCCTTCATCATATCAACCCTTATTTTTGTACATATATAAGTTTTTCTTTCTTTAAAATTTTGGGAGACACTTTCTTCTAAAAGACCAAAACACACCCCAAATCTAGTGTGTGGCACTGATCTATATACCATATAGATCATATTTGATCACATTCTGGTTTTTCTTTTGGTGTTGTTGTTTTGTTTTGTTTGTTTTTGTTTTTATCTTTATCTTTTTCTTTTTTTTTTCTTTTTCTTTTTTCTCTCTTTCCCCTTCTTATCCCACTGCTTCAGGTCTTTTCTGATTTGTTTAGAGTATATTTTCTGGGGACGTGGTTACTCTGCTAGCATTTTGTTCTCTCATTAATCTATTCTCCTCTGCACAAAATGACGAGACGGAAAAAATCACCTCAACAAAAAGAACAAGAGGCAGTACCGACTGCCAGGGACCTACTCAATACGGACATTAGTACGATGTCAGATCTAGAGTTCAGAATCATCACTTTAAAGATACTAGCTGGGCTTGAAAAAAATATGGAAGTTATTAGAGAAACTCTTTCTGGAGAAGTAAAAGAGCTAAAATCCAACCAAGTAGAAATCAAAAAGGCTATTAATGAGGTGCAATCAAAAATGGGGGCGCTAACTGCTAGAATAAATGAGGCAGAAGAGAGAATCAGTAATATAGAAGATGAAATGCTGGAGAATAAAGAAGCTGAGAAAAAGAGAGATAAACAACTACTGGATCATGAGGGCAGAATTCGAGAGATAAGCGATACCATAAGACGAAACAACATTAGAATAATTGGGATCCCAGAAGAAGAAGAAAGAGAGAGAGGGGCAGAAGGTATAATGGAGCAAATTATAGCAGAGAACTTCCCTAATTTGGGGAAAGAAACAGGCATGAAAATCCAGGAAGCACAGAGAACCCCTCTCAAAATCAATAAAAATAGGTCAACTCCCCGACATCTAATAGTAAAACTTACGAGTCTCAGAGACAAAGAGAAAATCCTGAAAGCAGCTCGGGAGAAGAGACATGTAACCTACAATGGTAGAAACATTAGATTGGCAACAGACCTATCCACAGAGACCTGGCAGGCCAGAAAGGACTGGCATGATATATTCAGAGCACTAAATGAGAAAAATATGCAGCCAAGAATACTCTATCCAGCTAGGCTGTCATTGAAAATTGAAGGAGAGATAAAAAGCTTCCAGGACAAACAAAAACTAAAGGAATTTGCAAACACAAAACCAGCCCTACAGGAAATCTTGAAAGGGGTCCTCTAAGCAAAGAGAGACCCTAAAAGCACCATAGACCAGAAAGGAACACAGACAATATACGGTAACAGTCACCTTACAGGCAATACAATGGCACTAAATTCCTATCTTTCAATAGTTACCTTGAATGTAAATGGGCTAAATGCCCCAATCAAAAGACACAGGCTAACAGACTGGATTAAAAAACAAGATCCATCGATATGCTGTCTGCAAGAGACTCATTTTAGACCCAAAGACACCCTCAGATTGAAAGTGAGGGGGTGGAAAACCATTTACCATGCTAATGGACACCAAAAGAAAGCTGGGGTGGCAATCCTTATATCAGACAAATTAGATTTTAAACCAAAGACTGTAATAAGAGATGAGGAAGGACACTATATCCTACTTAAAGGATCTATCCAACAAGAAGATCTAACAATTGTAAATATCTATGCCCCTAACATGGGAGCAGCCAATTATATAAGGCAATTAATAACAAAAGCAAAGAAACACATCAACAACAATACAATAATAGTGGGGGACTTTAACATCCCCCTCACTGAAATGGACAGATCATCTAAGCAAAAGATCAACAAGGAAATAAAGACTTTAAATGACACACTGGACCAAATGGACTTCACAGACATATTCAGAACATTCCACCCCAAAGCAACGGAATACACATTCTTCTCTAGTGCCCATGGAACATTCTCCAGAATCGATCACATCCTAGGTCATAAATCAGGTCTCAACCGGTACCAAAAGATTGGGATCATTCCCTGCCTATTTTCAGACCACAATGCTTTGAAACTAGAACTCAATCCCAAGAGGAAAGTCGGAAAGAACTCAAATACATGGAGGCTAAAGAGCATCCTACTGAAGAATGAATGGGTCAACCAGGAAATTAAAGAAGAATTAAAAAAATACATGGAAACCAATGAAAATGAAAACACAACTGTTCAAAATCTTTGGGATGCAGCAAAGGCAGTCCTAAGAGGAAAGTATATAGCAATACAAGCCTTTCTCAAGAAACAAGAAAGGTCTCAAGTACACAACCTAACCCTACACCTAAAGGAGCTGGAGAAAGAACAGCAAATAAAGCCTAAACCCAGCAGGAGAAGAGAAATCATAAAGATCAGAGCAGAAATCAATGAAATAGAAACTAAAAGAACAGTAGAACAGATCAACGAAACTAGGAGCTGGTTCTTTGAAAGAATTAACAAGATTGATAAACCCCTGGCCAGACTTATCAAAAAGAGAAGAGAAATGACCCAAATCAACAAAATCATGAATGAAAGAGGAGAGATCACAACCAACACCAAAGAAATACAAACAATTATAAGAACATATTATGAGCAACTCTATGCCAGCAAATTAGATAACCTGGAAGAGATGGATGCATTCCTAGAGATGTATCAACTACCAAAACTGAACCAGGATGAAATAGAAAACCTGAACAGACCTATAACCACTAAGGAAATTGAAGCAGTCATCAAAAATCTCCCAAAAAACAAAAGCCCAGGGCCAGATGGCTTCCCAGGGGAATTCTACCAAACATTTCAAGAAGAATTAATACCTATTCTTCTGAAACTGTTCCAAAAAATCGAAACGGAAGGAAAACTTCCAAACTCATTTTATGAGGCCAGCATTACCTTGATCCCCAAACCAGACAAAGACCCCATCAAAAAGGAGAATTACAGACCAATATCCCTGATGAACATGGATGCAAAAATTCTCACCAAAACACTAGCCAATAGGATCCAACAGTACATTAAAAGGATTATTCACCATGACCAAGTGGGATTTATCCCTGGGCTGCAAGGTTGGTTCAACATCCGCAAATCAATCAATGTGATACAGTACATTAACAAAGGAAAGAACAAGAATCATATGATCCTCTCAATAGATGCAGAAAAAGCTTTTGACAAAGTACAGCATCCTTTCTTGATCAAAACTCTTCAGAGTATAGGGATAGAGGGTACATACCTCAATATCATAAAAGCCATCTATGAAAAACCTACAGCAAATATTATTCTCAATGGGGAAAAACTGAGAGCTTTCCCCCTAAGGTCAGGAACGCGGCAGGGATGTCCACTATCACCACTGCTATTCAACATAGTATTGGAAGTCCTAGCCACAGCAATCAGAGAACAAAAAGAAATCAAAGGCATCCAAATTGGCAAAGAAGAAGTGAAACTCTCACTCTTTGCAGATGATATGATACTTTATGTGGAAAACCGAAAAGACTCCACCCCAAAACTGCTAGAACTCATACAGGAATTCAGTAAAGTGGCAGGATATAAAATCAATGCACAGAAGTCAGTGGCATTCCTATACACCAACAACAAGACAGAAGAAAGAGAAATTAAGGAGTCGATCCCATTTACAATTGCACCCAAAACCATAAGATACCTAGGAATAAATCTAACCAAAGAGACAAAGGATCTGTACTCAGAAAACTATAAAATACTCATGAAAGAAATGGAGGAAGACACAAAGAAATGGAAAAACGTTCCATGCTCATGGATTGGAAGAACAAATATTGTGAAGATGTCAATGCTACCTAGAGCAATCTACACATTCAATGCAATCCCCATCAAAATACCATCCACTTTTTTCAAAGAAATGGAACAAATAATCCTAAAATTTGTATGGAACCAGAAAAGACCCCGCATAGCCAGAGGAATATTGAAAAAGAAAAGCAAAGCCGGTGGCATCACAATTCCGGACTTCAAGCTCTATTACAAAGCTGTCATCATCAAGACAGCATGGTACTGGCACAAAAACAGACACATAGATCAATGGAACAGAATAGAGAGCCCAGAAATGGACCCTCAACTCTATGGTCAACTAATCTTCGACAAAGCAGGAAAGAATGTCCAATGGAACAAAGACAGTCTCTTCAACAAATGGTGTTGGGAAAATTGGATAGACACATGCAGAAGAATGAAACTGGACCACTTCCTTACACCACACACAAAAATAGACTCCAAATGGCTGAAAGACCTCAGTGTGAGACAGGAGTCCATCAAAATCCTAAAGGAGAACACAGGCAACAACCTCTTTGACCTCAGCCGAAGCAACTTCTTCCTAGAAACATCGCCAAAGGCAAGGGAAGCAAGGGCAAAAATGAACTATTGGGACTTCATCAAGATAAAAAGCTTTTGCAAAGCAAAGGAAACAGTTAAGAAAACCAAAAGACAACCGACAGAATGGGAGAAGATATTTGCAAATGACATATCAGATAAAGGGCTAGTATCCAAAATCTATAAAGAACTCATCAAACTCAACACCCAAAGAACAAAGAATCCAATTAAGAAATGGGCAGAAGACATAAACAGACATTTTTCCAAAGAAGACATCCAAATGGCCAACAGACACATGAAAAAGTGCTCAATATCGCTCGGCATCAGGGAAATCCAAATCAAAACCTCAATGAGATATCACCTCACACCAGTCAGAATGGCTAAAATTAACAAGTCAGGAAACGACAGATGTTGGCGGGGATGCGGAGAAAGGGGAACCCTCCTACACTGTTGGTGGGAATGCAAACTGGTGCAGCCACTCTGGAAAACTGTATGGAGGTTCCTCAAAAAGTTGAAAATAGAGCTACCATATGATCCAGCAATTGCACTACTGGGTATTTACCCCAAAGATACAAAAGTAGGGATCCGAAGGGGTACGTGCACCCCGATGTTTATAGCAGCAATGTCCACAATAGCCAAACTGTGGAAAGAGCCAAGATGTCCATCGACAGATGAATGGATAAAGAAGAAGTTTTATATATATACAATGGAATATTATGCAGCCATCAAAAGGAATGAGATCTTGCCATTTGCAACGACGTGGATGGAACTGGAGGGTATTATGTTGAGTGAAATAAGTCAAACAGAGAAAGACATGTATCATATGATCTCACTGATATGAGGAACTCTTAATCGCAGGAAACAAACTGAGTGTTGTTGGAGTGGGGGGTGGGGTGGGAGGGATGGGGGGACTGGGTGATAGACACTGGGGAGTGTATGTGCTCTGGTAAGAGCTGTGAATTGTGCAAGACTGTTGAATCTCAGATCTGTACCTCTGAAACAAATAATGCAATATATGTTAAGAAAAAAAAAAAGAAGAAGAAGAAGGTAGCGGGAGGGGAAGAATGAAGCGGGGGAAATTGGAGGGGTAGACGAACCATGAGAGACGATGGACTCTGAAAAACAAACAGGGTTCTAGAGGGGAGGGGGGTGGGAGGATGGGTTAGCCTGGTGGTGGGTATTTAGGAGGGCACATTCTGCATGGAGCACTGGGTGTTGTGCACAAACAATGAATCATGGAACACTTCATCTAAAACTAATGTTTTAATGTAAGGGGATTAACATAAGAATAAAAAAATTAAAAAAAAAAAAAAGAAGAAGAAGGTAGCGGGAGGGGAAGAATGAAGCAGGGGAAGTCGGAGGGGGAGATGAACCATGAGAGACGATGGACTCTGAAAAACAAACTGAGGGTTCTAGAGGGGAGGGGGGTGGGAGGATGGGTTAGCCTGGTGGTGGGTATTGAGGAGGGCACATTCTGCATGGAGCACTGGGTGTTATGCACAAACAATGAATCATGGAACACTACATCTAAAACTAATGATGTAATGTATGGGGATTAACATAAGAATAAAAAAAAATTATTAAAAAAAAAAAAAAAGAGCTCAGAGGAACCTGAATAGTCTGGTCAAGGAGGAAGTCTTTGTCACTTTCCATCTTGACCCAGGAGTGTATAAACTTGAATTTGAGCAGGAGTTAGAGGGGGAATGGTGAGGAGTAAATTGCAGATTCCAAAATTCTGTATCTCTTTTCATCCATGGTAGTCACTTCTTTATGTGATCTGACATTTTCTGCTTTCCTAAACCAGTCTCCATGAAGCTGTAAAAAGGTTTCATGCTTAAATGTATAAAAATTCATGACTCACACAAGCCTATAACCTCTATAAGATGTGTTGCAACTAAGATTATTTCTTATTCTGTGATGATTTTATAGTTCTAACAATAAAGAATTATTGACTTACCCTTAAATATCTAATATATGCAAGTATCATGTCTTTGGCAGAGTATATCTAAATTTTCTTTCTTTCTTTATCCAAAACTGTTCACCTTGGTAATGCCCAAGAGAGGTCAAATGGCCTATTTTGCAAGGGAAACTTTAAAAATAATCTGTGGAGCAATTCTGGTGGGTTGCGTTACTCTCCACGGAAATCAAAAAACTTACTATCAAGTGCTAAGGCCAAAAGCAAAGGAAAACAAAACAAAATTAACTCCCCACCCACCCAAAAGCAAAATAAAACAAAACAAATGCAAAGGTCTTAATGATAGAAGGCATTATTAAAATAATTATTTGGGTTTAAAAATAAATGGCTCCATCTTCTTAGGCTGTGATAAACACACCCCACATTTTATTACCTATGTGTTTTCTTTTCATCTGGATTGAATTACTCTTGTTAAAAAGATTTGACCTAACTAATATATGCCTGGGGTTACATCAGAGTCGAACATACTACAAAGTCAGCTGTCAGCACAGAAACCCCAGAGAGAAGTGTGTGAAATGGAAGGAATAAATTCTCTGTGCCTGTTGAACTGGGTTACATCATCCTATACCACCTAAGTGAAAAGACTTTGTAAAAGCCATGTGCTCCTGTCCTTCGTTACCCTGTTTGTCAGAGTAAGAGGAGCTAGGATGCTGAAAGAAAGGCTTCAGAGTAATGGAGCATAGGTGGTAAGGGGAGGAAGAGTCTTGACCTTAATGTTTCAGCCAGACATAATGGGCAAGTATGGGTTGTGTGGTCAGGGACAAGGGGATACTGAAAGACCATGTTGAAAGGCTATGACTCAAAGGTTGTTTTTCAAGGGCTTTTCATTATTAATGGGTGATTGAAATGTGTAAAGTAGTTTGTGTGGTTGGTACAAGGAAGAGGATTAGGATTTGGATAGAAGAGTCACTTACATGCAGAGCTTTCAAATTAGCTACACGAATGTGAATTGCCAGCTACCAAGTCACTTGTTCTTTGTGTGAGATCTGTATCTTCTTCATAGTCCTGTTACATTTTCTGCCCAGACCTAAGCCCACCTGGTCAGATATGTGTACACACACACACTTCTTCTTCCCCTCTCTCTCTCCCCAGGATATTTAGGAGTCTTCATAACTTCAGTTGATGTGAGGTGACAATAGTGGATATATTGATTTCTGAATTTTTAATTTTTGCTGATGTTTCTGTGATACATGTTTCAAATAAAAGGCAGAACTTCTTCCTAAGCCTCTTCATTGAAAAATCTCTGGAAAGCTTTGGAATGTTCATTTTGATGTCCTAGTTTGATATGTGGTCCTATAATTTTCTCCTTCATAGGAAGAAACTTTTCTACTGTCAGATGGCTGTCAGAAGCCTCCCAGCTGTCACTAGGAATCAGGAGAAATGAATCTGAACTTAATTTGACTTTCCTGGTATCCTTATTGGTAGATATTAAAAGGACTGGGATGAATGTCCTAATCTTTGGTTGTGCAAATATGTGCATTTCTTTATTTCCCTAAAGCAAATTTCACAACAAATAACAGATCTCTTCTCTGGCACTTTGGCAATTCTGACAAATTTGAGAGCTACTACTTTCTGAAGAGGATTTGGAGGAGCAAGCCTAGTTTGCAAATGGGGCATATACCTAGTTTGCAAATGGCAAAATACATTTGTTGGTACTTGGGGATGAGGAGACCTGGCTCTGAGCATATCCACAGAAGGGACTTCTTTCTTGCATATGGGAAACAATATTTTAAAGTTTGACTTCTTTCATTCACCAAAACTTTACTGAATACCTTTCACAGCGTCCGGCACTAGGTTAGACAATGGGGATAAAAAATTGAATATGGTGCTGTATTTGCCGTCAAGTCATTCGTGGATATGATGGCTATTTGATGTTTTGTTTCTTGTTCTGAAAAATATGTGAAGAGTATCAACAGAATAGGAGCAAGAGTGCAATTAAAAAAGAAAAAACCTCTAGATTGAATGGGTTTTGTGTGTGTGTGTGTGTGTGTGTGTGTTTTCATTGCTTCAACTACTACATAGGCATCTGGAAATGAAACATGAACATTCAATCACAGAATGATCAGTGGGGTTACCAACGGTCCTGGTTTGCCCAGGATAAAGGGATTCCTGGGCCACAGGGTTTTCAGTGTGTAAACTAGGAAGGTCTTGGCATAATGCCAAGGTTTTCAGAGAAAGTGACATCTTGAACTGTTTATGTCTTTAAATGTCTTATTTTTAAGGGGAATATTCAATAAGAAGTTGATGTTTAGTCCTTTCCATTGAGACAAATTTATACAAGAGTATATATAGAATGTAACATTTAGTTTTAATTAACATAGCTAATTAAAGTCTAATGATCATCAGTGAGTTCTTATGGGCAATCCTGGGTGGGGAAGTGATTGCAGCAAAGTAAGAAACAAGGCATAGAAGGCTTGTACATTCTTAGGGCACTTTTGAATAACACTAGATTTGGGGGAGAGGCAAGCTTTAGAAGACTCAAAATATTGAATTGTAACTGTAGAAGATACATTAATCACTTCTTTTTGTATTGATTTTAATGTAAACATCCCGAGGAATCATTCTCTTTTCTTGGTTGTTCTTTGGGACAGTTCCTTTTGGAGAACTGTTTACTGCCCCTGGCTTGTTCATGCATACCAATGATACAGAGCCCTTCTGTGTTCACTAAACATGAGCTCTTTTTGTTGTTTTTTGTTGTTGTTTATCTTTTGGCCCTGGCTTGAAGTTACATTTTGCTTCTTATCTATTCTTTGAAGAAAAATGTACTCTGGTCTCTACTATCATAAGAACCTTCAAAATTATCTAATAATATGAATATTCAAATTGTAGAAAATGTAAAATTTATACCTGTATAAAGCAAATATAAAATTTACGCACTAATTAAATTGGCACAGAGAAAATCACTTTATTAGCCATCAGTAGGAAAGCACCAGTAAATATTTGGCCCCTAAAAATGAATAAAACAGTTGTAATGTTATTAAAGTAATTTAACGAGGAGGCCATTAGATGGGCTAGCTCTAATGCCTACCTAAGTAAACCAGAATGTAAGCCAGAGTCAATGTGCTGAAATCTGAGAAAATGAAATTTAAAAACAACCAATCACAAATAGCGAACTGGGCTCTCCCAGATAAGCCAATTGCTTTAGCTATGGTCAATCAAATAATTTTCTTGCCTTGCTTTCATATCTTCTCTATAAAAACTCTTCCCCTGGGTGATGTCAGTGGAATACTCTTAACCACCTTTGGTTTGGTGCTGCCTGATTTGAATCTATGTGTGCTCAACTAACTCTTGAAAATTTTAATGTACATCAGTTTACCTTTTAACAGTGTTTTATGCTACATGACTTAGGTGTGCAGGAAAACATAATTTATTTTTGCATGACTGAACATAGTTTGCATCTTAGGTGCCCACTGGCAGAAAATATAGTTTTACATTTTGTAGCATACCTGTATTTTAATAGTCTCAAAATACCATGCCCGCTGAACTGATTTTGTCATAGATAATGATACAGATTTTGCTGTTTTTATTTAGCATTTTTACAGTTCACATGTTTTTAGAAATCCCTTAACCTGCAATGAAGTAATACTTTAAAATCCTAATGCTGATGATAATGAATTTACCTTTCTATGGCTTAAGCCAGTGATTGTCATAGTTGTGGTCCCCAGACCAGCAGCATAACTGTTACTTGGCAAAATTAGAAATACATATTTTTGGGCCCCAGCCCAGACCTCCTGAAATTTAGGTGGAGCTAAAGTTTGAGTACTTGTGGCTTAGGTATTTTGTGCTATGGTAATATGATGTTCTCAGTGACTCATTGCCAATATTTTCTCTCTTGAGAGATCCAGCATAAAAGAAATGCAGAGAAGATGACGAAAAACATTGTCATCCACATAGGAATGATATAATAATTCTCCTTTTGTCTTAAATGCTGTGAATATTTTCTGAAATTTGTCAGTGGAGTAGACACATTGGGCCCATCTAAGAGAAGATTTTTAAATGTATCTACTATTCATTAACTTTGAATGACAGATCTAAGAAAGTTTTAACTTTTATCAGAAGAATTGCAACTTAGGAATTTTTTTCCGATGAGATTTTTGAGGTTCAAATTAGCTTAGGGGACAAGAGAAGATAAATTGTTTTTTTAAAAAATATGCTAGTGTAGTGTTCTTTTAGACAGTGATAAGGTGTGATACCATCAGCATGCAGTGAACAAACCCAGATAAATGACTTCCCATTTCCAAAAAGGTGAGGGTAGAGGGAATACTGGCTTGTGGGAGACTGACCTTGAATTCTAGCTCTTATTTTCAAAGGGATTTCTGTTTTCCATTCCATTCGACAACTCTGAGCTGCACCTCAGTGAACTCTTTAAACAGAATATCAATAAAGATGCTTTGCTTTGCATTTGTAAGCCACACAGAAGCTCCTCTTCTGTTATCTCTCACCTTCCAACTTTCTGACTATGCTTGGCATCAACAACAAAGCTAAGGCAGCTGATACGAATCAAAGAAGCAATTAAACGGAAAAGTTTCTCTTCTCTTTTGTCCTTACTGCATAAGGTATTTTAGACATAGTGAAAATAATTCCTTGGGTGCTGAGGTAAAGCAAGATGCTTCCTGGAGAGCCTGTGCTCCAAATCTTAACTGATAGTCAGAAACTCAGAGATAACGTGGAATTGTTTGAAGGCGTAGTGAGAGTAAAATTAGTCTTTTTCTTTTCTGAAAATAGAGGGATAAATGGTGAATTACTACATATATATAATCACTTTAAAATGAAATCTAAAAATACGCTTGTGTATTGCACTGCTTGACAGTGGTATATCAGCAAGACTAATGGTACAGCTAACCACACAAAATAATACATATGCAGATATATTTTTTCCACGTAATGAAGAAATCTCCCCAAAGTTTAGATTAAGAGTTTTTGTTCTAAGCAGACCTGTGAAATTGTAGTGATTATCCATTTATGGACGATTCTACTCAAGTTCAGAGAAATTCAGCAAGTTAACCAAAGTCCACCGTCTGCCATTGGTGGGTGTCAAGACATATTCAGGTCTGCTTGATTTCAGATGTCATAGTCTTTCTGTTCCAGTACAATACTCTGGGATTTGGGGTATTTAGAGAAGACTTCCCTCAAGAATGAAAGCTGCCTTTTTCCTTTTCTTTCTTGCTCTATGGTCAACCTAATGTCTTATAATGAGAGTTACCCAGAGAATCATTCTAAGATCTTGGTGTTTCTGAGAACTCAGTCTTTTTCTTCCTTTTTTATTGTCTAAGAAATTCTTCTTTTTTTTCTTCTTCCTACATTATTTTTTATTTTCCAAGTTTTCTTATTATGTTCAGTTAGCCAACATATAGTACATCATTAGTTTTTGATGTAGTCTAGTTCAATTCATTAGTTGTATATAACACCCAGTGCTCATCCCAATATGTGCCCTCCTTAATACTTAATCTTTAAACCACATTTAGAAATTGCACCTGACATTTATTAGGAGCTCAGTAAATATTTGTGAAGTGCACATAGTTCATTGGCTTATAGAGGATGCAATGTGATTTTTACATTTTTCTTTATTGGGTGGTATGAGAACAAAAACAGTACTTTTCATTTCAGCTTATCTCCCCCTTTTCCTCATAGAGCCCTAGGGCCTGAGTACTAAAGTACTTTTACTGAGCTCCAATATTTTGATAATTCAAAACCACACTTCTGTGAGAGTTAGGTCTGTGGGGGCCTTTGGGATTCAGCCTGCCAGCATTTCAATATTGTGGAAAGTGAATGTTGAATATTTATTTAACACTAATGACCCCCTACTCAGGACTTCCTTTGTCAGATATAGTTTTTATTGTTCTCTGTCATTTCTGTAACCTACAGCCATGTCAGTGATATTGAATATAAGAAGTCTTTTAATGTAGTTTACTGCTCCTCACCCTCTTTATCAGAATTCTAATTGATACTCTGTACTCTTTGCCTGTGCATACCACCTATTATAGAGTTATTTCTAATAGACTACATGACTCATCAAATTTACTTTTGATTTCATCAACTCTGTAATTTGTTTTGTACAATTGTATACATATAAAACAACTTTGTATTTATTATTTTGCATTCAGAATAATAGTATAAATGAAATTCATAGCAATTCAACATTGATGAATTATTAACTATTATGACAACTATATACATAGGGGGGAAATGAAGTAAAGTATGTGTGTATGTGTGTGTGTGTGTTTAAAAATAATTATACCAACAAATCACAAATCACATTTAAAATTTATTTTTTAGTCTCATTACAAGGAGTGAAAAGAACATTTTCATGAAACCAGGACCTTTATTTTCTCTCCTTTTGGTTCCTGCTATTTATTTTATTTTATTTTTTTACCTGTAAATAACCTTCAGTTCATGGTATCAAAATCTCCTCCAAAGTAACTAAGTTAATTGTGAAATTATGAGTAAAACATTGTTTTTAGAGGTAGGAAATAATGATCCAAATTGAATTAAGTACCAATAATAAATACCAAAATTCTAATATTATAATCATGTAAATATGACATGGAGAAAAAGAGAGCAAATTTAAATTATCACATCTATAAAATTTACTTTTGAGCTGTTCATTGAAGGCTTGCTGATGTGAATAGCCACAGATTAAGTCTGATTTTCAAGGGTAGATAACAGATGTTGATTTGGCTGCTTGGTATCCATTCGTCCATCTTCTACTAATTGTATCCCATTTCTCCTCTGAGCTTCCCACTATCCCCAGCTTTATTTCCAAGGGCTTCTACGGGGTTAGCTCCATTCCTTGGTCATGCATGGATTGATTGCATGGCCTGGGCCATTAACCAGCATCTGGCATTCCCTGGGCAACTGTAATTGAATCAGGAGCTTCCCTCAGCCTATTCAGAACCATTCAGAACCAACAATGCCATGAAACCTTTCTGGAAATCCTGGAAGAGGGTATTTCATTCTTTCCTCCTGGACTTGTAGTTGAGAAGAGAAGATCTGAATTTGATGCAGTAGTCATCATAGAAACATGAAAGAGGAGCTGTCTGAGAACAAAGCAAGAGCACAGAAGAGAGCAGAGCTGGGTCAGAAGAGTGTCTGTGTAACATCAGGATGTATCTGAAGTAAGTGCTACACTTTGTGCTTTCCATTCACAAGAGCCAATAAATTCCCTTTTGGCATAAGATCATTTGATTTGGACTTTCTGTCATCTACGACTGAGATCCAGTATCCTCTGGTAATATGAAGAGAGCATAGAGGGGATGATAATTCTTAAAGTTTCTCACTGTAACTACGAGACTGGATTCTCATCAGAGATTGGTAGTAACTTTCCAGCATACCAGCAAATCCTGGACCTGCAACAATGCAGACATTATTGAAGAAATGAGAAATTTCTGTCATGTGTGAAGGCACATCTGCTATAAAGGAAGTAGCCGACCACAAACTGCCTTTATTCTCCACGTTGCCTTGAGCACAAATTTAGCTAAAGGCATTATTGATTTGAGTCTAGGTAGACTACGTAATACGTTGGTTTTTTTTATTTTCTATAATTTAATCAGTTGTGTTGGTGATTAATGGGAAAAGACTTCACCAAAATGCTAAAAGTTATGGTAGGAACTCTATTATAAGAGAACAAAAAGAGAACTCTAACATAATGTTAATAATAATAATAATAATAATGTTTGATGAGTGTAAGCAAACTCATGGATTATTTTAGGGGCTCTGTGCCAAGGGGGAACATATTATGGAAGTGGCTGATCATATTCTGGGTCTTCTTTGAACCTCACAATGGATATTAGAAATGAAGGAACTAGTAAACTAGAGAAAAAAATGGGGACTTCTGATTTCTAGTCTGGCATTTAAGGAGCTTTGAAGTCACCACTTTGTCCTAACAAGTAAAAAAGGTGAATAAACTGAAAAATCAATAGCTCTTCTTAGATTTGCTAAAGAAGTGAAGTCACAGGGCAAACTTTTGCCCCCAACACTGGAGAGACAGGCAGACAAATACAGAGAATCCCAGTTTACTAGAGCAGAAACTCATGAGCAGAAATCATGGAACCAGTGGTCAGGTTGGAAAACCTGACCTATTGAATGGCTGGAGGTTCAGTGTGAGAGTTAAGAATTCAGGAGGGGAGGGCAGTCATAAGGGGTACATGAGTTATACCTCAAGGAATTTGACCCCGTTCTCTTAGTGAAAGTCAGAGAGAGTATCTTTTCATGGCCTAGGAAGGGAAAAGTAACCATTTTGAAATAAACCAGAGTAGTCCTTTCTTCTTAACAAGACTTGCCCTCAAGAAAAACTATTTTACCAGAGTCTAACCAACCCCAGGGGAAAGGAAATACTCAACTGTAGTCTGTTTGAATTGTCCTGTACACTTAAGGAGGGAGAAAAATGGAGAAGCACTTAAGCAGTTCACAGTCCAGAGAACGCAAGCTAAATAAAAGTCAGAGGCCTAATCATAGGAGTATAGAAGGCTTCTACTCCCCCTCCTCCATGCTTTACTATGACATTACTAAAGGCCTATTTACTGCAATTCCTTTTTGCCAGTACATTATGTCCAGGTACTGAGATATACTAAATTTATAAGACATACTAAAAGGCAAACAACAACAACAGTTTGTAGAGATGAAGCAAGCATCAGAACCAGACTCAGGGCAGGGATGTTGGAATTATCACATTGGGAATTAAAACTAGCTATGATTAATATACTAAGGGCTAAAACAGGTAAAGTAGATACCACATAAGAACAGATGGGCAATGTACACAGAGAGATAGAAATTCTTTTTTTTTCTAATTTTTATTTAGAGAGAAATTCTATGGAAGAATGAAAAAGAAATGCTAGAGATAAAAAAACACTGCAATAGAAATGAAGACTTTTTAAAATGAGCTCATTAATAGACTGGACATGACTAAGGAAAGAATCTGAGCTACAGGATGTGACAGGAGAAACTTCCAAAACTGAAAGCAAAAAGAAAAATATATTTTTAAAAAGAACAATATTTGGGGGGGGGAGGAGCAAGATGGTGGAGGAGTAGCAGACCTAAATTTTGTCTGGTCCCAGGAATTCAGCTTGATAGGGATCAAACTATTCTGAACACCTATGAACTCAATAGGAGATCGAAGAAAAGAATAGCAGCAACTCTCTGAACAGAAAAGTGACCACTTTCTGGAAGGCAGGACGTGCGGAGAAGTGAATCTGAGGCGATATTTAGGAAAATAGACGGCGGGGGAGGGGGCCTCTGTCAGCCGGCTACTCGCAAGTGATAGAGCCACGGAGCACAAATCGGAACTTTTAGAAGACGGCTCTGCTGAGGGAGGTCGCTCCAGTGGCTAAGCGGGGGGTGGAACCCTCGCCGGGACACTGTGGTCTCAGGACCCTTGGGGTCACAGAAAGACCGGGGGTGCCTGAGTGCGGCAGAGCTCCCAGGTATCCGAGTGGGGAAGCCGGCTGCAGAGATGGAGCCGAGGAGTGGGCTCTCAGCTCGGGGTTGCCATAAACCATGATCTGTGGCAGTCGGGCCACTACTCTTCCAGCAGGGACCCAACAAGTGGCAGATCCAGGGAGACTCACCTTCCTCCCCCGGGGGGAGCAGTGCAGGAGTGCACTGCAGGGATCTGCTGGGTTTGGAGACTCCACACAGGGTCGGGTGCCAGAGATAGAAACACTCAGTCACAGGCTGGGTGAACACGGAGTGCAGCCGGAGACCGGGTAGATGGGAGTGATTGACTGCTTTTCTCTGGGGGCTCACTGAGGAGTGCGGCCCTGAGTTCTTGGCTCCTCCGGGGTGGAGATTGGGAGGCTGCCATTTCACTCTCGTCCTCCAAAGCTGTAGGGAAAGCCTGCAGGGAAAAAAAGCTCCCGAGTGCAAACCCGAGCAGATTACTTAGCCGGGAGGGGGCAAGGGTGGGGCACTTCTGCCTCTGGCAAAGACATTTGGGAACCACGGCAACAGGCCCCTCCCCCAGAAGATCAGCAAGAACGGCCAGCCAAGACCAAGTTTACCGATCCATGAGAACTGCAGATTCCAGCGCTAGGGGAATACTGCACATAGAATTCATGGCTTCCCCCCCCTCCAATTCTTTAGTCTTTCAAAGTTAATTTTTTTAATTTTTTTTCTTTTTCTTTTTGTTTTTTGAATTTTTCTTTTTCCCTTTTTCAAACAACATCTTATCAATCCCTTTTTTAAAAAATCTTTTTTATTTTTCATTTTTAGAGTCATAATCTCTCCCTTCATAGTAGTTAACCTTATTTTTGGTATATATGTATAAGTTGTTCTCTCTTTAAAATTATGGGATACAGTTTCTTCTAACAGACCTAAATATACCCTAAATCTCTAGTGTATAGTTTTGTTCTAGGCTCCTGCCTGATCACATTCTCTTCCTTTTTTTTTTTTAATCCTCTTCTTTCTTTTTTCAACCAACTTCTTATCTTATCAATTCCTTTTATAAAATCTTTTATAATTTTCACCTTTACAGTCATATTCCATCCCTTCATCGTATTTACCCTTATTTTTGTGCATACATAAGTTTTTCTTTCTTTAAAATTTTGGGAGGCACTTTCTTCTAACAGACCAAAATACGCCCAAAATCTAGTGTGTGGCACTGATCTATGCACCAACCTGATCATATTCGATCATATTCTGTTTTTTTTTTTTTTTTATCTTTATCTTTTCCTTTTTTCTTTTTTTTTTTTCTTTTTTCTTTCTTTCCCTTTCTTTCCCCCCGGTTTCAGGTCTCTTCTGATTTGTTTAGTGTATATTTTTCTGGGGTCATTGTTACCCTGTTAGCATTTTGTTCTCTCATTCATCTATTCTCCTCTGGACAAAATGACAAGATGGAAAAAATCACCTCAATAAAAAGAACAAGAGGCAGTACCGACTGCCAGGGACCTAATCAATATGGATATTAGTAAGATGTCAGAACTAGAGTTCAAACTGACAATTTTAAAGATACTAGCTGGGCTTGAAAAAAGCATGGAAGGTATTAGAAAAACCCTTTCTGGAGAAATAAAAGAATTAAAATCTAATCAAGTCAAAATCAAAAAGGCTATTAATGAGGTGCAATAAAAAATAGAGGCTCTAACTGCTAGGATAAATGAGGCAGAAGAGAGAATTCGTGATCTAGAAGACCAAATGATGGAAAATAAGCTGAGAAAAAGAGAGTTAAACAACTACTGGATCACGAAGGCAGAATTCGAGAGATAAGTAATACCATAAGACGAAACAATATTAGAATAATTGGATTCCCAGAAGAAGAAGAAAGAGAGAGAGGGGCAGAAGGTATATTGGAGCAAATTACAGCAGAGAACTTCCCTAATTTGGGGAAGGAAACAGGCATCAAAGTCCAGGAGGCACAGAGAACCCCCCTCAAAATCAATAAAAATAGGTCAACACCCCAACATCTAATAGTAAAACTTACGAGTCTCAGAGACAAAGAGAAAATCCTGAAAGCAGCTAGGGGCAAGAGATCTGTAACCTACAATGGTAGAAACATTAGATTGGCAACAGACCTATCCACAGAGACCTGGCAGGCCAGAAAGGACTGGCATGATATATTCAGAGCACTAAATGAGAAAAATATGCAGCCAAGAATACTATATCCAGCTAGGCTGTCATTGAAAATAGAAGGAGAGAGAAAAAGCTTCCAGGACAAACAAAAACTAAAGGAATTTGCAAACACCAAACCAGCCCTACAAGAAATCTTGAAAGGAGTCCTCTAAGCAAAGAGAGAGCCTAAAAGCAACATAGACCAGAAAGGAACACAGACAATATACAGTAACAGTCACTTTACAGGCAGTACAATGGCACTAAATTCATATCTTTCAATAGTTACCCTGAATGTAAATGGACTAAATGCCTCAATCAAAAGACACAGGGTATCAGATTGGATAAAAAAACAAGACCCATCAATATGCTGTCTGCAAGAGACTCATTTTAGACCCAAAGACACCTCCAGATTGAAAGTGAGAGGGTGGAAAACCATTTACAATGCTAATGGACATCAAAAGAAAGCTGGGGTGGCAATCCTTATATCAGACAAATTAGATTTTATCAAACTCAACACCCAAAGGACAAATGATCCAATCAAGAAATGGGCAGAAGACATGAGCAGACATTTTTCCAAAGAAGACACCCAAATGGCCAACAGACACATGAAAAAGTGCCCAACATCACTCGGCATCAGGGAAATCAAAACCTCAATGAGATACCACCTCACACCAGTCAGAATGGCTAAAATTAACAAGTCAGGAAACGACAGATGTTGGCAGGGATGCGGAGAAAGGGGAACCCTCCTCCACTGTTGGTGGGAGTGCAAGCTGGTGCAGCCACTCTGGAAAACAGTATGGAGGTTCCTCAAAAAGTTGAAAATAGAGCTACCATATGATCCAGCAATTGCACTACTGGGTATTTACTCCAAAGATACAAATGTAGGGATCTGAAGGGATACGTGCACCCCAATGTTTATAGCAGCAATGTCCACAATAGCCAAACTATGGAAAAAGCCTAGATGTCCATCAACAGATGAATGGATAAAGAAGATGTAGTATATATATATACAATGGAATATTCAGCCATCAAAAGGAATGAAATCCTTCCATTTGCAACAACGTGGGTGGAACTGGAGGGTATTATGCTGAGCGAAATAAGTCAATCAGAGAAAGACATGTGTTGTATGATCTCACTGATATGAGGAATTCTTAATCTCAGGATACAAATTGAGGGTTGCTGGAGTGGTGGGGGAGGGAGCGATGGGGTGGCTGGGTCATAGACTTTGGGGAAGGCATGTGCTATGGTGAGCACTGTGAATTGTGTAAGACTGTTGAATCACAGACCTGTACCTCTGAAACAAATAATACATTATATGTCAAAAAAAAAAAAAAAAAGATAGCAGGAAGGGAAAAGTGAAGGCGGGCAATCGGAGGGGGAGACGAACCATGAGAGACTATGGACTTTGAGAGACAAACTGAGGGTTCTAGAGGGGACGGGGGTGGGGGGATTGGTTAGCCTGGTAATGGGCATTAAAGAGCACATGTACTGAATGGAGCACTGGATGTTATATGCAAACAATGAATCATGGAACACTACATCAAAAACTAATGATGTAATGTATGGTGATTAACATAACATAATAAAATTAAAAAAAATAAAAAAGAGGGCGCCTGGGTGGCTCAGTTGGTTAAGCGACTGCCTCCAGCTCAGGTCATGATCCTGGAGTCCCTGGATCGAGTCCCCCATCGGGCTCCCTGCTCGGCGGGGAGTCTGCTTCTCCCTCCGACCCTCCCTCCTTTCATGCTCTCTCTCATTCTCTCTCTCTCTCAAATAAATAAATAAAATCTTAAAAAAAATAAAAAGTAAAAAATAAAAAAGAACAATATTTAAGAATTGCAGTGTAACTACAAAAGATATAGCATGCACATAATTAGAATATCAGAAGGAAAAGAAAAGAGGAACAAAAGCAGTATTTAAAGTAATAATGACAGGGGCGCCTGGGTGGCTCAGTCGTTAAGCCTCTGCTTTCAGCTCAGGTCCTGATCCCAGGGTTCTGGGATCGAGCCCCACATTGGTATCCCTGCTCAGCAGGAAGCCTGCTTCTCCCTCTCACACTCCCCCAGCTTGTGTTCCCTCTCTTGCTGTCTCTCTCTGTCAAATAAGTAAATAAAATCTTTAAAAATAATAATAATAATAAAGTAGTAATGACAGAATTTCCTCCAAATTAGTTATACACCAAGCCAGTTATTGAGGAAGCTCAAGGCACAAGGAGGACAAATGTCAAAACACATATTTTTTTCAAACTGCCTAAAATCACAGATAAAGAAACAAATCTTGAAAAAACCAGATGGGGGAAAACATTGTATCTATAAAGATACAAAGGTAAGAATTATATCCAACTTCTTCTCAGAAACTATGTAAGCAAGAAGAGAGCATTGTGAAATACTCAGTATGGATGAAAAAAAAACCGATTAACTAGAATTCTGTGCCCTGCAGAATTATCCCTCAGAAGCACAAGTGACATAAAGATTCTAAGGCAAATAAAAATTGAGGGAATTTTTTGTATTAGCCTTGCTTTGCAAGAAATATTTCTTAGAGAGAAGGCAAGCGATATAGGTCAGAAACTCTGATCTATATAAAGAGAGCAAGAGGCATCAGAGAAGGAATAAATGAAGGTAAAACAAAACTTTTATTTTTATTATTCTTAATTGATCTACCAGATAATTTGTCAAAATAATAACAGCAACAATATATTTGATTATCTACTTATGTGTGTGTATATGTAAGTAAAATGAATTACAGCAATGATACAAGGGATAGTGGGAGGGAAGAATTAGGATCATTTATTATTATGAAGTACTTGCCACTAACCTGTGAAAAGGTATAGTGTTATTTGAAAGTGGACTTGGATTAGGTGTAAATGTGTATTGCAACCTCTAGAGGAACCACTAAAAAAAAAAAGAGAAAATATTGTAACTGATATGCTAGCAAGGAGAGAAAATGGAATCATATAATATGCACAGTTAAAATCACAAAAGGTAGAAAAGAGTAGAAGACAAAAATAGGAACAGAGAACAAGGACAATGAACAGAAAACAGTAACAAATATGATAGATGTTAATCAAACTATCAATAATCACCCTGAACATCAGTAGTCTCAATGCATGCATTAAAAGACAGAGATTGTCAGAGTATCACTTTATACCTGTAGAATGGCTAGACTGAAAAAGATAAAAATAACAAGTGTTGGCAAGGATGTGTGGAGGGGGAAGGAACCCTTGTGCACTGTTGGTGGGAATGCTAATTGGTGCAGCCACTGTGGAAAACAGTATGGGGGGGTTCCTTAAAAAATTAAAAATGGAATTACCACATGATCCAGTAATTCCACTATTGGGCCTTTACTAATTCAAAAAGATATATGCACTTTTATGTTTACTGCAGCATTATTTATAATAATAGCCGAGACATGGAAGCAACCCAAGTGTCCATTAATAGATGAATGGATAAAGATGTGGTGTGTGTGTACACACACACATATACACACACAGACACACACTCTGTAATACTACTCAGCCATAAAAAAGAGTGATATCTTGCCATCTGTAACAACATGGATGCACCGAGAGGGTATAATATTAAGTGAAATAAGTCAGAGAAAGACAAATACCATATGATTTCACTCATACGTGGAATTTAAGAAACAATGTAAAAAAGAAAAAAAACTCACAGACTTTTAAATACAGAGAGCAAACTGGTGGTTGCCAGAGGGGAGGTGGGAGAATGGGTGAAATAAGGAGGATTAAGAGCCCATTTATCATGATGAGCACTGAGTAATGTGTGGAAATCATTATATTATTAAAATCATTATATTTTACAACTGAAACAAATATAACACTGTATATTAATTATATTTCAATAAAAAATAAAAATAAATGAAAAAATAAAAGACATTGTCAGAGTGGATCAAGAAACCCAAGATATTTTTTTGTATGCAAGACCCAAATATGTGTTGTATAAAATAAAACCATTTAAAAAATAAATACACATATAGATTAAAAGTAAATGGATGGAGAAAGATATACCATACTAACTTTAAAAGAAAGAGGGGGTAGATGTATTAATTTCAGACAGAGCTGACTTCAGAACAAGGAAAGTTATCAGTGATAAAGAGAGGCATTATGAAATGATAATGGGGTAATTCTCCAAGAAGATGTAACAGTTCTTAATGTGTGTGTACCTAACAATACAGTGTCAAAATAAGTGAGGCAACAACTGATAGGACTGTAAGGAGAAGTAGAGGAAACCACTATTGTAGTTGGAGACTTGAACATCCCTCTATCAGAAATGGACAGATCCAGCAGACAGAAAAATCAATAAGGACATAGTTGAAATCAACAGTACCATCAATTAACTGTATATAATTGACATGTATTGACTACTTCACCCATTAGCTGCAAAATACACATTCTTTTCAAGCTCATATGGAACATTCACCAAGAAAGACCACATTTTGGGTCATAAAACACACCTTAAAAAGTTTAAAACAGTAGAAAATACATGCTTCCTCTCAGACTGCAGTGGAATTAAAGTAGAAATCAGTAACAGAAAGATAGTTGGAAAATCCAAAAAAACTTTGAGATGAAACAAAACACTTTCAAATAAGACATGGGTTGAAGGGAAATATCAAGTGAAAATAAAAAAAGATATTTTGAAACAGTGAAAATACAGTACAACTTATCAAAATTTGTGAGATGCAGTAAAAGCAATACTTGGGGAGAAATTTAGATCATTGAACGCATATATTGAAAAGATGAAAGATCAAGAATCATTAACCTTTGGAAACTAGAAAAAGATCAAATTAAATCTACAGAAAGCAGAGGAAAATACATAATAAAAATTAGACATAGATCAATAAAATTGGAAGCAGAAAGTTGAGAAAATTAACAAAACCAAAGTCCATTTCTTTGAAAAGATCAATAAAATTTAAAAGCTTCTAGCCAGGTTAACTAAGAAAAGAAGAGATAGCACAAATTGCTAATAATAGAAATTAAAGAGGGGGCATTACTAAAGATCTTGAGATCATTGAAAGGATACTAAAGGAATATAATAAACAACCCTCTGCCCACAAATTTGATAACCTAGATGAAATGGACAAATTCCTTGGAAGACACAATCTGTCAAAACTCACGCAAGAAGAAATAGACAATGTGAAGTGTCCTTTATATATGAAATTGAATCAATAGTGAATAACTTGCCAAAAATAGCCCTAGGCCCAGATTGGCTCACTATTCTACTAACATTTAAGGTGGAAATTATACCAATTCTCTATAATCTCTTTCAGAAGATAGAAGCAGAGAATATAGTTCCTAACTCATTCAATGAGTCCAGCATTACTCTAATACCAAAACCAGATAAAGAAGTTACAGGAAAAGGAAACTACAGACCAATATCTCTCATGAACATAGATGCAGGAATCCTCAATAAAATATTAGGAATTGAACAATCTGTAAAAAGAAATTCAGCAATATATAAAAAGAATTATATACACCAGGACCAAGTGAAATTTATCTTAGATATACAGGCTGGTTCAACATTCAGAAATTAATTTAATGTATTCCATCCCATCAACATGCTGAAGAAGAAAAATCACATGATCATATGAATAGATATAGAGAAAGCATTTGACAAAATCCACCATCCATTCATGATACAAAATCTTGGTAAACTAGTTACAGAAGTTACTTTCCTGAACTTGATAAAGGACATCTACAAAAACCTACAGCTAACATCATACTTAACAGTGAGAAACTAGAAGCTTTCCCTTGAATATCAGAAACAAAGTAAGGATGTTTCCTCTTAGTAGTTCTTTTCAGTGTCATACTGGAAGTCCTCGCTAATGCAATACAAGAAAAAGAAAATTTACATGGTCTGGAGAGGAAGAAATAAAGAGTCATGATATCTAAGTGGTGTGATTGTGACTAAAACCTTGATTTAAAAAAAAAAAACTATGAAGGATGTTTGGGGGACAATGGAAAATTTTGAATATGGACTCTATTAAGTAATACTAAAATTAAATTTCTTGGTTATGATTATGGTACTGTGGTTATATAAGAGATGTTTGCTGAAATATGTAGAGGTAAGTTTTAAATCTGCAGCTTTCACAAGTTTCAACAAAAGTCATGTGTGCTCAATGATGTATAAACATGAATTAATTTATTTTATTTTCCATTGTGGGAAAGATTAGCAAAAATGATTTTTTTAAAGATTTTTTAATTTATTTCTGAGAGAGAGAGAGAGTGCATAAGCAGGGGGAGTGGCAGGCAGAGGGGGAAGCAGGCTCTCCCCTGAGCAAGGAGCCTGATGCGGGACTTGATCCCAGGACCCTGGGATCATGACCTGAGCTGAAGGCAGACGCTTAACCAACTGAGCCACCCGGGCGTCCCAGCAAAAATGATAATATCCAAATACAATGAGACCTTGTGAAGGCAAATTTAGAAATTACTCATTGAAATAGAAATTGATACCACTTTCCTGGGAAGCAATTTTGTACATTTTTTAAAAAGTTTCAAAATATATGTATATATATTAACACAGCATTATTACTATAAATTTATTCTATTAAAATAATCAGAAAATAACACAGAGATATATGTAAGAAAGGATATTCCTTGAAAAGGAATGAAGTATGATGATAATGATGAAAATAAGATGATAATGAAATTTTCATTATAGTGAAAATGAGAGGGAATAACCGAAATTTCCACCAATGATGGGTTGACTTTACTGAAGTTTCCAGGGCTGGCATGTGTATTAGTCCTGACCATTCAGAGCATTTTATCTTTCCCCCTGCAATGACTGGTTCAGGATTGGACACGTGTTCCTACCAAAAATAAACCTAAATCTTCTGAAGTGTTCAGGAGAAAAACATGTACCATTCTACTGGGTTTGAACCTGAAAGACTGTAACCCAAGATTTGCAGGAATACATTATGCAGGGAGCCTTTTTTGAGAATGAAGCCAGTATATAGGAAAGTAAATTGAAGATATGGAGAGAGGTCATTTAGGGATCTGGCTCCATCTATAATTGAAACTCTAGACTCTTTAAGTTACTACATTTTTTTTTGTTTTTGTTTTTGCTTTTTTCCCTAAAATCCAATTTGAGTGCATTTTCTGTCACTTGGAGTAGAAATCATTCTGACTAACTCAGTATTCTTAGACATGAGAATTAGAAATGTGCAAAGAATGTGTGAATGTTCCTTATGTTTAAAGTATGGACCCATTATTTGTATTTGTAGTCAGAAATGAAAACTGCTATTAAATACAGTTTTAAATTAGCATAATCATATCATACTGCTTTTGTGTTATTTTGTATTTGTTTCTCTACAGTAATTTTTGATTCAACTGTTCAACTAGATGCAGCATAAAAAAGGAGGCAATTAAGTATTCACAGGATGCTCTTTTGTTTGCTTCACAGAGATCACCAAACGTGTCTGTAGTGTAGTGTATCCCTCTTCTGTTCCCTACTGAGTCACTTTCAGGCATGGAGGGTAGTAATGTAAGTTGTAAGTCACATTGTAAATGGAGTAAGAATGGTTCCAGTGAAAGCATGATGAAAATAAAAATTTCAGGGCACCTGGGTGGCCCAGATGGTTAAGCGTCTGCCTTTGGCTCAGGTCATGATCCCAGGGTCCTGGGACTGAGTCCTGCATCTGGCTCCCTGCTGCGCAGGGAGTCTGCTTCTTCCCCTCCCTCTGCTTCTCCCCCTGCTCATGCTCTCTCTCTCTCTCTGTATCTCTGTGTCTCAAATGAATAAATTAAAAAATCTGTAAAAAAAAAAATTTCTTGTGTGTGGAGATGGAGGTCGGCATCTGAAGTATTAAGACTATTAAAATGATTTTTTTTGAATAGTTTAAAATGTTTTAAGTAGGCTGGTGCTGTGGGTATGCAGCACCTACAGTATAAGCTGATTCCTTCCAACTGTTTGTCCCTCTTAAACTTAATTAACCATCCTGTGAAATTGTGACATTAAAAATAAAATGAAGTAACATATGCCTTTGAAATTAAAGTCATGACTTTCAAACTTGGTTCCTTGCAGTGGTGCTTCAGGCATTCCACAATGTTTTACTTTTTCCTCTGACTTAAAAAATATATATTTTTAGTATTTTATTGGGTTGAATGGTGTCCCCACCAAAAAATCAATTTTGGACTTCTGACTGCCAAGACTGTGAGAGAATAAATTTTTATTGTTGTAAACAACCTAGTTTGCGCTAATTTGTTAATGGTAGCCACAGGAAACTAATACAAGCATGTCTTAGAGCTTAATTAAAATAAACTGAAAGTACCTACATAAGTAATCTGCCAAATGTGAACACATTAGAGATCACTAGTATGTTGTTACTTTCAGGGGATCTCATTTTTTTGTGCAGAAATTGGATACCTTACCTTTTGTAGTTAATGGATAGGTGATACTATCCTAAGATTTCAACATAAGTTAAAATGCTGTTACTATGCAATCAGTCATCTCAGTGATTCAGATTGTTTAGGTCTTGGTGAATCAGATTGTTTAGGTTTGGCTCTTTTGAGATGTAAATACAACAAATTTAGAAAGAGAGAGAGAAATAATTTATGGGTTCATAAAACTTAAAAGTTCTGGAGTAGTATGCTTGATTCAGGAATTCTAACACAGGCTTGGAATAAAATTCAGATTCCTTTCTTTGAACAAAAGGTCTTACAATATCTGATTTTTTCCAGTTTCTTCCTATTTAGTCACCTCATTTTCTTTCCACTCCTTATTGTATCCACACTACTCCAGCTTCAGTAAACTTCATGAAGTTTCTAAAGTAGATTGTTTGCCTGGAATGTTCAATCTTACGGTTTTCTCTTCCATATCATTTTGATCTCAATTCATATGCTACTTCTTCAGTGAACGTTGGCTACGCTATCTAAAATAGACTATGTGTCTTTTATCTCTTGCTTCATAACAAACTACCATAAAGCGTAGTGGCTTAAAACAACTATTTATCACTTAAGATTCTCTGTGCAGGAATCAAGTAAGACTGTGTGGGTAGCATGTCTTCCCCTCTATGTAGTGTTGGATGGGTGGATTGTTTGGGGCTAGAGAACCAATATTGCTTCACTCACTTGTCTGGGATCTTGGTGTTGACTGTCAGATGGGGCACCTCTGATCTTTTCCACTTAGCTTCTGTCCTCACACAATCTCTCATCTTTTGGATCTTCTCTTTCCATGTGGCCTCTCTGGGCTTTGCTGTATAATAGCTGTCTTCCACTAGTGAAAGCTGAAGCAAGCAGTCCTTTAAGGGCTATGTTTAGGAGTCCCAGAATGTCATTTTTACCTCATTCCATTGGTCAAAACAAGTCATAAGATCACTATATATTCAAGTGGTGGGGAAATAGACTTCCTATTGTTGGGAGTTGTGTCATGTGTATGGGGATTAGATAATTGTGATGATTTTTGTAGATAAGCAACCACAGTCCACCTCTGACTATACCCTTTCTCATTTGTTTCACATAAAAAATATACTTTTCCAATTCTTATCCAAATATAGCATCAGGCCCAAAATACAGTGTCTTGTGATGTACATCTGCACTGGAGGGATAAGGTTCTTTGAATGTAGTTTTTCTTGATGCGCGGTTTGTGAACTAAAAGTCAAGTTATCCTCTCCCCAAACCAAGTACAATGGTGAAACAGGAGCAGGCTAATTGCAGTAGACACTCCCATTCAACAGTGGGAGGAAGGAAGACACATAGCAGTCACTGGTCCATAATCATTCTAAAACCAGCTAGGCACATGTCACCTGTTTCCTTATTCAAGAGAATGTTTCTTTAGCAGGACTTGGTTTTTCCGCTCCCTGACAGGGGTTCTTTAGCACTTTGTTTTCCTTGACTCATGGCTTTGTGCACTGAGAATTTCTGTTCCCGTTTTTTTTTTTTTTTAAGATTTTATTTATTTATTTACTTGAGAGAGAGTGAGCGGGAGGGAGAGGGAGAGAGAATCTGCCATGCCAAGGGCAGAGCCTGACTTGGGGCTGGATCTTACGACTACAAGATCATGACCTGCACTGAAACTAAGAGTCCGAAGCTTAACTGAGCCATCCAGTTTGACTACTCCCACCTCCTCCTGCTTTCTACCTACATGAAATTGAGGGCCCATAGACCTCTTTTCATTTTCATCTATCTCAATATCATTCAGTCCAAACTAGTAGTGCTTCTACCAATGTAGCTTTCTTAAAGTATTTGTGGACTTTTCATATATAAGGATTCACTCCATGTGCCAAAGTCACATCAATAACTTTTCTTTCCTCCACTTTAAGCATACCAGGTTGATGTAGGACAGTGCCTTAAGATTCTTATCCTTGTCTTAATTTCACCAAAGGGTGTAATACATATAACTTTAATTCTTCTGAGGTTTTAACAAATGATCGTTTGGCCACACTCTTGATTTTATTTTTATCTGGAGGCCATTTCTTACTCTGAGAACATTTTTCTGACTGGAAAAACTATCCTGAGTCCTCTCTGTTTCCTCTAAATTATGTTTACATATGGAGCAATTCTTCTTTAGTTTCTCTCCTTCCTATATTTTATCATGCATAACATAACAGGAAACTGATTGGCACTTCCAGACTTACGTCTAAAAATCTTAGCTAGATTCACAAGTGTTGCCAAATGTTTCACCTTTATGTATTACAGGTCATCCTTTCTCCAGTCTTTAATAACATTTCTTTTCAATGCTTTTCAAACCTCCATTAATGGTTCTCACCTCCCTTCAAGCCTCTGTTACCCAGTTCCAAAGGCAGTACTGTGTATTTTAGGTTTTTTTCAAAGCAGCACTCTAATTCTGGTACCATTTTCTGTTTCACATCCTATTACTGCAAAACAAAGCACCCCAAAACTTAGTGGCTTAAAACAATAATCATTTTATTGTCCACTATTCTGTGAATCAGGAATTCCAGTAAGATTTAGTGAGGATCTCTGTTTCACATGGTAGCCCTTAGCCAGAGTACCTTGACTAGGGACAGAGGACCAAACACAGCTTCACTAATGGGTTGAGGGCCTATGATGCTTCAGTTCTCCTCTGTGTAGCTTTTTTTTTTCCCTCCACATAGTCTCTCATTATTCAGGTACTCTCTCTTTTGACCTCTCTCTTTAGCAAAATAGTCTAAACTTCTTTACATGGGGTCATGTTTTCAAGAGTGAAAAGAACAGCTACAAGATCTCTTAAGATGTAGACTTGGAAATCTGAGAATATTACTTCTGCATAATTCTGTTGGCTAAAAATATTTATAAGCTCAGCCAAGGTAAAAGGAGTGGTTAAATAGACTCTGGTTTTTGATAGAATCAGTGGCATGCTTATGGAAGGACAGGAGGAATTCCTTTGAACTATTTGGTGGACCAGCAACTTTTTTCTATAAAGGGCCACATAGTAAATATTTGAGGCTTTTATAGCCACATATTGCTAATGTTGTATATTCTCTCTTTAACAATCTTTTAAAAATGTAAAAGACAGATCTGATCTATGACATGTAGTTTGCTAACCCATGTTTTAGATAATAAAGCACATCTACTTCATCATTCTTTCTTACTGTACTTTGCTTTATTTATTACAAGGTCCCATATCACTCTGAAATTATTTGTTTAAAAATGCTGTTATCCCCACTGCAAAGCAAGCATCCATTATGAGGGCAAGAGTATTTGTTATTTTATTTTCTACCTTATCAATAACTGTCCTGGTCCATAAGAAATGTCCAATAAATATTTGTTTAATGAATAAACTAATGAATGTATCAGAATTTATTTTCACTTTATCTTGTAAAGCTGTCTTCTATTTTGGTGGAATCATTCTGAGGGCCCTATATAATGTTGGGATGGCTGCAGATAGCTCTGGGGCAAATGCTTCCAGATTCAAATCCAGTGATTCTCCCAATAACTGTTAAAAAAGTGCACAGAATTTGACTCTGAACTGTATCTCAACCGTATCTCAACTGTATCAGATACTCTGTTTTGAAGCAATTTTTCTTGCCGGGAAAAATAAGGAATTCTGATTGGCCAGAATTGGGTCACATGCCATGGGTGGAGCTATAAACATCCCTAAATGAATGAACTGAAAGTTGGGTAGGTGTCTTTCAGAGGAAAATTGCCTCACTGGATGAATGATGAATAGATGCTTTCTGGCCAAAATATGTCCAAGTCATAGGCTTTTTTTTTACCCAATATTCTTCAACTTTAGTTGAATGAAATGCTGAAATAAATCAAGTCAAAGGCTATTATATGACAAGGCTTATATCTGCATCTGTAACTTGTAATTGTTGATATCATGAAAATAGCTTTATTTTTCTAACTTAATGACTTTAAAATCAGTGCATTTATACTTCTTAAAAAATGTTCTATAAAATAATACCATTATCTGTCTTATTTCTGAGCGTTTTCTCTTTGGTTTAATTTGGGGAAAAGTGGTGCCAGTGTTGTTAAAATTAAATTGGAAGGTAGTGAGGCGCCTTGGGTGCTCAGTCAGTTAAGCATCTGCCTTCGGCTCAGGTCATGATCCCAGAGTCCTGGGATCAAGCCCCATGTCAGGCTCTCTGCTCAGTGGGAGCCTGCTTCTCCCTCCTCCTGATACTCCCCCTGCTTGTACTTTCTCCCTCTGTCAAATAAGTAAATAAAATCTTTAAAAAATTTGGACGGTAGTGATCTAAATTGAATGAATCAATCACATGTGCTATGCTTGTTTTATTAGGATTGCCTGCATCTTACTAGTTACTTTGAATTAGCAGAGGATGTTGCCTCAGTGGAGAAGAAACTTCTTTCCTAAATCAAGAGCTTTCAGTCAGAAATCTATTTTCTCAAAGAAATGTGAAAATGCATTCTTCTATGTGCTATTTAAAATCAGTATATTTTATCTGACTAGTGTTTTGAAGAGAACTTACTAATATTTGTCTTTTAAAACTTGGCGGCCTATTGAAAATCAATATTTAAAAAAGTGCTGCAAGTTTGAGCCTAAATTTCCTACTCCTTCTCTAACATTTGAAGTAAAAATAGGTGTGGAAAACATCAACATATTGCTCCCTTTCTATAATAGCTCTTACTTTCCTGTGGTTTCAGTTATGAACCATTTTCAGTCTAAATTTTTTAGGCGAAAAAAAAATAAATTTTTTATGTGAAATAAATATGGAATAGATTCCCATATTCCAATTTCTAATCATTTGGCAGTGTGTGTCTGTTATTGCTTGCTAGGTTGGCAGTTTATTTGTATATTCTGAGTTTGGAGCTTCCTCATACGATATTAGATATTAGTTATGCACTTTCTCAAAGATTACATGGCTAACGATAGTAGAGAAAAGATGTGGTTCCCAATATCATTTAGAAAACATTGATTTCAAGTTTTTACCAAGGCTTTTGTACGTTTTTCTAACAACCACTTTGGAAGTGTAGGCGGAGTTCACTAGATGGTACTATTAGCAAACAACCAAGACTGATGAAACGACGATTTTGGAACGCCTCTTTTCAACCAATTTAGAATCAAGGCTATGTTTCTGAGAAATTGCATAAGTACCAGTTATTCTGTGTCGTTTTCAAGTCAGTCTGCAATATCGTTATGTGCTTGAGCTCCCTCTATAATTTTGTACAAAACAAATCAAGAGGATTTGTTCTTGTTCTTGTTCTTCTTGTTCTTCTTTTTTTGGGGGGAGGGGTAAACACTAACATTGGTAAAAAACAAACAAACAGCAGTTCTTCTCCTGCACCCCTTGTTTTAATGCCCCCTCCCATTTAAGTAAGCATGTTTAGAATTGGGATTATAAATAACCCATCAGAAAAGACTCCCTTCCCCCTTTCTTATTTGGTGAATTACAGCACAGCAGTAGTGTATTTCAAAGCAATATGTACAGAAGAGACTGCCAGATGATTTTACTCTAAAGCCATATAATCTATGAACATCTCACAGTAACCTTATTTTATATTGAGTTCTTGTTCTCTTTGTTTTCCTATCCCTCTCTTATTTTACAATAAACTCTAAGTCCTCCCAGGAGCCACCACAATTATGTAAAGACACAAGAAGATGTACATTGTTTTAGTTCTCCCAAGAGTAGAAGTGAATTAACACTCCATATTGATTATTCCTACTACTCATTCTTCCCTGAAAGATACCTGATGGTTCCTCTGGTAGACCCCAATGTGCCACCACTTTTCCGCCAAGCACTGCTGCACTTTGTTTTTTGTTTGAGCCATCTGATCTAATCTGTTCTGTCTTCTTATATTGAAATTAACAAGGCATATACCCTGAGGCATAGGCCGTATCTACAACAGTGAGGCACAAATGAACTTGAACATGAGGTCAATCAAGTGCACAAAATACATCACGCAGTTAGAATTCTAAGTCTCATGCTGGGTCTATAATTGCCCCTTGTTCTGTCATTAGGGCTCCCTTACAAGTCATTATTTTGAGTCAGCAGAGCTACAGGGAGTATTCTTCCTGATGGTTAGTATAAGTTGAATTGATAACATAAATATCTCCCAGCACAAAATACAAGGAGCAGGTATTTAGATCTAATAAAGTGTGCAGCTGTTGAGTCTCTTTATGAATCCTGGCTAAAACAATAATCACAACTTTCAATATGGGTTCTCCTTCAGTAGTTCTGTGAAAGAGAAACTGTGCTTTTTCTAAATGAACGGACACATCCCTTACTACAATTTGCCTGTCTGCTCTTATCCTAAGATTGCTTTTGCTTGGCCAAGACCAGCGTTATCCAGATTTCATGGGAATTTTGCCTTAGTCAGCATTGTGTAAAAATTATTCCATTTTACAGTAGAAGCATCATTTGTTCATTTGTGTTGCAGAGAGAGGTGGTGTGAGTTTAATGCTGAAAGAATATACTAAGTTTCTGGCATCAAGCACATTTTTAGAAGTATTACCTTTCCTGGGAAAAGGAGAATTCAAACATCTGCTCAGAAGACAGTAGCTGACAGTGCTGGATGAGGTTTGTAGAGATGAATGCAATGTAGGTCCTTGATGTGGATCTAGCCTCTGGACAAAAACAAAGTGACAGAAAGGATGGGTAGGGAAGACCTGAGTCATTTTGGAAATACCCATGCACTCAAAGGAATACACTAAGATGCTTTTTTAAAAGTGACCAAATTAGGTGAATCAGCACATCTGAGGTCCAACTGCTTCGTGTTGGAAAAGATTTTGTCTCTCAGAATGCCTTTTCTTAATTGTAAAATGAAGGGATTAGACTATAATAGAGAAAGCCAATTAGCGGTCAGTGGTCTGGATCAGATTCACAGAATATTGTGTTTGAAATGTGTTGTGTTTTTAAAAGCATGAATTGGTTGCTAACATAAAAAAAAAACCCTTTAATCATAGACAAATATCTATATATCCTACATGGATAAAGGATTGGCTGTTAGAAAAGGGGAAGCTAACACAGATCTGTACCCCTGAAACAAACAATACATTATATGCTAATAAAAAAATTAAAAATTAAATTAAAAAAAGAAAAGGGGAAGCTAGTTGAGACCAATAGACTCAGAATATTGATGGGAAACATTTTTTTTTTTTTCCTGGATTACTCTGCATGATAGTTTTTCAAGAACTTCCTTCAGGTATCTGTTATCTACTACCATAATAATGCTGCATAGCAAACAACCACAAAGCTTCAGTGGTACGCAGAAATAAGTCTATTGCTCATGTGTCTAGGGTGAGTTGAGGATTAGCTATGTGGCTTCATAAGCCACAGATGTGTGGGCTCACACATCTGGCTTTCAGCTAGGGCAGTTTGTCTTTTCTCTAGATCCTTGGCTCTCATACACACGTGTTCTCATGCTGATGGTTAAAAATAAAATAAGAGTATGCAGAAACATCTAAAACCACTTGAGCTCTAGGCCTAGAAGCTCTGGCATTACAGTCACTTGTACTTCATTCTGTTGGTCAAAAAAAGGACATAGGCAATCTCATAGAGTATGGAGGCTATATATATAGTTATAAGCCAAAGGGCATAGACACAGGAAGAGGGAATATTTTTGGTACTTATCACATTTTGCTTAAAAATTCAGAACATCTGACCGTATTGGAATTACATTTCAGGCATGGCACTAGCAGGTAAGGCTGGGTAGCAGCTGCCAGCTTTAGATGTTCATGTATTTGCCAGTTTGTGACAGTGCCTACCCATGCTTTATTATCTCTCTGAGACTAAGACCAATACTGCTTTGTCAGTTTCATTGCACTTTTTGTGGTTACATTTTATGGTAACATTTCTGCCTCCAGGCCATTGTGAAAAGTTGGGAAAATGAGAGACAGAACAAGATGGCCATACAATTTTTTTCACACATATATTGCTTCATTCACTTATGCTGTTTGCCTAGATTCTGTGGTCATCTAAGTTTGAGGTTTGATCCAGATGACTTCTAATTTGGAACATTCTTCATTACTTCAGAGTAAAGGTAAAATACAGACTCCAGAACTCCTGACAAAGCCTGACCAAACTGAAAGTTCGTGATAAAATTGTAAAATTGTAAAAAGTATTCCTGTGAGAGCTGGGAAGAGCTGTTAGAATTTATGTGAACACAGTGCAACCATTCCTAACTGATTTGCTTGATAAGCATTCATTTAATTTGCATCATAGATAAATATTTATATCCTACATGGATAAAGGATGGATTACTAAAAAGGGGAAACTAGTCCAGACCAATATACTCAATAAACAGATAGAAAATATGTTGTTTTTTCTTTCCCCAATGACTCTGCATGATACTTCTCTAAGAACTGCTTCAAGTATGAATTTCCTCAAAATTTCCAGTACCTCCACAAAACATTTCTATTTTTACTGTTAGCTAGACAGAGAAAGGTATGTTCCTAAGTCCTCTTGAAGACTGTTCTTCATTTCTTCTTCTTATCCCCTGCAGGGCCTCACTCCATTTACTGCTTATTCCTTCTATTCTTCTCATGCATCCTTTTGAATATGTATGAGTATGTATATGTGTATATATGTATATGCCCACAAATCTATATACAATTTCCTTGCATCATCATTATCACTATGGATTGTATCACATTTGCGTTTTTTGTGGGGTAGAGAGAAAAACAATTAGGGCAAGAGAATGAACTGAGAGGAAGTTAAATTGGTTAAATTGGACAGTTAGCCTACCTTCCTGTCTCAGTTTTCTCATCTCTGTAATTGTATAATGGCTTATAATGTAAATAGAATAGAATGCAAATCATTTTCTTATCTGTATAATGAGGATAATGGCTTATAATATATTTGGAATAGAATCTAAATCATATCATGAATAATAATCATGTTATCCATAATAGCCATGAATATTATGAATATTGTTGTTGTTGTTTCTGGACCTGTTGTTGTAGAAATACAAAGATAGAGTTAATATGATTTGGGTATATGCTTTTAGCACCTTTTTATTCTTTCTTTCTTTTATTTTATTTATTCATTTGAGAGAGAGAGAATGAGAGATAGAGAGCACGAGAGGGAAGAGGGTCAGAGGGAGAAGCAGACTCCCCGCTGAGCAGGGAGCCCGATGCGGGACTCGATCCCGGGACTCCAGGATCATGACCTGAGCCGAAGGCAGTCGCTCAACCAACTGAGCCACCCAGGCGCCCTATTCTTTCTTTCTATTTGGACCTTCCTCTTCCCTCTATTTTCCTATTCGGGAATATTTCTTTGTTGTGCCCTAAATTAGGGAAATTTTTTTCCCCTTTTTGGGGAGGAGGAAATTTTGCTTTTCATAAGTGAATATACTTAAAGAGCTTTTTTTTTTTCCTTAAAAATACATATTCTACCACACTGCTAGGCTTTGGGAGTAGACTTGTGAGAGGTACTTCCTCTACCCCTCCACACCCTTCCAGAGCGAGGGAGATTGTTAGTTAACTGGGGCTTATTGTTCTCCAGGAAGGTCCTGCTTGTGGTAAGCTCAAAATTCCCTTTAATAGTTATGTTTAAATATGATGCCGTGGTAAATCCTATACATTGTTGAGGATGTTACCTTTCTCCTCAGATTAAGAGTCATCTGACCTTTGATGGTCTTGGTGCCAATACAGTATTTTTTGTGTGGTGGTTTCACCATAGTTATCACCATTTTAATGCTCCTTGTGGCAAGAACATGTTGAGAGGGATGTGTTATCTTGCTTGGTGATTTATGATGAGTAAATATAAGTACGGAGTATGGTTTATGTTCCCTTAATATGTTCCACAGGCCCTCCTTTATTATCTACAGCAGTGTGTGTTCTGAAGATAACCTGTGTAGTGTGCTATTTTTCCAAAAAAGAAAAAAAAAATCCATAGTCAAACGTATTCGTAAAGTGTTGCAAACCGCTCGCCCCAGAGTGAGCTGGTTTCAAACAAAGGACTTCTGGCTATCAAGCCTGAGTGGAATTCATAGAAGGATTTGGGAAGCTCAGAACATCCAAGGAAACCTGAATCACCAGACCTTGCAAGGCAGGGGAAGCCCATTAGTAGAAAGAGAGCAATGATACTTCAGGGCACCAGTTTTTAATCCTTGTGTCCATCTGTTAAAGCAGCACATTCTCAGGAGGGAGAAGCTGATTGGCCTGGACTTGGTCACATGTCCACTAGTTTGGGAAGGGGATATAACCTGAGCACTCCAATGTGGAAAATCCCAATGCAAGCAGATATCTTGCTCCCCAAATGAAAAGTAGCTAAATGATGATGGGGAACAAAGAACGGGTATTTATCACACACCTCCCTTTTGGAGTATCATAATGCATGGTTAGCTTTCAGCATTCTGAGCAGGAAAGAAACTTATAGAAGCACATGTAATCTGGCTGTTTTTCATATTTATTGTTTTTATGTAATATCGATTACCCTCAGGAGAGACTAGTACTCCTTTGAATATTCTCTGGAAATGATGACTTGGGTATCTCTTTGGTATCACACTTTAATCTTTGATTGGGTTCCTCTTATGCTGTATATTACAATTTCCTTATCCTTTCATAATTATCCTGACAATATCCCATATTTTAAAGTATCAACTACTGTAGGTGACATGGGTATTTGCTTCTTAATCGTTTTGAATAAAACAAATATTTCTAAAGATACTACTTTGGAGCTATTCGTCTTCCTTTTCTCTATGCCATTATCTTTGTCTGTGATCCTTCTCCCATTTCTGAAATTGGTTTCCTTTGGAATATCCTTTGTATTCTCTGGCTTACCTTTGAGCCCACACTGCTCTCAGCTTTTAGGCCTTATCCATATATGGCTCCTGACAAAGCCTTCTTTGTTATGGCTTTCTGTTTTTCTAGTTGTTGTTGACCTTGAGCCCTTCCTTTCGTCTCAATTGGACATATTCTGTAAATGCTGCCACTCACAAGATGGCCCACACCTGCCCTGCATCTCACTGCTGTCTTATTCTTTTGTGCATGTGTCACTTTACTTATTGATTATTTAATCTTTCTTCTATCCAGGGTCCCTTAGTTATACTTTTTCAGGTTGTTTCAGCATTTGACTTGTAATAGCAAATTCTGAATTGGTAGAAACTCTGTAAGGAGAGAGAGATGATTCATACAGATTTCAACAGTAATAACTGTTTACCAAATATGAGGCTACCCTGTAGTCTGGGGGATAACTCAAAACATCAGATTTCAAAATACAGGGGAACATGTGTTCTTAACTAAAGTTTGCATAATGGTTGCTTACTTATTCTATGGTTACCATTAGATAATCATGTAGCTGGTTAAAAAGTGGTGATCATCTTTTATGGGGGTGGGCTTTGTGCACATTTATCAAACTCTTTCAAAAGCTTTCCTTTTAGATTTCTTTCTGTCATTTTCCCACTGCCCATCTCCCATTCTGCTCTTGTCTTTCATTTCTTTTCCTTTAAAATTGGAAAGAGACACATGATTTGGCTGTAGGAAATGGATACCTGTTTTATTTCTCTCCTCAAAGCCAAGATAGTTTACTATCACACCTACCACCTTTTTAAAAATTTTATTTAACAAAACTCCCAACAACAGAAGAAAAAAAAAAAAGGAAAAACAGAAAAGCCCTTCTCACTCGGATTTCTGGCAGTTACCCAGTGACATTCTCTATTTATTGTACAGTGACAGATGATAAAATTGAAAGGACTTCCTTTAGTCCTAGCCCTTGGCTTTATGCCATAAGTTCTATCTAATCTTTTCTAGCAGACATCTAAGCTTTGTCCACATCACATCAGTAGATGCAGTGTTTCAATGTCACTCTAAATTCACTCTGTGGATCTTCTTCCATTGTGGTTCCTGACTTTAGTTTGGGACAAGGGAGGGGTTGCTGGAAGATAACGGATAAAGCAGAAATAGGCACAGAGAATTTGATACTCCTGACTATTCTTTGTGACGCTTTAAGCAAATGCCATCTATGTATGATTCTGAATATAAATGACAGCAAACACTGGGCCCTTTCTGGGTTCTTGTTACTGAGACAAGACTGTTACGCTTAACTTCACATTTAATCATCTCAACCAGCTAAAGGGGTGGAGATGGCAACTCACTAACTAGTTGTCTGCCAGTATGAATTCTCTGGATTCCCCTTTTCTTCCTTTAGTGATAGTAACCTAGTTGTAGCTGGACACATGACCATCCATTGAAAGACTACATTTCCCAGCTTCCCTTGCAGCTACTATGGCCACATGACTAATAAGAATAGAAGTGATATGTGGAGATTCTAGGTCATAGCATTAAAAGGAAAGTTTTCTTTTTTCTTTTATCACTTGTCTAATAAGCCACCCCAAAATTTAGTGAGTTTAAGCAAAAATAATTTAATTTAACTCATAATTCTGCAGGTTGGCAACTTGGGCTGGGATTAGCTAATGGAGTTTTTTGGAGTTATCTGAGGTTACATCTGTGATTAGCTATCAGATTGGTTTGGGGCTGACCATCACCGGAGGCAATGACCGTAAATTGAGGCTACATGTCTTTCTTCATCCATGCTAATCTGGGCATGTTTACACAGTGCCTGTCAAGGCACCAAGAGAGCAAGTGGAATAGCTTAAGACCTATCGAGATCTAGGTCTAGAACTCATATATGTCATTTTTGGCACATTCTTTTGGTTAAAGTAAGTCACAAGGCACTCATGCATTCAAGAGGTGGAGAAATAAACTACTTAATGGGACTTACTGCAGAGTCACCTTGTGAAGAGACATAGATACAGGGAAGAGTGGAGGATGGTGATTATTTTTGTAGTGTACCTACAACAGTGTACCTTGTAGTGTACCTCCTCTTTATTCACTTCCACTGGCTGGTAAATGGATATGATAACAAGAGCACAAGCAGCATTTTTTTGACTAAAATATTGAAGCTGTATATTGAGGATGGCAGAGCAGCATGGTAGAATGAGCCCTGACCCTGACACCATAAAGTTGCTCTTTTAGAATGGAATGCTTAGCTTGTCATTTGAGAGAGAAATAAACTTCTATTTTGTTTGAGTCAGTATTATTTTATAGTCTGTGCTGTAGCAACTGAACCAGAAAACAAACTATAACTATACCCATTTTGCAGATGACAAAATTGAGTTTTAAAGGGACTGAGGAACTTGCCCATAGTCACCCAGCAGACAAATAGCAGGGCCTCATTTGAATTTAGATTTGTCAGATTCCAGAGCCCGTATGTTTAAGCACTCTTCTGCATTTGAATATTGCAACAATATTTGCTTTTACTTATCTATAGGGAGTAAGACTTGGAAGATCTGTTTTTCATCTTCAGTAGGAATTTATGGCTTCTATCAGATGAGTGCACTCAATTTAAGCTCTCAATCAATCATTTGTAGTTCAAAATGTATTTGCCCTCGTATAATTGAAGAAAAAGATATGTCTATTGGAGATTATCTGTCTTTCTCTTTAGACATGCAAGTATTAATGTTTTGACCAGTCAGCTTTTGTACTTTATCCCTCAGGAGTTTATGTTGTATTAATTAAGCCAAACTTGAATTGATCAGCCAATCAAAAGTGAAAATATACAAAAGGTCAAATAATATTGGTGCTATGTAATTGACATCTGAAGCCGAGTGACAAGAGACGAGAGCATTTATCTATTCTTGGGACAGAAATTGCAAAATAGATACAAATGGTACAGCATAACAGTCAGTCTGCGGCCTCGTGGGTATCTGTAGTTAGGAACAACTTAAATACATGGAAATTAAATCATCCCTTGTTTATACCTGTAATAGCACATTCCACTACTCTAATTGAGTTTGAGACTAATCATTTTGGGGGCTTGATAGGGATGTGTTGAAACTGGGAATGAGAAGCCACTTGTTGAAGTTTGATTTTTGTCTGGGTAACAGGTAAAGGAAATTAGTGATCTGGAGCAACTGTTCACCAGTACTTTGCTTCCTTATACCTTAGGCCATTGTATTGTTCCTTTGGTTTGCTCTAAAGACTTAAAACTAGATATTTTTATATTCAAGTGAAGGTTTTTCTATGTCGAGTTATTAGGGGAAAAAAAAACACTCAATGCTGCCCATGTAGAGAACTGAGAATCTTCTACAATTTCTTTCAATCCTTTGTGTACATGATGAGCTAGAATAACCTCACTGAACTGAATTATCCTTCTATGGTATGGTTCAGTGAATACCATTATATTTCAGCACAGCTTGAGTGATTTTTAATGCCAAAAACATCAGCAAGAAATACAAATGTTACAAAAATATTGAAACAATACCATAAAAAAGCCCAGGATCATAAATACTTTACTTTGCAAGGTCTCAGAGGTCAAAATAGCAATACCATCGAAAATTAAAACGCTCTCTGTAGGAGTGCCTTTCAGGGTAGGACACACACACATACACACACACACACACCAGTGGTTTACTATCAAAATGCTCAAAACCATTTTCCAAATTTAGGCTGATTAGCAAAGAAAAAATTAACCACTTTTCAAGATAAAAAAAAAACCTATAAAGTTATTCATCTTCATGCTTCCTTATTTGGTTTTAATTATATTCTAATTAAAGGAGAATTACAGCCTGTGAAAGAGAGATGACTTTTGTATGTGTTATGTCTTTTACCATACAAAGGAACATAGCATACAGGAAGAAGTTGGCTGAGGATTTGGATAGTTAAGGCATAAGAAACTGTTGCCTAAGAACAAAGGCTTTGCATCTGAGAAATCTCCTTTCAGTGGAGTGTTCTTTGAGAGACTGTGCTATAGACATATAGCGAGTTAAGAAAAAGAAAAAAAATCTTGCAAGAAAAAAACACATCTTGCAAGATCTGTGTACAGCTATGAACAGCTCTTCTTTATTTACCCTGTGGGTGTGCTGGTTCCTAATGGATTTACCCACCACGGGTCAAATCCATCTCTCTGTTGCCTTCCTGGATGACATGTCAGCTTCAGTTTACATCAGTAAATTCATGGGAAAAGAGTCCAACCTGGTATTTCTAATCAAGAGAAGTGGCCCAGTGGAAGTAGCAGTTCAACAAAGAAGGGTGTTACTGTATAGAGCATCTCACGATTTTAGAGCCTTCGGTGCTCTCTGTCAAGCCTCTCTTTCCCATCTCCTCACATACTTGTTTGGGCTTCTCATTTCTCACGTGTTATTTTAGGTAGCTTGCCTAGTAGAACTATGGTAAATTCCATCATTTTATAAGTTTTATTTTAAAAGGTATATCAAAGAGTTCCAAAACAGTCCTCTCTATATGGCCAGTTAATTTTAGTTAAAGGTGCAAAGGAAATTCAGTGGAGAAGGAAGAATTTTTTCAAAAAAATGGTGCTGGAATAATAGGAGATCCCTTTGCAAAAAGTGAACCTCGGGGCGCCTGGGTGGCTCAGTTGGTTAAGCGACTGCCTTCGGCTCAGGTCATGATCCTGGAGTCGCAGGATCGAGTCCCGCATCGGGCTCCCTGCTCGGCAGGGAGTCTGCCTCTCCCTCTGACCCTCCTCCCTCTCATGCTCTCTGTCTCTCATTCTCTCTCAAATAAATAAATAAAATCTTAAAAAAAAAAAAAGTGAACCTAAACCTATATATTGTATCTTACATACAAATTAACTTAAAATGTTCCCTAGACCTAAATATAAAACCTAAAATGACAAAATATTTAGGAGAAAATATAGGATAAAATCTTTGTGATCTTGGAATATTTCTTAGATATGACATTAATGATAGTCATAAAAAAGAAAAAAATGACAAATTGAATTTCCTCAAAATTAGAAATGTCTGTTCTGTGAAAGACACTATTAAAAGAATGAGAATCTGTGGGCTGAGAGGAATCTTTACAAAACACATACCTGATAAAAGATATACATTTAGAGTATATGAAGAACTTTCATATTATGATACCAAGAAAATAGCCCATTTGGAAATGTGGGCAGAAGTTTTGCAAAGGTACTTCATCAAAGAAGATAAATGGATGTAAAAAAGGACATGAAAAGATGTTCAATATCATTAGTCATTAGGGAAATACAAATTAAAATGATACTGTGATACTATATACCTATTAAAATGACTTAAAAAAATCAAATATGACAAAACCCAGTGCTCGTGGGGATCAGAGCAATTGGACTTCTCATACATTGCTGGTAGGAATACGAAATGGAACACTTTGGAAAACTGCCAGTAACTTACATAGTTAAAAACATATGGTCCAGCAATTCTACTCCAAAATACTTACCTAAGAAGTATGGGTAAAACTTATATTCACCCATAAACTTTTATGTAATGTTTATAGTGGCTTTTCTAATATTTGACAGAATCTCGAAATAACCCAACATCTTTAAACTGATGAATACATAAACTGTGTGGTGCATCCATACAGTGGAAAACTACTCAGCAACAACAAAGAATGACCTCTTGATACATGTGTCAATGTATACATATGTGAAGGAATCTCACATGCATTAGGCTAACTGAAAGAAACCAGACTCAAAATACTGCAATCTGTGTGATTTTATTTATACTGCATTCTGAAAAAGGCAAGACTATGGGGACAGAAAACAGAGCAGTTGTTGGCCTTGGCTAAGGGCTGGGGAAGTGGGGGGGAAGGAAGTGATTAAAAGGGGTGCAAGGACATTTTTTTGGGGGTGGTGGAGCTGTATGTACTATATTGTGATTGTCAGGATAGTTATACAACTATAGGTTTTTTCAAACTCATAGACCCCTTACACAAAAAAGATCCGATTTTACAATATGTAAATTATAACTCAATAAGTGAAGTGTCAGACAATTTGTTGAGTTGACATTAGTGTTAATCATCATGATAATAAAGTCTCCAGTGAATTATAATTTGTATGTTACCAGATCATTAATAGATATGGATTGTACTCATTGAATACCTTATTCTGGACAATTTTACATTTCCTTTTGTATATTTTGGGAGTGGGTGCATTGAGGCATTGAGGGTTGGAGGAGAACATAATAGCAATCACCTACTGTCTTTTCCACATGATTAGACACATGGTTTAGGTAGCCTCTTTAAATCTCAGAAGTTAAGATCTAATATATATCTATATTCATGTGCATGTACACACTCACACACATACATACACACACAATAGTATCCTGATTTGCAGTCCAGCATCATCTCCTGTTTCTCCCCTTGCCCTGTGTAATACTAATAATTCAAAAAGCCCTTAATGGGCCTTACATTCCGAGCCTGTGCATCTTACCCTCCTTCGAGGTCGGCCTGGAATACCCTTGCTCCACTGACCTGTAGGGTGAGTTCCTCCTTACATTTCAACCTCTAGATCAAGCTTTCTGTCCTCACTGAAGCTCTTTGCCCCTCAAGACAGTGCCCACTCACCTTTGTTCTAGCATACTGCTTTCCTCCTTTCTTTCATTTATGGCACTTAAATGTGAATATTTGATTCCATGTTTATCTTTCCTAGTAAATGGTGGATTACTGAACAAAACTTACTGTTTTATAAAATTTTTTATCTCCTCAGCTCCTAGTACAGGGTATAACATATAGTGAGTTTTCAGTGCATTTCCTTTTAGTGAACTAATGAACAAAAAAGCATCTTTCTTGGAAAAATATAAAATGTTTGCCAATTGTATTACATGTTTGTGCCCTTTCAGTGCTGACTTCCAATTTGAATTGTAAATATATAAACTTAGAGTCATATTCTCTCACAAGCTTTCAAGGAGTATAGGATGTAATTTCTTAAACATGTATTCTTTAATTCTAAACACTATCTAATCTTCAAAAACAAAACAAAAACCAAAACAGAAAAGTGAAATGGCCACTTTAAAATAGGCTTGGACTGCTGATGTATTTGCATAGTTGGAACATTAACTTTGCTTTAGTTTAGGATAATAAGGATAGGAACATACTTCTCAGAGGTGGTACTATTTTTGTTAGTGTTAGAACTTGATCAGTTTTTTGGACAGTATAAGGAATTGATTGACATCTTTATTCATTTGTGTGTATTAAGCAGAGCCTGGAAAAAGCAAGAGATAGGGTTATTTACAATCCCACTTGAAACATGGAGTTTATTAATCACAGGCCATATCATTATATTATGCTTGGGAACAAAAAGGAGTTCAACATCTATTTTTGATTTGTGGCCAAGGCTCATGAGTGTACAAAAGAGGTTGACAGCCCTTGACTGGTGGTCATTACTAATTTAATAAGCAATCTTCAAAGCTCTTGCAGATACAAAGGAATCTGAAGTTACATGTGTAATATGCGACGTGTGCAAAATACTTAATTCTATTCACTTTGAAACCTAGAGGACAGTTATTAAAATTGTATAGTGCAAATTAAAATTTAAGATTAAAATACAAGATCAAAAGAATCTTTTTTTTCCCCTCAGTGCTATTAAGGATCAGCTTTCTGAATAGAGAAACTCAGTGTTCAATGTCGTGTCCTTTCCCTCTGGAGAGCTAGATTAGAGCTAATCAGAAGTGACTAGAGAAATGTAACTTTCTGTATTTTTTTTCAAGTGGGAACATTTTTTTTAATACTTTTAAATATATAATGTAATTATAGTCATAGGGTAGAAAATACAAGTCAAATAAGAGTATAGTCAATTTTGGAGAAACAAGTATGATGTGAGAAAAGATTTGCATCAATGACATTCTTAGAATTCTGAAAAAGTGCACCATCTCATTACGTAACAAACACCTGCGACATGAGTGATGCAGACTCACAGGCAGATTCATCTCCTCTCTTACCTACTTATGAATTTAAAAATAAACTCATAGTGATTTTTTGTGAGCCTTCGTGAATGGTCCAGTAGCATGTAGGATAAATTATGAGGAGTGATTAAAGCAATCAATAGCAAATTTCTTTAGCTTGTGGTTGTGAGCTTACATCTCTAGGCCTGACCACATCTCACATCAAATGGAGATATTAGACATAGCCCAGGACAGAAGGTCCCTTGTAAGTGGAAAAATTCCCATCCCTATTTAGTTGTCTCTTTGGCCACTGTATAGGAAGGAGACATGTACTCAAATACCTTTTCTCACATGGAAAACAGCATGAGTATACTCAGAGGGCAAAAACCTTCTAAAATTAGCCATGTTTAAAATTTAGTGCTAGTCAATAACTTTAATTTCATTGACAAAAAAAAGGCAGTCATAACAACTAAAGCAACTTTTCTAATTGTAAAACCTTACTTTTCTGAATGTGAAAATACTTAGAATATTCTACGGAAAATTTTTGGGAGGGGGAGGGGCAAAGGGAGAGGGAGAGAGACAATCTTAAGCAGGCCCTACGCCCAGCACGAAGCCCAACACGGGGCTCCATCTCACAACCTTGAGATCATGACCTGAGCCAAAATCAAGAGTCAGATGCTTAACTGACTGAGCTGCCCAGGCTCCTCTCTTCTACTGTATTTTTGAGAGTAGCACATGACTTTCCTTAAACACAAACTTGTCAAGCCATAGGCAGGGCATAAATTCTTGGCTTCACCATCATTTCTTAAAATTGTTAAATAATGCATTTGAGTGCCTAGAGTTTAGTGGCACTGTACTTGGCTATAGTCTTGTAAAACTAAGTGACTATATAATTTGTCTAAGTTAGGATGCTATTGGGTGCCTGTTGGCTCAGTCAACTAAGCGTCTGCCTTCAGCTCAGGTCATGATCCCAGGACCCATGTTGGTGCTCCCTGCTCAGCGGGGAGCCTGCTTCTCCCTCTCCCCCCTGCTCGTGCTCTCTCTCTCACGATCTCTCTCTCTCTCAATAAATAAAAAAAATCTTTTAAAAAATTAGGGCAGTATTTAAGGTGAAGGTGTGTCTATTAATATATTTGCCTCACTCTAAAATAGGTATAAGCCAGGTGTATTGTATCACAGGCAAACTAGAATGTATGGTCTCCCTACAAGTAATGATTCCTTGTTTAGAATTGAGCCTGAAGCAGTGCAGTGACCCTGAATTACTTTATATCCTTAAAACTATTACATTATATTTTGTGTGTGTTATAGTTTATCAAAGGGTGTAAGGCAGTTTAGTGGAGCAGTAGATAGTTTAGCTCTGGAGTCTTGATTCAGTTTCCTGTGTGTACAAATGGTTAGTTATGGAACCATGGAGAAGTTTCTAACCCCATCAAGTCTCAGGATCAACATTTGTATTCTGGAGATAATAAAGAGTGTACTCTGTATAGTAGTATGTTGTTGTAAGAAGAAACTGAAATTTCCATGAGAAGTGCCTGGTGTAAAGTCTGCCACATAGGCAAGTTGGTAATTATTGATGTAGTATGTATTCGATTCAGGTCATCAAGTTGAAATGAGAATTACCAAGCTATTCTTACTGTAGCTGTCTAATCAAGCCAACTGTGTGGAAAATAGGTGCTTAATAAATTCTTGTTGAATGAAAGAATGAATGATTGAAAATTGAAAATAAAAGTTAAACAGAAATAATTAATAATTTCTAACTATTCTAGATAAATAGAAGTTTACTGGATATTTGTTTTTAGGTTTGAAATCTCAAAAGTGGTTTAAATACATAAACCACACAATAAGATAAAATGATACAATGTTATTGCTCTAAATCACTAGATACTGGTCTTGCTTTCACATTAACATCACCCTAGAGTGTTTTAAATTGTTACACTGGGGCCCTACTACCAGAAGTTCTGATTTAATTGGTTTTGGGTAGGACCCAAGCACTGGAATTGTCTCCCCTAGTATCCCCAGATTATTTTAATGCAGAATCTGGGTTAAGAACCACTACTATTATGGTCTGTGCTAAGTATTGAATTTTTTATTGGGTGCCATATTTTAGGAGAGAATGGAGCTAGTACAAAGAAAAGGAGTTGAGATGACAAAGTTGAAAAATTACCACACAGAAGGAACTGTTTAAAGAATTCAATAAGAGGGGCACACTGGGTGGCTCAGTTGGTTAAGTGTCTGACTCTTGATTTCCGCTCAGGTCATGATCTCAGGGTTGTGAGATTGAGCCCTGTGTCAGGCTCCAGACTAAGCAGGAAGTCTGCTTGAGATTCTCTCCCTCTCCCTCTGCTCCTAGCCCCACTCTCACATTCGTTCTGTCTCCCTCCAAATAAATAAATAAATCCTTAAAAATAAAGAATTCAATAAGAAATTTAGGGGGATAAGAAACCTGGGTCACATACTCAAGGTAATATAAGATTGAAGTAGACCAGATGAGGAGTCCACATTCTGTCTAAGGTAGCAAATTATTTCATTGTGGCAGTTTTGTCATATGAGCCCAGTGTTGCCAGATCTTCAGATTTTATAAGAGGAGACAGAAAGTAAGGTTTTTATGTGAATTCTCCTGAATTTTAAATGTAAGATTATTATTATTTTTTTTAACCACTTGGTCCGAAGTATATCTATAGGCCTTGTCTGGTTGTTGTATTGTCTGTTGGTTTATGCCAGGAGTCAGCAAATTTGACTTAAGGGCCAAATCCAGCCTTCCATTTAATTTTGCATGGCCTGATAGATAGGAATGTTTTTTACACTTTATTAATGGTTGAACACATCAAAAGAAGATTAATACCTCTTGATGTGAAAATTATATGAAATTTAAATTGTAGTGTGGGATACAGCCATGCTTATTCATTTATGTATCATTTCTGACTGCTTTCATGCTACAAGAGCAGAGTTGAGTATTTGCAGGAAAGGCCATATTCTCATCATGTTCATTGTACCACAAATTGCAATGATGCTGTTATAAATTGACAGCATTTCAAAATGCATATTATACACTGTCTTATTTACTTTTTATTATCAGTGCATACTCATTATATCAAAATGAGAAAGCAAATGTGAATTGTGTGCAGTAGGCAGAATATCTCAAAAGTGTCCATGTCCTGATTTCCAGAACCTGTATGTTATCTCGTACGGCAAAAGAGATTTTATAGATGTGATCCACTTAGAAAGTTTGAGATAAAGAGATTATCCTGGATTATCTGGGTGTGTCCAGTGAAATCTCGAGGGTCCTTATAGCAATGATATAGGAAAGTCAGACATAGAAGGTGAAGTAATGACAAAAGGAAAGATTGGAATGTTGCAAACCACAAACCAAGAAATCCCAGCCAGGTCTAGAAGCTGGAAGAAGCAAGGAATGGATTCTTCCCCAGAGCTCCCAAAAGGAACGGACCCTGCTGATATCTTGATTTTAGCACTCTGTAAGACTTATTCAGACTTCGGAGTCCCAGAACTGTGAGAGAGTAAATTTGTGTTGTTTTAAACCATTTAATTTGTGGTAATTTTGTTACAGCAGCTATAGGAAACTAATACAGAATATCATACTTTCGAAGCACAGTGGAGTGTGAATTACTTTATTATTGAAAAGATGCTCCAAATTATATTTATTATGCAGTGACAACATAGATATGCTAAACGACTGTTAAAATATGTGATGATATTACCAGAATAAGCACACATCACAATATCCCCAATACAAAAGAAAACAATGGCCAGGAGCATTTAAAAAATTTAGAAGAATATATCTCATCTCAGCAGAAATTCTTCATAACAATGATAACTAAACTGAAAGCTGCAAACAAGATAAACTTTCAAATCATCCATCTGTTGACTAAGCAAGAAAAGTCACATAATGATAGATAAATTGTTTGATTGAAACAAAGAAGTGTATTCAGAGAAAATTTGTGTAAGACTGTTAGCTTTTCAGCAGGAACTGTTGCTTAAAGAGTTAAGGACATTTGGAACAGTATCAGTAGTCAATCATAAAACAAGACAAATAATTTTGAATGGACTTCTTTCGTTATTGATGAGTTGGCAGATGTTACCATATTGCTAAGTTATTTGAGGGACCAGCACTAAGTTTGAATTCCATACTGAATTAGTCAGTATGGAACATTTATATGTAAGAATTTTTTCAAAGACTTTAAGAAAGCACTAATTCAGTACTACCTGAAGTGGAATCTGCTAAGATGTGTTATAACTGAAGGTGATAAAAATATTTGTAGAGCAGGAATAGAATTAGCTGGACAATAAAAATATGAAATGTTTAAAGCCCATAGTTATTCATCATGTTATTCATTGGCAGGTAATTTGCAGAAAATATTTGAATCTATCATGTGTTATTGAACTGGTAGTGTCAATGGTGAACTTTATTCTCCTGGACTTACCCATCATTAGTTTTGTGAATTTTTGTCAAATATAGAAGCTAAATATCATGGCTTACCCCACCATTCAGCAGGTTAAGTCTGGTGACTCAACAGGAATAAAGTTTCATTGCAATTTTTGAGTTTAGGACTGAGATTGAAAGTTTTTTGAATAAGAAGAACCATCTTCAGTTGTTATGGAATAATGCACATTTTGGAAATTAATTTGCATTTAGTGAAGACTTGATAATTTGTATAAAGAATTAAAACAAATTATAAAACAAAACAGCACTTACATTTGAAATTTATACTGTAATAAAGATATTTTGACAATAATGAACATTGAATTAGAAGTAATGTCAAGCTTCTTTATATACTTCGTGTACTATTAAGAGTTAAAACAAGAAGTAAGGTATTTAATTCCATACATATTTATGATAGACACGCTTTTTAAGCTCAAACTGAAGATTTAGCAGCATTTTTTGGACTTCAATGCAAGTGAAAATGGAATTTCCATATTGCAAAATCCATTTAACTGTACAACTGAGGAACTTCCACTTAACCTTCGATTGGAGTGATTAATCTACATTGTAATGACATGCTGAAAGACAAACACCAACAGAGAAATCTAATAGAATTTATAAATGTCTTACAAATGGCAAATATCCTCAATTAAAATTATATGCTCATGAATTAGTATTGGTACTTGACAATACCTATCTGTGTGAAAAGACATTTTAAAAGATGAAATTGGTAAAATCTATTAATCAGCATTAATAGATAAACATTTGCAACTGATTTTTATTATAGGGATGCCAGATTTGAACACCCTTTAAGTGAAATGTTCTCTCTCCCTCATAAGAAAAGAATTCCGTTCTTTTCTTTTGTAGACCTCTATTATAAAAATTATACTCAATGATTTTTCTATTTTGAATTTTGTAAAAAAAGTGTGGAAATCTTTTTCCCCTTATTATATTACTGCCTACATAATATTCTTGATTTGCCTCTTGGTTCACAAAACCTAAAATATTATCTGGCCTTTTACAGAAAATGTTGGCATTTCCTGTAGTTCATTTTTTTTAACACTTAAATTGCATGTGCATATCCTGATTCACATGGATTCACATATGTATGGGGATGGGGGGCAGTGGGGTGGGAGGGGAGGTGGGGTTAGCTGGATTTGGAAAGTTTAGTGATTGCCAAGCTGCAGGCCTTTTTGAATTTCTGCTTTTATGAACCCTCCCATAAAATAAGCACATACAACTAGGCATTTCAATATATGGAAATAGAAACATCTAGTTCCCCTGTATAAGCTCCATGTCATTAGGTCCATGTTATCACATAGGGAAGAGGAGTAAGGTCATCATCCAGGTGTTCCTGGACAAACATCTCAGCTTCTGTTTTCCATCATTTTGGAAATCATTTTTCTCAACTACACATTTGCCTCACTGGACCATATTAACTGTAACTTTTCTCTCATTACTTGAAATATCTGATGAAAAAATTTCCATGAGCTTTTAAATCAATTACTAGACTCAGTTCTGTTGTATTTATTTTTCTGTTTAGCCCTAGATTGTATTGGTACCAAAGTGCTTTAAGTACGATTGCTTTCTATTACATTTTTCTCTGTAGTGGCTGGTTTTCTTTTCTGACCCTTATTTTTCAAGTATCTTCTTTGTATGGTTGCATGAGTTTTTCCTTTTATTTTATTTAATTAATTAAGTTTTAAGGAGGCTCTGTGCCCAGCATGGATGGAGCCCAGTACAGGGCTCAAACTCACGACTGTGAGATCAAGACCTGAGCCAAGATCAATAGTTGAGCACTCAATTGACTGACCCACCCAGGCACCCTGAGTTTTTCTTTTTATAAATGGCATTGGGTGTTCTTGGCCAAGTCTGATTTCATTAGTATGCACGCACAGAAAAAGGTCATGTGAGGACACAGAAAGAGGATGGCCTTCTGCAAGCCAAGGAGAGATCCCATCAGAAGCCAATCCTGCAACACCTTATCTTGGACTTCCAGCTTTAAGAACTGTGAGAGGTAAATTTCTGTTGTTTAAGCTACCTAGTTTGTGGTATTTTGTTGTGGCAGCCTGAGCAGACTAGTATATATACGGACATACCTCATTTTATTGCGCTTCGCTTTATTGTGCTTCACAGATACTGCATTTTTATAAATTGAAGGTTTGTTGTAACTCTCTGTTGAGCAAGTCTCTTGGTGCCATTTTTCCAACAGCATTTGCTCACTTTATGTCTCTGCGTCACGTTTTCATAATTCTAGCAATATTTCAAGCTTTTTCATTAGTATTCTACTTGTTATGGTGATCTGTGATCAGTGATCTTTGATGTTACTATTTAATTGTTTTAGGGTGCCACAAACTACACCCATGTAAGAAGGCAAACATAATAAATGTGCATGTTTTTAACTGTTCTCCCATCTCTTCCTTTCTTCAGGCCTTCCTATTCCCTGAGAGACAACATTATTGAAAGTAGGCCAGTCAATAACCCTACAATGCCTCTGAGTGTTCAAAGTGAAAGGAAGAGTCACACATCTGTTTCTCACCTTAAATCTAAAGCTAGACATGATTTAGTTTAGTGAGGAAGGTATGTCAAAAGCTGAGACAGATCAGAAGCTAGGCCTATTGCACCAGCTTCCCAAGTTGTGAATGCAAAAGAAGAGTTCTTGAAGGAAATTGAAAGTCCTACTCTGGTGAATACACAAAAGATAAGAAAGCAAAACAGCTTTATTATTATTGCTGTTATGAAGAAAGTTTTAGTGGTCTGGATAGAAGATCCAACTAGTCACAACATTCCCTTAGACCAAAGACTAAGTGAGAGAAAGGCCCTAACTCTTCAATTCTCTGAAGACTGAGGGAGGTGAGGAAGCTGCAGATGAAAAGTTTGAAGCTAACAGAGGTTGGTTCATGAGTTTTAAAGGAAGAAGCCATCTCCATAACATAAAAGTACAAGGTGAATCAGCAAGTGCTGATGTAGAAGCTGCAGCAAGTTCTCCAGAAGATGGAGCTCAGATAATTCATGAAAGTGACTACATTAATCAACAGATTCTCAAAGTAGATGAAACAGCCTTATATTGGAAGAAGATGCCATCTAGGACTTTCATAGCTAGAGAGAAGTTAATGCCTAGCTTTGGACCTTCAAAGAGGGGGGCTGACTCTTTTGATAATGCAGCGAGTGACTTTAAGTTGAAGCCAGTGCTCATTTACCATTCTGAAAAGTCTAGGGCCCTTAAAAATTATGCTAAATCTACTCTGCCTATGTTGTATAAATGGAAAAACAAAGCCTGGATAACAGAACATCAGTTAACAACATGGTTTATTCAGTATTTTAAACCCACTTTTGAGATCTACTGTTCAAAAGAAAAGATTCCTTCCAAAATTACTGCTTACAGCCAATGTACCAGGCCACCCAAGAGCTCTGATGGAATGTACAATGAGATTAATGTTTATATAAACTTAGTTGATAGAGCAGGGACAGTTTGAGAGAATGGACTCCAATTTTGAAAGAAGTTCTACTGTAAGTAAATGCTATCGAACAGTGTTGCATACTACAGAGAATGGTTTGTGAAAGGGACAGTCAATTGATTTGACAGACTTCACTGTCTTACTTTAAGAAATTGCCACAGCCACCCAACCTTCAGCAAACACCACCCTGACCAGTCAGCAGCCATCAGAATTAAGGCAAGACCCTCCACCAGCAAAAAGATTGTGACTCCCTGAATGCTCAGATGATAGCATTGTTAGCAATAAAGTATTTTTCTACTTAAGGCACGTCATTGTTTTTTTAGATATAAGGCTATTACACACTTAATGGACTATAATATAGTGTAAACATACATTTTATATGCACTGGGAAACTAGAAAATTCACTTGACTCCTTTTATTGGCATATTCATTTTATTGTGGTGGTCTGAAACTGAACCCACAATATCTCTGTGGTATGCCTGTAGTCAGTGCTCCTTTAGAATTAGCAATCCACACATCACTTTCTTCTCTCATCACTCCTTCCCACTACTCATTCCTTCTGAGTTTAACTTCCTCTTCCATGAAGTACATCCACATAAGTGGTTCTTATAACAAACCCTTTCTCTCTCTCTCTCTCTCTCTCTCTCTCTCTCTCTTTCTGGCTGAAAATTGTTTCATTTTTTTCTCATTCTGGAATAGCAGTTAATAGTGATAATTGTCCGTAATTTCTTTTAATACTTTAATATAGTTTGGACTTCATTGTTGCTACTGAAATTTTTATTAAAGATATAATTGTCTTTTTTTAAAGGTAGTCTGTTTCTTTCTCTTTGGCCACTTTTAAGACTTGTTCTTTGTCTTTATATTCAGTATATCCAACTGTGGATTTTGTTTTACTTTTCTTCTCTTGTATTCTGTATGTTTTCTCAGGCTAAGGATTATTGAATTTAGTCACTTATGAGAAATTATCAGTTGTAATCTTTAGTATATCATCTTTTCCCATTCTTTGGATTCAATTCTTTGTATATTACTATTAAAGTTGTATTAAATCTTCTCATTTTATGCTCCACATTTCTTAACTTTTCTTTCAGATGTTCTTCTATTTAAACGTGCTTACTCCTAGGTAATTTTTTTTTACCTACACAGTTTACTAAATTTGTTTAGTGATTTTATTTTATTTCTAGAAGCTTAACTTGTTTCTTTTTCAATTTTGCCAGGTTTCTTTTTCTTTTTACTATTTTTAAAAAATTATGTTGAGTCTACTGACTTTCTTTGTGGTCTGTTGTTTCCTCGAGTTTTCTGCAACTTTGTGTTCTACATATAGGCTTATTGTTAGAAGGGCTTTATCTGTGATAATTCATCTTTTAAGGAGATTTGCATTTGCTTCTACTAAATGCCTTTAATGATTACCATTGCCCCTCTGATGTTAATATTTCATCTAGGTAAGGTTCATATCAAGCAAATAGTTGTTTTTTTTTTTTTAATTTACATTCTAGTTAGTTGACAAATAGTCCAACATTGGTTTCAGGAGTCAAGTTCAGTGGTCCATCATTTACATATAACACCCAGTGCTCATCATACCAAGTTCCCTCTTAATACCCATCATTCATCTATCCCATCCCCCACCCACCTCCCTCTGTCAACCCTCAGTTTGCTCTATATCATTAAGAGTCTCTCATGATTTGTTACCCTGTCTCTCTTTTTCTTCTCCCTCCAAACCTCCGATATGTTTATCTGTTTTGTTTTTTGAATTCCACATTGAGTGAAATCATATATTTGTCTTTCTCTGATTGGCTTATTTTGCTTAGTATAATACACTCTAGTTCCATCCACGTCATTGCAAATGGCAAGATTTCATTCTTTTTGATGGCTGAGTAGTATTCTTGTGTGTGTGTGTATGTGTGTGTGTGTGTACACACACCAGTATATATATATATATATATATATATATATACCACATCTTCTTTATTTTTCATCAGTTGATGGGTATTTGGGCTTTTTCCATAGTTTGGCTATTGTTGATAATGCTGCTATAGACTTCAGGGTGCATGTACTCCTTCGAATATATGTGTTTTTGTATCCTTTGGGTAAATACCTAGTAGTGCAACTGCTGGATTATAGGGTAGTTCTATTTTCAGCTTCTTGAGGAACTGCCATACTGTTCTCTAGAGTGGCTGCACCAGCTTGCACTCTCACAGTGCAAGAGAGTTCCCCTTTCTCCTATCCTCGCCAACACCTGTTGATTCATGTGTTGTTAATTTTAGCCATTCTGACAGGTGTGAGGTGGTATCTCATTGTGATTTTGATTTGTGTTTCCCTGATGATGAGTGATGCAGAGCACCTTTTCATGTATCTATTAGCCATCTGGATGTCTTCTTTGGAAAAATGTCTATTCATGTCTTCTGCCCATTTCATAACTGGATTATTTGCTTTTTGGGTGTTGAGTTTAATAAGTTCTTTCTTTTTCTTTTTCCTTTCCTTTTCCTCTTTCTCTTTCTTTCTTTCTTTCTTTCTTTCTTTCTTTCTTTCTTTCTTTCTTTCTTTCTTTCTTTCTTTCTTTCTTTCTTTCTTTCTTTCTTTCTTTCCCTCCCTCCCTCCTTCCTTCCTTCCTTCCTTCCTTCCTTCCTTCCTTCCTTCCTTCCTTCCTTCCTTCCTTCCTTGTAGTGTTACATGATTCATTGTTTGCATGTAACACCCAGTGCTCCATTCAATATGTGCCCTCTTTAATACTCATCATCAGGCTAGCCCATCCCCACCCCCCCACCCCCAGAACCCTCAGTTTGTTTCTCAGAGTCCATAGTCTCTCATAGTTCATCTCCCCCTCCAATTTTCCCCCTTCATTTTTCCCTCCCTACTATCTTTTTTATTTTATTTATTTTATTTTTTTTTAAGATTTTATTTATTTATTTGAGAGAGAGAGAATGAGAGAGAGCACATGAGAGGGGGGAGGGTCAGAGGGAGAAGCAGACTCCCTGCTGAGCAGGGAGCCCGATGCGGGACTCGATCCTGCGACTCCAGGATCATGACCTGAGCCGAAGGCAGTCGCTTAACCAACTGAGCCACCCAGGCGCCCCCCAACACCATTTGTTAAAGAGACTGTCTTTTTTCCATTGGATGCTCTTTCCTGCTTTGTGGAAGATTTGTTCCCCATATGGTTGTGGGTCCATTTCCAGGTTTTCAGTTCTGTTCCATTGATTTATGTGTCTGTTTTTATGCCAGTACCATACTGTTTTAATGATTACAACTTTGTAATATAGCTTGAAGTCTGGAATTGTGATGCCTCCAGCTTTGCTTTCCTTTTTCAGGATTGCTTTGGCTATTTGGGGTCTTTTGTGGTTCCAATTTTAGTATATGTGCTGCCGAAGTGAGCACTCTTTTGTGGTTCCATACAAATTTGAGGATTGTTTGTTCTAACTATGTGAAAAATGCTGGTGGTGTTTTGATAGGGATTGCATTAATGTGTAAAATGTCAAGCACATAGTTTAAGTCTGAAGCTCTGGCCTGTGAATTTTCAAGGAAGACTTTTTTCATCAGAATTCAACCTTAAATTTCCTTCTCACCTCCTTGTATCATTTGTGGGATAGTAACTCATTTAATAGCACTTTACTGATTTAGTAACTATTTAAGTAATCTGCCTTCATCTGAGAATCTGTGTGATAATATTTCTTCCTCTTCTGTATCATCATGATCATTAAATCCAAAGTCCCTTGGTTTTGGTTATGAGAGCAGAAACACTCCATACATTTCCTGTGGAGTTAGCTCTTTTGCCAACCTCTCTGCTTTCTAATTGTCTTTTAGTTTTTCTCCCTGGGATATCCAAATGCAGGTACAAGACATGTACATACAGGTATGCTTTTAAAGGACTGCTTGTTATATTTCTTCCAGAGTTTCTTTGTACTTTATAACTGAAGATTTTCAGTCAATAGTGCTATAGAAGTGAAAGTCTGTGGTGGTGGTCACATAAATCCCAAACTGAATGGGCTACCTTGCAAAACGCAAGTTCTTAGTCCAAAGAGGTATAAGCAAAAGGCAAAGGGCCACTTTATTAGAAATATATAGAAGGTTGAGCAAGATAATTTCAACTCTGAGATTCTTTGACAGAAATCTTATTTTAAAATTCATGTAAAGAAGATATTCAGTCACTGGTATGCTAGAAAACAGACAAAAATATATAAAACCCTCCAAAAGCCCTACTCATAGTGCTTGCTAATTTCTGTGGTATAGATACTCTTACAAATGGCTGATTTCAGACTATCAACAGTTTACCAACTAACTCACAGAATTCCTGAAAATTTAATAACTGGTTTTTGGAAGCCAGCTCCAGCGTATCTCTGCATTTAATCAATATTCTTGGATAATTTCTGTGGTAGATAAGGCATATTCACTTTCTCTTGGTTCTAGCTCTCTTGTCCTAGTTTGTTGCTTTCCTGGTAAAGGAAAGAGAAATAATAAGTTTAAATTTCAGATTGTGCTTCAGAACAGGGAACAGCAAACTTTTTCTGTATAGTGCCTGGTAATAAATATTTTAGCATTTGCTGGCTACCTACGGTATCTTTTACATAATCCTCTTCTTTTCTTTTTTTTTTTTTTTAAACAACCCTTAAAAAACATAAAGACCATTCCATAGCAGGCCCTTAGCTGGAATTGATCCAGGACTGTAGGTTGCTGTCCTTTGCCTCTGCTCTACAAGCTTGTAATTATCGCTGCCTTAAAACACACTTTTGTTGAAATTTCTAAGAAACGATAAGAGAATCACAGCCTCTTTTTCCTAGTTTCTTGAGTCATTTCTACAAATATCAAACCAAGAAGTTTTCTCTGGCATCGTTGTGCTGGGACACTATTTTGATTCTGATTCTTTGAAACTGTCCTTACAATAATTGAATACATATGCCACTGGAGGGAAAAGATTTAATTTCTAGAATTTTCCTTTCAAGGTATCTTTGAGATATTTGTTTTTTTCCTTTTTGACACTTCTGAAGGCTCCCCAAGTAAACCAAAACATTAAGAGTATATGGATCATTTTGTCCTTATCCAAATGCATGAGGTTATTAATTTTTCTTTGTATAAAAATGTTTTTACATCCTTCCACACAGGACTTAAGCTTACTTCCAGTGGTAGGTAAGGCTTGAAACCCCATGGCTTAACTACTTTATATTATTTTAAGGACTGAAGAAATTGATGGATTATTGTCAAGAAAATGAAAACAGTTTTCACGGAACTACTTTGCTTAGAGAATTGAGCCTTTCAAAGCATATCCCCTCCTGAAACAGCAAGTATTATGTGGTTTAAGCTCCTGTTATTTCTGCAAAGAGCTTAAAAGACTGACTGACCAGCGTGAAAAAAGCAGTAGAGCATTAATTGAACAGATTTGAAATAATTGAGTTCTACATTTGTTAAGAACATAATAAAGGATGTTATCAAAGTTTCACAGGTGGATATACCATTCCCAAAACTGCTTATGAAAATAATAGACTTTGATGCTAAGAATGAAAAAATATATGCTTAAAAAATTCATTAGGAAACTCCCATAAAAATGAATCATAGAAATTTCTGCCTTATAGAAATACCTTCTGACAGGCTGCAGTTATCAGTTTCTTGGTTTGTGTATCACTGAAGCAAAATTGACGAAGATACAGGGTATTATAGATTGAATACAGAAAATTCCATTTCCTAACAGAAGTCAAAAATAGAAATGAGATCAAATGAGAGAAAGAGGGCAACTGGGAGAAGGAAAATGGAAAAGAAAAATGTTTTTCTTTTATCTGTAAAATGAGTCTAAGCAGCAGAATGGAGATGGTTGTCAGGATAAACAAAAAGAAATCAGAGTTGAAGGCACATTATATATACTCTTTGTTAACTGATCACTGTGCTAGCTTATTTTAACTCAGAAATGTAGCCATCACAACTTTTCAGATGATAACTATTCGGTGTAAACTGTTGTTTGAACAGTTGAGAAATTTAACTTTTTTTTTTTTAAATGAACAAAAGCTTTAAGATAAAAATCAATACTTCTATAGTTCCAACAATTATGCTGAATTTGGTAATCTCTTTTTTTTTGATAGGAAAAAATTTTTTTTAATTATGTACTCAATCCGTTTAGTGTACTTCAAAAGGTGCAATACTTTTCTTCATTTATCAGTGAAAGAAGTTAGAAATTAACTTCAAAAAAAAAAATCAGCAAATGGCAAACAAATTTCCTTGAAAGTCACAGTCACATATATAGTGCATCCTAGGAAAGAGGAGGGGCAAGACAGGTTCCACCCACTTTCATGAGTTTCATCAAATACTGGGCCTACTCAAGGGTGTAGAGAAAAGGCAGCTTTCAAAAAGGAGTATGTTATTAAATGAGGCATTTACTGTACTCCTTCCTAAGAGCACCAGGTGGGGAACAAGTTTTCTAAACTAGATCTAGGAAGTGGAATGTGGAATCAATCCGTCCTCCTCCCCTTAAGGGCTATCCAATGGTTAATGAATTTAAAAAACATGACTAAATAAAAACAAACCCCACACACACTCCCTGCACCCCATCTCCCTCCCTCACAAAAAAAAAAAAAAAAAAAAGGGAAACAAAACAAAACCTAAATGTCCCAGATCATTCTCCAGAGTGGATGGAGCCCAGGAGCAGCTTTAACAACCCAAATTAGTCTGTTACAGAGTAATCACAAGCATGTCTTGCTTTTACACAACAACAACAAAAAATTTTGAAACAACAAAACAAAAACTAGTACTAATCACTTTCCTGACAATATACAATTACTCAAATTAACTAATACTGAGAGGGGGAAGGGGACCATACCTATGGGCCTTGTCTCACATGAGGGCATGTGGGTAGGTGCAGGGCATTTGTCATTATTGCAAAAGCGAATTTTAATCTTTAATCTTTAGTTTGATTTAACATTGCTTTTAGTATGATGCTGATTTGGTAATCTCTTAAAAGCTCATCAAAAGATTTTGCTCCTGCCTTGGTGAATACTGAGAAGTAAGCATCTATTTTTTAAGAGTGATGATGATAATTCACATAATGTGTATATTCTAAAACAAAAAGCAATTTTCACATGTCACCAATGGCTGCCTTATGGAAGGTTGTCTCTAGGTTATCACACATGGATGACTAAATTCCCTGGTTATTACTTCTGTTTGTGATAAAAGAACAAGCTAGTTTACCTTTTAAATAATATGGCATGTAAGGAAGGTATTCATCCATTCAAAAAGCAAATGTTTAATGATTTCCTCTTTGTTCTAAGCACTAGAAATAAATCAGTGAATAAAACAGTCCATGCTTTCATGGAGCTTATAATCAAATGTGTTGGGATGGGGGGTAGGAGGGGAGAAAGTGAACTGAGGACACATATGCAGTACATCAGTTGGTGATAAGTGCTAGAAAGAAAAATTAGAGTAAAGGATATAGAGACAGAATATGGTTGTGACTTTATATGAATTGTTAGAGATGCCCTATCTGATAGAATATTTCAGCAAAACTGAAAGACTGTGTTGTGATTAATTTTATGTGAGAGGTTGACTGGACCATGGGGTGCCTAGACATATGGTCAAAGATTATTTTGGGTTCTTCTGTGAGAGTATTTTTGGGTGAGGTTATCATTTGAATTAGTAGACTGAGTAAAGCAGATTGCCTACCCTAATGTTGGTGGGCCTCCTTCAATCAATTGACGGCCTGAATAGGACAAAAAGCTGACCTTTCCATGACTAAGGGGGGAATTCCTCATACCTGACTGCCTTTGATCCAGGACCTGTTTTTTTTTTTTTTTCCCTTGCCTTCAGACTCAAATGAAAGATTGGCTCTTCCTGGGTCTTGAATCAGCAATTTCTATATATTGTATCTGTATATCCTATTAGTTCTGTTTTCCTGGAGCAGAGACTGTGAGCAAATGAGACATTCGGATCTGGACAGGAGGAGAGAGCTTCAGGCAGGGAGAAAACAGTGCTGAGGTGCTGAGTGAGTCAGGAGGCAAAGAGGAGATGTTGGGTTGTGTGGAGGTAGCTGAGGCAAAGCCACATTAATCCCATAGGTCATGGTAAGTGGCTAGGTTTAATTTTTAATAATAAGGTAGGCCTTTGGAGTGTTTTGAGTAGAGAAGAATATGATTTATGTTTTTAAATGGATCCCTCTGTCTCTTATTTTCTGAGATGGGGAAGACTGGGAGAACAATAGGTATGAGCTCTTATGAGTCAAGTGTTTGGTACTGCATATGTTAATTTTGAAATTTTTAGTAGACATCCAGTCACTATTATATAACCAGCTGATGAAAATATTTCTGAGTGTAGGGGACGTTGAAGCTGGAGAGGTACAAAGATGGTATTTAAACTGTGGGACTTGATGATGATACAGTGTTTACTATGGACCAGAAACAGTTTTAATGCTCGGAAAAACCTTACAAGATAGGTATTATTAATATTTCCACTTTATGGATGAGGATGCTGAGCACACAAGGTAATGTATCTTCCCTATATAAGTAGTGCAGTTGGAATGTAAATTTAGGTAGACTGACTTCCAGAATTCAGGTAGACTGACTTCCAGAATTATGCTTTCCATGTGAGATTCTCTGGGAACTATGTATACTTAGAGCTCTAAGAATTTTCTTAGTGTAACCCAGAGAACAAAGGTCAGGAAAATGAGGAAGAACCTTCAAAGGAGACCTAGAAGGAACACAAGTGAAGTCAAAAGAGAACTCAGAAAATGTCTAGGAAGCCAAGTAAGGAGTGTATTTCAAGTGAGTGAATCAAGTCACATGCTCCTGCTGGGGCACATGTGATGAAGACTGAGGAAGGATCATTTGATTTTCCAACATGGAATCTCTTATTAAGTCTGACTGTAGATATTTCAAAAGAAAATAGTCCTTGTCTTGATTTCTAAATACCATTTTCCACTAAAAGGAACAAACCAGGACTCTTTAGAGAAATAACTGATTCCAGATACAAAAAGTACAAGATGAACCTTGGAATATCATGTAGCAAAAAGTGATGATGTACTCAGAGATTGATGTTTTTCAAAAGACACAGGAGCCAAGTTTAAAGAGACACTTACTAGCCAAATCTTGGACAATTGAGCATCAAAATAAAGAATGATAGTAAAGGATTTTAGCATATTGAATAACATGAACCCATGAATCCAAACTGTTGTAATTAACTAAATAAATAAATGAAAGAGAAATCTCCTCACAATTAGCAAGTTATCATTTGGCCATTGTAATAATAATAATTTATTCAGACAAGAATTATTCATAGTTATAAAACCCAATGGTTGAAAGTTTAAGGAGTAACAAAATATTTACATAAACAAATGTATTACATATATTTATCTCTTCCTAAGAGACTTATCAATTACAAAGGGTAAAACAACTACCTTTGTAGTAGAGAATCCTGGCAGACACCACTTTAACCAACTAGTACCAGTTATGGGACTAATTAGTAGCATATACCTCCTGATAGGATGTTTTAAGAAGAGCTTTACACCATCTTGTCACCTCTGAGGTACTCTTGCCAAAAGTCCATAATATGAGTATAATAATGAGGAAACATCACATAAATCCAAATTGAGGGACATTCTACAAATAACGGACTGTACTCTTTAAAAATATCAAGGTCTTGACATATATAAAGACTCAGTAACTGCTCAGATGAAAAGACTAAAATGACATGACAATGAATGCAATGTGTAGTCCTGGATATTCTTTTGCTGTAAATATTATTACTAAGCTAGTTGGTTACATCTGAATGAAGTCTGTGGGTTAGAGAATAATCTTGTGTCATTGTTAATTTTCATGTTTTAATAATTTGATATGCCTTAAAACATTTGATATGCTTTAAAATAACATGCTTGAAACTGGCAGTGTTTTAGGCACGTATTCTTTATACTTGCTGTATGTCAAATGTCAGTATTGTAAACTTACTGTAATATCTGTTGAGAATAACTACAAATGAAAGACTTCATATTATCATCAAGTTTATTGAATATCTGCTTTTTATTTTAAATTTTTTTATTTTTTTAAGATTTTATTTATTTATTTGACGGAGAGAGACACAGGGAGAGAGGGAACACCAACAGGGGGAGTGAGAGAGGGAGAAGCAGGCTTCCCGCAGGGCAGGGAGCCCGATGCGGGGCTCGATCCCAGGACCCTGGGATCATGACCTGAGCCGAAGGCAGACGCTTAACAACTGAGCCACTCAGGCACCCCTGAATATCTGCTTTTTAGATCAGACACTGCTCTGGGCCTCAAGGTTACAAAGATGTATGATGGGGTCATTACTTTCAAGGGCTTTAACGCTTTATTTAGGAAGGAAGGATATACATAGGAAATTTAAATATCAATGCAAAATAACATAGTGGGGCGCCTGGGTGACTCTCTGCTCAGTGGGAAGCCTGCTTCTCCTCCCACTCCCCCCGGCTTGTGTTCCCTCTCTCACTGTGCCTCTGTCAAATAAATAAATAAAATCTTAAAACAAAACAAAATAACATATAGTAAGTGCCGAATGAATGGTGCATGCACACAACACGGTAAGAATTTAGATTAAGGAGTTAGACAAAGGAATGAGGAACAAGTGGAAAAAATGGACAGTGAAATCCAACTCTGTTTAGTGTGTGGAGTTAGCTAAGTTACTCGTCTGTTCTAGGCCCGAGTTTGTCCATCTGTGACAATGAATAATAATAATGCTTACTTTATTTTTTCTAAAGATTTATTTATTTATTTTAGATAGAGAATGAGAACATGAGTGGAGTAAGGGGCAGAGGGAGAGGGAGAGAGAGAATCCCAAGCAGAGTCCCTGCCAAGACAGAGCCCTATGCGGGGCTCGACATGGGGCTTGATCCTAGGACCCTGGGATCATGATCTGAGCCAAAATCAAGAGGTGGATGCCTAACCTGCTGAGCCACTCATGTGCTCCCAGAATGCCTGCTTTGTAGTTACTTCTTGCCCTCCTCATCTGCCATAATGCCCTATATGAGGGCAAGATCCACACCAGGCCTCTGTCAGTATTATATTATCACACTGTAGGCACTAGCTGAATGAATGAAATTTAGAAATGATTTTTAAAATTTGATGTTTTAATACTGAGGATGAGAATTCTTATATAATGAGGATATTCTAAGCACAGTATCTGGTAGATAATAAGAATAGCTCTGTTTATTGAGAAGCTGATATTGTTACCATCACCAAACTCTGACACCATCTGTGGAAATCTTGAACGAAGGGTGATGATGCTTCTAAACGCAGAAGAGAGGAGTGAACAGACAGGAAGAATGGTGTAAGCAGGGTTCCCAAGGGAATGGTGACATCTTGTTCTTGCAACAATAAGTAGAAGAATTTGACTGAGACAGCTTATCCAGTGTAGTAATAGAGAATAAATTTAGAGAGGTAGGTGGGCTAGACTTGTCAAATCTTGTGTTCTGAGCGAGAATATTGGACTTTATCCAGTGTCTAGTGAGGAAACATTAGATTCTGAGGAGGAGGTGATAAATCCTGAGCATTAGCAAGATTAATAATAAAATAGTGAAGTTATCAGAGGTACAACAAACAGCTAGGGTATTATTGAAATAATATTTCATTATTTTAATGTAGTTACAGCTACCTCCTATTAAATATATGTGAAATTTTTATATTTTGCCAATAACAATTATTTTTAAAAACTCTTTATTATGTATAATTATCTTGCCAAAGACTGAGGTATGTATGACAGAAAGTATGCCCGGCAAATCTTGACAGTGGTTTATCCTAAAGGCTAAGGTGGATTATGTGCAACTCCTAGCATCCTTTTATTTATTTTAATTGCAGCTGAGACATTCAGGACATTTCCACCAACCACTATATTGATGACCATCATAGTTATGGTTACCTGGAAGCAACAGATATGCCCAAGGAAACTTATTAAGTTCATCTCTGAGTGTCTTTTGGACATGATGAAACATTTAGGGTCTTGGTTATGTCTCAAGAGTATAGCGGGAGTATAGTAAATGGACTTAGAAAATGCAAAATTTCTACATTTCAGATAGTTGCCGTAAGTCATCTGTTACATGCTGACTGCACCCATAAAATACCTCAATTTTGTATATATCCTTAGGGAATGCCTCCCTTCCACATACAAATAAGAAAGAGATTGGTTTGGGAAAGTTGTAACAGATGATCAAGCAAGGTGGTAAATGCGAGAAGGAGGAGAAACTGGGAACTCTCTATCATACAAATGTTTTCCTAGTCTTGCCTATTTAGAGGGTGGGGCCAGAAATTCCTATCTGTTATGTTTCTAAGGCCCTTAATAGCTTTTTTTGTAAATGCCTCTTATGACCTAAAATATTTAGTTGGTTCATTTTTCTAAACTCACAAAATTTCTACAACCTATCTGTGTTATGTCACCAATGGAATAGCTGGACTGGTGGGATATTTTGATGTGAAATTGTTTAGACACAAAGTCAGCTGAGCCACATGCTATGAAGAATATGGGGAACATTAATAAAAACAACAGAAACAAAAATCCTAGCAAGATTATATTCACACCACTGACTGCTTCTACATTTCAAATTGCAATTCGAGGAAAAAGTTTCAATTATGGTATCTCAAAAAAAAAGAAAAACAATTATGGTATCTCCTTCCCTTCTACCACTATACATGTGCAAAAAAGATGTTTGATAGAGCTCTCTTTTCTAGAACTCTGTATTCACCTTGAGTTTTAATTTTACATTGGTCATTTAGAAAGAATGTTAGAATTCTGTAGTTTTAATTAAATTTTTATTCATTTCCTACAAGGGAAAATAACATATAGTAAATTCATATTTTAATATGCATTTTCCCTCTGTGAGAAAACCCTTGTGAATATAGTTTAAAGACTATCTTATACTGAATTCTTCTGTGAGACAGAGCTGGTCTGGGGGTGATGGGGACAACATAGCTATTTTATGTTTATTTTAAAGGCCTCTTTCAAAGAAGACAGTTGCAGGGGGCTTTGGAGGCAGAGGCAAGAATTCCTGGAAAGCACATTTTGGGCTTGGTAGAGAGTGATACTCTTACAGAGAACTTAAATTTCAAGTCTGCAGTAGGTGATGGGTGACTTAAGAGCCTTAAGGGAGGCGATTTGTCACTGAATGTCAAGTACAACTCTTCAAAGAGACTGGCAGGTGAAGTGGAAAGATACCATATTATGTGCCATCTTTGTTCAGGAGGATTCTAAATGAGAAGTTGTTCTGAAGTGGAGTTGTGTATTTAGGAGTGGTTTTGCCACTTACCTGGAGTCTGGCTGAAACATGCCACAGTGGTCATGTTTTTATTCCCTGGGAAGAGAATGATAAGAAAGCTTATAGTTCTTTTTTTAAAAAATATTTTATTGTTATGTTAATCCATACATTACATCATTAGTTTCTGATGTAGTGTTCCATGATTCATTGTTTGTGCATAACACCCAGTGCTCCATGCAGAACGAGCCCTCTTTAATACCCATCACCAGGCTAACCCATCCTCCCACCCCCCTCCCCTCTAGAACCCTCAGTTTGTTTTTCAGAGTCCATCGTCTCTCATGGTTCATCTCCCCCTCCGATTTCCCCCCCTTCATTCTTCCCCTCCTGCTATCTTCTTCTTTTTTTTTTCTTAACATATATTGCATTATTTGTTTCAGAGGTACAGATCTGAGATTCAACAGTCTTGCACAATTCACAGCGCTGACCTTAGCACATACCTTCCCCAGTGTCTATCACCCAGTCACCCCATCCCTCCCACCCCACCCCCCACTCCATCAACCCTCAGTTTGTTTCCTGAGATTAAGAATTCCTCATATCAGTGAGGTCATATGATATGTGTCTTTCTCTGATTGACTTATTTCGCTCAGCATAACACCCTCCAGTTCCATCCACGTCGTTGCAAATGGCAAGAAAGCTTATAGTTCTTGCCTCTTGTGCAGGGATGATTTTTTAGGAAGCTTGATTTTGCCAGTGCTGTTATTTTTGCTTCTAACTCTATAGAAGGTGCCATGGTGGCAGATGTCTGAAGAAAGTCCAACAATTTGGCACTCATGGCATATTATATTTCTCTCCAAGATAGTTTATTGTTTTTTATATCTTAGGGGGAAAATTAAGATTAAAGGAACAGTGGGCTCTATTTTCTTCTATTAATTCACATTAGTAGTTACACAGTATTGATATATCAATAGCCACATAACAGCAGTTTGTTTTATCTATCTCATTAACAGTGTGCATGAGTCTGTAATTATATAAAGAAAAATGTAAAGTACATTTTAATAACTATTCAGCCTTGTGTTTGTTGATGGAGGAAATGGATATTCAAATTATGTACTTTTAGTTGAGAAGGTATGGAATTCTTACAAAAACTTTTATCTTCTCTACTGTCACCTTGCAAATACTGGGAATTATATCAAGAGGTACTTTCATTTATGATATTCAGTATTTTTTTCTTAAGATGCCTTTAAAGCAGTAGTAAACACCAGGACACTTCCTTTAAGGCAGGAGTGGCAGAACCCATGCAAAGGCACTGCCTACAAATTTTATGGTATATTAAACATGTCAGTGATATTTCATAATTTTGGCTTTATTCCTCACTGCACTTGGAATTAATGTGTCTCTATCTATCATCTATCTATCTATCTATCTATCTATCTATCTATCTATCTATCTATCAATCATCTATCATCTATCTATCTATCGAAAGGGAGAATGTTTATGTCTCCAGAATTTCTATTTTGAAACCTAAATCCCAATGTGATGGTATTAAGAGGTGGGCCCTTTGGAGGTAATTAGGTCATGAGGGTGGAGCCCTCTTGGATGGGATGGATGCTCTTACAAGAATAGGCAAGAGAGCTAGCTAGCTCTTCTACTGCCCTGTGAGGACACAACAGGAAGAGTGCCATCTGTAAACCAGGAAGAGGACCCTCCCCAAGAACCCAACCATGCTGGCACCCTGATCTTGGACTTCCAGCATCCAAAACTGTGAGAAGTAAATGTCTGTCGTTTAAGCCAGCCACCCAGTCTATCACAATTTGTTATAGCGGCCCAAACTGACTAAGGCAACATATATATTAGCAGTATCTCAATTTTAAACCTACTCCACTCTATGTATACATTTTTGAGGCTTCTCCTCTAATTCTTTTTTTTTTTTTTAGATTTTTTTAAAAGATTTTATTTGAGAGAGAGAGAGAGGGAGCGGGAGAGAATGTGCATGAGTGGTGGGGAAGGGCAGAGGGAGAAGGAGAATCTCAGGCAGGCTCTGTGCTGAGTGCAGAGCCTGATGCCGGGCTTGATCTCATGACCCTGAGATTATGACCTGAGCAGAATCCAAGAGTCAGACACCTAACCTACTGAGCCACCCAGGTGCCCTGCTTCTCCTCTAATTCTTAATGGTTTGGCAATGAGCTATAGTACTTCTACTTTTCAAAGAGAACAGATTGAGAAGTGTACATGGGGTGTTAGGAGGAATGTAATTCCCTATAAAAAGACACATATTTTTAAGGGGGCCTGTACTATGAAGATCAAAAATCAGCCTGTGGTTAAAAGAAGCAGTGTACAACATGAATAAGTGAGATTTTTCTTTTTGCCTACCTTGGGGACTAAGGCAAGATGAGTAAAGTATAAAGAGTCGAGAGGGGAATAAAGTCCTCCTTTTACTTTTTATTTTGGCACTAAATGTTTGCTTAAACAAAAAAGCAGTTTAAAGAAAAGTAGGAATAGAATTATTAAGATTATCTCTTTAAAGTAATGCTCAGCCAAATAAAAGAACAAAATGTAGACACTGGGCATAGATTTCCTGCAATCCTGGGCCAAGTGTTGGGGCAATAAATCATGTAAGTAGCCACATAACAAAGCAGCATGAAGCCCAAGTATTTTTACAAAGGAACATTCACACCAGGCACTGGCATCTTGAACTTAATTTCTACTGAGACCCAACTGATTGATGAAAGATGATTGCTGAAAGGTATTATTTCTTTATCTTTGAAGAGTGACATATTGTGCTGCAATGCAATATATTCAAAAGGCCAGGTCTTACTTTGCTGTCCAAACTACCCAAAGCTGAGTGTGCAGACCTGGTTTATCAGCTCCCCAAGCAGACTGGCCCCATAGGCTAATTGTGGCTAATGTAATGATTGCTTCCAAGGGGTTTGAAATTTGACAAACCATGTGGTAAAATGGACCTTACTGAAAGGGAGGGTGTGACTGCAGTCCGACTTTATGATTTCCATCATTTCTTTTCTTGCTCCTGAAGCAGACTGAAACTTATCTGCTTCTTTTTTTTTTAACCTATGTCTAAGCTCTTCTTCCCAGCCCTTCAGTTTTTTCTCTTTTTCCTTTATTCCCCCTTTTCTTTTTCCTTTTCCTCCCTCCCTCTTTCCTTCCCTCTCTCTCTTTCTCAGTCTCTTTTTTCTCCTTCCTCCACCCACTCCTTTCTTTAGAGAAAGGAGAAGCAGAAACTAAGGGTTTTTTTTTAAAGGGTAGAGATGATTACTTGATGTTGTACACTGCAAGTACTACAAGAGCACTCACCAAACAAAACTGATTAACTCTAATTCTGTAACAATTCATCAGGAAAGTGGGATGTTTTGTCTCTTGCCCTGAAAATACTTTGCTTAATTTTCTGTTATTTTGGTTTAATAACAGATTTCCATTTTGAGCAACAATTTGCTGTCCCTGTCCTCTTTATGTTTTTACACTGCATGTTGGAGAGTCCTGTGTTACAATTTTATGAATATTTTACACTAGAATAATGACACATAACCATGAAATAAGTTTTCTTTCTTTCTTTCTTTTTTTTTTTTTTTTCTGAAGTAGGCTCCACACCCAGCACAGTGCTGGCTTGAACTCATGAGCCTGAGATTGAGACCTGAGCTGAGATCAAGAGTTGGACGCTTAACTGACTGAACCACTGAGGCGCCCCCATGAAATAAGTTTATTTTGTCATTCTTACAGAGGATAGCAGGTCCTAGTAGATTCTTAACAATATTTAAGTTGAGCATAACTATAGGGCATTTGCTTTTAGGGATATGTAAATGTTCAAAACGGAAATGAGTCCTATGTATCCATGAACAATAGTGTTTATAATACTGGTTAGTAAGGACTGTATCAAAGTCTTGATTATGTTCATAAAGATATCAGAGGAAAAAGAAAATAGCCTTGTGTTTGAGTTTTATGTTTATGCTGATCAGGATTCTCAATCATCATGTAGGTTATGGAATAATTTTACATTTTCTCTTTTGTCTGAGCTCTTAATTATATTTATAAGTATAGACTTCCTTTTCCTGTTTCCCTGTCAAAGTAACTTACAGTCTCATTGTAATGTAGCAAGTGGAACTAACTTGGAGGCAAGACAGTTTTCCTAGTAAGGTATTAAGCAACACAACGTAACACATTTTGCAAACTCTTCCAACTGTCAAATCTCCTGTAATGCATCAAAATGAGAAATACACAGCGATTTTGTTATTAATTATGAAGAATAAAATTGCAATTGCTGAAACATAAAATGCTTTTACATCTTTAGGAAAAAATGTCTCAGGAAGAAATGATAGTAAATTTTAATTAGAAAATAAATCCCACACTATAAATTTGATTGTTCTAAAATGAAAATATACCTAGCATGACTGCTACTTTATTGAATGCAGCCATATGTTAGAATGTTTACCTCATCATCAAGGAGATAACTGGTTTCAGGAGGGTACTGCTGTGAATAAGTCAAGGGTTGTTGTATACATTGTAGATTTTCTATCCTAGGGCAAAGATAGGAAAACAATTTCTTGACGATCTATCAAATGGAATGTTTTGATAAGCATTGGGTTGAAAGTCACTATGACTTTGAGATGTGTCACAGGGGTTAGTGTTTGTTAAGCTCTTCTCTATGTTCATTTATCACTGTTTAGAAAGCTCATGTCCAAATATCTTAGCAAGCTTGAACTGTCATAACAAAATACCACAGACTATGTAGATTAAGCGACAGAAATGTATTTACTCACAGTATTGGAGGATGAAAAGTCCAACATCAAGGTTTTTCTCTTCCTGGCTTGCCTTCTTGCTATGCCTTCACATAGGGGAGAGAGAGGGATGTCTTTCTCTTTTCTTATAAGGCCACAGTCCTATCAAATTGGGATGACATTCTTATGACCTTGTTTAACCTTCATTATGTCTTCTGATATGGTCATATTGGGGGTTGGAGCTTCAACATATGAATTTGGGGGGACACAGTTCAGTCCATAACACCAAGAATTGATTGCTTTTGTTCTGTTTCTGTATATGTATGTATTTATAGGAGAGGTGTTGGACCTTTGAGTAAAACTGTGAGACCGATACTAAGTCAAACAAAAAACACTTCTTGTATATTAGACAAAAATGCTGTGAATGTTTTTTTGAATTATTTACAGTAAGCAGGGTTTTTCTAAACATGGCACAATTAGCATTTGGGCTGGATGATGCATTTCTGTGGGGGTGGCTGTGCATGGTATGATGTTTAGAAGCATCCCTACCCTCTGTCCTCCGGTTGCCAGTACCTTGCAACTGCAACAACTAAAAATATCTCCAGATATTGCCAAATATCCCTAGGGGACAAAATCCACCCACCCCAACCAGGTGAGAACCACTGTTTTACAGAAAAGGTTAACAGTTTTTGAATTTTGAGGGATATAACAAACAATTACATTCTTTCTATTTTTTAGGTAATCTTAACTAATTCCTATGAATAAAGGACTAATTAAGGCCATTAGAATTGAAACAAAATATGAGTCAGGTCCATTAACTCCCATGCCTAGTGCCCTGTAGTGGCTACTTATGTTATGTAAAATAAAATCCACATGTTTTTTTATTACAGTCTGTAAGTATGAAAATTTTCATGGTCTGACATTTGTTGATAGCTCTCATTTTACCCTCTACCATTCACCCCTTGTTCACTCTAGCCATTAGCTTTTCTTCCTGATCCTTGAACAATACAAACTTTTTCCTTCCTTAGGGCCTTTGCACAAGCTATTCTTTCTTTCTAGAATGTTCTATACCCAGTTTTGTATAGCTCGCTCCTCGTCATTCAGGTTTTAGCTCAGATGTCACCTACTCTGAAAACACGTTTTTTTACCACTCTATTTAGATGTCAGATTCCCACCACTTACTGTCTCTTTCATTGTTAGATTCCATTGCTATTCCTCACTGCATTAACACTATTTGAAATTATGTTGTTTGCTCAGTTTTTTTCTATCTTCCCCTTCTCCATCTCTCTGTACCTCTCTTGAATACAAGCTATATGAGAGCAGGAATTTTGTCTGTCTTGTTTACACTATTGTCCTCAAGATGCAGGATGTACCTGACACAGAATGGGCACTTAATCCACATTTGTTCACGGGGAAATACTTGAGTAAAGACACCTGTAGAATATCTCTTAAAGTCTATTGTTACTGAATGTAACATATATTCAGATATATGTTTGCATACCTCCCTTCTCTATGGATGCCATTCCAAGTCTCCTTGGGAAGATGAGGAAGCACAGTACCCCCAAAATAAAGTATTGGAAATATATTTGTATTCCTTTGTCTCAAACCTGTTATTAAAACCAAAGGGGGAGGCTTAAAATACACAAATCCCATTATTTTCCAAAAAACATGTACTCTAATACCTTTGCAAATGTGTCACCTGAGATTTCAGACTTAAATGAGTAATTTTTAGCTATTAACTATTTTATTTTTAAGATATGAAAATATTTTATTTTATTTTTTAAAGATTTTATGTATTCATTTGAGACACAGAGATACAGAGAGCATGGGCAGGGGGGAGAGGCAGAGGGAGAGGGAGAAGCAGGCTCCCCTCTGAGCCAGGAGGCTGATATGGGGTTTGATCCCAGGACTCTGGGATCATGACCCAAGCCGAAGGCAGACACTTAACCATCTGAGCCACCCAGGTGCCCCGTTGTGAAAATATTTTAAAGGAGAGAATATCCACATCCCCCAGCCTGAAAGCATTACTGATACCAAAAATACTTGCAAAGCAGAGTAATAGATAAAATCTCTACAGAACTAGATTTTATTTGACAGTCCTGAGACTTTTTTCAATGACTGCACAAAAGCGTTAAATAGAAATGGCCTAGGGATAGGCGTTGAATCAATATGCACCAGTAAGTTTTGGAAATCAATTTTTTGCTCCTCAGATACAGGAAAATTGATGTAACCAATGCTGTGTAACTCCTATTAATTGCTCACAGTGACAGAAAATTTATCAATTACTTATTGACTTCTTTGAGACCATGGGAAAATGGCAGTAGCTCCAAGGTTAAGTATATACTATAAAAGCCTTCCCTAGCTGAATGAAGGTAACTAGAAACCAATCAGATTTTAAAATATATATCTCTGTTTGGTTTCACATTATTATAAGTCTCTGCCCCACACATGTCTTGCTTCAGACATTAGGTATCTCAGAGATGTCTATCAGTTAAGATTTATGATAGAATTCCTGCTAATAACGTTAATACTAAACATTTTCTGGCACTTACCATGTGCTAAGCATTGTACTAATCAAAAAACATAGGGATTGGTACAATTATTATCTCTGGATAGTATCAGAAGAAGAAACTATTAGAATGGGCTCAGCTGCAAGCAGCTTACCTTAAGCTCCTAGAAAACAGGAGCTTAAGCAAGTGAGATTTAGTTTATAGGTATGTGTCCAGAGCTGGTGCATTTGCTACATAGTGTTGTAAGAAGTCCTTTGATCTTCCTACTTGGCCATCCTTAGTGTATGATGTGCTTCCTCATATACAGTATAGCTGCTGCTCCTCCAAGTATTGTGTCTGTATTCTAGGTAAACTACACAGGAGAAGGGTGAAAAACAGAGGACCAAAATGGAATGCCAGCTGACTCTGCCCCTACTTGAAAGCTTTCTTGGAAGCCCCACACAGAAGCTTCCTCTTCTCAATGATGAAAGCTAAAGTTGAGTAATAACTAGGAACATCAATACCCAAAACTAATTGGCACTTATATATAGGGACAAGGGGAGAATAGATATTGAGAAGGCAACTTACAGCATTTGCCATTGAAACCGAGACCAACTAAGGTAAAGTAACTTGCCAGAGTCACAAGACAAATGACAGGAAGGCAGACCTGGGCTATGGGTGGGGTATGTCAAATTCTAGAGAATGGCTCTCTGCAAATTGTGTTTGCTTTGTGAGTTGAAAATGAAGTTGCTTGACAAAAAAGATGAGAATTGTTGAATTCAAACACTCTTGAAAAACAAATTTGACTTATTTGTTATTGATCAGGACAGGATCAGGAAATAAAATATCTTAAAATAGTGCTAATAGGAACAAAATTAGAAATGCAACTAAGGAATTCAACACTACATCTTGTTCTGCTATGGGCAGTCATTTTTTTCCATTGTAGTGTACACAGGTATGGCAAATATGTTTATATATTCTTTCTTTTTCTATTTTAAAAATATACAGACTAATGAAATGGGTTAAATTTAATTTCTAAAAGTTCTATTATTTTAATTTAAAAACTATAATTGTCAGAAACATTAAAAATAACCCAAGTGTTCTAGAATGGAAGACAGGTTGGAACAATCTGTTTTTGCTGTGCAGATGGGAGTTAGCTGAACCAGGTGGCCTTTGGCTGAGGGAGGTTAAGTGTCCACTTTGAGGTTACCCTGCTGTTAACTGATAGAGCAAAAATTTGGCCTAAGATCCACCATATCTCTTTTCTATTCTCTAGATTTGCTTGGATTTTATTTACTTCATTTTTTTAAACCTCGTTGTTTCCTTTATTATTTCTACCATTTTTTTTTTATGTTTAGTATTTCCTCTTGTTTTTCTAGGTGCTCAGTTAATGTTTGTGGGATAAATAAATTTTAATCTGGTTATTTTGAGTATATGGAATATATATATGTATATATGCACATATATATCTCATGCTACATTATACTCTTTTTTTAAACATAACAGCTTGACATAATTATCATATAATTCACTCATTTTAAAGTATACAATTCAAACTATGTTCACAAACGTGTACAGCCATCACCACAATCAATTTTAGGATGTTTTCATCACTCCAAAAAGAAACTCCCTTTCCATTAGCAGTCACTTCTCATTCCTTCCCCTCTCTGTCCCCCTTTCCTAGGCAACCACTAATCTACTTTCTGATTCTGTAAATCTGCCTATTCTGGATATTTTATATAAATGGAATCATACAATATGTTGTCTATTGTGACAGGCTTCTTGCATTTAGTATAGTATTTGCAGGTTTCATCCCAGTTATAGCATGCATTAACATTTCATTCTTTTTTTTATGGCCAAATAATATTTCATTGTATGGATATACCACATTTTATTTATCCATTCTCAGTTGATGGGCATTTGGATTGTTTCCACTTTTTGGGGTGTAGTAAATAATGCACTCACAAGATTTTGGGTAGATGCATGTTTTTATTTCTTTTGGATTTATACTTAGAAATGGAATTTCTGGTTCATATAACAATTCTATATTTAACTTCTTAAAAAACTGCCTGATTGTTTTACAAAGTTGTTGCACTGCTTTCCATTCCCACAAACAGTGAATGAAGGTTCTATTCCTCATTGTTTTAGTATTGTTTATTGTTAAGTATGTGCTTTCCAGCAAACCTGTATACATTTTGGAGTAAGTTTTCCTAGGAAGAAAAGCCATTCTCCCTGCGAAAAAAATCTAGGTTGGTCACAGTTTGGTCAGGAAAGGATTCTGACTAATGAGATCAATCAGTGAACATCACTGATTGTGATGTTCTGAGAGGAGGGCTGTGAAATGCCCAAAGACATGTTTGAATGGCCAAGGACAAGCATTCATGGATGCAGACAATCTAGGTGATGCTCATGTTTTCGAGAGAGAGAGTTTGGTTTAATTACCTTACGTCAGAATATTCCCTGTGAAAAAACACTTTGGAGTTTTACAGTGTTTTTTTAATAGGTCTAGAAATATTATTGATTGAAGTTAAGCACAGATGGGGCTTACAAGTTTATCTTTAGGGAAGACTCCAGATGTATCCTACAAAGGCTCAGCATTTTGACCATGGTTGTCTGAAAATTTCCTGGACAGAATACCTTAAGATGCAGGCCACAGTTCATTTTCCAGATCCATTGTTGGAAGCTTGATCAATTGGATTAACTTAAAAGAGTGTTGGATGAAATGACATTAATGAAATTCAACATGCAGAACATAGGCACATTGCTTATTTTGTAAAAGCCCACAAGGAAAGAATAAATTTATCTCTAGATGCCCTGAAGTCTGGCAGTGACCAAATTGTATGTTTATGTTCTTTGAAGTTGGAGATGCCACAAAGTTACTTTTGTTGCAAGATAGAAAAGAGCAGAAGCAACAGCAAACAATAAAGAAAAATGATCTTCAAATAATTCTGTAATAAATGTATAAACAGATACTCTGAGATAGTGTTTATTTGTATCTATAAATATTATGTGACACTATGCTAAAGGTAGATTTTTCCTTTAGAACATACGTCTTTTCAGGAGAGAATCTCCTTAACAAACAGAGATCAGAAGTTTTCTTTGTTGTTACTTTTGCAAATCTTGCCACCAATTTTCCTACTGGACTACTACAAATTCAATGAGTGACTTAAATTTGGATAGCACCTTTCCTTTTCTATTGTTAGCTTAAAAGATTTACAGATTCTTTTTTTCTTTGATCAGAAGACAGGAAGATATCATTCATAATTTCATGTCTAACTAGTCTTCCTGCTTTTATCTGTGGCCTCTTTTGAACATCTCTTTGAAGCAGTAAATCCATTTAATACCTTTGCTATGAATGCACACTAACACCTTGTTAAGTAAGACCATCAAGCTTTTATCATTTGCCAATTTTTCATGCCTTCTAGTGTGTATAGGCTAAATTTTACAAACTGATTGAAAAGTAATCCTTAGTAATATGATTTTAATGGTAACAAATTATATCTGTGACACTCCTGTATAACAGTAAAAATTATCAACACTTAAATTTGGGATCCAGGATATATAATATATTCAAGAAAAAATTAAAAACAGGTATTTCAGTACACAGTTCATTGGTGATGAATGAAATATGTAATGTATGTAGAAATAATTGATTAAAGTAGTGCTTAGAGGGGAGATGGAGATGGAGTTAAATGTGAGTTACTTAGGGGAAAAATCCTTTTATTTAAAAGTCTTGGGAATACCAAATAAATGGCACAATCAATAATTTAAAACAGCATCAATAATAAATGCATTGAATAAAAGGAAAATAGCCAAATAAAGTCTAGTTGTGAGATGTTCCAAAGTAAATAGAACTTTATGAAGAAAAAAAAAAGTAAACACGTAGATGTTGCTGATGATTTCAGTGAAATGTTGTGATGTGGGTTCTATTCTCTTGGGTTTGGAGTGTGTATATATGAAATGAATAGGCCACAGGGAGAGAAAATTAGAAATGTGATTCTCCCAGGGCGCTTGGGTGTCTCAGTTGGTTAAACATCTGACTCTTGATCTCAGCTCAGGTCTTGATCTCAGGGTTGTGAGTTTAAGCCCTGAATTGGGCTCTGTGCTGGGCATGGAGCCTACTTGAAAAAAAAAAAAAAGTTTCAAAAATGTGATTTACCCACAGAACTTCTTAAAAAATAGTTTTGGTTAAGAAATTGTTCTGTTGCTTTTGATGTGATTTCTATTTATATACTGTTGTTCTTATATAGTCTTAAAAAGTTAATTTCAATCATCCATGTAATGAAGTTCTAAAGTTATTCTCAAATAAAACACTGCCCATTTTCCATGGTCATAATGGATTATGTAAGATGACTGTATAGTACATGGAATTCTTAGAAGTTCTTCTAATCAAATTTTATTTTATAGATCCAGTCAACTGCTGTGATAGTAAGTGGTGAATATGCTTGGTCTTTCATTTCAGAAAATAATGTATTTGTAAATTGTGTCATCTATTTTTACATAAGCTTACCATATAATCTATCTTATAAACCATGTCACTTTTTAAGAGTAAAATGGAAGGGGGCACTGTTAATTATGCCAGGAAAATAGGTATAGAGTGGGAGTTAGGTACTTCACTCTGTGTATGAAGATTTTAGTCCTATTAAAAATCCATATTTAACTTGATTTATCCAGATCGGAAACCACCAGAAGGGTCACTCATTGTGGACTGGGTACATAAGTTGTGATGTATTTATGTAATGGGATAATACACAAAAAGAAAAAGAATGAAGTACTGCGACATGCAACAGCATGGATGAAGCTCATAGACAGGTTGAGTTGAAGAAGCAAGTTTATACTTACATGATACTCAAAATGGACAAAAAGAGTATATGGTAATAAAGGCAAGCATGATGTTTTTTATTGTAATACTTATAGGCAAAGAGTATAAGAAGGTTTTCTGAGGTTCTAGACGTATTGACCTGGTTAGTAATTACACATTTATACATTATAGCAATTTACCATCTTACAACTTAGTGCTATGCTGAATTTAAATTATACCTCAAAATTTTAAACAAATATAGGGGAGAGATGGTATTCCCAGACATATTAGAATAGAACACTCTCATTAAAATAAGGTAAATGGATGCTGGTCAGACAAAAATAACAAAAATGAGGCATACATATGCTTACTACCTGGGCCTCTGTCAGGTAAAGTCCCCATACAATACCTTTCCAGCTAATCCTAAACTTTTGCAGTCAGAGATACTTCCTGCTCTTCACTGAATTTAGTTTTATTCTTCCCCACATTATAGGAAATCGCTCATGCTGAATTCTTTTTTTTTTTTAAGATTTTATTTATTTATTTGACAGAGAGAGAGAAAGAGAGCGAGCACAAGTACGCAGAGCGGCAGGCAGAGGGAGAGGGAGAAACAGCCCCCCCCCCCCAGCAGGGAGCCCAACGCAGACCGATCCCAGGACCCTGGGATCATGACCCAAGCCGAAGGCAGACACTCAACTGACTGAGCCACCCGTGCACCCCTGAATTCCGTTTCTTAAGTACCCTCTCTCTCAATAACAACCTATCAAATCTTCCTTATTCTTCCAAAACCCAGCCCAAATACTCACTGTGTGATTTTTTTTCCCCTCAGTCACACTTAGAGACATTTCCTCTGTTTTTTTTATTTTGTACCCAGTTTTGGTCAATCTTTCTTTTTTCGAGTTTTAAATTAAAAATGCTTCATTTAACAGACACATGGGACCTTGTGCTTGGAGAAGAGAATACACTGGTGCATGAGACCGAGCCTTTTTTTTTTCTGGAGAAACCCATAGTTTAGATAATAGTCCTTTCCATATTATACCTTCTAATTTAAGTATTTTGTGACCCTATCAAAAGTCCCTCTAAACTCTACCTAACAAGTTTAAAACTCTTTAAAGGTGAGGAAAAGAAGGAACCAAATCTTACTCATTTGTGCATGACCTATAATGCCTCAGCAAGAATAAAAATAGATAATAAATGCACTGAATTGAAATAACTTCATTTGGTTGAATTGCTTAAATTTTCTGTGGGAAAATAGAATGGATTTCACAATTTAGCTAACAATAGGTGGCTGATAAGATTAGTTAGTGCTTTTAATAACTCATGTTCGTCGTACAGAAAATACGCCACCTATAATTTAAGCCTTTCCCCAAAAGAATGACTTCACAAGGTTTCAGCAGAGCATGTGCGAATTAAGTTAATATAGCGTGAATGATTTCTGCTTCCTTCAGTTTTAAACATGACTTCTTTTACCATTTGGCATAGGATAGATAGGATCTGTCACCAAGACCCCTAGGAGGTGAACTTTTGTACTCCATACTACTTCATATCCAACATGCCCATGTGTTATCCTGAAGTCTTGGGCCAAATTCAGTTTGAATTAGATTTGAGTCACAGAACACTTGGGGGAGCTAATTTATAAATTTTAAATTAGATGGTTTTGTTCCTCGTTAGACTTTTCCTCAATTATTATTGAGATTTGTAGTCTATTACTTTATATCAAGGATGATCTGTCAGATACCATGATGTTTTATTCTACTGTATAATACTTGAGATTTAAAAAAAAATTTTATAGTCAGTGTTACATTTAGAGAGAACCCCAAGTTCTGTGCATATAAGAACTCAAGTATGGATATGGAACATTAAAAATAAGAACAAGTTTAGGGGCACCTGGGTGGCTCAGTTGGTTAAGCGTCCAACTCTTGGTTTTGGCTCAGGTCATGAACTCATGGGTCGTGATATTGATCCCTGCATTTGGCTTCTGCCTCTCTCTCTCTCAAAGAAATAAATAAATAAATCTTAAAAAAAAAAATAAGAACAGGGCGCCTGGGTGGCTCAGTTGGTTAAAGCGACTGCCTTCGGCTCAGGTCATGATCCTGGAGTCTCTGGATCGAGTCCCGCATCGGGCTCCCTGCTCGGCGGGGAGTCTGCCTCTCCCTCTGACCCTCCCCCCTCTCATGTGCTCTCTCTCATTCTCTCTCAAATAAATAAATAAAATCTTAAAAAAAAAATAAGAACAAGTTTACCTACACTTTTGATTCAATATACAAATCATTAATGAGTGAACTAAAATTCATTGTTCCTATATATTTCTTCTTTTGTAGATACAACTATTCAGTATATTTTAGGACAAAGTATACTTATGAAAATGATCTTTATCTGGGACATTGATGTTCTTCCCTTATGAAAATATTCCCTATGTTTTAAAGCAGGTGGATGCGAACAAAGAATACTTAGTAAAAACTGTGAAGTCCCTGTCAATGAACATATTCCAGCACAGGTTATATAACCATTGTCAGAGAAGCTATACAAATAGTTGTTACCTTGAATAAGAGGTTGGTCTTGATGATCTCCTAGAATATGTAAAATTCCAAGTATCTGAGAAAAGAATAGCTATGTGTCACAGAATTTAGATTTTTGAACAAGAATGGCCTGTACTGATTAGGATAAAAATACTAATAAAAGCTCTAGTTTATTTAGCACATGCTATTTTCCAGGCACTTTGCTAAACAGATTTAAATTTCTCTATGATGATCTTCATAAAATAAACACCAAGTTATTTTTCTACACAACAAATCTAAGTTGATGGCCTCACTTCCAAAATTGGCCGGAAGTCCAATATCAGCCATTTTCCATTGGTAATCTTTTTTCTTCCTGTGTAGTGCATGAAAATGGGAAGGGTTTGGTTTTTATTTATCTTTATTATTTTTAAGGGTATTTATTTATTTATTTATTTTATATTTTATTTATTTATTTGAGAGAGAGAGCATGAGAGAGAGCATAAGCAGGGGAGAGGGAGAAGCAGGATCCCCGCCTAGCAGGGTGCCCGACTCAGGGCTCCATCCCAGGACCCCCGGATCATGACGCAAGCCAAAGGCAAATGCTTAACCAACTGAGCCACCCAGGCACCCCTTAAATAAGGTTTTGTTTTTAAATCCACACTTACCACTTTGGCAACTTTTCTTTTCCCTGGGCCAGTGTGGTCATTTAAGGGTAGACTTTTCCACTGGTGCACCACTTCCTGTAAGACAACTCTGCCAGAGGACTTCAAAAAGATGCCAAGACTACATAATCTGGTCTTTATTTCCCCACCAAACTTAAATCTTTGCTACATCTGGTACCTTAAAATAGCTTTTGGTCTGGTTCAGCTTTTCCTGTTCACAGTGTCAGGTTCTAGAATTGATGCCTCTCTTCTTTCACCTTTGATTCCCCAAAAGAACATCCCATTGCCAGTGGGCTTGAAGGCCTGCTAGGGTTTGACTTCTTGGCCTTTAAACACAACTTTAAAAAATACCCTCTAGAGATGAGGAAAAACCTAGAACTTGGAGATATAGGCCTGAATACTTCCCTGAATATTGGAGGGAAGAGAGAGAGAGATTGAGAAAGAAAATTAAACATTCTATTTTGTTTCTTCCTACTACATCTTTAGTAGCAAGAAACAACTTGTCAACAAGTTATCCTACTACATGAATTTCTCAAGAAAAATTTTTTTTACTGTGTTTTACAAATATTGAACTTAATACTTACAATTGTATTATAACATAGGAATTATTGCCCAATTTCATACATGAGGAGGCTAAGGCTTAAGAAATGGAAGCAACAGTCCAAAGTTCACACAGCTTATAGATGGGGGAACAATGATTTCAAATCTGATCTGTTAGTTTGGAAAGCCTGTGTTTATTGTTACCATAGCATAGCACCTCTACAGTGTCAGTATTCTGATCATGAACATTTCATCCAGAATATTCTGAACACCTGTATAGGAGGTTTATAATTTTTTCCCTTATATTAACTAAGAGTAATGAACACATTTGAAATCATATGGCATGGTTTAGATTAGAGTTAACTAAGTTTAGATAATCCATAAAAAATTTATGAATAGGGTAATTCATCAGGAGCTGTGAAGGGTCTAAAGGTTACCTTATTTACAAGATAACAAGTTAGCCACAACAGTTCCATGGATGTTTGCAGAAGACAGGCAGGAGCAACATAAATAGCCTGCAATTGATGTTTGTACACACAACACACAGTGGGTTGTTTTACAAGACAGAAACTCTGAGCTGAGGAAACCCGTATTTTTTATAATAGGCACTGAGCCTAACTCTTCTTTGCTCTGGATGAAGATATTCTGTCTTCACAAGTTATTCACTAGATAAATGTTTTTGATGTGATTGTCCAGAATGAAAGGGCAATCAATGCCTTGCTCATACGATGTGCAGAGATGCAAGAGATCCTTAGAGAATTATCACTTAACTTTACCACTTAGAGTGAATTGGTTGGAAAAGAGAGATGGGTAATTTAGGTTTGATTAGTTTCCAGATTTTCTAATTATTTAAGAGCAGTCAGAATCCAGCGCATATGTAAAATCTCCTGATTTTTCAAAGTTGGCAACTTAATAATTTCAACAACCTCAATATTATAATAATATTGATAAATATATACATATATATGATGCACAATGTGTATAGACCAGACTTGGCCTGTAGATTCCTAGTTTTCATCCTCTGATTTGGCATTTCCTACAAGGAGAAACAGGAGAAGAAATAGAATACAGTTTCTGGGTTCTCTAGGTCTGAGAACATTCATAAGATTTAATGAGATTACAGCTGATTCCAGTAAATTGAATGTTCCCAGAGATACTCGTTTTCTACTATTCATTAATTTTTGTTCTTGTTAAGCAATACCATAAAAAGGACCCATGTGTACCTTTTCTCCTGTAGTGTTTGAATAATCGTGGCTTAAAAAATACTTAATGCAGTGTTGTTACAAGAAAAAATAAAGATAATCTCATGTGCCATGACATTTTTTTTTTTTGACAACCATCAACTAGTTATGTTTTTCATAGTGATCTGTATTTGAGAAGTCAAATTCAAACCTCTGGTTAAAAATGACAAGGCATCTGAAAGAATGGATCAGTTTTGACTATACAAGTAATTTTACAGAGCTGTCAGAATTAGCATTCTTCTACTGTGATTTAAATAGTGCCTAAGTGGGAGTAACCACATATTTCAGGCAGAGAACTTAGGAAGGGGTGGGATGTTGTTCATAAGAATGGGGAATGTGATGGAGGTATTGTCCTATGTGGACAGAGAGTTGAAGATTTTATGAGGAGAACTCACATTGTTTAAAGCCTCATTGTGTGTGTGTGCACATAAGTATAAAATAAAATAAACTTCATGTAATATATATTAAGTGCATATATATCATGAATGACATTTATAATTTATGTTAAATTTGATATTACATGGTAACTTTTATGTAAATGAACAAGATGCATAATGTACAGAGTGATCCTAGGAAAGGTAACTCCATAAATGAGAAAATTATGTTTGCAGTTTGAAAGCATGGAATTTTTCTGTCAGTCAGACATATTGAAAAAATGAGGGGGAAGGCTAGAAAGTACAGGAATTTTACTGGGAAGTGTGAAACTTGGATTCTTGTTTCAATTTTTTTTTTTTACCAATTTGCCATCTGATCTAGGGAAAAGGTATTTCAATTATTTAGATTTCAGTTTACGTACATGTAAAATGAACAGGTTGGACTAACTGCCAATCTGTGAGATAGTTGGGTAGTTGCAGTCTTTTGCTGTATTTATGCTGATGCCTCTCAGAATACAGAGTGAAAACATTGGGTTCTTGGAAATGTACTGACATGTACTAGAAGCCTTACAGTAGAGACTTCAAGCACTCATCTATTACATGGGGCTATAGTTGTCTCAAAGATGTGTTTTATTTGATACATATAGGGTGTTCAGTTTTTAAAAATTATTTGGTAAGACTTTAAAATTAGTAGATTTCATATAAAAATCTAGATTTCTGGGATCTTTTTGAAAATGGGCAACATTCTGTCCACATTATTATCTGCTAACCATTGACTGGCTTCAGGCAAATAACAGCTACCCCCTAACCCCAGCCCCTTACGTGTGGCAAGTGCTCACCCATCCTGAAATCATGAATATTAAGAACCACTGGTATAGACATAGTGAAAACAGTGCTTTGGGAAGCAAATACAAGGACCTGAGACAAAACGGTGAGCAGCAGAAGGAATGGAAAATGTAGAGTAGTTGAAAATCTATTATATCAATCAATTTTAATTGAAAAAAGGCTTAAATTAGAATCATAGATACCATGGCATAAAAGTGATTAAAAGGAAGCATGTTATAATTTCAAAGGTAAGGGGTCATCTTCCTCACTCACTGGTTTAACAAATGAGGAAACTGAGGTCCAGGGAGGTTAAATGATATGCCCAAAACCATACAGCTCAAGACAAAGACAGAATTTGAATTTATTTTTACTAATTTCTGGTCTGTCTCCTTTTGCACCATTCCTTTTCCTCTTTTTCAAGTCACCATCTAGAAGACACTCACACCCCCCATACAGACTACAAACTGAGTGCTGGGTAGCTCTAAATGTCCAAAAAAAAAAAAAAAAAAAAAAGTCTATAAGCCCTTTTAGGGTTCAGCTCTATCTGGAAGAGATAAACACTCAGAACAAAGTGCCTTGAAAAGAAATGGCACCCTAGAGACATTTTTTCAATGAAGGAATCATTTACCCCAGACAAGTTCCAACATTTCATTTTAGACTGGATGGCCCTGCTCTTATGTGTGAGAAAGGCAGACAAGACTCATTATATGCCATTTGAAAGATGTATATAATGGTTGAAGGTGGATAGAGAGAGGGAGATTTGTATGTGACTATAAGGAAAGCCATAATTACATTAAATGATTTCATTTAATAGGAAGAGATTTCAAATTATGGGACAAATATTGACTTAAGTTTAGGTGACACATTTCTCATTAGTTACCCAAACTGTTAACATCAGCTTCTGTTTTTCATTATTCATTCTCTGTTTTGGAGTTCAATCAGGATGGAAGGCTATATATAATGTTCTCCAGAGTTTCATAATATTAAAGACTGCTTAATCATGCACAGTACATGTTCTTTTGGAAGAAAATAACTTATGTTATTGAAACATGAACTTTTATCAAGTGACTTGTAATGATAATGCTGTAAAACCACCTGCTGTTTTATCAAGTTATTACATTGAGGGATCGCATGGTTGACATCAGTTTTATTGAAAACAGAGGACTGCCATTTTTAAACAAATGTAATGGCATGAGGTGAGCAAAATTATTACACATTAGGGGGTTTAGAATTGAGGTATTTTTATATATAAACCCCAATTTTAGGATAAGAATTAAACATACTGAATTTTACCCTGGAAAAGCCAAAATTTAAAGATGGCTTAATCCATTGTTAGATAATGAGCTAATTTCTCTCTGTGACAGAGGCGAGAGGATTTCTCTGATTTACAGATAACAAGTAATATTGCAGATATGGGAAGAGAAAGTATATATGCTGCTCCTAGTACATATTTCACAGAAACAATACCAGAATTTAATTTGCATGATTGTAATGATCTTTCTGTTACTATGTACCAAAGACATAGCTGCTACCTTACATACTTTCTGGAAGACATGTACATATGGAAGAGAACAAAGTTCATTTATAATTTCAGAGAACGTCTTGCACAATATTCTTTCTTGTAATCTTATTTTCAACCTAGAGTAATCATCATCATCATCATCATCATGAAAAACTAATAAGATTCATTATTGTTATTGCAGGCTATTATTGGTCTCATTGCCATTTCCAAGGTAAACAGTTGAAGTATCTATTAGTGCAATAGTTCTCTCATTCATTTGCTGTTGGCTTTGCCAATCTAATCCCAAACATAAGAAACCAATCAGTGTTTGAACATATCTTCTGTTGTAGTTGCTATTTTTCTTATGGGTTTCAGTGGGACTCTTTATGGAGCCAGAAGATTGAGAGGAAAAATGTTTTTTATTTTTTAATTTCATTTAATGAAATTTCATTTAATGAAAAGTACACTATAAAACATAAAGGTTTGGAATCAATTTAGATTTATTTTATAATAATTAAATGTGGAGTTAGAAGCACTTCTGACCTGAAAATATTGGTTGAATGCTACCAGCATATTCTGAGAGCAGATATCATAGCTAAAGTATATTGTTGGATATTGGATCCAAAGTCTCTTTTGGTATATTTTTAATGAAAATGTATGCTGATGGATGATTTATTATATGAAATCAACCCTAAGATGCTACCTATTTTTACATTCGGGAATTTACTTGAGGTTGTGTTTTGATTGCTCTTTAAGAGTGCCAAAAATTGAATTCTGCTATGATCCAGAAAGCTTCTGTATACATTATTAAAATATAAAATAGAGATCTGGGTTGAGTTCAAGATGGTTTGATTAAATTTGAATGAATGTTTGTGATTTTTCAAGGCTTTTTGTTTTGTTTTATCTGAGATTTTTCACCAAACCTTACTTCGTATTAATTTATTTTATTTTGCTGTCATGGGGATGTTCACCCCCCCCCGCCCCATCTTTTGTCCTTTGAAATTTGAACCTGTTTTGTTGACATCACTTTTTTTTATTTATTTATTTGAGACAGAGAGTACGAGAGAGAGAGCACATGAGAGGGGGAGGGTCAGAGGGAGAAGCAGGTTCCTTGCTGAGCAGGGAGCCCGATGCGGGACTCAATCCAGGGACTCCAGGATCATGACCTAAGCCGAAGGCAGTTGCTTAACCAACTGAGCCACCCAGGCGCCCCATGTTGAAATCACTTTTATTTTATATTGTTACTCAACACTCTTCTACTGGAGATTGTATGGCTTCTATTCATTGTTGCATTATTTTCCTTTGTATTATTTTTCAGTTTTCTTAATTTTATGTTTATAGATGACTTGTCTTTGAAGTTTTGTTTTGGTATTTCAGAGTACCTCTGTGTGCTTTATCTTTTAACAATACTGTATATGGAATATAGTTTTCTTTCAAAGATATAATAGATAAAGCTAATTGTGATTTCAAATACTGATTAGCTACTTACACTATGCCTGTTATTTCAGTAGAGATATTCAGTGAATATATTTTTCTCACTTTCTGCCAAAATATAAATAATAAAATATACTTATTTATCACCTTCATTAGATCCATCTTTTATCCTATATTTTTTCTCACAATAAGAAAAAGTAAAACAACAAAGAAAGTTAAAGTACAGGAAGAAGAGAGCAATTAATTATAAGAGAGAGAATTAGAAATATTGGCTATTGAAAGGCCAAGCATGTTTCACATATAAAATGAAGATAGGAAATGATGAGAAATGAAATGCGGAGGAGGCTAATAAAATTCTCTACAATTTTGATGAAAACACAAAGAGGAATAAAACAGATGCATTACTCCTCTTAGATCCTTTGTGGCTATGCACAGGCTTCTGCATAGAGATGTAGCCACTGATTATAATTAGTTGAAGACTTTATTCCCAACTTCCCATCTTTCAAATGCAAATTAATGGTTTCTGTGACAAAAATAAAAGTCCTTGACACCCTCTTGAAGAAGGACTCGAGTAAAATGAATAATCAATTAAGATGAACAGCCTAAAATTATCAAGAAAGGATTCACAGATTCTGCTTTTCCAATAAAGCAGAAGGAAATGTTGGAAGATAACACTTGTTTCAAAAGAACCATTTTATTATGGGCAGGTAATATAATAATATCTACTCAAGATCTAGTGAGATGGAATGGCTGTGTGAAGTTGGACTGCTTCCACAATATTTGATTATGCATGGCTGTACCTTCACACCAAACATTCATATTTTCATATTTATAAATATTTCCAGAAAAAGTAAATCCTAAACTATTATATTTCTAGAATTAATGCTTCCACTATTTCTTTCTAACAACAGCATCTGCTGTTAAGGAAAAAAAGAAAGGACAAAACTTGTTTAATTGCTTTTCTAGGCAGGTAATTATCTTCCCAGTCTCATCTAACTTATGCTTGATGTTAATTTGATTGAAATATTTGCAAGTTTCTTCTACCCCTCCCCCATAGTTTTTCTATTTTCATTGCATCTGTGGCAGATTAAATTTCTATGATTTATCTCTGTTTACTTTCTCTTCCTGTATGTGAAGTTATTTTTCACAAATGTTTCAAATAAGGATGCGGTAACTTCAAAATGTTAAGTGGTTTCCTTCTGGTAGAACAAGATATACTTAGGAATGACTGACAAAATTTCTCAAACTTATTCCAAATGGTCTAAAAGCAGATGTAAAAAGTTTGTACCTTTTAATTCCCTTTACCTGTTTCACCCAACCCCAAACCCCTAACCACATGATGTTGATCAAGGGTAATGACGTTCCTGTGGTAGGTAGCAGTGTAGAGGATGTTTGGACTTGAGCTACTTTGCCAAAACTGTACTAAATATATTCATATGTCAGGAGAAATGGTCCCAGCAGTAAGAGTCTGAGTTGGGCTGCCTCCATGGGGGACTGAGAAAGGAAGAAGAGATGAGATAGGAGCTCCCATGTCAGATTTGTGCAGTAAGGAAGGCCCCCTACCCACCCTTCAAAGATTGCCAGTAAGCTACCCAGAGAAGCAATGGCAACCAGCCTAACATCAGACCATACTTTTGTCCAGTTAGGACATGAGATGTCACCCTTGGACCCTTATCTACATTAGCATTCCATGTAGGTGAGCCAGCACGTAGGTAGGAAAGGTGCAAACCATGCCTCACCCTTTCCCTCTAGCTTCAAGATCTTATGTATCCAATTTACATATACTCATTTTAAGTTAAGAAGTTATAATGATTGAGTATATATTTCATATATTTAGAATGCATATTCATATTTATATATTATACATTTATGACTATTATATATTAATATAACTCATATATATATTTCATTCTCTACTCTGACTTTTTCAGCTCATGTAACTGAATAAAGTTGGATAAGTGGATTTAGCTTCTACTGTAGTTATTAGTCTAGATTTAGGAAATGACATAACCTCTGGAAATACTGTTGACTTTTAGGGCAGGTTTTAGTTTTCAGGGTATGGGGGAGGAGGCATGTATACAGAAAGAGCCATTTCATGAAGAAAATCAGGTAATGGAAGCAGACACAGGCTATATGAAGGGAAGAAGAGAGGAGATACCAAATGGATGACTAATCTCTGCTTCCTGATTCTCAGCGTTTATGAGAATCAGCCTTATTTCTTGACCTTGGCCTCCATTAGATAATCATATATCTTTAAATGCACTTCATCTTTTTCTTCAGCTACATGACAATAATGACAATTAGAAACACCTTGAGCAAGACCTTAGGATATCTATTAGAAATTTCTGATTGACATTTCTCTAAAGATGTATTTGGTTTGAGGCCAACCTACTGCCTAAAGGCAACTTCTCTGAAAGAGATATGCCATGGCCAAACTACTACTACATCTAAGATCATATAATATCTGTAGAAATGGAAATATGTCATTTCCCAGAAATTATACCTATCAGAAAATGCTCTGTTTTTCTTTTAGGCCCCATGTATGTATGATTCAAATGTACCAATGTATCTTCTACTGAAGATAAATTCTTATATTTAATGTAATTGTGCTAGCCAATGAAGGAGCTAAAAACAAATGGAACATATCATTGACATAAGAAAATCAATCTCCCAGCTCTCTAAGCTGTTTTCCTTGTTTCTTTCCATTTGTTCTTATTTACCATTACCTGTTGACTTCCAAGGGCAGTGCTGGTATTTATCTTCTGATGAGGTTACTTTATTTTAGACCCAGAGACTGGAACAAACAATTATTCACTAATAAATATCATTTATTTTCATTTGGGCTCTTGAGTTCTTACTAGGTGAATACTTATTAAATTGAAATAATAAATACACTCGAGGACTGACATATAGCAAATAATTTTTTCTTGGTGTTTTTGAGATGCAAACATTTATAAGAGCATCAGACTCCTGTATTTGATTTTCCCTACTGCTGTTCAAAGTTACCTGTGGCAATTATCTCTCAGCTTCCATGACTGTGTGTCAGTTGAACTCCAACTGCAGCCAGAAACTTTTGAGCCTTGGAGCTCTTTAGAGATTCTTAGATTGAAACTGTTAACTTTAGGGGTGCCTGGGTGGCTCAGTTGTTATGCGTCTACCTTCGGCTCAGGTCATGATCCCAGGGTCCTGGGATCGAGCCCCGCATCGGGCTCCCTGCTCCGTGGGAAGCCTGCTTCTCCCTCTCCCACTCCCCCTGCTTGTGTTCCCTCTCTCGTTGTGTCTCTCTCTGTCAAATAAATAAATAAAATCTTAAAAAAAAAAAAAGAAACTGTTAACTTTAAGCAACAAAATCTGAACTGTGCCTCCATTTAGTGACAACTAAAATGTTGGTATTATTGACCATTTGGAATATAAAAAAGGCATATTCCTATATATTTGACTAGCTTTGAGTTATCTTTTAGGTCAGAAGTTCAGTTCCAAATGAATGTTACATGCTCTTTATAATATATAATATAGGCTAATTCATGTCATGTAAATAGGATATGAAAATAAGAGAGCTTTTTTAAAGAGCCAGTAATTTAAAATAAGTGAATAATAAATCCATAAATTCGTTTGATTGGGCCCTGGATTTGGTTTTTCAGGCATTTGGTGGACAAATCATTGATTAAAGTTTTGGCATCTCAAACAGGGTTTTGGCATTATATACATGTTTTGCCTTTGATCTGCCATCTGAAAAATGGTTTTATACATTTCAAAGATTAAAAATGTTTTGAAGTCTTCTGAGAAAGTTGTTACAAAATTATGGATTACTGTCTTGCTGCCCTTACCCCATTCAGATTTCTATTCTAAATAATAGAATTAGTGAAAATTAATAGAAAAATAGATTCATTTTTGAAGCCCATATCTCTATAGCTTTCTAGCTCTCTAGCTATCTATCTACCTCTCTTTCCATGCTTATTTAGCATTCCATTCATGTTGAAGCAGACAGTATAGACTAGGAAGAGGCTAATATCCCAAACTTAATTAATTTATGAAAAATTACAGTTCTTTTCCTGGTTGATTGTATTATACTAAAACAAAAGATAAAGTCTCTTCTTTTAAATACCTGGTAGAGGAGAATAGATTCCCTTCAAATCATTTATGTCTTTTCTTTTCTCTCTCTTACTGATTTTAAATTAATCTATAATTTGCATCATGAGAATTCTGGACTGTAATTCTTTCTAACAAGATTGAAAGAAAGAAGTCCTTGGAAAACCCAGGTTTTTATCATAGTTCCCAAGAAGAGCATGAACAGGAGTTATCTCATCCAATAATAATTGATCTCTGATGATTCAGAAAGTTCTTGATATTTAGAGAAAGACTAAAAATGACTAAGAGAAAGGCACCTGGGTGGCTCAGTCACTTAAGCATCCAACTCTTGATTTCGACTCAGGTCATGGTCTCAGGGTTGTGGGATTGAGCCCTGCATCGTGCTCTGCACTGGGCATGGAGTCTGCTTATGATTCTCTCTCTTGCTCTCCCCTTACCCCCTCCCTCTGCTTTCACCCTCTCTTTCTCTCAAAAACAAACAAACAAACAAAAACAACAAAACCCGAAACTAAGAGAGTGAAGCTACCATACTAAGATGTATATTAAACTATTTGCATCCCATTTGAGTATCTTCCAGAAAAAAAGTCAATTAAATACCTTCCAAATGTGTGACATCTTAAAATTGATTAGAGAAATATGCTTTTGCAAGTAATTTGAATACTGTTCAATACATTAGCATACATTTAGTTTACTCATGCCTCTTAAAATTGTGATTTTTGAACAACTTAGTGAATAATTATAATTAAATCTTAATAAGCAATGATATTTTTATATAAGGTTTTATTATAAGTGGATATTCAGTTATATATGATGGGTTTTGCCATGTGACTTTTTAAAATTTTGCATTTAATTTTTTTATTAACAACTTTTAATCTTTTAATTTAAACTTGGGATATTCAATTTTATTTAAACTTGAAGCTCTGAGAATTTTTTTTGAAAACTTGGATTTCTTTCTTCTGTGTCTCTACTGTTTCTTCACTTGGAATTCTATTTACACAGTAGAATGTTACGAGACTATGGATTAACAAAATTTTGGAACCTGGCACAAAATTGTTCAGGAAGACTTGAAACAAGAAGAGGATTTGTTCCTCTGATTTAGAAGGAAAAGTAAAAGTGGAAGAATTGTAAAGTATATGCAGCCTAAGATGGTGAATCAGTTTTATGATTCAGTTGGATAAAAACAAGTATTAGATGCTAGAAACATTTCCCAAAGTATGATCTGTGGAATCGCAGTCCTGCAAAATACTTGAGAGAAAAGGTTCCATCATCATGTAAATTTAGAAAATGCTGATAATATATCTCTTTTCTGGGGAAAATGTTAAATATTAAATATTTTGAAAAGTTTAACAAAGGTCAAAAATTATGTAAATAAAATTTATTTCCCAAACCTTTTTGAAATAAAATTAAAAAAATACTATTAACATTTCAGGGAATAATTCCTAAAATCTACTTTCATAGAATACAGTAGGAGGGGACAGCATGAGATAGCTGTCTAATTTACTGATCAATTTTGAAGTTAGAGAGACTATCACTATCTTTTTATCTCTATAGAGATATAGATGTATAGATATCTATATATCCACATATCTATATAGAGAGATAAAGATATAGATAGATAATATGGTGATATATTTAATAATTTTCATCATGAGCCTCATGATTTTAATAATTTTAATAATAATTTTCTTTAATAATTTTCTTCAAAGGACTTTGAGATCTTTTAGAAATGAGATTATTGGATTAATATTGATAAGGACTATGGTAAAAATAGCCAAAATTACTTAGCATTTGTGCTATGACTTGTTGTTGGATGTTCTGAATTCATTAGATCTCATCCCCATTTTAAAGGTAAAAACAAATCAGAGAAGTTAAGTATCTTGCCCAAAGTCACTCACTATTAATGGCAGGGGCAGGTTCTGAACTAAGGTTGGCTTAGTCCACAGCCTGTGGGTTTTCATTACACCACACTCACTTCACCTACAGAACTTCCTACTGGTGCTTCTCAGGAGTAGAGACGGAGAGGTAGGAGGGATTAGATATGCAACTGAAGTAAGGTAGGGTCAAAGAGCATTGGAAAAAAAAAGGAAATTTAAATAGATAGTTAAAGGATATGTTAACTAAGACTATCTACAAAATAATATTTTAGAGAAAGAATAATATAAGTTTGTGGAGGAGTTGTTATGATTACAAGTAATTGGTTATGTGATTTTCCTCATGGGATTACAAGCAATTTGACAGAGGACTGTGGATATTGATAAAGCATCATTATTTCCAATCCAAGAGAGCAAAACATCTATAAAAGCCTCCTTGGCCACCTTTTCCAGCTTGCAGATGGAAAGGGGTAGGGGAGCAGCGGCTCTGTCAGCATTCTCATATTTGTTTGTAGTCTAAATGTATATATAGTATTTGACTAATGTGTTAAAGAAAGTTTAGAACTATTCTTAATACTATTCCATAGCAAGTATTATCTAAAATTACTGCTATTATAATGAGAAACTCAAATTGCTGTATTACAAAACTGCATTTCTTGGCCTGGTAGAATTTAATGAATGTACTTTCCTCCAACAGCTTTATATGTTTAGTGTTTTAGCGAAAATGCAAGGGCATCTAATTTGTTGATGTGTCAAGTCACTGGACTGGGTAGATTATACATCTAAATAGATATACATCTAAACCCTCATTTTACTTTCTCTCAGGTATGCACATTTGTTGGACCTATTTATTTCCCCAAATAGTTCTCAGATTGTGTTTTAGACTTTTAAGATTTTGATTTCTCTTAATGGCTTTCCACGTCGAGCATAGTTGAGAAGGGATGCGGGGAGAGAGTAGATAGCTTGCATTTGCTATGGCACACTAATTTTCAAAAAAGGAAATTTCAGAGGAAGAGCCACTGGTGACTTTAGAACTATACTATTGAGGGGCGCCTGGGTGGCTCAGTCAGTTGAGCATCATACTCTTAGTTTCAGCTCAGGTCGTGATCTCGGGTTGTGAGATCGAGTTCTGACTGGGCTCCGGGCTTAGCGTAGAGTCTGCTTGGAATTCTTTCCCTCTTCTTCTCCCTCCCCCTCTGCTCCTACCCCCACTTGTGAATGCACTCTCTCTCTCTCTCTCTCAAATAAGTAAATAAATTAAAAAAAAACAAAAACAAATACCTGTACTGTTGGTTGAATAAGAAGCCACTAGCATGGAATGGCTGGCCTGAGTTGAGACCTGCTCGGTGTACAGTACATACTGGATTTCAAAGACAGTACCTAAAAAAAGTAAAACATCTCATTAATATTATATTGATTACATGTTGAAATTATGATATTTTGAATATATTGAGCTATGCAAAGTATATTAAAATTAATTTTACCTGTTTCTTTTGACTTTTTAAAAAATATAGCTACTAAAAACTTTTAAATTACACATGTGTCTTGTATTATATTTTTATTGGAGGGTGCTGCTTAGAAATATTATATTTATTTAATGAGTCAAAAAAGTCACAATTGGGGTTAAATTTGAGGCTTGAACCATTTGAGAGTTAGACTAAATAAATCCCATTATGTGATTAAAGAGGAAATTCTAAAACTATGATTTAAAAGAATCCCAGTTGTGTATATACACCTATCTCTAAACATATCAAATTGTGTACATTAAATATGTACAGCTTTCTGTCTGTCAGTCATACATCAGTTAAATGGTTTACAAAAATGAAAACATTCTCGGTTTTATTTATCTGTGCTACTCAGGGAAAATGCATATGTGTGCATGCACACATGTGAGTGTATATGTGTGTGTGTTAAAGGTCTGAATATTTGGCAGTCCTAGTTTGGTTAATTCAAGATCTTCCTTAAAACAACCTAGTTTTTATACACAATGAATCATGGAACACTACATCAAAAACTAATGATGTACTGTATGGTGACTAACATAATAAAAAAAACTAGTTTTTTAATAGAATCATTTTTGTAAAACACTTAAACTAAACTGAAATAGCATCAGTTTGGTTCTTTTATTCTCACAAAATTTCAAGTTATTTTAGCGGGGTAAGTAAATCCTACTATCCCTGAGTCATTTTGCTTGTATTCATATTTCTTTTTTTTTTTTTTACGTGATATGGCCAAGCCTAAAGATATACCTTGTGATGTTTCCATTTGAATGTCCTGCTATGCTTCTGAAATTGAGTTTATAAAAAAAATGACAAGAATTATTATAGTGTAATTAACTAATTCTAGTGTTTGAAGTCCCAGAAACATTTTTGTTGGCATTGCACACATAAAGTTTTAAAGTTTCCTAGGTGAATTACAAACATAGAAAAAAGGAGACTATATCCACTTTTTTTTTGAGATAGCACAGAACAAACTACTATTAATAGCTAGATTTCAGCAATTTCAAATTTTCCTGCAAATACACATGCTAAATCTTAGTTCAAAAGCATGTAAGTGAGTTTTCTTTTTTCCTAGTCTTACTATATTGACTCTGTGATGAGATTGACCTTATTTATGAAAAATAAACCTGTAAGAATGTGATTTAAATTCTGTAGAACTTCAAAAATATCTTTAAATATAACAATATTTTAATATAAACACATTATTTAAATTGCTGGTTATCAAATTATGCACCAGAAGGAAATAATTAGAATAATTTGTGTCATTATTAATTTCTCTCTACAATAGAGAGATGTGAAAAATAGGCCACAGAACTATAAGAAAAAGTCCCAAATTGCTTCCATTGGTGTTTTTCTCAAGTCATATGTTAGCTTTACACAGTGCAGTTCAGGTTAACCCAATTGTGCCAGAACAAGTTTTCCTGAAAGACTCACTATGGTCCAAGTGACCTATTTTGTTTTCTTTTGTATGTCTGAGGCTTTTCATTTGAAATACTCTGCTTAGGAATGTGAAAGTGATCAACGTGAATGGACATGACCTAACTCATTTTTCCTCCCTGTTCTTAGCCTTGTCACTTCAGACTCCAAACTAGTTTCTCCAGGCCTGAGAAAACAGAGGAGCTGTAGGAAAGCAAGGTTATCATGCTCGCTGGCCACTTCCTCTGTAGCACTTCTGTTTGGCACCTGTATGAGTGAGGGTTTCTAAACTCTCAGTTCAGCGTGTTATTCTTCAGCAAATACTTCCCCAGTCAGCCAGGAACATATTATGCTGGGCTCTAGGCTGAACCTTTTACATATATTATTTTATAAAAACTCCTCACAAAAATCTTAAGAAGTAGATAACTTATCTAAGAACATGCCAGTGGTAACTAGCTGTATTAGCACTCTTGGTTTCTAGTGATAGGAACCAAAGTTAAATTTATATTAAGAATAAAAGTAAGGAGGTCATTTATTGATTTATGTAATCAAAAACTCAGGAGTCACTGCTGGGTTTAGAAATGGCTTGATTCAAGGAGCCAAAATGATGTTTATTAGGACTTTGTTTGTCTATGTTACCTATCACTGCTTCCTCATGTTTTGTCTCCATCCTTAGGCAGACTGTCCCTCCTGGCACTGGAATGATGGCTGCCACAGACAGACTGGGACAATATCCCCAGTAAAAGTGAAAACTTCCATTTCTAGCAGTTTCCTGAAAAGTCCTGGGCCTGCTTCTCATTGGACCAATTAGAGTCACATAGCCATCTTTGATGTTCACGGGATAGAATATTCTGAGAGGGTTAAGTTTGGGTCATTGAAGCAGGGGTCAGGTACATCCCTTTCTCTAAACACAGGACTTAGAATGACTTAGAATAAACAGAAAATGGTGAGTTGACACAGGAAGGCCAGTAATCACAGATGTGCACTAGGGAGGCCAACCAGGATCTGAACCCAGGGTGTTTTATTATTATTATTATTATTATTATTATTATTATTATTATTATTATTAATCCAAACTCATGATAACAATCATGACTTGATTCTTGAATCAAAATATTGTATATATATATCCCCTTCAAACTATATATATGTATATATGTGTGTGTATATATATAGATATATACACACACACACACATACACACACTTGAATCAAAATACTATACTATATCCCCTTCAAACTAAAATGCTCCCTTCTCCAAAAGTTTTTATCCATTGGCTAGTATTGCTCTCTCCTCAATAAAAAATAGCATGTATATAGTCTGAATCATTCCTTTCAGCAAATTAATATGCATTTTTGCAGTTGGTGCCTATTTCTTAAATTCAGAATAAAATAACGAGCATCTCAGGAGTAAAGACCATCTTTTCTTCCTCTTTTGGATAGTGCACATTGCAGGTTGACTAATGTGAATCACAGCACAAATATCCTTCATGTACACAATGTTTTATATTCTTCTGAATTTAGTAAGTACATCTTTACTTCAAAATAATGAGAATCGTTTCTTTTCTAATAAGTCAACAAACAAGCATCCTTAGTCTTCATAGGATACCACACTCTAAAAAACTGCTCAGATGCTTAATATCACAGACAGATGTTCTCAGAATTTAGGTGGTATTCTCAGGAAATTATGATGGTTGTTGACATTTATGAGCAAGTCTTGTATCTTATATATACTGCTGTTTAATATGTGTGGCTTTTTAAACAAAGAACACATTAAGTATTTGAGAAATAGCCTAAGCATAGTGTCTCTGTTTTTAGTGGTTAGAATAAAAGTTTGGATTCAGACAGGCTTAGATTCCAGTCTTGATAGATATGTGGACTTGGATAATCTCAATGTCACTGAGCCTTAAATTTTAAAATTTGAAAGGATGTGGTAGGATTTATAAAATAATATATGCGAGGTGCCTAGCTCAGAGCACAATGCATGTAGCTGCCCAATAATAAATGGCTCCTTCCTTTTCTTTTCTCTTCTTACTTTTCCTGTCATGTAATTGTTATGGCCATTTTAGTATACTTATACCTTCAAGCACCTGTCTGGGACAGCGAAAGAGGTCTTACAATGTCAAGGCTACACATGAGTTCAGTGCTCACTTTGTAGAATACACTGCTGTTGCCATACTTGTGTCAATATACCATGACCCTGCTTATTTGGGAATGAAGAAGAGGAAGGCTACCTAACCCTCATTAATGTCCCTGGTTAATTACTTATTCAATGTGAAGTACTGACCTCCTCTTTGAATACCACTTTGAAACAGATTTTTCTTAAATTACTTTGATGAACATTTACTGAGCATTTTTTTGTTGTTGTTGTTGAGTCAGTCTGTTTGGGCTCACATCCCACTTCTGCCCCTTACTAAATCTGTGTCTTGAGCAAGTGATTTACTTTCTTCATCTGGAGAATGCAGTGATCATAATGCCTACCCAAGGGGTGGTTATACAGATTTAAGGAATTAGATGTGTAAGGTGCTATGAGCAATACTCAATAAAAGTTAACACTTAGTCATCATTATCAAGTGTAATATGAAGATGAGTGAGAATTTGTCTTTATTCCCTAAGAATTCCCATCTAATAGTGGAGGGAAAGAGACATAACCCAAATAACTCTATTGTGATCTAAACTGTGTGCTAAAACAGAGGAAAGGGAATTCCAAAAATGGTGAAGAGGAAATTAATTTTTACCACATTACCCTTATCTACCTGAGGCACAGTGATCTTTTTCTACTGTTGAAGGATTAAAAGAAAGTGATGTTATTACTTGTTTATTCTGCAAAGTTTATTCTGTAGCATGTAGTCTTGAGCTGTGTCACTTTTTTCATAGACCTATCAATTATCCCCAACAAGATGGTAGTTTCCTTGTCATCAGGAACTGGTAGACACTTGGGCATTTGCTGAGTTAGTAAAAATCATGTTTTAAAAAGCCTAACAAGGAAATTCTGAATTTAGTAATAAGCTGGAGAGCTAGTCTTAATTCATGGGATATACAAAACCAAATCTTTGCAGGGAGAGCCTTTTGCATCTGGATGGCTACAAATTTGGGGGTTTATTTTGAGCTGATCTATTAAAATAAGCAGTGATTGTTTCTGAAGGTATTCAGCAAAGCTATTATTGTTGAATTTGCTCATAGAATTAATTTTTTGGGCATTGCTAAGAAAATATTTTGATGTCATTTACATACGACAAAATAGCATAAGTTTGAATCAGGTAGCCCCAAGATCAAATTCTGAGTCCTCCTACTCCTCATGTGTGGAAATTTTTCTGAGCCTCCAAATCTTTTTCTATGGAATGGGGCTATAATAACCACTTTACTTGTTATGAGAAGTAAATATGATTATGCACATAAAGGATTTATGTAGCAAGTGCACAATAAATGGAAGTCATAATAATGATAGTCCTTTATTGCTTGGGACAATCATGTTCATATTGTTTATCAATTCAGAAATAGTTTTCTCTATAGGTTGATTAGACACCTTTTGGTCCTGGGAACAAAGAGTATGTCCACAAAGGGCCGTTTTCCCTAATGTATTTCTGTTTCTGAAAATTACAGAATAACTTAAGTACTCTAAGGGGTAGTTCCATCTGTTCAATTTTTAGATCAAATAAGGAATGAAAAGAATGTATGGAGCACGGGGGACCCAGTAATGTCTCCTTTGATGTCTTATTGCTTCTCTTCTTTTTACGACCAGGCATTAAATTTTACAATTTTTTTATCCCAATGCATTGACTATTACTAAAAACTAAAAGAGTGTAATCTTGAAATTAAAAAATGGAGAATCTGGAGCCATATTTCCAGTGTGACCTTGGGCCAGTCACTTAGATGAAATGTGTGCCTCAGTTTCCTCATCTAGAAAATGAAGACAATAACGGTATCTATCTTTTAGATTTTTTGCAGACACTAAATAAGTTAATGGACACAAGGCCCCCTAAATAGTTCTTCACACATAGCAAGTGTCATATACGTGTTAATTATTATTGGTACTCTCTCTTCCTGAATGAAATATGTTTTCTATGCCTACATCTCCCCCTAATATTTTTTCATGGCTTTCACAGTTTTTTTCCACACCTACAATATTTCCTTAAATTAAATTAAATTTTTATTTAGTTTTATACTGAGCATTTATATAGATATAAAATCATGAATGCTTTGTGTTTTGTATATTTTTATCATTATACATGAAATAATATATATAACCTTATAAAAACAGTTGTCTGTGTATCACATTCCCTCGCATACTGCCAGTATTATATATACCACATTTATTTACAGTTCTGTGCCATTTGCTTGAAGCTTCAAATCCAACAATTCAACCCCAGACTATCTATTTTCAAATTTATGCAAAACTAGGAATATATATTAAGAGAGAGCGAGAGAAAGAAGTGTGCTATAAATAAAGCCATACTGATTATAGCCATTTATTATTAAAATGAACCTATGTTCATATTGCTTATCTATTCAGAAATAATTTCACTACAGATTGATTAGACACTTTGGTCCTGAGAACATAGAATATTTGTCCTGAGAACATAGGTCCTGAAAACATAGAATGTTTGTCCATGAAATATAGTTCATATAGAGAAAACATACATACATATATATATGTACACGTATACATATATGTGTGTGTGTGAGAGAGAGAGAGATAAAGCTCTAGTGAGGCCTTAAAGACATGCAAAATGTGAATAGATTGTGGTGTACTTTTCTTTGTCACATCACATGGTTCATACTGGAAAATGTTTAATATTTGTGTCTGTATGATGAACTTTAGCAGTAGCCATGAAAACACTCTTTAATGGTGATAAGTTATGGATTTATCCTCTTAAATAGCACTGTGGTATCCCATCTGACCTTAAGAAAATACCAAGAAATTCTCTAGAAGTAGAACTATAAAATGATAACCTCTTAGAATGACAGCTGTCTCTGTAAAGGATCAGCTAATCCTTTACATCTCTCAGTAGAAATCCATAGCTAACTATTGTTTAATTGGTGAATGTGGTGTGACCTAATCATCCCGATGAAGTCCTTCTTCCAGAAGGTTCATCCCTTGGGATAATAGGAATGAGCCTGAGGAATAAGCATTTAATTGCAGAAAGATAATGAGCAGGGTTTTAATCAGGCTGAGGGGAGATTCCATTGAGAACTTAAATCTCAAGGTTCTGATTTATCTACTTTATTATTAATTAAAACAAAATATTAAGCATGACACCAAACTAGGTACTTGCATAGTGCAGAGTTAAGAAGAGACAAACTTAAAAATGAAACTTAGTCTCAGTTTGACTATTTCAGATACTTCATATAACTGGAATCATGTAGTTATTTGTCCTTCTGTGACTGGCTCTTTCACTTAGCATAATGTCTTCACAGTTCATTCATGTTGCTGTATATGGCAGGATTTCCTTTCTTTTTAAGGTTGAATAATATTCTATTGTATGCTATACCACATTTTCTTTATCCATTTATTACCCATCAGTGGACATTTAGGTTGTTTCCACAACTTGTCTATTTAGAATAGTGCTACAGTGACCATTAGGGTGCTAAGATCTCCTCAAGATCCTGATTTCAATTCTTTTGGATATGTACCCAGAAGTAGAATTGTTGGATCATATGGTAGTGCTATTTTTAATTTTTTGAGGAACTTCCATACTGCTCTTCATAGTGGTTGCACCACTTTGCATTCTCACCAGCTGTGCATAGTGTTCTCTTTTGTCCACATCCTCACTAGCGTTTGTTATCTCTTGTCTTAATGATAGCCATTCTAACAGGCATGAGATAATATCTCATTGTAGTGTAGGTTTGATTTGGTTGGTAATGTTGAGCAATTTTTCATGTACCTGTGGGCATTAGTGTGTCTTCTTTGGACAGTTGGGCTAGTCATAAATGGACTTTATTATGTTGAAATACATTTCTTATACACCTTGTTTATAGAGAGGTTTTTTTTTTTTTTTGGATCATGAGAGTGTTGAATTTAGGGGCGCCTGGGTGGCTCAGTACATTAAGCGGCTGCCTTTGGCTTAGGTCATGATCGCAGGGTCCTGGGATCGAGCCCCGCATCGGGCTTCCTGCTCAGTGGGGAGCCTGCTTCTCCCTCTCCCTCTGCTGCTCCCCCTGCTTGTGCTCTCTTTCTATCTCTCTGTCAAATAAATAAATAATATCTTTTAAAAAAAAGAGTATTGAATTTGTCAAATGCCTTTTCCACATTTATTAAAATTATGTGATTTTTGTCCTTCACTTTGTTAATGTTTGTTAAGTAATTTCACATTAATTCATTTGCAGATGTTGAACCTTCGCACATTCCAGGAATAAATCACACTTGATCATAGTTTATGATTCTTTTAACATGCTGTTGAATTTAATTTGCTAATATTGAAGATTTTTATATCTATATTCATCAGGAATATTGGCCTGTAATTATCTTTTCTTTCTTTTTTTTTTTTTTTGTGTCTCTCTAAACTGATTTTATTTTCAAAATTCAAATAGAATTACATAGAGCAGAAAATGTTTAGGCCAAACCAAAACCATAGACAAAGACCAGAACACCTGCCTCATACACTGTGATACATGTTCTCTGGTCCAGGTGAAGGCATTGTTTAACCCAGGTGTCTTCATGTGAATAGTGGGTGAGCTAAAATGCTAGGGATCATGAGGCTGCAGAAATCAGGCAGTTGGAGCCCTATTTGCAAATAGTATGTAATTATCTTTTCTTATGGTGTTTTTGTCTGGCTTTTGTACAGGGTAATGCTGGCCTCAAAGAATGAGTTTGGAATTGCACCTTCCTCTTTAATTTTTTGGAAGAGTTTGAAAAGGATTGGGGTTAATTCTTTTTTAAATGTTTGGTAGAATTCACCAGTGAAGCCATCTGGTGCTGAGCTTTTCTTTGTTGGGAAGTTTTTGATTACTGATTCAATCTCCTTACTTGTAATTGGTCTGTTTAGATATTTTATTTCTTCATTGATTCAGTCTTGGTAAGTTGTATGTTTCTAGGAATTTATTCATTTCTTTTAGGTTATGCAGTTTTTTGGAATAAAATTGTTCAGAGTAATCTCTTGAGATCTTTTTAAATTTAGTTAATTAATTAGTTTCATTTCTGTGGCATCAGTTGCAATGTTTACTCTTTCATTTCTGATTTTATTTATTTGGCTTTTCTCTCTTTTTTTCTTAGGGTTTTCAATTTTGTTTATCTTTTCAAATATCCAGCTCTTCATTTTGTTGAATTTTCTGTTGTTTTTTTATTCTCTATTTCATTTATCTCTACTCTGATCTCTCTTATTTCTTTTCTTCTGCTAACTTTCGGTCTAGTTTATTCTTTTTCTAGTTTCTTGGGATGTAAAGTTAAGTTGTTTGAGATCTTTCTTCTTTTCTAACATAGGCAAATTTACCACCATAAACTTCCCTTGTAGTATTACATTTGCTTCATCCTGTAACTGTTGGTATGTTGTATCTTCTTTTTCATTTGATCTCAAAATATTTTCTAATTTCCCTTTTGATTTCTTATTTGACCCATTGGTTATTCAAAAAGTGTGTTTAATTTTCACATATTTGTGAATTTTCCAGTTTTCCTTCTGCTACTGATTTCTACTTTTGTTCCATTGTGGTTGGAATAGATACTTGGAATGGTTGCAGTCTCTCTCTCTCTCTCTTTTTTTTTAAGTAGGTTCCACACCCAGTGTGGAGCACAACATGGGGCTCGAACCCACAGCCTAGAGATCAAGACCTGAGCTGAGATCAAGAGTCGGATGCTTAATCAACCAAGCCACCCAAGTGCCCTGATTACAGTCTTCTTAAATTTATTAAGATTTATTTTGTAACCTAACATGTGATCAGTCCTGGAGAATGTTCTGTGCTCACTTGAGAAGAGTGTATATTTTGCTGCTGTAGGGTGGAATGTTTTGTGTATATTCGATGCCAAAATGTACAGGAAAAACACTTTTTTGTCTAGTCACAGAATACTCTATACTGCAAATATGTATATGTGTGTGTATGTGGTGGTGGTGGTGGGGTTCCTCACACCAACCACTTCTATAATGCTAGTTGGGTGTCCTACAATTCAACTCAATTTTGACACTATCTACATGGAGTTAGCATCAGATCCCATAGGTTAAGGGCTCAGTCCCACAAGCCTGCTCCTTCTCATTTCAGATGCCCATCACAAGTCCAAGTTATCTGTACTTCTGACCAACTAGCTATAAATTGGAGGTTCCCATGACTCCCTCCTCAAGTTTGATTAATTTGCTACAGTGGCTAACAGAACTCAGGAAACAATTTATTAGCAGATTACTCATTTATGTTAAGAGGATATAACTCAGGAATAGTAATATGGAAGAGATGCATAGGGTATGATATGGGGAAAGGAGTATGGAATATCCATGCTCTCTCCAGGTGTGCCACCATCTCAGCACCCCCACATATTTACAATGCAAAGTTATCTAAACCCTGTCTTTTTGGGTTTTTATAGAAGTGCCATCAAATAGACATGCTTGATTAAATCATTGGCTCAGGTGATTAAATCAACTTCCAGACCCTTTTTCTACCCTGGAGTTTGAGGGGTAGGGCTAAAAGATCCAGTGCTTTAATCATATGGTTAATTCCTTTGGCCACAAGCTCCCATTCTTAGAAGATATCCAAAAGTGACATCATTAACATAAACTCAGATGTGATTGAAAGGGGCTTGTATTCTTCAGGTACATAATTTCTGTAAATTTTCTTTTTACTGAAATTCTCATTTTGTTCTTATATTGTTCTCCTGATCTCAGTATCTTCATGATGATTATTTTGAATTCTCTGGGAAGTAAATAATATATTTTTATTTTTTAGGGTCAGTTTCTGGAAATTTATTTTGTTTCTTTGTTCAGAACAATTTGCCTGTTTCTTCATTTTCCTTGACTCCGTGTTGGTATGTGCATTACACAAAACAGCCACTTCTAGTCTTTGTGGCTTGACTCATGTAGGAGAAGACCTTCAGCAATTAGCCTGGCCAGAGATTCTGGGGCTCTCAAACCTTTCTGCTTGTCAAATCTGCTTTCCTTGTTTTTAGTGGCCCCTGACATCTAAATTTTGCTGGGACTCATTAGCACTCTTAGATAAGCAAGACTGAAGCCAATTCAGGCAGCCCTCAAATAACTTGGGTCATTGGATGCTCTGTCCAGTTCTTTCCCTCTTCAGGGAAGAAGCTATGAGCTTTTTTTTTTAGTTTTTATTTATTATTATTATTATTTTTTATCTGCTCACACTGTGCTGTGCCAGGGGGAGTAGGCACAGTGACTGCCAGACCAAACCATCATCTCTGTTCTTACTGGTCCCAGATGGCTCTAGTATGCCATATTCATCAGTGCTCTGAGAGAGGTGAGACAGGGGCCAGTCATCTGGGTAACCCCAGAAAGAAAAGTTGAGGCTGAGTGGAAGAAATCTTTTCCTTATAGGAGAGACTTGTGATATTTATAAACAGAAAGGAAGGGATGAGAGGGAGTTAAGAAGTTAGGATGCAAGAGAAAGTAGCTAACTGATGAAGAAGGTTTCAGAAGTAGAATAAAACCAGTGACACACGTGTCAGACAAGGACTTGGAAGACATTAGGATCAGATTTTTCTCTAATAAATGAAGGAAAATGATTGAAAATGTTAGTAAGACTAATCTCACTGACCTCCCCTGTTCTTCCATTGTTTGTTTCTTTTGTGATAAAATTGACTTGATGAAATCATAAACTTTGAACATGTAAGGCAACTGGTCTACAGAATCATTCAGATGTGGGTAACAAGGATAAATATGTTTTAGAAGTGACCTAAAGAAATGGTGTGGATCAGAGCTTGTGTTCTTGTACTGTCAGCAAGAAACATCAAGTCATGTGTTAAGTCCAATTGCAATTATATAAGCCCCAGGAGGTAGCATATTTACATGTTCAACCAATCCATGGTCTTGCATTCCTTTAATATTTTATTAAAATTATGAGGTTTATCTCACTTATTATAAGGACACCTCAAATCTTTTTTATAAAGTAGTAGATGAACCATGAGCAAATACTGAGGATGTTTCCAAAATAACTCAGTTATGAGAGAGATGGGGCTATATTACTGATTATTTAAAAATGATGAAAAATTAGAAGAGTTACCATAGGCCTTTGTGTACAGTCTGGATATCTTGAAGATGAGAAAAGGCCTTTAGACTTGGGCAGGCATCTGCCGCAGAGCAGTGGCAGCCTGAGAGAGCACAGAGAATCCTGTGGCATTCACAGATTTGAAGCCTTTTGTGTGTCATGGTTTGCTTCAGCAATTCAGTAAGCCGAGTTCAGAATCTCCTAAGACCATTAAACTCTCAGCCCTAATTTGTTCCTCTCCGTGGTGAAATTACCCATAATGCTAAAAGATACAATCCCCCCCTTGATATGGTCATGAATGGACTAAATCCAAAAGCCAACGTAACTGACATGAAGTTTAGCACTGTCCCTTCTACGAGACTAAGCACTAGTATAAATCTCTAGACATGAAAAGACATAAGAAAATTATTTTTCAGAGTCTCTGATTAAACACAATAAATTAGTTAAGTGCTACCACTGAGATTTGTGCTGTAGGAGCATAGTTCAGAACTCCAGTGAGAGCTTGTTGGAGATCTTAAGAAAGAAATAAATTGTGTCGGAGAGAGCCTTAAATTTCTGCAAAGAAATAAAATAGACTACAAGTATTTGAGAGACAAGAGAAGCTATAAATGGGATTTGGTTGTTGTTGTTCTGAAAATGTAAGGGGAGGGTCTTTATTTTGCAGGGAGGCTCAAGATAACATTCTAAGGGCTAGAGAGAAAGTTCGACCATTAAGTAGACAATAGCATTCTCCAGGTATGAAGCCTTCAGACAGGAGTCTGGCCTATTTAAAATAGAGGAATCACAACACCCTTTTGAATACAGTCATGTCATGTAATTTCTTTTGCTTTCAAACATACCTTTACTGACTTACTACAGTAACTAGCTGAGAATAAACACCCCCTACTCATCTTTTCTTCCCCTTTATCAATAGTATTGAGGTGGTTCTTTGTAGCTTCCTTTAGTCCAGACTTTAAGTGTTCCTCCTCCCTGAACTCAAGTCTTTTATTCCCATAATAATGATATGGGAAGACACTCCGTTATTAACTTTCTATAGGAGCTGAAGTTCCCATTGGCCATAATTGCTAACCAGAGTTGAAGGCTTAGCAATTAAATCCCCCATGAAAATATATGAATAAAAGTAGAAATGTTATGGGCTGAGTTTTTGACTAAACTTCTGCCAACTCTTGCTATGTTCTATGAAGAGATGCTGGCATATTCAATAAATCTCAGCTGGCTTTTGTCCAGGAGAAATGATCACCAGCCCTTTGAAGAATCTCTGGCTTCTCCTTAGGAAAGGGAGGGGAGGAAGAATCATTCTGGTTCATTCAGAGTTGTGCATTATACATTAAATTAAAATATATGTTTCACCCATTTAGCAGTCTGAATAATAAAAGCTGTATACAGCTGCAACAACTCTGCTCTATGCATTTTAATGACTGATTTGTGAATATACTAGAATTATAGCTGCTATTCAAATATTTTCCTTTTTTAAGAAGTCACAAATCCCTCCCTTTAAAAATGCACAGACAAACACTTTATAATCTTTTAATAATTTGTACTAAAGGGTTTTAAAGCTTAGAATATGTGGAAATTATTTGTTTTAGGACCAGTAAATAGAATGGGCTTGTCAATATGGTATTCAAATAACTGTCAAAATATTTGGAGTGTCTCCAACGAAAGGAACCTAACTCGATTTCTGCATTCAAATGAATTCTAAATAGAAAAAGTGATATACAGTTCAAAAGGAAGCATTAGACTATAAAGCACCTTTCCATTTCTCTAAGGAATTGTGATCTACTGCTCAAATAGACTTTTAAATGGTTGCTGAGTTTTCAGACTTCTCAGATGTTCAGACTTAAATCAGTCTGAACTAGTTAAGTAGAGTCACAATTAGAATTGTAATTTCTTTTCTTTCCATTTTTAACCAATTGTGAAGAAAGCTAATAAAAATGGAAAATGAACATCTGCAACCTTTAATATGGTAACTAGGTCTTAGAAGGGTGAAACAATGCTTAATTAACCTCCAGAGGTGGTTTTGCTAAGCGCAATGCCGGTTTTGACATAGGAGCTCTGTACTTTTTGTATGATGACCCATAAAGCACAAACTGGAAATTTTCTCTGATGGGTTCTAAAAACCAGGAGATTTAGATTCAAAAAATGACATGTTATGGCAAAGGTTAATAATATGATATCCTTAATTTCCTCATAGAAACTTACAAAAGTGTCTATTAGCTAAGCAGCCAAAAGCTTAGGATGCTTATGATCAATGTAAGGAAATTCCCAGTAATTTGCCATTAATTCAGAAGTCCATTCTTAGGTTGGAAACATGAGAGTAAAGCATGAAGTTCTCTGGGATCTTTGGCAGAGAAAACGAACAGAGGTAGTCCCCCATAATTATCATTTGCTCATTTCAGCCTCAAATAACCCTGTCTCTTACCGTTGCCCCCAGAATCTCATTTTGTAAAGCATGGTTTCAAAAAATGTTTTTTGATATTTTTAAAAGCTGGAAAATAATGTTTTGTTTCCGAATGTGTTAATGGTTTATAGCACTGATGATTCAGACTTCCATCTTCCTAAGAAGTCTTTTGTATTTGTAAACTGATCTAAATATCTGTTATGAGGATTCATTTAGAAATGCCCATTTGGAATTGTTGTTCTGGAACAGAGATCATTAAACTTTTTCCATGAAGGACCAGAGAGTAAGTCATTTGGGCTTTGGGGACTTCTGTCTGTGACCAAAACTGAACCCTGACATTTAGTGCAAAGGGAACCATAGGCAATACATAAACATGTATGTGGCTGGTGTATTTGGCCCATAGGCTGTTCTAGGGCAATGATTCTCAACTGGTGCTTGTGTGTGATGGGAAGGGAACTTTGGGAAGTTCATTGGATGATAAATATTGAGAGAATCTGTACTGGAAACTTTCATCTTTTTTCCCTAAGAAAAGTTAGTAGGAGATCCTTTTTTCCCCTGAAATAATAATTTGGTGGGGTTTGTAGTTCATTAAAAATTGCACAAATAACATAAATGAGAGTAAGAAATCACTTTTAATATTACTACATCATTAACATGTATAATATAAAATAGTGATATCCAATAAAAATATCTTATGAGACACATACATGTTTCAAATTTGCTGGGAGCCACATTAAAAAAGCAAAAAAAAAAAAAAAAAAAAAAAAAAAGGAGTGCCTGGCTGGCTCAGTTGGTAGAGCATGCGAGTCTTGATCTCAGGGTCATGCGTTCAAGCCCAAGCCCCACATTGGGTGTGGAGCCTACTTTATTTATTTTTTTAAAAGATTTTATTTATTTATTTGACAGAGAGAGACATAGAGAGAGGAAACACGAGCAGGGGGAGAAGCAGGCTTCCTGCTGAGCAGGGAGCCTGATGTGGGGCTCGATCCCAGAACCCTGGGATCATGACCTGAGCGGAAGGCAGATGCTTAACAACTGAGCCACCCAGGCAACCGTGGAGCCTACTTTAAAAAAAAAAAAAAAAAGCAAAAAGTAAACTTAACTTTAATAATGTATTTTATTGAACTCAATATAAAATATTATTATACTATGTAATCAATATTAAAATGTATTATTTTTTAAAAGATTTATTTATTTGAGAGAGAGCAGGTGGGGGGGGTGGGGTAGAGGGAAAGGAAGAGAGAGTCCCAGGTGAGCTCTGTGCTGAGAGTGGAGCACGACGTGGGACTTGATCTCATGGCCATGAGATCACTACCTGAGCTGAAATCAAGGGCTGGACTCTTAACTGACTGTGCCACCTAGGCCCCCCAATATTAAAATTTACTAGTTGAGTATTTTACATTATTTTTTGTACAAAGCCTTTGAAATCTGGTGTGTGTTTTATTCTCACAGTAGATTTCAACTTGGACTATTCGCATTTCCAGTGCCCGGTGGCCACATGTGGCTAGTAACTACCATATCGGACAGCACAGGGAAGGAACATACATGTTACTTACTAGATTATTCACTGGATTATATTTTGAGAACAAGTGATGTAGGACGTAGGACAGATTAATGCTGTCTTTCTTCTCCTCTATAACATTGAGCCTTGCAGCAGCCTAAAACATCTTTCATAATTCAGCATTTTGGGCAGTCACTGCCAAATCAAGAAAGCTGGCTTTGAGGATGAGACCTCTCTGCCAGTCTGCATAGAGACCATAAGATGGGTTCATCACATAATTGATCATTTGAAATCTCAGGTCTCATTTCAAAGCGTTATTTTCTTTTATTTGCCAATGAGGAGTCAAAAATTCCAATGCCAGGAGAGACGAGGGAGATAGAAAGGAGAGAATCCATCTGGGTGAAGACAGTAGATAGTGATGGGATGGACCATCTGTGGCAAATGGCAAGTATATGCCCTCCTTGAAGTCTCCACATTCCTAAAACCAAGCACTGTGTCACCAAACAAAACACATCTGTAAGGCCACCACTGGTGTCCAGACCTATTTGTTTGCAGTCTTTGGCTACACACACTAGCCTAAAGATGTGTGGCTATTCCAAAAGAATTAACATTTTTGGGTTATAACAGTTTAGTCTTGTCTAATCTTTGCCAGTCTTGGGGTCCAGCCTCACTCTCCCTCTCCCTTTCTGTCCTGTGTTTGGGGGGCGGGAATCCTGCTTGAGTCTGTCACAAATTGCCTTTGCTGGCAACTCTACCTTTATTTACCAACCAAGAAAAATGCCCATCTACGAAGCCTTCCCAATCTCTTGCAAATGTTCCTAGCCATACAGATCCACAAATCTAAAACTCAAAAAGCTCTGGAAACTAAAAGCTTTTAAAAACTCATCTGGTAATAAAATTTTACCTGATTTGAATTCATTTATCAGCAGAATTTGACTTTGCTGGATATAATGTCGGTAATCAAACCCAGGCAGTCTGGCTTAGAGTCTTTAGCACTGTGCAAAAGCCTCTCTAAGTTTTTGTTATGGGACCTCCTTACTTGACATTTAATACATAAATGTTCTGTCTCCTGAACTAGAATTCCTGCTCCTTTAAGGCAGTTTGTCTCCCTGATGGTTTCTACTTGGCAAAGGTCAATATAGCAACCTTTGTAGCAAAGAATCAATGAGGTTAAAGAGTTAGGAATTTCAGGAAATTACTATATAAATTCTGTAGATTATGTTCCCTTTTGTTCTGTCTTCTACAAAAGCTTATTTAACTTTGCATGACTTGACAATTTCTAAACTCTGCCTCCGTCAGTGAAAATAAGCACAGACACAACCATATGTGTTATCACTTCAACTACAAAGAAGATGAGTTTTGCTTTTGGATCCCATGTGTTAAATGTTTACTCTGAGCTATGTAGTATGTAAAAGCTATGTATGTCTTACTTCAGTTTATCCCCTCTAGTTTCTGGGGGATGCTATTATTATTCCCATGTTACACATGGAGATTGGGAGATGTGTGATCATGATGATAGGAAGTGGTGAAATTCGTTTTAAAATTTAGGTGGTTTGACCCCAGAGCCTATACTCTTCCTTATTTTTCTTCTTTGCCTCTCCCTTTCTTCAGAGACTACTTTCTTGGATGCTGCTAGAGTTACATTTCTAAGACAAGTCACTTTCTAACTTCAGTCTGTCTTTCTTCTCACATCTGTTGCCTCTCCAGTTTACCTTGGAGGACTTGCGAGTCTCCATTCCACCCATTGCGAGGTTATTTCATCCCCTCGCCATAGACAGTACTCATTAATTCTCATAACAATATTATGGATTTGTGCTATTGATGTTTCCATTTAACAGATTACAGACAGAATTGAGACTCATAGACATTAAGTAATTCACTCAAATTCACATAGATAATTTGTGGCTGAACTGGAATTCAAGTGCCCGTCATCTGATGTAAAATCTCACACCCTTACAGCCCATATTATCCTGCCTCTCACTGAATTAGTTTCTAGAATTTCATCATTCTAGGAGCAAATTATGATTATTCAAAGGAAACCCTAAAATAACCCATAGAACTTCTTTTAATTGAACTTCCTGCCTGACTCAGTGAAGAAACATGAACTTAATTGAATATTCTTCTCAGATTCACTAGGGGTATTTTATTTGGTCTTTGGATCTTTGTGCCTCTGTTCAGCCTATACATTTCATTTTCAAAGCCAGAGTCACTTCCATTTAATCATATTTATCAGCAAAACACAGTCCAAGTCACTAAAATAAAAACTAAATGAAGTAAGAGGACAAAGGTTGAATAAAAGAGTTCTGAACAAAAGTCTTTTAACCACAAATGGTTGCCAGATTGGGGATTTGTTTTTCAAAAGTGATTAATCATAGCAATCATTAGTAAACAGTAATGCACATTTGCATGTCACCTCTTTATGTATTAAACAAAGATCAGATCAACCCAGCCCCAACTCCTTCTGTTTGACTGTTGGAATATTTTTTAAAGAACATCAGTGTAGTTTAAAAGACTTTATGAGCTCTCTGATTGATTGGAAGTTTAAAAGAAGAGCAGGAGGCTTTTTCCTTTCCTTGGGCTTAAGTCCTGTGGGGATGTCTCCAGATCTTCAAATAATTTCCTCCAAGGGAGAAAAACTCCAGCGCTTACAACATGCAACCTCAGTGCCTGGGGACTCCCTGTCACCTCATGTTGGAAGTGTTTGGTGAGCTATGCAGATCACGAAGATTGGGTAATAAAACCCCACCACTGTCCAACCAGGGAAATCTATTACTCACCTCTTCTATTAATAGAGTTAGAGCTTCGATTTCACACTGCAAAAAGCTCAGATTTATTTTGCTTACTTGAATCTCAAAGCTTGAGTGGTCTCCGATTTGGGAAATGTAAATTCCGCTTCCCTTTAAACTAAATAATAGTTCTATTTATAACACTTGTCATAGCCTTTATACTCCTTTTCTGCATATAAAATGCTGCAATACATACACCTACTCTAATGTTTCTAGTAGGGTATGTTTAGCACACTGATTTATTAGAAAATGGGAAAAAAAGAACCATGCTCACCTGGGGGTGGGGGGAGGTGTTGGAGAACTGTTGCCCATTCCACTCACTTACAAATGAGAGGTGAAAATCCATCCTGTTCACTTATCAATTCACATGGAGCCTTTTTTGTTGTTGAGCTGTTTGATTTGATAGCAGAAACATGCTGAGGGTTTTGTTTTAAGACAATTCCATTTCTCAGGATGCCTCCTACCTTTTGTGTATCTATCATTTAGAAGAACGGTGAATAGAAGCTAAAGCAGCTGATATCCAATTCCAGTTCCCATTTTTCTCTGTGGAAGACAGTTTCTCCGTTAAAATGGTAACAGCTAAATGCAAAACTAACCTAACCAGCCATTGGGTGGCACTGTTGCTCCACTGAGTTCTTGGTTAAAGACCATTTCTCTTATACTAAAAAAGGAAAAGAAATGAAACTTGATTGCACCTTAAAGAAAGCATTGTTTAAATAAAACAATTGGCAATCCTCTGCTTCTTTGATTCTTTTTGTCCACTAAACCACCCTTTGACCCAGGAATGACAAGTGGGTTTCAACTGAAATGCCAGTATCAATCCTTTGATGGATGCTACCTGGGGAATTGTGTTGAGAAGGATTCTGATGCTATATCCAAGCCAATGGGGGAGAATATTATAGTCTGATTAATGGTGTCTGCTGTGGGCAAAGAATTTTGGAATAGTGACATACTTGCCATTCTTACTTTAGCCTACATTTTGAATTCTACATACTGAGGACTTATGATAAGAATAAATTCTGTACTACTATTGGGATCAGTTACAGAAAATATGAGTGGAATATTAAAAAATGTTAGAGTAGTGACAAGTGATATGTTGAGAGTCAGAACATTGGAGCGTATTGTTCATCCTTGATAATGTGTACAAGGTCTGAATTGTAAGTGTCCTCTATTTTTGCCTTCTCTAATCTAGCCAGAGTTTTAAAGACTGTGAGAAAATAGGGTTATTACCACAAGAAGGTTAATAGTTTTTGGCTGGCTGGTGCTAGAGGGTGGAAACCAAAAAAAGAAGTCTTTATCACAATATCAGAACCTCAAAGCCCAAAGTGTGTACTCATCTTAGAATTAAGAAAAAATGCTGTTTATTTGATTTCAGATCTATTGTGTGTTTAAGATTCATCATGAAAGAAACTATGACTGCCACATATATATGATTCTATGAGTCATTAAACTTTTTTCTACCTCCCCTAAAAAAATCTTATAATACTCTTTGACACTGAGGTATGTATTGAATACGTTATGCAGTAGTGTTTTCTGTGATGATGAAAATGATCTGTATTTGTGCTGCCCAGTAGGGTAGTTGCTAGCCACATATGGCAACTGAGCGCTTGAAATATGGCTACTGTGATTGGGGAACTGGATTTTTACATTTTATGTAATTTTAATTAATATGAATGTACATGTAAAGAGCCAAATGTGGCTACTTGCTGTTGTATTGGACAGTGAAGTTCTAGCCATTGCAGAAATTACTAATGCTGGGGTTTGAAGAATATGCAACCTATTAAACCAGTTGGCTATCATATAAGGCCAATAATGTCCAACGAGGATAGTTAAGGATTATTAAGCATTCGTGATGTGTATGGCGCTGTTCTAAACATTTTACTTATTTAATCTAGCCAACAACATATGTTTAAAAGCTTTTATCTCCATTTTATAGATGAAGACATTTATAGCAAAGTGATAAGCACTAAAATATAGATAGATCCCCATCTGGGATGTGTTGGCCCTTCACACTGGCTGATAATTTGGTTTCCTTTCCAACAAACATTGTTTGAATGTGTATTCTTTTTTTTTCTTTTTTTAATTTAGGAAGGGGGTTGCGTTTGTGGTTGGAAGAGGCAGAGAAGGATGGCCTTGGCATCTCAGACCCCACTCTGTAAACAAGAGTTCTCTTTAGAAAGCAGTGTAATGGCCAGTATGTTCCTTCGGAGCCCCATAATCCTCTCTACCATCTAAGTAGCTTATTGAAGTACTCCCTCTAACTAAACAAACTCCTTTTTGGGGAGGTTTTCTGGCAAATACAATTTCCTCCAACTTATCGCATTTACAGTATTGTTCTAACATCTTATATATATCAGTGTCCTGGGCAATCATCTGTACCTGACTCAGGGGAGTGGACAGTTAAGGTTCTGCTTTACCAAAGGATGGCAAAGCTTTACTCTATGGCAGAAAATTAGTGAAGTTTCTGTATTAGACAGAATAATGCCTTCCCCACAAAAGATGTTCATGTCCTAATTCCCAGAACCCACGAATATATCACTATACATTGCAAAAGGAACTTTGCGTATGTGATTAAGTTAAAGATTTTGAGATGGGAAGTTTAGTCTGGTTTACATGGGGTAGGCCTGATATAATCACAAGATACTCTATAAAACAGAGGCACAGATCATAGAGGAGAAGGCAGTGTGATGATGGAAGAGAGAGATATGAGAAGATGCACCTTGATGGCTTTTAAGATGGTGGAAAGTGCCAAGAGACAAAGAATGTAGGTGTCATCAAGAAGCTGGAAAAGGAGAGGAAAGGGATTCTCCTCAAGAGCCTGCACAGCTGTTCTGGACTTCTCACTTCTAGAACTGTGAAGTAATAAATTTGTATTGATTTAAGTAATTTGCTTCAGCAGTATTAGGAAACTGATGCAGCTTCTTAGGGTGACTTTTGAACAGTCTGACAGGATCACGAGCATTGTCAGATAGAGAAAAGAAGGGTGTTCAGCCAGAGGAACCAGCAAACTCAAAGGCACAAAACTCCAAAACAGCATTCAGTGCACTGGAATAGTGTGTATCTCAGGTAGCCTAAACCTTAGGTTTGTCTCAGGGGAGTAAGAGGCAGAGCTCTGGTGTCATTCCCAGAACTCTGTGGTTTCTGGGAGGATTCTGGTTTCAGTGCTAATCACTAGCATTATGAGACCAATACTGGTACCATGCTTTCCTCTTCTGGACCACACGTGGACCTCTGGAGTCTCCTGTGGTTTTGCTCCATGTATTTCTCTAGCCGCAGAGATCAAGGAAAAAATCCATAAATACGTGCCACAGGATGAAGGATTCAGAATAAAGGTCACCGTTAAAGAATGCTAATGAAGCACAAAGCCTCTTGCTCAAACCAGATTATCTCTTATTTGTATCTGAGTTGGTGATATGATTTATACAAATAGGATGGCAAATTTGGGCCTTGTAAGGGTTGTTCAGTGGCTCTGCTCAGTGCGATTCTTCTCTAAGGCCCACAGAGTAAAGTTGTCTCAGTTTTAGAAAATTATTTGCTTTACTACCTGGAGTATGTACTGTCACACTTGATCATTTCAACTTTCGTGGTGTTCAAGTGCTGATGTGAGTATTTAAGATATTAATAGCGAAAGTAGAAAGAATATTTACATAGTTCATAAAAGGATACCCTGTACTTCCTTTGTGCATTTTACAGCTCTTCATCACAGTGCAGAGTGGATTCCATGGTGAACTAAATTTTATATTATCTCTGACTTGCACCACAGTCAAATGACCACGCTGGTTTTAAAACTTCTTGAAGCAAATCACCCATTGCCACTGATACTAAAATGAAACTTCTTTCTTAAATTTCAGTAAATCCCCCAAATGTTATGCAAATTGAAAAATACCTCTGTCAAAAGACTGTCAGATAACACCTTTGATTCCCAAGGACTATTTGTAAGCATATAGAAACATCCAGAAAGAAGTAATAAATTGTTCTACTACACTGTTCTGGCAGCCATTAATAAATCAATATGAAGGGGAGTTCTGAAGGGCAAAATGTTGCTGTCGGTGGGTGTCCGATTTAATTTTTCTCTAAATTAATATTTCGAATATGATAAGTGAGCTGGCAGGAACAGATTTCATGATTAATTCTATGGAGTCAAAAATGCTTTGATGGCACTTTAATAGCTGCTCCACTGATCTAAAAGTGCCTGAAACGGGCTCACGTGGGCAAGCTCACAAATTGCATGATAATGTGGATCCCACCCAAGGAGGAGATTTACTTTTTATTTTCAAATCTCTGGCATACCTTGGGATAGATGTGTTTCATCATCCAGGCAGAGACATTTTTATAGCATTCTGGGCCATGGCTGAATGATACATGTGGTATAAGTGAGCAGAAAGTGCCATTAGAACCCTTCTGTAAGTCCTGCGTCCCTGCAGCCACATAAATCATAAATCCTTATGATGGAGTCATTGCTCCCCTGAAAATGGGGGTTCCTACAATAAAAATATTCTATTTTGAAAAGGCCAGTGAGATACATACAACCTGAGTGCTTACTTTAGGGTCAACACTGACATGTAATTGTTGTTAGCATGGTAGGCCTATGTTCACATGAACTGGGAGGCTACTACTGAAATTCTGTATTTGTTAAGTTTATTGAGTGTATCAAGAGTTTTGCAAAATGATGCAACTTAAAGGATATAGGCAGCAGAGTACCTACACTCATGGAGCTTGTATTCTAGCTTGTGAGGCAGATACATTAACACCATATGCAGGAGGGCTAAATGGAGAATTGAACAAGATGCTTTGGAACCATATGGGAGAACAGAATTAGCTCTGTCTGCAGCTTCTATGTTTTATCTCAGTCTTAAAGAATGAGTAAGACTGTGATGGGGTTATACCTGTATTTTAAGCAGAGAAAATAGAAGAGAAATTCCTAAGGCGTGAAAATTCTTCGACTATTTGGAAAGTGGTAGGTAGTTCAGCATGATGAGGACACAGGGGTTTAGAGGAAGAAAGGAGGCAGGACTAGAAACTTGAATTCAGTGAAGGGTTTCGAATGTGATGTTAAAGTGAGCCATATTCCTGGGCAGTGGAGATTCACGATTTTACTCTAAAAAGAATATTTGTTCTTGAGAATTCCACAGGGAACACCTCCCCATAGGAGAGAACTTGCATTACAGTTTTCTTTCATTAAGTTCCAAGTAGATCACAACCACCACCAAATAAATGTTTTATTATTGAAGTATGCATCTTGAGGGTCCCAATGTAGAGACATGTCTTGGGCTTAGAACTAATTTTTATGAGCATGTGTTCATTCTATATGGATGAATAAAAATGATGGGAAAATGATAAATCAATTCCTTTACATCAATTCCTTTACTTAGAGTATTTTGAATATAGGCTAAACTTTCGAAGTTAGAGGTATACTTGGTCATTCATATCTTACCAATGCCAAAGCAAACATGAAGGAAAAGCATTCCCATGTCCAATGTTCTTTCAAGAAATCTATGTATTATTTAATTTATATGATGGTTGGGCAAATTTGGGTAAATATAGTCTTACTATATATATCTTTTTATAGGGACAGAAAAATAAAAACTAATAGCTTTGAGTAGTTCACCCACACTTAATTTTCTTTCAGTCTGCTGATTTACTTACTTTTTCCTTTTTTTGCCTTTGCTGTTTCAAAGTACACATCAGTAATGTTTTAAGATTATTTATTATGCATTGACATTAAACTTTTGCTATTAAAATTCATTGGGATCCTTGAAAATTGATTAATTAAGTTCAAGAGATTTGTGTGAGAAGCCTTTGTTCACTCTTCTTTTGTTTAATATTCTTCATATATATATTATCATTTACTCATTTTTTCACTCTTCTCCCAAGGACCCCCAATAAGTTATTACTTAAGAATCTCCTATATTTTTTGTTTCACTGGCATTTCTAAGCTTCTGGCTACAAATCTAAGTTTGTGTGTGAATTAAACAGTAAGGGAAATATCTAGACTCATATGAATGAATCTCTTGTCATTAGTTTTAGATGTAACAAAAGTAAAATTTAAAGATGAAAATTGTTTTTGAACTGTTCATTCAAATTGGTCTTGCCCATTGATGATTACCTGCCTGGGATGCAGGTAATGTAGGATGTGTTCCTATTTTTTTAAGTCATTTTGATACCTGAAATTCCTCTATCGAAGCTGAATAAATTCAAATGTTGTCTATAAGACACTAAACCCAGCCACCTCTTTCTGGCCATTGGGCACACAGAATGCGTTACTTCAGTTTTCCAGAGTTGTTCAGACTTACAGATACTGATTTCTTCTGAATAGGCCCCTAAGACACTAAAGTGTCAAAGCGGAATGCTAATTTATTAATTTACATTTAGAAATGGAACTGTCAGGAGGTCCAGATATTGTGATTTAGCACATTCTCCCAATTAGGACTTGAAATAGCAGGATGGTCTTCACAATCACCCTCAAAATCACATGAAAAATTGCACATATACACGCAAGCTTTTTTTTTTTTTCCTTGTGGAGTGGGCCAAAGCTTTCTTTAAATACTGAAGTCAAAAACCCATACAATAGGTGACTTCAAGTGAAAACAAGTTATTGAAAGATTTCTTGACAAGCCTAGAATCAGAAGAAAGGAAAGTAGTTAGAAAAAGTAAATGTTTAATGGTACTGGCATCATAAGGTACATCTTCCAGGGCAAACAGGGCAACTGTGCCTGGCAAGGAATCCTTCTCCCTCAGCAGATTTCCATGTATATACTCCTAGGTGTTTGGTTTTGAGATATATCTTCTCTAAGGCTTACATGGCTGATCAAGATCTGTTCTGTTCAAAAGTCTTTCCTGATGTATGTTGCAATCTTCAGTCTAGTTATATTCAATTTTTGTAAGCCTGAGAACTCTTTAATATCTTAATGGTGATGTTATTAGCTAATTTATTGAATATTGGTTTTATATTTTCAGTTTCAGAAGACAATCTTTGTTGTCTTATTTCTACAATTTGGCAGAGTTAGAAGTCAAATCATCATAATATCAATTGTCCACAAAGAAAAAAAAGTACAGCTTTGATTAACTCTGCTCCTCATTTTGAATTTATCCCTTTGTACCTAAAATAGTCCTGTCAGATTTGTAAATTTTAATTGTTTTTTTTTAATTATTATGTTATGTTAATCACCATATATTACATCATTAGTTTTTGAAATTTTAATTGTTTTTAAAATGTTCTTCCTTGGGGTGCTTGAGTGGCTCAGTTGGCTAAGTGTCTGATTCTTGGTTTTGCCTCAAGTCATCATCACATGGGTTATGAGATAGAGCCCTGCATCCAGCTCCTCACTCAGCAGGGAGTCTGCTTGGGATTCTCTCGCCTTCTGACCCTCCCCCTGCTCTCTCTCTCTCTCTCTCTCTGTCAAATAAATAGATAACTCTTAAAAAAATAATAAAATGTCTTTCCTTCAAAAGAAATTCAGATCCAGGAGGCACAGATATATCCCCCAACAAAATCAACCCAAAGAGGTCAACAGCAAGACACATAGTAATTAAAATGACAAAAAAGCAATGTTGAAGAAAGAATTTAAAAGCAGCAAGAGAAAAGAAAACAGTTACATACAAGGGAAACCCTACAAGGCTATCAGCAGATTTTTCAACAGAAATTTTCCAGGCCAGATAGGAGTGGCATGATAACTAAGTGCTGAAAGGGAAAAATCTGCAACCAAGAATACTCTATCCAGCAAGGCTATCATTTGGAATAGGAGGAGAGATAAAGAATTTCTCAGACACACAAAAGTTAAGGAGTGCATGAGCACTAAACTAGCACTACAAGAAATGTTAAAGGGGACTCTTGGAGTGGAAAGATCATAAGTAAGAAAAGTAGGAAACACAAAGGCAATAAAATAAAAATATCTGTAAAAATCAGTCAAGAGACTCACAAAAGGATGTAAAGTATGACACTGCATACATAAAACGTGAGGAGAGGAGTAAAGAATGGGTTCAAACTTAAGTGACCATTAACTTAATATAGACTACTACATGCATAAGATGTTGTATACAAACCTAATGGTAACTGAAATAAAAAAACAATAATATACAGAAAATAAAGAGAAAGGAATCTAAGTATATCACTAAAGAAAGCCAACTTATGGTGAGAGAAGAGAGCAAGGGAAGAAAGGAGCCGAGAAGATCCACAAAAACAAACCCAAAACAAATAACAAAATGGCAATAAATACATACTATCAATCATTACTTTGAATATAAATGGACTAAATGCTCCAGTCAAAAGCCATAGGTTGACAGAATGGATTAAACAAACAAACAAACAAGGGGCTCAGTCGTTAAGCGTCTGCCTTCCGCTCAGGTCACGATTCCAGGGTCCTGGGATCCAGCCCTGCATCAGGCTCCCTGCTCTGCGTGAAGCCTGCCTCTCCCTCTGCCTGCCGCTTCCCCTGCTTGTGTTCTCTCTCACTGTCTCTCTCTCTCTGTCAAATAAATAAATAAAATCTTTAAAAAAAAAAAAAAAGACCCATCTATATGCTGCCAACAAGAGACTCACTTCAGATCTACAGACACATGCAGATTGAAAGTGAGGGGATAGAAAAACATTTATCATGCAAATGGATGTGAAAAGAAAGCTGGGGTAGCAATACTTGTATCAGACAAAATAGACTTTAAAACAAAAACTGTAATAAGAAACAAAGAAGGACACTATGTAATCATTAAGGGGACAATGCAACAAGAAGACCTAACAAATATTGTGAATATTGTAAATATTTGTGGAGCACCCAAATATATAAAACAGATAATATCATTGCTTCTAGCAATAATGAGAAAGGAATATTAAAACTTCTTAATGTGACTGTGAATTTATTTTTAGAAAGTGTCAATTTTTGTGTTATGAATTCTCAGATTATGATATTAGGTGCATGTAAATCTAAAATTTTAAATCTTCCTGGTGAATTTATACTTTTTTCATCATGTGGTGAAACTCTCCAGTGATTTTTGCTTTAAGATGTATTTGTTATTAGTGTAGTAATCCCAGGGTTCTTTCAGTTATTATTTAAAAGATCTATCTTTTTTTGTCATTTTACTTATATTTCTGTATCCTTAGGTTTTAGCAAAATGGTATAATTTAGATCTTTTTTCTTATTTTCCGGTTGTCTTTTAACAGCATTTATCCATTTAAATTTACTGTAATTGATAACATTTGATTATTATTGTTTTTTAACATAGTAGACATGGTGTCCAAAAAAAATAGAAATCCTATAAATGATTGCAGTTGTTTAAGTGATAAATACAAAGTTATTATATAAATTATTTTTGTATTTAAAATAGTAATTTATATATTATAAAATATGCTATAATTATGCCATTAGATGCTTTATTAATAGTTAAATATAGGGCTAATTTTGATTATTTCTAATAATTGCATTGTAAGATTAAAATTACATCTTAAACTAAAATATTTAGGAATATTCATAGAAGTGGAATTGAAGTTTGCATTATATAAAAGTGTTTTGAAATTGTATTTCCATTTGTCAATTTTTTTAAATTAAAATAGCAGAGTTATATAAAAGGCAAGGAAGAATTATACAAATACTTCATTTTTAGGAATAAGTATTTTTGGGGGCGCCTGGGTGGCTCAGTTGGTTAAGCATCTGCCTTGGGCTTGGGTCATGATCCTGGGGTCCTGGGATCAAGCCCTGTGTGGGGCTCCCTGCTCAGTGGGGAGCCTGCTTCTCCCTCTCCCTCTGCTGCTCCCCCTGCTTCTGCTCTCTCTCTCAAGTAAGTAAATAAAATCTTAAAAAAAAAAATGGAATAAGCCTTTTTTGATCTTTTTCTCATATGCTGTTAAGATACTTATCTTAGATCCTAAAATCAGATAGTGAAAAGGCAAATGTTTCTGTGAAGTTTCTTCACATTTATAAAACTCTCTCTAATCTAAATAGTGTATCACTGGATAGGGCAAATGATGAAAAAAACACATACCCCATGAGTCCTGATGCTAATTCTACATTGCTAATCTCTGCAAGAGGAAGGTATTTTTCACTGCCTAAGACTTAAAAATATTTCCATTCTCGCATCTGGTTTTAATATATTGGAATAAAGACTGATAGTTCCCTAATTTTCATACAAACATTTTTAGAAGAAAATGAAGATATCAGTGTTATCTTTAATAAAACCAGCAATTGAACAGTATTTGAATGTTTCAGGAAATACTACCAGATACAGTAAGTTTCACAGATAGCAATGGGTTAATGGTGAGGGAAGAGGAAATTGAATGCAGAACTCAGAGAAAGCCAAAACTGGACCGTTCTCCAAGTAAAGTGCATACCCTATAAGGACAAAACCCAGTACGAACACGAAGGGCATGATGGAATCATTCGAGTATACACTCTTAGCCTGGAAGTCCCAAGAAGCTGAGTGTGAACAAGAATTTTGTAGGAAGTAGTATATCAGTGACAGAGAGGGAAGGAGAGAAATCTTGGATTGTGAGAAGGGCTAACTGTCAGTATGGGGTTGTTGGGAAATATTAAGGGAACTCAGAGTGTTTACTGTCTTAGTACATAGGATCTGCTGCTAGTCTGTAACATATCCCTGGTCTCCTTTCCCATTGGACCTCCTTTAAGTAGATGCTCCAAAAAGTCCTCTCATTAAAAGAAATCATAAGAATGAAACTTTAGTATAAATAAAAGCTGTTTCTGTGTGAAGATAATATAAGAAACCATGAAGAAAATAAGAGGAAAAAATGACAGATGAATATATTCTTCATAAACATATTGCAATGGGACATGTAAAAATTGTGAAGAAATATATTTATATTTAAAAATGTATGGCATCAGTCAATAGTGTAAAATAAATACCCCAACTAGAGTTTCAAGAATTAAGATAAAATGTATCAAGATAAAAGGAAGAGATAAAATGTGAGCTTTCAGAGCTCAGAAAATAAAAGGAAAAAAATCAAACAGATAAATGCAGTTTGAAAACAGTGCAAAGAAGAGATACTGCTGAAACTCTACAAGGGAGAAACAACATTTTTACAATTGGTGTTCTGGAAAAAGAGTAGAATAATGGGGTAGGAAAAATACATATATATTACATGAAAATATTCTATAAGTAAAAGAGGACTTAAATTTATAATTTGAAAGAGTAAAATGTATATCAGAAAATATTTATCTAGGAAGATGAAGACCTATTGGATTTCAATGAGAAAGAGTCCGTTAGGCAACCAGGTAATTAATGATCAAGTCACATATGGGGGTAGTGAGTAATCGGATGTGCCCCATACTACTAATCACAGGTCTTTTTTTTTTTTCTTCTTCCAAGTTTTTGTTGCAATTCCAGTTAGTTAACATACAGTGTAATATTAGTTTCAAGTGTAGAATTTTGTGATTCATCACTTACATACAACACCCACTATTTATCACAAGTGCCCTCCTTGATACCCATCACCCATTTAAGCTATCCCCATGCTCACCTCCCCTCTAGCAATCCTCAGTTCTCTATATTTAAGGGTTTGTTTTATGGTTTGTCTCTCTTTTTCCCCCTCTGTACATCTGTTTCATTTCTTAAATTCCACATATAAATGAAATCATATGGTATTTGTCTTTCTCTGACTTATTTCGCTTAGCGTAATACTCTAGCTCCATCCATGTTCCTGAAAATGGCAAGATTCCATTCTTTTTTATGGCTCAGTAATATACATTGTATATATCTACCACTTCTTTATCCATTCATCAGTTGATGGACATTTGGGCTCTTTCTATAAAATTGTTGATAATGCTGCCATAACATCCGGCTGCATGTATCCCTTTGAATCTGTATTTTTTTAAAAAATAGATTGTATTTATTTATTTGAGAGAGGGAGAGAGAGCACAAGCGGAGGGGAGCAGAGGGAGAGGGAGAAGCAGACTTTCCAATGAGCAGGGAGCATGATGGGGAGGAGGCGGGAGCTCAATCCTAGGACCCTCGGATCATGACCTAAGCCTAAGGCAGACACTTAAAGTAACTGAGCCACCCACATGCCCCTCGAATCTGTATTTTTGTGTCCTTTGGGTAAATACTTAGTAATGCAGTTGCTGGATCTTAGGATAGTTCTATTTTTAACTTTTTGAGGAAGCTCCATACTGTTTTCCAGAGTGCCTGCACCAGTTTACATTCGACCAACAGTGTAAGAGGGTTCCCCTTTCTCTGCATCCTTGCCAACACCTGTTGTCTCCTGTGTTGTTGATTTTAGCCATTCTGACAATTTTGAGGTGATATCTCATAACTCAGTTAAGAAATGAGCTAGAAGACATGAATAGACATTTTCCCAAAGAAGACATACAGATGGCTAACAGACACATGAAAAGATGCTCAACATCACTCATCATCAGGAAAATACAAATTAAAAATACAATGAGATATTACCTCATCACAGGTCTTAATGTCAGAAATCAGAGGAGTAATGTCTAAAAGTCCACAGGAAGCAAAATGTGACCCCCAAATTTTATATTCATTTAAAATGTCACTCAAGTATAAAGATAATTTAAAACTTATTTGAATATTTAACAACTCAGGGACTATTCATTTCATGAGCATTTATAAAAAAATAAATTCTCAGGAAAAATTTAAGCCAAAGATAAAATTATTGAAGCTACTGTAGTAAAATGACTGCTGGTTAGAATTGATTTGTCCATTTAATTCTAGGACAAAGAGTAAAGAATTGTGAAGATTATGGTTACAAACAGAATGTAAATGTTAAAAATGCTAACAAGATAGAAAATGAGCTTAACAAATGTTATCTGGGAAGGGGATGGTAGAGAAGATAGTCATCAGAATACCATCTTTAATTTTCTTTAATTTTTATAGAGGGGATAGTAGAGAAAATGGTAGTCAGAAATGAATTTTGAAAGCAAGTAATCAAAGGATGGATCTATAAGTATATTAAAAAATATAAAGGTAAATATGAAAAAGATATTATCTACTAAAATGTACAAGAGAATTTGGAAAAATAGTAAATTCCTCATTATATATATGAGGAAGTAGTAAATATTAAAAATAACATATTATCATGTACTTAATATGATATAAAGCTATACTTATAAAAGTAAGCATTGATATTTTCTAGTTATAAACTTTATATCAGCTATAAACTTTAAAAGTCATCAGAAGGATAAATAAAATAAATTATTATAAAACAATATTAAAATATTCATGAAAATGGAAAGCATTTGACATAAAGTTTGCTGATACATGTCCTATCAAAAATTGTAACTTCACAAAATTTAACTATTAAAATGAAAAGATACTCCAATTACATCAAAAGAAAATTAACCTGTAAACTAAGTTTAAGAAATATAAAACTGCCTCAAAAAGATTCAAAGTAGAGATGATAACAGATATACCTAACCAAGGCAAGCCAAAGAAAGCAGTGTCATGATACTAATATCAAACAAATTGAATTAAGACTTATCTCTCCTCTCACAGAAAAAACCACTGAAGAGAGACCAAGAAGACATTTTATTATGAGACAGGGTTTAATCCAAATGAAGATTTATCACTTGTAAACATCTACATATAAAATACCAAAGCATCAACATTAATATAACCAAAGGTACAGGAAGTACAAAGAATAGTCAGGAACACATTAAGATTATGTCATTTTAATTTGCTTCTCCCACTCTTTGACATACAAATGGCCAAAAAATAAGTAAGGGTATGAGAGCCCTAAATCACATAAAATTTAATAATATAGATCTAATTGATATTCACTGGGCTTTCTACCCAGAAATCTAAGAACATACTTTCTTTTCAGATGTGCAAGAAAGCAGTCATAAAAACTGATTTTATGTTAGGCCTCAAAGAAAAAGCTAAGTGCTCAAAAAAAATACAGCAAAAATTGTCTGATCACAATGTTGTAATAAAACTAAAAAGTAGTATCTTTACTTACCAGAGGAAAATTAAGAAAATTAAAAATAAAATTTTGAGTCACAGAAGCAATTGAAACCAAGATTACAGACTATCAGTCAGAGAAAGACAAATATCATATGATTTCACTCCTATATGGAATTTAAGAAACAAAACAGATGAACATAGGGGAAGGGAAGGAAAAATAAAATAAGATAAAGACAGAGAGGGAGACAAACCATAAGAGAGTCTTAACTATAGAGAACAAACTGAGGGTTGCTGGAGGGGAGGTGGGTGGGAAGATGGGCTAAATGGGTGATGCGGATTAAGGAGGGCATTTGTTGGGATGAGCATTGGGTGTTATATGTAAGTGATGAATCACTAAATTCTACTCCTGAAACCAATACTACACTACATGTTAGCTAACTTCAATTTTTAAAAAATGGTAATGAAGATACCACATGAGAAATAACAAAAGCTATGCTCTGATGAAAATTCACAGCCCTAAACACACATTAACATAAGAAATAATTAAGACAAATTCAATTAAGATAAATATCTAATTTAAGAATTTAGGAAATAAACAAGATATATCAATACAGAGAAAGCAAAAGAAGGCAATAAGCATAAAAGTAAAAATTAGTCAAAAACTATAATATGAAGAAACCATTAACTAAAGATAAATAGAAAAGCAAAATAAGATGTAGAGGAATAATACATATGCAGGTAAAAGTAAAAGAATTTTTTTGAAAAACAATTTTCTCAAAAGGAAAGGGCAAAAAGAGCATGGAGAAAAATCTCAAACTTCTTTAGCTAAAAAATACTAAGAACAGATCTAGTTAAATAGGTAAAATAAAAACAGGTAATAACTAATAAAATAAAATAGGTAAGAAGTCACATTGTCTGTCTCAGAACTTTGCTCTGTTATGGAAATAATATGTTATAGCCATTATAATATTTTTATTTGTGTTGTAATTTGCAACTTGAAAGTCAAATTTTAGTATTTTCTTTTTGAGATCTTACCAGATTTATGGTTACAAATAAACTAAAAAATATGTATATATGTATATATGTAACATATATGTATTATGTAACATTATGTATATATATATTACATATATATGTTACATATAATGTTACATAATTCAGACAGAGAAATATCCTTTAATACCACTGTTCTTTATCCATGCTCTCCAAGCTCTTGTATTATGCCATTTCTAGGACTTCTAGATGTCTCATATTATTCTACCAATAGCTTCTCAACAATTTAAGAATAATTCTAAATCATAACTTCAGCACCAAACTGATCTTTTCTATTCATATTATAGGTTATACCTAGTATGACCAAAAATAATTATCCTGGGACAACAGGTATAAATGGAGACTGCCCTGGTTTGCCCCATTTATACCTGTTGTCCCTGCATAATTATTGATAGCCACCTCACCCCCTTCATTTTACTTTCAAAAATACCTCCATTTGTTTGATAGATTGTATGATCATTTCATTTATAATACTGCTTATCAGGATAAGACCACACACTGAACAGTGGAGAAACTTCTTAGAACTTACTGCTGTCTCATTAACTGAGGTTGGAAAATGCTTTGTTTAGGGGCGCCTGGGTGGCTCAGTCGATTAGGCGTCTGCCTTCGATTTAGGTCATGATCCCAGAGTCCTGGGATCGAGCCCCGCATAGGGCTCCCTGCTCAGCGGGAAGCCTGCTTCTCCCTCTCCCACTCCCCCTGCTTGTGTTCTCTCTCTCGCCGTCTCTCTCTCTGTCAAGTAAATAAATAAAATCTTTAAAAAACAGAAAATGCTTTGTTTATTTTCCACTCTTCTACCCATGACAGACATAGTTAATCAATCAAAGACTCTTTTCCACTAATCCTACATTCAGTTTCAAAATCCTATTCAGTAAATCATTGTATAAACAACAACTTTTGGTCAAAGATGGCATGAGTTTAGAAATTCTTTTGTCATCCTTGTGTGGTATATTATGTTCTAGTGCCGTATCTTCAGTTAAGTGGAGTTTAGTCCAGGCTATTTAAATCCAAGTATTTATTGAAGACATACCATATTTTAGACTTTAGGCAACTAATTTTATTATTGATTTTTACTTCAGATATTTAAAATTAGTCTTGTGTTTATGAAAGGATATGCATATACTTTAAGGTATTTAAATATATATATAATTTTATCAAGTATAAGCAATTTTATGGAAAATAACTGTCCTCTTATCCAATTCACTCAATTATTTTCTACTCTTTTTTTTTTTTTTAAGATTTTATTTATTTGACAGAGACACAGAGAGAGAGGGAACACAAGCAGGGGGAGTGGGAGAGAAGAAGCAGGCTTTCTGCCGAGTAGGGAGCCTGATGTGGGGCTCAATCCCAGGACCCTGGGATCATGACCCGAGCCAAAGGCAGACGCTTAACGACTGAGTCACCCAGGTGCCCCAATTATTTTCTACTCTTCGGGTAATTATTTTCCATCTGTTTAGTTCATTCATATTTCTAAATAATATATGCTATTTCCCCTTTTAAACATTATCTGTTGAATTTCCTCTAAAGAATATCAGCATTTCATCTATTGCTTTTTCTCTGCTCCAAACTGTTCTGCCTACATGCCTACACACTTATACACATATTCCCCCTTCCTAAATACAGATTTCCAACCCTCCTGGCTTCCCTAAGCAGCTGTGTCATAAATTCATTAGATCAATATTAAGCATTTACATTATTTGACTATACAAATGCTATTCTCAGTTGAGCATAGTAATGATTAATTGTCCTTTCTGGCAAATATTTGTTTCCCCAGAATTAATTTTTGGTTCCTATTTATTTGCTTAGCTCTCTGTGAACTTACCACAAATCCAACTACAAATTCTTCCCCCAGTTGTGTGTGTTTTCTGTTAATATGGAAGAAGGCATTGGGTAATTTATCTGTCTCACTGTAAAAGCAGCTTCTCCTGGTCCATCACGTGTTCCCATTTAGACTTGTTTTCCAAACATCTACCCAGTGTGGTCTTGAGTGTTTCATTCATGATTTCCTGGGGACTGATTCTTTTTTAGTTTTTTTCTCTTTTTGAGTTGGACCTTCTGTTTCCTGCATTTCTTGCCTTCCTCTTTCTTGAATTACATGTTCTTGGAGAAGCCTATTCTGGTAGTTTTCAGAGAATGAACTAATGAGAAGTGTTTTTTCTTCTTCTTTAATTAATTAATTAATTTGGTTGTAGCATATCTGTACACATCATTCTTCCACCTTTATACTTAAATTTAAGTTCAACCAGGTCCAAAATTAGAAAATATTTTTCTTCCAGAATTTTGAAGGCATTCTGGCTTTGCCATCTAACATGGCTGCTGAAAACTCAGATGTCATTCTGACTCTTCCTATTATCAGAACTCTGTTTATTCTCTCCATAAGGATGTTTGGAGCATCTTCTCTCAATTCCTAGTGTTACAAAATTTCATGATGATATTATAGTGAGTGTCTGTCATTAGTGCCAGTATATTGTGTCCATTAAGCTGGTTACTCAGTGGACTTATTCTCAAAACTCAAGTCCCTTGGAATTTTTTCTTGATTTTTAAACATTTCTTTCCCTCCTTTCTCTGTTCTTTCTTTGTAGAACTCCAAGTGTACACATATTGGGCCTCTTGCTCTAGTTTTCTAATTTTCTTATCTTTTCTATGCTATTTTTCCATTTTTTTGTGTTTTGGTTCTACTATTAACACTTCAAATGAATCTGATATTTCTGCTATCATAGTTATTTACAAGAGTTTTTTATTTTATGAACATTTCTCTTTTATAACAGTCTATTATTGTTTCATCTAATATATTTTATCTTTCTAAATTTTTTTAAAGATTTTATTTATTTATTTGACAGAGAGAGCATGCACAAGCAGTGGGGAGGGGCAGAGGGAGAGGGAGAAGCTGTCCCCCACCCCCCCAAGCAGAGAACCTGATGCCAGGCTCAATCCCAGGACTTGAGCTTATGATTTGAGCTGAAGGCAGAAGACAGACACCTAACTGATGGAGCCACCCAGGCACCCCTGTCTTTCTAAATATGTTAATGTGACTTTCTAATTTTTAAAATTTATCTGCATATTTCTGTTTCTTTCATATTTTTGCATGCTTGTTTTGTTCTCTGTGTTTCATTACAAAAATTTCCTCATATCTGGTAATCCTTGGCTTTCTGCTGATTTCAACAGTGGGAAACTGAAAGCTGATTTGAGATTCTGAACTTTTTTTTTTTAAGATTTTTTTTTTTTTTTGAGAGAGAGAGCACATGAGAGGGGGGAGGGTCAGGTCATTTATCTGCTGAGCAGGGAGCTCGATGCAGGACTCAATCCTGGGACTCCAGGATCGTGACCTGAGCCGAAGGCAGTCACTTAACCAACTGAGGCACCCAGGCACCATGAGATTCTGAACTTTTGAGGATTTATCAAATGAGGTTTTAACATAAGGTCAATAGATGGGCAGTTATAATGGTGAACATAAAATGTCAGTATTGTTAGATTCTCTCTCTCTTAGAATGTTCGGAGTGATCTCTTCTAACTCCTCTCTAGAATGCAAATATTCTGGAAGTTTTGTGTGAGGAAAAAGCTGGGGGATCTGACCTTCTGTGTATAAACATTTATTTCACTTTCCTTTCTCCTCCTTTTCTCAGTGTGATATTCCATCCTAACTGTACTTAGTGTTGTTTAGAAAAGCTTTTTTCCCCCCTCAGAAGAGGTAGCCCTCTAGACTCATGTTGGTGTAGGGGAGATTTGGCAGTTAACTGTTTCATAAGCTGCGTCCTGTTTTTGATGCCACCTTTATCCCCACTTCTAGGAGTATGTGGTATAACCAATTCCTGAGCTTTTGTAGTTGTGAAGTATGGCTGCTTCCTAGATTACCTCCATGACTGCTTAGCAAACAATTAATTCTTTGTCACTTAGCACTCGTCTGCCTGCCTTCTAGTTCCCAGAGTTGGGGCTTTCTCCTTTTCCATTGTCTTTATTTTTATGGTTTTAGGCGTTAAAAATCATTTGTTGTCATTCTCCTGGTTCTTGGAGAGGGAACAGAGATAAAAGTGTGTATTCAATCTACCATCTTACCTGCAAATCTCAACCTTGATTTTTAAACCTTTTTAAAATTGTAAAACCCTTTTAAAAATACAGAAGATTAAGATGCAAAATAGATGTAAGTAGGGATGGTCTGTTTTAGGGGGATGAGCCATGGATATAATTAATCCTGCTTTATATTTTTAAATACTGTACATGTTAGTGTGTTAACAAATCCCACCCTTTTCCTTATATCACTGAAAAGCTCCATTGGGCTGAGTGCAATTTATATATTTCAAACAAATCAGCAATTTTCAAAAATAATTAGGCAAATTACCCATAATCTTAAAGAATTTACAGTTTACTAGGACTACTAAAATAAGTATATACATGTTTATAGTATGAGATAGAGTAGTATTAAGTCTCATTAAGGAATGAAAAATAGATTCCAGAGTGATATATAGATTCAGTGCAATCCCAATCAAAATCTCAGCGAGTTAGTTCATCGATATTGACAAACTGATTCTAAAGTTTATATGGAGAGGCAAATGACCCAGAATAGCCAAGAAAATATTGAAAGAGAAGAACAAAGTTGGAGGATTGACACTACTCAACTTTAAGACTTGCTCTAAAACTCTAAAAATCAAGACAATGTGGTATTGGTGAAATAATAGACAAATAGATGATTGGGACAGAATAGAGAGCCCAGAAATAGACTCAGATAGATAAAGTCAGCTGATCTTTGACACAGGAACAAAGACAATACAGTGGAGCCAAGATAGTGTTTTTCAAGAAATGATGCTGGAATATCTGGTCATTCACCTGGAAAAAAAAATGAATCTAGATACAGACCATACACTGTTCACAAAAATTAACTCAAAATGGACCATGACATAAATGCAAAATACAAAACTATAAAACTCTTGGAAGACAATATAAGAAAAAAATACATGACCTTGGGTTTGGTGATGCCTTTTTATATGTAATGCCAAAGGCACAGTCCATGAAAGAAATAATCGATAAGCTGGACTTAATTAAAATTAAAAACTTTTGCTCTGCAAAAGAGAATGTCCAGAAAATGAGAAGACAAGCCATTGACTGTGGGAAGATATTTGCGAAAGACATTTGATAAAGGACTGTTATTTAAAATACAAACAATGCTTAGAACTCAAGAATAAAAAACAACCTGATTTAAAAATTGGCCAAAAACCTTAACAGACACCTCACCAAAGAAGATGTACAGGTGGAAGATAAGCATGTGGAAAGATGATCCACATCATATGTCATTATGGAAATGTGAGTTAAAACACAGGAAGATGCCACCACACCCCTAGTAGAATGGCCAAAACCCAGAACACTGACAATTCCAAATGCTGACAAGGATGTGGAACTGTCTCATAAATTGCTGGCAAGAATACAAAAATGATACAGCTATTTTGGAAGACAGTTTAGTAGTTTCTTATAAAATTTGGAATTTACCCAAAGGACCTAAAACTTACTCTACAAGAAAGTCTGCACGTAGATGATTATAACTGCTTTATTCATAATTGCTAAAACTTGAAAGCAACCAAGATGCTCTTCAGTAGGTGAATGCATAAATAAATTGTAGTATATTTAGACAATGGAATATTATTCAGTGCTAAAAAAGAAATGAGCTATCAAACCAAGAAAAGACATGTGGGAACCTTAAGTACATATTACTAAGTAAAAGAAGTCAGTCTGAAAAGTCTGCATACTATATGATTCCAACTATATGACATTCTAGAAAAGGCAAAAGTATGAAGACAGTAAAAAGATCTGTGGTTGCCAGTGTTTGAAAGGTGGGGAGAGATGAATAGGCAGAGCACAGAGGACTTCTAGGGCAGTGAAAGTACTCTATATGATACCATAATGATGGAAACATGTCATTATACATTTGTCCAAACTCACAGAATGTAGAAAACCAAGAGTGAGTCATATGTAAACTATGGACTTTGGGAGATATTGATGTGTCAATGTAGGTTCATGAATTGGAACACATGTACTGCTCTGGTAGGAGGGGGTATTGATGATGGAGGGTTATGCATGTGTGTCTGTACCTTCCCATAAATGTTGCTGTGCACATAAAACTGCTATTAAAAGTAAAGTCTTAATAAAACAATTACAATAACAGTCTGAAGGGAAAAATATGACGGACTAATTCCTGTGACTCTATGATTAATAACAAATGACTAGCATACCACAGAAACATTTTTTAAAAGATTTTATTTATTTGACAGAGAGAGAGAGAGTGAGCACAAGGAGGGGGAGCGGCAGGCAGAGGGAGGAGGAACAGGTTCCCTACTGAGCAGGGAGCCCAATGTCAGGCTGCATCCCAGGATGCTGGGATCATGACCTGAGCTGAAGGCAGACGCTTAACTGACTGAGTCACTATGCGACCCCACAGAAGCATTTTTAGTAATAACAACTACCAAGAAAGAGCTACCTTTATAAATATTCTTTATTCTTTTGTACTATGCTTATATGTATAATATATAAGTACACTATATTATATTACATATAATTACATCTATTATTACATTAGATATATATACTATGTATACTATATGTATATTGTCTTTGTGATAGTATATATACTATATGTAACATATATACCAGCATATTATATGTATTACTTACACTATTTATGTATTAAATATTATATAGGATATATATCATATTATATTATATTCTGTACACACACTAGCATACTACTAAGTAATAAAGTGCCATAGTTAACACACAAATATTTCTCATTAAGACATTAACTTTACCATAGAGTTGAGGGTCAATTTCTGGGCTTTCTATTCTGTTCCATTGATCTATGTGTCTGTTTTTGTGCCAGTACCATACTGTCTTGATGATGACAGCTTTGTCATAGAGCTTGAAGTCCGGAATTGTGATGCCGCCAGCTTTGCTTTTCTTTTTCAACATTCCTCTGGCTATTCGGGGTCTTTTCTGGTTCCATACAAATTTTAGGATTATTTGTTCCATTTCTTTGAAAAAAGTGGATGGTATTTTGATAGGGATTGCTTTAAATGTGTAGATTGCTCTAGGTAGCATTGACATCTTCACAGTATTTGTTCTTCCAATCCATGAGCATGGAACATTTTTCCATTTCTTCCTCAATTTCTTTCATGAGTATTTTATAGTTTTCTGAGTACAGATTCTTTGCCTCTTTGGTTAGATTTATTCCTAGGTATCTTATGGTTTTGGGTGCAATTATAAATGGGATCGACTCCTTAATTTCTCTTTCTTCTGTCTTGTTGTTGGTGTATAGGAATGCCACTGATTTCTGTGCATTGATTTTATATCCTGCCACTTAATCTTCGACAAAGCAGGAAAGAATGTCCAATGGAAAAAAGACATTCTCTTCAACAAATGGTGTTGGGAAAATTGGACAGCCACATGTAGAAGAATGAAACTGGACCATTTCCTTACACCACACAAAAATAGACTCAAAATGGTTGAAAGACCTTAATGTGAGACAGGGGTCCATCAAAATCCTAAAGGAGAACACAGGCAGCAACCTCTTTGACCTCAGCCGCAGTAACTTCTTCCTAGAAACATTGCCAAAGGCAAGGGAAGCAAGGGCAAAAATGAACTATTGGGACTTCATCAAGATAAAAAGCTTTTGCACAGCAGAAGAAACAGTCAACAAAACCAAAAGACAGCTGACCCAATGGGAGAAGATATTTGCAAATGACATACCAGATAAAGGGCTAGTATCCAAAATCTATAAAGAACTTATCAAACTCAACACCCAAAGAACACATAATCCAATCAAGAAATGGGCAGAAGACATGAACAGGCATTTTTCCAAAGAAGACATCCAAATGGCCAACAGACACATGAAAAAGTGCTCGACATCGCTCGGCATCAGGGAAATCCAAATCGAAACCTCAATGAGATACCACCTCACACAGTCAGAATGGCTAAAATGAACAGTCAGGAAACAACAGATGTTGGCGGGGATGCGGAGAAAGGGGAACCCTCCTCCACTGTTGGTGGGAATGCAAGCTGGTGCAGCCACTCTGGAAAACAGTATGGAGGTTCCTCAAAAAGTTGAAAATAGAGCTACCGTACGACCCAGCAATTGCACTACTGGGTATTTACCCCAAAGATACAAATGTGGGGACCCGAAGGGGTATGTGCACCCCTATGTTTATAGCAGCAATGTCTACAATAGCCAAACTATGGAAAAAAACAAGATGTCCATCAACAGATGAATGGATAAAGAAGATGTGTATATATATAATGGAATATTATGCAGCCATCAAAAGGAATGAAATCTTGCCATTTGCAACAACGTGGATGGAACTGGAGGTTATTATGCTGAGCGAAATAAGTCAGTCAGAGAAAGATATGTATCATATGATCTCACTCATATGAGGAATTCTTAATCTCAGGAAACAAACTGAGGGTTGCTGAAGTGGTGGGGGGTGGAAGGGATGGAGTGGCTGGGTGATAGACATTGGGGAGGATATGTGCTATGGTGAGTGCTTTGAATTGTGTAAGACTGTTGAATCACAGACCTGTACCTCTGAAACAAATAATACATTATATGTTAAAAAAAAGAAGATAGTAGGAAAGGTAAAATGAAGGGGGGGAAATCGGAGGGTGAGATGAACCATGAGAGACTATGGACTCAGAAACAAACAGAGGGTTCTGGGGAGGGGGGGATGGGTTAGCCTGGTGATGCGTATTAAAGAGGTCACATATTGAATGGAGCACTGGGTGTTATATGCAAACAATGAATCATGGAACACTATGTCAAAAACTAATGATGTAATGTATGGTGATTAACATAACATAATAAAATTTAAAAAAAGAAATTAGATAGAGAAATAGGAAATTACAGTGTAAAATGTAAAAAAAAAAGACATTAACTTTAGGATAAATTAAACAAGATTGGAGTTAAGAAACATAACTTTTGACTTAGTTGTTTGAATGTGCACTGCCCCCAGATAATACCAGCTCAAGCAGAAAAAGCATCTGACCCATTCAGTATGCCATCTTCAGTTTCCACAAATTTCCTTAAGTAATAATCTACTGCATACTCTTTTTCTACACTTCTTGTCTACTAAATTTAGCAACATTTTTAGAACATAGTAGTTGCAACATCACATATAATGAAAAGCATTATTCAATTTCATAGGATAATCTCATAATTTGCATATAGTTATTTATACTACAGATGGGCAGATGACTTGGTAGTATACTATATGAGAAAATAAGCTGCATGCAGATATTAAAAATGGCTTTCTTCTCAGAGATTCATTCCACTTAACCACAAAAGAAAGCCTATTAATTAGACTTTTGAATCCCATTAGGAAAAACAAATACCAATACTTAACTGCTCAAATATGACATGATGGAAAATTGCTAACATAATTAGATTTTTAATAGTGTTAATGACTCTTGTATCTTATTAATAAGAATTAAAACTAATGTAATATTATATGAAGAAAAATTGCCACTGTATGCTCTTCTATAGGGAAATGTAGCACGATTATGTCTATTTCCACATGAAGGGGTTTTAATTTTTATTCCCTTGCAGTTGTAATATAACTCACATGTTCCTTGGCTTAATATATTATCCCTGACATTATGTGACAGAAGGTCCTACAAGTACACCATTTGGGTCTGCAGTCTCATTAGATATCCTAAGTCAAGCATGATGTTGATTCTGGATGTAAAACTATACATATTAAAAGTTGAAATGTCTTTTCCCTGCCCTTTTTCTCTACCTTTTTACAGATTATTACTTTTTTCAAAGCCTTGTTTCAACCCTTCAGTTTTCCCATTTATTAGCCAAATTACATTCCCTGTTTATGCCATGCAATTTATCATTTTTTTGCATAGTCTCTCCCTCCTTAGTTATTCCATGGGCATAAAAAGCATGTTTTATTGTTCAGTATGTCTCATCAGTTTGTTAATAAACCAGTATTCATTTAGCATCTTCTTTATGTCTATCATGTTGAAGACACTGGGTGTAATAAAAGACATTATTATTTTTATTTATTTATTTATTTATTTATTTTAAAGATTTTATTTATTTATTTGAGAAAGAGAGAGCATGAGAGGGGGAGGGTCAGAGGGAGAAGCAGACTCCCTGCTGAGCAGGGAGCCCGATGCGGGACTCGATCCCGGTACTCCAGGATCATGACCTGAGCCGAAGGCAGTTGCTTAACCAACTGAGCCACCCGGGCGCCCCAATAAAAGACATTATTAAGAAAAGACATGATCCTTGTACTTAAGGGGATGTTTATTTTCTCAAATTATATAAATGTTTTAGAATTTTTTTTTAGAATATTGAAAGTACAAAATTAATACTTCTATGAATTCCTCCAGCTATCTATATTCACCATCACATCTGCCACAAAGACAAATGGATGTTGATTTCCAAACCAGGCACCAAGAAGAATATCTGAGAAAATAGCCAATATTTGAGGCAGGTGGCTTGCCAACCAATTTACAAACTCACCAAATACATACAGATTTATAAAAGAATGAATTGAATTACATATAATGTGACCAAGACAATATTTGTTCTCTTTCTCTCTCAGTACTGGCATGTCACTAATGTGATTCTATCAGCAGGTAGACATCTACTACTTAAAAGTATGGTCCTTGGACCAGAAACATCAGCTTTTTGTAAGAGCTTCCTGGAAGTGCAGAATCTTGGGTGCCATCCCAGAGATTCCAAATCATGACCTATAGTTTAACAGAATCCCCAAGTTACTCTTAATGCACAGTAATGTCTGAGAAGTATTGGACTGCATTTGTTTAAATAAGGTGAAATATATGTGACCCACCTCAGCCATCAAGAACACAATGTTTATCTGAGAGCAATAATTTAGGCAGTTGTTAGAAACTGAAGTTACTTAGGAATAAAGTAATCATCAAAATGAAATAATTTGAAAATACATATACAGTGGTTCTCAACCATGGCTGTATATCTAGAGCTGCCTGGGGAGCTTTTTTTTAAGTTTTTATTTAAATCCCAGTTATTTAATACACAGTGCAATATTAGTTTCAGGTGTACAATATAGTGATTCAGAACTTGCATACAATACCCGATGCTTATCACAACAAGTGCACTCAATCTGCCTGGGGAACTTTTAAAATACCAATGCTTTGGTCTCACCTCTAGGGATTCTGATTTAATTTTTCTCATGGGTTTTTTTGTGCATCAGGGTTTTTTAAAAGTTCCATATGAGTTTTATGTGCAGCTAGGGTTGAGAACCATTGATAAAATATGAGAAGTTGTTGAGATAACTTGGGTTAATTAGTTTGAGGAAGTAGAAACTTATATGGATGATCATAGGACAGATTAATTTTGTGTAGCTCTAGGAAGCAGAGTGGGACTAAGGAGAGACACTTAATGATTGAAGACCAATATAAGAAGAATTATGGTAATTTGAGCATATGGAACAAAAATGGGCATCTTTAAGGGCACCTATTGAGTTCAGGTAGAGACCACACAGCCAAAAGGCCTTCAGGGACACTATAGAAGAACATGCATTTATCACTATGCATTGATTCAGTAGGGTACAGGATTGTCAGACCGTGTTGGAATAGAATAATAATAATAAGTATGTTTAATGAGCACTTTCTTGCCGAGCACTTTAAATTAATTACTAGATTTCCTTGGACCACAATTCTATGAGGACAAGTCCTTTGAAACCAAGGCTTAGAGAATTGAAATAAATTACTTGAGATTACAAGCTAGTGAATAGCAGGAATAGGTTTCAAACCAGGATTTATCAGACCCAATATCCCATAATTTTAACGCCATATAGCTTCTACCATGATGCTCATGGATATTCAATTCTATGATTCTTAGATATGCCACGTGGCAATCACTATACTGTTTACTTGAAGATCAAATTTAATGACCAGCATGGCTTATCTGAGCAAACTGCCATAAACATTAAAGAATATTTTTTAAATCACTTCTTCAAAGCTTAGAATATAAAATGTCATTGAAAGAACAAGACTGGGTTAAAGGACCTAGAATCTTAATTAAATAAGTTAGTAAATAGATAGATAAGAGAACAAGTAATAAAACTAGGTAATTTGCAATACTAACACATTTTGTTACAATTCCTTTTGTCCCCCTTTGCTGTGATTGAAAGCATATTTGTTTTTACTCTTTTTAAAAATTGTAATCTTTGTTTGTATTGCAGAGCTAATTATGAGTCACCCAAGTGTAACCAAGGAGTGCTGAGGGCTCCTGAAAAAGGACAAAGGAAATTCATTAAAAAATAATGTTGAGCTTATAGTTTCAAAAGGTCATTAGAAATACTAAACCACAGAACACCATTGCCTGAGCTGATACCAAATCCAATCATTTATCAGTCCCACGGTTCTGAACATTTGACCATCATCAGGCTCCTTAGCCCCCAAATAGAAAAATCAGCTGATTCTACAATGCGAGCATAGGGTTAGTATGCCATCCTTTATCTATGATACACCAGCCCTTTCCTCTGTCTCAGAATACCATGCTCAGTATGCATGCTAGGCACATGGCAGCCTGGGGACCTTCAGTTTTCAGCCTAGGTGTGAACCTAAGTCATCATCTTTATTCTTCTTTTCTCTGTGGAAAAACACTGAGAGCTGACTTTTGTCGGACTTTCATATGAGAACTTAAAAACAGGCATGATGTAAAGATCTGTAATCAAAAGGTGAATATTTCTATGTTTTATTCCGGTAACTCCAAGTACCCTTATTCAGAGACCTAGCATAACACAGCATAGTGCAGGATAGTCAACCATTATTGTAGGGAATTTGCTGCATGTATGAGGGGATCAGAAGACATTTGTTTCAACATTTCTTCTGGACAGTCTAGTACCACTAACACTAAGATGCAGAGGCAATGCAAGCAAGAAACTTTTTTTCTGTAAAAAGCTAGATAGTAAATGTTTTAGACTTTGTGGGCCATTACAGTCTCTGTCACAGATGCTCAACTCTGTTGTAATGCAAAGTAGCCATAGTCAGTATGTAAACTAATGGACGTGGCTGTCTTCCAATGAATGTTTATTTATGGAACATGAATTTGGAATTTCTGGTAATATATACATACCACAAGATGTTCTTTTGATTTTTTTCCCCATTTAAAATGTGAAAACTATTTTCAGCTCATGGGTTTTACAAAACTAGGTGGCTGGCTGGATTGCCTACACTTGCTTTACGCTTCTAAGCACTCTTTGATTTCTAGAAGAGAAGTAGAATTCTCAATTTAATTCATTAGATTGATTGGTTGATTTGTTTTGTTTGCTAATTTATTTGTTTATATCAAGATGCTACCCATATTTCTTTCCAACGGTATTTAGAAGTAAGAATTGGCAGTTAAATTCTCACCTCCCTTACAAATTTTAGGATGTTTTGTTCTAGTTCTATGAAAAATACCACTGGTATTTTGATGGGGATTTCATTGAATATATGGATTGCTTTGGGTAATATAGATGTTTTAGCGGTAATATAGATGTTGATGTCTTCAAATCAATGAACACATAATTAATATCTTTCCATTTATTTGTATTGTCTCAATTTGTATGGAACCACAACCTGCCTCCTCCAAAATAACCCCCCAAAAAACCAAACCCCCAAACCCTGAATAGCCAAAGCAATCTTGAGAAAGAAGAACAAAGCTCGGGGCATCATGCTCCCTGATTTCAAACTACACTACAAAGCTCTAGTAATCAGAACAGTATGGTACTGACATGAAAACAAATACATACATCAATATAATAGAATAGGGAGCTCAGAAATAAACCAATGCACATATGATCATGCACACATAAATCTATGACAAAGGAGGCAGGCAAAATAGGTGAAGGAGATGAAGAGGTATAAACTTCCAGTTATAAAATAAATAGTTACTGTGGATGTAATGAACGGCATAAGGAATATAGTCAATCATATCATAATAACTTTGTATGGGGATCATTCATGATGTATAAAAATATCAAATCACTATGATGTACACCTGAAACTAATAGGATATTGTATGTCAGGTTATATGTCAATTAAAAAAAAATTCTTACCTCCCTTGGGAGGGCCCTGGTTTTGATTCTTGGCCAAAGTAATACAACATATACTACAGTAAATGGCTTTGGAATATAAAGTCCTGAGTTTGAGGCACTCCTTGCCCATGTGACTTTGAAAAATTACGTTGTATTTCTGATTCTTAAATTCCTCATCGACAAAATGGGAATAATGATTATAATAAGATGAGGAACAAAGAAAGTTTCTCTGAATAGATTCTTTGTCATCTCTGGAGTGCTGTACAAAATACTTAGTTATTTTTAAATGTGGAAATGATACTAGCTTACATTTACATTAATAATAATTATAGTTCTTCTTATAGACTAGGCGTTGTTTTAGGGCTTTACCTGTATTGATTCATTTGACCTTCCCAACAATCATATGAAATGGGTGCTTTTATTATTTACCATTTTACATCTTTGCATATTAGGGCACAAAGAGGTTAAGTGATTTACCTATGGTCTCATAACTAGTAAGTGGCAGAAGTAGGATTTGAATCCTGCATTTTTGCTCCTGACTCTACACTCTTCCCTGCTACCTCGTCTGTTTCATATCATGGTCTAGTCATGTGCCACATATTGTACTAACCATTTTATATATGCTGTGTAATGAAATGCCAACTATTCTATGATGTGGATATAGCAGCTTAGTGGTAGTGTGTAGGCTCTGAAGATGGGCTTCATGGACTCACTTTTCTTCTTCCCTACTCTGTCCTTGAACAAGTTACTTAATCTTTAAGTCTGCTTTTACTGGGAAGATAATAATAATAAGCACCTTTTGAGTTTTGTGAAGATCAAAGGATATAATGCATGTAACATACTTAGCATAGTCCTAGCTTACAATTTTATATCTGTTCATTCACTCACTTGCTTACTCTTTCATTCATTTCTATTTCTTTGAATAGTGAAATTGATTAAATTTAAATAATACAAGCATTTGTTTCCATTTAAAATATTAAAATAATGCATATATTTTGTTTCTCAAAGTATGGTGTATGAAATATCTGTATTGAGTTTATCTGGTGCCAATCAATAAAAATATACTAATATGGAGACTGACATAGATTTTGGCTTAGCTAGTTTGATGATGTCATACATGCCTGAAAACCCAGTGACAGTATGCATTATATCTAAAAGTTTTTTGATTATGACCTTGACAGACAGAGCACTTGAAAGAAGCCTGCCTTGAAGCTTAGCACTGAATGTATTAGTAAAAGCTTTCATAAATTGGCTTATACTTGATGGTGTTATTTGGAAAAAATAGAATTATGTAATAAGAGTTTTAGCATCTTTTGTTTTGACGAAGTATCTATGAAAAGACAAGTCCTGCAATGTATTTCCTAAAATATACGAAAGCTTAGATGTATTTCTCAATATCTTTCCATAGATTATTCTTTAAGATGATTAGAATTTGCTACCTCTTGGAGAAAGCTTTGGAGTAAAATATTTGGAAGACAGATCTTGGTAGGTAATTAGGGTAGCATTAGCTATGTGATCTGGCTAACAGTATAATATTTTGCACACTTTCATTTGAATCACAAATAGGAAGTAAACTTAGAAGGATACGATTTATATCTCTCATTTTACAAATGAAGAAACAAAGAAACACAGACAAAATAACTTGCCTACTGGTCAAACAAGCAGAGAGAAAAAGTAGGGCTAGAATCCAGGGATCTCATCTTCTAATCCCAGTTGTTTTCTGCTACCATGTGCTCTCTTCTGCGTTTAATGATTTCACTTCCTTGCAAGCCCTCAATAATTCAAATTTAAAAATTAAACTAAATGAATACATTATTAAAAATATTTTAAGGTTCCTGATATAAACAGATCCATGAGGTTTATCTTTTTATCACATATTTTTAAAAAGCCTTTATAGGGGTGCCTGGGTGGTTCAGTCAGTTAAGTGTCAGCCTTTTGGTTTCAGCTCAGGACGTTATCTCATGAGTCAGAGGCTCCACACCCAGTGGGGGGTCTGCTTGAGATTCTCTCTCTCTGCCCCTCCCCTCACTCACACACTCTCTCTCTTTCTGAAATAAATAAATAAATCTTAAGAAAAGTCTTTATAAGCTATAAAGCAGGTGTCATTTTTATGAACTCTGCTTTATCAAAGGATTTCAATACTTTTTTTTAAAGATTTTATTTATTTATTTGAGAGAGAGAATGAGAGAGAGAGAGAGAGAGCGCACATGAGAGGGGGGAGGGTCAGAGGGAGAAGCAGACTCCCTGCTGAGCAGGGAGCCCGATGTGGGACTCGATCCGGGGACTCCAGGATCATGACCTGAGCCGAAGGCAGTCGCTCAACCAACTGAGCCACCCAGGCTCCCCAATACTATCTTTTACTTATGTGATCTGCTAATCGATAGGAAAGATTGGCTATTTCAACTATTAGATTTGGGTTCATAAAACTGATACTTTTATAGAAAACCAATTGGTCAATTAATTAACAAAAAAGCAGGAAAGAATATCCAATGAGAAAAAGACAGTTTCTTCAACAAAATGGTGTTGGGAAAACTGGACAGCCACATGCAAAAGAATGAAATTGAACCCCTTTCTTACATCATACACAAAAATAAATTCACAATGGATTAAAGACCTAAATGTGAAACAGGGAACCATTAAAATCCTAGGAAAGAACACAGGCAGTAATCTCTCTTGACATAGGCTACAGCAGCTTCTTAGATATATCTTCTGAGTCAAGGGAAACAAAATAAAAAATAAACTATTGGGACTTTATCAAAATAAAAAGCTTCTGCACAGTGAAGGAAACAGTTAACAAAACTAAGAAGCAACCCATGGAATGGGAGAAGGTATTTGCAAATGGCATATCTAATAAAGGGTTAGTATCCAAAATATATAAAGAACTTATAAAACTCAACACCACCCCCCAAAATAATCCAGTTAAAAATGGGTAGAAGACATGAATAGACACTTTTTTTCCAAAGAAGACATAGATGGCCAATAGACACATGAAAAGATGCTCAACATTACTCATCATCAGAAATCAAATCAAAACTACAATGAGATATCACCTCATACCTGTCAGAATGGCTAAAATCAACACAGGAGACAACAGGTGTTGTCAAGGATGTAGAAAGAGGGGAGCCCTCTTGCACTGTTGGTGAGAATGCAAACTGTTGCAGGCACTCTGGAAAACAATAAGGAGTTTCCTCAAAAAGTTAAAAATAGAACTACCCTATAATCCAGCAATTGTACTACTGGTATTTACCCAAAGGATATAAAAACACTGCTTTGAAGGGATACATGCCCCCCGATGTTTAGCAGCATTATCTACAATAGCCAAATTATGGAGAGAGTCCAAGTGTCCATCAACTGATGAATGGATAAAGAAGTGGTATATATATACAATGGAATATTACTCAGCCATAAAAAAGAATGAAATGTTGTCATTTGCAACAATGTGGTTGGAGCTAGAGAGTATTATGCTAAGCAAAATAAGTCAGAGAAAGACAAATACCATGTGATTTCACTCATATGTGGAATTTAAGAAACAAAACAAATGAGCAATGGGGCAAAAAGAGACAAATCCAGAAACAGACTCTTAACTATAGAGAACAAACTGGTGGTTATCAGAAGAGAGATGGGTAGAAGGATGGGTTAAATAGGTCATGGTATGAAGGAGGGCACTTGTTGTGATGAACACCAGGTGATGTATGGAAGCCTTGGACACTATATTATACATCTGAACCTAATTTTACCTTATATGTTAACTAAATGGAATTTAAATAAAAACTTAAAAAAAACCTAATCAAATCTTGATCCTTTGTTGGCATTTGGCACTTGGTGTCTGGCTCTATATCTGAAATTTTTGCTTCTACTGATAGGAAATAAAAGTTTTAAAAATCTAAATATCAGTTTGACCACCTGACCCCTTTAAGATGAGCTTCTACCAGTTGCAGCTCTTCTATCCAATAGTACTGCTAATGCCAGATTGGATGAGAGAGTACCAAGGGCAGTCTCTGAAGTAGTGAGAAAGAAAAGTGTTTTGCCAAGACAATGGATAGTGAGAGAGAAAGGAGGACTTTAGATACAAAATTGCAGACATTTACAGGTTATTCCTCAAGGGAATGGTGGAAGTTATTTTCAAGGAAAGATAGCAGACTTTGGACAAGATACAAATATTGATCCTTTAACTGAAACAGTGACTGAACCTGTAGCCTTGCTCGTTACAACAGTCACTCTGAGCATTGAGAATTCTGATGCTATCCCTGGTCTTGTAATTTACAGATTCTGAAACTGCAAGTGGAAGCATCATCAGGAAATATAAAAGTGAGACAGATTAAAGAGAATTAAATTGGGAGCCTAAAGTCAAAACTAGAATGTTTAATGCATCTTTGGCAATATTACCCCTGACCTTTTTTTTTCTTTTCATAAATGTGGTTTTTGTTATCTAGATTTTTTTCAAAGTTAATTAGTTTGATTTGTTTATCTCTGTGACTATTTATGCACAACATAAACTGAAGTAGGATTATTGCCGTATTACCAATTAATTTGGTCAAAATATATAGTGGCGTTGGATAATCATTCAGGCTGGAATAAACACTTCAAAGCCCTAGCTAGCTTGTTTACTGATGATATGAGTAACGATGCAAATGTACTGTTACAAATGTGGAGGAGACATATCCATATTTTTGTTGTTTTTATGTTAACCAATTGGAAAAGACACAGGAGTATTTCTATCAGTACACCTACCCAACCCTTCATTCATACGGTACTTCCTAGAAGGGTATTATGTGTATAGCTCTTCTATGGAAAATGCAATGAACATAATAATGAATTGTGTGATAGATATAATCTAGTAACTCTGATAGAAGTTAAATATGACAAAGACAGATATGCTGTTGTAATGACAAGTACAGTGAATGTTATGTAAAAGAAAATTCTAGTTGCTATGAGGTGAGTTCATGGCTTACCAGGTGCTTATAGGAGGAAGTTAATTTCTATTCTACTGCTCTCTTTGGTGGAGATACCTTGATTTTCCATATTCTGCATATCTTGGGGCTGGTAGGAGATGCTGACCTTCAATTCCCCATTTCCACCTCCTTCCCTAGTGTCTATTTACCTTTTGGGGAAAGCCATTCTCACATGAAGCTCATGCTATCTGGCTGGTCTCTTAATCTAACCCTGTTCCCCAACCATGTATATTTTTTGAATAGCTCCTGCCTTAGTTACTCCAACCGCTGTCAGGTACTTTAGGACATTTACATGGTCATTTACCCAAATTTCTGACCTTTTCTTCTCCAATGACCTTCGTTTCCATTCTCTTACTCAGTCTGTGGCAAGGTGCTTAGATGGTATAATTACTTAGAGATGTCTTATCTCTGGATTCCTAAAAGTTAGAGGCACTTATTTTCACCATAACCATCCAGTCTTTCAATTTCCTTAGTACCTTGATGATGTATAACTTCTTTAAGTTCATCACAACTTCTAGTTGCTAGGCTCTATATGACTTGAATTTCTCCTCTAGCCCCTGTAGACCTCATGATGCATCAGTTCAGCCCCTCTATGGCCTAGACACTCAAATCTTTTCTCCTCTAACTGTAGTCTAACTTCTGCCCTACAATACAACCAAATTTGATCCTTCAAACGCTACATACAGTAAACATATTTGGGTCCTTCTTGAACTTAACACTGTCTCTATTATTTAACACTGATGACATTGCCTATACTCTAAAATGATTTGTTCCAGAAATTTTTTCTGCTTCTGTCTCTCTTTACTGGCATTTCTTCTCAGCCTCTCTCATGGGATCCTGTTTTTCTTGATATCTAAGCCAAATTATCTTCTACTTCAGTTTATCCACCTGATTGATCTTGTCAACTGAGACAGTTCAATAGTCTATAAATTAGTTACACACAAATACACATTTGGCCTCAACCTCTTTCTGCATCCAAGATCATTGTATTCAACTGCCATGATACTGTCTAGAGGTATTTCAGCAGTATCATTCTCCAAAGAGAATCCATCATTTCCCTCGTTCTATTCCTAAATGTGTCTTCTTTCTATATTCCCTATCAGCAGAAGTTACTATAGTCCAATTATTACTGAGGCTAGACATGTGAGAGTCACTCCAGGTTCCTCCTTTTTCTGCCCCTGTCCACACATAAAATCTATCAAAAAAGCCCTCTGAATTATTCTTCCTCAGTATTTCCTGAATTTGTCCATTTTTCTTCAACCCCCATTCAATCTGTTCAAAAGTTACCATATCCTGCTCAAAATATTGCCATAGTTTCTTAAGTTAGAGAGAGACTTAAGATAGAGATAGAAATAACTCCTAACTCTAATGATTACTTTTCCTATCTATCTTCTGTAGTGGTTATTATAAAATTAATAAATAATTAACTACTGTAAAACTAACATGTAGTTTTGTCTATCCTTTCTTTAAATCCTACAATGATACTGCTTAGTCAACAGGATAAAGTCCCAACATAGTATTTTCATATAAGAAAATAAGATGGTCATATAAGAAGACCATCTTTTTCACACAGTTCTGATTTGTGTCACCTCTTATAGCCCCCTCAACTCCCAAATACTACAAATTCTTAATCATGGAGAAAAATATGTTGTTTCTAGAGGTGCCATGCTATCTCTAGTGTTATACCCATTTGGGCTCTGGAATCAGACTCTCTCAGATAAAATCCAGTATGTTTGACTTTGGGCAAATTGTCTAATTTTTACCCTTTATATAAAGATGATAATAGTAAATGCCTCACAGTTGGTTGGGAGGATTAAAGTAGGTGTCTTCCTTAAAGCATGTAGCATAAGGCCTGATTTATAGTTGCTCAATTAAGATAAAAATAACAAAGAAATATCTTCATGTCTTGATCCCAAATGCTCTTTCATCCTAAAGTGTCCTAACCAAATTCTGGGAGACTCATTTCAAGTAACTTTTTCTCTTCGAAGTCTTCCATGACCACTTCCTTCTTATTCCCAAATTCATATAAATTCTCCCTCTTACACACACACACACTCACACACACATATTATTGCACTTGTCACACTGTATTATAAGTATTGGCTTGGATCTTCACCCACTCTTAACTGGACAGTAGCCTTAAAGTGGAGATATGCATCCCAGTTGTCCAGCACTTTACCAAGCATGTTGTAGGTGGTCGAATAAATGAATATGTATATAAAAAATAGAGCACTTCTTTTAGCTAGTCCAAGTCAATCTGTCCATATGGGCTACATTTAAATGTGACAGAATAAGAATATTTTATGTTCTTACTTGAATGTTGTAATGTATATGATCCTAAATTCTTTTAATCCGTATTAAAAAGAAATAAACCTAATACATGTTTTAATACTCTAGGATACTTTAGGTTTAATGAAATCTTGAAAAATATTAATTGATAATAATAAAACAATCTGGATTGTTAAAAATAAAAGAATAACAGTTTGTTGTAATGTGGAATTACATTAATAAACTATTTGTGTTATTCATGATTGGCCAGTAGTTTTTTTGCCTATTTCTGTCATCATCAAAGGATAATACTCTCTGAATCCCTCTCTTTTATGCCTTGGTGATCCTGAGATCTTCTGGGAAGCATAAGAACCAAGGTGACTGAAAATGGGATGAACTTTGTGTTCTTGCTTTTACATTGGTTCTTCCTTTACACAACTTTTTATAAATTTTCTGTAGATGAGCAGATGCCAACTAAAAGGCAGCCTTAGTTTTAATATCCCCATATTGTTCTATTTTCTTTTATTTAATTGAGAAGGAAGATGAGAAAACAGGACAGGTTCTCTATTATTTCATATGGTATCTCTGGCAGCTGGAGAATAGCAGTGGTTGACAAAATGTTCAGTTAATTGAAGCCATGTAGTGGATATTGATGATCTCTCTACATTTAATGGAGAAATAAATCTACTGCTAGAGAAAAAAAAATACAAATGGCTCTTTGGCTGATATATGTCCACACTATCCTCTTCAGGCAAATCAAAAAATAATAATTACTTCCCCAGATGTAATATGTTAATGCTTAATTGTACTCTGCAGAGCATCTCAAGTTTAAGAAAAATAACAGTGTAGCTTATTCCTTGATTTTTAACTGTTAGATACAATGAAAACATACAGAGATAAAAACATTTAATTCACACAGCAACCTGTTGGTGACAGCAAAGTTACACAGATTCTAGCAGGGAACTATATATTCAAATGAGCCTGTTCAAGCTTTCAAAATATTTGTAAAATAATGGATAATACAAGGGATTTTTATTAAATGGGGCTATTATAAATTTATTTTTATTTTTTTGTAGCTGCTTTTTTAAAAGTTTTTATTTAAATTCCAGTTAGTTAACATACAGTATAATATTAGTTTCAGGTGTACAATACAGTGTCTCTATAAATATGTTTTAAAACTCTGGTTACTCCTATTTATACACTACTTTGGACCTATTGAAGTTTCAAATGTAATGGTTTGGGTAAATAAAAATTGTGGGTATTCCTGTAAAATATCCAGTTCCTCTTAAAAAAAGGAAACATTTAGTCACTCAGAGGTAATGCCATTTATCAAAGAAAAAGACTTTACAATAACAATAAAAAAGTGGGGCTTAAAGGCCCTAGTATTAATAGTATTAAACCCAATATGCTGACATTTTAAAAACTCAAAAATTCTCAAAATTGTCTTAAATTCCTCAACTTTAGCCAATTTGGAAATACTATTTTTGATTTAACTGAATTGAAAGTATTTATTTGCCTCCTCTTTCTTCTTCAATGAGACCAGTTAGGAAAATTTCTGCCATTATACTGTATCAGAACCAAGCACTAGATCCTCAGTTATAGGGCTTGATACAGTTTGTGAATATACATTAATATGATTGAATTTAAAGTTATAGTAGCTAAAAACTCTCTCATTCTGGACTCCTTTCTACCTATTACACCCTGTTAGGTTTCTGTTTATCTGGTTTCCTCTCTACTGTTGCCTCCAACATGCCTCCCTTCACTTTAGAGAAGTTTTCCTCCACACCATCTCTTTTGTTCTTTCCTTTCTCAGGGGTATCTTAAAGTTCATGTCTTCATACCCAACCCTCTCTCCTCCATTGTTAAACAATTTTCTATGTGCTGAGAAATAATATGAATTTTACAGGAAATCACAGTAAGAATCACAGAAAGATTTCACTTCAAAGTATAATTCCGATTGATTTACTAATACTTCTTTTTTGTTCTTCCCTCAATTTTTTTTTTTTTTTTTTAGTTTCAGGTGTAGAATTTAGTGCTTTATCACTTACATACAACTGCAGATGCCCATCACAACAAGTGCCCTTTTTGATATTCATTAGCTGTTTAACCCATCGCCCCTGCCCACCTCCCCTCCAGCAATCATCAGTTTGTTCTCTATAGTTAAGAGTTTGTTTTTTGGTTTGTCTCTCTTCCCTGTACACCCTTTGCTCATTTGTTTATTTGTTTCTTAAATTCCACATATGAGTGAAATGATACAGTATTTGTCTTTCTCTGACTGACTTATTTCTCTTAGCATAATACTCTGTAGCTCCATCCACATCTTTGCAAATGATTTCATGCAAAAAAGATTTCATTCTTTTTATGGCTGATTTATATTCCACTACATATATATTATATGTATATATATATATGTATATATATATATTATATATATATGTAGTGGAATATATATATATATATCACTTCTTCTTTATCCATTCATCTGTCATTGGACACTTGGGCTCTTTCCATAATTTGGCTATTGTAGATAATGCTGCTAAACACTGGGGGACATGTATCCCTTCAAAGCAGTATTTTTGTATCCTTTGGGTAAATACCCAGTAGTACAATTGCTAGATTATAGGGTAGTTCTATTTTTAACTTTTTGAGGAAACTCCTTACTGTTTTTCAGAGTGCCCGCACCAGTTTGCTTTCTCAGCAACAGTGCAAGAGGGTTCCCCTTTTTCTGCATCCTTGCCAACACCTGTTGTCTCCTGTGTTGTTGATTTTAGCCATTCTGACAGGTGTGAGGCAATATCTCATTGTAGTTTTGATTTGTATTTCCCTGATGATGAGTAATGTTGACCATCTTTCCATGTGGCTGTTGGCCATCTGTGTCTCTTCTTTGAAAAATGAAAAAAATGTCTATTCATGTCTTCTACCCATTGTTTTAAAGACATTTTATTTATTCATTTGAGAGAGAGAGAGAGAGAACACATGGAGGGGAGAGGGAGAGGGAGAAGCAGACTCCCCACACTAACAGAGGCTAGTGTGGGGCTCGATCCCAGGACCCTGAGATCATGACCTGAGCTGAAGGCAGATGCTTAACCATCTGAGCCACCCAGGGGCCCCATCTTCTACCCATTTTTAATTGGATTATCTGTTTTTTGGGTGTTGAGTTTTATAAGTTCTTTGTATATTTTGGATACTAACCCTTTATCAGATATGTCATTTGTCAATATCTTTTCTCATTCCATTGGTTGCCTTTTTGTTTTGTTGACTGTTTCCTTCACTGTGCAGAAGCTTTTTATTTTGATGAAGTCCTAATGGTTTATTTTTATTTTGTTTCCCTTGCTTCAGGAGACATATCTAGTAAGAAGTTGCTGCAGCTGATGTCAGAGAGGTTGCTGCCTGTGTTCTCTTCTAGGATTTTAATGGTTTCCTTTCTCACATTTAGGCCTTTAATCCATCATGAATTTATTTTTGTGTCTGGTGCCAGAAAGGAGATCAGTTTCATTCTTTTGCATGTGGCTGTCCAGTTTTCCCAACACCATTTGTTGGAGAAACTTTTTTTTCCATTGGAAATTATTTCCTGCTTTGTTAAAGTTTATTTGACCATATAGTTGTGGTTCCATTTCTGGGTTTTCTATAATGTTCTGTTGATCTGTGTGTCCTTTTTTGTGCCAGTTCCATACTGTCTTGATCACTACAGCTTTGTAATATAACTTGAAGCCTAGAATTGTGATGCCTCCAGCTTTGCTTTTTTTTTTTTTTCTTTCAAGATTGCTTTGGCTATCTGGGGTCTTTTGTGGTTCCATACACATTTTAGAATTGTTTGTTCTAGTTCTGTGAAAAATGCTAAACACTAAACTCCATGAAGACAAGGGACAGTATTATAGTTCATATTCAGTATATATCTTGAGTCACTTCTCTTATTCATCTCAATTAAGGCACTAAAGTTCAACTAGTTTTTCCCCTATCAGGTTCCTGAGTTACTCAGCATCTAGAAGCTGAAAATATGTAAGCCATTCTTTGCTCTTTGGGGCATCGTAACCGAATTTATAAGTGGTTATCAAAGGGAGATTGGCTAGCCCTTATGATTTCATCTGCCTGAGTCACTTCTTTTTTTTTTTAATTTTTTAAATTTTTAAAATTTTATCATGTTATGTTAATCACCATACATTACATCATTAGTTTTTGATGTAGTGTTCCATGATTCATTGTTTGCGTATAACATCCAGTGCTCCATTCAATATGTTCCCTCTTTAATACCCATCACCAGGCTAACCCATCCTCCCACCCCCCTCCCCTCTAGAACCCTCAGTTTGTTTCTTTTTTTTTTTTTTTAAAGATTTTATTTATTCACTTGACAGAGAGATGCACAGTGAGAGAGGGAACACAAGCAGGGGGAGTGGGAGAGGGAGAAGCAGGCTTCCCGCAGAGCAGGGAGCCCGATGCGGGGCTCGATCCCAGGACCCTGGGATCATGACCTGAGCCGAAGGCAGACGCTTAACCATCTGAGCCACCCAGGCGCCCCACCCTCAGTTTGTTTCTAAGTCCATAGTCTCTCATGGTTCGTTTCCCCCTCCAATTTCCACCTCCCTTCATTTTTCCCTTCCTACTATCTTCTTTTTTTTTTTTTTTTTTTTAACATATAATGTATTATTTGTTTCAGAGGTACAGGTCTGTGATTCATCAGTCTTACACAATTCACAGCTCTCACCATAGCACATCCCCTCCCCAATGTCTATCACCCACCCACCCCATGCCTCCCACCCCCCACCTCTCCAGCAACCCTCCGTTTCCTGAGATTAAGAATTCCTCATATCAGTGAGATCATATGATACCTGTCTTTCTCTGATTGACTTATTTCATGCCTGAGTCACTTCTGCATCAAATATGGCACAATGGTCTCTGTACATAAAAGAATCTGTGTGATAAAAAATATTTGTACATTGCATAATACTTTCCTAGGCATTTTCCATATATTTGCAGAACTTGCTTTTCATATAAAACTGTACATGTATGTAAAATATCATTGCTATTCAACATATAAAATGAAATATACACTATTCAAGGATCTTATCCACAGTCTCAGGGTTAGATTATGGCCTAGCAAGGCAAACAAACCAGACCTCTTAGCTTATAGTCCAGAGCTCTCCCCACAAAGATGCCTTTTAACGTTGTAAAGTAAGCATCTGCTTTTGCAAGTTCCAAATGAAATTTTAGTTTAGTTATTCATGTTCCTGCTTTTAAACTAATTGAAAACTAATTTAAAATTAACATACTCTTCTAAAGCTGATTTTACAAGATGCTTTTGGGAAAGAAAAAACTGTGATAAATCTAGGTGCCGGGGTTTCTCCCTCTCTGTAGCAATAATAGAAGGATTTATCAATATTGTAATTACTTGGTCACAAAAGACATGTAAAAGTAATCTAAAGGGGATGTAGAATTCAGTACTTTGTTTCCTTCCCTTAAAAAGGAATGGGAATATATGGGGACGTGAAGGGAAAAAAAATATACACAGATAGAAAAGCCTGTGACAAAATGCCAGAAATGAACTGGACAGATTCAGTAGCTCTTGCATTACCAGCAAATCCAACCCATCGTCTTGCATGCAATTATGTTGAACCTCATCTCATTCTGTTGTGAAGAAGCAAGGTACTATACAATAGATACCACACAATATAATTTCACCTGTTGAATTGGGAAGTGTTGAAATCAATGTTTACTGTCACTCAGTCTGGATTCCAAGACATTTAACAGCTGTAAAGCATTTGTAGGCAGGTTGCAGGGTAAGTGTTCATGGTTTGTCAGTTCAACATGTCTCTGATGATAACACAACTAGGCTACCTATCTGAGACAGATACAGACTCCTGGCAGCTACTCAGATATTAAGAAACCAGAGAATATATGGAGTGTTTGAATATCAAGAAAATTCATATTTCTTAAATGTACAAATATTTCTGTGATTCTCACAATAATCTGAATGGTACTAAGCTAATAAATTTAATACATCATTCTAATATTAATATTTTATTCTACCCCATTCACTAGAAAGTTAAAGCAGGAATTACCAGAAAGAGATAAAAAGTTCATGTTTGGGGTCACTGATCTACAGATATCCTTCTTGGCTATGAAGGGACACACAGCAAGTAGAATAAGTTGTCAGAATATGATTTCATATTCATTCAACAACAAAAGTATCGAACATTTACCATATCTCAGACACTGCAGTATACAGTGGTAAACAAAACAGACATGATCCTTGTGTTGATAGAAGTTAAAGTCAGTCTATAGCCTTTGGATCTTTTAAAATTATCTGAAGGGTAAGCCTTTGAAAACCAATTACCAGCATCCTACTACTGGCTAAATTTCACTTGCCAGAAAACACCTTTTATTTCATTATACGAGCTAAATTTTATCACTTTTCTTAGCATTTCAGTAGTGACCCAGAAAATCTACAATTCCTCAAATTAGTATTCAGATTTTTTTATTGTGTGTACATTCACAAATATACATACATCATACATTAAAATATATATACATAAAAAGTGTATATAAGCACACATGTGTATGTAAAAGTATATATACACACATATATATGAATATATGAAGTGTATGTATCTGCCATTATATACATGAATGTATATACACATAAAGATACACATTCATAAAACATACATTTACATACATAAAATTTATGTATACATAAAAAGTGCACACATACACACACATCTATCTCTGCGTATTCACATACTCAGGGTAGTTTGAACAACATTTTGAAGAATTAGCAATTATTCTTTTTGTTCCTATATTAATAGTACTATGACTATGAAAAGGTGAAAAAATGAGTATCTTCAGGTTAGGTACAGACAAAATGATATGGCATCTGGATTTTCCTGAAACCAATCTTGTATTGGGCATGAAGGATATAACTGGGTGGTGTTATAGACAAAAAACATGACTGGCCATGAGCTGATAATTATTAAAACCAGTTCATAAGAACACAGAAGTTTAATATACTAATATTTTACATTTTTGTATATTTGAAAAGATACAATAAAAAGTTTAAAATATTCCAAAGTGGGAAAAAAAACAAATTAGGGAAACTTGCTTTACTGAAGATCAAATCTTGATTAAAGCTATGGCAATTAATCATTAATTTAAAAGTAGAGTAATATACCAATGGAACAAAATAAAAGCCCAGAAATAGGCCCATGCCTATATGAACACTTGTTTGACAATAAAGGTGTTATAAGCCCCAGAACGTCTGGAAAAATTAATTACAGGTGAATTATGAAAGTAACTGTGAAAGTCAAAACAATGAATTTGTAGATGATAATAGGATATCTTCTTGACTTCTAGGAGAATTTCCTAAGTAAGACAAAAAAAGGCATTAACTACAAAGGAAAAGATATCTAAACTGATTATATTATACCTAAGAATTTCTACTCATTGAATGATCCAATTAAAAGCATGAACATTGAGGGGCACCTGGGTGGCTCAGTCAGTTAAGCATCTGCCTTTGGCTCAGGTCATGATCTCAGTCCTGGGATCTGCCCTTGTAAGGTCCCATGCTTGGTGGTGGAGAGTCTGCTTCTCCCTCTCCTCCTGGCACCGCCCCCCTGCCCCCGCCCCCCGTGCTCTCTCACATGCACTGTTTCGCAAGTTAATAAATAAAATCTCCATGAAAAAAAAGCATGAACATTGAAATTTAAAATACATTTATCTGACCACTCATAATGGATGGTGCATGGAGAAGTAAATAGTATTCAGAGTGGATATTTTTTAGGATGAGAGAAATTATATCACTCTTTGCATTGATATGATTTATTCATGGAGCATTCCCCTTTACAAAGAGATATAACCAGGGACATTCAAAGGGCTCACTTTTATACATCCTCTGTTAGTCTACATGAATATGGGAATGATGTGGTATCCTGAAGCTAGTTTGACATAGTCTTCTAAAATAACTCTTTATTTTATTTATTAATATTTTTAAAGATTTTATTTATTTATTCATGAGAGACAGAGAGAGAGAGAGGCAGAGGGAGAAGCAGGCCCCCAAGGAGCAGGGAGCTCAATGCGGGACTCGATCCCAGGACCCTGAGATCATGACCTGAGCCGAAGGCAGACGCTTAACCATCTGAGCCACCCAGGCGCCCTAAAATAACTCTTTAGATGGATAGTGTTTTGATATAAATTGTCACTAATATTTTTTCTTTTAATATTTCTCCTCCACAGTATGGGGAATCCAAAAATAGAGTTAAGTTGATGATTATAGAACTATATATATAGTTCTATAAGTGTAGCGTGTTGTCTGAGTAGATAGAGTGGGATGGTTGGCCACATGGAATTTATTTCCATGACAGGAAATGTAACTCCTTTGCCCATTAATGGACTCCCCCGCTCCCCACAAAAAGGAAATGAGAGTTCTACATGGCCTGATTTGATGTCTATTAGTAAGATGACTTTGAAAAACCTTTGAAAATGAGAAAAATAAATGATTCACATAAAAAAGCAAAATTAAAAAATAATGGAAATGTAAGGCTTACTCATTTAGTCTCAAATACTTGATGATGAACAGTGTGTGTGCTGTATTTCTCTTTGTCCTTTCATTCTGCTGTAGCAGCTCATCCCACACAAAGTTCTTATGTGATTCTAATTCTCTTTTTGCTTACCTTAGTGTAAACTCCTCCTTACATCTCTTTTTTGAACATTCTTCCTTTAAATAGTCAAAATTACCTCCTTTATTGGTGTCAGCACATCCTCCATTCCCTCACTACTTTGAATTCACATTCACTCAATGCCTCAGAACAGTTCCTAACATTTACTGGGTAATATTTAAACATTGCAAAATTTCTAACATCTCCAAACTTTTATAATCCAAAAAAAAAAAAAAAAAGAGAGAGAGATGTGTCTGTATTTGGAATAGTTTAGACTTTACTAGGGCCTCCTGTGGTCAAATTCTTTGACTCTCATTTTAATCTGTGTTTTATATTATTTCCCATGCATATTCCTTGATGAAATATTTGGAAAGATACCACATTTCATCTTTCTCTTCCAGTATACTCACAATACTGTTTCCCTTTATTACTTAGAAAGGCTCTGTAGCATTGGCAATGAGATGTCTCTTATTTGCAAAGAATCTTTATTCAAAAAACAAAACAATTTTAGGGGCGCCTGGGTAGCTCAGTTGTTGAGTGTCTGCCTTTGGCTTAGGTCATGATCCCAGGGTCCTGGGATCGAGCTCCAGTTGGCTCCTTGCTCAGCGGGAAGCCTGTTTCTCCCCTCCCACTCCCCCTGCTTGTGTTCCCTCTCTGTCTCTCTCTCTGTCAAAAAATAAATAAAATCTTTAAATAAAAAATAAAAAAAATGGACGGGGAGATGAACCATGAGAGACTATGGACTCTGAGAAAAAAACTGAGGGTTCTGGGGGGCAGGGAATGGGTTAGCCAGGTGATGGGGATTAAAGAGGGCATGTACTGACTGGAGCACTGGGTGTTATATGCAAACAATGAATCATGGAACACTACATCAGAAATTAATGATGTAATGTATGGTGATTAACATAACATAATAAAATTAAAAAAATAATAAAAAAAACAATTTTAGACTGGTTATAATGACCACATGGGACAGCAAATCTTTATCAGAGCAGCAAGACTATTTTTATCTTAATCACAAGAACAATTATGAATTCATGAAATACTAGGGAGTTAAAATTTCTTTAAAAAGGAAAAATGTAAACTTCCTAAAAATGAAAGGATTATTCATAAAGGCATTGAGAATACTAATTGACTTCTACAAAGAGCCAAAGAGCATTTCCAATACACTGACTATCATTTATGTTTGATTATACTTGGATAGCTACGTGTTATTAGACAGGATGTAAACAGAGCAAACCTTGATATGATAAAGAGAATATTGCAACCCAGGAATGATGAATTATATGAGAAATAAATAGTTATCTCCTGAAAATAGCATAGAGACTGGCAGTGGGTGGCAATATTACCCGAAGGTAACCCCAGCAAAAGAGCTCATTAGTTTCTCTTCTTTATATTAATATTGTCTCTTTTTACATAAGATCCTCAAGCAAACCAAATGAAACAAAAGATTTCCTCCTTTTACCCTCCACTTGACTCTAGTGAGCTGACTAGTAAAATCTAAGCATTAAAAAAAATCCAATGGGGATGGATTGATCCACTCCTGACTGAGACTAAAGTCACTTTCACCACTTCAGCAGATTAAATGACTGTTTATTGAATTTGGGGTAACTTCACAGAAGCTGTTTGACCTCAGGTCTCTAGCTGACTGACAGAAATGTGGAAAATGCCAAGATAGGGTCTGCAACTGGATGATATTTTGGGGGAGATAGGGTTTATTTTACCTGATGGTACATGCTGGGTAAACCAAGGTGCATTTTTTTTTTCTCTTTTAGTAAGTGTAAGTTTTAGAATCAGACAGCTGGTTTTATATCCAGGTCAGTCATTTCCAACAAGTATGACCAGGAACAGTGACATCATCTGCCTAACTCTGTTTTATCATCTATTAAACTTGAACTTCCGCAGCCTGAAGGGTTATTAATGGGATCACATGAAACACTATATGCAAGGCTTATAACTCAGTGAATAAGAATGTTGATTTTCAGGACGTCTGGGTTGCTCAGTTAGTTAAGCCTCCAACTCTTGATTTTGACTCAGGTCATGATTCAGGGTGTTGAGATTGAACCCTGAGTTGGGCTCTGCACTCAGCGGTGAGTCTGCTTGTGATTCTCTCTCTCCTCCCTCTGCCCCTCCCCATCGCTTACATGCCTTTCTCTTTCTCTCTCTCTCTCTCCCTCTCTCAAATAAATAAATATATCTTAAAAAAAAAAAAGGATTTTTGATTTTCATTTTCTTGTATTTTTTGTCCCGTTTCCTTAATACAAAATATATATTCCTTCTGTTCCTACACTAAACACTATTCCTTTCAGTAGTAACATGGCTCTTTCTGTAGTTAATACTTTGGCCCACTTCCTGCATTCAGTCTAAATGTCTAGCTTCTCACCTTATTCGCAAAGACTAGAATTAATTCCAACTTCTCCCATCTGCCGCTGGTTCTGTGTGTGATCATATGTACTGCTATCTGGTGTGTTAGAGCCAGGGTAACAAATCCACATACTGGCCTATGATAGTCTTGGCTCTACTTCTAATTACCTCTGTGTTCAAAAGGAAGAAGTTATTTTTTTCCTTAAGGCTTCCTGTATGATTTTATTGGCAGTTATTCCCCATTATGCAATGAGCTTCATCAGCTTCCTGTGACCCAATCCACTAATTATTGTCATGGATCAATACATTAGAAAATTTCCTTACAAGGAACAACCAGAAAGCTGCCTACAATGGCATTATCTCCAGCCTCAATTTAGTGGAGGTGGGATACTTTCCCATATACATTGCAGTGTGAAAATATGTATCATTGATGTGGCCACTGCTCTAAGGCCAAAATCACAACACTACTGAATACATTTATTGCATCCTATTAATGTCAGTAGCTCTTCATGTGCAAAATGAAACTACAAATTCCCAAATGATTAGCATGTACTTCCCTTCTTCCCATTTCTATTGAGCTGGAAATGGAAACCATTCCAATAATAATCAGATGCATAAAAGCACAGAGTATATTGCATAGCTACAAATCAAAATTATCACCCTTTTCTTCCTATGTCATTTGACCCAGGCAAATGTAAGTAGAGAATGCTTTGCCAACAGTTCATTTTCGGTTCCCATCTTTGGGATAGACTCTTCCTTTGGCCCTTCTTATTTAAACTCTTTTGGGCTAGGTCTCTTGCAAAGGAAATTGCTCTGTGCTTGTTAGAAATAAATAGTTTTAATTTTACCTCTTAATCTTCACTTTAACTTTCATCTTGAATTTCCCATTTTCAAGTATCTGACTAAATTGATTTGATGGTTAATGCTTGCCAAATAAATAATGAGGCTCTGAATGAGTCCATATGTAATAAGGCAAGGATTTCATTACTTCTAACGTCACTATAATCAGGCAATGATTAAATTATTTCTAACCTTCTTAATACCAATGTGAAAATATGCTAAAGACCCAGAACAATTTAAGCCTTTCCACCATGTTTTGTATCAAGCATTTCTATTTCCAGCAGTTTATCACAATGTTGCAGAAATTGGCCTGTAAGGGTTTATGCTAATGATAATGGAAAGAACTCATCCACAGGTGTCCCCCTTTATCTAAGCTACATCTTTAAAATAATTTACAAGTTCCATGGTAACAGCCCTAAGGACCACCAGCAGGAATGCTGATTAACATTTAGTAGGGAAAAAAGATTTAAATAATCAAACAGTTTACAAATTATAAAAACTTAGACAGATGTTCAACTCATGGTTATTTTGGGAGGGTTCGGGGTTGGTTCTGAACTGAAAAGTGTCTGCCTTAGAGACACAAAATTGTCTCATTTGGAGTAGAGAGAAAGAGAGAGAGACTCCAGCTTATCTTCCAAACAAGGGCATTCAAATCTATCTCTAGCATGACTGGCATTACTTCCAGTTTGCAGAAATCAGATTATACCCATTGTATCCAAGGGTGATGCTTAACTCAGACCTCTGAGTTATGTTTGTAGTACATTTGGAATCTGACAGAAACACCACCCAAGAAATGATTTGCAGCTTTAATGCATGCCTGTAGGATGGTGATATTGATGAGAAATCTGCATTACAGCACTGTGAATCATCATTAAAAGGCATTTAAAACTGGCTTGTAAAATGTGGCTTTCATTGCACTCTACTGGAAAGATAAAATAGGGTATTAAAATGATGATAAGGATATTAATAAATATGGCTACTCTATTAGATCAGAATGTGGCAGTTTACTCTCAAAGCTAGAGGTTCTGTTTTTATTATTGAATCTGTAAGAGGCACTTCACAATGGTCTGGAGCCAAAACATAACTTTTCTGGCCACTAAGCTAGCCACTGGTCCAGAACTTTAGTTTAAAAGAACAAAATGTTCTATTATTGTTTCTGTTGCTTATAAATTCCATTTGTGGATTTATTATAGGCTGGGAGATTGTTGAATCTGGACATCAAGTAATTTCAGGCAGTCTGAATTCATATTGTAAGGACTTACTGAATTGCAAACAATCTTGAGTTTTTCAGTGCAAAAACAGCCCAGTGGTGTGAGGGTGGAGTGAATTGGGGGAGTGGTAAAAACCTGGTGTCATTCCAGGGGATAGATCCAGTGCACTGAGATATACCTAATTCTTATTGCAGTCATTGTACATCAAGATAATTTACAATATATTTATATTCAACCTAGCATTTAGTATGGAGCATTTATTTTATTAGAACTACCAATTTAATTATATATGAAAACAAATGAGCAGACGCATGAAGGAAAACTGCTTGTGTATGGAAGAAGATAAGCCTATATTATGGTTGATGTATTTATCCATTAATATAATCATTATCTAATTTAAGACATTTAGGTTCAACCAAAGTATCTCACTAATGTGGGTTAAAATGTCTGTGGTTTTCAGAACAGTTTCTGAATTTAAGCCTGCTCTCTTTCCATGGTTTACATTATCGAGTTCTGATTTACAGTTATTTAAACATTTTCAACTTTCTCCAGAGTATCTATTTTGAAATTATATTCAGTTAAAATATGGTGCTGATTGTCATTAAAATGTTTATTTTTTCTGGAATAAATGGCATTTCTAGTATGTATAATAGACTTAAAGGATGCTGGATGTCAACTTCCTAAGTATAATCTGGCTTCAACAAGCAGCTGAGTAAGTCCATGGGATTTTAGAGAATGACCATGTAATATTTCAGATAACATTTCATATTGTGCTCTCTTCAAATTGTTGCTTAGAGATTTTTTTCTCATTTTTGTCTATCCATTACCCCAGCTCTTACTTAGCATGTCATTAAAGAATCACTTTTTGACAATGAACTTTACCAAAACTAAAATCTTAAACTTCTGCCAGAGATACTTGTATCCATTTCATATTAACATTTATATATATCTTTTTTTTTAAGTTTTGCATTTGGGCATTTAGTCTTCTTTTTATTTAAATTCAATTAGTCAACATATAGTACATCATTAGTTTCAGATATACATCTTCTTTATACACATCTATTAATTTGTTAATGCAAGTCCTGGGTATTTCCAGGGGTCTTCTCTTCTTGTAACTTTGTACTGTAAGGAACCAGGATAAGATATTGGATTTCTTTGAGTCAGTCCAGAAGAACCCTCTCATGTAATTGAAACTTTCTGTAGCATTTGATATTGTGGATACTCCTCGTCTTCTTTCTTCTAGTTTAGACAATACTTTTCTTCTGACTCTTTTTCTATCTCAGTGAATGCTCTTCTAGGCATTCCTTCTGCTCCTTCACTGGATGGTGTTCCCCGAATTGTCTTGTCTTTCTCCTCTCCCTCTGCATGTAGTCCTCACTCACAGGGGTAATTTGTGATTCTCCACTGGATCTCTCTTTTTTTGACTTCTTTGAGCTGAAGATCATTTTTCTTCACTTAGTGTTCTACTTGGAAATTTCAGTTATTCCTCAACTTTAACAATTCCCTAATTAAATGAACCATCCCTCTTCTCCCTGACTCTTGTTTTTCCCCTCATCCTTCATTTCTAAGGCTTGTCATCTGTAATTTCCAAATATGTCCAGATCTGTAAATCTTTCCCTTGCCAATAATCCTATTACTATTGAACTAACCTAGATCTCATCATCTCTTGCTTGAACAAGTGCATCAGTTTGATAACTGATTTTCTTACCTCTATTCTTGTTATTTTCTTGACCATTAGTTATATGTGTCTGTAGTTATCTATTTTAAATTATTTTTTTTAAGATTTTATTTATTTATTTGACAGAGAGAGACATAGCGAGAGCAGGAACACAAGCAGGGGGAGTGGGAGAGGGAGAAGCAGGCTCTCCGCAGAGCAGGGAGTCCGATGCGGGACTCGATCCCAGGACCCTGGGATCATGACCTGAGCCGAAGGCAGACGCTTAACAACTGAGCCACCCAGGCGCCCTTAAATTATTTTTTTAGTCCTTATTTCAAACTATCTGTAACTCATGATAATATTGACTTCTTTCTCTTCTTATTACTCCTTCCAAAGCACAATTCCTCTTTCTGAGATCCCCATCAGAATGCAATAATACTCTCTTCAGTTTTCTTCTTAACTCTCTGCCTGTCCCTGTCATGTCTTTTTATATGCTTCTCTACACTTGCCAATTCCATAAATGTTGGTATTTCAAAGTCTTTGTCTTCATACCTATTTCCCTTTCATCCTATTTCTTCTACCTTGGGCAATTTCAAGTAGTCCTAAGGCTTCTTTGACTACCTCTTTGCTGGTGATTCCCAAATTTGTATTTCTAGAACATATTGAAATCACTTCCATTCTAGATTCTTTATCTCTATTTAAAGATTCCATAGGAATATTTTTTCCAGTTTAATATGTTCAAACTGAGCTCTTCATTTTCTTCCAAAGCATAACTCCTTCTGAGATCCCCATCAGAATGAAAATATAATCAGCCTTTGACTGCCAAGACAGAAATCTTGGCATTTTTCTTAATTCCTCCTTATCCCTCACTTCTCACATCAGCAAGTCCAGTCAGTTCTATCTCCTAAATATCTTTCCAAACTATACCCACTACCACCATCCTATTTAAGAAACTCTTATCTTTTACCAGGATTATTACAGCAGCCTCCTATCTGGTCTCCTTATTTCAGTTTAATCCCTCAAGCACCTGAGTGATCTTTCCAAGGTACAGATATGATTATGCTACCTTTATGCACAGATCTTTTTTGTAGATACGCATTGACCTCAGAATAAGGTCCCTAACATGGCTTAGAGAGCCCTTCACAAAATGTCTTCATCTCTCTCTTCAGCTCAGTCTCTTCCCATCTCCCACTTCCTACTCTAAGCCTTGGTCAGACTAATCTACTTTTGGTGCCTTGAATTCCATATGCTCTCTTGCCTTGGTACAATAGATTTGTATGTGCTACTTCCTTTGCCTAGTGCACTTTTCTATCCATATTCCCTTAATGTTTTACTCTGCTGATCTTTCAAATCTTAGTTTAGTTAATACTTATGGAGCCCTTTCCTTAACCTTGCAAGACTTGGTTAGGTGCCTTTTGGCACCTCACAGAGCACCTTCCACTTACTTCTCTAACAGTACTTAGTGTATGATGGTGTGCTTATATGCTTATCCACCCACTCTTCACTTGACTGTGAGTGCTTTGAGAGCCAGGGCTCTGTCATTTATCAGACAAAGCACCTGACACAAAATAGGTGCTCTATAGGTGTTTGTGGAAAGAACGAGATGAGGTAGGAAATATGATTCAGATTTCTAATTATTTAAAAGTATAATTGCTCCTCATTATCTCTGAGATACTGCTCCTCATTTATATTGAGAGAAGCCAAGGACCATAGATCTAGATTGGCTGTTGTCAGTCTTATCTCATGCCACACTCACATGGGTATCTGGCTCTTGTATATAAACCAAACATACAAGTCCCCCAACCATGCTGTGCTCTCTCCTTTGCTTTGAGTCTTATCTTTCCTTTCTTCCTATTTGTGTTTTATATATGACTCCAAATTCTTCTTAAATGTCACTTCTTCTGCCTTTGCAGGATGGAGTTAAGTGCTCATTTTTTTAAAGTACTTCTCCTACTGCCCTGTACACCCTGCTAATATAACCTTTATTCAATCATTTAATAATTTGCTTATATGTCTGTGTACCACTACGTCATGAACTTCTGGGATATAGCATGGAACCTAGCACCCTGGGAATGGTAACTGGTTAATAAATGCTCACTGGATCAACGAATGAGGAGGGCAACATTCTTCAAAGGGAAATAGCCCTTCAATCTAGGTCTAATCTCAAACCACAGAATTCTGACCTTTAAAATTAAAATAAAAAAGAACTCTAAGAATACGCCCTTAAAAATAATGGACGACATCTTATAGAGAAGAAAACCTTCTGAAACTGAAGACTACATAATATTTTTATTAGATCCTCCAGCCTCGTAACGTGGTAAGTAGAGTATCACCTCTGAAACACTCATGGGCAAGACACTATGCTAATAGCTTAACATAATTAATAATCTCATTTAATTCTCACAATTATAAGAAGTAGATTCAAGAATTATCCTTTATTAAGAATGAGGAAAATTAGGCCTAGAGTGGTTAAGTATCTTGCCTAAGGTCTCTCTGCTATTACTAGCAGAACTAGGACCCAGATATGACTATCTCTATAGGCACTACACCATATATGAAATGTCGTGGATCAAAAAGGACATTATGTTTTCTAAGGGACAGAATTTTTTTCTGGCAAATAGTTTGAAATATGATCCCCTATGACTTAAGCCCCAACCATTTTGTGTAATGGTCTTTAAAACAACCAGTGGAAGAATTTTCTATGGTTTGTGCGTACTCCAAAGCCTGGTAGGCAGCAATTACGATGATAAATAAAAGTATAGACCAAGTAAATTACTAATACTTATCTCCTTCATAGCACCTAGAATAGTGTCATTTCCCCTAATTAAAATTTGTTGAATTAATGCATAAATAAAACAAATACTATATAATATCTCCCTAGAACACTGTATTGCAAATGGAAAAGAAAATCCTAAGTAGAGTAATGGATAAAATACAAGCAATTTTTATAATATTGAGAGGAGAGTGAACTGGAAATCCTGTCCCACTGTCATTATAGCAGAGAGTCTATGTTTTATAGATAAGGCTTCTGGAGATCACAATTGCCTGCCAAGTATACCTAGGTGGACAGAGGGTTTAATCCACTGATAGAGCAAGGCAATATCAGGCTATAGAAATTTGAGTTGGATAGGAAGGCAGCTCTTCTTGTGTAATTGCCTTCAGAGCTTTGTCTGCTTTCTTTGGCTGCTGATTGGTTCCTCATATAGCACATAAAGGGGGAATTGGCAGATATTTTCATTTTTAGGCCACTCTCTGGCAATTAGATTTTGCCGAAATCACCTCAATCTAGTAATAGAGGAAGCACTATCATATCTCCAAATATTTAACTATGGCACAAGTAATATTAGTTGGAATAGTAAGTAATAAAAAACTCTGCATTACAGAAAGTAGATTAGTGGTTACCAAGGGCTGGGAGGAGGGGGAAATGTGGAATTATCGCCTAATGGGTATAGAGTGTCTATTTGGGGTGATGAAAATTTGGGAAACAGACAGTGGTGATAGTTGTACAACATTATGAATGTAATTAATGCCACTGAGTTGGATACTTAAAAATGGTTAAAACGTATAGATTGTATGACAGTATAAAAAATTAATGATGTAACATGCCCCCAAACCACTGAATTGTAGCCTTTAAATGGATGAATTCTAGGATATGTGAATTGTAGTTCAGTAAAAGCTGTTTAAAAAGTAGCTCTGTGGGCGCCTGGGTGGCTCAGTTGGTTAAGCGACTGCCTTCGGCTCAGGTCATGATCCTGGAGTCCCGGGATCGAGTCCCGCATCAGGCTCCCTGCTCAGCAGCGAGTCTGCTTCTCCCTCTGACCCTCCTCCCTCTCATGCTCTCTGTCTCTCATTCTCTCTCTCTCAAATAAATAAATAAAATCTTTAAAAAAAAAATAAAATAAAAAATAGGGTGCCTGGGTGGCTCAGTTGGTTGAGCGACTGCCTTCGGCTCAGGTCATGATCCTGGAGTCCCGAGATCGAGTCCCGCATCGGGCTCCCTGCTCGGCGGGGAGTCTGCTTCTCCCTCTGACCCTCCCCCCTCTCATGTGCTTGCTCTCTCTCATTCTCTCTCTCTCAAATAAATAAATAAAATCTTAAAAAAAAAAAGTAGCTCTGTGTTAGTTTTCCCGGGCTTCCGTGATAAATTATGACACACTGGATGGCTTCAAACAACAAAAATTTACTCTTGCAGTTTGGAGACCAGAAGTCTGAAATCAAGATGTCAGTTGAACAGTGCTCCCTTCTGAGACTGCAGGGAGAATCCTTCCACCCCTTTTCCTAGCTTCTGATGGCTCCTGACATTCCTTGGTTTATGGCTGCATCACACCAATCCCTGCCTCCATCTTTACATTGTCTCTTCCTCTGTGTATCTGCTCTTTGTCTCTTATAAAGGGCACTATATTTCATTTCGGGACTACTTGGATAATCCAGGTGATCTCATTTTGAGATCCTTAATTATACCTGCAAAGATCCTTTTTCCAAATAAAGTCATATTCACAGAATCTAGAACATGAATATGTTTGGAAGGGGGGCACCATTCAACCCACTAAAAGCTCAAACCCTATTGTAAACATTTACTATGGTGGCAGGTGCTAGTTACTGAGCATTTCTACCTCCACCATTTAATTTTCAAAGCAAGCCTAAATGAAATAGGTACTGTTATTATCTACATTGAACAGATGGTATAACTGAGACTCAGAGAGATTAGATAATTTGCTCAAGGTCACACTGAAAGGAGCCAGAGTTGAGATGAAACACAGGGTGATCTCTGAGTCTATACTCCCAGCCCAGTAATGTGATTCTTCTTTAACCACGGGGAGCACATTGTGGAGGGCCTGATTTCTGTCTTGTTATTATTCACCATTTGTCATCTTCTTGTAAGGTTCAATAATTGTTGCAGCGAATATGAAGACCCTCTTGATCTCTCTCATGTGCTAAGAAAAGCCTTCTCATATGTATAAATTCTGGTTTTTCTCTGAGAGATAATAATTTAGATTTGGATTTGTCCAACTTTGATCTTAACATCTCTCTGAAAATCTCAATAAGAGCATAAATGTCATCTGATGAGATTTATAGAAGATGTATAAACAGCTCTAATTATATAATCGGGGGTTGGGGCATGTCTTATGTCAGAAAATCCTCAGCCAATTGTAAACCTTCCACTTTTTACTTCAGTTTTAAATGACATAGTAGCTCTGCCCCCTCTAAAAAGAAGTTCAAAATCAAATATATCTAAGTGAACACTGTGTAAAAGAAATAACTGGAATAACTAGAGTTGGGTACTCTTTCTTTTTTTCCTAAATCACTTTTTATTAAGACAGCTTTTGAAAGCCATTTCTGTTAAAATTTACTGCAGTGGAGACCACGATACAACAATTATTGTATATAGAAGTCATCTTCAATTCTGAGGATAATACAGGATATTCAGGGCCTAGGACAATTACAATTTGGTTACTCCAAAGTATCTTGTCACAAAAGATTAATGATGGCTCTGTTTATCGATAGAGCACTTAGGAGTTCAGTTTCCACCATGCTAATATCCAAAGGAGCAGTACTTCATACTGTGGTTTTGTATTTCCTCTGTAAGTTTCATTTCCTTGCCTTTTCAATTTTCCTTTTTGACCAAATTAATTTTCATTGCTTTGTTTGGTCTTTTCCGGTTTAAATCTCAATTTTATGATCTGTCTCATGTCACAATCCACTGGAGCATTATTTAGTGCCACCTCCCCCCCCCCCCCGTTCATGGCCATAGAATAGTGACAAAATGTCTTTGTTCTCTTATAGAATACAAAATGCTTGCTACACAGTATCCTTCATTTAGCGAGTTTTAATATCTTTTCCTAAACATTTCTTTATAAGTAATGGTCTTCTAAACTTGAAGGAAGAATTCAGTTTTACATAGGAAATGTTTACATAGGAAACAAACAAAAACAGGTGAGAAACAAACCTTTTTCAGAACAAAGATAAACAATAAGTGATTAAAGCATTAGCAATTGTGCTGTGGCAACCTATACATGTCATCTAGAGGATTTGAAACTTCACCAGATAATCCAGTATTACCGATTATAGTTATCATATTTTACGTTTTATCTTTTACAGTTACATTTTCTAGTATAGGATTTCTCAACATTGGCACTGTTGACATTTGGAACTGGATAATTCTTTGTTGGAGGGGTGTGTGTTGTGCTATATACACTATAGGGTGTTTAGCAGTGTCCCTGGCCCTAACCACCAGATACTCATAGCCCTCCCATTTCCAGCTGTGACAACCAAAATGTCTCCAGACATTGCCAAAAATGCCCCAGGAGCAAAATCACCACAGTGCTAAAGTGCAAGGACTTTGATGATAAGGGATGCTTTCAAGTGTGTGTATCTATGGAGGTTGAAATTTCTGGAGCCCAGGCAAAGATCATTTAGCCTTCACAATCATTCAAGTTATTTTCATCTATATTGGTTGCTTCTAACCGTTAGAGGTAACTAGGGACCATACCCAGTCCAGCAATACTATCAGGTGTTGTTTTAATGATACCCAGTTTCAAGTCAAAATCTGGCACACAGACAAACATTGTTAATAACTAGGTGCATAACCAGTCATGCAACCTTTTTCTTGTGCCCAGTAAGGACTTTCCATTCTTTTAGACCCTTCAAAAAACCCCACTATGTGAAAGATTCATTTACATGGGGATGCATGCAGCAGAATCAGCAAGACTACTGATTGGATCAGGCCACAAATTCCTCCATTTTCAGGGAAATAAACTTCTCAAAGCACTTCCATATCTAGAGTAATAATCCAAAAGCAATCAGTAGTGAGCTTATCAACAACAGTTTTCAACAAAGTGTTCTCCACAAAGCCACGTTTGTGGCTTTTCAACAATAAAAAGTAATTTTTAATATCCTTTATGTTAACTAAAAAACACTGTGACGAATTTATATAGTGATATTTGAAGCACTAATGCAGCCACCTCTGGAGTGTATACAACTGATTAAGAACCTTTAGGTGCTAATGAAACACCTGGAGTATGGATTCCTGATTAAGGTACTTCAAATGTTCAACTACTCTTACAGTGTAGACGAAAAGTTATTTTAAATAAATGCTCATCACACAGTTGCTGCTGATGCACTGGAAAAAAAATTAAAATCATTGCACCCAAGCTTGAATAAAAGAAGTAGGGCTGGCCATATTGGGCGAAGGAGACCAGAAAACCAGAAGCCATTCCTTGAGTTTTTTTGGAATGAATAAATCCTGGGATTCAAACACGTCTAGATTTCTTCTCAAACCTAGAAGGTAGGATCTAAATTATATTTGAAATAATTAAGAAAAAAGTATCTCTGTGTATGGAAAACATATGACAGTTCTCATCTCTCAAAGGTGGCACACCACATCGACACTTGTTGTTACATGGGTCTTCTCTGAGTTGTGTGTTATTAAATCTAGGTTCCTTTAGACCTTGGTAGTCTCCAACTTTGTGCTGTCTTTTTTCTCTTTATGATAATTATATTCTTCCCTTTATTTTTTTAAATTTTATTATGTTATGTTAAACACCATACATTACAGCATTAGTTTTTGATGTACTGTTCCATGATTCATTGTTTGCGTGTAACACCCAGTGCTCCATTCAATATGTGCCCTCTTTAATACCCATCACCAGGCTAACCCATCCTCCCACCCCCCTCCCCTCTAGAACCCTCTGTTTGTTTCTCACAGTCCATAGTCTCTCATAGTTTGTCTTGCCCTCTGATTCCCCCCCTTCATTTTACCCTTCCTACTATCTTCTACTTTTATTTTTAACATATAATGTATTATTTGTTTCAGAGGTACAGGTCTGTGATTCATCAGTCTTACACAATTCACAGCGCTCACCATAGCATATACCCTCCCCAGTGTCTATCACCCAGCCACCCCATCCCTCCCACCCCCCACCACTTCAGCAACCCTCAGTTTGTTTCCTGAGATTAAGAATTCCTCATATCAGTGAGATCATATGATACATGTCTTTCTCTGTTTGACTTATTTCGCTCAGCATAATACCCTCCATTTCCATCCACATTGTTGCAAATGGCAAGATTTCATTCCTTTTGATGGCTGCATAATATTCCATTGTGTGTGTGTATATATATTACATTTTCTTTATCCATTCATCTGTCAATGGACATCTTGGCTCTTTCCATAGTTTGGCTATTGTGGACATTGCTGCTATAAACATCAGGGTGCACGTACCCCTTTGGATCCCTACATTTGTATCTTTGGGGTAAATACCCAGTAGTACAATTGCTGGGTCATATGGTAGCTCTATTTCAACTTTTTGAGGAACCTCCATACTCTTTTCCAGAGTGGCTGCACCAACTTGCATTCCCACCAACAGTGGAGGAGGGTTCCTCTTTTGCGCATCCCTGCCAACATCTGTCGTTTCCTGACTTACTAATTTTAGCCATTCTGACTGGTGTGAAGTGGTATCTCATTGAGTTTTTGATTTGGATTTCCCTGATGCTGAGTGATGTTGAGCACTTTTTCATGTGTCTGTTGGCCATTTGGATGTCTTCTTGGGAAAAATGTCTGTTCATGTCTTCTGCCCTTTCTTGAGTGGATTATGTGTTCTTTGGGTGTTGAGTTAGATAAGTTCTTTATAGATTTTGGATACTAGCCCTTTATCTGATATGTCATTTGCAAATATCTTCTCCCATTGGGTCAGCTGTCTTTTGGTTTTGTTGACTGTTTCTTTTGCTGTGCAAAAGCTTTTTATCTTGATGAAGTCCCAATAGTTCATTTTTGCCTTTGCTTCCCTTGCCTTTGGCAATGTTTCTAGGAAGAAGTTGCTGTGGCTGAGGTTAAAGAGGTTGCTGCCTGTGTTCTCCTCTAGGATTTTGATGGACTCCTGTCTCACATTGAGGTCTTTCAACCATTTGGAGTCTATTTTTGTGTGTGGTGTAAGGAAATGGTCTAGTTTCATTCTTCTGCATGTGGCTGTCCAATTTTCCCAACACCATTTGTTGAAGAGACTGTTTTTTTCCACTGGACATTTTTTCCTGCCTTGTCGAAGATTAGTTGACCATAGAATTGAGGGTCCATTTCTGAGCTCTCTGTTCTGTTCCATTGATCTATGTGTCTGTTTTTGTGCCAGTACCATACTGTCTTGATGATGACAGCTTTGTCATAGAGCTTGAAGTCCGGAATTGTGATGCCACCAGCTTTGCTTTTCTTTTTCAACATTCCTCTGGCTATTCAGGGTCTTTTCTCATTCCATACAAATTTTAGGATTATTTGTTCCATTTCTTTGAAAAAAGTGGATGGTATTTTGATAGGGATTGCATTAAATGTGTAGATTGCACTAGGTAGCATTGACATCTTCACAATATTTGTTCTTCCAATCCATGAGCATGGAACGTTTTTCCATTTCTTTGTGTCTTCCTCAATTTCTTTCATGAGTATTTTATAGTCTTCTGAGTACAGATACTTTGCCTCTTTGGTTAGATTTATTCCTAGGTATCTTATGGTTTTGGGTGCAATTATAAATGGGATCGACTCCTTAATTTCTCTTTCTTCTGTCTTGTTGGTGTATAGGAATGCCACTGATTTCTGTGCATTGATTTTATATCCTGCCACTTGACTGAATTCCTGTATGACTTCTAGCAGTTTTGGGGTGGAGTCTTTTAGGTTTCCCACATAAAGTATCATATCATCTGCAAAGAGTGAGAATTTGACTTCTTTGCCAATTCAAATGCCTTTTATTTCTTTTTGTTGTCTGATTTCTGTGGCTAGGAATTCTAGTACTATAGGTAGAATAGCAGTGGTGATAGTGGACATCCCTGCCACGTTCCCGACCTTAGGGGGAAAGCTCTCAGATTTTCCCCATTGAGAATGATATTTGCTGTGGGTTTTTCATAGATGGCTTTTATGATATTGAGGTATGTACCCTCTGTCCTATACTCTGAAGAGTTTTAATCAAGAAAGGATGCTGTACTTTGTCAAATGCGTTTTCTGCATCTATTGAGAGGATCATATGGTTCTTGTTCTTTCTTTTATTAATGTATTGTATCACATTGATTGATTTGTGGATGTTCAACCAGCCTTGCAGCCCAGGGATAAATCCCACTTGGTCGTGGTGAATAATCCTTTTAATGTACTGTTGGATCCTATTGGCTAGTATTTTGGTGAGACTTTTTGCATCCGTCTTCATCAGGGATAGTGGTCTATAATTCTCCTTTTTGATGGGGTCTTTGTCTGGTTTTGGGATCAACGTAATGGTAGCCTCATAAAACAAGTTTGGGAGTTTTTCCTTCCATTTCTATTTTTTGGAACAGTTTCAGAAGAATAGGTATTACCTCTTCTTTAAATGTTTGGTAGAATTCCCCTGGGAAGCCATCTGGGCTCTTGTTTGTTGGGAGATTTTTGATGACTGCTTCAATTTCCTTAGTGGTTATAGGTCTGTTCAGGTTTTCTATTTCTTCCTGGTTCAGTTTTGGTAGTTGATACATCTCTAGGAATGCATCCATTGCTCCAGATTATCTAATTTTTGCCATATAGTTGCTCATAATATGTTCTTATAATTGTTTGTATTTCTTGGGTGTTGGCTGTGATCGCTCCTCTTTCATTCATGATTTTGTTGATTTGGGTCATTTCTCTTTTCATTTTGATAAGTCTGGCTAGGAGTTTATCAATCTTATTAATTATTTCAAAGAACCAGCTCCTAGTTTCGTTGATCTGTTCTACTGTTCTTTTGGTTTCTATTTCATTGATTTCAGCTCTGATCTTTATTATTTCTCTTCTCCTGCTGGGTTTAGGCTTTATTTGCTGTTCTTTCTCCAGCTCCTTGAGGTGTAGGGTTAGGTTGTGTGTTTGAGACCTTTCTTGTTTCTTGAGAAAGGCTTGTATTGCTATATACTTTCCTCCTAGGACTGCCTTTGCTGCATCCCAAAGATTTTGAACAGTTGTATCTTCATTTTTATTTGTTTCCATGAATTTTTTTAGTTCTTCTTTAATTTCTTCGTAGACCTATCCATTCTTTAGTAGGATGCTCTTTAGCCTCCATGTATTTGAGTTCTTTCTGACTTTCCTCTTGTGATTGAGTTCTAGTTTCAAACACTGTGGTCCGAAAATATGCAGGGAATGATCCCAATCTTTTGGTACCATTTAAGATCTGATTTGTGACCTAGGATGTGATCTATTCTGGAGAATGTTCCATGGGCACTAGAGAAGGATGTGTATTCTGTTGCTTAGGGATGGAATGTTCTGAATATATCTGTGAAGTCCATTTGGTCCAGTGTGTCATTTAAAGTCTTTATTTCCTGGTTGATCCTTTGCTTAGATGTTCTGTCCATTTCAGTGAGGGGGGTGTTAAAGTCCCCCACAATTATTGTATTTTTGTCAATTTGTTTTTTGCTTTTGTTATTAATTGGCTTATATAATTGGCTGCTCCCATGTTAGGGGAATAGATATTTACAATTGTTAGATCTTCTTGTTGTATAGACCCTTAGAGTATGATATAGTGTCCTTCCTCATCTCTTATTATAGTCTTTGGTTTAAAATCTAATTTGTTGATAAGAATTGCCACCGCAGCTTTCTTTTGGTGTCCATTAGCATGGTAAATGGTTTTCCATCCCCTCATTTTCAATCTGGAGGTGTCTTTGGTTCTAGAATGAGTCTCTTGCAGACAGCATATCGATGGGTCTTGTTTTTTTTATCCAATCTGATAGCCTGTGTCTTTTGATTGGGGCATTTAGCCCATTTACATTCAGAATAACTATTGAAAGATATGAATTTAGTGCCATTGTATTGCCCGTAAGGTGACTGTTACTGTATATTGTCTGTGTTCCTTTCTGGTGTATGTTGCTTTTAGGCTCTCTCTTTGCTTAGAGGACCCTTTCAATAATTCTTGTAGGGTTGGTTTTGTGTTTGCAAATTCCTTTAGTTTTTGTTTGTCCTGGAAGTTTTTTTCTCTCCTTCTATTTTCAATGACAGCCTAGCTGGATATAGTATTCTTGGCTGCATATTTTTCTCATTTAGTGCTCTGAATATATCCTGCCAGTCCTTTCTGGCCTGCCAGTTCTCTGTGGATAGGTCTGTTGCCAATCTAATGTTTCTACCATTGTAAGTTATAGACCTCTTGTCCTGAGTTGCTTTCAGGATTTTCTCTTTGTCTATGAGACTCATAACTTTTACTATTAAATGTCATGACGTTGACCTATTTGTATTGATTTTGAGGGGGGTTCTCTGTGCTTCCTGTATTTTGATGCCTGTTTCCTTCCCCAAATTAGGGAAGTTCTCTGCTATAATTTGCTCCATTATACCTTCTGCCCCTCTCTCTCTTTCTTCTTCTTCTGGGATCCCAATTATTCTAATATTGTTTTGTCTTTGGTATCACTTATCTCTCGAATTCTGCCCTCATGATCCAGTAGTTGTTTATCTCTCTTTTTCTCAGCTTCTTTATTTTCCATCATTTGGTCTTCTATATCACTAATCCTCTTTCTGCCTCATTTATCCTAGCAGTTAGAGCCTCCATTTTTTATTGCACCTCATTAATAGCCTTTTTGATTTCGACGTGGTTAGATTTTAGTTCTTTTATTTCTCCAGAAAGGGTATCTCTAATATCTTCCATGCTTTTTTCAAGCCCACCTGGTATCTTTAAAATTGTCATTCTGAACTCTAGTTCTGACATCTGACTAATGTCTGTATTGATTAGGTCCCTGGCAGTCAGTACTGCTTCTTGTTCTTTTTGTTGAGGTGATTTTTTCTATCTTGTCATTTGTCCAGAGGAGAATCAATGAATGAGAGTACAAAATGCTAACAGGGTAATAATGACGCCAGAAAAATATTCACTAAACAAATCAGAAGAGACCTGAAACTGAGGGAAAAGAAGGGGAAAGAAAGAAAAAAAGAGAAAAAGATAAAAATAATAGAATATGATCAAATATGATCAGGCTGGTGAATAGATTAGTGCCACACACTAGATTTTGGGCGTATTTTGGTCTTTTAGAAGAAACTGCCTCCCAAAATTTTAAAGAAAGAAAAGCTTATATATGTACAAAAATAAGGGTGAATACAATGAAAGGATAGAATATGACTGCAAAGATGAAAATTATAGAAGATTTTATAAAAGGAATTGATAAGAAGTTGGTTGAAAAAAAGAAAGAAGAGAAATTAAAAAAAAAAAAAAAAGGAGAGAATATGATCAGGCAGGAGCCTAGAACAAAACCATACACTACGATTTAGGGTATCTTTTGGTCTGCTAGAAGAAACTGTATCCCAAAATTTTAAAGAGAGAACACTTATATATATACCAAAAATAAGGTTAACTACTATGAAAGGATAGAATATGACTCTAAAAATGAAAAATAAAAAAGATTTTTAAAAAAGGGATTGATTAGATATTGGTTGAAAAAGGGAAAAAGAAAAGTTCAAAAAAAAAAAAAGAAAAAGAAAAAAAGAAAATTAAAAAAATTAACTTTGAAAGACTAAAGAATTAGGGGGTAAAAAGCCATGAATTCTATGTGCAGTATTCCCCTAGCACTGGAGTTCTGCCATTCTCATTGATCAGTAAACTTGGGTCTTGGTTGGCCATTCTTGCTGATCTTCTGGGGAAGGGGCCTGTTGCCATGGTTCCCAAATGTCTTTGCTGGAGGTGGAATTGCCCCACCTTCCATGGCCGGGCTAAGTAATCTGCTCGGGTTTGCTCTTGAGAGCTTTTGTTCCTTGCAAGTTTTCTGTATAGCTTTGGAGGACTGAAAATGGTGGCCTCCCAATCTCCGCCCCTGAGGAGTCGAGAACTCAGCGCCCCGCTCCTCAGTGTGCCCCCAGAGGAAAGCAGTCAATTACTCCCATCTCCTGGTCTCCGGCCACACTCCGTGCTCACCTGGCCTGTGACCGAGCGTTTCTGTCTCTGGCACCCGACCAGGTGTGGAGTCTCCAAACCCAGCAGATCCCTGCGGTGCGCTCCCATGCTGCCCCTCCCAGGGGAGGAATGTGAGTCTCCCCGGATCTGCCACTTGTTGGGTCCCTGCTGGAGAAGCAGTGGCGCAACTGTGCCACAGATCATGGTTTATGGCAACCCCGAGCTGAGAGCCCGCTTCTCGGCTCCAACTATGCAACCGGCTTCCCTGCTCTGATACCTGGGAGCTCTGCCGCACTCAGGCACCCCTGGTCTTTATGTGACCCCGAGGGTCCTAAGACCACACTGTCCCAGCGAGGGTTCCTCCCCCTGCTTAGCCACTGCTGTGACGTTGCTCAGTGGAGCCTACTTGTAAAAGTTCCGATTTTGTGCTCCATGGCTCTATCACTTGCTGGTAGCGGCTCTCGGAGGCCCCCCTCCCCTGCCGTCTATCCTCCCAAATATTGCCTCGGATTCACTTCTCTGAACATCCTACCTTCCAGAAAGTGGTCACTTTTCTGTTCAGAGAGTTGCTGCTATTCTTTTCTTCAATCTCCTATTGAGTTCATAGGTGTTCAGAATGGTTTGATCCCTTTCCAGCTGAATTCCTGGGACCAGAGGAAATTTAGGTCTCCTACTCCTCTGCAATCTTGCTCCTCCCCTGATAATTATATTCTTTTGTCTATTTTTTAAGCGGAAATTTTGGTAAAATTCTATTTTCATTGCAATGAGTAACTGGTAATAATAGATAATAGAGAAATTTGCACCCAAAGTGGACAGTGCAACAAGTGATACATTTTTGTTTTGTCTCTCATTTTAGCATCCAAGGCTGCATCTACATGTGCCCTAGAAATGTCTATAAATTGTGGTTCTTGCATAGAATATGAAAGATTCACAGTTTTTCAGTAGCACATGTTTTGTGTGTCACCTCCGTAGATGTCAAGATTTCATAAAACTCATATCACCATTGATTCAGTCTATTTATTGTAAGATATATTATGACAATAAGCCTGAAATTTGGGGGCTTGCTTTTACTACAATTAATAATTCTTAGCTAGATTTGATCACTTTTATAGAAATAGTACTGAAATAGGACTTTTCAATTTTTTTTTGGTTTTTAGAAATGTTTACATAATGGAGTAGAGATTTAAGCTCAGTATCTAAACTGGGCTCTAACTACAATGAATTATTTTCTGTTCCCCTAAAATATCTTGTTTCTAATTTTTTTGGCTATTTGTTTGCAATGGCTTTTCCTCTACCTGAAATGAACTTCCTTTTTCCTTCCTCCCCTTTTCCTTCCTCTCCTTTCCTTTCTTCCTCCCTCCCTCCCTTCCTTCCTTCCTCCTACCCTCCTCCCTTTCTTTTTTCTTTTCTTGCTTATTTTGTCTTCATTGCTTAAGTTCTCATTACCCTGCTGTGCCTTTTTCTCATCTTCTCCAGTACTCAGGCCTCCACCCATTGTTGTTTCCTTGTCTCCCCTGAACTCTTCCTTTCACTGATGAAGCTATCCTGAAAGTATTCATTTTCCTGGCTCTTTCTGCTCCTGGCTGCTAGCTCTTTGGAGGCCGGAAATATGTTTTATTTATTATGGCATTCTAGAAACCAGCATAATCTGTGGCATAGGATGAACATCAATAAATATATCCTGAATTGACTTGGAATTAAAATTCCAGTTTTCTTATAATTTGCATGTTTTGATACTTTAGAATTACTTTTTAGTTTACAAAAGAAGACATTTTGAGGGAAGGTGGTAGAGGAGTCCTTTTAGAAAAGCAGTTGCAGTTGAGGGGCATTAGATTACCTTCCCCAGTCAGCTCTGTGTGACAGGGCAGATGGCATGTGGTGGGACAGGCTTTGAGGAGGCTGACAGTGGTGAGGTGTGGCACAGAACAGAAGGTTGAGGGAGTGCAGTAATAAGAGACTGCATGTCATGATCTTCAGTAAAGTTACTAAGATCTTTACTAAGATCCTGCATACTCAAAGTGATGAGGTTTCTTAGGAGAATAACATGAGAACAGAACTTTTGTGTCCAGATATGATGTAGGAGTTCCTGGGAATGCCCAAAAAAACTCAGGGCTAGAGATAGGGGGATGATGAGAAAGTAAGATGGAAGTTTGCAGAAATTGTGTTGGTGTGTGGGTGCATGTGTGTGTGTACCTGTTAGTAAAATCTTAAAATTTAGAGCATTCCACCCAATTTTACTTAAATCTTCAAGGGACAGAAAGGCCCCCAAGTCACATCAGGTTACATATAACTTTACTTCCATTATCTTTTGATTTTCTCATGTTAACATAATACAGTGGGCACAAAGTATTTATTGTTAGCATTTTATAGATGAGGAAATGCAACTTTGAGAGGTTAAATTAAACTAATAATAATGGCAACAATAACAGACATTATATGCTTCACTGAATTATCTCATTTAATTATCTCAAATAAAACAAGAGGCTGCTACTATTACTATACTCACTTTACAGCTGAGGACACTGAGAGGTTATTTCCTCAATGTTACACAGGAAGTAGTAGACTGAGAACCAGATCTGACAATTACTCACTATGCTGTTCTACCTTTCTAGCTTATGAGTCTTAAAATCCAGTGTTGAAGAACAGGTTTTTTTCCTAGTCCATTTTAAACCAATAAGTAAACCGAACACAAAAAGAAAAAAAAAATCAAGGAATGGTTTCACCCTCCAGTTTAACATTTGCTCATTCATTTTAATCATGCTCTATTACAACAAAGGAGTGTGGGAGTTCCAAGTACAGTCGGTAGCTTCCTCCATATTCAGAACTGGGCCCTTGCATTCCATCAACTAGCCACCTGCTCTGTTCATTCTGTGTGATCACAGACACAGCCAGAAACCCTGCTGTTCCTTCACCTCCTCCCTCTTTGCATTTCAAGAGTTTCAGGGTGCCAGCAGACAGGGACTCCTTCCTCCCACCATGTGCTGAGAAGGTCACCATCCCATCCCTTCCAAATGGTGAAAGTGAGGTATTTGGAGGAGGAACAGTTTTCTAAAGGTCATACTGTGGTGGGAGAGGAGCCCTGGGGAACTGGGTACCCTTCCCACCAGGCCCACCTGCCTCCATCTCAGCTCACCTACTGATTTTCTAGTGAAGAGATCCAGTCATCAGGCACAGGGAAGACAGGTTGTAGCATTTGAGGATAATGGTTAGCACTGGGGGAAACTGTGATAAAAAAGAAAATTTTTATCAGCTAGTTGATTCAGGACTAAAAATATTTCAGAATGACCCATTAGAAAGAAGTAGGCTCACCCTGTCCCCTTCAAAACTGATCTCTAGCAAAAAAAGGAAGTTTGAGGAAATCCCTCAATTTCGAGCATTTTAAATAAATAAAAACCTAAATTGAACATGGCTAGATTTCCATTTCAGAAACTGTTTTTTTAACAGCCTTAGAATTAAAATCCTTTTATTTAAGAAGATGGGATAAGGTCCATATCCTACTCATCTATAGCATCCTAAACTTCAGTTATTTCCTTTCCTTCCTTACTTTTGTATCCTTACTTTTGTATTGCTATCCAAGTATAGCTTCTGTTCATTTTTAAGTTACTTAATGTTTTTCTTTAAATTGATAGTTTTTTAAAAGCACAAATACTTTTAGTATGTTTCCAATTGCATGTAATAGAATTTTCTAATACACATTAAGTAAAAAAAATAGTTATTAAGATTAAAACCTGTTTGTTTATATAACACCTAAAACATCTCACATGGATGTGTACCTCCCACCTCTTAAACACTCTTTTCTCTTTATCAAGCTGGGACAATAGGGATAATGTTCTTTAGGTGATAAGGAAATATATTAAGGATTTGTGGAGAAGCTGTGGTCTCTGATGGATGTTATTTATAAATACTGTATGGTTGTGTGTGCATCTTCTTTAATCTCCTGACTTCAGTACTGATTATTTTTATAGGAAAGCATCTTCTTTCACCAAAATAGAGAAGCAGATTTAGGAAGCAAAATCAGGCTGCACCTAAAGACTAAGTGCTCTTTTTCCTGTTGGCAGTCTGGAAACTGAGAAGGAAAGCCATTTCCGTTCCATATGTATTCATTCTACTAAAGATATAGGCAATGTTGCTGATTTGTAAATATGGGATCATGTTACCCTATTTACTTAAGACTTACATCTTCTCTTCCAAAAAGGAAGTGTCTGTATCCTTATTCACAGCCCTGTTTTGCTCCTGGTGCTGGCACGTGGTATAGTAAATAATTAGCATTTCCCAAAGAGAGGTGTGGCCTTTGCCTGTGGTTCCTGGGAAGTGATCTCTAGGCTGTTGGAATGTCCTGCCTGTTAAGAGTGTCTTTGTTTACCTTGGGACCTCAGGCCATACTAGTCAGTCTAACAATGTGATTAATGATAAAGGTTTTGGGTCACATGGTATCTACTCTACTTCTGGAGGGTATGGAGACTAAAGGTCAGGCACACAGGCAGTCAACCAAGTCTACATGATTGAGTTCCAGTAAACACTCTGAACATCGAAGCCTGGTGAGCTTCCTTGGTTGGCTGTACTCTGTGCATATTGTCAGACATCATTGCTAGGAGAGGTATTTCTGTCTGTGACTCTACTGGGAGAGGTTAATTGGAAGTTCCACATTTGGAAACTTCTTGGACTCTGCCCCCATGCATCTTTTCCTTTGGCTAACTCTAATCTGTATCCTCTCACTATCATAAAACATAACCATGAAGATAACAGCTTTTGGTGAGTATTATGAGCCCTTCTAAGGAACCATTGGCCTGAGGTTGGGCACTCTATCCCCTAACATCACAGACATACAAAACACTCAATACATATGGAGAGGTGCTGTAACATCATAGACTAAGAGCTTTGAAGTCAAATACACTGGCTCTGCCATTAGCCAACTATGTGCTTTTGGACAAGTTATTTAACTTCTCTGAGTTTCTGTTCATAAAATCAAAGTAATACTATTTTGTACCTTGTAGGGTTGTTATGAGAAATCTGTGACAGTACTGTGCCAAACCATATCAGAACCTGAGGCAAAGAGAAAAATCAGTAATGCTGATCTATTTTTTATTTAAAATTTTTATATTCTGTTCATCATGGATATTTCATTGAAATTGGATATTTCATTGAAAAATGGTGCATTAAAATATTATTTATCTTGATTGCTAAGTTTTTTATGGCCCCTCAGATTTTGCACCCAAGGTAAGAACTTCATTCACCTCACCTTAGACTTGACCCTGGTGAAGATTAACAATAATAATTAAAATAAATTATACAGCTGAGGGCCAGTACCATAGGTAACACTGAATAATATGTAATTGTTGCTAATATTATTGTTGTTGCTATGATTACTTTAGAGAAGACTGTGGAAAATTACCACTATATTAATGTGAATTAAAAGAAAAACACAACTATGATAATGGATTGGCAATATTTTCAGCTTAAAAGGAAAGATCAGGAGCTTATTCCCATAGGTGACCTGTGAAGACTGGACAGTGCATATGAATGTGAGTGTGTATGTGCTCGTTTTCTAATTTATTATATGAGAAATGTCAAATGAATAAGTTGGAGCCTCTTTATGAATGTTAACATTTATAAAAAGATGTTGAATTTGTAAAGATTATCTTTAAACAAATAGCACATTCAACATTCAATAAATTGAAATGCTCAGGAAGTATGACATTCTAGTTAAATGGATTTATCCTGAGAATTTCTTTCAGCTTTGGCTTTGGCTATTGAAAAGTCTCTGTAAAATGTATTCACTGACTTTCTCACCATAGTAACTAGAGTGGATGGAACAAAATAACCTTGTGTCATTGGTGTGGATGCTCATGGTCTTTGGTTCATACTATGTTTATAGGTGTTAGAGATTGAGCTGTAACTTTTGAAACTGTACCCCTGGTCAAAGATAGCTTTTTCTCTCATGACTTGTATCTTTTATTTGGGGAAGATAAATGCAAAATAAAGTCCTACTATAGTGTAAAAAAATAAATATATGATCTTTGTTCCAGGTTCCTCGCACACAACTCCTAAGATGCTTGGAATTTACCCTCTTTTGTATGTGAATGACATGGCCATGCCCGGTGGGGGGGCCTGTCTAGAGAACTTCAGGATGGAGGTGCTGATCATCAAAAAAATCAACCAAATGATCAGAACTTGGGTTAGAACTTTTAGCAGCCCTGGTACCCTTTAGAATGGGAGCTGGAGGAGATTAAGTTAAATCACAAATGGCCAATGATTTAATGTCATGTTTATGTAATGAAATTCAGTAAAACCCCCTAAATGATGAAGTTTGGGGAGATTCCAGGTTGACGAACCCTTCAAGGTGCCTGGAAAGTGGTATGCCTGGAGAGGAAATGGAAGCTCTGCATGCCCACTCTCCCCATACCTTGTCCTGTGCATCTCTTCCATTTGGCTGTTCCTGAGTTATATCCTTTATAATAAACCAGTAAATATACATAAGGTATTTTCCTGGGTTGTGAGTCATTCTAGCAACTATAGAACCTGAGGAAGGAGTCATGCCAAATTTGTAGCTGGTAGGTCAGAAGTACAGGTGGCTCTTGGGACTTCTGAGACTGGCATCTGAAGTGGAGGCAGTCTTGTGGGACTGAGCCCTTAACCTCTGGAGTATGCATTAAATCCTGACAGTGTCAGAATTTAATTGTTTCACACCCAGTTGGTTTTGGGAAGTCATAGGCCTGCTAATATAACTTAGTTGAGATTTCCCTTACTGAGCTTCTTCAGGTAGTTTGTGGTTATTCCAGTTTTATAGTTGCATAAACCCATTGGCTATGGTCAAGGCTTATCTCTGTTTTGCTATTATTTCTATTAATTTCCCGAAGTGAGTTAGCATTTCAGTAAGACTTTACAAGTGAAATAACCAATTGTACATATGAATAAATGCATCACATCTTTTAATGTTGTAGAAGTAACTAGTTTATTGGATAACTTTTCCATTAATTATATTGGCATCATTTATGCCAAGACAAGACATTTCTATTTCTAAAAGACCTATGTAGTCTGTTCATGCATATACCCTTGAAAACTAAACTCAAGGACATGGGAAGAAAAAACTGGGAAATGAAAGGGGTGTATGAAGTTAGAAACAGTGTTATTCAAAATGTGATGCTTGAACCAACAGCATTCATATCACCTGTGAGCTTGGTAGAGCTGCAGATTCATTGGCCCCACTTCAGTTTATGGAATCAGAATCTAAGGGATAGGGCCCAGGACACACTGTGTTTTAACAGCTCTCCAGGTGATTCTTATGTACCATAAAGTCTGACAACACTGCTCTCTATATAGTTTAGTCAAATGTAAGTTCAGGTGAGTAAGTCAGCAGTGATGAGATTCTCAGATTAAATGGGAGCGTGATCAACTCTCCCAGTTTTTCTGGGACTGCGAGGTTTTCTGGGATGCAGGACTTTTGGGGCTAACACCAGGTAAGTCCCAGGCAAACCTGGCAAATTAGTCATTATGGTGAAATAATTCTGTGCCTATTGTAGAAGCTAGACTATCTTGCATTTCATTTTGTCTCTGTCAGATATTCTTCATTCCCTGACTGATTTCCCTTAGGCTCTGGGCATGACCAAATTAATATGGCTATCTTGTGGGTCATAGATTTGGAGAATTCAATAAGGCAGTTAGTTAGAGTTGACATTTTGTTCTTGCAGTAACTGCTGGAGTTTGATTACACTGGAGTGTGTGATCCATAGCTTGCTTCTCTGCTTAATTCTTTCTCACTTCAGTGTTATGTGTGCAATAGGGCTCAACAAAGGCAGAAGCTGGGTATCATTTTAAAGTTCCTGAAAGTCACTTAAATTTGTTGACTTGACTTTATTTTTTGATGTGTTACTCTATTTGCTCTCATCCAGGTTATTTTGAATCCCTCCTTTTGTTTCTTGACTGAGCAGTGTCTTCATTAATAGTATAAATTTGCACTTATGTCAATGAGGTCAAAATTTTCAAAGTGTTTATTGGGCATCAATTTCAGTTGTAGAGGTTTTGATAGTACTGTTAATGCTCCTGAGAGTTGATTAATAAAATTAACAGCTAATAGTAATTATGGGTGCTGTGGTTAAGTGTGGCTTTATTTTAATGCATACCTTAAAAGTTTATTTCTAAGGATAGAGAGTAGAAAATGTTTCAAAGAAATGAGTTTCATCTTTTGTGAAGTTCAAAGCAGATACAAAACAAAACATTTAACAATTTGTGTATGTCTCTAATGAAATCTAATGGGTTGGTGGGTGTGTGTTTCTTCAAACATAATAACTCTGTACACATTATTTGTTTTTAATGTCGTAAAACCCATGTTATATTACTTGCTTTTCTTAAAGCTCTTACAATGAAGACTCAATTATGTTGCATTCACAAACAATTAGGTTTGACTATTTGAATGCAAACTATTGTTGCCAACATTTTGCAGCCTTTTTTAACCAGTAAAAACATCCTGCTTTGTCTATTAAAATGCTTATTTTGTAAATTGTTTTTCATGTGATTTAAGCTGTAGCATAAGTGCTTTCTGTCTCTCTCTCTCTCTGCAGTTAATTTTTCCCTTTTTATCAACACAATTTGCTGGATAAGTACTGTGAGTTATTTCTGAATTATGGCTTTCTCTACTGAATCAACAACTCAGTTTTAAGTATGAGAGAACTCTAGAACCCAGTTGAATAGAGGAGCCATTTCTCAAGACTCTAATATACCCATTTGGTGGTCCCTGAGTCACTTTAATCTCCAATGTGTGTCAGTTTGTATGCTCTGATCCATGAACATTCTAGAATACTTTCTAGAGTTTGGTCTGGCCCAGAAAGGTGGGTTCTCTGTTATTCTGGGTAACATTTTAAAGTCATCACATATGATGAAAATTAGGTATAGTCTATTAACCACCAAAAATATCTTAGGAAAGTGATACATTGGAGACCAACATACTACTGTTTCAAGTATAATGCAGTCTTTCTCCTAAGGACGGAAAAGATTGCTTGTTTTTTATTGAGCACCAGGTGAAATACAGGTGTGTTCACTGGTCGTCATGAGCAAAACTCTACATCTTTAGATATTAGGATCATGCTCAGCATGGTGATCTAGGACAACGGTATATGAGAGGCTTATATATTAGGACCGTCTGAGGAGACAAGAGAGTCAAATCTCCCATTTACCATCTCACTTCCATTCCATACCTACCTGCCTCGAGGCCAATGTCAAGCCCGCTTCCTACTTAAATTGTCATTCATTCTCTCCTTTTCCTTTTGTGTTTCCATCCTTATCTCTCTTATTTCTCACTATCAACCTTTAAGAATTAAGTCATAGATCCTTGACAAGTTAAGTTTAGATAAGGATAAGTGACACTCTCATGGTCATTCAGAAAGTAAGTAGCCGTGTCAGCTTTTGAATCCAGCTCCCTAACACTAAAGCTTTTACCCTAACCCCTGTGCTATAATGTAAAACATGCCCATGAGTAGTCTGCCTTGGCAGTGTGTGAGGGTTAAAAAAAAAAAAAAAAGCCAAAAACATAAGGTAGTCAAGCACCGGGAAAAGTACATTTGGTGAGAATTATGTCACTAACAATCTCGTAACTGTAGTGGTCTTAAATATATCTGCCTAGCATATATCTTGATTGCTTTTCATTCTAATTCTTAAACCCCTGGGACTAGATTTCCAATGTCACCTTTCCAGCTGAGAGCAAGTTTTGACATTACTATGGCTCTGATAATAGTTTAAAAAAATTGTTTGATAGCTCTCCCTAAGTTGAAACCAATGACTAATTAAAGACCTTACCCACAGTGTAATGTACTATACTCCATTGGTACTTTGGGAATTGGAGGGACTAATTTACTTGTAATTTACATTAAAAAATGGAATAAGTTGGACTGACCAATATCTTTCAGTTATTTCCATGTTTGCCACAGTTATGTTCAGGTGTCTTAATTTTGTAAGCACAAAACCCACTTTGAAGTTTTCTATGCCAAAGTTCAGCATGTATGTCTATTGTTCCTTATCTAAGGTCTGCTTTCTAAGTTATAATCCAAATATAAATGTATTGCGCCATATTTGTATTTAGAGAATCATAAAGTAATGTATGAATGCAATGATCCATAAACTCAGTATAAACTTATAAGCCACCAATGAACTTGGAAGGTACTGCAGTAGCTACTCACAGTCTTAGGGCTTCACAATACACCAGCTTTTGCTTCATTTTAAAATCATTTTTTTAAAAGAAATGAAAATTTACTAACCTTTCACTCAACACAAAATAATGGTGGGATCCTACTTCATTTATTATATTCAGTTGGGGTAACGTATTTATTCAGGTACCAGATGTAGAGTGTTAATGGATTAAAGTATATGGGCAAAGTGGGCAATTGTACTGTAAATGTTACTTAAGTGAATTTGGCCTGCAAGGGTATTATTGATTTATTTTATCTAATTTAGTTTGTATTGCAATTCAGGCTCAACACTGAGGGTTGAAATCATCAGTCTTCTACAGGTGAAATGACTTCAGGTCTCTAGGAAACTAAACTAAGTGAATAGGAAGTCTCTTCCTTTGAGGAAGCAAAGAGAGTGGAAATATTTTCCAGTGGGGTGAGAATGTTGGAGGAGGGGGGATATTCTCCTCCCAAGGACACTAGGAAATCATATTCCACCAGGAAGAAAACATGCAACCACCACTCAGGGAAACATTTGATTTCCTTGTCAATATTAAGACAATATCTTCTTAATAGCTGAAGAGTGGTACTTTGTTAGGCATGGAGCTTAGTGTTGTTCCTTATCATTGATCACTTTGTAAATCAGCAGAACAGGAAGAAAGGTGCCCTTTTTAGTTGTTGTACAAAGCATACTATTGAGGGTTTCATGTTCACTTCCTTAGTATTCCAAGTGTCCAGGTTTATGAATCAAAGAGGGGTGCACTGAGCACAGGAGAGCAAAGTCTCTCTCTCTCTTTTTTTAAGCTATTATGAAATTACTTAATACTAAATTTGTTGTTGAATGTTTGAACATAAATGATGAAAAATATAAACTGTTTAGTGGGGGATTAAACTCTAATCCCCCAAATTATGATAGCCTTGAATTCATGATGATTTTAGAGAAAAATAAAGCATTAGGTATTAAAAAAATTGGGTTGTCAGGAAGCACACAACTGGTATATTCATTAGTTTGGGTCCTCTGACATATCCCTGTGAAACAGGGAAGGATTCATATCCTCTTCAATTAAGGATAGGGAAACTGAGGCCTAGGGAAGCTTGGTGATCACTCCAAGGCCACCTGGAGCAAACATAACCAGTTTTCAGGTGGAAAAACAATACTGCACATCTATACTTGTCCCCTTGCCTCTTTGCTTCTAAGTTGTGAAGAGATATATTAACTAAACAAAACAGTCAGACAGCTCCCGGGAGCCTTTGGATATGAAGTCTCTAATGACTCCATGCAAAACGTCCCAGACCTGAAACATCTGTTCTGGAGATACAGTCAAGATCCATACCACAGTCTCAAGTTAACAACTTATTTCCTTTCCTTTTATTTATTTATTTTTTTAAAGTGCCTAGCAGCTGTCCACGTATTTCAGAGAACAGACCTTGGTTTAAACCTCAGCCAGAGAATGTTATACAGGAAACTCTCACAATTCACTGTATGTGCTAACTATAAGCTTCTAACACAAGCACATGGATTCATTTATACACTGATGAATTTTCAGTTGCCAGATAGCTCCAGTGAAAAGATCAGAAAAGTAAAAACAGTCAATCTAATGAATTTAACATTTATTTTTATGCAAGCTGAGTAATTTTTAGAATTGTTTTGTTTTTTTGGAGGAATGATTTGCATGTGCAATGCATTTGTTTTATGAGACTTGAAATACTACTTCCTGGAAAAGGAAGACAATTTTTCTTGATTGAGAGACATCCAGCCAGATACCCAGAGTTAAACCCAAAAGACCAGAAGTGAAAGGAAGAGAGAGAATCCCTAGGTCACACATTCATAATACCTGAGGGAAAGAATAAAGAGCATCAGAGAAAAGATCAGGGTGACTTATGATTTCACTGCAGCATGGGGTAAATTTGTCTCCAGTGCAAGCCCTGCAGCTAACAAAGAGTAGTCACCTGATTCCCTTTCTGTTGCATCCCTCCAGTCTGGGACAGCAGGCAAATGTCAGTCTCCATTTCCCACAGAAATGTGATATCATATGCTGTTCTTTTAAAATATTTCCTTTTTTTCCCTTTGTTTTACTTGACCCTCATTAGATACACATAAACAGAAACTCATGTTTATCTATCCATCCTTCACGCATGTACTGAAGGTCTATTGGTCTGGCATTCTTTGAGGAATATGACAGAGAAGATCATGGTCTTAGGCATTTCATAGTCATGTGGGGGAACCATATAATTAAAAAGCAAATGAATCTATAATGAAGATAATTATAAGTAGAAAGAACTGTTAGAAAGACTCTAAATATAACATGATAAAGAATTATTGGGTGGAGCAGGGGTCCTTGTGATAAAAGGTTGATTATGAAAAGGCCTCCTCAAGGAGATAAAAGTATCTGAATAATGGAAGGAAGTAACCATGCAATGCTTTGAGAAAAGGATCTTCCTGGAGGAAAGAACAAATACAGTAGCCTTAAGACAGGGTGATTTTAAAAAATGGAAATAAAGTCATAAAGATTAGAGCATAGTGATCCTAAGTGGGCTAAGTGGAGTATGGTACAAGATGAAGTCAGGGAGATGAACAGAGGCTAAATCATGAAGAATCTTATTGGCCATGAAAAGAAAACACTTGTATCTTTGTTTACACTTTGATACAGTTTTCTACATAATACCTATGTGTGAGCATTGTACCAGGTACTTTATAGGCACTATTTCAGGTACCTTCACAACAACCCTGCAAGGAGTGCAACAATATTACTATTTTGTGGATAAGAAAATGAAAACTCAAAGAGGTTAAATAAATTTCCCAAGATTATTTAGCTAGTATGAAGCCAAGATTCTAAGCTAGATCTAACTCCACAGTCTGAGCCCTTGTCTACTCTTCCCCTCTGTTCTACTTTTCCTCTATCCTATTTCCCAGAAATGCATATGTCTTTCTTACAAATATTCTTGTTAACTCCTCCTTATTCTCCAGGAAACATTTCTGCCCCCTTTTCTCCCTTCCCCCTTCCTCCCCTTTTTAAACCTCATCTTCCACCAGGTTGGATGGCTGTGCTGTGAGGGACCATAACACTTTCTGTTTCCCTGTATTATCACCAGTATCCCACTGTGGTTGTTGTTATCTTTACCTGTCTTCCTCACTACACTGTATCCAGCATAATGAGAAAGACTGGGTCTGAGACAGCACCCACAGGATCCCCTAGCAAACTGTGTGACAAAGAGTAAATACTGAAGTAGTGAGCATTAAAAAGAAAATAAATGAATGATGCTACCAGATTCACAGGACCTTAAAGTCCCAGTAATTGGACTAACCAATTCTATGCCTTCAAAAATGATATTGCAGGGTAACTGAAGGAACAATGTAAGTATACTGTTGATATTTGATAATGAGCCTTTAAAACCCCTAAAATAACATAATATAGAGTAATAAGTGCACTTTTGGTCTCCTTGCCTGCAGGCTCTCAGTGTTTTCATTATCTCCCCAAACCACTACAAATCTAGAATTTATAGGAATGAAAGGGAATGATGCAGTAGTCTAAATTATGTGGATTCACATCCTAGCCTTGCCTCGTGTCAGCAGCGAACTTTAGTTTTCTGATCTCCAAAGTTGTGCCAATTGTTTGTACCATTTTATGAGGACTAGAAATAATATAGATAAAGCACCTATTACAGGGATGCAAGTATGCATCATAATATACTCTTTTTTTTAAAGATTTTTATTCATTTACTGAGAGAGATAGTTGATAGAGAGAGAGCATGAGAGGGGGGAGAGTCAGAGGGAGAAGCAGACTGCCCACTGAGCAGGGAGCCCGATGCGGGACTCGATCCCGGGACTCCAGAATCATGACCTGAGCTGAAGGCAGTTGCTTAAACAACTGAGCCACCCAGGCACCCTAATACTCTTAGTAGTAGTATTGTGCTCTCATCATTAGACACTTGCAGTCATTCCCCATTGCCAACTGAAATAATAAAATTACTTTGCATGGCCTTCATGAGTCCCACAGTTAGTTCCTTCTTTTCCAGCCTTAAATTCCACTACATTCCTCTGATTTCCCTTATCCATCCAACTTCCTCTTCTCCAGCGTGCTTGGCATCTTGAAGCCTTTCTGCCTTTGGTTATGCTGTGTTAATAGGCTGGATTATTTTTTACCTGCTGAAATTTCTTTTACTGTGAAAGACCATATTGAGCTGTGTGTATAAGAACATGGACCCCAAATTCAGTCTACCTTGTTTAAATCCTAGTTCCTGTATGCACCACATCTGTGACCTTGAGTGACTTATTTAACATCTGCATGCCTCAGTACGGTACTATAATCAGGATAGGAAAATGTTAATCTCTCAGGGTGACAAAGATGGAAAGAGTTCACACATGTAAAGTACCTATGACAGTGCATGACAAGAAGTGAGTGCTGCATGGAATATTACCTGTCATCATCATCATTATCATCATCACCACCTTTTCCCGATATTCCTTTGTATGCAAAATGCTTTCTCCTATCACTTGTCAGAATATCTGCTCTTTCCTTAGTGTTCTACCAACATTTCTATTGTATCTTTATTCTAGAACTTAAAAAATTATGTTTAATATTATAGTGTATGGTTTGAATGCTTGCCACCCCCATAAAATTCTATGTTTCTTTAAGGCAGAAGTCATAATAAACTCTTCCTCATCTCTTTTATTGCAGGGCCTTAGAACAATGTTTTCTCAAATGCTGTACACCAGCTAAGTGTGAAATGAGTAAGAATGCATATGTCTAATTGATATGCTCATTGTTTATCTTCTTGTATGAGAACAAAAGTGTTGACCCTGTCTGTCACTGGCTGTAGTCCCAGAGCTTAAAACAGTGCCTGGTATAAAACGGGCACTCAGGAAATATTTGTTGAATGAAAGATGAAAAAAAAAATGAAACGAATGAATCAGCGAATGAATGGATCAATCAATAAATCGAGATAACCATACTTGAGGTTTCTTAAAATTCTCTCTTTAGTGAATTAGAAAGCATGTGCTTCAGCCCTTAAGTTCTCTGTGTATTTCCACACACAAACATACTATGTGTATACAGATTGCAAAATTAGCATCATTTCCGGAATCAGGATGTAAATCGGACATATGCTTGACTAGGTGGCAGGGAGATATCTGAACAAAAATATCTTGCCTAGAGAAAAGCAGGTGGAATTTGCCTTTTCAACATTTTTGTGCCAAGCCAGGTAATTTACTTCTCACCTGGGAACAATTTCTTTCCCACAGCCATCATGTGAGTTTCACCACAGCTGTGGAGCTAAAGTCAAAGTCAAAGTCAAAGTAGAGATTGCTGCATCACTTGCTAGGAGATGACTTTTGAGTTTGGGTCTGTGTCCTTGTCTGGCAGCTTTCTTATTTGTGTTTAAAAACATGGACTGCAGAGAGGTGCACATCTGTTTCTGAATGTGTAAGTAGAATATGGAAGGATTTTTTTTTTTTTTTTTTTTGTGGCTTTAAATTCCTGGACTCTTTAGCTGTCCCAGTACATGCATTCTGACTTCTGTTTTTCCAGCCAAGAAGCAGCAGCTGCATTTGGATGTGTGAATTATACATCTGAGTTAACGGTATTTAACAGAAACATACATTTCTTTTTTATCTCCTGTATCCACAGTTTTGAGACAACCAGACTTATCGATATGATGCTGGTCTCTTCCATTGGCACTGTTCCCTGTCTTCTATAGAATTTTCCATTCTTTGCACCATATAGTCAGACCAGAGAATAAATAAATCACTCTCTGTATTGCTTTCCATATTGCTTTTTCCCCCCTTCTGATATTGAACATTTCATAAGAAGATCAGAGTTCTTTAAGTTGGAATCTTAGAGACAAAGATCAGGATAGGGCTAGGCTAGGGGTAGAAGGAGGAATATGTACTTTCTTTTATGCCTGAGTCATGAAAAGAGTCACTGAAGTTCTCCAGTGCTGAGTCAGAGACCTTAATAACAACCTCCAATTTCCAAAGGCAGTGAAGACAGTGGAACGACACATGGTTACATCATGCCGGCCCCCAGAAACTAAAATATGATAGAGAGAAAAGAGGAGAAAAATGTTTTCAAACATTGCCTGTGACTAGGTAGTGAAGGCCTACGAAGTGTGACTGCATACATACCCTTCTCCTGGACACTCTTGTCCAATGCCTGACATGGTATATCCAATATACAGAGATGTACTCCTCTGTTTTTTTCAAGACATTTCAGTCTTGGGAGTCTCCTTTTGCTAAGAAAATATGTTCACATGTGTAACACCAAATGATATCACCTGTTAACTCCTTTATACAAATTAGCTGACCTATGGCCAGAACTGTTGCAAGGGACCATCAAATAGGTTATCTGCAGTGGCCAAAGCTCCAAGAACAAGAAAGCAAGTTGTAGAGGCCTCCAAAAATAAATTTTACAGGCCCAAAGGGAAGAACGTGAGTCTTGAAGTCAGAGATCCATGTTTAGAACCTTAGGGTGTGTGTAGCACACTAGCCTCAGGTCACTCAACTATAAAAGGAAGTGACAAAAGACAAGCTATTATGCAATATTTAAAGTCCATCTGTCCTCATCGGACTCACCTGAAGGAAAAATAAATGGGAGCAGTTCAGAAACTGCTTTGCTTTACAGATTCTGCATGCTGAGCATCACAGAAAGAAAACAAACAAACCAAAACAACACTACCGATCATAATCTAAAGCAAGAGTTACCAGTGCTTCTGTTGGGCAAATAAGTTTTAATGGAACACATCCACACCTGTTCATTTAAGTATGGCCTTACTTTCCTCCTGCAATGGCAGTTGAACAAGTACAACAGAGATCTGGCTCCCAAGCCTAAAACAGTTACCATCTGGCTCTTTAAAAAGAAAAAAAAAGTTTGTATCCCATGCTCTAAAAAATCCAGAGTAGCTATGTTGCCCTACACAATACATTGGGATCAGCAAATGGGAACCCATAAAGGCCTCCTAGGAATTGTGTTATAACCAGAGGACATATGGAAAATGCAAAAATATATTTCTGGTGCTCCTCATTGGTAATAACTCTGAAGTCATACACAGTTTCTAGTTTCATTTCTTAAATTAATTAAATATTGGTCAACTCTCCCAGACTCAGTTAGTGCTTAATGAGATGTCTTATATTTTTTATTTCCATCAATCTCTGTTTGAAGATATTTACTATTCCACCGTTTTCTTGAAAACTCTTTGAGCTGCTACAAACCTTAAATTTCAAAATGTAATATTCTGTCTTTTATATGTGCAGAGTGGCCAATCATTTACCTGTTGAGTGTTGATACAGGAGTCAAAACTCTTCACCAGAATATAAAATAAGTCTAGAAGAATGAATGACTGCCATTGGCTGAAAGCAGAAGACCTGTTGAGAGCATGACAGTAATATACTTTTATAGGGTGTATGTGGGCTTGAGTGGGTGTGTGGGGGTGTGCGCGCGCACGCGCAAGCCTATGATTAAGGAAAAGAGAGAGATTATTTATGTATTCAGGAACTGTCATGTGTACTATATAGGATACTCTTCATGCCCTGGGGTTTGGGAGGAAAGCAGATTTTGAGAAGCTTTGATGAAATTTATCAATGGGGTTATGTTTTGACTATTTCTTGAAGGACCACAGATTTCAATGGTTTTTCAATGATTTTTTTTTTTTTTTTTTTTTTGCTGACGTGGGACGATTTGAGTTATGTTCTATATACCCAAGTGGGCAGCACATTAGCTCAGCTTTCTGTGGGTTGCCTGTGTCAAATGGTGATGGGGTCTATATATACAGGGTTGTTAGGAGAACTGCCTCACATAATGTATGTGAAAGCAGTAACTAAGCTCTGATTTTTCCTATCAGCATCTGTTATTATCATCACTGCATTTACTATGTTGTCATGGCTAACAGAAAGATTCCAATATAACCTTGAATTAACTTGAAGTGATTGGGTTTTATTTCAATCATTTCCTCATACAAAAAACCATCGACAGTATTCTGATCAAAAGTTTTGTAACCCGTAGAGCTGGGACTTGTAAATCACGTGCTTTAGGCAAATAAAAGGAAAAGGACAGCATTTCCCATTTCTGACATGAGTTCACATTGTCTTTTGAAAATTTAAGCCTCAGGATACATTATGTGCTTTCTTCTTTGTACCTGGTCATACACCTTTTAGTAAATGCTTGCTGTTAAAATGATAAATGGATGCTATTAAAACACTTTAATGCATAGTGCACCAGAAGTGCCTACTTAAAGGCTAGTTTCCCTTCAGAATTTTGAAGAAGATGCCTTCTCAGCTTTTCTTTCTTGGCACAATTCTTAAGAGAATGGGAATATGTATATGCTTGTATTCTTCTAAATGTCCACCAGAGATAGTTATATTCCTGTAAAAGCTTCAAGTGGCTTTAATTAGATGTATTCTTAGTAAATAGCTCACCTCTTCCTTGTTTTCCTCGCTTCCCAAAAGGTTTGTGAGTTTGGCAGAAGGTGAAGTGGCATAGATTGTATTTTAAACTTCCTAGTTTGACTTTTCCTGCCCAGTGTTTTCAAAGTGGAGAATTTGTAGTGCATATGATTTCTGGGTGAAAAATGTGTTACTTCACACATTATTTAAATTTCTAAAACTTTATGTTAGAAACAAAAGACAGATTTGTTTCCAATAAACAACAACAAAACCCATGATGAACTTGAATTTTCTTTGTTTTAAAATACACACAAGCTCAGCTCTCTGAAATTTTATGAGGATAAAGGTATTATAAAGACCCACAGATCTGCTGGTTTGTTCTCCTTGAAATTCCCTTGTCCTTTGATACTAAGTGTGCTTAAACGCATTCATAATATCAAGTTATATAAGGCAATCAATCAAATTTTGGAATTTTACAAATTTTGGAATTTTACGAGTTTTTCTTAGAAGGCAGAGCCATTCTCCCTTAAATAGTGGAATAATTTTATCAATGTTCATTTAGAGCCTCCAAAATTGTATTTGATCAAGAGACCATCATTATAGGCTGAGTTACTACATGAAACATATAAACAAATGCTCATTAGAGACCTACAAGTTAACAGTCTTAATTAGACACTTCAAAGCTGGTATTTGTGTCTAACATTTGTGTCTTACTTGAATGCTATTTCAGAATTTATGTACAATTCTCAGACTATATCAATCTAATATTAAGATAAACTGAGTCCAAAGTGATGACTCATGTAAAGCATAGTTTTTTTCATAGAAACAAAAGTTTCTATTTTATTCCACTCTTTTCCTCATTTTGCTGAAGAAAATATATGGAGCATTCCTTAAAAAAAAACGGGGTTAGGGGGAGAACAATTAGTTTTCCTCACCAAAGGCCTGAACTTCATATTGTTTTTGCTTTCTCTTCAAATGTATACTTCTCAACTTCAATTTTAATACACTAGAACAAAAGAGCTAAATTTTGTACTTTTAACAAGTCCTTCCTATGTGCCTGAATAGCAATGAGCTAGCAATAGCTTCTTACCTTTCTGACAACTCCCACTGCCAAGTGTAGGCTATTTAGAAATTGGTACAAAGTGAAAATAAATACCTGGTTTCCCACAGGCAGTCCTCTGAAATGCCGTCTATCATTTGTAATTTCTGTGACTTTATGTGGTGGTTATGATTTATCCCCTTGCCACTGTATGAGTCAGCCGTGAAATCTCCATGACTCAATGGCACGTAACAAAAGCAATCAGGAAAGTGACATTTGAAGGAAGGGTTGGTGGATGGGTTTGAACAAGATTTCATTAAGTTAAAGAACTAAGGTAGGGTAACTCCCCCAACTTTTCAAAATCTTACAAAGTCAGCATTTCAGTTATTTCTCTTCATTGGTAATACCTGTAAACTGGGGAGGGGGTGGGGAATTACCATCAATTGGAGACAGACAAAAAATATGAATTTATGGAGGGTGACAGTATGAGTTTATTCTTATTTTGCATTTAATCTTTTATTTTTCCATTATGTTCAGAAGAGCCTTTTGTTAATCTTGCAAATTTCCTACTGCTTTTAAATTTCCTTGCTACCCACCTGTTTTTGCCTAGGTGGTAAATTTAGCAAAATGAACTTATTTGCTCAATAAATATTTACTGAGCCTAGATTCTGTGTCAGGCATTGTGTAAGACAATAGGGCTGAAACCATAAGCAAGGCAGACATGACCCTCTCTCTCAAGGACATTTCAGTCCAGTGAAATGAGTCATACTTACTTTTCCAGGCTAATTGCCATTAATCTTGAGTAGGAAAATGCCCATTTCCAAGTATTAAAGAATATTTCTTATATAAGAACTTGACTTTGCCATGCTTGAATATTTTAAGCTACAGTTATCTTCATATAGAAAAGTGGAACAAAGATTGGCCTGTTGGCAGGAATATGACTGGTCTTCTGGGCACCTGTCCCTCAGCGCTGTGGACTCCCTTGTTTGACAGTTTATATTGGATGCTACTTCCTTGATTTGCAAATAATATTTAACTTACTTTGATCCAAGAAGAGAAATATTGAGGGGAGTTCTTAAGAAGTTTCACTGCTGGAGCTCAATTCCTGGGTTATAAGTATCATCCCAATAGCATTAGCCACTGATTGTGTTACGCTCATCATTGTGTCTAAGGGACATTGGAAAGAAAAGATAGAGTTCGTAGGTAAAAGTCACTGTCATAAGTGGAAATTCAAAAGGAAGATGAACTCTCTGCAAATAAGAACTGTAATTTTCACTTTGATAGTAGCAATACCTGGGATAATGTCTGGAACAGAATGGCAAAAAGTAATACTATCTGTCCTTTATTGAAAGCATGCTGGGTGTCAGGTATTATGCTAAATGTTGAGTGAGAAGTACTGATGAATCTTTGTTGTACAGAAAGAGTAGAGAGGCATAAAGATTAGCTATTGAACCTACAGAAGTTAATACGATAATTTTGGAAGAAATTGTGCCACCCTCCCATTCCTTTGGAGGGAAAGATGCGAAACATGAAGAGATTGGATACAGTACTTTGGAATGGCTTGCTTCCTTTCAACTATAAGAATAAGTGTAGCCGGGCGCCTGGGTGGCTCAGATGGTTAAGCGTCTGCCTTCGGCTCAGGTCATGATCCCAGGGTCCTGGGATCGAGTCCCACATCGGGCTCCCGGCTCAGCGGGGAGCCTGCTTCTCCCTCTGACCCTCTCCCCTCTCATGCTGTTTCTCGCTCTCTCGCTCTCTAAAAAATAAATAAAATCTTTAAAAAAAAAAAAAAGAATAAGTGTAGCCAAGAACTCATAAGGAATTTGATGAAGAAGAATGAAGCACTACTGACACGGCTGGATGAAACATACTCCAGACAACTCTAGTTGGCCTGAGAATAGGACATCCCCTTATGGAAATGATATCACAATGAGAAGAACACAAGCAGTAATTTTGGATGTGGGTACATCTTGCCCCACCTTTTAGGAAAGTTCTGAAGAACTTAGAATGCAGGCTAAAAATGAGGTCATGAAGAGAAAGTAATACTTAGGTATACAAATGTTAACTTGAGCCTAAGCATGAGAGGAATGTTCCTGGTACTTATCAACTGCTGTTTTTCTCAGTACTCCGAAGTCAGTATGGGGCATTAAATCATGCAACTATTTTTCTAAGTTGCCTCACTTCGCCTACTGCTGCAATGGGGCTTAGGAAGAAACCTTAGGAAATATAAAACCCAAGATTAGGAAAAGTTTGATGCATTTGCTTTCTTTTTGTGTTGGGACTATGTTCCAAGCCATCTAAGTCTCTTGAACCATTCTCCCTGGCATCATCTCAAAGGATTGGGCCACACGTACAATTCACATTGATTAAGAAACCCACTCCAAGGACTTCACATAGATGATTTTTGTTTAGTCCTAAAATCAATCATACAGTGTCTAAATCATTATTCCCATTTTACTGATGGGTTATCTAAGGTTTACAGAAGTTAGTTGATTTGTTCAGGGTCATCATAACTGGTTTGGTAGCACCGACTTCATAGACTTCAGACCTGATTGTAAATTGAACCATGAACAAATGGCCATAATTGAGCAAAGCTCTTAAGAGAGTGCTCTTGGTTTTCAAAGGAGTGAAATTAATTTTTATCACAAGTAGGGAAGGGGTAGGTGAGAAGATGAAGGAGGGCTATTGGATGATTTGGGTTGGATGGAAGTTTTTGCATTAAAGCTAAAGTGAAGACTGAAACAATTGGAGGGAGAAATTCTTGGCCACACTAAAGGAACAGACCTGTCAGGGCAAACAGGGATCAATTTTCTTGTTTGTTGTTGCTTCCAGAGAACTGGAGAATACAAAGATCATATATATAAAATTTTCCATGTCAGCCGTGATCCCATCCAATGCCACAGCCCCCCTCACTGTCAAAGATGTTCTGCTAATGTTACTATAAATGAGACTGTAGAATTGGTTCCACAAATCAAGCTCCTGATGAATTAACCCCCTTTCCCTTCTACAGTATATTGTGCTCCAGCCCAAGGGTTCTTTAACTGAACACATAAATGGAGTTTCACAACCTTCCAGATCTGCTCTGCATGCTGTGCCCAGACGTTCACATTGTTCTTCCCCTGTGCCCACGTAGGAAATCCTCCTGGCATTTAAGATCATCATCTCCCTCAAGCCTTCCTGTCAGAAAGAGAACAGCCCTAAGTGAAATGCTGCAGATCAGTGAGTTGGTAAACCAGCTACGGAAACAGTGTGTTACAACCCATCAGACCTCTGAAAATATCCCACTTTGAAGATGTAAGAATGAGAGATACATTTGAATTAGGACCCAGAGAATCAACTGGTATGTGGGCAAGTTCAGGTGACCTTTTTAAATGACAAGAATTTTTCACTTCCGAACTCAGAAACAGCTTTCAAACTGAGTTTTGGTAGAGAGGCTATAAATTATGGTAATAAAATAGAATATAGCCAACAACTACTCAGTACAACTTACGTTCCTGGCACTGAGCTGCCATGTATGTCATGCATGGTATCATGTAATCCCTTGAAATCACCCTAACAGGTTGGTATTATTTTTACCTCATTTTGTAGAAGAGGAAAGAGGCATAACATCCTGCCCAAGATTATATAACTAGTTTTACAACGAGATTCGAATGCAGATCAGTATGGCTTCAAAGCCTTTGTTCTCCAAACGCTAGACCACACTGCTTCAAAATGAAGGCCAAAAACCAACTCAGAGGGAACAGGTCTAAGGGGAGCAACACTTCTGAGTACGTACTATATGCTGGGTGCTCTATCAGGAAAGACATCCATAATGGTAGGAGTACTCTGTGTGTCGCTGTGGCCTGTCTAGGGCATGGCTCACGGTGAGATTCAATTCATAAGAGTGATGCACGTCTCTCAGGTAAGATGGAGCTCTGGGAGACAGGATCTGACTCTGATGGTTTAACAGTACTAGGCTTAACAGTACTACAGACATTCCGTCCCCAGACGGAATGGGGAATGTTCTGTATAAGAAATGACAGCTGCTGATTGAAGGGAGAAAGGAGGGCTTGTACATAATCTAGTGTTTTCAAATGGACCCCTGGGCTAAGAGGACACACGGAATAGAGTTGATAGAGAAAAGTATTTTAGATTGTGGGAACCTCCAAACAGTCATGGACTGTATATAGGGGTGTGGATTGGTAGACTTGCTTGGAGGAGTCAATACATTGAAATACTTACGTTATTTAATAGTAGACTGTTATTCTTTAACTTTTTATGAAAGAACTACAATTGACCTTTGAGAAGTCTGGTGGCAGTAAAACTGGTATAAACTGATGGTTGGCCTTATCAAGTTTCAATATTTGAGATGGTATAATTCATGTAAATGTTTAGCCTTTTTTTCACCGTGCAAGGGCAAAACCTGCCTAGGCTGGTATTTACTTTTCTAATTAGAAAAGCTTGAGTGATGTGAACAATTAAGATAATACAATACCTTTACAAGATAATTAATCTTTTCTTTGTGATTCATCCTACCACATCCCAAGCTGATAATGTTATTTACCTCCCAGTTAAGGGTATGTTAGAATGTAATTGGAGCCATTTGCTTTGACTATCAGAGGAGAAAAGATCATGCAATTTGCATCTCATATATTTAGAAATTAAAACTGAAGGACTGACCACTTGACACCACAGAAGTTCCTGAAATGAAGCCTGCTGAGCTCAATTTGTTGTGGCGGCTAAATGAATCCTCTCTCCAATTTGAATGCATGATGAAACTCCTATTAGAAAACTGCACTGTAATAATTGACAACATAATGAAACTGCCAAAGACAAAATGCAAATACTTCGCTACTGACCCTTCAGAACTGCACTCTGTGCTTAGAAAGAAGCAAGTGCCTGTGCTAGACAAGTAACATTCCCCTTTATTCTGCCTCCCCTCTATCCATCAGGGACCGCTGAGATGTTCTTTTGGACACCCATTCCTTTAGAATCAGACAGTGGAGAGTTGGCAGCCAACAGTAGGTTGCACAATTTGGGATAGCATATAGATTGAACTAGCAATAATATTTGAAAGCAACTGTATCTTCTATCACTGTTGTTTTATGAAAGAAATGTATTTTTAGCACTAAAAAATGAGAAGGATATTATCCCAGTGTAACAATTTTATAGACTAATTTAGCTTCATTAAACAAACAAGCTGTAATGCTTTTTGTTTTCTGGATTTGCCTCTGATCTGTGGAAACTTGACAAAGCATCAGCACTGATCTTTGGAAATCACTAATCTACATGCTGGCTTTTTTTTTTTTTTTTAATTAACCACTCAATCCACTATAATTTGGCCTCTGATCCTTTCAGGATCCATAATGAGTAATATCTTCAGTTGCTGGTTCGATGGTTGATTGTCTCCTTTTTGTAACTGGAGCTCTCTTCAGCATTTCATAGAAGTGATTTCTCCTTCATCTTGGAAAAACTCCCTTCATTCAGTTTCAAATATTCCACCTACTCCTTGGAATTTTCTCTGTGGAGTCATATTTTCTCATTCCTTCTGCAGTTTCCTTTATATCATTGAAAGGTTGTTGTTCTTCAGGGTTCTATCCTAATTCCCTTTTCCTTCCTTTCTATGCACACTCATCCTCAGTAATCTTGCTTATTCCCACGGCTTTAATCACAAATGTTGATATCCAGGCCACCCTCGCTTCTGAGTATCAGATCCTCCATTAGATATTGCCACTTGAATACCACAAAAGCATTTCAAACTCATTAAGTTCCCAAATGGAACTTGTTTATCCCTATCCTTTTATGACTGTGAGTAGAATTACTCTTCTCCCATTGTCCAAGTCTTAAACCTAGATACCATTTTTGGCTTCAGCTGATTAATTATTCTACAATTTCTTTTACCCCTTCTTTCACCTACATTTAACATTAGACAACATTCAACATTGTTTCATATACATATGATTATAATCAATGATTTTATTTTTCCTCAAACATTTTTGGAAACCAATGGTATGTATTACATAAAATTATCAGGTAAGGAAATAGTATCTGTGATATCAGTCATGTTAGTGAACTACTTCAAGCCTCAGTTTCCTCATATGTAAGATGGGGAGGATATTACTACCTACTTTTCTAGAATTGCTATTTGGATTGCATAGGATAATGTTAGTTAAGTGTTTAATACAATCAGTCTCATAGGGTTATTACAGTTTTTGAGGTTATGTATAAGTGTATAAAGCATTTAAAGCATTTAAATGTATAAAGCATTTAAAGTACTTAATAGGGGCGCCTGGGTGGCTCAGTCGTTAAGCGTCTGCCTTCGGCTCAGGTCATGATCCCAGGGTCCTGAGATCGAGCCCCGCATCAGACTCCCTGCTCCGCGGGAGGCCTGCTTCTCCCTCTCCCACTCCCCCTGCTTGTGTTCCCTCTCTCGCTGTGTCTCTCTCTGTCAAATAAATAAATAAAATCTTAAAAAAAAAATAAAATAAAATAAAGTACTTAATATATAATACTCTCTGTAAGTCTTCATACTTATATCTAATCCTCGTCACACACAAAAGTAAGCCTTCTCTATTATTATCTATCTTGGCCAATCTTCCGCCCCAAATAGGCAATAGTAATTTCTTCCTCTTTGGGCTGTTCTCCCATCTAGCCTCCCTCCTACTTGCTGATTGAAATTCCACTTATCTTCAGGTGAGTTAGTTTAGGTTTCTCCTTCTCCATGAAGTCTTCTCAGATATCTGTTATTTCTTTGGATATTTTCTTTCTCAGAGCTGTCCCCCCCCCCCATTTTTAAAGATTTTTTTAAAAAGGTTTTATTTATTTATTTGACACAGAGAGAGAGAGAGCGAAAAAGAGCACAAGCAGGGGGAGTGGCAGGCAGAGGGAGAGGAAGAAGCAGGCTCCCCACTGAGCAAGGAGCCCGCCCTGGGCCAATCCCAGGAGCCCGGGATCATGACCTGAGCCAAAGGCAGAAGCTTAACTGACTGAGCCACCCAGGTGCCCCAAGATTTTATTTATTTATTTGAGAGAGACGGGAAGAGAGAGAGAGAGAGAGAGAGCATGCGTGATCAGGCGTGTGTGCGTGAGTGGGGAAGGGCAGAGGGGGCAGGAGGAAGAATCTGAAGCTGACTCCACATTTAGCATGGAGCCTGATGCAGGGCCTCAATGTGGGGCTATATCCCAGGACCGTGAGATCATGACCTGAGCTGAAACCACAAGTCAGATGCCCAACTGACTGATCCATTCAGGAGCTTCTCTCAGAGCTCTTCTGATAATTAGTGCCATAATACATAGACTGTCTTAGTTCTTACATTACTTCATGTGCATAAAAAACTAAGCCCCTTCAGCTCTCTCAGCTGCATCTTGTGGATGGCTGAGTACACAGTTGAATTGAATTACAGAGTAGCCTCTACAGTGCATTATACTTTTCCTACCCACCTCCCTATCTTCAGCAGGTGTTTTCAATGGCAATTTCTAGATCCTTATTTTAAATTACTAGTTAATGATAATATTGCAATACATTTTTTTAAGCACAAAAAATGAGAAATGGCACATTTAAGTGTGCTGTTTTTCTTTTACTTAAAATTGAAAATTTAGATTCTGCAGTTTATTCCAAAACAAAAATTGCACACTGCTTCCTGAATCTTACCCTCTTTGGATGTTTTCTAGGTTTGTGATTACTTTCCATTTTCAAAATTTCTGCCTGGAATAGTTTTACAGGTGTCACTCTTTCTCGGGAAAGGATAGATTTTCACTACCTTATAAGGATGACAAATGTAAGCCTGCAACATAATATAATTTCATTAAGCACATTAAATGTTCAGTATCTCTCTTCTGCACCACTTACTATGGTGGATGGGTACTCTTACCAAGGAAAAATTGAAGGTAGTAGGGCTATTGAGATGATGTAATGTGAGAGAAAAATTTTCCTGTACTATTTTCTCTTAAAATTCTGGCTTTAGGTAGTAAATCACATCTCCACTGTGGAATGAGGCCTTCCTTTACATTCTCTCTTTCTACACAAGTCAGATATTATAAATTTCTTATTTCTCTTTTTAAACTACCTTATCCTCTTATTCACCATTAAGAATTCTCTTGGGAAAATTGGCATTTAGGTAATATTTTGCTTTGCATCAAAACCAGAAATCTAATCAGAGAGGGTCGTAAAAATCATGTAAATATTTGCTTGAATATAGACATTCATCTCTTGCTTTTTGCCAGGATTGTTTATGGTTGGTTTCAGAAAAGATTTGGGACTTACCATGCTGTGGACTAAGAGCATTTTTCATTTTATGCCTCCATCCTTTATGTGGAAAGAATTGATGTCTTTGAAAAAAAAGGAGATGAGTTTTTTTTCGTGTGGGTTTTATATTATACAGTTCTAGATTTTGCACAATGTCCAAAATGACAAGGAGTTGTTTTAAAGGTCCGCTTCCATAAAAAGCATCTTGAAGAGGTGTGTGTGTGTGTGTGTGTGTTGAGGGGGGGTCAGTATGGAGGCAGGGCGCAGATAGGGCTCTACTTTCTACCCAATAATAGGCAAAGCAACTAAAGTTTATTTTATTGTACTCTTTAATATATTGACTCCTTCATAAGATTGTCAAAAAATTCTACAGCAAACGATTTGAAAAGACCAAATTTAAGAAGAATAATTTCAATTGATCAAAACAGCATGGGTTGTGTTGTCTGTGACTTAGCATGCTTTTGATAACAGTTCCCTAAAAGGAATTTGCATTTTGAATTTTTCAGAATGAAGTACTTAAAATGTGGACTAAGTCTGTTATTCCTGTGGGCATTTCCTCTGTAGTTGGTATAGTGATTACTTTGTCACTTCTTTAATTTCTACCTTTTAATGAGGACATGCAAGTGTGCCTATGGAATTTTCATACTTTTTTTTAAAGATTTTATTTATTTATTTTGAGAGAGAGAGAATGAGAGAGAACACACGAGAGGGGATAGGGTCAGAGGGCAAAGCAGACTCCCTGCCCAGCAGGGAGCCCGATGCGGGACTCGATCCAGGGACTCCAAGATCATGACCTGAGCCGAAGGCAGTCGCTTAACCAACTGAGCCGTCCAGGCGCCCTGGAATTTTCATATTAATGTCAGAGTGATTTAAGAATGGTCCATATTAAAAAAGGAAAAAAAACCTCTTTTCCAGATTCAGCCTTCTGTTTAATTCTGTGGCTAGTGACAGAGCTGAGAGCCACTTGATAGGGAGATTCAGCTTCTCCTCCAGGCATCTCTGGGGCCTTTGGGATGGAACCAAGCATAGCCATGTATAAATCAGTATGTTCAGTTCTGGGTCACCCAGCTTAATTGGAAGAACTGACCCTAGGCCATTTCCTTGGGTAGGAGTGATGAGGTTAGGGCTTTCAATAATTGCATCTGATTACTGCTTGCAGTGTGAAGATAGAGAATAAGCAAAATGAATGAGCACTTCCATCCCATGTGGGGTTATTTGAGGGCAGAAATCATGGAGGAAGGGATCTGTGGTTTGGTTTGAGATTCCTCTTTAATTTCTTTTCAATACAATAAGTGAAATGTTCAATTTTCAAAGTAGGAAATCATTTCTAGTATCTTTGTTATAGTAATCCCATGTATAAACAATGCAATGGGCAGAAACTGCATAAGTGGGGATCTTCAGGCCATTAGAATTCCCTTCTTGTCATAGTTAAGGGTTACCTAATCTTATATATAAGAAGAAGATCTCAGATGAATTATAGAGTTCAACACAGATAACCTCAAGGTTCAAGTATATATGTGTCCCATTTGCATTAAAATACTCTTTAATATTTCAAGTGAAAACAACAATAAACTTGGGCTTAGGTTTAAACCATTTGCATGGAAGTCTGATTCTTGTATGCAACAGAGATAGTAGTATCCTATTAGCATAGAGTGAATTGTATTTAAACAATAATTGCAGACAAACCACATGTAAATCAATATACGAAAAGGCATCAAGCTGCATACACTATTGATTTTCTGCCATGTTCTTCTCTAGGTTAATGTTCTGAAAATATGATTTACCGTGAGGTTTTAATGAGTCACATTCTTTGGATATGATAAAGTTTTATGGAAGTCAGAAAGGTTTATTTCTAGTAGTACTGAGCAACTTTAAAACTGTGACTATGAAATTACCACAAAACTGAATTGGTTCAAGAGAGCTGATGGAAGATGCACATGTAAGAGGTTTATAAATATCTTCTGTTAACCTGGAAACAATTATTAAATTTTACAGAGTGATGCATATCTTATATGAGAAAAGGGAGACAATTTTGTTATTTTTATTTATTATTTTATTTATTATTTTTTTAAAGATTTTATTTATTCATTTTACAGAGATAGATACAGCGAGAGAGGGAACACAAACAGGGGGAGTGGGAGAGGGAGAAGCAGGCTTCCCGCAGAACGAGGAGCCCGATGCAGGGCTTGATCCCAGGACCCCAGGATCATGACCTGAGCTGAAGGCAGACACTTAATGACTGAGCCACCCAGGTGCCCCAATTTTGTTATTTTTAAAGATGACTTTAAAATATAAAACAGGGGGGCTGCTGAGACATAGAAGAGACTTGGTGTAGATACAACAACTCTGCATGGGATGAGGGGTAAAAATAGGGGAAAACTCATTGTTAGGTGTGCATATCAATGGAATTCAGTGTGGAATTTGATATGATCTGAGCTCATAAACTAATTTCTGGAATTCTTGGCATAATGAATCCTCCTGTCGAAGCTTAAAGACAGGTTTGTGCTAATTTTGACTTGGTGGGAGAATATAATATCAAGTGAAGATGAAGAACTGAACAATGCTTTAACACCAGGGATTAGCAGAAATCTTGGGAAGTTCTCAGGCATTGAATTTCTGTATTAGAATAATTTCTACCACAATCTGAAGGTCAAGAAGACCCCAGCTACTATCTGGGTTAAATTGAGTTGAATTAAAACATGTTAATACTTCACCCAGTTAAAAACTATGAACAGAAAAATGTTTCACTCTTACAACATAAAAAATTAAATTTTACCGATTTCATATATACATATGAATATTCTAAGTAAAGCTATATAATCTATATACATAAGGGTACAGGAAGATGATTAATATGGATTCACCATCATTTTAGTTACTAACACCTGGTCTATCTGATAACAGCTCTGGTAATTACATGTAAAGAGTGCTGAGTTTGATCACTTGCCTCAAGGAAAAAAATCGACTAGAGCTAAAATTAGTTTAAATTTCTTTATTCTGTAAAGTGATAGACTGATTTTATAATAACATGCCTTTAGGTGACCTTCATTACATTGACTGTAACATAATATCTTTTTCTTTAAAAGATTTTTGAAATGTTTCTAGATGTGTGCAATATAATCTCATGTATTAACACTAACGAAGAAAAGTAAGCAGTAATTAATGAAAGATGTTTATTATAAAATGAAGTATCTTTCTAAATCAAGCATAAGACAAAGGTGTCCTCAAATCAACTACTGGGTATCCTAGAAAATAAGTTAAAAAAAAAAGAAATTGAAAAAGAAGACAAAAAGCATTCCTTATTTGCACATTGTATGATAATCCACATATCAACTCCAAGAGAATTTGCAGATAAACTTTAGCATTAATTAGAGAGTTCAACAAGGTTGTAAGATATGAGATATATTTACCAAAGTCATCAGTGTTCCTATATACCAGAAATAACCAATTAGAAAATAATAATAGCTACTAAGAAAAAAATAGTAAAAAAAAGTATAAGGGATTATATCTAACAAAATATGTACCAGAACTTTATGGAGCAAATTATAAAGCACTTTGGGAACATAAAAGTAAAACTCTAAATCAATACTTGAAAGTGATTTCAGTCAAAATTACAATTGGTTTTTTTACAATACATAACCAATTTTAAATTTAACCAGTTCATATAAAAGAACACAAAATGGAGTACATACATATCTCCCTGTTTCTTCCACTAAATACAGCTCAAAACCCTGTAAATGATAGATAAAGCAAACATTAAAAAACTATGAAAGGTAGAGAAGATAGACCAGCTTGGGACCTGATGAACCATATGGCGGTGTGTTTCTGGAGTTTTCTGGAGTTGCCTAATATATCTTGGACAGGGTGATAAGAAACTTTCAACCTACAAATGCCAATTGGTACAGACAGATATTTTAAAAGTCCTATAAAAAGTTTGTTCTCCTTAGCTAGAGGATTAGGAAAGGGGCAGCCTAGCAGGGCAGAAGATTTTTATTTTTTTTATTTTTATTTATTTTTTAAGATTTTGTTTTTTTTATTAATCTCTACACTGAATATGGGGCTTAAACTCACAATCCCCAAATTAAGAGTTGCATGTTCTACAGACTGAGTCAGCCAGTGCAGGAGACTTTTAAACAATAACTACTCTACTGCAGCTAAAAACCCCAGAAAAAACTGTGGTCCTACTCCTACTCCCATAAGCCACCAGAGAAGTAAAACTAAAAGATTCCCAAGACTACCAAGTGTGTGGAACAACCACATAGAATTTCTTTTTTTTTTCCACATAGAATTTTCAACTGTTGTTGGTGAGAGTGTAAGTTGAGTTAACCACTTTAGATAGCAATTTGGACGTATTTAAGCTGAAGCTGGACATATACTTTCACATAGCAATTCTATGCTGTGTATGTTAGCATAGAATTAGGAAAGTATATTCCTAGTTAGTAAGTAATACTGTGCTTCAGAAGACAAGTACAGGAATATTCTAGCACTTTTGGTGTGGTGGTTGATTTTAAGTGTCAACTTGACCTTGGGGTACCCAGATACTTTGCTAAACATTATTTCTGGGTGTGTCTGTGAGGGTGTTATAGAATAAGATTAGCATTTGAATCGATTGAGTAAAGCACATTAAGTCTCCCCAATGTAGGAGAGCATATCATCCAATCTTTTGAACATTTGAATAGAACAAAAAGGCAGAGAAAGGGAGAATTCATATTCTGCCTGTTCTGCCTGACTACTTGAGCTAGGTCATTGGTCTCCTGTCCTTGGGCTGAGACTTAAACTATCATCTTGTGTGTGTGTGCATGAAAAGTATGTATGTGTGTTTATGTATGTATATGTATATCCAAAAGATCAATCCTATTTCTATAGGATGGATGGGTGGATGGTTGGAGAGAGAGACATGTACACACACTATTGATTCTATTTCTCTGGAGAACAGTGACTAGAAAAATTCATATTTTTTTAAAGGGAGGATGTAAATATATCAATGCTTATCAACTGAAAAAATACATTTATAAAATACTTAAACAAGGTAATATATAATATACCCATTATAACTATCAAGATACAGGTCTTAAAATAATATTGAGTAAAAAAGGTGAATGTATATACAGTACAACATTATTTATGTAACACACAAAATCTCTTTTTATGCATATATATCTATAATAGGAAATATGTATATGATTATATTATGTAACAAAAAGTAAATCAAATTTAGGAGGTGGTAGAAGAATATTATTGAGGAATGTTATTCAGACGTCTTTACTTAGATCTGCAGTGTTTAAGTTCTTTAAAAATAATCTAAAATGGAGTTTCTGACCATGTGAATAACTGACTGGATGCTAATATAGGACTCTTCCAAACCAGGAATAATGTAAATCCTGGACATGGTACAAAAAGCAAATTTTGAAGGCCATGGGTAGTGAACAGAGGAAACAGGCACTGATGGAAAAAATGTGCATGGTATAGAGGAGTTGAGAAGCTGACAAAAAATTTCTAGTCTTTGTAGTTTTAAAGTAGAACAAAGCACAGTGAGTGTAGTGTAGACAGTAGAGCAGAACTCTGGTGGAAACCATGACAACTGAAGGGGGTGACAGAATTCCAGAAGGGGAAGAACTAGAGAGATAATCAGTTATATTTTATGCACATCTCTGCCTAACTCCTGCACCAAAAATTTGTGAAATAGATACAAAGAAGTTAACTAAAAACAAAAGACCTGAACTGAGACCAGAACAGTTGCCCCTGAAATAGTGTGAATAGTTCAAATCCAGTCAAATAAAATCTCTAGAAAAAATAAAAGAAACTATACTTATAGAAGAAAAATAACAGAATCCAGAATATCTACCACTTAACATACATAATGTCCAGGATATAAACCAAAATTACACAACATACAAAGAAGAAAAACAAAGCAAAACAAAAAAAACAAAGGAAGACATATTCTCAAATGAAAAGAAATCAACCAAGTTCAACCCTGAGATGAACCAGATACTGAAAAGAGCAGGCAAGGATTTTAAAGCAGCTTTTATAACTGTCTTAAATGAGGTATGAGAAAATATGCTCATAATGAAAGAAAAAGAAAACCTTAGCCAATAAATAGAAGTGTTATCTGAAATTGAAAAAAAAAGATTCACTGGATGAACAGCCACGTGGAGACAATAAAGAAAAGAGTAATTGAATTGGAAGACAGAATAATAGAAATTAGCCCAGATGAGGAACAGAGAAAATAAGATTAAAAAGCATGAAGCTGAAACCTGTTAGATAATGTCAAGTATTTCAGTAGGTGGGGGCACCTGGGTAGCTCACTCAGTTAAGTGTCTGACTCTTGATCTCAGCTCAGGTCTTGATCTCAGGGTCATGACTTTGGGTCCCACATGGCTCCAAGCAGAGTGTGGAAAAAATTTTTTTTCAAAGGGTGTATGACTGAAATATCAGGAGAAAGATTGATTAGAGCAGAACAAATATTTGAAGAGTAATGGATTAATATTTTCCAAAGTCAATGGAAAAAATGTGATAAAAGATGCTTAACAAATATCAAAGACAATAAACACTAATGGTTTATGCCTTATGCTGAGGCACAATATAGTGAAACTGCTGAAAGCTGTAATTAAAGAGCATACACCGAGAGCAACAAAAGCAAACAACAAATAAGCAAAACTAATATAAGCAAGCAAGCATGCAAACAAAAAACCCCAAGAACATTGCATGAGGGAGATCAATGAGTCAACTAACATCTGACTTCCATCACAAGCCATGGAGACCAGGAGGGAGTGGAACATCATTTAAGCACTTTGAATGTATCAGCCCACTGACTTCCGGCCTTCAAAGGTTCTGAGAAATCTGCTGATAATCTTGTTAAGGATCCCTTTATATGTGACAAGTCACTTCTCTATTGCCGCTTTCAATATTCCTTTTGTCTTTTTAAAGTTTGATTATAATGTGTTTTGGTGAGGGTTTCTGTGTTCATTTTACTTAGAGTTTATTGAGCTGCCTGAATGTTCATGTTCATGATTTCATCACATCTGGGGAGTTTTCAGTCATTATTTCTTTAAACATTCTCTCTGTTCCTCTCTCTCTTTTCCTGGGTCTATCACAATGTGTATGTCAGTGTGCCTAATGGTGTCCCACTTGTTGCTTAGGCTCTGTTAACATTTCTTCAGTATTTTTTGTTTCTGTTCCTTAGCCATGATGATTTCCATTGCCCTATCTTTCAGTTCATTGATTCTTTATTCTGCCTTCTCTAATCTGCCTTTTAATTTCTCTAGTGAAATTTTTCATTTCAGTTATGTATTTTCATCTCCAGAATATCTTTTTGGTTCCTTCTTACATTTTCTGCCTCTTCACTGATAGTTCCATTTTATTCATACATTATTTCTTGACTCTGTCTGTATCTTCCTTTAGTTCTTTGAGCATCTTTAAAGCAGTTGCTTTAAAAGATGGTAGGTCTACCATTGGGTCTTTTTCAGGAACAATTTCTGTTGATGTATTTTTTTTTCCTTTGGAATGTGCCATTTTTTTTTTCCTTTGTAAACCTTGTGAATTAAAAAAACTAACAAACAAACATAATCTAATAAATTGTGTGTTTAACTATGGAGATTGTATTCTAGCCCTTCCCCAGGGTTTGCCATTTTGGGGGGATTTTTTGGTTTATTGCCTTCCTGCCTGCCTTCCTCTCTTCCTTCCTTCTTTCCTTCCTTCCTTCTCTGTGCCAAGGTTAAGTCTAAGGTATAAATTTAAGGTCTTCTTAAGTCTTTACTGAGGCTGCACCTTTTTGTGGGCATGTGTGGTGGCTTTCTAAATTTCCCAGTATATGGACTTGCTTTTAAACATCCTGGTCTTTAATGCCTGGCTCCCCAAAAGGGTAACACATATAAAGGGTGGGGGGAGGAAGAGCACTGACCCTTTCAATTTCCTGGAATTTACTTCATCCAGAGAGTGAGAGGGCTTGCAACAATAGGGGGAGGTGCAAAAACAATGGCTGCCTGCCTCTTGGTCTGAACCTCAGATCAGAAGCAGCAATCAGTGATCAGAGCACAGACTCCTGGTATTTGAGGGACAAAGTCCAAACTTCTCTTGGAACTCATGCATAGGACTCTGTCATGGGGCTGTGAGTTGGGGGATAGGTAGCTACACTGTACTAAGTGCTGAAATTAAGTGTAGTTGACCATCTAACCCTTTCTCTATAGGTTGTCAGCCTTCAACAAAGCCCAGAGTTCCAAAATAGTTACATCAGACTGATTCTACTAGTACAGTTATTGTCTAGGTGGGGAGACAGATAGATGCCTAGTATTTTCTACTCTGCCATTTTCCCAGAATCCTTAAATTGTCATGTTTTTTATCTAGATATTGAATTGCCTCATAAAAGCCCTGATTCCAAAATAGAATGAGTAAAAGCATAGGCAAGGAAATTCTGGTAATTTAGGTCTGTAAACAGACCTCATCCTCCCTCATCCTCAGAAGAGAGGAGCATTTAAGACTACCTTTATGGGATTGGATTTAAAACACTTTTTTTCCCTCACTGTTATTCAGTGATAACAGCTTGTCATTAAAGAATTTTGAGCTGTGCCCTTAAGGTATTGTTAGGACATTTGGTAAAAACTTAGTTGAGAAATTCGGCATAAAGATAGTAATGCTTTGGGAAATATCAGAAGTTTTAAAAAAGAGAATGAACAAATCAGGTCGAATATACCTCTACATGGTTGCCTTTTTTTTTTCTTTCATCAATAAATAGGATCTTTCAAAAATATACATACACATACTGAAGAAACAGGCAAACTTTGAATGTGTATAAATTTTAAGGATTTGTCTAGCCATCCATAGTATTTTGGATTTTTTATTTCATTGTATACACAGTAATATGAATTTGAGACATTTGAAATATTAGTTGAACATGGGCAGAGTAATCAATAATACCTAAAACAGAGTAAATATGTAATACATATTAAAGGGATAAATGAGTGAATGATCCATTTTTGTAGTTTTTGGTGTTAAACAAATGTTTGTTTTGAACTTAAGGAGCATCATTTCAACATCATTCATGTGATTTGGCTACTTCGGTAATCTGGAATAGTGGTCAAAGAAGGCTGTGGGGTTATGAACAAAAGAACGAGAAAGAGAAAGATAAAATCAAATCTACACAGGACAACTGCAAAGAAAAACACCCAATCACATTTTTTTCACATTGTTTTCCAAGATCCCTCTTTTTTATTAATAAAATAAATCACGAAAACACCATTTATATATGACTGTGACATATCTAAATGGTAGAAGACAGAGTCAAGGAAAAGCTAAAACATCTATCCAGATAATAAGTAATTTGGGGTACTATCAGAAAAGCCACACTGTTCTTTTCACATATTTTTCAAGGTCACTGTTACATTCAACTTGGTGTATCATTGCAATAAAATGCTAAGATTGTACAATTCTACTCCTAAATCATCAATGAGGATAATTTTCTGAGAATATTTAAAGGGGATTTAACCAACTTGGTTTTTGATTTTTTTTTTTTAATTCTGTTTCTTTATGACAGGTATGATTTAAGATTGCACTCTTTTCAATTTCTTTACATTGGAGTGAGTTCACCATCATGTGGGAAAAATCCACCTGACTGTGACTATAAATGTCAAGCAGCACAACTCAAACACTTTTCTCTGTGGAGTAATGTTGCTCTCTTCTTTCTTTCAGGTCAAGGCTTTCTATAAATTTATGTGTAAATAGCTTTGTATTTTATGTCCCTCCCTTGTTTTCTGAATTTTCTAAAAAAAAATTTTGGTCAGTAAACCATGAAGTCACAGTTGAGAGAATTTTTCACCGTGGATAACATTAAATGTCCTTTCCACAGAGAAATATCATCAGGAAATCTGGGGATCTCACCATAGTTTAGAGAACATAAAATTAGAATGGTACTAGTTATCTGGAAACCTGGTTATCTGACTATGGCCACACTGATTTTTTAGTTTCTCTGAAGAGCAAAGTTCTCTCCTATCTTAGGGCACCTGCACATGCTGTTACCTGTGCTTTTTGCCTTCAGAACTTCTCATGGCATTCCTTCCCCCTCAGCCTTCAGGGCTCAGATTAAATCTCACCACATTAAGGACATTTTTTCTGACTACCTTATCTAAAGTAAATTCCCTGTTACTCTTTGTTAGACCCTTGTTTCCTTTATAGCTGTTTTAACACTCTATACCTGTTTTGATTGTTGAATTATTTTTATTTTCTATTTTTGGTCTTCTACACCAGAATTCCAATTATGTCAGTTTAGGGACCATACCTAACCAGTTTATTATTTTCATTCCCCAACAACTTGTCCAGTTCCATGCATACAGTCAATCCTAAATGAAACTTAAATTAGAAAGTAAAGAAAAAAAGAAATGTAATCAACTCATTTTTTAGAGAGGCATTTGAAGAATAGTGGGTAAAATAGATTCAGATGCCATTTTTATTTGTTCAGATAGTTTTACATATTTACATGAGCCAAAATAGAGTAGATTATACTGCAGTAAGAACCAGCTCTGTGGCATAACTCTCAATGAATTAAAGCCCAGAGTTTATGTCTTTCTCTTGGGAAGTCCATTTTCAGTCTGGGAAACAGTCCATGCACTTGTCTTCTTTAAACACATGTAGCTTTGAACATGCATAGCAACACATGCTTACATGATTGCAGTGGCAGAAGAGAAAGGGATAGATAACTGGAAAATTAATGTTTCTACCTGAAAGTTATATATGTAACTTTTGTTTACATTTTATTGTCAGAGCATGTGATATGGTCATACTTCACTTCAGTAGGGTGAGACAGTATTGTCCTACCATATATCTAGAAGGAGATAAGAACCAGGTAGCAGGACAGTGGTAATGTCTGCCACATTGAACAAATTGGATAATGTACTCTGCAGAGCTCATTCTTCCATTTAATCCTTGAAAAACTACTCTGTGCCTTGAGAGATATGTAAGGGAAATAGATTTCTTATCCAACCTTCCATATTTTGTGTGGTCACTAGAGAACCGCTGAAGTACTGCTGAAATAGTGCTAACTTAAATTATGCAGTCCGTTACAGTTAAGTGCAATACAGAGTGGTGATGGATTAAGTAACATAATGAGTAATAACACAAGTAGGGGCTCTATGAAATCAACCAGGTATATGCAACTCCTAAAGTTTGTAGTTTTCATGGAAAAAATAATGGTCTACACCTTCCACTTAATTTTGCTGTGAACTTAAAATGGCTATAAAAATAAAGTATTAATTTTTTAAAAATTATGAATGAAAAAACTACCAAATACTGAGAGGACCTAAAAATAAGAAAAAAAAAAAAAAAACCCTCACATAGCAGGCAGGGAAAATTGCATAAACAAAAGTTGTTGTAGAATTGGCTTAAACATGGAAGAGAGAACCATGCAGATGTAAGATTACATAGTAAGGGGCAGGTTACATGGTACTGGATGAATGACTGCAAGAACAACTGGAATTGTATTTTGTAATCAGTGAGAAGTCACTGAAGGAAAGATGGAGTATACCTTATGCAAATCAGACTTTAAAAGTTGAGTAATCACTCCCAACTCATTTAGCTATAAAGTGGAAGATTTGGGGTTTGAATTAGTGGACCTAAATGCAAACATCTTTGTCCTTAATACTACTTTATATTGTGTCTTAGACGGAAGGAGAAGGAAACTAAAGTTGGAAGAATATTCTAAGAGTGTCATGATAAGTAATTGAAGGCTAGCCATAGAATATAAAGAAAAAAGGTCTCTTAAAGCAATGTACAACTTAGTATATTCAATCATTTCTAAGAAAACAAAAGTTAACCAGACTCTCTTTAGTAAATAAAAATTTAAGGGAACTCCCCCAAATGAGTCTGTCTTTAGCTGTAGCTAATGAATAGCTTGAAACAACACTAAGTTATTTCTGGGTATACCCATAGGCATTAAGAACTATTTAAAATATTCTTGCCTTTGACACATTCTCCATAGACTCAAGAACTACTATTAAAATTTCTACTAGTACCTGGGACAGATGTTTTGCAGGTTTCCATGGAAGTAGCCCCCAAGAAACAATTTTGTTTTTAGAGACCGAATATGTCTTATTATCCAAATAACTATGTCTTCCTTTTGACTTTACTTCTTTGAGTTCTATTTTCAGAGAGAGACAGAGACAGTGTGTGTGTGTGTGTACACATACATACATGGAGGGAGAGAGAGGAGAGATTTTACCCAATGTGATCATTACAATGAAAGTAATGGGACAGATTTTATTAGAAGAATAAAATGAGCCTGGTAAAAATAAGGTGGTTGTTGCTTTTTAAAATATCATGACTCTAAAATTGTACCCTGAATGCTGCTTCCTAAATGATGTGATGAGAGTTGGGAAAGCTGGGTGTGCTGTTAACATTTCATTGTGTAACACAGGGTAAGCCTCTTGGTGAGGGGGGGTGGGGCTTTAGATGACACTTGGGGAAAGTAGTTACTGGCAATTTGTGAGAGAAAAGTGCAGTTGAACTGGGTAGTCTTTAAGTACCCTCAATATGCTAAGATTTTATAATAATATGAATCTAGACCCAAATAAAAGTAATTGTTAGAACATGGAGATCTTAATGTGTGCCAGGCCCTGTTCTAAGCATTCTATATTAACTGACTCATTTTATATATACTATATATGTAGTGACAGTCCCATTATCTTAGCTCAGGCTGCCATAACAGAGCACCATAGTCTGGTGGCTTAAACAATAGAAATTTCTAATTTATTTTTGCACAGTTCTGGGCTGGAAAACTGAAGTCAGGATGCTAGCTAACATGCTCAGTTTCTTGTGAGGGCTTTTTTCCTGGCTTACAGATGGCTGCCATCTTGCTGTGTACTCATGTGCCCTTTCCTCTCAGAGACAGCTAGCTCTCTGGTGTCCCTTCTTATTAGGCCACTAATACCATCATGAGGGTCCCATTGTCATAACCTCATCTAAACCTAATTACCTCTCAAAAAACTCCATCTCTAAATACCCATCATATTTGGGGTTAGGGCTTCAACATATGAATTTTGGAGGAACACAGTTCAGTCCATAGCACCTATTAACTAGGTGCTATAATAATCACATTTAAAAATAGGAAATTAGATCATAAAAAACTTAAATGGCATGATCAATGTCTTTCAGCTTTTAATGACACTACTGAGCATAGTCAGTACTTTAAAAAAGATGCTATTTCTACCTCTCTGAACCTATCTAGTTTCCAAATGGTGTTCCTGACAGGTACATATTAGCTGCTTCTCGTTTGCATACCTTTCCTTACGTCAGGAGAGAAAAGTAAATAATGATGAAAATCACAAATTCATAAATCTGACCTGACGTAAGAGCAGTTTCAAACTGAATGGCATAATCTATGATTTGAAGCTTATGAAGTTTCCTCTAAACATGCATTTGCATGTTTAGAAGACATACTGAAGTTTCTAAAAGAAGTAAATACCAAGGACTGTAAATAACATATTAGCACCTTTGAATAAAATTTTGTTGCTTGTTAAGGGTAACCTGGAACTGTACAAACTGTACTAACCTTAGATTTTGTAACTGAAGTGTTTTTGCTTGAGAATGACTGAATTATCAGAAGTGGAATAAGAAGAGCCAGGTTGAAAGCTGAGGAGCATGATGAGAAACTCTTCTTACAATGATTAAGGTATTAGATAATTTGCTATTTTGCAGAAGCTTTGTAGGACTAAGGTTGTATCATGGTGAAAATATTTCTTTAGGGATTACCCTTCAGAATAATTCTTTCATGGATAAAAGAATATTAAAAATTAAAATCTGAATGATTTATTATGCTTTATTTAATCCGATGTATTTAAGAGATGCAGAAGAGCAAGCATTTGAGAGTGTTTACCTAAACTAATTATATCAGCAGAAGAACCAAGGTGGTCAGTTTAAGAATAAAATTTCATATGCTAAGAAACCCCAAGGATGTCTTTTTTGGGGGGGGGACTTTAAAAATATCTGTGTATAGAAAAAATAATTTAATTTGTGATAAAAAGGGAGAACTTCTAATAAATTTGATAGTGAACACATTTTCTCCATCAATAAGAACCTACTGGAAGTGGCAGTTTCATGTGGCTTAACTGGTTTTATTCATCTCTGGAAAGCTTTTGTCTTCAAGCTCTGCTCATGTTTCCTAATCCTTCAATAGAATAATAATAATAAACAACTTCAATTTCATCTAATCAGAGCCAAAATGGTACCAATGTTAGCAATATTTATTTACTGTGGTCTGAGAATTCTCTTCTGAACATATTCTTTTGCCTATGGTAGTTGATAAAAAATAGGAACTAAAATCTATACTTTAAAAATATTAAAAATAAATTAAGCTCCTAAGCATGACCTCTAAGTATGGAAGTTTTTTCCTGAGTCTAGAGACTTTATAGTTCTTAAATATACTTTAAAATTATGAAAGTCACCGTGTAACACTCCAAAATTTTCTTTCTGGTCAGTGACATGATGAATCTTTGGATTGCCTATTTAGAATTCTGTTAAGCTTATTTGCTGTTGAAAATCATAGTTTACAGGGCCTGGTTATTTTGTGGTATTAATGGGCTAGGTAAGTTTAGATTTCAGCCTTAATTCTTTGGAAGATTTATACTTGGTTTGACTGTAAGTTGATTCTTTGTTTCTGGTTAAATATTTAAGTTAAACTTGATGAGAAATTGAGGACTTTTATGACTAGGGAATTAATTTATTCAGATCCTACTGGGTAAGAGCTTCTCTCAGCTAGATCTTATGTTCATGATAATTCCTTTTGGAAATTCAGTTGCTAAAATAGAAAGTCATTTTTAAAGGTACAGCTGATAACCTATATAGAGAACTCAGAATGGGCTGTTTCCTTTAAGCATTGATGATTAAAGGATTGAATTCAAGGCTTTTAGTGTATTATATATACTAAGGACAGAGGGCACTCTCTTAATCATGTATTTGAAGAAAAAAGTAAAGTCTTTATAAAAGATCTCAGGAGGAGGCTGACTGACATTTTATATTTGTGCATTGATTTTTTACTGCAGAAGAAATGGAATAAAATAACAGAAACTTTAGGTAATGGGATAATGGAATGAAAAATATTTTGTTGAATATATATTTTTCCAAATAATTATAGGCTTATCTGAAGAATATTATGTCTATCAAGAATAAAGCATATTAAATGTGAAATACTGGCTCTGGAGAGATGTAGTAGAAAATATGTAGGTGTGTATACAACACATGCAAGTTCATATATTCATATATATATATTCATAAACTTAATTTGGAACTTCTTGTCATTTTTTTGTTTAGTCTTCACTAAAGTAATAAGGAATATAAAGTCTACACATTATAGTTCCAAAATATTTCAAAGGAAGAGAGCATTTTTAGAAAGGACTTTTTCAGCTGAATCTTTTTTTTTTTTTTTGCAAATAATAGATACCTTTCCTAACTGAATATCACTAAAATGGATTAGCTTCTTCCACTGCACTTAATAATCATCTCCTAGAAAAATATAAGAAAATACTTATTCACACCAGCACATTTTCCTTTGTCCAAATGATTTAGAGAGAATATAGCTAGGAAAATTAAGTGTTCAAAATATCGAAGCACTAAAGTTTTCCCCTAAATACTGATTATTGGGACAATGGGCTAAATAAAATGTGCTGGACCCTAAGCTTGTAACTTTAATTCATTTTCATGATTTCCAGAAGGAGGAAGCTGTTTTCAGGGCCAACGAACAATTTACAGGATGTGTGTTTGCAGATTCTGGGTCTGCTGATTTAGTGATGCCCTCTCAGGGATCTCAGTGAGTTGTGGAGCCCTGGGGAGCTGTCTCAACCTTGGATGTGCCATTAAACCAGATGGCCATGCATGAATAGTACTTGGAGTAAGTACTTATTACTTAGTAATGCAAATGCAATCCTAGTCATAAACTTCACTAAAAACATCCTTGGAATACATTTTTAAATAACAAATGTATTTAGAAACATACCATTCCCTTTTGAAAAGAACTGCAGGGAAGGTTTCAAGAGAAGAGGATGGGTGTGCCTGATCTAGCCAGCAAATGGGGGGAAAAAAAAGCCCTAGTTAAACAGGTTTGTGTTTATTAATATGAGTACACACTCTTGTTTTTCCTCAAAATAGCTTGACACTGAAAAAAACCCAAGAATTTAATTCATTAAAACTATCATGTGTAAGGAGTGCACTTGTTATGATGAGCATCAGGTGTTGTATGAAGTGTTGAATCACTATATTGTATACCTGAAACTAATATTATACTGCATGTTAACTGGAATTTAATAAAAGCTTAAACTGTCATGCAAGTAGAATGTGGGCTTATAAAGAATCACAATGTATTTAATGGAAATGGAACAATATTTTTCAAGACTAGATTATTTAATAAAGGGATTGTGTATGCATCAAGAAAGGTGTGGAAGTATGCACAAAAACCTGCTCATGTTGGTTCTTTGGAGGTAGAGGAAGGGAATTTGAAAAGGGAAAAATATAGGGAAGGAAAAAAAAACACAAAGTAGGAAAATGCACAGGGTAAGATATTAAATGTGAAGGTAAAAATATAGATTATGTAATTCTTTTTATGAAATTATTGCAAATATGGTATTAGATGCAAATATTTACATTTAATAAGTTAGAAAATTGATAAAGATAATCATTTGATGAGGTGGTTTTATTGTTGATGATTTTTGGCCTTTAATTTCTGTATTTTTTAAAATGTTGTTTTTGCAATAAAATCGCACCTAAAAATGTTAACATGATCAAGAGAATGAGAAGACAAGCCACATACTGGAACAGACTATTTGCAAAGGCTTTTAGGATTTTTAGGACAGTGAAACTACTATTTATGATATTATAATGATGGATACATGTCATTAAATATTTGTCCAAACCTGTAGAATGTACAACACCAATAATGAACCATAATGTAGACAATGGACTTGGGGAGATTATGATGTGTCAATGCAGGTTCATGAGTTGTAATAAATGCCCCCCTCTGAGGGATATTGATAATGGGTGGGGCTGTGCCTGTGTGAGGACGGGGTATATGGGAAATCACTGTGCCTTCCTCTCAGTTTTGCTGTAAACCTAAAAACTAAGTCTTAAAAAATTAACATGACAATGACTTGCCTGGCATCACTTTGGTAAATGAATTATAACTAATTCCCTTTGTTAGCTGGCAAGTTGTAGCAGCAGTCATCCCACAGAGAAACACACATATCAAACTGCCTCGAACTGTTCTCCTGCCTCCACCCTTGTCACTCTGCACTCTAGTTTCTTTGCAGCAGGCTGACTGAGCCTTTTAAAGCATATGTCACAACATGTCACTCCTCTGTTCAAAACACTCTAATGACTTCTCACCTCAGAGTAAAATCCAGAGTCCTACATAACCTTCATACAGTCTGCAGGCTGCCTCCACGCACAACCTCTTTTGATGTCATTTGCTACCAACTCATTCTACTCTAGCCGCCCTGGGCTCTTTGCTGTGCCTTCCACACATAGTGTTCCTGCCTCAGATCTTTGCATTTACTGTTCCCTGTGTCTAGATCACTCTTCCTTACCTCACCCCACTTCCAGGTAGCCCCATGGCTTCTTTGCTCATTTCATTCAGGCCTTTGCTCATGTCTTGTCCAAATGGACACCTTTCCTGCCCAATTATTTTTGTATTCTCTTTTTCTTACATATCTTTGTAGTACTTATCACTAGGCAAAATACTATATGAGTTTTTTATTATTATCTTTATTTTCCCACTAGAATCTTAGCTCATTCAGGGTAGGGGCTTTGGTACTTTTGTTGCCTGCCGTATTCCCAGGGACCAGCATAATAGCTGGATTTCAGCTACATATACGCAGTACATATATTCTCCTCCCGCCCCACCTCCACTAGATCTTCCTCAGCTTTAGGTGAATACTTTTGGAGATAAACCTCAGACTTCTCATTCAGCTTCTTGTCCTCCTGCTCATCCTTGAATCAGCCTTATTCATTGGATTCAAACCATTTAAGAAATGGATTTTCTCTGGCACTTCCTTTCTTCTTTCCATTCTCTCCCTCCCTCCTGTCCTTCCTCCCTTTCTTTTGTTTCGTTTTGTTTTTAACTATAAAACGTATCAGTTTGTTCTTATCCACTTACTCTCTTCCATGTCACTGACCCTAAAATGAGACTACTTGTCATTTCTGGCAATACAGATATAAACATTTTAATTTTAGGTAATAAAACCCCACTACTCTCATTGGGGCACCAACTTATCAGGAATTACTGTTTCATGCCATTTACATATTTACAGACTTAAGGGATAATATTTGCTGCCAGCTTATTATTGGGTGTTTCTGCTTCCCAGTAGCTAATTTTCTTTCAGGTTATTCGGAACAGATTGATACCAGAGGGTCTTGCTGCCTTTTGGCCTCCTCCCATGCCCCTTCCCCCAATAAATAGTATATAAATTTATAGATTTACTTATGTAAAACTATAATTTTACCAGGGATGGACAATACCATTTACTGTCTGTGTATTGATTTTCTTTTACCTATATAGAGCAGGTGTAAGGACATGTTTAGTTGAGAGGAAAATAAAGGGATTTGGAAAAATGTTAATATTTTTTAAAATCTGTGGTAGGGAAGACAAGATGTAACTTTGTAAATAATCCTGAGTAGCACCTAATGATTTCTCTCTTTTGATACTCTACAGCTTTTGTCTGACCTAGGGCTGGAGGGGTAGGTATATTGATGATAGATGAGGATTTTGCTCTGTTTAAAGTAGTATTTATGTAAATAGTGCCTCCTCCAGGATTTTTTAAAGTTTATGCCTGAAATATCTATTGAGATATATATTTAATGTAAATTATTTTTACTTTTGAGTAATTTTATTTTCATTAAACTTAATAGATGTACATTGTTTGAAGCCAAATATTATGAGTTCCATTTCTGGTGACTTTGATACTCGGACTAACATATACAGAGTGCTGGATAATCTCTAACAATCATATTGACGACCTGGTAAGAAAATAAGAAATATTCTGATGCACAAATGAAGCAAAAGCAGAAGCTAAAAGATCTATATAACTTTGGCACATTAGAGATGTTTAGTAAATTGAATGAAAAGCTCATTTTCAAATGAAACAAATATTCTGATGTTTAAAGGGTAAGAGAAAATGAAATAGGTATAGATTACAACATTTTCTGAAATACTAATGTTAAATTTATTTATGCATTCTTCTCTCCTACATTTGCTTGATCTCGATCTTACCCAAGCTAAATTCATATTTTAAAAATCCTGCAGTCTTTTATGTATACTTTAGGCAGACTGATTCAGGTAGTGTGTCTGAAAAATAGTTTTTTCTCCCCCAGAGATAAATGAAATCTTCTAATCTTTTCTCCCTGGCATGTAACTCTTACTTGCATATGTCATTCTCAAATCCTTATTCTCTCTTGAACCAACATAAAAGGCAGTCATTTCTTACTTGTTTCTGTGCTTCCCTGTACATTTATGACATAATAACTTCATCAAAAGCTAAAACCTCTCCCCTTGGGAGAGTGCCACATTTCACAAGAAAAGTGGGTTTTCTAGAATAAAAAAACAGTTGTCTGATTAGCCTAAGAGTAGAGACAAGTTAAGTTCAATGGTACATTCTTACCAGATGCCAGATCATAAGACTAGAACATTTGCATCTAGTTACAGGCAGTTTCCCTTGCCTATTTTCTGTAACTACCGTTTTCTTCAGTGAATGCTGTGAGTTAAGGTATATATTTTCATAAGCTGATATGTTATTTATGCTATGCCCTTTTAACTGACATTGAGCCATCTGGAAGTTAGAGGTTTGCAGTCAGTTTCTGAATTGCCAAAAGCTATAGTCCTAGAAAGAAGCTAAATATAGTGGTAGAGATTAGAACTTATCAGAGTGGCTGAAAATGTAGTATTCAAATCATTTCTCAATTATGATATATTTAAATGTAATCCTATAACAACCAAAATGATGACAAATCATGGAGCTGTAATTTTATGTTCACTGATTTAGAACCATACATTTAAGTAAATTCATTTACAGTAACAGTTCTACTTAAAATAATCTGCCACAAAAGGATGATCAGCCAAATAATAATGTGCACAGAGGTTACTCCACAGAGGCACAAAGTATTGGTTCATTACTTATACAAACAGCGAATTTACAGAGATGGAAAAATGATTGCTACTCAACAGAATTATTTTATTTCATTAGTTTAAGGTAGTATTAAACATAATTTCATAAGTAGTGATTTACCAGATGCTTTTAATGGAATAGTTGATTCGTTGCTTATTTTGAGCACTGGTTTTTATGTCATTTTAAAGAGGAGTACATCTTTTGAAATAAGGCATATTTAAGAAATTTAAAAACATGTCTCATAATTATATAATTATTTTAATTAACTTTATTTTCATCTAGTCTTGCACATTTAAAAAAATAATAGGTTACCGTGAGAGTGATGTATAACTAAAATGCAACCCCAGAACTAAAAATCTGAAATACAAATTGGTTGTCAATTTGGGTTTTTATGTTTCCCAATTCCATTTGTCCTTTCTTTCCAAAAAAGTAATATTTGTTTTAGAAAACAGTTCTGTTAAGTCAGTTTATTGACACTAGTATTTAAAATTTTAAGTACCCTGCCTCTTAAAAAAATTATTTAAATTTTTAAGAATGTGGGACTTCTAGTGTATTTACTTTTTTTCAAGTTTGTAAAAGATTTTATTTATTTATTTGACAGAGAGAGAGAGAAAGAGAGAGAGCACAAGTGGGGGAGCAGCAGGCAGAGGGAGAAGCAGGCTCCCCACTGAGCAAGGAGCCCAATGTGATGTGGAACTCCATCCCAGGACCCTGGGATCATGACCTGAGCCAAAGGCAGACGCTTAACCAACTGAGCCACTCAGGTGTCCCTAGTATATTTATTTTAGAGTAATCTAATCTTCCATGCAATGAGTATGTTTTCCACATTTTTGAAGTTTGTATGAAAAGAAAGATATTTAATGTTAATTTTTACTATGAAAAGAAAATGGAAGTGGGATATTTAAAAACAGGTCACTGGTCTTTGTGAAATGGATAACTGATTAAGGAGACTGACTGTAATTGAGCACTTTGTCTTTCCAATTTTTAAGACTCATAAGAAGGCACCTAGTGTGCCTGCTAAAAATGCAGAAATTTCTGCTTCTTAGCTTACTTTCCAAAATAAAAAGTTCCTAATCAAAATAGGAGAAACAATCCATGAATAAAGCCAGGATGGAGATGGAAGTAGGGAAATCTGAAAAGGTGAAAAAGAATCAAAATGTGTGTATAGATGTTAACATGTGGATGAATATTAAGTGGGGATGGGGTAGGGACTCTGACACACAATTATGAGATTGCCTGCCTTATTCTGAGCTCTGTTCAAAGGTAGAGTCTCAGATCCTGGAGATATAATCAAAGTTGTTAGTGTGTTCCAGGAGGAAGAGATGAAGTGTCATGGATGGTGTGTTGGGGGTCTCCAAGACCACTCTCAGGGTCCGTGATTCCCTAGGAGGATTCACAGAACTCAGCAGCTATGATACTTAGTTATAGATTATTATAGCGAAAAGATACAGATTAAATTCAGGAAAGAGAAAGGACACAGAGTGTGGAGTCCAGGAGAAATCAGGCACACGTTTTTGTTGTCCCCTCCCAGAGGAATGGCCCAGTTAGTGCTGAATTCTCACAAGAACAAGGTATGACAGAATGTGCAGAGTGTTGCCAACCAGGTTGGCTCACTAGCTCCTTGGGGGCCTGGGCTTTTATTGGCTGTTGGCCATGTAGACATGCGTGGCCTATGTGGCTGACCTTAGCTATTCAGTTTCCAACCGTCAGAGGTTACATTGATACAGCATGGTCCAAAGCCTCAGGCATACAAAAACAGGTGTTCACCATAAGGCACATTGTTGGCCTATGTGGCATGGCCCAAGGCCTCAGGCATACCAAAGCACTCTTATCAGGCAGGATATTCCAAGCATTCAGAAGTTTTCTCCCAGGAGCTGGGCAAAGGCCAGTTCTTTTTTTGATCTACAGGGTTTAAGTAATGAGGCCTGCTGAGTTAATCCTTTATTGCACAGATGGTGCTGTTCGGAGAGGATAACAAGTCATAATAGAGCCTGCCAGGCTTTACCAAACATACCAAACATCCTACAACTATTTTTCCTCTGGCGGGAACCAGTAAGTCCAAATGAAAGTGATATCTACTGCTTCTGAATCATTGGGAGGGAAACACTTGAAACTTGAAGTTTCATGTGGTCTTTTTATTGTACTTTATACTTGAAAAAAGAAGGAATAGGTGAGAAGGTCATGACCCTTATGAAAAACATTTGGTTTTCTGATGCCTTTAACTTCTACAATGGTGATTCTGACAGAGAGCAATGAATGTCTCAGACTAGAAGAATATTTATGAAAGGAAACCAATAGATCAGGAGGGCTTTAAACCGAAATGAGAAAGGAAGAACATGTTAATACACAGAAGGAAACTAAATCATTCTTCCTCTAAATATGCCTTGCTAATTCCCTTAGCAACTTCAAGTATTTGCTCACATCTTACCTTACCTTGACCACTTAGATAGGCTGAACTCTACAAAATAGCTATTTTCATAATTCAAAGACAATTTCATGTGGTTCAATCTAATATATTCTGCTGCATACACCAAACTCTCTCAATTCCTGCCCCTCAGCATTCTCATTTCCCACTTCCCTACACTCCTTTTTTTTAAATTTTTACTTAGTATTTAACCTCCATCTAAAATACTATAAAAGGAAAACTTATTATATTTACTATTTACTATCCATCTTACTCCTGCTACAAAGATACATGGGCAACTTTAACTTTAACTTACAGATGTATTCCAAGGGCTTAGAAAAGCCCTTGGAACAAATCACTAAATTACTATTTGTTAAACATAGGAATGAACAGATACTATAGCTTAGAAAGCAATAAAGGAGACATTTAGTCATCTATTCAATGGGAAATGTTTGGAAGCAATTCTTAAATCTTCTATGCCAGAATGAGCTAATTGCTAACTGCAAAACTTCATAGTCAGGTAACGGTTTTGGATCCCATCTCTGCTACTTACTCATTCCATAAACTTTGGACTTTTTTTTTCTCCTGTAAACAATAGTTTGCTTATCTTTACATACATTTCAATAATATGCAACTGTAGTGCTGTTATATAAAACACAACTCTCTCCATTCTTTCCTAGAGACTGGATGAGAAATTGCTTTTTACTAAAAAAAAGGAGACCTGTTACAATTAAATACCAATAGGATAGATATGAGTATAGAGATAGAAATAAGAGGATATGTATTTGTTCAAAAAATGTAAGCAGTGAAGGCCAAGGGAATATAAACAGAATATAGGAGGAAGTGGAGAATTGAACAATACAAAGGATAAAAGATGACTCAACTGAGATTCTAAATGTTCCCTGTGAGTGGTAGAAATGTAATGAAGATAAATTGTGAAAATTTTAGTAGCAGGAAATGTAACGTCATGCACTTAGAATAACAAAAATTCACAAAGCTGTAAGATGGAAGTGATCTGATTTAAGGGCAATTGTGATGGAAAAGAGTTAATAATCATATGACTTAAAAAGATCTAAGGCAATTTTAACTATCACCATTGGCTTTCCACTGGCCTACCATGTCTGCCATGATGGGTTTTCTTTTTGTTTCGTATTATTTGGCTGCACCACATCTCCCTTTTAGAGAAGCTCTTTTGGGGGTATCTTGGTGGGGGTTAAGGCTCACCACTAGAATGTAGCCAGGGAGTGGAGAAAATATTGCTTGGGTAATTGCCCCTAGGAGAATTTATGAAATTTGAACAAGAGATCATGACTGTTCTTGTGCTTTTCCATCTTCAAGGCTTTGCTGCCCGTCTGCCACTGATTCTGGCAATAGCTCTCCAAAAAATTTCTTTTTTCTTTCTTTCTTTTTTTTTTTTTGTTTAACATAGTTCATTTCTGTCACTTGTCATCAACAACCTTGACTGCCAGATGTGATTAGTTCTAGATATAGGGTCCAGGAGTGAGAGGTTACCAGGACAAGGGACTTATAGTGATAAAACCATGCAAGGCTCTATGAATTAGAGCCTATCTGGTTCCTGCCATTTAAGTCCAACATTGCTTTCCCATTTAAGTTATTGATTCCTCGTGACCTGAGTTTCTGTCAATATGATTGAGTAAATGCTCACAAACTCTCCCATTATAAAATATGTAGATGAAATATAACAACTAGATAAAATATCACAACATTCACTAGAATGCTGAGCTTGTCAGAATGTAAGGAAACTTCCCACTGACCCAAAATAAAAAGATAGCTCAAAAACTTTGGAGTAGACAGCTGTACCACAGTTGCGATTTGCCTGGAGGTGTTTTCCATTCTTGGTAACAGAAAGGTTTGTCTTTTAATGGACACTTGGAGGTAGAAGAGAAAGCCTTATTAGGGGAGTGGTGGGGGAATTGGTGAGGAGCTGGAACTGACAAAGCTGGGAATCTCTAATGGCCACACCCTAATGAGAGGGTGGAAAGGAAAAGAAAAACTCCACCAGAACTGCAAAGAGAGGATAACTTAGCTGTTTTGTCTTGAGCTCTGGATGGAGAAAAATTCCACCACTAAAAGTTTGTAACCATACATAGGCCCTCATGCTAGTGTGTAATTAAAATTTATCCTTCCATTGTAGCCCTGAAAATGTATAAATGAGTAATTAACATAAATAAGTCTCAGATTGGTAGAACATGAGGATGCTTGGCAGCAGCAAAAACAAATTCTCTTTTCAACGACACTCTCTCAACCCAGGCTGCACAGAATTCCCGCGGATTAAGTCTGGACAGTCCAAACTTTAAAAACCTGCAAGGCAACAAGCCCATTGTAAGCAAGAGCCCGGGGGATCAGACCTCCAGGATCTTCAGATAATAGAATTATACAATAAGGATGTAAAATGAACATTCTTAACACATTAATATTTAAAATAGGAAGAAGAACCACCTCACTGTTTTTAAAATGAGGAAAACAAAGACTTGAAAGAATGTACTAACTTAAAAAATGCAATGGGTAGGGTTAATAGCAGATTGGACAAAGTTGAAGACATGTTTGGCAAACAGACAGTCTGAAGAAATAACAGTGCAACATAAGACAGACAATGCAGTGAAAAATATGAAGGTGAGGAACAAAGAATGACAAGTACTAGCATGTGTTTAATGAGAATGCAAAAATAAGAGAGAAAGGAAGGGGCAGTATTTGATGAGATAATGACTGGTTATTTTCCCAGATTTGTTCAGTATCAAGCATCCACTGATTGAAAATTACAGTAAGTTCCAAGTAGGCGAAAAATAAATAAATCACAGTAAACTTATTTGCTTCTCTGCCTGTTCTAAAGATTTTTCATGATCTGACTTCACCATATACCTACCTAGTTATATTTCCCATGACTAATAATATGCATACAGTGTTATGAAAGTCTGCTTCTTATTTAATATAATTGTTAGTCTTTGCTATAAATTTGCTTCTTCTTAGTATAAAATGCTTTTTTCTTCTCTTCTAGTTGTCAAAATCCTATTTACTTATCAAATACTTTTTCAGAGATCCTTCATGATTATTCTAGTCACACTGATCTCTTTTTTTCTGAATTTCTATTACACTTACATTATGCAGCTCATTCATTCATTCCTGATATTTATTGAGAGTCTGCTATGTACTAGTTGGATACTAGTTACAACAATAAATTTGATAAGAACACTCCCTGTCTTTAGGAACATTAATATTCAGCCAAAATGATAATAAAAATCATTAGAATACAGTGATAAAGTATAAACAAGGTGGGAAAGGAACACATATTAGGATAGAGTAGGGAAAGTAATCAAATATATGGGTCAGTGTAGGTTTCCTAGGGGGAGTGACATTTCTGCTTATACATAAAGATCAGGTAAAAATTATCCAGGCTCAGATATGGGGTAGAGTGAAAAATGGTAAAAGAAAGATTTAGGCAGTGGGACTAGCATGTTTCACAGCTTAGAGGCTTAAGACCATTGGAAATTTTAGGGACTAAAGGAGTTTGATGTGTTTATAATGTAAAGCATAAAGAAGAGAAGGGTGAGCGATAAATCTGGAGTGATCGGCAGGACAGGGTGCAGATCTAGGTGGGCCATATAAGCCATGTTAAGAAATTTGAACTTTGTCCTAAAAGCATTGGAGAAGCATGGAGGGATGTGTTAAGTGGAGGCTATATTATTATATTTCTATATTAGAGAGGTTACTTTCATTGCCATGGAGGAGACCGATTCAAAGGAGGGGAAACCAGTTAAGAGCCTGCAACAATGCTGTAGACAGAAGTTAATGGTGACTGACACCACCATGGTTGCAGTGGGGATAGCAAGAACTGGGCAAATTTGCCAGACATTTGAAATAGGTGATCACTTTTCTTTAATGGTTAGCTGTGCATTTGTTTTGTCTCTTCAGTTAAGCTATATGCTATTTTAAGAGCAGAGACCATGTCTTATTATTCTTTTCTGTCTACCAAAACTTCCAAGTCATCACTAGCTGGGCCTCATAAATATTTGCTGACTGAATGAGTTTGGGGATGGAATTATTCAAACATTGAGAATTTGTAAAGATAGGTGGCTGAGGATCCAGGATGAAATTTTCCATAGTTCAGTTTTCAGGGTAGTACTAAAAATGGTACTGTGATGCAGAGTTCTCAAACATTACCTCCTTAGAGTGGCCAGAGTAGTGAGCTATAACCCTGGTGATGAAGAATGAACCAGTAGTTATAGCAGTAATCTTGGCTCTAGGGCAGGAAGTCAATGCCAGTGACAAACTGCCAATACATGACAATTTAAAATCCAGTAAGTGAAGTTAACAAAGTTGCTTAATAGCTCAGTGGACTTATGGGAAGGGCTGGAAGCCATTTCCATCCTGTATCATCAGGCTGGCTGTGTTATGGGCAATATAAATAGCAGTCTAGCAAGGAATCAGGATATCTCTTTTGAAAATAAATGATAAGGGTTTATTCAGGTTATGTCTGCATGTTCAATGGAGCAAAAATTAGAAATGTATAAAGATGATCATCCCTTTGGAGGGAAATACAGCAGGGGCTGAATGAGATTGAATTGTTTTGTTTTGTTTTGTTTTGTTTTTTTCCAGGATGGGAAATCTATCTCCTCATCCAAATAATTTCTCTCTTCAATTTTGTGAAACTGTAACCATAGTTTCTTCTGAAATGTGACAACTGTATTATATCCTGACTTATTTGGATAATTGCTCACCATGAAACTAAGCACAATCTATACTTTATTGTGTGTAAAATTTTAAGTGAGGATTTAAAACTTTTCTTGTGACAACTAATGAGATTTTTTTTTAAGTAAATCTAGGTATGAAGACTTCTCAACATTAAAAACTGCCTTATCTAGCCTGGTGTGTTCAATATTAAAAAGTGTTTTTTCTGGTATGATGTGCTCATAAAGTAAGCTGGAGCTAAAGAATTTTATGTATGGAGATGACAAACTAGACAGTGACATATTTCCCCAGAAACTTATCACAGGTGTATTTCATAAAAATAGATAGTAATTATTGGGTACATACAAATCTAAGCTTTGTATTAAATGTGTTGTTCATGTTCACAACAAAATTATATAAGAGGTGCTATTATTACTTACATTTTATAGGTAAGGAACCCATACTCAGAAGGTTTAGAAACTTATTCAACAGCCATAGGATTTGAATCCAGTTCTCAGAATCCAGAACTGATACTTTGTACCACTACACTGCTTATAGTCCTAATTAGTGCCTCTGAAGAAAGGAACATCTCTTGTATTTTCTACCAAGTTGGGTGGCAGGTAGTATGGTCTTCACTTTCCACCAATATAAAAAATGATTATTGGAAAGCAATGTATAGTGTAATGTGCTATCATTTCCAAAAGATTTTTATCCAGCTCTTAGGTTTAGAGTTCAAAATTTAACCAGAAGATGTGAGATACACCCTTTTGTTCTCCTGAAATTATTCCCTGTGAATAATGGATTTGGTTGGCTTGCTCATCCCCCAGGTGCTACATGCTTCCACTAATGGGTCACAACTGCAAACTTCTTTGGGCGATTCCCCCTCTTCACACAATCAAAATCTCTCTTTGATTCTCAAATTTTAGAATTCTTTACTTTCTATGACACCCACCTTTGCCATCAGCCCTTTTTTCTTCTGTATTTTTTACTTTATCTCCAAATATATCCACTCTATGTTATGCAAAGTTGCTGATATTAGTTCTTTAATCCGTCTCTCTTTAAACATGTCCTAATTCTACATTACATGTAAACATGTATGACACATACATGTACACACATGCAGGCACGTGCACACACACACACACACTGGCAGTACTAATAAAGCCTTCCTCCTCCCTAGAATGTAAGGGAGGAGACTGCTTGCATGGGCCAAGACAGAACGCTCTCAATTTTGTACTAAATGTTGCTACGTTTATAATACTACCACTGAATCTTTTATGATTTCTAGAATGTGTCATCAAATTTTGTGCAGATAATTATATCTTTTTTCCCTCCCATTATGCTGTTTCATACCTAGTCTATTTAATATTGCTATATATATTGAGCATTCTTGGTTTACATCTTTAATATTTCCATTTCCCAAAGAGAATGTGTGTCTGTTTCTGGGACTGTGTGTTTATCATATTGATTCCTATTTTATTGTAAATTTTATCAGAATGAATGTTAAGTTTTACACAATACCATTTGAAGTTTTGGTGGAGATAAGTATACACCTCTAAACTCTTAATATAAACATTTTTCAATATTGAACCATCTCAGCAGCCCAAGGCTGAATCCTATTTGTAATTCTCTTTAAATGCTGCTAGATTAACTTTACTGATGTTTCCGTCAGAGTTTAGGTCTTAATACTAGTAAGTGAGCTTTGCTTCTATTCCCCCCCTCTCTTTATTTCTTTTTTGAGGCCGTCTTTATTGTAGTTTGGGATTACAGTTATGACTTTAGAGAAAGACCTGGGAAGGGTGTTTTAAAATTTTTAAAAACAGTTTTTTTTTTAATGCTCTGGTACTGGTTCCTAAAGGTTTACCTGTTGAATCATCATTGCCTCATAAGTCTTAGAGAAGTAGCTCTTTGTCCACAGATTTAGTTACTTCTTTGGTAACTATATAGTCTTTTTCTATCTTCTGAGATAAATTCAGAAATCTACATTTTCCTTTAAAATAATTTAATCTGGGCTTCATGCATTGCAATTTAGCATTTATTTACATTTATGCAGCTGACCGAAACTAGGACCCACAATGCTTATTTCTTTTTTTATTATTATGTTAATCACCGTACATTACATCATTAGTTTTTTTTTCTTTTTTTTTTATTCTTATGTTAATCCCCATACATTACATCATTAGTTCTAGATGAAGTGTTCCATGATTCATTGTTTGTGCATAACACCCAGTGCTCCATGCAGAATGTGACAATGCTTATTTCTTTACTTTCCATGCTACCAACCTACTTCTATGAGGGTCTGTTTTTAACCTCATATCCAAGCATTAGCATGGAGAAGGCAGTCCAGGCATATTCCACTGGCTAATCCACTCACTCAAAATTCATGTCTTCAAGTAAGGTGTTATTTATTTGGTGCTTTAGGGTTGTGCTACATACAATAGTAACTTATACTTAAAAAAAAATCGTTTCAGGGACACCTGGGTGGCTCAGTTGGTTAAGTGTCTGCCTTCAGCTCAGGTCGTGATCCCAGGGTGCTGGGATCGAGTGCTGCATTGGGCTCCTTGCTCAGCAGGGAGCCTGCTTCTCCCTCTGCCTGCCTCTCTCTCTCTCTGACAAATAAACAAATAAAATCTTAAAAAAATTAAAAAAGTTAAAAAATTGTTTCATATTTTCCCCCCTATATTCTCTCTTGATTTCATTCAGATTTTACACTAATTTTCATATTTTTTTGGTTTGGGGTTGTTTTTTCCTAGTTTCACTGAAAATGAGACTTCTGTTACTGCTTTTATTGCTGTCTTTTTTACCTTAGTTTGAAAGTGGGAGTTGAAAAAGCAATGTTTCTCCCTGTTCAATTTAAGCAGAAGTCCCTACCATCTTGTTTTCTTTATAGCACCATCATTACCTAAGCAAAATGCTATATTTGCATGCTCCTTAGCTCCTCCATCGTCAAGTTGTATTAAAATCAGTTAATAACCTTTTGTCACCCCCCCAAAAAATAAAATAAAATAAAATCAGTTAATAATCACTGAATGGTTTCTGTGTATAAGTAGTTTTTCAAAAGTCTTCGTGGACATCAAGTTTAACACAGCCTGCCATCCCTTCACTTCATAGTCTCCTACTCTCATCATGAAGAAGTTTATCTGATGGGATGATTTATATTGACTCAATGATCTAAGGCAAAAGGTGAGAACTGACTAAATGGATCTGCTAACATAGGGCAGAAAGGTTGGGGAATGGGGAATGGAAGAGGTAGTGTAAGAATGAACTGTTCTTTTTTTTCTTATGTTCAGTTAGCCAGCATATAGTACATCATTAGTTTTTGATGTAGCGTTCAAGGATTCATTAGTTATGTATAACACCCAGTGCTCATCATAACATGTGACCTCCTTAATACCCATCACTCAGTTACACCAGCAACCCCCCCCCCCCCAGCCTCCTCCCTTCTGTAACCCTCAATTTGGTTCCTGGATTCCAAAGTCTCTCATGGTTTGTCTTCCTCTCTGATTTCTTCCCATTCAGTTTTCCCTCCCTTCCCCTGTGGCCCTCTCACTATTCCTTATGTTCCACATATGAGTGAAACCATATGATAATTGTCTTTCACTGCTTGACTTATTTCACTTAGCATAATCCCCTTCAGTTCCACCCATGTCGATGCAAATGGTAAGTATTCATCCTTTCTGATGGCTAAGGTTCCTCAAGACATTAAAAATAGAGCTACCCTCTGACCAGCAATTGAACTGCTCTTCAGAAGATAGACAGAATTTCAACAGGTGATGAGGCCACTCCCATTGGTGGAAAGGGTTGGTACAAAGGCATAAAGATAGGGAAGAGGAGAGTGTAAACTGGAGACTGGCTGGTTACCCAGAGGAAGGGAAGGGGGGAAGTGAGGATGGCATGGTGATTTAAGGAGTACTAAAGGAAAATAATATTGATATAGCTTACTTCGAGAAACTTCTTCAAAAGAAATAAACTTTAAATTCAATCAATTGCCATATTTCACTCCATCAAATAAAGCCAGCCCTTCCTTTTCCACTCCACTGTCAGTATCACCAACAAAAACATAAAAATTATGCTAGCATGTTTACCGAAGTCTCATTATATGTCAGGAACTTAGCATATACTTTACCTTTAGTAACTTATCGATGTCCCATTTGCTGTTTCATAACATAATGCTATACAGTGGGTATTTTCATGCTTATTTTTCAGCTGAGGAAGTTGAGGCACAAAAAGGTGAAAGAACTTACAAGCCATGTCAGTAGGATAACTGTGGCATGGATCTGGGTAGTCTGTTTATAAAGCATGTTTTTATTGACATATATTATATTCATAATTCTTAGTCTTCTTCGATTCCAAGAAACATGTTTTAAAATATTATTTTCTGATTCTAAATGCAGCTCATAGTAATTTTGGAAAATTTAGGAAAGATAAAAGTGTACACACCAAATCAGTAAAACCATAGCCTAACTTATTTTTTAAGGACAAATTATTAAAAATTTCCCTCTCAGGGTGCCTGGGTGGCTTGGTTGGTTAAGCAGCCAGTTCTTGACTTTTAACTCAGGTCATGATCTTAAGGTTTGGGATGAGCCCTGACAGGCATCCAAGCTTACCGGCTCAGCAGGGAGTCTGCTCCAGGATTCTCTTTTCCCGTCTTCCTCTGCCCCTCCCGTGCTCATTCCCACAAATAAATAAAAATAAATAAATAAATCTTTAAAAAATTTTTCACTTCTCTAATTCAACTTTATAGGGCTAACTATTGTCATAATAGTTTGTAAGCAATCTTTTGCTTCAGCATATATTTACACACATGAGTTTACCCAGCTTATTTATTGACCAATAATATGTTATTTATGTATTTCCAAGTTAGTAGATTTATTTCACTATTTTAAAATTTTCTGATGTATTTTGATTTTGGATCTATAATTCCTCTAATAATGGATATTGTGAGGTTTTATTTTTTCTTTATTGACTTATTTATTTATTATTATTATGTTATTTTAGTCACCAATACAGTACATCATTAGTTTTTGCTGTAGTGTTCCATGATTCATTGTTTGCGTTTTAAATTTTATTTTGTCTTTTGTTATTGTTGCTATAATAAGCTTTCTTGTGAACATAACTAAATTATCTATAGTCATTTAGTAGTAATGGTTTTAGTATTGCTGGGTTTGCTGGGCTATAGACTATACATATTTATAGTATTGATAATAATACCATATTAGACTCCAGAACAGTTGTACCAATTTATCATCCACCAAATGAATATTAGAGTATACATTTCCATATTCCATCGCCCACATTAGGTGTTTTAATCTTTTTTTAATTTTTTAATCTCATGGATTAGGCAGAAAAACCTATATCATATTTTTAAGAGTTTTGTATTTTTATGTGTTCACTGGTTGTAATTTTTATCTGGGGATTTATTGTTTATATACTTTGTCCATTTTTCCGTTGTGATGATCAAACTTTTTAGAAGTTGAGTTGTAGGAGCTCTCTGTGTTTTATAAATATTAACCTTGGGTTTTGCATGTGACAAGAATATGTCTGCTATTTGGTTATTTTTTAATTTGTTAATTTTTAATGGAGAATTAGTACATTATTATAATTCAAATGCCATATTTCTTCTATGGATCCTGAGTTTTGTATCATTCTCCTCTATTCAGCTAGTACATTTTTTATATCTAGATCTTTAATCCATTTAGCATGGATGTTCAGATGTTTGTGGCATAAGATAAACATCTAATTCTCTTGTCCTCTGAAGATCATTCAGTAGTTCTTAAACCATTTACTGACTTAGCCGTATTTCCCCTCTGATTTGAAATCCCATATTCTTCACATTCTTAATTTATTTGACACTCTATTCTGACTTATTTCACTATTCCTATGCCACTACACACTTTTAATATAGTACTTTTTTTACATTATTTTGATATCTATTAGGTTTTTTATTCTTGATCCTTAAGTTTTCCTCTGTGTTATAGTATCCTTTGTCTTCATTTTTGTTTTGTATTTTCTTTCAACTTCTTTCACCTGTAAGGCAATTCCTTAGGTCACGTCCGGGCTTCCTTCTCTATTCTGTCTATGTGGGGTTTCATCTACTGAGTTTAGAAGAAAAATCCACTAAAAACCACAAAGCTGTGAATCTCCTCTTGACATTAATGAACATCAAATATTTTCATATAACCCTGTCTCATCTTATCTGCCTTCTTGATCTTTCCAACTTGAAGTCCCATTGGGATGTCAAAGTCAGTGTATTTGAAGCCAAACCAAAATCTCCTTCTCACCTACAGGAACTTCTGCACAATAATATCCAGTTATAATAACGTAGGTGTGAAGTTTGTAGGACCTGGGTGTCTGATTTGTAAGTATCATCACTAGTATTAGAATGATGATAAACTATGCCAGGTATTGGGTTAAATATTGTACATAATTCTCATCTTAATCCTTAACTCTTCCCTATAGATTTTATGGGATCATCCTCATTTTTTAAACCTCGTCACTGAAAAAGAAAAAGGTTAAAAAATTCCCTCCCAGGATCATTCCTAATAAGTGGCAGAGCTGGACATTTATGGTAGATCTATATACCTTTCTAACACCTGCTATGCAAACGTGCTTCATATCGGTTATGGTGGTCAGGTCTGGAGGGTCTTGGTGAGTGACAGGATGGGATAAGGGGGGAAGGTGGTGGTTTATTATGTAAGAGTTGCCTTGTAGGGTTTGGAAAACTAGCCATACTTCTCAGATTTGTAAGATTCACTAAGTGAATATGTCTTATCACAAAATTTTCCAAAATATCTGCAAATTTATATTGTTCAGAAAACATGTTTAACTCTTAATTAAATACTAAGTAAAATGCCTAAGTAAATGGTATTCTCTTATTTAACTTCTAGCAACTACAGATAACTTCAATCATCACGTTTCCTTTTCCTCACAATAATGGCATGCCTACTTCAAGTTTTAATATATATAAGATACACATCAAGGACATAACATATTAGACAAGTACAACTCTTCAATTTCTTAACTTTTAAGATACATAATTGCTCCACTATGAAGACTTAAATGGGATTGTCACTTTTGTAATTAATTCTTTTTGTTTCATCCTTCTTACTAATTGAAAATAGGCTTTCAATATAGAATGCTTTGAAATTGGATGAAGAGACAGAATTGGAATGAACTTAATTAACTACAAACTGTCCAAATCAATCAGAGTTTGACAGTGCCTCGGTAACACACAGAGTTCATAATTTACTTGAGATCTGCTATGATGCATATGCCATAAATTGCACAGTAGACATGCTCACTGTGCACAAAATTTAGTGCCAGGCTATGAAGTTGCACTGACAGAAAACTGTTTCTGCAACACAGACTATTTGGGGAGGATATACTTTGTATTTTCATTTAGACAACTAATAAACTTTTGAAAGTAAGTGGTTTTCTATTTTGCCCTGATAGAATGTGATATAGGAATTAAAAAATGTTTAAATGTGTTTCCAAGCATTTAAACATTATAAAGGGCATGGTTAGGTCTGTTTGTTTTGTTACAGAGTCTTAAATGAGTCAGTCTTGGGAAATATTAGATATTATAGGTTATAAAGAAATATTTGTCTATGCAATTCTATTATCTCCTTCTTGATGTTATAAAAACAATTTTCTTGATATTCAAAAAGAATATTTACTGATCCTAAAACTGATTAATTACACTTGTTAGTATTTTATGAACTATCTCATGTTTCTAGTTTTTAAGAAAAAATATAATTATCCTTTGTTGAAGAAGAGAATAGTTGATAAAGATTATGACATACTTGGCTAGACAACATTACAGGATTATTTTGGCCAAAGATAATTTATACCAAATAGTCATTCTTCATGTGTAGATATCCTTAGCATATACACAGTTTTCTATATTCTCCAACTATTTAACAAATATAAATTGTCTCCATATTATCAGTGGCTTATTTCAATTCTTGGATATATAAAATGTTTAGAGGAGGAAGGGGAGTAATATTTATGGTATGTCTCCAATATATAGTCATAAAACCCTAAAAGATTATTATTGTTTTTCATCCCTATGCAAGAAACGTTGCAAGTATTTGATGAGTTATGATGAAAATTCAAGAAGAGGCAAATCAGGCATGTTATATAAATTCCCAGCTTGTATCAATGCATAGATAATTTCTGGTTTCTGGAAGAAATATAGTTGGTTAACATAATCCTTATGGCCATGAGATGATCACAGAAATCTTATGTGGCTATGCCATATCTCAGAACAAATGATCCTCAAGGTAGTGCAATAAATAAATGTGGTACCATTGTTGACTTATTTTCAGCTACATGAAAACCTGGACAGTTTCTGGTAAGAGTAAGTTGTATTTTTGAGAGGGCAGGGATCAACTTAGAAAAGCTATTAGAAAGAATAGCAGAGCACAAAAAAACACATCATTGTGGGGGAAAAAAACCCCACAGAAACCCATCAAGTCTTCTGAAATTAAAGAAAAAATTCTTGTTGTAATCAAGTTACCATTTCTTCATTTTTTAAAGATACATAAATCCTGGGTGCCTGGGTGGCTTAGTTGGTTAAGCGTCTGACTCTTGATCTCAGCTGGTCTTGATCTCAGGGTCATGAGCTCAAGCCCTGCATTGGGCTCCATGCTGGGTGTGGAGCCTACCTTAAAAAAAACAAAACAAAAAAACCCATAAATCCTTCTGAACAAAGGTAGGATTTACTAATAAGTATGAAGAAAAGCACACCAGTATTTGTTTATATTTTATTTTCTATTTATTTATTTATTTAAAAGATTTTATTTATTTATTTGAGAGAGAGAATGAGATAGAGCATGAGAGTGGGGAGGGTCAGAGGGAGAAGCAGACTCCCCGCTGAGCAGGGAGCCCAATGTGGGACTCGATCCCAGGACTCCAGGATCATGACCTGAGCCGAAGGCAGTCGCTTAACCAACTGAGCCACCCAGGCGCCCTATTTTGTTTTTTAATGGGGGAGTTTTGATCAACTCAAATTTCTTATTAAGTGGAATAAAAAATTAAGACAGGTGGCTAGAAGAAACATTACAATATTTTTTTCCTTTTTATAATCTTTTGAAGAAAAATTATAATACTAAATACTACTTGAACTGAGCTGAGTCTTTGGATATAAATTGGGTTTCATAAACAGTGAAGTAATGGACATACATCTCTCATTTCAGAATCTAAGGCATTAGAGGTTGCTGATTTTGGGGAGGAACACACAACAAAAAGTAGGAAAAATGCTTCTGGACAAGTGAAATTTATAAAGAATAGAAGGGGAAACTGTAAGCCAAGTAAAATCAACTGGAGTTGACTACTGAAAAGAAAAGATAGACTACCAAATTAATAATGAATAATCATAAAAAAACTTAGGTCAAAACTAAAATAATTTATATATAACAATCTATATATTTCTAGTTCCTTCAATTATTCATATAAATATCATGTGATATCTGTTATAGAAATTGTATAACTCAATTTGGAGACAATATGTTAGGAAAAAAAACCTAAGGCACTTTAGAATATACTGTAAATGTGAGGATTGAGGATATATTCCAGCTGGAAAAGCAAAGTTCTCTTTAGGTTGTAAATGATTTATTAATGGCTAAGCATAAAAAGCCCATTGTGGCCTCACATAAGTACATGAATTTAGAGATAGGGATACTTTCTGAAATGGCTCAAATAGGGCATCTCTGGTGTCACTAGTGAAATGGCTTCTCAATTCTCTGTACGCTAGCATTCTTTTGTGTTTTAATGTCACATGCAGGATATAAATGGTGCCAAGTTGGAGGCAGCATCTAACCTGTATGCTTTCAAGTTCAAAATTATTGGAGATTATTTCTGACCGTGCCTTTGTTAGAAAACTCTGACCAAACTTTAGCTTTGATGGGTCACATTTCACCCCGACCAACTACTGAGGACTGGTGAATGGCCACGTACTGATGGCTTAGGTCATGTGTCAGTCCCAACCAACTATGTGTGTTTGAAGTAGAGGAGGATGGCTGCTCAAAGAAAATCTAAGGAACTTCTCTACCTGCAGGGTAAGTGGGTGCTGATTGTCAAAAATAACAGATACTACTCCCTTCAGGACTACTCAGAAAATATGAGTGCTCTATACCCCCTTCAGTTACAGCAAGGAGACTTGATAGTACTTAGAGAAGAAAACCTTAAAACTATTCATTAAACTAATACTGTGAGAGTACCTTCTGTGTTGCAGACACAGCCCTAACCCCAGGAATGTTACAGTCTAGTAAGGTCAGTGCTACATGGCTCGCTTCTACCACCATATTACCTCTCACAAATAACTCTACTTGTATGAAAATTTTCGTACTTTATGGTGTCTCGTAACAGCAGAGATCAAGCGACATATAAGCAGTAAACAAATATTCTGAGTATGAGGAAACTAATTTGTATAAGTCTCTTCATTCAACTATAATTTTTAAAAATAAGGAATAAGAAGATACAAATGCTACTATTATTTTTTGTCCTGTTTCAGAAGTACTGCTTGTGTATTGCGACAAATTAAAAGTATGTAGAAGGGTAAAAAGTAAAAGATAAAAATCTATCATTCACACCCTTACCCCTTCCCTCATTCCTTAGATGTGAGAGGTGAGAAAGTTTGCAGTTTGGTATGTATTCTTTCTGAACTTAGAATGTGCCATCAACTAACGGATCAAATCTAAACCTCCAAGATATTGTTCAAGGACTGACCACATGGCCCTGAGATGCCTTCTCTAGCCTCTCTTATTATACTCCCCTAAAGGTCCTATTGCTTTAATTACACTTGACTTCTTGCTCTTTCCAGACTGTCTTAAACTTTACGTCATTGGTCCCTTTGTTGATGCTAGTCTCATTATGTAGAGTTTACTTCTATCCCAGTAGTCAATTGGTAAAGTCCTAATCATCCTTCAAGAACCAGCATAATTTCTCTTATTTTCTGTGTTCTGTATAGCACTTGTTGCAATTTTACTCTATCACTTCATGATTTTCTTATTTCAAGTGTATAAGAATAGCACTCTCTCTGAACTGTAAGTTCTTTATTTTTTTCAAAAAGCTCTACTGAGATATAATTGACAAAATTGTAAGGTATTTAAAGTGTACAACACGATGATTTGCTGTTTGTATACATTATGGAAGGATTCCCCTCATTGAGTTAAGTAACACAATTAATCCATCACTTCACATATTTACTTTTTTCTTCTTCTTCTTTTTTTTTTTTGGTGAGAACATTTAAATTTTACTGTCTTAGCAAATTTCAGATACTACTGTGTTACCAGCTATGATCATCATGTTATAGATTAGGTCCTCACATTTTACATTTTACACCTGAAAGTTGGTACTCTTTTGCCAGTCTCTTCCTATTTCCCTCACCCCACAGCTCCGGCAACCACTTTTCTCCTCTCTGTTTCTGTGAGTTCAACTCTATATTTTTTCCCCCAAGATTCTACATGTAAGGGATACCATGAAGTATTTGTCTTTCTCTGTCTGGCTTCTTTCACTTAGCATACAACTCTCCAGGTTCACTCATATTATCACAAATGACAGGATTTCCTTTGTTATTAGGGCTGAATAATTTTACATATATATAAATATATATTTTCTTTATCCATTCATCTGTCTACAGTTTATTTCCATGTTTGGCTATTAGGAATAATGCTGCAATAAAGTACGGATATCTCTTTGAGATAATGATTTTGTTTCCTTCTATACCCAGAAGTGGAATTGCTGGGTCATACAGTAGTTCCATTTTTAATTTCTTGAGGAATCTCAATACTCTTTTCCATAGCAGCGGCACCACTTTATATTCCCACCAATAGTGTACAAGGGTTTCCTTTTATCCACACCCATGCCAGCATTTGTTATCTCTTGTCTTTTTGATAATAGATAGGTATAAGGTGATATCTCTTTTCAGAGATGTGATTGCAAATATTTTCTCCCTTAGGTTTCTTTTCATTTTGTCGATGGTTTCCTTTGCTGTGCAAAAGCATTTTAGTTTGATGAAGTACTACTTGACTTATTTTTGCTTGTGTTGCCTTCGTTTTTGGTGTTAAATCTGAAAAATCATTGCCAAGACTGATGTCAAGGAGCTCACCTCCTCCATTTCCTTCTAGGAGTTTTATAATTTCAGGTCTTATGTTCAAGTGTTTATTCTATTTTGAGCTGATTTTTGTGTATGGTGTAAGATAGGGGTCTAGTGTCATTCTGTTGCATGTGGTTGTCCAGTTTTCCCAATACCATTTATTGAAGAGACTATCTTTCCCGTTATATATTCTTGGCTCCTTTGTTCTAAATTAATTGATTTGTATGCATTGGTTTATTTCTGAGCTTTCCATTCTGTTGCACTGACATATCTATTTTTGTGCCAATACTGTTTTTTTTATTACTATAGCTTTGTAATATAGTTTGAAATAAGGATAATGGCTCCAGCTTTGTTCTTTCTCAAGATTGCTTTGGCTCTTTCAGGTCTTTTGTGGTTCCATATACATTTTAGGATTGTTTGTTGTATTTTTGTGAAAAATGTTATTGGATAGAGATTGCATTGAATCTGTAGATCATTTGGGGTAAATCATTTTGGGTAGTATGGACATTTTAACCACATTAATTCTTCTAATCCATAAGCATGGAATATCTTTCCATTTATTTGTGTCTTCAATTTCCTTCATCAGTGTCTTATAGTTTTCAGTGTACAGATCTTTCACCTCCTTGGTTAAATTTATTCCCAAGTATTTTATTCTTTTTAATGCTATTTAAAAATGACACTGTTTTCTTAATTTCTCTTCCTGATAGTCTTTTGATATATAAAAGTGCAATTGATGTTGTATACTATTTTGTATCCTGCAAGTATACTGAAATCATTTATTTCATTCTAACAATTTTTGGTGGTATGGGCTCTTTAATTACATTTCTGTCACTCATTAATTTTTCTGTGCCTTACAGGTATGTGGCAGGGGTTAGCAAAACTAGAGTTTACTGCCTAAATTTGGCCTGCCACCTGTTTTTGTAAATAAAGTTTTACTGTAACACAGCATAATAGTCATTATATATTGCTTCCGGCTGCTTCTGTGGTACAACAGCACTGTTGAGTAGCTGTGAAAGACATCATATGTCTTGGAAACCAAAAATAGTTATAAAAAAAGTTTGTTGACACCTGGTATAAAGTTTTGCACATAATAGGTATCCAATAAATGCTTGATGAAATTTGCACATGGATATTCTTTAGCTGATACCACCCAAAAGTACAGCCCTAAATTGAGAATTTAAATGACCCAATTGTTTTATTTCTTTTTTAATTTAAACTCAATTAGCCAACATATAGTACATCCTTAGTTTCAGATGTAGAGTTCAGTAATTCATCAGTTGCATATAACACCCAGTGCTCATCACATCATGTGCCCTCTCTAATGCCCATCACCCAATTACCCCATTTTCCCACCCACCTCTCCTCTAGCAACCCTCGGTTTGTTTCCTATAGTTAAGAAACTCTCATGGTTTGTCTCCCTCTCTGATTACTTTCCATTCAGTTTTCCCTCCCTTCCCCTATGACCCTCTGTGCTGTTTCTTATATTCCACATATGAATGAAACCATGTGATAATTGTCTTTTTCTGACTTATTTCGCACAGCATAATACCCTCCACTTCTACCCACGTTGATATAAATGGTAACTATTCATCCTTTCTGATGGCTGAGTAATATTCCATTGTATATATATTACCACATCTTTATCCATTCATCTGTCAGTGGACATCTCGGCTCTTTCCATAGTTTGACTATTGTGGACATTGCTGCTATAAATATTGGGGTGCAGGTGGCTACTACTTAGTAGTGCACCTGTAGCTCTATTTTTAACTTCTTAAGGAACCTTCATACTGTTTTCCAGAGTGACTGTACCAACTTGCATTCCTACCAACAGTGTAAGAGGGTTCCCCTTTTTCTGCATCCTCACCAACATTTGTTGTTTCCTGACTTGTTAATTTTAGCCTCTCTGGTGTGAGGTGGTATCTCATTGTGGTTTTGATTTCTATATCCCTGGTGCCAAGTGATCTATAAAGAACTTATCAAACTCAACACCCAAAAACAAATAATCCAGTCAAGAAATGGGCAAGAAGACAGGAACAGACATTTCTCCGAAGAAGACATAGAAATGGCCAACAGACACATAAAAAAACGCTCAGCATCACTTGACCCAATTGTTCTAACACTGCAGTGTCAAACCCTGTTGGACTGACATCTGCACCTATTTGGATGTTTTATTTAATTTTGCATAGGCAGTCTGTATCTCGGTAATGGCGGCGAAATGGTAGTAAAATAGAGGTCAGAATCATTTTCACCAGGCCAGTTTATATTGGCTTGAAGTTACCTCTTCCTTCATAAGCAAATGTTTTTAGGGGAAAAATTTTATATACCATTTTATATAGATGCATCAAAAGTGTTTTACCGGTTGCTGTCACAACAACCAAAAATATGCTTTGAAAAAAATGCTTGTGCTGATAGGAAATACTTCCAGAATGAAACTCTTGATTATGATCATTTTGATTACAGAAGACATTTTGTTTGTGCCTGGTACAGGCCTTAACATTTCTCAAAAATGCTTCTAGCCCAGCTTTCAATGAGGAGACCACATCTTCTTTGAAAGAGATGAAAAAACTGTTCATGTAATATTTTAGCTACCAAGAACTGGCTAGAGTTTACATCTTGAAACTTTGCTTTTCAAGTGCAAACTTAAAAATGTGTTTAAGAAAAATCCCTAAGTTCCTGAACAAGATACACGCTTAGGCTAAATTAGATTCTGATGAGATGAATTTTTATAGTTGAAGGAGAAATTTGCTGTATGCTTTCAGAATTTTCGATTGAGATAAAATCTACTTAAATCTGGCTTCAACACATTTGATTATAAAATATGCAGTTATAGTGTAATTGAAAGTGTATAGTTTTGAGGACAGATTAGAATCATGGCAAATCCTACCATTTGTTAGTATTTTGTTGTTTTTGTTATTGTCCTCATCAACTGACTTTTATAAGTCAGAACTGCTAACAACCTCAGTAAAATGTGAAACAGATAATACTACTTATTTCATGATTTTGATGATGGGATTAAATGAGAGAACATAAATAAAAATAGCCAACAGTTCTAGACCATTGTAGGGAATCCATATCTATTGACAGACTAAAGAATCAAGGTCTAGTTTAATGATTTAATAAAACCCATTTTCAGATATAATGTGATTAACAATCACATGGCCAAACTGTATCATTTCCCCTTCTGTTTGCAGATTTCAAAGTTTCAGAGAGTATGAAAGCTTTGACAGTCATCTTTTGCCACCAAAATCACTGTCATGACTGGCCTTTTATGGATAATTATTTCATAGTCACTGGAAATAGAGCCTACCAAATTAAGTTCTGATGATAGTTGGCCACTAATAAAATGGAGAGCCTTCACCAATTTACTCTCCTAAAATTACCCTGTCTGTCTTCAAAAGTTGACGACTTACAAACTGAATCTTGAATGAAGAAAGAACATCTCCTTCATTACCAAGCCCTTGAGTTAGTGAGGTTCTATGCCCTCATTTCTCCTTTATTCATTACATATTATTCATATGTTTCAATTAAGCTAGCTGGATTAAAGCCCTTTTGTTTGGTTATTAATCATTTCATTTCAAAATGGTTATTTTGCTGGCCAAGCAGGTCTTCTAGAATTCTCCCTTGACACCATAAACTAATGGGATGTTTTAAATTTAAAATGAGGAATCATTAGAATTTCAGTTAGGTAAAATTAGGAGTAGGCCATACTGATATGAGTACCTGAATATGTCATGCTTCTGAGAAAGACTAGAACAAATTAAGATTTAAACCTTGACACTAAAGGGAAAGTTTATATTTCAGCACTGTGCTTCAGAAATCATAAATCATTAAAAAAAACAGGTTGCTGGAAAACCCGTCTATGAAATGAGAGAATTTTCACTAGGTTAGGGGTCAAACATGCCAGTGTTTCTAGATAGTAAATTTACTATGTTTGGCTAGGTATGGGAAATGAGTTATAAATCTCTGAGTGTAACTGAGTAATTTCACTAGAAAACACATGAATTTCACAGAGGTGAAAGCTAAATTACCTTCCCCTCTTAATCAATGTAGACAACCAATTGAAAATGTGGTGGCCTTAGAGTTTCTCTTTTTTTATACTCAACAACATATCAGTGCCTGAATTAACTGGATAAATGACTTTGCTTACTCAAAATCATGAACATTTTCTCTTACAAACAATCCTTTTAGTCAAGGTTAAAAAAAAAGTTGTTTTTTTTTTGTTTGTTTTTTTGCTTGTTTTTTAGAGAAAGAGAGAGAGTGTGTGTGCATGAGTGGGGGGAGGGTAGGGGCAGAGGCAGAGAGAGAATCTTAAGTAGGCTCCATGCCCCGTGGGGAGCTTGATGCAGGGCTCAGTCTCACAACCCTGAGATCATGACCTGAGTGGAAACCAAGAGTCAGATGCTCAACCAACTGAGCCACCCAGTTATCCCTTTGTACTTTTTCTTTTAAGATTTATTTGTTTATTTGAGAGAGAGAGAGCACACATGAGTGGGCTGGGGAGGGGCAGAGGAAGAAAGAGAATCTCAAGCAGACTCCTCTCTGAGCACGGAGCCTGAAGCAGGGTTTAATCCCACGACCCTTAGACCAAGACCTGAGCTGAAATCAAGAGTCCAATACTTAACCAACTGAGCCACCCAGGTTCCCCTGTATTTGTTTTTTAATCTAAATATTTTTATAGGAATTTGTGCTTTTCCTAAAAGTATATTTATGCAACTTTGTGATTAATCCATCAATAAATTGTAAATTAACACTTAATACTCAATATTATGCTAGTTTATGTGATACGTGTTTACGTAAGCCAAGACTTTGGACAAATAAGTAAGCAAACATGAAAAATAGAGATAAACAAGTCTCTAAATCTTAAATTGTTCTATTTTCAGGAATAATCTCTCTGTGATAATAGTGAATCTTAGGAATTTGGAGATACAGATATGAACAGAGCTTCAGAAACATAAGATATCAAAGGTGGGAAGAATTTTTGAAAAACCAGAGTAGGAGTGTGTGTATGGAGGGCAAGTTTCATGCTAAAGAGACAGCATGACCAAAGGAGAGGAATTTGGGGAAAGAAAGAAAACTAAATAGAGTCAAGTTGTCAGGCAATAAAAGGAAAAGAAACAATAAAAGAAGGTTACCAAGGAAGATAGCTGGGGGCATAATAGGAAAAAGCTTAAAAAAGTAAGCACTGAAGACTGTGGGAACAGGGAACCCTTCTTTGTAATTAATCACAAGAGTGACACAATAAAGTGTTTCGGCTTTTGAGAGGCATTTTAGAGGAGTGATTAAGAGTACTCACTATGCAAACAATGAATCAAGGAACACTACATCAAAAACTAATGATGTATGGTGATTAACATAACATAATAAAATGAAAAAAAAAGAGTACTCACTATGGAATCACACCTTGTGGTTCAAAACATACACTTCTAATTACATGGGGGTGTGTGTGCATGTGTATATGTCTGCCTTTATATCTGAATCTGTAAAATAAAAATAAAAATGCTTCCTATCTTCTAGGGTTATGGTGAAACCTAAATCAGTTAATGTACTTAAAGCACTGGAATATAGTTAGCAGTGAATAAAAGTGGGCTACCTGTTACCGGAGAGGGAGACTTCATAAGCCAATGGTATGAAAGATGGTTTGGAAGCACCTGGAACAAAATAAACAATTGAGTGTGATGTGGTAGTCACTAGACTTTGGGCTCTTACAGCCATAGAGCCTGTCAAACTCATCCTACATCTTCAATATCCAGGAGAGTGCCTGGTGCATAAAAGATATTTAACACATGCTGAGTATTATTAGAAAATGAGGTGAACCAGACATGGGCCTATTTTAATAAGTATGCAAACAAAAAGACACATGTGGGAGACGTTTTAAAGGAAAAACTGTACTGTAGAATATAGTTCAGTCCCAGTTTCGTAACTCAATAGCCCTTTCATATTGATTAGGTCCTTGTAATGCTTCTGAAATTGTTTCATCAAATGAGGGCAATAATATTTAGAGGATTATTGTAATGAAGTGAGAGTTTCCTAAGTTTTCTCAGTTCATTTCTTGTTTATAACATGAGCTGGAAAAATTTGAGGAACTCCTGCGCAGAGCAGCCTTCCCACCATTAGTTCTACCTTTATTGCTTAACTTTCCGTGAAGTTTTTTGAATTATCAAGTACTGAAATTGAAATTCCAGGTTTTCACTGTGAAGTTGAGCCCTAACAGCTGGGCCATGAGTCTCTACCATAACTGTCAATCTTCAGGGAAAAGATGGTGCTCAGCAGTGGAGTGTTCACTGGTTGTTCCCATTTCAGAAGGTATTGTCTGCAAAAAGGCTTTGTAGCTAATATTTAAAATAATCCCAAAGAAAATAAATTTTAAAATAAATTGAGTTTTATTGAACCATGGAATATGAACAGATCACTTGTCCAGCAGGCTTTGTCACCTTAAAATGTCAAGCATTTTGTTGCAACAGTGATGCAATCAGTAATGCAGGAGAGCATTGTCTCTAATTGAGCTCTTAATGTGGTAAATTGTTTACAAAAATGACTGCAAAAATTTTGTCCACACATATGCTCCTCTACAATGCTACTTTTCCTTTCCTCCCATTAAGAAGGGGAATCTGGTCCCTCTTCTCTCCAATGTGGAGAGATCCTGTGACTTGTTTGAACAAGAGAATGATACAGAACTAGTGCTGAAGAACTTCAAAGGCTAGGCCTTATAAAGTCTTGAACCTTCCATTTTGCCCTCTTAGAATTCTGAGAATAAATCACTGTTGCCTTAAGGCACTGCATTTTAGAATGATTTGTTATGTAGCAAAAGGAAGTAGATATCCTCTAACACATGATCCATACGTCAGACAAGTGTATAAACATATATAGTCCAGTGCATCAGAAAGGATAAACCTTTTTCCTTATGAAAAACCCTTATTGTCTCATCAACAAACTTACCTATTTATTTCTAGACTCATCTCTATAAAGATTTTTAAACAAGCTTTATGGTACATAGCATGCTACATTTCACAGAGGAAATGCCACGTGATTTATTACCCCATAAACCCTATGCCATTTTTCTGTCTTTGCTACAAAATGGGAAAGGAGTCACACATGCAAGTTAAAAAGAGGATTTAGGCCTAGAAGGACAGTGTGATGTGAAACAGGAAAAGAGTGGTATGCCCTTCTATTGATGTTAATTTTTATGTCTAGCTTCTGTTTATTTTCCACATCAGACATAACCCAATACCAATTCATCTGGATATATGAGATTGTCTTGTGTGCATGATAAAACACACATAAGTATGTTCTCTTTCTATTTAATTATAATAGAGTGACTCATATCTCTGTCACAATTCTATACTCTGTGACATTACAATATTTAGCATTCATTTAATAAATGCTCTCAACTGATGGGCTGAGATGTATTGGCAACTGTGATAAAATTTATGTTTGTAGATATTACCCAAAATTTTAACTACTAATTTTGAAAGAATCAAAATATTCATTAAGTGTTTTTAAGTCCAGTATACCATATATTATTGCTTGTATGTTTTCTAAGCCAAGAGAATTTAGCTGAAGTCCATTAAACAATTCTTTGAAGCTTTTAAGAACAATATTATGGATGGAAAATTCTCACCTTTTAAATCTTTGAGCAAATGTGCTTAGGTAAAATTTCAACTATTACTTTAGCTATATACTAGTTCCTGTAGTAGAATATATGAAAGCTTATTAATTTAAAATGACTTTTTTTGGGGGGGAGAGGTGAACTCACCAAGCTAAGTTATAATATATATGGGAAGAAAATTATACAAAGCATGATTGTGAAATAAAGTAAAATTACTCTTATTGTTGGTTCCTTTTAAGTGAGGTTGCACTTCTGAGCAGCTCTCTACAATGTTTTATCCAGTCCTACTCAAGAGAATACTTATTTTAGGATTCATCTGCCTACATAAGGCATACACATTTGTTCTATTACAGAGGTGAAAAATAAAATGTATACACTTCATCCAATATAGCAAAATGGGTATAGTGAGACACTTTATGGTCAGATTTTACTATACACAGCCTTCTTCATAAGTGAATTATATTAGCACGTGGAAAACACCAAAAGTGATCATAAGGTAAAAACAAAAGAAAACAAAAAACCCGCATCTCCTTTATGGGAAAGGGGACTGGGTACCAGTATCTACTCCATATTGTTTTGGTAAGGCTATCACACATGGTAGCTGACTCACCTGATCACAGGCTATAGGGTAAGCCAGACTGCAAGTATTCAGTTCTCACGGTTTGTCTTGGTTCATAGAATAAGGACAGTCAGTAAAAGCTTCTTCGAGATTGGTTAGATGAATTCAAATAAAGAGGGTTTGTCTTCTTTAGGGATTGCAAACTGTAGCTGCAACTGATTGTCTTTAATGGCACACAGGGAAATCTGCCTAGAACAAAGTCTCTATACATAGGAAACCAAGAGAAAGAGAGAGCCCAAATGACATTGTTTGAGGCATTTAGTCTTGTATAAAGCCACTTGCATCTACCCATGGACTTCCCAGACATGGACCCAGTAAATTTCATTTTTGATTAAACTTATTTGAATTGGTTTTATGTTACTTACAATTGAATCCCTGTAGTACAGTGCTCAATTCTTACAAGTCAGTAAGACACAAATAACTTTTTTTAAAAGTCATTCTGTATTTCTTTATAGTGATCAGAGAGACTAGATCTAAGACACTTATTTTAGTGAAGTATCTGAGGATCAATCCTTGGAGGACATGGCTTGCAAAATTCTGGGGAGAAATCAGAGTGTGTAATAAAGCTAAATGAACTCATGAGAATGAGATGGGCATTTCTATTCTACAATTAAATAAGTTTTAGTCATTATAAGCCTGTCAATATAGTCAATTTCACCTATTACATATCAGCCCTTTGTGATTTCCTTAGAGTATAAGTCAATGGGGTATCTCTATAGACTTTATTTTTCGGTTTATGTTTGAGTACTTAATTATATGACACCATTCAGAGATCCCCTATCTGAAATGTTTGTGATTGAATCTGTTTGGATAGAGAATTCAAAGAACTTTTTCAAGAACACTTTCTTGCAAGTATCAAGTTTACTTCATGATTCCATTGTATTGTTTAGAATCAACTGTATGACAGGAAAATGGAACTATTTTAAAGGATTTGTTGGATTTAACCTATATTTTCAAATATATAGACATTTTCTCAGTGTAGTTTTGAAAATAGCTCAGCTTTACAAAGTGAGTGCTTTGAAAAGATTCAAGAAGATGTGGTAAATACATACACTTGACATGACTCTGAAACAATGCTAGATGATGTAATTAACAAAGACTTTTTATTCAATAGCCTTCTGTAATAGTTCCATGCTTTTATAATGGGAATTATTTTCATAAAGCACACTAATGACACAGTCTTTACTGTTATCAGTTTTATATTTAAAGGTTTAACTTTTGTATACCACATATGCTTTAGTTATTTTTAGTATTTCCATAATTTATTAACTATAATAGACTGTCAGCTACACTAAATTTGGGAAGTTACAATTCTCTAGCCCATGTTGGATATTTGCCAAATTGTATTAACTTTAGATGAATGGGATCTCTATTTTATTTTGCAAATTTGATGGTAGCAAGTTCTAAGCACCATGTGTCACATAAAGTGGGTGACAGTAGGGTGGTATCTAGATGCAAAAGCACAAATATGAATAATGGAACTGAAGAATCTATAATAAGTTACTGCAGGTGGTCACTCCAGAGGAAGATAGTTCTGTGTAAAAACAGCACCAATTAATGACAGATGAAAAAAAAAAAAAGAGTAGAGAAAAATTCCTCTGGCATATCTAACAACCTAAGTCACCAGGACTATAAAAATCTCAAGTTTTTTAATATGCATTATGAATTTTAATTTTTTCTAATACCCTTAGAATGCTTTAAACTAACTTTTTCAGGATAAAGAATATTCATGCTATGTAAAGTACCCTTCCATACTTTGAAGGTTAATTCATTTTGGCCCAGGATCTTAGCCAGGGGCAACATTCAGTGCCATGAATGAGGCAAAGGTAAGTTTGAATTGCTGTAGACTGAAACACACAGTATGGAAGAAGAAAGCTTCAGGAATTATCAAAATTTTTATGTATTTGTTAAAGCATAGTTATAATATGTATTCCATGATTAATAGTTGCAGCTGTGAGAAGTGTACAAGGTTATGATAGCCTATAAAATGATGGTTATAACATAATTAGTATCTCCCTGGGTAGAACTCAAGGGTATTGCTTATGGAACCCAGTGTGAACCACCTTCAGAGCAGAAAGGAAAGTGAACTGTAGATGTAGTGATAGGAACCAAACAAACCTCATTGTAGAGAAGGGGACCCCGGGTTACTATCTGATCACATACCTGTATCACTTTAATAATTTAAATGAGTGAACCCTTATGCTAGTAATCTAGATTGTTTAAAATAATTTCACATGTAGATATGTTGCATAAGCTTAATTCTTACAAACAGATAACAGAAGCATTATGAAGACTTGTCTAGCACCTGAATGGGAAAGATGTCTTTGAATGACAGGGGCGAGCCTCAGAATTCAGCATCTTTTCACTGTCTCTTTGAATCAAGCCCATTTTATTTGAAGGTCTTTCTCAAAATAGAATCCAATGAAATAAAAAGTAACAACACCCACCATCAGTGTTTTTCTCCTCATGTTCACTTTGGTCCAGATATGAGAGACATGACTTTTGCTCACATTTATTAATGAAAACTAGTCAGAGGTCCCCAACTTAATCACAAAGGTGGGTAGGAAATGCAGTCAGTCTTCCCGTGCATCCAGAAAGAAGAAATGGGATGACACAGGTCTAGTCAGATTCTGCAACACTGACTATTGCAGACTGTTTCTATCATCCTGTTATACCAGGATCCTCAGAGATAATCTGTCTATTATCTTGAATTCAGAAGAAACTTTTTAAAAGAGTTTCATTGAGTGTTCAGTGAAGCACAATGAGCTGGCTAGTAATTTCAGTAGGAAGTTTTTGTTAGGTTGTTCCTGTTTTACACTTAATTGGATAAAGTCACACAGTCTCAAACTAAGCATCATTCTGCACATCATTCTTAACATACTTCTGATCTCAGTCTGGTTCTCATACCTCACTGGCTCATACCTCAATGGTTTTCTTGGAATCATTATAATGTGTAAAGAATCCATTAATCTCAAAATTCAAACCTCCCAGATTATAATATTCAAAATACAAGCCAATAATTTCTAAGAGATCATGACTCTTTCCTTTGTTCTTCATCATAGTCAATAAGTTATATCTCTTCCATAATTCTTGAAGAATATTGTGAATCTTTACTGAGAATTTTTCTTAAAGGAATGTTATAGAAATTTTACCTTTTGCTTCACATGGAAAGCTTTCTAAAATTATATTTTGGTCCCCTTTTCCTTTCTCCGGTTGAATTCCCAGCACAGACTAACAATTTTTCTTTCTGTCTTCAGTCTCTTAACTGTCTTGGTTGTAACCATCTTCACCTCCTCTCCTTCAGTCGTTACCTCAGCAATACTCAAACACCATGCTTCTGGCAGGTGAACCACTGGCACATTCTTTTATCATTAAACAACATTTACTCAACTAATTTTACAGCTATTTGACAAGCTATTATAGAAAAAAATATTTTGTATCTTCACTGAAATAAATGGCTTTGCAAGTAAAATTTTACCGAGCAAGGTGTTAAATGTATTATATCACAGAGCACACTCTAAAGCAAAATTTGTCTAATCTCTTTTCTTGTGACACCATCTTGCAAAATATGCTGGCAAATACTTTCCTATGAGGGATTCCATCACTCCCTGAAAACATTCTTATTTTACCTTGTATCACTGCTTAATGCTACTGACCTTTCAGTAGCACCTATTGTGAAGGATTTTTTTTTTTTCCAAGATGCATTTCATAAAAAAAACAGAAAACAAAACCAACAACCAAGACTGTGTTTTAAAATGCACTTTTGTCTATGTGAGCTTGTTTGCTAAAGATTTGTACAAGCTAAGTTTTTCTTTTTGGAATCTCTTGGATTACTGCCCATACTTTAGGAAAATAGTCCTATTACTCTTTCAATATTTAAAATATTTTTCTTTCACTGATGATTTATAACTGATTTGAAAAGTATATTCAGTTGTTTTTTCCTTCTATATTTAAGCAAATTTCTTTGGTTCTTATCTGAACCAGTATATATTGGTACACTGGCTTTTTTAAAATAATAAATGGTTAGAATTTATAATCTATCAAACACCTCTTGAGCTTGTAGTTTCTTTCATATAATCACTGATATATAATCAGTGATATATACATAGAATGTTTTTAATATTGTCTTTCTTCTGAAAAGTTGAAATGAAGTGAAATAAAAAATTTAAGAGGACATATCAAGGGGTCAGTTTTAGATTTTATTCTGTATCCCTGAATTGAATCACAACTTGAACACAGACCATCCAAAACGTGCTAGGAGTTGACCAGGGTTAGAACTTTTTAAATTTTTATTTATTTATTTTTATTTTTTAAGTACACCCTGTGCCCAATGTGAGGCTTGAACTCGTGACCCTGAGATGAAGAGTCATATGCTGTACCCACTGAGCCAGCCTGGTGCCCCCAGAATTAGAAACTTTTAATGACAGTATGAAATGTATCTGTTTGTAGGTATAATAAAAGCTGCTTGCATCGGTTGCCTCTTTCTTATCCTCCTTATCTATAACTGTATTCTGAATTTGGCAGGGGACTTCATGGGGGTGGGTCAGATTAATTTGAGAAACAGGAATAGAACGGAATGGAAATCAGTAGTGGGTAGCTCACTACATGGTGATCTCTGGTATGAAAACATGATTTAAAGAAAGACTTTCAAAAATACTCACCTATATGCTATTTTATTTTATTTTATTTTTAAAGATTTCATTTATTTGACAGAGAGAGACAGTGAGAGAGGGAGCACAGCAGGGGGAGTGGGAGAGGGAGAAGCAGGCTTCCCACTGAGCAGGAGCCAGATGTGGGGCTCGATCCCAGGACCCTGGGATCATGATCTGAGCCGAAGGCAGATGCCTAATGATGGAGCCACCCAGGCGCCCCACCTATATGCTATTTTAAAATAAGTATTGTAATGATTATAAACAAATATTAATGATAAATTAAACCATTAATAAATGTTCAATCTTAGGGGTTGTTAAATGATACATATTAAAAGTGGCCAGTTTGGGCTTTTAAGTACTCTCTTATTTTTATAATCCCACTTTGCTTTCTTGACTTTCTGTGATCATGAAATGTCTATGTCAATTAAGAGAGGATGAAATAAAAAGTCCTTTATATTCCTTCTAAGTCACCAGCCATAAACCAAACATCTTGAAAACATCTCTTTCCTAGTGAGGGATTAACTCTAGCAATCAAAACCCACCAGTGAATGTGTCAAACACAATCAAGCCTGGCATTTGTGTTATTATAATGTCAATATACCTTTGTTGTCCTAGAAAACTTAAAACATCATTGAGATTATCAATACTGGTACTTTTGCTTTATTTAAGAAATTGATTACTTTAACATTTCAGAATAGAAAAATAAACTTCTCACAGATCAATAAAACACTACTTTCTCCCATGCACTCCTTTCCCCCCTGATAAATGCTCTTGATAAATGCTACTTTTTTTTTAAGATTTTATTTATTTATTCATGAGAGACATAGAGAGAGAGAGAGGCAGAGGGAGAAGCAGGCTCCCAAAGAGCAGAGAGCCCGATGCGGGACTTGATCCCAGGATCCTGGGATCATGACCTGAGCTGAAGGCAGACGCTTAACCATCTGAGCCACCCAGGCACCCCAATAAATGCTACTTTTTAGTGCTAGCTTAGCTAACAGGTTCTACAAACTAGGTTTGAGCAGCTGTTGCTGACGCACTGTTCCATTCTCAGTGTCTCTTTCCTTTTCAGCAGCTCAGCCACAGTCTGGGCACCCAATCATGTACTAAAGACATAAAATTATTTTGATGGGAATTAATAGAAAACACTAGCCAAGAGATGATATAGGGCTCTCTCGACCATGCTCATACTTTAAAGAAAACAAGAATTCTCAATGGAAATAGTTACCAAAGCCAAAGAAACTAAGAAATGAGTAATGCCCCCAATACTTCACCTCACATAAAGATGACATGGTAAGAAGTAAAGATTGTAAAATTTCAAAAGCATTGATTCATTGATTCTTAGCCATGGCATGATATAAGCTCCCTCTTCTTAGTTTTAGTTGGTGTACAAGTGTATAAAATGTATATACATATATATGAATACATATTCTATTAATGATGTAAAATTAACAATATTTTATTATTAACTAATAATAATAACTAATTGCTTGTACTCTTCCTAATAATATATTTGTTTTTTTTCCTATAATCCCATGAGATCAGAGACTATAATCCAAGTGGTCTTAATTCAACATGACAGTGCATATTTGTTCAATGAATGAGTGAGTAGGTACATGAGTGGTGAAGGGAACTCACCATGGTAGACACTCTAAATAGGGGAGGCAGAGTATAATTTTGTGTTTCTTCTAAATGTCAACAGCCATTTTGGAAGGCAAAAGTTAATAATACAACAAAAATTAAGTAATTCAAGACAGTGACAATGGTGTAACAAGGCAAAGGTCATATGCCAAGTGAGTTGCACAGATCATTTTTAAAATAAAGATTGAACCAACAAGGGGTTGGACTGTTTGAGAAAAGATTGGTAGAGAACATGGAACTTGAAATTGGTTATTCAAAAAATATCTGAATTGAATGTCTACTATGTGCCACGTGCTATACTAAGTTTTTGACATGCATTATTTCTGTTAATTCTCACATGTCCAGAAGGTGAGAGTCGTGATTGTCCTAGTCAGCTGACAGGAGGACTGAGGCTTAGAGAGGTTATCAACTTGTACAGAACTAGGAAATAGTGAAGACAGGATTCAAAATCATGGATTCAGAAAGCAGAGCCCTTTGTTTCTATCTGCTACTGTATGTGCCCTTCCTAACTAAATCTCAAAGAAAATCTCTCTCTCTCTCTCTCTCTCTATATATATATATATATAGAGAGAGAGAGAGAGAGAGGCAATATAAATAAGTGTGGACATGGCAGTTCACATGACAACTTCAAATATTTAGGGAACCATGGGTTGATAGCCTGATTATTCTAAGGCCACCTTATATTGAAATAATGACATGGTGATATTGACTACAATATTTTCTACAATATTTGCCTCATGTGTTAGGCACTGTAATAAGCACTCTATGTGTAAAGTCCCACTGATGCCTTACTTCATCTCTGTGATCTCGTACCAACCTGAATTACAGCAGGTAGTAGAAGGCTCTCAGGGCCAGGTTAAGGTGCTTGCTTTTCATTCTAAATGAAAAGACATTTGAGATTTTCAAGTAGTGAAATGATATAATTAAACATATCAATATTTTGATGTCAGTATTTTATGTTTTTAGTGATGACTAGTGAAATTCTATAAATATATTTTAGTAAATTTACTAAGATTGGGAATAATAGATTTTTATGTGTGAGAACAAGTATGTGCTTTTGTGTGTATAATGGTGAGTGGAGCAATGTTCTCTGAGAACTTGAGGGCAGAGATTAATTTGGAGAATAGCACAGTAATACAAGTATAAGATGATAATGTCCTGAGAAACACTAACAATATTAGGAATGGAAAAAATGGGATAGATCATACCTATGGAGGCAAATATTATAACAAAGTAAAAAAACAGAATAGATTCTGAGTCCAAGAACACAAGCAAAATCTTTCTGTAGTTGCAAGCTGGGAGAAGAAAAGAGAGTTCAAATATATCCATCAGAAACTGGGCGCTGTACCAATAAGTGTCTCTCTCTACATTCGAACTACACTGTGCTTCTTATGGCTTGAATTTGCTGGCTGCACAGGCTCTGTAGTAGTCCTCTACTTTCTTATAGGGGTTTCTCCTGCCCAGGTCCTAATGCAGGACATGTCTGAACCCTGCCTGTTAGAAAGTAATCTTTATTTGAACCAATTTCCTAGTCTGAACAGAATCAGTGAATGAGGTGCAGCAGAGGTCTGCTTTCTCGCTGGCTTCTCAGGATGCATTGTAGCACCCAGAGCAGCTGCAAGGGAGGAATGGAGCAGCATATATTCTAATATGGCTAACTTATTCTAATGAGCTGCATTCTCTAAAATCAGACTTGCTGATGTTGGCAGGAAATAAATTTAACTCCCCTGCACAAATAGATGCAAAGCTGAATTCTCGGATACATTTCATTTTCCACAAGGTGATCAAGATTCATAAAACTTCAATTTAGGATCAGGGCACCAGGGAGTCAATGTCCTTGAGAAAAACAAAATCTTCTAATGAGAATTGTGTTTCAGTGGTGTTAATCTCACAGGATCTAATAAACGGACATAGTGGAATTGAATCTCATTTGACCTCATTGTCCTTTCTGCCATCCATTTCATTCAACATCAAAGTAATCAAATACATAAAATCTGCACTATTTGCTTTTGGCCCAGAAAACACTACTGGTGTTTTTAATCAAAAGAACAGGAGATGAAGTTGATGGCACTTTTTTTTTTTTTTTTTTTTTTTTTAAGAGAGCGAGCGCACAGGAGCAGGGGCGGGAATGGGGGTGGGGAGAGGGAGAGAGAGAATCTTAAGCAGGCTCACTCCCAGCCTGGAGCCCGATGTGAGCCCCAATCTTGGCCTCGGTCCCACGACTCAGATCATGACCTGGGTGAAATCAAGAGTTGGACGTTTAACTTACTGAGCCACCCAGGTTCCCCAATGGTGCATTAATTTCTAAAGTTATCAACATCTTCAAAATTATTCTAAGTTCTTAAATCTTCCCTTCATGGCCCCAAATCAAATTAACACCTCTCTTGTCTCCATTTTCTATAGAGCTTTATTAACTTCAAAACAGAAGGTGATAAAACCATCCCAAATATATTCTTTTCACCCTTTCAGCCCCCAGTGCATTATCATCAATAGCTCTTCAAATAACAGCCCATTAAGGAGGAGGAGAGTTTGGCAGCAAAGTGAGAGCTAGCAGAGAGAAGGCTGAGAAGTATGATCACACATAATTTTTAAAACTTGCTTATTTTAAAAACATGGCATACGATCAACCATTCTAACATAAATCATACAAAGCCCTGAGTACATGTCTGGACTAAGGAGTACTTAGAACTTCCAAGACAAGCATTTTGAATTGAAAGTCTAGATTGATGATATAAATAAGTCTTCTACTTGGATTCACCTGGAGATGAGTTTGTATTACTGAAATCAAAGTAATTAATTAATTCTTCCATTCCATGTGGAATAAGAAGCTACTGCTTAAGAAGTCAACTTAACCTCTTAGATTTCATGGTGTCTGACCCTGGATGCTTTAAGGAATCTACTGCTTGTAACTTGGAAATCACCAGTGCTTGTGTCTGTGATCAGGCAAATGTAAGACAAGAGAGGAAAAGAACTTCTTGGGAGGTTGAAGGCATGGTAGTATTTTGGTAGGCATTTAAGGAAATGTGGAAGTGAATTATGAAAGGCAAAATGTATTTATTAAATATTTGGTTATGGGAAATATAATTTCTTAAGTTTGAGTATATAAAGAGTTGATCTGATAAGATGGTGGTGTTTGTAGATGTGTTTAGTAAGGGTTTTGCTAATCTACTGTTAGGTATAAACCAAAAGACACTCAAGAAGAGATGTATTGTCATTACACTTGGAAAAAAATGCAGAATCCATTCCATGACCTGCAGAGCCCCGCGTGAGTGATTCTCAACTGATGCATAGGTACTGTCCATTTTGATTGAATTGGTTCCATGTTCAGCCTAGAGGTTGATAGTTAAGTGTGCAAAAAGGATTGAGCAACACTGCCCTCCATAATAGAACTCTTGATTCTCTCTCTCTAATCTCATGATCTGCACACCCAAAATATTCCTGCCATCACTAGTCTACTCAGTATTAGACTATAAGCCAAGCTCACTTTCACTTTAGGGCTTTGTATTTGCTGATTTTGCTTAGAATGTTCTGATATTGACCACTCCTTCCTTTTATCCTTCTTACCCCTAGTAGATAATAGCTACATGGCAGCCCCTTTGAATGTTCAAAGAGGCCATTTATAACCTATATTAAATATAAGAAGATTTCCCATTTCCAAATACTTTAATCACTTCAAACACTATTTTATTTGCTTTATGGAATTAGTCACTATTGGAAATCTTCATTCATTCCTTTTCTTGTTTATTGGCTGACAACCCTCACTACAAATTAGAGAATGTTGTCCCTGTCATACTATTCACTGATGTATCCTTTGTGTCTAAAACCATACCTAGCACAAAGGAGTATTCACTCTTTGTGTTGAATAAATATTTGTTGAATGAATAAATGAATGAATGAGTGAGTGAGTGATTGAAATGTCAACAAAAGAGAGAATGCACTGGAAACTCTTTCTTGACCATGAATTATTGTTCACTAAATCCCAATGCCCGCTTTATATTATAGAATACATTTTACCTCCTTTCTACTTACAGTATTTTTCTTCCCTAGGCCTTTCTCTTAACTTTTTCAAGCAAAGGCAAAAACAAACTTTGGATCAAAGAATATGCAACACATGTGCCAATGACCAAAACAATTTTCTATCAGAAAATTCAATCAAGGCTTCTTTAATCAGGGCATAAATCTTTCAGACACACATCACAGACGATATGACATTAGATCATAACTGCTCTTATTTTCAAGCTATTCCCCCACATCCATTTTGCAATTACAACCTCTCAGTGATAGAGGAATAGCACTGAAGTAGCAGAGGGAAAGCAATACCCTGAAAAAGCAGTTTTAAACATGATGAACTTTGTACTTTTAGTTTATCTCAGTCTGCAATTTCAACTCTCATGGGACTCAATGAAATGGAATCAGGCAATGCCAATCAATAATCTGAAATTCTGTTATAAAGGGTCTAGTATAAAATAAACATTAAGAACCAGTGTCTGTCTCCTCCTTCTACCAGCAACACCCTCATATCTCCCATGCCCATGGAATTTTTTTTTTTAAGATTTTATTTATTTATTTGAGAGAGAGAATGAGACAGAGAGAGAGAGCATGAGATGGGGGAGGATCAGAGGGAGAAGCAGACTCCCTGCTGAGCAGGGAGCCTGATGCAGGACTCAATCCCGGGACTCCAGGATCATGACCTGAGCCGAAGGCAGTCGCTTAACCAACTGAGCCACCCAGGCGCCCTGGAATTTTTTTTTTTAAGAGAGAGAGGGAGAGTGTGAGCAGGGGAGGGGGAGGGGTAGAAGGAGAGGGACAGAATCTCAAGCAGACTCCCTGCTGAGTGCAAAGTCTGAAGCGGGGCTCCATCTCATAACCCTGAGATCATGACCTGAGCCAAAATCAAGAGTCAGAAGTTTAACTGACTGAGCCACGTAGGCACCCCATCCATGGAATTCTTTAAATGGTGGTGAGAACTGTTTACATCTGTTTGCGTTTTCTACTTTTCTCCAGTCCAGGGAGAACATTTAATGAGAAGAGACTGAGTTCATCCCAGCCAATTTTTTCAGCAATGTCATATACTTGTCTTAAAGAGTGGCTGTTAGGGAAATGACTGTATTTGGCAATAGACATATTCAAAAAAATGTAAATCTGTAAAAAGAAAAACCTTATTAGATAGTATTTTCTTTTTTTTTTAGTACAGGTGAGTAAAATCCTATTATTCAGGGAGATTTTAATGGAAGTATTTGGTTAGTTCATTTAAACTTATTGAAGTTTTAAAGACAGACAATTTCACTTTGTATTTTTTGAACTTGAAGAGTTGAAAATATGCAGTGATAAAAATGATTAAAGTTGAAGTAAGAGATATACGAAAGTGATGTCATATTCCATAATCTACTGGTAAATTGGCTCAAAAGATCTCTTAATTGTTCCCAAGAGTGATGCATGAAGCTTTTCACAATGTAGCCAAACTATGGAACTGGAATATATGGCCAGAAATATAATACGTCCAACTCAGAGAGCATACATTGAGTTCTGGATGGGATACCAAAGCCATAGCAACTGTTCTTTACAGGAGTATCTTATATAACATAAGAACCTTTATAAAAGCATCGTTCTAAATGTAACAATAATAAAAATGATGTATTTCTTTAGTTCTTTTGTACATATGATTTATTTTTACAAAAAGAAACTCTATACATTCCATTCTGTAGATCACTTTGAAAGTTTTTTAAAATTTAAAATTTTAATTTTCATGATTTTTTTCAAATATCTGGAGACCCAAATACCCATCACCCAAACTTAGCAGATGTTGCCACCTTTCTATATTTTCTTAAATGGGTTCTCTCATTTTCAAGCAAATGTAAAGCCATAGATACTATTTAAACACCATAATCAGTAACTCTCCCCTGCTTCCATTATTTGGAAGTTAAAGGTATCAATCCCATAACTCATATCTATCCTCTTCTAGGTTTCTTCACTGCTCTTTCATGCTTTTATCTATTTATCTGCATGGACATTACTTGGGGTGAATTCTTTACTTACTAACTATATGTTTTTGAGCAAGTTAATCTCTTACACAAATCTTCCTCATTTGTAAAATATTGATAATAATAGTGTACCTCATAGGGTTGTTAGGAAACTGATTCATTTATGAGGCACTATAAAAAGAACTTGGTATAGCACATATAAATGTTTGATAAATTACTCATAATATGTTTCAATTCATTATGTCTTTCTTTGTCTCCAAATTAGAGTTTATCCCATCTGTTGTGATTTTCCTTATAATTTCAGTATTTTCTTCATTCTTTTTCACACCTATTTTATTTTTTCCTGTTTCACAAATTCTTACCCTTTTAAAATAGATGTTATCTTTTAATTTACTTGTTCATAGAATTGTTCAGCAGGTTCTACAAATTTCATTTCATCTGGAATAAATTCCTATTCAGATTTTTACCTGTTGGCTGCCTTTTTTGTTGACTCTTTTATTTTGCTTTTACTTCTTTTTTTCTTTCTTTTATTTATTTTTTATTTTTTCTTTTTTTTTCTTGATTCCTTGCTCAGCTTCTCCTCAAATCATCTACCTCTCCACAAACCTATGTTAACAACCTTGTGTATCTTTTCTGTATTTCACTTAACACACATACATGCACATGCACATGCACGCACAGGCACACATGACTGGAAGACATATTTTTATAAAATAACACATCTGTGTTTTGTAGAATACTTGGGGAGGATATTAATAGATCTATGAGGAAAATATCCTGTAATCAAATAGTTTTGGGAAACACTAGATACAACAAAATTGAATAGGTTTCTCTGCTGCCAGACTTCATAGTGCATTTATCATAGAAATGTGAGCAAACTGTGTATGCCTCCAAATCATTTGACAACAGAAACCTTTCTTAACAGGGAAATTCATATACTACTATTATGAGAACAGATTTTAGGAAACTCTGGCCTAACCCTTGCAAAAAGTATCATTTACTCTTTAACTATAAATTCAGCTTTCATCTGTTTGGAAACCAGATGTATTCTAGATCAAGAGGCCAAGCAGCTGTTACTCTACTCCAGCTTCTTATTTTGCATGCAGAACCTGGATTCTTATCCCTTTGCCTGGTAACCAAGCCCCTGCCTAAAACCTAAGGATCAGAAGCAAAGTATCTGTCTTGGTTTCCTGTCCTAGCCTTTGACCTAAATTGTCCTTCCAAGATCCAGGGTGCTGACTCTAAACCCAAGCAGTCTACTTCATGGTCCTCCTACTAATGAATTGTCTCCTCATTATGTGACCCAACTCACAAATTGCTATAATATCCAGATCTTCATTCTTAGTTTACCGCTTATCAATACATAAATTCAGAAGAGCGTATAGATTACAGAAGAAAAATAAAGAATGTAAAAGAATCATAGAGAAAGTGAGTTTTGACTTGGGCATTTATCAAAGTTGGGATGCGCAGGAGTTAAAAGGCTATTTCTTTTTAGCCATCTTTAGTTTTCCCCATACATTGTGTTAAATGAGTTAACATAAAATGAATTAAGTGAGTTAACATATAAGAGTATGTAGCATTATGCTAGTGCAGTAAAGGCAATAAATGTTAGTTCACATTCTGTTCTTCAAGTACGATCATATAGCCAGGAATTCTTCATTTATAATATGAAGAATGTCTAACAAGCATAGTGGGTATCACACTTTTATGGATCAGTTCATGTATCTTAAAACATAATTGCCACAAATTACTAGACAATAGTAAGCTATTTTCTGGTGTATATTATGATTAATAATATTCCTATATTATTAGGATATTTAGGTAACTTTAATAAGTTTGCACATAACTTCCTTAATGGGTAATGGGGCAAAATGGGTAATATATGAGAGGTAGGTAGAATTATTAGCATAGATACAAATGAAGAAACTCCAAATCAGAAAAGTTTAACAACTTGTCCAAAGTAATAAATTTAGTAAGTCAAGCAGCTGGGCCTCTAACTCTAAAGCTCATGCTGCTCCCACTATACCATATTGTTTTCTCACATTGTGGTTAATTTATTTTTTAAAATTTGTCCCTTTACGTGCAATTTGGTATTTTTGTCATTAATAGGCATCTTGCAAATTGTGTCAATATTTTCTCTGCTTTTTAAAGTTGCTAAATGTATATTCATCATCAAGACTGCTCTTTTTGTAAGTAAGCAGTTCCACAAATATACTCTAGTAATTATATAGTTAGTGGTAATAGCAGTAGTAGTTACAGAGTGTTACGTAAGCATGTGCCTTCTGCATGGTTTGAAATATAGATTATGGTATATTCATAATTTTTTTCTTGGTACATAAGTAAACTGAATTTATCATTATAATGACACCTTCATCATTGTGTATCATCTTATATAAATAAAATGTTCTTTAAAAAACATAATTGTATTTAGCAGTAACTTAATATACCCCCAAATAGCATGAAAACTATAATGGTCAGGTGTTCCAGCTCTTATGGATCCTATTTTATTTATTATTATTTATTGTCGTAGGTACCTTATATGCTTATACTATTTAATAAATACAAAAATCCTATGAAGTTCGCCAGGGTCACAGAGCTACTACATGAAAGTGACTGGATTCAAACCCTGGCAGTTGATAAAAGAGCCCTTATTTTACTTCGTATGCTACACTTCTTCCATATCAACTCTCACTGAGTAGGGGATGTATATTTAATATGAGGTTGCTTATAATTAAAATAAATGGAGGGGCACCTGGGTGGCTCAGTCAGTTAAGAATCTGATCTTGGTTTCGGCTTAGGTCATAATCTCTGGAGTCATGAGACCAACCCCCATGTCGTGGGCTCCGCATTCAGTGGGGAGTCTGCTTGAAGATTCTCTCCCTCTGCCCCTCCTCCCAGTCGTGCTCTCTCTCTCTCTCTCTCTCAAATAAATAAATCTTAAAAAAATAAATTGAAAACCAAAATTAAGAGGAAAGTTGTATCATATTATAGTCAGGTAGACGATGCTTCTCATCTCATGTTGTCTCCAATCTCTACAAGAGTGACTAAATCAGATACCTATACAATTCTTTTTTCAAGAAAATGTCAATTCTGATTATATTTTAAGTTTGGCATTTCGTATGGCCAACATTTTTTGGAGAATTTCCTCTTTAAGCAGAGGAGAGATGGAGATGCTAGAAAATTATCTAAGCAGAAGGCAAACAGTTTAAATGTATTGCAGAAATTAGAGTCAGTAAATACTTGAGAGTAATTGTCCAAAAAGGGAGAAATAGTGACAAATGCAATAAATTCCAAGAAATAAAGGCTGGTCAGATACAAAATCTGTTCCTCTGCCAAGAGTAGAATATTTCTAAGCATTGAACATGAGATTCATGACTACAAGGAATCAAGAATACAGTTGACCCTCGAACAATGCATGGGTTAGCAGCTTTGATCCTCTGCATAGTTGAAAACCTGCTTATAACTGTTAACTCCTTAAAAACATAACTACTAACAGCCTACTGTTGACCAGAAGCCTTACTGATAATACAAATAGTCAACACATATTTTGTTTGCTTTATGTGTTATATACTGTATTCTTAGAATAATGCATTTTTCTGCATTTTTTTAGTATTTCTAGGACACACAGTTCATCTGAGAGTTTTTTCAAATCATTACAAATTTCCAAAAATTATTCCAATATAATTATCAAAAAGAAATTCATATGTAAGTGCACCTGCCAGATCAAACCCATGTTGTTCAAAGGTCAACAGTACTAAAAAAGATAAATAACAGTCAATGGTAGAGAAAATAAATAATATTTCAGTGGCAAATCATTAACATACAAAAAAATCAATACAAGTTTTGTCACAGATGGTGAGTGAACAGTGACTACTGATACAACCAAAGGATGAAGCATTAAGTTTTTGTCGTTTAAAAGTCTGGGGATGAAGCAAGAAGGAAAATGGAATGTTAAAGGCTTGAACTCTGCATAGTGGTAGGAGTCTTATATTCCGCAAGATTGTTACTCCCACATGATTATATCTACATATAAACCTAGTTGAGCTGTCTTCAAAATGATCAATAAATCTGACAGAGATGCATTTGCCAATTATTCCCAGTCAATGCAAGGAAGAATGTTTTAGAGCACAGCAAGCAATCAAAATTCTCTTCTCTCCTGAATACCACAAGTACCTCCAGTTTTTCAAAACAATTCTTAATTTGTTCTCATTCTCAAATGAGAGTCTTTCATTTTGTTATTTAGTGATAAAAATTGAATATATGCTAAAACAATGGAAGTTTAAAACTAACAGTTACCTAAGAAATAATCTGGAGTCTAAATTCTAGACTAACATCCTCATGAGGAAATCAAAACCCTTTTAGGCTGTGACTAATTGAAGCTCATGAAGTCAGTTACTTACTAGGTCCTCAGTCTGTAGTCAGATTCTTGTATTATATTAGTAGTTAACTTACTCAATTATCTGGAGCTAATCTCTCTCCCTCCTTTCCTTCCTTACTTTCTCCCTGCTTCCCTCCTTTCCTTCTTCTCTACCTTTTTCTATTCTCTACACCTCTCTCCCACCCTCAACGTAGAAATTAAGGGAAATAACTATGCAATGAAATGGAGGGAAAATAATTTTTCCAGTGCTTTTAAAAAATCTTTGTATATATTCAAGTGTACCGTAATCCAAGTTCTATTGACATCTCTTGAACTATGCTCATATTAAAATAATATAGACCCCAAACGTAATCAAGACATGATAATAGTTATTTAAAATTATGGAGATTCATATTTACTTCTACATTTAACCATCAGATAGTTTAGTTTTCTTTAAAGTGTGTCTGTGGTCTTCACCATGTATGTAAAATTTATATTAAAAATGAAAAAAACGTAATGGAACAATGTTATAGAAAATAAGATGAATTAAAACAATTAGTGAAGTTTGAATAGATCTTCTTACACAGTGATTTAAAACAGCATTGGCTTAAACCTGAGGCAGAAAAAAGTAGAATCTGAATATAGCCTCTTTAGATGGGTCTCACCTTGGTGGTTAGTTAAGGTTTTACACATGTAATTTGGAGAGGTTCGGTGGTTTATGCTTATAAATTGAAAATCAGTAAACCTTCAGCCCCACAGGTTTATCTCTTTTTGCTCAGCATAGCAATAATGGGAATCCCCAGGAAGTATTTGACTTGAACCTTTTGACCTATCTTGAACTCTAGTTCAGTGTTCACTATGAATATCATTTGATCACTTTTTCTCTTTTGCTTCACTTAGCAGCCAATACACTCTAAGATAAATTTGAGGAAAAGCCATTTTTATGTCATAAATTCCTTTGACTTTAATTATACAATACCTTGGAAAACTTTCACATTTCTTTTCTCCTTTTACTTTCCCCAAATATTCACTCTGTCGTTTATGTTAAGGTATTTAGAAAGGCTCCATTATACTTATATGTCCTGCTTATATTTTAGAAAGAGTTAGACATATTTGTGTCCATTTGTTGTATACCAAGACGTGGAAAATGAATAGTATTTTGCTCTTTGGGGTTTGGCAGTGTTGTGTGAATTATAACATAAAAGCATTTTCATTTGCTTAATCTTTCTCTTCCTTTCCAATGCCCAGTACATTAAAACAAAACAAAACAAAACAAAACAAAACAAAAATCCAAATAAACAGAAAATGTCTTGTTGAGATAATAGCAGAGTGACCTCATTTTTATTGTTACCTTCAGATTCAGCTATGTCATTTTTTCCTATATGAAAGCAGACTGGATTTCTTGGCTTTTCCATTGCCCAATTTTTACAGATGTTTTTTGCCTCATTTTGAACTCAGCTGGAGAAAACAATGGTTTTCTAAGATTTTCTTTTTTCTTGAACCCATGATAAAAATGAGTCAAACACATCTGGAATAGTGATGCTGTTTACAGAAATAAAGGTAATCAAGAGAGTTTTAGATTTTTTTTTTCGTCTAGTAAATGTTAATAAGAAACATTTTTCTTCTTATGGTTACAACATCACTAATTCATTGTACAGACTGTGACCTGAGCATGGTCAGTATGTTACTTTAATATCAGTAACCACCACAAAGCAGTTTGGCCAAATTATTAGGACACTAAGACACAAGTCAAAGTTTTTTTTAATATAAAACCAGTGTTCTTACTCTGTCCTATGAAGTATGATAATCCAACTGCAACTTGTTTCTTGTTACTGCTAATCAGTCCTTTTATTTATCTCCTGCTGGCTTCTCAGTATGTACCCAACCTAAGTTGTTTCAGACTTTTTCTCTTCTCTTCTAGGATCTAATATCTACTTGCTCTTCTCAATATGTGGTCCCACTACTATCTGCCTGGAAAGGCTGAATTCATGAGCTTCAGCTTTTATGTTTGTCCCAATTCAATGTTTTGTTTGCACCCATCGTTTGTCTCTCTTTCAAGCCTCAGAAAAATCCTCATCTGTTTTTGTTGTCTAAAGCTAAACCTTCCTTTCTGAGCTCAGATTCCATCATGTCCCAACTCCAGAGACACTTTGCTACCATTTGTAATTCCTCTGGCTTTGAGCTGAAGACTGATGTCTTTTAATTGGATCTCTTTTCTCAACTTCACACACACACTCACTCTCCCTGATGTTCTTACTCTCTTATCCGTGTGGCATGTGAACTGTCTGTAGGACATCTTTCCTTTAAAACTAGTTGACAAGGGCTCTCTCCTTTATCAATAACTTGACTTCCTTGGTTGCCCGTATTTTTTCTAAGAACTACATATGTGTCCTCTTGTCTCTTTTTGTAAAATATTCCCTAAATATCCAATATATTCTGATCCCCAAATCGGTGTTGCCCAAATCTAAATGTCTAATCTGTAGTCACTCAAGCCCCAGTTCATATCCCCATAATCCCTCAGATATTTCAATTTTCTGTGATTTCCAAATCAGTATACACACAATTCCATCATGTAAAATACCTAGTTTAGTAATTATAGTAGTAAATAGGCAATTTATTTTTTATTTGGTATTAACTCTATATTTTAACATGTTATGGATAGGTGAGCCTTGGTTTCTTCTAGGTTTTGAACTTCCAGGTTTTCTGTCCATATCATTACCTTTAAAAGATGACAGAGTTTTCTATTTATATTCATACACTTACTCTAAAAGTAATAAAATAGTGTTGGACATAATGAGGGTTCAGATCCCTCTTACCCTATAATTCTATGATTCTGTGTTTCTCAGCACTATGTACTTAGCTATGAATTTATATGATAATCAGATTCATGTGAAAGAAAAAAAGGGCAGGTTTTTCCAAAATTCTTAACTCAGAGTTATAGATTTTTCATAACGTATAAAAACATGTAAGTGCATTCTGACAGGTTAATATACATGGCAGTCATATCATTTTTTGAGAAACTACACTAATCTGAAAAACAGTTTGAAAATAAAAAGTTGCACATACAAGTTTATTCATAATAAAACTTTTCATTGATTATTTCTAATCTACAATTGTTAGCTCTATTTTTATATAATTTCATTATATACATTTATTTACTATAAACTACTTCCTTTCAGTAAGATGATGCATTAGTTCTATTTTGACCCCAAAGTTCATTACCTTTCAGTGCTTTTTTACATTGGGGTACTTCCTCATATTTTTGATCATTTTATTTAAGAGTTTTCATAAGAAGTACACTTGGTCCCAGTGTCAATGGAGCCAAAGAATATGGACAAGGAAATTTTCACCATGCAGGATACAGAGTCTTACCACTATCACTTATGTACCCTAAATCTTTTGTGCCCACCCTGCTAATGAAGGACCTCAAGGGTCAGCAGGCAATTCAAAACATGTCATTCCACATAAGTTCACATATATTTTTGTAGTATTAATTTCTTCATTGCTGTATCCCACAAAATGCACAAATCAATTGTGGTAATATAGAGATGCAGAATCTCTTTTTACAAAAAGATTTTCTTATAAAGGTAGACTTAGGCACTGAAGTGTATCTTAACTTTTATCAGTTACTGCCTAATCTAATTCTTGTCTTCTCAGCAGGTTTGAATGTGGAATACTTTTTTAAACTTTAATCTTAGATCATTATATCTAGAATAACATTTAAATGGAATTTGGTATTCAAACAGAGGTATAGTTTTTTCATCTCAGTGGGCAAACTGCCCTCATCGTCCACTTTTATCACTTTTCTCTCTTCTTCCTCCCACAACTGAATCTTCATTCTTTGCAATTCCATTGTATTTCATAGTCTATACCTCACAATTTAGGAATAAAAAAATGTGGCTTTACAATGATGATAGTTATTTCATACCTAGTCATGTTTCTCAACAGAACTAATAATCTACTTTAGGATGGAATTTATCTTTTATGTTCTTATAAGAACAAGAACATGGTTGAGCTTGCATAATATATTTAAGCATGTATGAAGTGTCAACAATAACAGGTCACTCAACAAATTATGTGCAAGTAGCCACTTGTATTCCACAAATGTCAAATGCCAGGCAAATTTCACTGGTATATGCCACAATATTTCAACCAAAAGAAGAGCAGAAGTTTGGAGTCTATAAAACATGACCTTCATTTGGCAACAAATGAGGATTTTGTGTTCACGTGAATTGTATTGAGCCCAAAGAAAAGAAATAGGTATCTTGGCTTATGAAGAAGTATAAACATTTAGTCTCCTTGTTTTGAATGGACACAGGTCTTTCCTTTCATGTTTATATGGGTTTAAGACCTTGGCATTATTCCATTCTCTGTCCCTGTACCTGTCCAAACTCAGGGGTATGCTAAACTAGGGAGATCCACTTAGGTCAGTATGGGAGGGGTGATGGGAACACATCTGCTGAATGGAAGTAAAACAGAAATGGACCAGATGGCAGGAGTACTGAGGGTGAAGAGCAGAAAGGAAAATTCCCCAAAGATCTACCAATGGTATTACTACATCTGCTGAGGAAAAGTTGACTAAAAAGGGAGCCAGCATGGTCTCCAGACATCTGAATGAGCTGACTCAGTCAGGGGTTACTCTGCAGGGGTAGAATTAGAGTTGTTTAGGTACAGGGAAGGAATGGAACAGAAAGAAAGAAATGGACATTTTGCCTGATTTCTTTTGTAAGAACATTTCTCCATCTTTGAAAACTACAATTATTTACCAGCAATTAATATGCTTCTGATTCCAATCAACATTATAAACTCTGTAAAAAGTAATTTTCTTTAAAAAGGCCCACTGCTACCATCACAACCGATGTAAGCTTTTGCCTTCATTAAAGCTGTCTACAGCAAAATTTCCTACAATTTATAACAGGGAAAGAAAATAGCTTATTTAGTTTCCCACAGTCTGCAAAAATGAAACAGAAACAGAGATTCTGAAGATATTAAAAGATTAAAACAAAGATATTAAAAGATTATTGGTTTTGCATTGTTTACTTGATATAAAATTGACAGGAAACAAACTCTTTTTTTCTTTTTTTTTATTATGTTATGTTAATCACCATACATCATTAGTTTTTGAGGTAGTGTTCCATGACTCATTGTTTGCATATAACACCCAGTGCTCCATTCAGTACGTGCCCTCTTTAATACCCATCACCAGGCTAACCCATCCCCCTACCCCCTCCCCTCTAGAACCCTGAGTTTGTTTCTCAGAGTCCACAGTCTCTCATGATTCGTCTCCCCCTCCGATTTCCCCCCTTCATTTTTCCCTTCCTGCTCTCTTCTTCTTCTTCTTCTTCTTCTTTTTTAACATATAATGTATTATTTGTTTCAGAGGTACAGGTCTGTGATTCAACAGTCTTACACAATTCACAGCGCTCACCATAGCACATACCCTCCCCAATGTCTATCATCCAGTCACCCCATCCCTCCCACCCCCCACCACTCCAGTAACCCTCAGTTTGTTTCCTGAGATTAAGAATTCCTCATATCAGTGAGATCCTATGCTACATGTCTTTCTCTGATTGACTTATTTCGCTCAGCATAATACCCTCCAGTTCCATCCACGTTGTTGCAAATGGCAAGATTTCAGTTTTTTTCTTGATGGCTGCATAATATTCCATTGTATATATATACCACATCTTCTTTATCCATTCATCTGTTGATGGACATCTTGGCTCTTTCCATAGTTTGGCTATTGTGGACATTGCTGGTATAAACATCGGGTGCACATACCCCTTCAGATCCCTACATTTGTATCTTTGGGGTAAATACCCAGTAATGCAATTTGCTGGGTCCTATGGTAGCTCTATTTTCAACTATTTGAGGAATCTCCATACTGTTTTCCAGAGTGGCTGCACCAGCTTGCATTCCCACCAACAGTGGAGGAGGGTTCCCCTTTCTCCGCATCCCCGCCAACATCTGTCATTTCCTGACTTGTTAATTTTAGCCATTCTGACTAGTGTGAGGTGGTATCTCATTGAGGTTTCGATTTGGATTTCCCTGATGCCGAGCGATGTTGAGCACTTTTTCCTGTGTCTGTTGGCCATTTGGGTGTCTTCTTTGGAAAAATGTCTGTTCATGTCTTCTGTCCATTTCTTGATTGGATCATTTGTTCTTTGGGTGTTGAGTTTGATAAGTTCTTTATAGATTTTGTATACTAGCCCTTTATCTGATATGTCATTTGCAAATATCTTCTCCCATTCTGTCAGTTGTCAAGACCTGGCGGGCAGAAAGGACTGGCATGATACATTCAGAACACTAAATGAGAAAAATATGCAGCCAAGAATACTATATCCAGCTAGGCTGTCACTGAAAATAGAAGGAGAGATAAAAAGCTTCCAGGACAAACAAAAACTAAAGGAATTTGCAAACACAAAACCAGCCCTACAAGAAATATTGAAAGGGGTCCTCTAAGCAAAGAGAGAGAGCCTAAAAGTAACATAGACCAGAAAGGAACACAGACAATATACAGTAACAATCAGTCACCTTACAGGCAATACAATGGAACTAAATTCATATCTTTCAATAGTTATTCTAAATGTAAATGGGCTAAATGCCCCAATCAAAAGACACAGGCTATCAGATTGGATAAAAAAAACAAGACCCATCGATATGCTGTCTGCAAGAGACTCATTTGAGAGCCAAAGACACCCCCAGATTGAAAGTGAGGGGATGGAAAACCATTTACCATACTAATGGACACCAAAAGAAAGCTGGGGTGGCAATCTTATATCAGACAAATTAGATTTTAAACCAAAGACTATAATAAGAGATGAGGAAGGACACTATATCATACTTAAAGGGTCTATCCAACAAGAAGATCTAACAATTGTAAATATCTATGCCTGTAACATGGGAGCAGCCAATTATATAAGCCCATTAATGACAAAAGCAAAGAAACACATCAACAACACTACAATAATAGTGGAGGACTTTAACACCCCCCTCACTGAAATGGACAGATCGTCTAAGCAAAAGATCAACAAGGAAATAAAGACTTTAAATGACACACTGGACCAAATGGACTTCACAGACATATTCAGAACATTCCATCCCAAAGCAACGGAATACACATTCTTCTCTAGTGCCCATGGAACATTCTCCAGAATTGATCACATCCTAGGTCACAAATCTGGTCTCAACCGGTACCAAAAGATTGGGATCATTCCCTGCGTATTTTCAGACCACAGTGCTTTGAAACTAGAACTCAATCACAAGAGGAAAGTCAGAAAGAACTCAAATACATGGAGGCTAAAGAGCATCCTACTAAAGAATGAATGGGTCAACCAGGAAATTAAAGCAGAATTAAAAAAATTCATGGAAACCAATGAAAATGAAAACACAACTGTTCAAAATCTTTGGGATGCAGCAAAGGCAGTCGTAAGAGGAAAGTATATAGCAATACAAGTCTTTCTCAAGAAACAAGAAAGGTCTTAAATACACAACCTAACCCTACACCTCAAGGAGCTGGAGAAAGAACAACAAATAAAACCTAAACCCAGCAGAAGAGAAATAATAAAGATCAGAGCTGAAATCAATGAAATAGAAACCAAAAGAACAGTAGAACAGATCAACGAAACTAGGAGCTGGTTCTTTGAAAGAATTAACAAGATTGATGAACATGTATTTTTATATGTGTATGTATGTAGGAAGGAATACAGTTGCCAGGAAAAAAGGAAGCCAAAGCAATAGTCTTATTGCTCACTCATCCCTAAAATTTGGATTATAAAAACTTAGAGCCTTCCAATCAGGATAGCTTTGATACTTAGGAAGTATTATTTCAGTGTTCTGCCTCTTTCACTCTGAATACAGGTTGTATTTTCCAAGGTTAATCTGTGATGTAACATCAAAAATTCATGTATGTATTAGTTCAGTGAATATTTATTATCATAATCATAGCCATGTCGTAAATGATACATGCAATAAAAATAAAAGATTCTAAGCTAGCTAAATACAAAGATTTAGATTTATCAAATGGAAAACCAGAGTTCATAATAATTTGTTATAAAATATAATTGATAGAATAAAACTATTAGTTTAAGATCCAGTAGCAGAAATATGTAAATAGGAAAGAACAATTTTTGGCAAAGCAGTTTGGATAAATACTTGGCCAGATAAATAGCTTGGCCAGATAGGCTGGATTTAAGGCAAAGAAACAGTAATAGCTTATGTGTACTACATAATAAAAAATGAGGATTTTTGAGTTTCCCAAGTCAGTCCTTCAGAAAGAAGTGAGGGAGCCAGAGAAAGAGGAAAGGAGAAAGAGAAGGGGATGAGAAGACCTATTCCCTACTTGGAATACAGCTACTGAGAAATTGCTGAAGATGGAAATGGTTAAGGGACTTTTTAATTAGGAAATCTATTTTTCAATTTTAAGTTATCTTCATAGTAATGCAACCCTTCCCTGACCGTACCTTATTACTCTAAACAAGTGGTTCTCAAAGAATGATCTTCTGACCAGCAGCCTAAGCATTATGCAGGACCTTGTGACAAAAGCAATTCTCAGGAGCCATTCTTAGGAGACCTAGTGAATCAGAAACTCTGGGAAAAAAGTTTAAAAAAAAAACCAAAGAAACAACTGGGTTCAAGCTCTCCAGAGGACTGTAATGTGTGCTAAAGTTTGAGAACTTCTGACCTACATATAGCAGAAGTCTGCTGTTTCTTCAGTGTTGTTGAAGTGGTACTTCAGAAAATAAAGAAATTGGGTCATAGTCCAGCAGAGATGTTATGAGCAAGAAGTGAGATGCAAAGTGAAGAGAAAAGAATTCATTCATCCTGGATCAGGAAATGAGCCAACAGCAATAAGGTGTTCAATTCAATGAATACTTGTCACTCCCAAGAAATTCCAAAGATATTGTGAGAGACACTGAGTTTAACAGATTCTGTGGCATAGGGATTTGAGACAAGTTTATAAATATTAAACGATGAAGTGACTAATCATAAGTATATAGTATGAAGATTTGGGGAATATACATAATATCTGATAGACATTCAGGAAATTCCCTATTTGGAGAACTATTTAGATTATTCATAAATAAAAAATAATTATCACTTTCTTTATGGTTTCATTAAAAAAAACACCTGGGGCGCCTGGGTGGCTCAGTCGTTGAGCGTCTGCCTTCGGCTCAGGTCATGATCCCAGGGTCCTGGGATTGAGCCCCGCATTGGGTTCCCCGCTCTGCGGGAAGCCTGCCTCTCCCTCTTCCACACCCCCGCTTGTGTTCCTGCTCTCGCTAACTTTCTCTGTCAAATAAATAAATAAAATCTTAAAAACAAAAACAAAAACAAAAAAACCCCACCTAACTCACTGGAAAACAATTTTGTACAGGAAGAGTTTTTGAACTTAGGCATCTTTCTGAGAGTAGAAGTAATTCACACATGGGTAGATGGCCTCTTGTGCTTAGTTTAATACAATTTAATAGTTACAGAATTTTAGTTTTTTAAAAAATGTATTGACAATGATGTGTTTTAAAACAGCTTAAAGTGGTTGTTACAATTTGGGGAGTGTACACATCCCATTTTAGTTATGTGAATAAAAAATATTCTCTTAATGCTTAAGCCATTCCAGTTGCATCTTCAATATTTGAGAATAAAAGAAACATAACTGATAGGCGAGTAAGGAAAGAGCAGCACAACCACTGACAGGTTGACTAGGAAAACATCTCATATTGGGCTCCAAGAAATGTGGGAAGAAAGATTTTTTTTTCACTCAAAATAGGTTGTGTGAATAGGCTACAGAGTTTGAACACCAGTTTCTGTGTTTGCTCATTAGGGATTGCTGAATACACTGGGCACATTTGTATGCCCACTGTTGGGCTAACTGGAAATATCAGCGGTCCAGCTCTGTAATATCTAGAAATAAAAATCAGTAAATTATCCTAAGTTTCTTCAAGCCAGATCAATAGTTGTTGCTTTATACTTTATTGTCAAAAACTTAAGAGCCACAGTTGTTGAAAAGGGAATCCTAGTATTGGTAACTACTGTGAAGCTGTCTGTGCCTCCACCCATTTCTGGGGTTAGCTGGCTTTAGCCCCAGTTGTCAACAACATAATAATTATTTCCTTAACTCATCCTTTTTTGGCTGCTTTCCCTTCTGTATCTCACTTTCCTACTTCCCTAAAATTGCTCCTGGGATCACCTCAAAAATGAACTTCTTACTCTCAAATCCTTGCCTCTGGATCTGATTCTGTTACTAATGTGGGTAACTAAAATAAATGACTATATATGAAATCAGAAAAATAGGAGACACAACAAAAGTTTAAGGTAAGAAGAACCTGAGAACAACATAAGCTGGAAAGTTCAGAACTAGTCCACGCAAAGATAAGGTATGTCTTTTAAATGAAAATATGTACTTAGAAGAGCTTCAGTCAACAGGCACCCAAATATACAGCCACCCACATTTTAATAAACAAATTATTTTCCAATCTTGAGGGTCAGTATGATTGCATTTTTCTCCCTACCCAACAAAGCTTATTTGGATATTCTGCAACTTAGTCTCTGTAGATAATGAGCAGATACTCAAAGAAATTGACAGGCAGCTTGTATCTTTGCAAAACCATCCAATAATATTTTCTGTAGTGGAACACTATAGTTTTTCCAGTAGACAATAGAAAAGAGTTACAATAAATAGGAAAACTTTGCTATCAGAAATCTGGAAAGAAACTGTCAAGAAACTTCACCCTGAAGTTTAATAGTTTGTGAACCATAACTTATTTCCAGTAACTATTTCTGTTGGTAATTATCTGCTATAGGACCAAAGAGAACAGGGCCTTCTGAATTCCCAATTTTGAAGAAGTTATAAAGAAAATCCCAGAGGAGTAAAAAAGCCTACAAATATCTATGCTTGAAATAAGCAGAGATTTGAATACCTGTTCTCAGGAATAGTAGGTTAAATCCTAGACGAGAAACATTCACTATGGGATAATAATAGAGCTAGCAACAGGCAGAAAAAAAAAATGCATCAGACATAAACATACTACCCACAGGAAAAGATCATCTTTATTGGGCAACTGGACATTAACTAGTACAATGCTTTCCTACCCTACCCCCAACACTTTAATATTTTAATTTAATTTCAAAAAAAGGACCAATGCCACATCTTAAGCCCACTGGAAAAAAAATAAACATAGTAATAAAATCTAATTTCAATAGCCAGTTACCATTATACTTTCCACTTTGTAACCCCATTATATCCATCTTTTTTTTTTCTTTTTTACTCTCTCCTCTCTCTTCAAGTTGGCACATTGATTTGAAATTCAATGAAAATCTCATTAAAAATATTTTTGGAGGCAATTCAGATAGCAAGAAGGAGAGAATGACCTGTGGGTGGTCTAGAATGCACTGGATATAATGCTGATGAGGACTCACTCTTTCTGAACACAGCTGCTCCTGATCTGTAGTTTATGTACATCATTATTCCTGGGACTTGGCTGACACATCTATCTCCTAAAAGAAAAGGGAAAATCTTAAGCTCCCAAAGTCTACATGACCATTTCTTGCAGTGATCAGCAATAAACGCCCAAGACTTGCCATAGTAATTGGCCCCGACCCTGGGATGATACAGGCAAGGTTCCAAGTTGAAACCCTGCCTCCTTACAGTGACTACATTGAAAACACAAGTATATGTCTAATAGGTTTGTTGGATCAGCCTGATTCCATAGCATACAATCTATGTACACATGATAAAAAAGATGAAAGAACCTCAATTCTAAGTTAGAAATAAATACACAGGAGACATATTTCACCTAATTCATATAGGCTCTGTCGGAAAGTAAAAGGTAACAATTTCTCTTTTTCACTTTTATAAATTATATTGTAGAATTACTATAAACTCATGTAAAACACACACACACACACACACACACAACCCTGGAAGATTTCAATCCAAAGCTAAATCCTTTTAGAGGAAGGAGAAGAGGTTATATTGAAGTGCAGAAAAAACAGTTTTGAATTTGTTTAAAAGAAATTATGGGACAATAACAAGGTATTATAAATTCGCTCTCTTTTAATGGACATGAGACATAAGAAGGTAAAGGTGATATAATGCAATTCTTCATGATTGAATTTATACTCTTCAAGATTGGCAATTTATGCTCAGGGAGTGTGCATTATTTTTTATTCAAAAATGATTAGAATTTTTCTCCCATTTTAAAAATGGAGAAAATGAGTTGCAAAAGGTGGTGTTGCCAGATCATTATCTTTCAGGAAAGAACTCAGAATAAAACTCTTGACCCAATTGTGGTACAAGGTTTTATAAATTTGAAGGTTTTTGAATTTGTAATTCTAATGTTGGGGTGAGAAACTGATTTATCATTTTCAGACTAATTATCTGGCAAAAATAAGATATATTCAGATAAATTCAGGAGATAGTGAAAACTAACTTTAAGAAAGCACAACTTAAGATGTTTAGAGCATACTTAGTTCAAGAAATCTCTAGATTCACTAGGAATTAGAACCTTAATTATATAATTAATTCTACCACTCCTCTCTAATATGCTATCACACAGTGCTATTTCCATTTATCATGCAAATTTTCTCAAAAATAATGGATGTAAGAGCCATATGGTGAACATTAGTTTTAGGAGGTCACCATCTTTTGATTTAGTTCATGATGCCTTTGGTAGAGCTCTATGTGTAAATATTTTCACAAAATGTATCTTGTTTTACTTATATGCTTCGTTTTAATACATTTTGTTTCCTCTTCGATATGATCATCAAGGTGCTCAGAAATGTTGTTTTTTTTTTTTTTCAAGATTTTATTTATTTGACAGAGAGAGAGCACAAGTAGGTAGAGAGGAAGGCAGAGAGAGAGAGAGAGAAGCAGGCTCTTTGCTGAGCAGGGAACCTGATGCGGGACTCGATCCCAGGACCCTGGGATCATGACCTGAGCCAAAGGCAGCCTCTTAACCAACTGAGCCACCTAGGTGCCCCTCAGAAATGTTTTTAATCATTTATAGTTTCAGCTTTCTATCTTTCCTTTGCATATTTTTCCTCCCCTATCCCACCACAACTAAGATATTTTCTATCTTCCCTGTTTAGTGGTGTTCTTAGTTCTTAATATTTTAATATAAAGTACCTTATATCATCTTGAAACAAATATGTACTCTATTTGCTACTGATACAGTCATTGATTATCTCCTAGTTTTCATATATTGGACATATATTCATACCTTATCTTGTTATTTATATAGCATTTCTTTTTCTTATTCTGTAGTTATTCCCTCCCCTAATTTTTCTTTTAATTGTCTAGAATCTGACCTCCAGTCTCCTTAAACAACCATTTTTTCTACTTACTTTACATACTGGTATTTCCAAGTATTCTGACGTTAGCTGTTATTCTTTCTTACTTCATAGGTGTAGGTAATATCATAATATCATACCTATGCTGTTGGTATCTATTCTCCCACTTTATAAATGAAGAAACTGACACAAAGAAATTAACAAAATTGTTCAAGGATATATATTTGATAAGAATCAGCGCTTTAATTTTAATGATGTTTATATTCTACCATTTCACGTATGTCTCTAGGATGGGTTGCCATAACAAAAGCCACATTAGCTCTGTGACTTGGATGATATCTGTTTCTTGTTTTTGTTACATGTTCTACTTTAGTAGAAAATCTCTACTTTCCTGTGTCGTGGATCCCAATTAACAGAGGCTCTATCATCTGGAAGGTTGCTTCCAGATTTGATGGTTTTAGAGGTAGGAAGAGGAGAATTGGAGAGTTGAATAATGTAATTAAACACTTAATGGAGATATGAAACACATCACTTTTGCTCACATGGCCAAAGAAAATCACATGACAATGATTCCAGTGGATGAAACGTTAGGAGAGCCAGGTAATTGTGGAAATAATGCTGACCACAATTTCCCCATGAGGTAGGCTACTCCTTGTGTATATTATAATTGTAGTGGAGTCTTTCAGTTTTAGGGTACCAATTCCATTACTTCCTTTTCAACAGCACCATAATTATTAGTGGGGGAGAACTTCCTCTCCCCCATTTTGTGTGCTCCTCAAGGGTGGATGCAAAAGTGGACAGTTCCTTCCTATCACTCTAGCACAGCAAGCAGTCAGACAGAGAACCTAAGGGAGTCAGTCAATTAGATGATGTGCTACTGAACTTGAAGCCTGTGACTTGATAGGAAAACAGGAAGAAGAATGGAACAATTCTGACAGAGCAAGCTGACCCAACCACTGCTATTAGAATGATCACTGTTCCATGGGGACCTCTAGAAATCTCTTATTTTATGTTTCTAAGCCTGTTCCACACATTTATACTGTGAACTTCCTTATAGCCTTTTGATAATTTTTTTTTTTTTGCATAAGGGGACAGAGTTAGAATCTGTTGCTTACAACCAGAGAACCCAAACTCATACATACTACTTACTAATATTCTGAAGATATGCTGAGGGTATTTAGGAGATCCAAATGTGAAGTTATAGATGTATGTGTCAATATATAAAATTTATAGAATAAGATTCAGGAATAAACTAATAGTGGTGTTGATATTTACATAACTTTACAACATAACACAGTAAAAAGTGTCAAGAAACCATAAGAAAGCCAGTGAGATCCTGCTAAAGAAGTATGAAGACTCCTTTGCTACAAGATCCTCCAATTCAGATTGCTTAGCACCTAGGTTAGAATCAGTTTAGTGATAATAGGATAAGCACTTCACTAATGTGATTCTGAATGAGCAATTTTCATATTAATGGCTTTCTCACTGTATTAATGAAAACACAATTTGCCACTATAATGGGAACATCACTTAAATTAGATCAAAATTGCTAACATGAACAAGGCTGTTAATAAAGCAAAGCTATTGTATGTGCTAATGGTTCTCCTATTGTATTAAGAATGTTCTTATATTCCAAAATTTGTATTACATTAGAAAAAACTGTGCCATTTTATTGACTGCTTGGTAATGTCTCTTACTGTATATACAAGCCATTGCCATCACATTAACTTTGCATAGATATGCCAGGAGCTGAGTAGAAGCCATATAGAAAGAATTCCACACACAGCAACTAACAATGAGCATTCTCCCTTAACCTGCGACTGTTGTCCTCAGTCATTTGGTATACATTATAAACTACTGAAGAGATAGAAAACACTGTAAGAAAAAGAAAAATTTAAACACTATAGTCATAAAAATAATAATGACTGTATTAGTTTGCAAGGGCTGCTATGTAAAAAAATAATACAGATTGTTGGCTTATACAACAGAACTTTGTTCTCACAGGTCCGGAGGCTAGAAGTTCAAGATCAAAATGTCAGTAGTATTGGTTCTTTCTGAGGGCCACAAGGGAGAGATCTGTTCCAGGACTCTCTCCTTGGCTTATAGAGGGCCATCTTTTCTCCATGTCTTCACTTAGTCTTCCCTCTGCATATGTCTATGTGTCCAAATTTCCTCTTCTTGTAAGAACGCTAGACAGATTAAGGCCTACCCTAATGATTTCATTTTCATTTAAGGACGTCTTCAAAGACACCGTGTCTAAATATGGTCACATTAGGAAGTACTAGGGGTTAGCATTTCAACATAACAACCTCAGGAAAGGAGACGCATTTCAGCCCATAACAACTTCCTGAAGTTATGCATATAGAAACATGTATTTATGAAATGTTTATATGCAAAGTTTGGCACAGGTAGGATTACCAGGTTATTTACAATTATTTAAATGGTTCTGATTTATATGATATGTAAATATCCCCCAAATTAAACTTGAACATGAAATATAACTAATGGTGGAATAATTATCTCACTACTTACAGCAAAAGATAACTAAAAGATAGTAGTAGAAGTAGCAGTTGTACTATATGTGTACCTAGGAAAGGAAACTCAAAAAGAGGAAATATTTTTTTTTTTTAATTTAAATTCCAGTTAGTTAACATACAATGTAGTATTAGTTTTAGGTGTACAACTTAGTGATTCAATACCCAGTGCTCATCACAAGTGCACTCCTTAATCCCCATCACCTATTTCACCCATTCCCCCACCCACCTCCTCTCTAGTAACCATCAGTTTGCTCTCTATAGTTAAGAGTCTCTTTCTTGGTTGGCCTCTCTCTCTTCTATTCACTATGCTTGTTTTGTTTCTTAAATTCCACATATGAGTGAAATCATAGGGTATTTGGGTTCCTCAAAAAGTTAAAAATAGAACTACCCCATGATCCAGCAATTGCACTACTATGTATTTACCCAAAGAATACAGAAATACTAATCTGTAGGGATACACGTACCCTGATGTTTATAGCAGCATTATTCTACAATAGCCAAATTATGGAAATAGCCCAAATGTCTATTGACTGATGAATGGCTAAATAAGATTTGGTAGATATATGCAATGAAATATTACTCAGCCTTCAAAAAGAATGAAATCTTGCCATTTGCAACAACATGGATGAAGTTAGAGAGTATGCTAAGCAAATTAAAAAAGGAAACATTTAAATGATAGTGTCATCTCTGTTAGTTTTATAGATATTTATATGTTCCCTGGTATATAACTTTTTACTGGGTTAAATTTAAAAAAAATTAAAACTCCTAATGCTCTTCATAAGGACTAAAAGATGGTCTCATCACTACTAGCTGAGATTAGGCATGCATTTCTAACACAATGTAATGCCTGGTTGTGTATTGCAGACCTAGCCTGAACTTCCAAAGGAGTCACTTTCTCATGATAGGAAGTAAGTCATGTTTACTTGGCTGTAGTCTATTCATTCATTCAATTAAACAAATATTTAGTAGGCATCAGTATGTGCCTGATGCTGTTGTCAGTACTGGGTGAAAGGAGCCAATAAAAGTCCACACAAGAGGATCTTTTAAATATTTTAAATATATGCAGATATTTCTTCATATTGGTAGGATTAAACAGAATCACCACAGGACTATTTAGTTAATTTTAAATATGTTGCCAATAGAATAGTCAGTTTGAAAGTAATTCACAAGACTTAATTGCTATTTAGCTAAAAAGACCATATGCCTTAAATATTTTTATTATAAGTATTCTCTTCCATTCTATTCTAATAAACTTGGAACTATCTGAGAAAATCTCAGTGTACTGGTGTTTAATATTTGAAATCTTGTAAATGAAGGCAAAGAAACCTAATTTTTGCCTCAGAATGAGTGGTTGAATAACCATCTTTTCCCAACACCTTTTTACCTAAAGCCATGAAAGATGAAATCAATAATTAAGAGACTTTAAAACCATTTGTTTAGCTCTTTCCCCTCCAGTGTTTTATCAATCCTAATGAAAATAAGAAATAAAATGGTTTTTAACATTATCTATTTTCACTTCTTTTTATTATATATATAAACTGGGGATATCATCCAATAATAGAAATGGCACACAAACAACACCCAGGTGGAAGAAGAGAAATGAGAATTTTAGTTGATTTAAAACTGAAAAATCAGAACAATCATAATAAATTAATTTTATAGATACAGATTTTTTCATTAGATCTTAGATTGTATTTTCATATAAATCAACAGCCAACATACACCTTTTTCATAATGCAATTGATTTTTAAGAAAATTTTCATTGATACCTGTGGAGGATCATTTTTGTGTCATCCTGGTTCAAAGGGAAGATCTTGGTTATTGATTGGACTGAGTAACTTGTACCAACTTATATAAAACAGTTGTAATTTGAGAAAACTGGATGCAAGCTGTTTAATTGTGAAATGATATAATGTAACATAATCCTCAAAGCATGTACTTGAATATAGTGCATATGTATTTGCATAGTAATGAATTCTCAAAATAAAGTATAAGGAATTAGGTGAAAGCTAAAAATGAAATAAGATATTGCCAGAAAGAAAACATGTGGCTGCATCACATTAAATTTAAATGAAAACTCTTTCTTTGAAACTCATTCTCAATGCATTTTTGTACTTAAAGAAAATAGTATTTGGGGGAAATATTTTCTAATCTTAGGGTGTGACTGATTGTATTATATTACACATTATATTCCTGACTAGAATAAGAATCAATAAATGTCTTAAATAATAATGTTTTTCATTAATAAAGTCATTTCTTTCATAAAGCATTTTCATATGTAAAATGAATCAAAAGAAAAGAAATACATCTACTGAACATTTATTATATGCTAGAAACTGCCTTGGCATTTTACATGCATTACTTCATTTAATCTTCACAACTCTGTGTGATAAAAACAATTCTCAATTTCTAGATGAGAAAAATCAGGTACAAAGAGACTAAGAAACTTTCTCAAAGTCACACAACTAGTAAGTTTAGAGTAGAGAGTTGAATCTTAGCAGCCTCACTGCAGAGCCGAAGCCCTCAAACCATCAGACCATGTTGTCTCTATGCTATATTCATGTACTGCCCTTATTGATCTTTGGGAAACGCCTATAACATTGTTATGAGTAAATATTAAATTCTTTCAGAGAAATTTTGAAGCTTCCCTATGTCACATAATTAGTAAATAGTCGAGTCCATTTTTGGTACCAAATCTTACTGGTCCAGAACCTTGACAAAGTAGCCTATTGAGACAGCATGACTCTTTCTTCCCTTATGCTCAGGGCTCGATGTACACGTAATTACCTAAAATGTGTCATCTTTTCCAGGTACTTCGAGATCTGTATTACAGAGTGATCTATATAGCCTACCATTCCAATCCTCCAGAATCACTTCAAGGCATTTTAAGTTTTACATGAAGGTAAAACAAAGGGATGCTTTGTACTGTCTTAAGATACCAAACACTGAATGGGACACTGTAAAATCCTTTTCTTTGTATCTATACCAGTCTTTGTTCCATACTCCCAAGGCTTTCAGAAATACACGTTAACAAGGCTTGAGCAGTAACATGAGTAATAAAAGTGATCTGTCAAAATATATGACTTCTGGCCATGTTGGCAATTTCTGTCTCAATTAAGTATCATCCATCTATCCATTCATACACTCAACAAACATTTATTCACTGTGTGAAGGAATTTTTCTAGACACTTGGTTTGTAGCATTAAAAAATAGAAATCTCTATTTAAATAGAACTTATATTTTAATGAGGGCAGGTAGTTGATAAACAGAATAAACAGGTACAAAATATAGAGCATCAGATGGTAGTAAGAGTTAAGGAGAGAAATAAAGCAGGGGAATGTGACAGATATATCAGGAACATGACATTGTTAAATACTATGATGAATTCCTTTCCTACCACTGTGTAACATCTTACCACAAATATATTGGCTTAAAGGAACCCCAATTTATTATTGCACAGTTTTTGTGGATAAGAATTCCAGGCATGTTTTAGAAGGGTCCTCTGCTCAGAATCTCACAAGGATGAAACCAAATTGTTGGCTGGGCTTCAGTCTCATTTAAGGTCTAACGAAGTAAAAATCTGTAACTAATTTCCTTGCAGCTGTTGAATTCACTGCAACTTGCTTCTTTGAAGCCAATAATGGAAAGATTCAGAGAGTCTCTACTGCTTTGAGTCTCTGACTTTAGAGAAGGTTTAGGCCCTTTTTAAATATCTGGCTTGATTAAGGTCAGGTCAACCCAATATAATTCCCATTGTGACTACCTCAAAGTCAACTGATTAGGAACCTTAATTACATTTGCAAAATCTCTTTATCTTTACCATTTAATATAACAATAACAGAGGAATAGCCCATATCCTTTGCTATATTCTATTGGTTGGAAGCTGATCATAGGTTCCACCCACCCTCAAAGGAAGAGGCCTGATCATCCTCAGTTATGTCACCACCGGTAATCAGGGAAAGTCTCTGAGAAGGTAATGTTTGAGCTAATACTTGGAAAAGATGAAAGAGGCCTATGGATAGCTGAAGGAGGAAGAATACAGACAGTAGAAACAGTATGTGTTAAGTTCTTGAGGCTGTAGTTTCCCTTGTGCATTAAAAACAGCAAGAGGGCAAGGTGGCTGGCTCAGAGTGACAGGAAACATAGAAGGGGATAAATTCAAAGTGATAACAGATCATGCAGGGCTTTGGTAAGGATTCTGTATGGGAGATAGGAAGCCATAGAATCTTCTTAGTGCAGGGATGACAAGATCTATCTTACAAATTTAGGAATATCATTTTGGATGCTAGTAGACATAAATGGTAGGAGTCATGGGTGAAAGCAGAGTGGCTTTAAAGGCTATTACTATAATGTTCGCATGCAACACAGTAGTGGTGGTGAAGGTAATGACAGTTTGTAGTTTCTGATATATTTTGAAGGTGAATACAACAGGATTCCTTAAATGATTGGATGTAGGAAATGAAAGAGCCAGAGATAACATCAAGGTTTTTGCATAAACCCTCTGTCACAACTGTTTTGCTTAATAAATTCTCAACACACAATAATACATACTATTGACATGATATCATTTATGATGTTAATTTTGATTACCTGGCCAAGTTGGTGCCTGCCAGGTTTTTCTACTCTAAAACTATTTCTTTCCCTTCTTTCCATACCCTCCTCTTTGGAAGCATCTTACTAAATGCAGCTCATACTCAAGGAGTGAAGAATTAAGCTCTATCTCATTTGGATGGTGGCAGATTTCTTCTACACTGGAGATTTGTATCTATCCTCTGTTCATTCATTAATTCAGTCAGTCAGTCATTGATTTATATTTATGTGCATTCATAGATATTTATGTTATGTTTTATATTTCTTGTATAATTTGTATTTAAGGCTTTATGCTTTATAATCTAATACTACTTTATTGATTTTATTGCTCAAATTGTCCCAGCTTTAGCTACTGGGAGAGCTTTCCAGTTTACTCCTGTGTCCCTTTGACATGACCCTAATCATTTGTTTTTTGAGCATTTCCTTACTTTGGGACATTACAAGATGCTTCGGGTTTATCTTGTATATGCCTTGTCTTAGCTCTAGAATAAGCTATTCCTCCAAGGAATCCTAATTCTTTTTTTAAGTAGGCTTCATGCCCAGCATGGAGTCCAGTGCAGGGCCTGAACTACAACACTGAGATCAAGACCCAACCTGAGATCAAGAGTCATATGCCCAACCAACTTAGCCACCCAGGTGCCCCCACCCAATTATTTTTATAGGACCATGGTATTAGAAATGAAGATTCCTAGTATGTGGGTGCTGTGTGTATTCATTGCTACACAGGACCATTCTTTTTTTTTTTTTTTAAGGTTTTATTTATTTATTTGACAGAGAGAGAGAGGGAAAGAACAAGCATAAGCAGGGGGAACAGCCGGCAGAGGAAAAAGCAGGCTCCCCACTGAGCAGAGAGCCCGACGGGGGGCTCGATCCCAGGACCCTGGAATCATGACCTAAGAAAAAGGCAGACGTTTAACTGACTGAGCCACCCAGGCGCGCCTACACAGCACTCTTCTTAATAGGAAAATATTTTTTAAATGGTATACATGACCATTTACAGTAAATTAATTAAATAAATATAATAAATCTGTATATCATGGAATATTATGCAATCTTAAAAATAAAAAAGCACTATGTTGATATTAAATAAAATTTAGCTATAGCATTACATGAAAAAAAAGCAGTGTGTGCATAACATGTTATGTATATGCATGTATGCTAACATTTGTATAAGAAGAAAGTAAAAAATAATTAGGTATGTCTACATACACAGTATCTTTAGGAGAGTACACATGAAATTACTAAAATAGTTTCTATAGAAAGGAAAACTTGGTAATTATGGGGTCAGAGGAGAGGGAGGAGTAGCACTATATACACACTTTTATATATTTTTAATAGGTATAAACCTATTACACATTCAAAAATATCTTGACTATACTTCAAACATGGGACACATATTTTAGATGGAGCTGTGTGCCATACTATCCAATATACCAAGATACTAGGTAAATAACAGGAGACCAAATCATGGTCAACCAGACATCATTCTTGGTTATTATCTCTCCGAATAGATTATACATTATTTTATAGAATGGCTGCCTTAATTTATTTTTTATGCACATCTCAGTTTCCTCCTTCCATATCACAGCTTCCATGAACTGAGGCCAAATTAATTGTCTTGCCTACAGTAGGCAGTAATTTCTTTTCCCTTGTATTTAACATGAAAAGAAAAGTGTGAAAATTCCTTATAGAAAATTATGTCCTTTCAATGGTATAATTTGCCATTTTCACTGTCCAGAAGCATCTCATCTTGAACAAAAATATCACAGAATGTTATAAACATACAGATTTGAGGGTTCTTGGGACATGTAAACTAGTTATAGGGAGAACCATATTGGACATAAGAAGACAGATTATCCGTAAGGGAAATGTGGCTTGTAGTAATGCAGCTTGGAGTTGGCAGCCAAATATCAGCTAAGAAGGATCTCAGACCCAGGAAAATTTTGCAAATGTTTTAGTTACAGAAGCAAGTAGGCCTCCAAGATACAGTACCGTGAATGAAAGCCAAGAGAATAATTTTAAAAGATGAAGGCATCCAAACCTTCTTCATGGAAAGCTTCTACTTAAGCCTTTAGCATCAAGTGCACTGTTACCTGCCTCAGAGTGTTGCCAACTCCAGTTATGAGTGTCTATGTGTTTGTTTCCTTGAGGTCTGATCACACTGGATTGCGATTTATCTATCTATATGGCCATGTCCTTGCCAAATTGTGAACTTTCACAGCCAGGGGCTATGCTAGATCTCCTGTTACAGACTTAGAGCTTAGTACATGACTGGAAACATTTTCTAAAAATGTGAAGAATAAAGAAATTTAAAAAGGAGAGAAGAAACCCAATACACAGTTTCAAATGCAATCGGCTTTGGGAAGAACAGTCTTTGGGTCATGTACAACTATGCATAGAAAACAAATGCCACACTTAGGCTTACAAAAGATAAGAAAAAGACAAGAGGAAAAAGAAGATGTATAGACACAGATGGGAAGTTTAAGAGAAAAAAATGTGGAAAGGTAATTGGGAGAGAGAAAAAACTGGAAGAGATAACTGTGTGGGAAATGGTAAGATGTGACTGCCATTTATTTTTCAATTCCCTTTCTTATTTAAGAATAATCAAAAAAATAAGCTAGTAAGTTTAAATATAGTGGTTAACATTTTTAGGGCACTTACTATAGGAGAGCTTTACCTAAAATAACATCATTTGGTTCTCACATCAGCCTTTTCTGGGAGTAAATAGTAACATCTTATTTAACAAAAGGAATATTCCAAGAGGAAGTACAGCAAGTCACCATCCTTCCCAATTTTCCTTCTATACTCTTCTGGATGAAAGAGGATTTGATATTCTAATGTGTACTAATCAGTATTTCTACAGCTTCCTGTTTTAATTTCAAATCATAATTACCTTTTTCATCTATAGCTAATAATAGTTCCTTGGTGTTGAATGTATATATCTTGGGCAATGAACATACCACTTTAGTCTTAGACTTTTATGTCTATACATTGCATCTAAATTTCTTAACTAGACCTTCACATTTTCTGAATTGGTTCTAGGGCTGATTTCAACCTAGTTGTATTGGTATAACCAGTGTCTACTCTGATGAGTTGCTGGCTTAACTGTACTTGTCACTGTATATTATATGACCCCAGATCTGGCCTAATACCATCTCCTTATTCTTATGTCCCATCACTTGGAATACAAACCCTTTTATCTTTTTACATGCCTCTAATACTCTGTTAACTTACTCTTCTATTTTTTGCTGTTGGCGTTCCCTGATCTAGAATGTTGTTCTATTCATTCCCTATTCATATCTTTCCAGGATTATTCAGAGTCTTCTATAATCTGATATGGATTGTATCCCCACTCCCAAAATTTACTTGTTGAATCTCTACCACCAAATACTTCAGAATGTGACCTAATTTGGAAATAGAGCCATTGCAGGCTTAATTACTTAAGATGAGATCATACTGGATTGGAGTGATTGTGTGCCACTTATCCAATATGACTGATGTCCTTATAAAAAGAATTCACACGGGGAGAACCTCATAGAAAGACTGGAGTCATGCTGCCAAAAGCCAAGGAACTACAAGAAGCTAGGAGAGAGGCCTCCAGAGGTAGCATGGCCCTACCAACACCTTGATTTCATGTTTCTGGCCTCCATAACTTTGAGATATAGTACAGTGAGAGACAATACATGTCTGTTCTAAGCCACCTATTTGTGGTAACTTGTTTCAACAGCCATAGGAAATGAAAACACCGTCCATGAAGCCATATTTTTGGCCCTTCCTTCCTTCCTTCCTTCCTTTTTTAACCTCATTTGTTGCCCAATGGTAATATTACTTAAAGAGCAAAACAAAACCAAAAAAATTTCATGAGTGTTACTGAATTTCATACTTTTCATGAATTCCAGACACTATGCCAAGAACCTGACATACATATTATTTCATTTTATTCTTATACAGACCTGTAAGACAAGTACTATTATTATTCAAATTTTAGTTATGAGAAAATAAAGCTTCAGAAAGCTTCAGTAACTGTGTTCATAGAGGTAGAGGTAGGACTCAAATTGACATTTCTCTGACTTTACTTTCTAGACTATTGTTCGATTTTTCTTAATGCCACATAACTAAGCATTTACTTATATATATTTTTTGTATTATTCTCAAGATATTTACACATCTCACACCAAAGGAAATAACAGCAATGAGCCCTGTAATCTACATTTACTTTGCTAAGTGTACTTTTTACAACAACCCTTTGTAGTAGGTTCTATAATTCTGTGTAGGTTCAATTTACAGATGAGGAAATTTAGGTATGGTATTTTAAACAGCTAGCCTAAAGCCAGACAACCTTGGAATGCCAAGGCCTGTATCAAACCCCAGAGTGTCCACTCCTAACCATTACCTTGCTCCAACTCCTTATTGGTATCTCTGAGGACAAGGACCATGTTTGATGTTTCAGTTGTTTCCTTCTAGACCTACCATAAAGCTGGAAAGAGAATAAGTTCTAAATAATTTTTTCTCAGTAAGAACAGAAGAGAACCCCAGGGGCAGTATGACTGGAACTGCTCCCAGTGCCTTTGGAAACAGGTCTGGGTTACTCACTATAAACTCTATGGATTGCTTTTTCTCTCATTTGAGAATCTCCTCCAAACCTGGTATAATATTCCACATGAAATGCCATTTAGTCAGTATTTATGGTTGACAGCTTCTACGAAAGTATTGCCTTTATCAGGAGAGTCCTTTCAAACAATAGGGAAATATTCATCTCCAAAAAAGGTTTACTAAAATCAACAAGTTAATCGTTAAAGAAGTTTTTTTTTATGGCATCACCAGTATAAATGAAAAGATACCATAGATATTTTAGAAAGGGAAGCACCTATTATAGATTTTGATTATTTAGATATTTAGATTATTAGATATTAGATTTTGACAAATGGACACTCAGAACTGCATAGAAAATTGTGAGTATCTCCTACTAAAGTGTGTGTGGATATATTTCTTAAATGAGTTCTGTAAGTATGCTAGCCCAAGGAGCAGGAAGTGTTGTAAGTATTACATAAACTCAAGGTGCATTTCTTTCATTCAACTTTTCCCCAATAAAACTTTTTTTAATTACTATACATGTGACTCCCATGTACTCCCTAATTTCATTTTTAGGCCAATGGGAAATATATTTTCTACTGTTGTTATGAAACCTCCAAAGTTAATTACTGAAGATAGCTGGATTATTTTTTTGCTTATCTTTATTCTATTGGGACTATACACCATTTGCATGTAGCAATGTAGGGTGAGTTCACTTCCGACACAGTCAATTATATAAGTCTATCAACTGCTATTTTATTATGAGAACAATAGAGACAGACGGCTTGGACTCTGTGATGAATGTAGATTAGAGAGAGGTCACCCTGACATACATAATTAGTTTTAGAATGTTAAATTAATAGGTAGAACGCCCCTAAGGAAACCATACATTAAGGCTGAAGCTGCAGGATCTGGAGTCCAGCTCCTGTCTGCTGTTGTCAGCACTGACATGGCTCAGCGCACTGCTTGTGAAATGGCATAAGGTATTATGGCAAAACTAAATGGCTGTAAAAACAAAATTTGCATAATACTATGGTCATACTGCATATATTTCCCTCTAGAAACATTTATGCAGCTAAATTATTATGCAGATTCCTAATAGGGGGTTGGCTTAAACAGATAAATCTTTGGGTGCCTTATGAGAACTAAATAGATGTTAAACAAGGGTTCGACGAGCAATCAATGATAATATTCAGAGAAATACTATATTTCTAGTCTGTACTTGCTGTAAATATTAGCTTAAAATGTGAAGGTGAAATAAAAGATTTATTTGTTTTCCCATCTATATGTAGGTAAAATATAATATCTGTGGCAGAACTCATCTACAAAAGAGAGATGAAAGATGATAACCAAATTTGACTTTTGTTTTAATCAATGGCTGACAATTTTATAATTTTTATTAACAATAATATATTAATAATAATAGTAATATTATTATTGTTATTAACCTGGCTGAATGACGAGAAGGATGATTTTTATAGAGAACAAACAATAGGATTTTCTAGATACTTCTAGGAGAAACTTGAAGCAATCCAGAGGCATATCTGCAGTATAATTTATACCATACATTATACTATTTTTCATCAATAGTATAATTTATTTGTTCACATTTTAGTATTTATTATGTAGCAAGTACTAAAGTAGACAGTCTATTATGCTATCTACATTAATATGCAGAGCATACCTTAAGAGATCGATATTATTACCCACATTTTACTGACAAGGTAAATGAGATACCTATTGGTTGTGAGACCCTGATCACACAACAAAATGATGACAGATCATGGATTGCCCGAATCTGAAGCCCATATTCTAATGGCTTTATATGATATTTTTTTCTTCCTATCATTCAGATCCCAAATGATTGAGCTAGACCATACACATTTAGGTTTAGGTTAAGTAAACAATGAGTAAGCATATTCTTTGTCTCCAGCACCAAATTAGATACTTTCCTCAATAATTCTATGGGATGTTTTCTGAATCTATAGCCCAGAGACATTAAGCAAGGTCACTGATCAGAGTGCAAAGATCATGCTTAATTTGTAAATGTTCAAGTTTATCACAGCCTCTGAGAATTCAGTGGATACCCACCAGTGAAAGCTTCAGTGTTTCTAATGCTACCATAAAAATATCAGGTTTGTGTTTGTATAATTTAGGTTGATTTGGGATAGTGGTTTAAACAGACCAATACACTCTGCTCCAGGCAATTATGAAAATTAAAATAAAAAGCTGATCATTATTTTCTCAGAGATAATGACAGTAAAATAAAATAACACAGAATAGCTATCCCCTGCTGTTAGATAAGTGCCAAGGTAAAACCAATTATTTATTTGATAATCATTATCTTATGGAAAATAAATATTGGAAAAGCACTGAGGTATTTTCAAAAGCTGAAGATTCTAATTCTATAGTAACTGAATATTATGGTGAAGCCTTTCATCTTATACTAAATGATTGATCAACTACAAATTAATTCGTCTGTTTTATACATATATATATATCTCAACAGTCACACTATTCTAGTATTTATTTCAGTTCTTTCCTTCTTTAACAAAGTTTTTAGAAGAACTAATTCTCTGAAGTCTTATGGACCTCACAAAATCTAAGTGATCCCTAAATCAACCATGTATTTCTTAGCAGAAATGAAACTTTTGTTTCTGTTTTTCCAAGGAGAGATATACAAGAGGATTTATGCCTGTGTTCAGTCAATAGGAATTAAGTAGCATTTTTGATACCCCAAGTTTTGCCCCTAACTTATTTGTCCCTAACCCGAGAGCTACCACCACCACAAAAAATTAAATTTAAAAAAAATGCCCGTGTTGCTTCTACATACAGGTGTGATAAATCAAGCATTTGAAATGTTACCATGTAGGAGATGACACTTTTGCCTAATTTTCAAATCTGCATTTGCAAATACAGGATTTTTTTTTTTTTTTTTTTAGTGAAAAGGGCAAGCTGGCCTTTATTTTCTTCTTAGCAAATTGCTGAGCTTTCATTTTAGACAGAGTACTGAAATGCTATATCCAGGTTATATATCCAGATATCAGAGTTTGGCATAAGGATGGAGTCATACTGCAAGAGCAAGGAGTAATATTTTAGCAGTAGCTCTGAGGATAAGATTGAATGTTTTAGGTAAAGACTTAGAATCTAGAATAAGGCTATAGAGAAAAAGATACGTGTACATGCATGCACACATATGTGTGCACACACATAAAGGTAAGAGCATTTGAGGTTTCCCTTCTATTGTAGGTATAGGGGTGCTTCTGGTCTAGACAGAGTCAGGGTTCATAGCTTGGTGAGTGGAGCACAGAATGGATTTCAACCGTAATACTCCTTTAGTACAGTTTATGATCCTTACAACCCTATATAGTGTCTATTTTCTCAAACCATGAACCTTCAACTATAGTATTTTGTCAAACACTATTTTCTGCATGATTAAAACAATATATTTTCCCCATATAAAATTGTAACACTGAATAAACCTATTTGAACAATACAACACTCTGTCCTCCATGAAATTCAGATATGTCCAACCCCCTACCATTCCAAACAGAATCATAATAAAACTGAAGAAAATAATAAAGATTTCAATGGAAAAAGAATAGAATCATTACTGTAGAAAATGCATTAGAATATAACTCTAAATATATTGAATCTTCTTGACTTCCACAAAAGGTGTTTTTTGTTTGTTTGTTTTTTCCCTTAATGTAGTTTTACCATTAGGTGCTTTCCTTTTATTATGATATGTTTGGAGAACATCTGACCCTGTTAATCTTGTTGATAGACCCAGAGAGTCCTACAATAACTGCTCACTGCCTCTTTTGGAAAGCCTTCCCTTCCTCCATTAGAACATCATGTGTTACTATAACATTTGGCAATATCTCATAAATTTAACACTGTTTACAACATGCAGCTGTGTTTTATTCCTGAATACAAGAAAGTAATTGTGAACAAGTTTAAACTACAAAGAAAAATTCTTACGACTACCAATAAAATGCACCTATTATTCAATAGGCAATAACCCAATTGAGGGTTCTTTTTTTTCATGATTGATCTCATTTTCTATTTTATAGTTCCAAGAAACTAATGGAAACATGCACAGAGCTGTTTTTTCTCTAAAATCTAGATGTTGCGAAAATTCTCATCAAACACAGTAGGTTGATGACAGGTACAAGGAAATGGCAGACATTTAAATGATCCAAATTATAATTGGTAATTAGCTCCCAAAATTATTCTTGTCTTTTTCAGTTGAAAAGAAGACATTTTTTACAGTTATGTAATTACCACAAAGAAATATAAATATCCTGTTTGGACCTAATATTCATGTGGATTATAACTTACAGTAGCTGAGAATGTATATTTGCCTCTATTATAAAAGTAATATATATAAAGGCATTTTAATAACCTTGAAAGGATATTTCCTTTTAAAAGTTACACCGTCATAAATAAGCGTCCTTAGAAAAAACTAACATCAAAAAAAAAAAAAAAAAAAGAAGAAGAAGAAGAATATAGCAGGAAGGGAAAAATGAAGGTGGGGAAATCGGAGGGGGAGACGAACCATGAGAGACTATGGACGCTGAGAAACAAACTGAGGGTTCTAAAGGGGAGGGGGGTGGGGGGATGGGTTAGCCTGGTGATGGGTATTAAAGAGGGCATGTACTGAATGGAGCACTGGGTGTTATACGCAAACAATGAATCATGGAACACTACATCAAAAACTAATGATGTAATGTATGATGATTAACATAGCATAATAAAATTAAAAAAAAAAGAAAAAAAACTAACATCATAAACTATCATTATAAGTTGTTAACGTTATCTAGAACATCTCTGTACTAGGGAAATTTATTTCTTTCCTTCTGTGTGATTTCAGCTACTGTACATATTTTTTATTTTAGTCACAATGTTCTGCTAATCAAAACTAGCAATATAATCTAGAGAGATCTGGGGAATTAATTAGGTACATCTCATTTCTACTCTGCTAATCTGTGTGTCTTCAGCTTAGGGAAAAGGAGCCCATCATTGACTGATAAACCAAGGAGATTCTATTTGCTTTATAGAAGGATCTGCTAAAAACGCTGGCTATGGTTTATAAATCTTTTAGTCCCATTCTGATATAGCAACATTTGAATGCTGACCTTAAAATGGAAAGCATTGTACTCTGTGGAAATCAGGTAGAGGTATTACCATATTAGCTGATTTTATTTATATATTTTTTTTGTCTATTTTGACCAGAGAGAGACAGAGGGAGAAGTATTAGTTAAAGCTGGAAAGGGGGGCACAGAACCTCAAAGGATGTGGAAGGATGCTTCATGACCATACACCACTTTTATTTGCAAACACTCTGAATGAAGACATGGCAAATCTATCTGCCTGCTAACTGCAATAAAATGAATCTTATCAAGAGGAAAGTTTGAAACATAAATCCAGGTTATAACCTTTTCATTTGAAGGGGAGTATTTGAAAAGGGAAAAGGACAGTTTTTTTCTTCCTTCCCAAGTGGTCAGAAATATCCCAGCAATCAAAGACGTTGCTCTTTCTAACTCAGATTAGAGAACTGGGAAGTCATGTTACAATAAATGGATAGATGCCACAGGTGTATCATGGATCCTTAAGATGACAGTGAGAGTTCAGTGTAATAATTCTCTAAAAGTTTGGATAATTAGGTTTAGGAATCTGGAATCTGTATTCCACTGGCTGCACATATCCCCCAGTAAAGGAACCAACATTTTTCTTGATGGTTAAATATTGACTAACTGGTATTTGCAATCCTTTGTGTGGTTTCTTAGCCAAAATACATGTTAAATTTTATTTGTCTTGGGAATATTTACTTTAAGAAATTATAACATAAGCATTTGCAGTTTAAATAAATTACAGTTCTAGAATTTAAAAAGATAGAAATTTTTCAAAAAATATATTTCAAAAAGTCAGGACATAGGGTTTCTATTTATAAAATAAGTACCATACTTTCATTAACTATACTAAAATGCAGTTTAGTGTCTTGTGTGTGTGTGTGTGTATGTGTGTGTGTGTTGCAGATGTTCATGTGGAGGGACAGGAAAGAGGGAAAGAAAAAGGGAACATGGCAGAGACACTCAGGAGTGCTATAGAGGGCCTGGGTCACAGTGCTCACTCCCAGGGCAGGGAGGAGTTCTGCTTTGGCCCATCCTAGAAGGGCTGTGGCTTTCCTCCAGCCAACAGTTTAATGTCTTTAAAGTGGTTCTCAAATACTTCCCTTTCAAACAATTATTAGGAAAACATTGATTTCAATTACTCATGAGTCCAACATGATACAGATATATTTTGTAATTTAAGGTGTAAGAAGTGGCATTTGCCACTGAACTATATACTTAAAAATGGTTAAAATGGTAAATTTTGTTATGTATATTTTGCCAAAATAAAAAAAAATAAAAAAAGTGATAGAATAAATATTCAAGGTACAATAGCAGTTTGATAAGTTACTAGAATTAGTTGTTTATAATGTCTGATTCCTGGGAACTGCCCAAACTCTCATCTCATAATTACAAGGAGGTCTGCAGAATTTCTGCACACAAATGGAATGGTTTTTATTTAAAACTTGTTTTCAAATTTTACCATCTATAGCAGGTTTCAGAGAACTGGTTTTCACATCCTTTTGTTTTTGTTGTCACTTCCTACCCTGCCAGTAGCAATTATATGGCAGTGGTAAAATGAACACAGAGATATTAAAGTTTTGACAAGTTCATTTCATGTTTTTTTTCCTATAGTTGTAGCTTCTTAAATCGAATTTCCTGCAGAATATAATAAAATTGTGAGTCTCATGTCTCCTTCTGAAATTGGGAGTAACTTTGTTACTGGCCCTGAGAAATTTGTTCTCCATCTAGCAATGGATCAGTTTCACCCCTTGAGCCTGGATATGAGCAATGTCCCAATCTTTAGTCTGATTTTCCTAGAGACTATTTTTGCATTGCCAGAATAGAAATGGCCCCAGAGCAGTGAATTTATACCTCCATAATGAATATGGTTAGTCCACAATCTCATGCCAAGTACATGTTCATATCATCTTTATGACCCACATAATATATCATGGAGCTACAGGCTGAAAAGAAACTAATTAACCTTTAATGAGATGAGGACACTGTAGGACAGTTGGCACTAAAGAACGGCTGCAATTTCCAGACTGAGACATTCACCTGGGCTCCATGCCATTGTAGATCTGCTACCTATGTTTGGCGCCAGCCTTCTCTACACTACCAAGTCTGTCCACAAAAACAAAGCAAAATAAGTCAAAATGTTACTCAAGAGAAGCCTATCCAGCTGGGCTAATACAGAGGATATGGAAATAAGTAAAATGTCTAATATAGCTGTCCTCAAAGTCTTCTTTAGTTAAAGGAAATTATACACTTTGTGACCTCATCATAGATCATTCTGCTTTAAAGGACTTTAACCATGCAGGTATGACATTAAAGGAACATTCTCAAACCAAACAGTGACATTAATATGCTCCCTCTTATCACGATGGAACATGACACATGTTCAATACAGTTTGATTCATATTAAATTTCAGTTGAAGATAAAGGTTCAGTGAGTTGATCTATACACAGTTTCCAGGATTCCCATAATTTCTGGAATTACAGATACAGGATTGGTTGTCTGACAAATGTGCAAAAGAATAATGCTCACAAAGTGTCTATTAGCATTCTGAAAGTCAAGAGAGTAGTCTCTTCGGAGTAGTTTGACCTTCATTCTAATTATGAGCTGACAGTTATTCTAGAAAGAAAATACAGAGCCTGTAAAACATCTTTCTGTTCATATTGATCTTTCCATTGAAACCGGACAAACATTTTTATCCGGTGGCACATTAATGTAGGGAACACTTAGGCATTTATCTGGGAAAGAGTAATGATATCATCCAGACTTCTCCACTATCACCTGTTCAGTTTTCCACATGTAAAAGGGGAGAATTCCATTTCCTTCTCTTAGCTCAAATCAGGCTGAAGTAAATTATAATGAGTGAAACTTCTTCCTTGTATTTATCACACTTAAGTAAGACTAATTCTCTTTGTTTGTAAACTGCATACATGTTATAGGATAGCATTAAGATAATTAAGGCCGTGAATTTTAAGGACTGTTTAATCTATAAAATAATGATATTACCTTAAAACTAGTGACTCATGTTTTTATAGCAAATTTCCTTCTCTCATTAATTCCTGTATCTTCTCAGGTCTAGTTTTGAAGGCCATATGACTAATACTTTGTTTTTCCCCAAACAGTCTGCTTTACTGATTACCAGAAGTATTGGCTTCTCTGAAGTTTATTTAGAAGAATGGGAGAACATGACAGGATTTTCAAGTTAAAAGTAGAGGAAAACATGCTACAGTTTTAAATCACTTTGGTCTTACGTTTAATGGCAGTTATGTGTAGGGAGGAATTATGATCCCAGGATGAAATAGTTTGTCGGTGCAATGTACTAGTAGAAGAATCCCTCAACCTCCTATCACCACACACACAAACTGAATAACACTTGTTATTTAATGGAAACTTGTCCACTAAAGGAGAAGGGAAATTTATTGACTATATATTGTATCTATTTCTTAGGAATATGGATCATTACAGTTATGTGTAAAGTGTTCTAAGCAGTCATCTGGTTCAGTGGTTCTCAAAACCTTGGACATAAGAATCACCCAAAGAGCTGGTTGAAAGTAAAGATGTGCTAGGGCCCACCTTAAGAAATTGTGAGTTAGTGGACCTGGGATGAGACCCAGGAATCTGCCTTTTGAATAAGCATCCCAGGTACTTCTGATGCAGGTGTTCCATGGGTCACTGAAAATGTTAGTTTATCCCTTCATTAAAGCATATGGTTCTGAATCCTAAAGTAAATAGGGCATGAGGAGATTCTTGTAGTCTTGGAATTAGGTTGTGGCAGAACCTCTTGTCTTGAGGCTGCTTCTAATAAAGATTGCTGAGACATTACAGATAAAAGGCTGGTATCCAAGATCTATAAAGAACTTCTCAAACTCGACACTCAAAAAACAAATAATCAAGTCAAAAAATGGGCAGAAGACATGAACAGACACTTCTCCAAAGAAGACATACAAATGGCTAACACACATGAAAAAATGTTCAACATCATTAGCCATCAGGGAAATTCAAATCAAAACCACATTGAGATACCATCTTACACCAGTTATAATGGCAAAAATTAACAAGGCAGGAAACAATAAGTGTTGGAGAGGATGTGGAGAAAGGGGAAGGCAAGTTGGTCCAGCCACTTTGGAAAACAGAATGGAGGTTCCTCAAGAAGTTAAAAATAGAGCTACCCTATGACCCAGCAATTGCACTACTGGGTATTTACCCCAAAGATACAGATGTAGTGAAAAGAAGGGGCTCATGCACCCCAATGTTCATAGCAGCAATGTCCACAATAGCCGAACTGTGGAAGGATCTGAGATACCCTTCAACAGATGAATGGGTAAAGAATATGTGGTTCATATACACAATAGAATATTAGACATCAGAAAGAATGAATACATACCACTTGCATCAACATGGATGGAACTGGAGGGGATTATGCTAAGTGAAATAAGTCAAGCAGAGAAAGACAATCATCATATGGTTTCACTTATTTGTGGAACATAAGGAATAGCACAAAGGACATTAGGGGAAGGAAGGGAAAACTGAAGGGGGGAATCAGAGTGAGGGATGAACCATGAGAGACTATGGACTCTGGGAAACAAGCTGAGGGTTTCAGAGGGGGTGAGTAGGGGGAGGGGGTAGGCCATGATGGGTATTAAGGAGGGCATGTATTGAATGGAGCACTGGTTGTTATATGCAAATAATGAATCATGGAACACTATATCAAAAACTAATGATGTAATGTATGGTGACTAACATAACATTAAAAAAAAAAAAAAAAAAGACTGCCAAGGGCCAATGCTGATTTCTTGGGAGGAGCTACACAATTTGCATTGACCCAGCAGCAATGTTAGGAGAGAAAGGATGAAATTCAAACTTAGAGAGACTTTTCTGAATGAGAACTGTCTGACTCCCACCAAGGCTCTGGAGAAGAAAAGGACAAAGAGACCCCTACATGAAAAATACCTATAATGAGAAACGGTTAGGTATCTGAGCATAAAACAAGAATTTCAGAATTTGTAGCAGAGAGTGACTGATGTTGGTTTATCTTCAGGACCCATGTCAGTTGTTAAATAACTGAATACTTCTCATTTTGAAACATATCTAGTCTTTCTCTCCTTTTGGACAGGGTAAGTTCCCAGGATTAATGGATATTTAGGAAAGTGAAATGAGTCCTAAAGAGACAGAGCTAATACTCTCCCTGCTAATTGGGATAGATCAGGATCAAATGATTTTAGGAAAAATAAAGTTACCCTTAATTTATGAACTAGTTCAGACAGTGTACAGAAGCTTAAAGAAAGAGAGGAATAAGCCTGAGTTTATTTCACTCCTCTTTTCTACTGGCTAATTTACTGGAGTAAGAGAATGAGTATCAATTTTGTCTAACTTTAAGGTCAAGAGGAATGCCTATGTGAATTCTAGCAATATATTCATTTTAGTAAAATTTGATCACCATAGAATAATTTTGAATAATTTGCATAGTTTGCTATTTAAGACTTTTACTGTCACTTAAATTTATATCAAGGTGACTATCAAATCCATTCAGATAACATCTAATCTTCTAAAATAATGTTGCAAATATTGATAAAGATACACCGTGAACTGATCATTTTTATTGTTTTATTGACTTTCTTGGTCCTACAAATAAACCACCAGGGTAAATTTATCTTTCTTATTTCTTGTTACAAAAATCACTCTTCATCTTAAAACTTTACCTTTACCTGTGCTTTTATTTTTCTGCAAGATATTTCTCTATCATATAATTTATTTTCAACAAGTGTCATTGGAATACAACCAATCCACCTGTTTATGTGTTGTCTATGCCTGCTTTCATACCGCAGCAATGGACTTAACCATTTGTGACATATACTGCATGACCTGCATATTTACTCATTGATGTTTTACAAAAAAAGTTTGCTAGCCTTCTTTTAGAATGTCTAGTTGTTCTTTTATATGGATTCCAAGTCTCTGTTTAAATTCTCCATCTCTTCATTTTGTTCATCTTTTCTTCAGTTGTTTTAATATTTTTACAATAATTATTTTAACGTCCTTGCCTACTATTTCCAACAATGTGACTACTACCTCCAATAATTTCTAGGTCTGCTTCTATTGTCTGATTTTTCTCTTGATCTATTGCCATATTTTCCTGACTCTCTTCAAGTCTCAACTTCTAAAAAAAATTATATTCTAGTAATTGTTTTTAAAAGAATAATAGTGACTAAAGTAATGTTACTATTATCCAGAGAGGATTGACTCTTTCCTTTAATAAGCAGATAGTTTTAAGGACCATTTGTATTTAAACAAATTGGGCCTGAGATTCTTTTTTAGTGAGACACAGCCTACAAGTGTCTGAAGGGCAAGCTCTGCAGTGTGTTTGTCAGTATCTGTCTTCTAAAGGCACTTTTTTTTTTTTTCCATAAGCGCCATGAGGCTGTACTTTCCCCTCTTTCACAATAGCCTTCCCCACTTTTGGTTGATGTTGTTGTTTGTCTTCCCTGAAATATTGCCTTTGGAGGTTTTAGGCTTAATAGTTTAGCTTCCTACCTCACACAGATTCAAAATCTTGCAAAGAGAGCATCAGTGAATTGTTTTGCAAGCCCCTTCCTTTAGAATAATTTCAGTGCCAAAGCAGTTCTTTCATGGTGCTTTCCTGCCTAACCCCCAGGTTTCTGCACCACACTAAGTACTCAGCAAATATCCTGTTGGGAAAACCAGCTGTACATTTGGGGCTCCTCTAGATTTCAATCTGTCATGAAGAAAACATGGCCCAAACTTGGTTTTCCTTTCCCCTATTAGAGTCTTTCTGCCTGTAGTTAGGGATCCTCAGTCTCAGCCTATTCCTCCTGGGGAAAAAAATCTAGCTGATGATCTCAACTTGCCCAGGAAAGCTCTTCTCTCTATAAAATTTAATTCATATAGTCTTATCTGGTTCCACAGCTGTACACTGCTTTTAGAAGTATGATTTTTATAATTTGCTCATTTTTTGCACTTGAAATGATTGTTTCCCACTATTACATCTTATTTGGAGGTGGAAATCCCAAATTACATATAATCCTAACTGCCATATTTAAGACCTGAACAATATATGCTCCAACTTACCTTTCTGCCTTTCTCTGTTACTACTCCCCAGGTCACATACTATGCTACAGCAAAACTGGATTTTTTAGTGTTTTTAATAACACACCAAATTTTCCTGCCTCTGAGTCCCTGCCCATGCTGGTCTAAGCAGCTCATACCCACTGGAATTCACTTTCAAATACTATTATTCTATGCAGTCTTTTCTTAAATCCTCATTTGGAAATAATTTCTCCCTGCTTTAAAACACTTTCTAGATGTATTTTACCTTCCTTATAATACACATTTTGTATTATCTTCTCTCTTTTAAAAAAATAATAATCTTATTCTCCTCAAAACAAAGATCATAGTGCCTTGTAAGTAAGATGGAGGCAATTCCTTACAAGTAAGGACTGTGCTTAACTTACTTTATAGGTTCTTATATCTTTTGGACATAAAAGGTTAAGACAGAGCAACTGATCACTTGATAAATCCCTGTTTTGTTGTGACTGTCTGTGCTTCTGTGTTAGGCATAGAACAGCTATTTTAAAAATAGCTTTCTTGAGGTACAATTGACTTACAGTAAAGTGTACATATTTGATGTGTACTATTTGACTAGTTTTGACCTAAGTATACACCCTTGAAACCATAACTACAATCAAGATAATGAACTGATAGGTATCTATCAGTGCAAAGTTTCCACAATCCCCTTTGTAATCTCTCCCTCCTACCCCCAAACTCACATAACCACTGATCTATTTTCTGTTACTAAAGATTGATTTGTCTTCCTGAATTTTGTATAAACACAATCATACAATGAGTGCTCTTTTTGTTTGGCTTGTTTAACTCATTGCAGTAAATATTTTGAGATTTATACATGTTGTTGCATGTTGATGGATATTTGGGTTGCTTTTATATAGTGGTTATTACAAATAAAGCTGTTATGAACATTCATGTATAAGTCTATATTTAAACACATGTTTTCATTTTTCTTGAGTAAATACCTAGAATTGCAATAGCTGGATCATATGGTAGATGTATATTTAATTAAGAAGCTGTGTTTCATTTTACCTCTTTAAATTCTCACCAACAGTTTATGAGAGTTCCAGCTTCTCCAGTCCTTGGTATGGTTAATCTTTTTAAACTATCCTAATGGGTATGTAAAGTAGTATCTCATTGTAGTTTTACTTTGTGTTTCTCTAGTGATAAATGACACTCAGCATTTTTTGTGTGGGATTATTTGTCATGTATTCATTTTCTAACAAGAGGTACACATATGCATACAAACACACGGGCCACTGCTGATTAAACACTAATTAGTTTCCTGCCCCTGAAATTGGCCAGGTTCCCTAATTTAGGAACATGTAGTTGAAATTTAAGAGATTTAATCTCTTTGAGTGACGGAACATTTTATCTTTGATAAAGTCTTATCAAAGTCGCAGTGAGTAGCCTTATTTCTTTCTAAGTCTTTGAAGCAAAGGAAGCTAATTTGGAGAGAGACAGAGAGAGAGAGAGATACATAATTCAAGAGAGGGAGAGATGGAAGATATATACAGGATACTGTTTAGATTCCACACATATCTCTACATTCCAGTTCCCATTATTCCCGAATCCCAACTGTTTTCTGACCTCAGGTCTCAGGAAGCACTACTTTCTTCTTGTTGACTTAATATAGCTCCAGTTGTCTCCTGTAATTTTCAGCCAAAGTTATTCAGGAAATGCTTATTTAATTCATCAAATATCTCTGCATGTTGGCAGTCGATTTTAAATGTTGAGTAGTTATTTTAGAGCAGTTCAAACATTTATTCTTTAGTAAGATGCTATATTTAGCAAGTATAATTTCACTGCATGTAAATATGCCATACTTCATTGTTTTCATTTTGAGCTTATAATAACTTCTGTATATAGTGTTTTCACAGGATTAATGGCTGGTTAGGGTTAATGGCTCTCAGCCATGCCATGGGCCATCAACTCTTCTCAATTGGCCATTAATCCCCAGGAAATGCCTTGTACCTCAATCATTATGGTTTAATTAGGTCATTACGAAGCTGCTGGTTAATTGCCACATTACAAGCATCATGAGATAGGCAGGTGGCTTCAAAGACCAGAAGAATCACAGCAATCATAAAAACAACAAAAAAAGTAACTCACACACATACACGCAGGCGTGCGTGTGTGTGTGTAGAATAACTAGAAAATGTTCACATGATAATTTTTAATTAAAATGTTTAAATTATTATAATTTTTTGAATGAGAAATATAATTGTATCAATAATCCCCAAAGAAGACAGCAAATTTCAAATTTTATAAACAATAATTGGCTAAAAATTTTCTAGGTGTGATTTAACATTAGTACATAGAATTAAAATAGTTTAAAATCTAGATGTTCCATCAACTGGCCACCTTCTCTCGGTGAAACCCTTTGTTTGTTCTGCATCTCAGTCCTCTCTGTAAAAAGGGAAAGCAATGCTAAAATTTGGGGTGCTCTGAAATTCTGGTAAAAACTTAATTATTGAAAATAAATTAAGAAAAAGTTAAGTTTCACAGAAGAAATAGACTTCTGTTAAATCCTATTTATCTTACAAACTCAAATTGAGATATAAAATTATATTTTTCACAAATCACCAATGTCAAGAATAAAAGAGTTTTCACTATACATCCTACAGATATGATGATGATAATAAGAAAACATTATGCATAATGCTGAGTGAAATGTCAATCAGAGAAAGACATGTATCATATGACCTCACTGATATGAGGAATTCTTAATCTCAGGAAGCAAACTGAGGGTTGCTGGAGTGGTGGGGGGTGGGAGGGATGGGGTGGCTAGGTGACAGACATTGGGGAGGGTATGTGCTATGGTGAGTGCTGTGAATTGTGTAAGACTGTTGAATCACAGACCTGTACCTCTGAAACAAATAACACATTATATGTTAAAAAAAAAAAAAGAAGAAGAAGAAGAAGATAGCAGGAAGGGAAAAATGAAGGGGGTGGATCGGAGGGGGAGACGAACCATGAGAAACTATGGACTCTGAAAAACAAACTGAGGGTTCTAGAGGGGAGGGGGGTGGGGGGATGGGTTAGCCTGGTGGTGGGTATTGAGGAGGGCACGTTCTGCATGGAGCACTGGGTATTATATGCAAACAATGAATCATGGAACACTACCTCAAAAACTAATGATGTAATGTATGGTGATTAACATAACATAATAATAAAAAAACATTGTGAACAACTTTATATCAATAATTTTAGCAGTTTATATGAACTAAACAATTCTCTGAAAGATAAAAACTATTAAAGCTCTCATAGGAATTAATGGATAACTAACATAAGCCCCATATTTATTAAAGAAATCAAATTTGAGGTAAAAATTTTTCCCAGAGAGAAAAATCCACAATGAGATGGCTTCATTGAACATTTAACAAAAAAATTATACTTATTCACACAAACTTTTCCAAAAACACATATCTAGGGGCGCCTGGGTGGCTCAGTCGTTAAGCGTCTGCCTTCGGCTCAGGTCATGATTCCAGGTCCTGGGATCGAGCCCCGCATCGGGCTCCCTGCTCAGCGGGAAGCCTGCTTCTCCCTCTCCCACTCCCCCTGCTTGTGTTCCCTCTCTCGCTGTGTCTCTCTCTGTCAAATAAATAAATAAAATCTTAAAAAAAAAAAAAAAAGGCCAAGCAAAGTGCTACTCTTTAAAAAAACAAAACAAAACAAAACAAAACAAAACCAAAAACATATATCTAAACACATGTTCTTCGGGGCGCCTGGGTGGCTCAGTTGGTTAAGCGACTGCCTTCGGCTCAGGTCATGATCCTGGAGTTCCGGGATCGAGTCCCACATTGGGCTCCCTGCTCAGCAGGGAGTCTGCTTCTCCCTCTCCCGCTCCCCCCTCTTGTGCTCTCTCTCTCTCAAAATAAAAATAAATAAAATCTTTAAATACATGTTCTTCTAGTCCCTTTCTTCTGGAAGAGAATTTGTATAAGAAGAGTCATCAGTTTGAATTTGGTAAATATGATTCTTCAGCTTTGACACTAAGGCTCTGAAATGATAGGCATATGAAATAAAAGATTATTAAATAAAGACAAATACCCAATGTCAACATTGAGTATGAAAAATTGTGCAAGAACTTCAAGATACAAACTACTGACACCATACAATATAAAAAGAGTATAAGAAGGAAACATTGAATTCATATAAAGAATTTACTTTCTCATAATATGACACTAAGGAACTTATACATGAACTGTTTTTCTAAAAGATATCATAAATTGTGAGTACCAAATAAATAACTCAGCAAATGTTCAAGGATTTTTTTTTACATTTATTTTTTAATGTAGAAACTAACATATCTTAAAGTTAATTCAAAACAAACCATTTATTAAATGCTCATTATCTAATAGGTACTGTGAAAATTTATGCTGGGAAAACAAGATGAAATCCAAGAAATTTTTAGAAACTAGACTGTTTTCTCAGTCCACATTTTCTGAATGACACAGTTCATCACATTCATTAAATAGCACTGCTGTTTGGTTGTATATATTATGCTGGGAAACATTTTGTGCCCATGAGACCATTACTCTACACACGTCTGTAATGCAGATAATAATAATTGACAATCTCAGGACCAGAGAGAGGGCAAATACATTGGAAGGTTTCCGTTAATTAGTTAATGTGGCCATTAGGGCAAAAGTGTATCTGAATTATAAATTGTTTAGAACTCAAAGGAATAACAGTTCTACATTTTTTAAGCTAGAGAAGAGTTCAGTCTAGAGAACCAATGAGCCTAGTTGGAAATCTGTTCTATGGTACCAGAGATCTCTCTACAGTACGTTATTCTTAATACTGAGATTTTAAAGGCCAAAAGAAGGTTGGTATTTGGGGGCAAGGATGGTGAGAGATGCCACATCCTCTTACTAATCTCAGTGTGTTATGATGCTGACACTGTTTTTGGACTCTTTTCCACTAGAATGTACTCATTCACTCATTTAGGCAATATATGATTACCCACTATGTGACAGGATCTGTTCTAAGTCTTAGAAACATCGTAGTGAACAAGACAAAGTAGGTTAGCTATTATGATAAAACAAATAAACAAATACACTTTCAAAGAGTTTTAACTGCCATTAAGTGAAAGAAAGGAAGATTAATAAATTTAGATTGGGTCATCTGGGAAGACTTCTGTATGGTGCCATTTGAGCTGGGATTTGAATGGACAGAAGCAGCCCTGTGAAGACTGGTGTGGGAAAATATTCTGAAGGCAGAGGGAGTGGTAGCTGCACAAGTAGTGAAGCTGAAATGAGAAGATGCACCTGGCTAGAACATAGTGGGTAAGAGAAGAGCAAGATGAAGCGAGATCAGGGAGGACATTGTTAGCAGCTGAGGAGTTGGGGCTTTCTGCTAAGTACATTTGCTGCCCTGTGAGTATGTTGAGCCACTGGAAAGCTCAAGAAGAGGTCAAAGCAGACAATAGAGATTTGGGTGTCATTGACAAAATAATTGTATTTAAGATCATGAGATTGAATCAAAATGTGTACATAAAGAACAGAAGTAGCCCCAAGATGGGGAAGAAGGCTATTCCTACAATGTGACTATGTGATCTGAGGCTCTGTAAGCACTGGTCTTATTCTTTTTTATTTTTATCAAGTTTAGGAAGGGGAGGTTAGAGAACATGGGTAGTTACTGGAGGCTTCATTAAGAAGGTAAAGTTCAGTTTGAGAATTAATAGCAGTCCCAGAGACAGAGCTGAATTCTGTACTTAGCACAGAGATTTGTCCTCCATTCGTTTCTGCCACCTTGGAAACAACAAATATTTGTTTGAAGCTTGCCACACTATAGGCAGGGAGTAGCCAACTTCCTGCCCAAGACATCAGCCTGAGGGCTCTTCAACCTGGAATCTCAGATTGCTTTCTCCACGTCTTGGAGGCCATTCTTGGAGGGAAAATCCACTGTTATCTCCCTTGATGCATGGTGCAATAGTCAGCAATTCTTAGCAATTTATATTCAGATAAATTGCATTTGCTCCTCTGTGAATTTTTTTCTTTAATTCTAGCAGATACCACAATTGTATTTTAACTTATAAAAATGTTTGTATTTGTTGTCATGAATGGTTCTTTATCAATCTTTTTTCCTCATTAGATTAGAAGTAAAAAGAGCAAATTTAAGGCAGACACAGCAGAGACTACTATTTACAGGGCTTACACACTCCTCCCTAGTGTTGGAGTTTCCTCCAACTTTGTAATATCTTTTTTTCCAGTTCCAAATAATCTTTCTGCCTTTAAGATGGCCCTCTGGCTAGTGTTGACCTGACCACATCTAGAAATTACAAATCTTGTCAGCTCAGAAATGTTGCAGGCTAAAAAGCTTCTCAAAGCCATCATTACTCCTGCTCTCTTCCCAAAGGAAACCAAAGCAGTAAAAACCACACATCAGTCAAGGTCCAAACAATAAAATAGAAACCATTATCCATTTTGAGAAGAGACCAAATTTAATGGAGGGAGTTTGTTATCCATGTATAGAATGGCTGAGAAGCCAAAGAGGGAAATACTGGATAATCAACCATGTTCATCAAGAGCAGGGGCACGGTCATCCCAGGGCTGGAGGGTTGAAGAGAGGGGATAGTGTTACTAGAACCTAAAAGTGGCCCTTTCGGTGGCTGCTAAGGCTGCCTAAAGCAGAGAAGAGAATCCATACCCAGTTTCTCTCTTTCTCCATCTCTCCAATCTGCCGGTCAGTGTCTCCCACTGGCCAAATCCTAGTGAAGGCAGATGGTAGGGGAGGCTGGGAAGTGCAGGCTGTTGGGATTAGCCCCACTGCTGTAGGGAGGAAAGAAGGGGAAGGGCAAGGAATGGTTCTGAGGGCAAACAGGCCGAGGATTACCACAGAGTACTGAACTAGATTATAGTTCAAAAGCGATAAAGACACTCTAGCACTACTCTTTATTTCATAAGTATAAATGCATATATAAGAATATATGAAGGGGGCACCTGGGTGGCTCAGTTGGTTAAGTGTCTGCCTTCTGCACAGGTCATGATCCCAGGAGAGCCCTGCCTCGGGCTCCCTGCTCAGTGGGGAGCCTGCTTCTCCCGTCTCCCTCTGCCTGTGCTCCCCTGCTTGTGTTCTTTCTCTCCCTCTCTTTCTGTCAAACAAATAAAATCTTTAAAAAATATGTATATATATGAAGGATTTGAGCTGCCTTTTTATTCAGTTTTAGGGTCTTAAATAAACCAAGTGTATTTTCCAATTTCCTAATTAAAAAAAAAAAAAACAACCTTACTAGTAACTTAATGTTACTCAAATTCCTACACATTAGAGTATTAAATATGTATCAAAGTAAGATTGAGAAGAAAAAAAGCACATTTTGTGCACATAGTAGTTCCCTACAGGTTTGCTGAAACTTCTGAGTTAAAGTTGGATTTTGGTACACATCTCTTTTCTTGGCAGAGATATACCAAGTAGAGCCTACTGCTAGTAAGTCTGTTCTTTCTTCTAGGTTTTTGTTGATACATAAAAACAGGATGAAACATCTAAACATCTGTGAAAGTCAACTAGTTTATTTTGATTCCTATGAGAACTGCTAAATTTAATTAGCAGGACAAAGAAAAACCAAGTTTACAGTCATGAAGTTTTTCTTTTTTTTTTCTTTTTTTTCTTTTTTTTAAAGATTTTATTTATTTATTTGACAGAGAGAGACACAGCGAGAGAGGGAATACAAGCAGGGGGAATGGGAGAGGGAGAAGCAGGCTTCCCGCGGAGCAGGGAGCCCGATGCGGGGCTCGATCCCAGGACCTGGAATCATGACCTGAGCCGAAGGCAGACGCTTAACGACTGAGTCACCCAGGCGCCCCAAGTTTTTCATGTATTAAAGAGGTCTGAGTACATTAAAGTGCTCCTATCTGTTTATTTATATGTAAGATGTAGTTAGCAACACCCTAGCTACATCAGAGGATTATTGTGAGGACAAAGAAGTTCAAAATGTTTTGAAAATGTATAATTAGGTACAAATGTGAGGTAATATTATCCGTGTTAATTTCTTGTCAATTAATACTTGACATTTTCCATAGCACACTTACAAGAAGTAGGGCTTAAAAATAATATTATGTTTCCCCACCGTGACCGTGACCCATAAGATATGATACTTTAAAAAGAATGACTAACAGAAGTTACTAGTAGAAGAGATTGAGGTGGCAAATGTCCCCACATGCTGCAAATAGTCATTATGGATGACTGTAGTGCATGTGCTAAATAAACAAATGAATAAGTAAGTGATGCTCTGCCCAACTAAGGGCTTGTAGCCAAGTAACCGCTGTAATTTTAAAGAAATAAATTCTTAAAGGAATAGCCAAAAAAGACATGCTTTATCTTAATTTTCTCTTGCTCAGAAGGGAGTTTTACTCCTATACATAATGAATGAGAGTATTTCAAGGGTCAGATTGATTCCATCACCAAAATTACAACTCAGGTTATAGAAAAATTCATCTACATCCTGCATTTTTAACCAAATTCAGTCAACTATCTCCTTAACTACATTTCTCAAGGTTACTTAATCCTCTGTGGGTAGCAACAGCAAAATTTTATATAGGCAAGGCCAACTAAGATTAAAGCTAAATCGAGGAACTAAAATTTTCATTTTACAGAGTTAGTAGAGCATCTCTCAAACTCTCCCAGTCTCACTGTAAAGGGAGTCAGGGTGCAGCTAAGGGATAGTAGAAGTAGAGACTATGGATGTCATCTCAGGTCCTTCTGAAGGATTTTAGTTCTCAATGTAGGTTTTGCTTAGTAGTGAAGTGGTGATCATTTGCTTTAATTCCTTTAACAAATAGTTATTCCTGTGTGCTAGCCCTGGGACTCTCATCAGAGATAATTTTGTGCATTTTGCAGTGCTTAGAGACATTTTTGTTTGTTTGTTTTCACATCTCTCTACTCATCACAGCCCTGGTGGCTAGAGGTCAAGAATGTTGTAGAAGTTTCCCATCCCTACCGCCAAGAAAAAATTATCAAGAAATTGTGGTTTGAACTGATATTTGAAATGATACAAAAAAATTTAAAAAAAAATAAAAAAAAAGAAATGATACCAAATCTGAAATGTCAACAGTGCTGAGATTAATATGCTTTGAGCAAGGCACAGTGCTAAGTGTTAGGTTATAATGATGAGCTAAATCAGACATAAAAGCATTTTGTTTTCATGGTGCTTAAAATTCGTTTTGGGGAAAATCCTTATTTGAATAATAGTCTAAAATATTTTTTCAAACATAAACTGTGATTATTGCTTTGAAATGGCAATGATCATCTTGGGAGAGCACATAGAACAGAGGGATTTGACCTACTCAGGAAAATCAGTTATAGTTTTTTCTAAAAAAATGACTGAATAGCTAAAGTACCAGAATTTTTTAGTAATTTGCTTTTTTCTGTATTACAGATTCACAGTTTTACTCATGTCACTATTGCTCAACTGCATTTTGAAATATATATATTTTTTGGTTAGGTTAATGATTATATATAGCCAAAAGCTTACCTAATCTTTGCTATGGTCTGTAGTTCCATATCCTAAGTTTAAAATGAAGCAGTGAATAAAGCACTGAAAATGTTCTTTAGGGATAGCTTGCCTGGTTTTGTGCTCTACAAAGGACTTTGTTAACATTATATATATATATTTAAGATTTATGCAAAATCTATCCTTGTATTTTTCAGGATCTTGTCTTTTTATCCCTTTTTTTCACACAGAACAGAATAAAAGACATTATCTTTTGAAGAAAATAATAGGCTTTTTTCAATAAAAAGAAATTACTATTCTTTGAGATAATCCATTACATTTTCTCATCTACTCATTTCTTAAGCTGATAAATCTGTTTTTCTGTATCCCTGTTTCTACTACAACTATTTTATGCAAGATCTTAAAGTTCAGGTCACATTTTATTGTCATTTTTAATTGTGGATCAAACCAATTCTTTTGTGAAATTCCTTTAGCTCTTAACTTTTATTCTACAACAGTTTCTTCTTTTTTCTGTTCCTTAGCCCATTCCTTCCCTGTCTCTCTTCCTAGTTGTGTTTCCTGTTCCTGCCCTGATATGTATTCAATCTACGTACCAAGTTCAGTTGTCAACAACTTTACTGTTTGGTTCAATACAGAGAACTCACTTATCTCTCTTGTTCATTTCATGCCCTTCTTGGGGTTTTGGAAATACATAGGCACTGACAGAAACTGTTTAAATATGTAAATAGCTAAACATTTAAATATCTAAATATTTAACATCCAAATCTGTTAATATACAAATAACCCTGGATACTGATGTAATTCAGCCTGAACCTATTCACATATTCTTAGTTGATCATCATTAAAATCTACATCTCCAACCTTTATCACCTTCACCTTCAAGATCTTCATAGTGTCTCAAATTTAACATTTCTATCAAAGTCTCAAAATGACCTTTAAAAAGAAAAAAAAAAAGATTTTCTCTTACTCCTCAGATGGAACTATCTCTGTCAATTAGATTCTCTTATGTCTACTTACCAAAGCTACCACATCAAGACAGTCATGCCTGTTTCCATTGCCACTTCTCCAGTAGTGGTCTCATTATTTCAAACCTGATCAACTGCATCATTCCCCTAACTGGTGACTCCTGTCTATGGACCTCACTACAGCCTCTTCCCTATAATTTATTTCACATATTGTTAACAAAGTAATCCAATATTCCCCAAACACCATGTCAAACACAATAATTTCTTCTTCAAAAGTTATTTTCTTTGCCATCATAATAAGGTTCACATTTTTATTCCTTGTTCTATGTATGCCCTCTTACAAATCTTTCCCTTAAAGTCTTCTTTAAAATACCCTTCTTTAGGGGCACCTGGGTGGCTCAGTTGGTTAAGCGACTGCCTTCGGCTCAGGTCATGATCCTGGAGTCCCGGGATCGAGTCCCGCATCAGGCTCCCTGCTCAGTGGGGAGTCTGCCTCTCCCTCTGACTCTCCCCCTCTCATGCTCTCTCTCTATCACTATCTCTCTCAATAAATAAATAAAAATCTTAAAAAAATATCCTTCTTTAAATTCCTTGCAATATTTCTTCTCAAAGACTCATAAAATACATTTATGAGTACAGTTCCTTTATGACTATTCCTTTCTCAATATTTATGACATGTATCATGGACAGCATCTGGAACTTCATGAAACTACCATATACTGTTAACCATCTTTGTTCTGTTCAACTCATTTCTCTCAAATTAGATTGTAAGATCCTATAGATGAGATGTTGGCCTTATACTTCTTTAAACTTAAAAAAAAAAAAGGATACCATTTTCTCTTCCAACATCTAGCCATTGCCCCAAGTCTAGTGAGCATTGAGACTAGTTGGTGATTCTGTTAATGATGCTTATTGTTTGTTATAGGAAGAAAAACTATTGTTCACTATCATAAAATAACACAGGGAGAAAAGAAAAATTTTAAAAATAGAAACATTTTTAGTTCTGAATTAATTTAATGAATATTTTAAATTATCAAGAGTAGGCATTCTTTACTCAATAGTCTTTTAGGATAATTTCAGTTTGGTATGATCTGTTAGATTTCCTTTGTTTTTCAAAGAAATAGACTTCAAGATGAACCAGTTTTGAATAAAAGTACAGATTTCTTTTATTTCTTCATAGTAAACAAACTCATATAATGCTCAAATAAAAAAGAACAAATTGCTTTCAGTAAGTATATTTTTTCATCTATATTTTCTTCTTTCAAATTCCAAAACACAGAAGAATTGAGATAGTCATCATTTTGTCAAAACCACCTAGCCTATAATTCTGCCAATAGAACTTCTAACCATTCTTCATAAAGCCCCTGAATATATAGAATTAGGAAATCAAACTCATTGGCTTAAACTCCAGGATACAAACCCTTACAAATGCCAAAACACTCACTGTGATACCAGCTCTTCTGTTTCTTTGCTAAGGATTTAGCGGTGAATACTACATCCTGAACATAATGGATGGACTGAGTTTACATGGCATGGACACAAGCACTACTTACTGGACAAGTGAGGAAGACGCAAAACCACCTGAGCTGATTAATTAGTGTCTGATTAGGGAGAGGAGCTGATGACTGATTTTCTCTTTCCCTCTAACTCTTTGACAGCCAACAGCACATGAACAATATTTGTTAGACTATTTTACCCATGCAGTTTTTCACTTTGAATCAAAGAAATGAGAAATTACATTGTTTGTCCCCACATTGATTCGAAGAAGTTAATATGATAGTGAAAATATTGCTAATTCTAGGGATATAGAACATTGAAATGTCTCTAATTTTCAAATGGTCCTTATTATAGGGCCTGAACTTGAAAATTTTTTTTAAAAAGTAAATTATTGAGAACTCTGAGAAACTTTAAAATATATGGTGCTAAATTTTGAATTACAGATAAATCAGCAATGAAAAAGTCTATACATTAAGTGTCATTATATCATACATCAGTATATGGCAAAGAAAAATTAAGCATGATCCAAAATGATTGTGTAATTGTGACAATATTTATGTCACCAGTTATGAATGCATCATTATGGGTTTTTGGATACACCAAATACCAGAACATAGAAGAGAATTCAACTAAAAAAATTTTTGAAATACATGAATTGGACTATATTTTAGCATTCCATCAGTTGTTATTTGATAGTTCAATAACAGTAAATTCTGTTTTTGCTTTGTAACATTACTTTGGGTTAATCAAATCTCCATTCCTTCATAATCTTTCCATTATCTCTTTATATAGAATCCCAATATACACTACTATGGATTTACTGCTATTTAATAGAAAGTAAGCTTCATGAAGACATTCATGTCTATAATAGTGATAATCAATGATAGGTAATATAGATATCATCAAATATCTAAATAAATTTTAGCACACATCATGAGCTTAGTCCTTTTTTCATCTATTATTATTTTATTGTTTATCACTTATGATTCATTTATTTCCTCACTTACTCTCAGTTTGTTTTGATGTATACTTGCAAGGACTCCTGCAAAGTTAAGTTTTATCTTTGCTTTGTCTTTGCAATCCTATCTCATTTCTTTCTTGTTTTTTTTAAAGATTTATTTATTTTATTTTAGAGAGAGAGCATGAGAGCAGGGGGAAAGGCAGAGGGAGTAGGAGAGAATCTCAAACAGACTCCCCGCTGAGCACAGAGCCCAGTGTCGGGCAATGTGGGGCTCTATCTCAGGTCCCAGAGATCACGACCTGAGCCCAAACCAAGAGGCGGGCGCTTAACCCACTGAGCCACCAGGCGCGCCTCATTTCTATAAAATAAATCTGTTCCCATCAAACTGTGAGTAGTTTAAACATAGAAACTTTGTGATCTTCATCTTATATTCTTAGAACAGCACCTGGCAGCTGGCAGCCAGTGGGTTAATGTTTGAGGAAATAAAATGTTTGAGATAAACATTGGCAGCTATGATGCTGTGGAGAAGAAATTAATTTACAGAATTAAATTTGACAGTCCAGTGTGGTTTTTTTTTTAAGTAAAACACTTTTCCCATTTGTAACTATGAACTGCTGTTTCACACACAAAAAAAAAGACGGTAATTACTTTAGATGCATATTTTAATGATTTTATGAATCACTAATGATTGTGCCAAACATGCATTTGAGTATATGTATTTGTTAGTGTAGGGTATGCACAAAGACCTAGCGATAAAGATGTTCATCACTAACTTGTTTACGATAGAGGACAATTAAAAAACACAGTCTGGGAGCACCTCGGTGGCTCAGTCGGTTAAAAGTCTCCCTTCGGCTCGGAGCATGATCTTGGGGTCCTGGGATCAAGCCCCGTGTGAGTTCCCTGTTCAGCGGGGAGTCTGCTTCTCCCTCTTTCTGCCCCTCCCCCTGCTCGTGCTCTCTCACTTATGCTCTCTTTTTCACTTGCATGCTCTCTCTCTCTCTCTTTCAAATGGATAAATAAAAATCTTTAAAAAAAATAGTCTCCCTCTTGAACAACAGGGGGGCTAGGAGCCCTGTGCAGTCAAAAATCAGTAAATATATTTTGACTCCCCCAAAACTTAACTATCAATATCCTAATGTTTACCAGAAGACTTATGATAACATAAATAGTAGATTAACACATATTTTGTATATTATTTGTATTATATATATTTTTACAATAAAGTAAGGTAGAAAAAGATGTTATTAAGAAAATCATGAGGAAGAGAAAGTACATTTATAATACTGTATTTATTGAAAAAAATCTGTGTATAAGCAGACCTATACAGTTCAAACCAATGTTGTTCGAGTCAACTGTATATAAATGACAAATAATGGAAAATTGGTTTGATAAAGTCATGTTAAATAGTAAGACAAAAATATTACCATAAAGAATAGTTAATGGCATGAAAAATGAATACTACATTAGGTAAGAAACATATGACAACATTTATACATAATATGATCCCTTATTTATAAAAGTAATATGTAGAAATATGTCAAGTAGGATTAAAGAACAGAAAGTCAAAGGTAAATGGAAGTTTTCTATGGGTAAGAAAATTGCACATTATTTTTATTTTTAACCTTTTGCTTTTTAGTGTTTTCTGTAATAATCCCATAGTAAACATGTTGCATTTTAAGTGTTACTTTTTAACTGAGATAAATGATCACTGTTATAATGAAAAAAATTTATTTCATGTGGTTACATAATTCACCAGAAAATGTTTTATATACAATTTCTATATAATTTTGGGCAAAATGACTTTCTTATTTTCTTATTTTATCCTTTATCATCTCTAAACCAAACCAAATTTAGATTTCCTAAATTTGAGTTCTCACAATATAAAATTTAATGTGAAAATCAAGTAAGTTCAACAAAATATTTTACTTTAAGCCCAGTAAGTTCTAGACACAAAGATGACCAGATAAGCAAGGTACAGCCTTTTTCCTTAAAGGCTCACAATTAAGAAGGAATAAGACATGTACACTTAGAAGTAGAAAAACAAGAAAAGAGTCATCAAAAGCACAGGGTTTTAGATGTGACACTCTAAGGAATTTCTAAATGTTTGCCAAGAAAATCCTAAAATATAAAACATCAAAGAAACTCACAAAGCATCAGGAACCTGATACTATAAAAGATTATATGATAATGGCACTTCCAACTTATTTCTATCAGGATAATTATAAATAAATAAAATACATTGCATTCTGTTTGTTAGTTTAATGCTTTCTGGAGCTCCACTTCCCTTAAAACCACACTCATGGCTATTAATGGATTATTCTCATCCAGTGCTATATCAATTAGAGGAGCAAATTGGAAAAAGGCAGGATGTAAATCAATTCTTTTTCAAACACAGAGGACAAGTAGATGAACCAATACACATCCCCTGAAGTTTTAGCAGCAAAACAATTTCTGCCTCTAGAAAGAATATTTGAAGAAAAACAGCATAGCTTCATTTTAATACTGACTTCTGTTTGCTCAGTTTTTGTTTTAATAAGATATATTGGTATGTTTGATTACTATAATTTTAATAACAAATAAAAATTTGGGGAATATAATGGTCTGATACTTATCCATGAACCTAACAATAATTATTCATATAAGTTAAACTTAAGTAATTCATTAAACTTAACAGTAATTTTGCTCATGCCATCTTCAGAATATATTATTCTTAGTAACTCCAAAATAAATGTTTAAGTGCAACCAGCTGAGAAGACTAACCAAAATTGGAAAATATTAAATCTTTTCATTAGAAAATTAACCAGTTTTTCTTAAGGTACAATTTCTTAAGGTTCATTTGGAATTTGTCATAGGTCAATGAATATTAATGACTACTTATTTTTTTCCCCACATTGTCCCATTTATCCCTATATTTACATAGAGCAACTTCTATTTCCTCATTGTATAATTGGAATTTATCCAGTTGGACAAAACCAGAGCTAGCTCAATGTTGTATTCATCACCTAGAGCACCGTTGGCCTTCAGTCAATGTTAAATATTAATAACAATAAAAGCTTCCGTAAGCAAAGCCAGGCAAAGCACAGGGGAATATAAGAAATCACTCACTCCAACACCAACAGCTTCACCCTCATCAGAAAAGATCACCCACAAGAGGAGAAGGTAGTATTCCTCTTCCTCTTTAGACCCACTCCCTCAGTTAGCTAGACTATACTATGACAGTTTTGTGATGAATCAACAATAAGGTCTAAAAATCATCCAGGAAATGAATTGAGACTATTTAGCATTAGACCTCTCAAGGAGCCATATTTTAATGATGAAACAAAGGTAGATTCTAAGTTGGGATACATATGTTACCCTGGTTTCTTAAATATGCACTGTTCCCTCCATCACTCTCAGACCTGCAAAGGACCAGAGATTAATGGTCATAATGTGAGAATTTAGTAAAAAAACAAACAGATTCCACAAAGAGCTCCATTTCCAGCCTGGCTCTTACATCTTGTGTTCTAGGGTTGCCTTCTAACAACATATGGGAAAGACATCAAGTGTTCCCAAACAACCTTGGCAAAACTGTAACTGTCAAATCTCTAGCAGAATATCAAGGGCTGTATTTGGCAACCATTAAATAAATGAGTAGGTTTTGGCAGGATCAACACTTCTATGCTCTCTTTCTTTACAACAAAACAAAACAAAAAGTCCAATGACTTCTTTATATAGTCTCAATCCATATAATAAAAAGCACCCTTTCCTGTAATTGAATTGTCATTTTTTACATTTATTTTCTGTAATGTCCTTGATATTTTCTATTTATTTCCTTCAAGATGATAAATGCAAAACAGAAGGCTTGCACTAATTACTGTACTATAGTTGTCTTTCACTCACATCTACTCAACATATTAATACCTGCATCTTAAAGGCTAAATTCATTCCACTCTTTGCTTCCTAATTTGTTACAGTTCCTATAGAAGCATACTGTGACAACAAAACTCTAGCTCTGAAACCCTGTAGTGTGTTAATTAACAAATGCTTCAGGGAGGTAAAAGATGATTGTTAAGGATCAAGTGATTCAATTTTTAGTGATCAACAGACATCCAAGGTTTATAATAATCCTTCATTGATAACACCCATGTATACAAGAAACTCAGCACTAATGGAATGTACCAAATATAAATGAGAAAAAGAAATCTGACCTAATGATTGGATAAGATTTACATGAAATGTACATTCATGCTAGTAAAAATGAATTGTTCCTATACACTGGATATTTCACACAGTGAGTATTCTTACACTTGGACTACCTCACACACTGAATATGAAGCTCTATTTTGTGTAGGCAAGTGATCACATTGAGATAGCTGTCTCCAGAGTACAGCAAATTGGCATTGCTATCTGGGTCCCATTCTTCGTGCAGCCTCACATGCTGTTACAGGCTCTGGGCAGCTGCTATGCAGACACCAAGCAGGCAGCATAGAGAGGAAAGGTGGTGCCTCCACCATCTGGTGATCAAAGACCCTTGGGGGGCTCATATTAGGTCACAAGCTTCTCTGCCACTGTATGACAGGAACTTGGCCAAACACACTTTTTCACTTCTTACCGTCCTCTTGAGGCAGAATGTGGGGTGGGTGGGTATTTTCCTATATGTGCATATTTGGCCTTTTCCAACCCATTCTCAACAGAGCAGCCAGAATCATCTTTATAGAACATAAATCAGATCAAGTCACACCACTGCTTTCCCACTGCACTTAGGAAAAAATCCAAACTGCTTTGGTCACAAGACCCTGCTTAATCTGGTTCCTGCCCAGTATCAATTTCTTTTCACATCTCTTTCCCAATGATTTGTCAGGCTCCAGTGCCACTGACCTCCTTGCTGTTTCTTGCATAAACCAAGATTTTCCCCACTTTTGGGATGAGGTACTCCATCTTCCCTCTGCCTGGAAATGGTTTCCTGTTTTTGGTATGGCTTCTGCCCACCATTCTTTAGGTCTTGACCCAGGTCATCTCCACAGAGAGACCTTCTATGACAACACTTCCTGAAGCACCTCCTGTAGTTATTAGCCATAATTCATGTATTTTCTTACATGCTTATAATAATCCATAATTACTTTAGTGTTTAACAGTTTGGGAGAGGTTTGTTGTCATTTTTCAGGTGTTCCCAGTAGAATGAAGCTTCCTGTGGGCAGAAACCATCCCCTTTTTCTTTCCTATTGTAATCTTAAGGACCCCTTTTTCTTTACTGTTGTAATCTTAAGGCCCAGGAGGTCCTTAGGGGCAACTCAATAGAGATATGTAATTAAATGAATATATCAACACATAAACTGAATGACTTAATGGGAATTAAGGACAAGTATCCCTTGAATACAATTCATTTCAATCATATGTTTTAAAAAATATAACAAATCCCACTTTCAACCAATGGATGGCTTATCAAATAAAGTCAGATTTTCCCTTTTATATTTATCATTCCTAGAATTTACATACTCTAGTTATGGAAGGAAAAATGTATTATGTTGAGCACCTAAATGTTAGTTGTGAAATTAGAGTTTAATTCAACCACCAGAACCACCCTGTGTGGAGGCATTCTACAGATTGGGAGCACAGAATTCAAGAAGTGTTAAATATCTAGGTGCTTGTACTAGTTATTTACTACTAATTTATCACTATAAAGCTCAGATTCAAACTTAAGTGTACTTATCACCTTGGGCTGATTTTACACTACATCTTGGCTGCTTTTGTTGTCAAATAACATCAGGCAGAATCTGAGAAAGACTAAAATCAACTTAAAGAATTCTTGTTGTGTGGATTTAAAAAAAAGTATGCCATGACACTGATAAGTGTTGTCAAATAAACAGTGACAAAATCACTGGGTACTCCATAGTGTCCTTCAGCAGAAGTTTTTGAGTTTTTAAATTAGTTTGTTACAATAATCAAGTAAATAGAGCTGCAAATAAGCATTTCCAGAAAAGTGAACTATATAAGCTTAGCTTAATAAATTATGTTCTTAATGATCAGAAAGGATGATTCACTGACATTCACTATCTCACAATGTCAAGGGACATTTTATTTATTGCAACCATCTATCCAATAATCAAATCCATATTGTTTCTTACTTTTATTGGTCATAGTAGTGAACAATAACATTTGTTTATAATTTAATGTCTTCTGTTATGATGAGTGAGAATGAGAGATTTCCTCAAAGGATGGACTAAAATTCCCTATCAGTAAATACTTGTTTTATTATGTTACAAAAATTTAAATTTTATAACAGTGTTTATATTGAAGGTAGCCTTTCTAAATAAATTACTGTTAGAAATATATTAAGGTAAAAAGCAAATCTATGACAAGAGGTAGCTTTTTTCCTACGTATTTTAAAACCTGGAATAAGCCAGACACAGAAAGAAAAAAAACTACCTGATCTCACTTCTGTGTGGAATCTCAGAAAGTTGAATACATAGAAGCAGAAAGTAGAATGATTGTTACTGGGGTGGAGAGGTAAAGGAAATAGAGAAATGTCGGTCAATGGGTACAAAGCTGCAGTTAGGTAAGATGAATCAGTATACAGATCTAATTACAGCATGATGACTATAGTTAATAATACTGAATACTGGAAATTTGCCAAGAGAGTAGATTTCAGTTGCTTTCATCACAACAAAAATTTTTAACTATGTGAAGAGAAGATATAAATTAGCTTGACTACAATAATCACCTCACTATGTATATGTATATCAAATCATCATGTTGTCATCTTGAATATATACAATTTTTATTAAAAAGTTAAAATTAAATTAAAAATCTGGGTGTGAGTACAGGGAAAAGAAGCAATAGTCAGATCCCCACAGAAATTTTAAAAACCCCAGAGTGAGGATAAACAGTAAGCCCAATATTCTGTCACTTTATAGGTGGATGGAATACCAGTTCTCCATTTCTTATCAGAAGTAGTCATGGGGAAGAGAACATTTCAGGCGTGGTGAACTTCCAAAAATCAGCTCCTCCTTAAAAACAGTAAGAACATTAGCAAAATTTGCCAATATCAACTTTTTCCGAGCTCTGGAAATTAACCAAAGGTTTGAAACAATCTGAGGAGCATTTATTCAAGAAAAATGGCAGAAAATGGTAAGAACAGTGACTCTGATATTTTAACTTGCTCTCTTCATATCCTTCTCTCTATAGTGGCCTTACAAACCCAAAGCTGCAGCCAAGGTAGCTGTGGAAATACAGCAGCCTAGTAGCTGCTGGAGAATATAGAATGGGTTTGGAGCTGCTTATAAAGTTTCATCACTAAATAACTGTCAATATCTTGACCTTTCTGGAAGCTCCCTTGAAAAGCTTTATTCACAGGGGTCATCTTTATTTGACCTGATTCAGTGTTTGGAAAAGCCCCACCCCCCAGGCATCATTGCAAAACAAGCATTAGCAATTTTTGTTTCATGTGGCAGCTGCCTGAGGTTGTGATAACAGCTGGGACAAACAAGAGGTTGACCACAATACATAGGAGGGAAAATCTGAGGAATGAGATGCCCAAATGTGACTGAAAATCTCCAACAACTTTCTGGGGATATAGAAAGCCATGAACATGTGCACAGCTGAGTAAGACCTACATAAGACCAATCAAGGCTCTACTATATCTTATTCTGGCTGGCCTTGAGCTCTGCGTATACAGAAGATAAAGGGTCAAGCAGAATTTTAAGCTGATGGAGCACTGAAAGTATAATCACACATACAGAGCTCCTTGGCAAATAGTGAGAGACATATTGATGCAAGGTCTTTAAATAAATTTATATCCAATCACTAGCTGACCACAAAGCTACCTTATCAGAAACCCCCAAAGTACAAACTTCAGCAGGAAGGAGCTTGTGCTAGTCAAAATCTTAAACTTATTCTGTGAAAAGCTGTCATTTCAATTTTGCTGAGCATAAATAAACAAATAAATACAAATACTGAGCTTGATTTAGCTACTAAAAGTTAATCTATCATGACAGTTAAAGAAGAAATAATACAAATCCTCCACAAAAACTTTCATAAAGTAGAAAAAGAGAAAAAAAATTCCCAATTCATTTTATCAGACCCTAATACTAAAACCAGATGGAAACACTGTAAGAAAACTATGAACTAATATCCCTTTTAAATATAGAAGCAAAAGTCCTCAAGAAAATACTAGCAAACTGAATTCAGCAAATAGACAAATGATTATACACTATCACCAATTAGAATTTATCCCACAAATGCAAGGTTGGTTTAGCATCTGAAAAATCAATGAAATACATTGTTAATAGAATAAGGGATATAAACCACATAATCATCTTAATAGATTCAGAAAAAAACAATTGAAAAATCAACCATCCTTTCATGATAACTCTCATCAAACTAGGAATAGATGGAAATATAGATTTAATAAAGGGCATCTATGAAAAAATCCCACAGCTAACATTATACTTAGTGGTGACAGACTGAATGCTTGCCACCAAATATTAAGAACAAGACAAAGGTGTCTGTTCTCACCACTTCTGTTCTACATTGTACAGAAGGTTCTATCAGGGCCAATTAAGAAAGAAAAAGAAATAAAAGGCACCCATATCAGAAAGGAAGAAGTAAAACTTTCTCTATTTGTAGATGACATGATGTTTTTTTATAGGAAATCCTAAGGAATCCACTAAATTGTTATTAAAACTAAAAACAAGATCAGCAAAGTTGCAGGATAAAAAACCAACATTAAAAACTCAATTATACTTCTATGTGCTAGCAATGGACAATGCAAAAGTGAATTTTATTGTATGTTCCAATACAATATACATTTCTATTGCTTCTTCTCCCTACATTGTCTATACTTTCAAAAGATCTTTTTTATTTGAATGCTCTTTTAACAAATAATTCACCTTTTTCTAGAACTTTGAGGCTTCTACTTTCCCAATTAAAGGATGTTCTACTTTTCCAGTCACCACTGAATTTGGGGTTACAAATATTATTAATAAACACTAATATACACAACCACTTTTTAAAAAAATCGAGTTATTCTATGTGATCACTACTTTGGATCATAGACCTGATTTTAGTGAGGTGGACTACCTTGTACCCCTCTGCATAGTCTTGAGGGGGACTGTACCTCAGGGTAAAACTGTACCCAAGTGCCTTCATTAAGAGTCTGATGCCAGTTGAAATACCTTCCAGTTGAAATACCTTCTTTCGGTGGCTAATCCCAACTGAAAAAAGGCATGCCCCACTAATACCGAAAAATTACATCTTTAAAGAAATAGTAGCTTTTTGATACATGATACACTTTACCATAAAATATACCCTTAACTGTACAACTCAGTGTTTTTAGTATATTCACAGAGTTTCGCAAACCATTATCACTAAGTTTAGAACAATTTTATCCCCCCCCTAAATAAAATCCTCAAACCCATTAGCAGTCACTCCCCATTCCTTCCTTCCCCTAGCCCCTGGCAACCATTAATCTACTTTCTGCCTTAATCGATTTGCATAATGTTTTCAGGTGTCATTCATGTTATAACATGTGCCATTACTTTATTCCTTTCTATTGGGGAATAATATTCTATTATGTGGATATACCACTTCTATGCATCCATTAATCAATTGATGAACATGTGGTTATTTCTACTTTTTACATATTATGAATAATGCTCTTATATAAGTTTTTATATGGACATACATTTTCATTTCTCTTGAGTATACAACTGAGAGTGTAATTGCTGGTTCATATAACTCTTGTTTAACCATGTGAGGAACTGCCAGGCTGTTTTTCAAAGTGACTATACCATTTTACATTCCAACCAGCAATCTATGAAGGTTCCAGTTTCTCCACAACATTGCCAATGCTGGTTATCTTTTTTATTATAGCCATCCTGGTGGATGTGAAGTGGTATCTCCCTGAGCTTTGATTTACATTTCTTTGATGGCTAATGATTTTGAGCATCTTTTCATATACTTATTTTTATTTCTATGTGTATGTCTGTTCAAATCATTTGCCCATTTTTTTAAAAAAATCGCGTTATATAAAAATTGGGTTAATTGCTGAGCTGGAAGTATTTCTTAGGTATTCTAAATAGAAGTCCCTTTTCAGAAATATGATTTTCTTCAATTTTATGGATTATCCTTTTCACTTTCTTGGTGTTGTCTTGGGAAACTCAAAAGATTTTAATTTTGGTAAGTCCAGTTTATCTATTTTATTCTTTTATTGTTTGTACTTTTGGCATCATATCTAAGAAGTCATTGCCTAACCTAAAATCACATTTATTCTGCTTTCTCCTAAGAGTTTTTTTTTTTTTAAGATGTATTTATTATTTGGGGGGGGTGGTAGAGGGGCAGAGGGAGAGGGAGGGAGAGAGAGAATCTCAAGCAGATTCCCGCTGAGCATGGAGCCTATCTCAAGGCCCTGAGATCATGACCTGAGCTGAAATCAAGAGTCAGATGCTTAACTGACTGAGCCACCCAAGTGCCGCATCACCTAAGAGTTTCATAATTTTCTCTTTTATCTTTGATCCATGTTGAAGTAATTTGTGTGTGTGGTCTATCATAGGGGTCCAACTTTATTCTTTTGTGAGTGAATACTGAGTTGTCCCAGCACAATTTGTAAAACAACCAAGGAACCCCAAAACTATTCCCTAGTTCTTTTCCACATCTTTTACCCTCTGTCCAAAAACCAGTATCTTACCTCCTCTCTCCAACCCCCCAATCTTGTAATCAGTCAGAGTAGCTTACCATGACAAAAGGTACATGTCCAACTCAGTTAGCCTGTGTGTCTCTACTCATTATAGCCTCTAGATACCCAGGCACATGGAGGCTCTGTGCAAATCTGTGTCTCTGCAGTCCGCTCAGTGGTGTAAAAGAATACAGTGAATCACTCGCTTGTTCTTCATCCCACTGCCTGGAGGTAATACACATACATCAACCCCATTTATATCTCATTGACTAAGTTTGGCCATGCCTAACTTCGGAGTGGGCACAGAAGTGCAATCCTTCCATTTGTCTGAAAGGTATACAGCTGGGCTTTTTATTTGTATTATTTTAAACAGCATTACTAAAATTTTACCTTTACACTACATTCATCCTTTAAGACACAGCCCAGGCATTGACTTAGTGGGAACCCTTCTTAGTCCATTTGGGTTTTTTCTGCACATCTTTCTCAGAGCATATATCAAACAATTGCAATTGTAGACTTTGGTGGTGAGGGGATCATCCTTAATTGACTTAACTCCATGAGGATAGAGGCTATATTTTGTTTATGCATTTCTAGTTCCTATGTTATATAGTATCTGGCATAGAGTAGTTATACAAATATTTATTCAGTGAATGAATGAATGAGTGAATGAATGAATTTTTATCAATTTCTGGAGATCCAGTTATGTGAGGAAGACTGACCCATCAGGGCCCTCTTTCAGAAGAGTGCTGCACCTTATTTAAAGGTAAGGTGACTCAAACTGAACCTAAAGCAAATTCTGATATATCAAATTTTGTATCTGAGAAAAATTGAAGCCATACATATTCTTTTTTTTGGAAAGATTTTTATTTATTTGAGAGAGAGAGAGCCAGCGAGAGGAGAGGCAGAGGGAGAAACAAGCTCCCCACTGAGCCAAGGAGCTTGACACAGGGCTCAATCCCAGGACCCTGAGACCGTGACCCAAGCCAAAGGCAGACGCTTAACCAGCTGAGACATCCAGGTGTCCCCAAGCCATACATATTCTTACAACCCTCTTCAGATATGATTTCCTCTGAAGCCTATGTATCTCACTCTACCTCACAATGGAGACACAAAGGAAAACTGCTTCTTTGAACCATAAGCCTTGTAGAAGATTGTGAACCCAATTATACCATAAATAAAAATGAAGGATTTTGTGTAGGAGGTTTGTCACTGGAAAATAGGTCAGGACCTAAGGAATTGTTTTTGTTTGTATCACTAAATTGCAATAATTAGAGGTGTATGGAAATAAATAATTCTATTATTAAACACATACAAATACATACAATTATTGATTTATAATTTGGGGAGTATTTCTCTTACCAAACTGTATTTCTCATGCAAACCATATACAGTTGACCGTGAACAACATAGGCTTGAACTGAGCAGATTTTTTTCGATGAATACAGTGTAGGACTATAAATGTATTTTCTCTTCCTTAAAACAATTTCTTTTCTGTAGCTTATTTTACTCTAAGAATATTGTTTATAGGGGCACCTAGGTGGTTCAGTTGCTTAAGTGTCTGACTCTTGATCTCAGTTCAGGTCTTGATCTCAGGGTCTTGGGATCGAGCCCCACATTGGGTTCTGCTCTCAGCATGGAGTCTGCTTGAGATTCACTGCCTCTCCCTCTGCGCCTCCTCTCCCACTCATGTTCTCTCTCTCTAAAATAAATAAATACATCTTTAAAAAATAAATAAAAGTCAGTGTCAAGTTCTGACTACCCAGAATTAGTAGTTCATATAAAAGATAAATTTATGTATTTTTTTCCAAGAACAATAAAGTAGCAGCCAGTACCTAATTTTTGAGTAATTATTCTGTACCAGGCTCTGTATACCTTATTTTGTTAAATCCTCATTTTGGTACTACTTTTATCCTCACCTTACACAAGAAGAGAGGAAGGCTTGGAAAGTAGAAATAGACTCCATGAGGTCATATGGTGCTGGGGTCCTACAATACTACACCATTCTGCCACTCCCCATCATATTTTCAGATGACTTAGATGATATGTCAGAGATGAACAAGGGTTTCAACTTCCATATCATTTAAATCTCTGCTACTTCAAAATAATAAGTTTAGAGGTAACACCCTGGCAAGAGACTTTTAGGGTTGTTTGGCAAATTCTGGCCTTGACCTACTGTGTTTCATTAGCACAGTATATAAGAAAAAGATTTTTAATGCTTTGAGGTTGGGAAAGTATTCATGTTCCATTCCGCACAACTACTCCTTATTGTCATCTACCCCTGTAAGTCACACATTATTTTAATAGCTTCTGAAGACATTTGAGTTTATCATATCTAATGACAATCAACAGCGTCTACCCACATGGTCTCCTTGGTTCCCCCCTTATATTCAGTTTAGCCTCTGACATAGTCCTCATCTCACTGGTAGGGTCCATAATCATTCTATCTTTAATTTTTTTTTTAAGATTTTATTTATTTATTTGAGAGAAAGAATGAGAGAGAGCACATGAGAGGGGGGAGGGTCAGAGGGCGAGGCAGACTCCCCGCTGAGCAGGGAGCCCAATGCCGGACTTGATCCTGGGACTCCAGGATCATGACCTGAGCTGAAGACAGTCGCCTAACCAACTGAGCCACCTAGGCACCCTATCTTTTAAATTTTTAATAAAAATCTCCTTTACCTCAAATTCTGTTAATATGGTCATAACACATATTCATTTAATGTGACTCTTTTGTAAGTTACATTGTGATTTTAATAGAAAAATTGTGTCAAGAGAAGAGAGGCAGAGAAAGCCAATCTCACAGGATGGAATTTCAGACTCTCAGGTTAATGTGAAGTTATTTTGAGGGATATGGAGCTTTTAGGGAGCCACTGAAATCCTAACTTGATACCTATTTCTGTATAAAATAGAACCCAGAAATGCCCAGAGTACTACTGCTGACTGTTATCTATGGGGTTAATTTTGTCTCTTAGGTGAATCATTTTGAGATTCTTTCCTTCAACTAAATTGGAAACAGGAATTCTACTGAATTAATTATTTTTCTCCTCATATTTATAATATGGGAAGAATTAATGCTTTATTTTTGCCTTTTTAAAGAACTTTGACCAGTTCTCAAAAAGTAATATACAGGTAGTAATTTATGTGCTATAATTTATTTACATATAATTAAACTTGTAGCAGAACTCGAAAATTTTCTTGGAAATCTTTATCTTATAAAGTCTAAATTCCGTAAGATAATGTCATAGAAAGTGTAGAAAATATTTATCAATACGTGATTTCTTTTTTGTTTATTTTCTTTTATATAAAGTAAATGGTGAAAGAGCTATTTTGTTCTAACTGCTTTCTTGATATTTCTTTGGAATACTTTTATAATCTGTAAAAGATAAATCTTATATGCTAGAGAATAACCATATAATAATGAAAACATTAGCCTTCCTGTCAGTTTTAAACTTTTTAATCTTTTAGAATTTAGATCAAATTCTCTGCTTGAATTGACAGTCCCTGCCTAATCCTTCCAAAATTTGGGAGCTTTACACATTATCATCTCAGCATTTAATGGAATAAAACTACACACAGTAAAGACAGAAATCCAAAATGCCTATAATTAAAGATAATAAACTCTTTTTTTAGAGATTGCATTTATACTCCAGGCTTTACCCAAATCAGTTGAGGAATTCCCTAAAATGTAATAAAATACTGTTTATCATCCATGTCCTCCACATTTCTCTCAGTTACATAAGGTACCTAGTTTAAGGGGTATTTGCATATGCAATATTTACCTTCCTTGCAATAATTTATTTAGCTGAGGAAGAAGATACTACCTGTGATAAAATAAAGAGGCCAGGAGATAAATAAATCCTCTTTGGACCTCATCCTCTTTGGTCAATCACCTTAGAAGAGTGACTTTTAAAATTCACCTGACTCTCTTAGTAGCAGTCAACCAGCCTAAAATTATCTACAGATTATTAATGCATCATTTCAAGCCAAAAAGGCCTTGATTCATCAGGAAAGCATGTATTTCTTAGTATGCAAGAGTTTTGCTAGCCAAAAAGATCAGTGATTATTATGTAATGTTGATTAGACTTAGAATATCCTGGATTTTAGAGTTAGGAAAGGGTACAGAGTAAAGTGGTCTATACCCCATAGAATCAGTATCCCTTCCACCTCTCAGTTACATTTGCCTACATTCAGAATGAGGGTACTCATCTTTAAAGGATATGATTTAGATAACTGAATAAGGTGTGAATGAGATTTCAGCTTTTCAGTGGAAACACAAGGATTTCCTTCAGTCTAGTACTTGATTTGGTTTCTTTTTGCTTTAATACAACTACAAATCCTCACAATGCTGTTTTCTAAAGCTATATTACATTTTTCAGAAGATTAAAGTTCATGAGCTTTTTAAATTAAGGTATCTAATTGAAATATTTTTTATTGATGTATATTCTGAAGATGTTTCTCCCTTACGTATATTGCTTAAATGTTTTCTAATCCCTCATAGCTAAAGTACCCTGAATATTTGAGGTGACAGTGCATGAAAATAGAAATATATGTATACATACTCATATATATGTATATATATTTTTTATATATATAAAAACTTGAACTTTATAAGAAGCCATTCTTGTGATATTATTGGGAGGTGTTTCTTGAGTATTTCTTTAGCCTCCATCCTTGCAGATAGGAAAAAATATATATATAGTAATTATAAAATATGTAACTTTATATATAATTTAGTAACATATATTTATTATAATATAAAATTTATAAAATTTTAAAATACACCTGAAAGCTAATAACAAACTGCAATCCTTGAAAGCATAAGAATAGCAATCAAGTTAATCTTAAAATATTTCTAATCACATTCCTTCCTTGTCCCCAAACCATTTGTGGATTCTATTTAGTTAAAAAAAAAACAAAGTCCCACCAACTCCTTACCCAGACACCCAAAGCTTTCCCTGGTACGTGCCTAACTTCTATTGGCAAACACTTCTCACTCTGTCCTTTTTATGCGATATACAGGTCTTGTTCTATCATGGTAAACTTTCTCAGTCTAGTCTCCCTTCTCAAAGTAGCCATTCCTGGCTTTTTACATGTCTGGATTGTACCTACTCTCTAAGGGCCTGCATAAATGCTACTTTGATCAGAAAGCCTTTCCTGATTTTATCTGGAGGTATTTATTTCTCCTGCTTCTAAATGACCAAAGGACTTTATTTCTGTCTCTTATTACACTCATAACTTTTTATTTTTCATTGTAGTAATTTCCATTGTTAGCCATTTCTTTCTTCAAGCAAAGGTAGTATCTGAGCATGACTGACTTTTGTATTCTTCACAATGCTGTGCATAGTAAGTGCTCAATATATTACTTACTGATGCAAGACTATAATAGCAGAAAAGTCACCATGACGGTAACAGTAACGAAGACGAATATTAAGTAGTTGTTAAGTACAGAACCCTGGGTTAAGCCCTTTACACTCACCAGGGAGAAACTGAAATACACAAAGTATAAGGATCAATTCATTGAATCTAAATATTCTGGGAATATGTCTATCCCAAATTACTACTAAATAATTTTAGAGATGATCAACAAAAATGTAAAAAAAACACGTTTCTTTGATTCAAAGTGAGCATTATAACAATGTGCTACTGTTATGATAACTCAGAGCCCTAAATGTTCTTCTCAATTTGATAGTTTGGGAAGATTTTTTTAAATCATATACATCGTTAAAGAAAAGACCACCAGTTTCTGGTGCTGTTCACAACCACAGAGCCTGAGAAGGTGAAAGGAATGCTATTAAATGCCACCGAAGCTTAGAAAAAGTGTTTCCAGACTTCATTCATTTCCTCTGTCAGTAAGGAAATACTGTGTTCAGACAATAGGAAAAGAAGCTTGTGATAGAAATTGCTGCAAATTCTGTTTGTGTTGATCCTTTAAGTTCAAACCTTCCGTTTCATGGGCTGCAGCCTTTAAGAAGAGAGCTGGTGGAGATGGATTATTCATTTCTATAATTAAAGAGATACTCAGCCATTGAAATATAATGCCCTTCTCTGTGACTGGCAGCTGCTATGATTGGATGTTAGCAATGGGCCACATGGAAGATGAATTCAGGTAATCTCTAATTTTTTTTTCTCCTTCTCTCAGAAATGCCTCAAATTGACACTAATTTGATAGTCTCGAATCCCAGAGCCCCTTGGATACTGAGAATGGAATGTAAAGAAATTCTCCTTGGTGTCAGTCAGTAACTTTCTCTTTTCTTCAGGTTATAAAAGGTGATTGACAGGAGGAGGCCTGCTCACTGTTCCAAGGGAGATGAACTTGAAAACTGGTTTGGCAGACATCTGCTCTGGACTTTTTTTTCTAATTGGGATACCAGTGATGATGATAAGAGTTTATGGGAAGATAGATACCTTTTAATGCCACTGTCAAAGTCAGATGGCACAACACAGAAGCCCTCAGACAAAATAAAGTCGGGATTCACAAACATATTTTCTGTATTCCTTTTATCCATTCACTAAACACGGAATTAAGGATTGGAGGTAAAAATACAGACCCCTACGCTCATTCTCATCACCTAGGACTTCCTTATAAAATATAGTATTCCTAACCCTTCGTTATGCACATTGTAAATAAGGAGTAAATACAAGTGACTGAAAGAAAGTCAGAAAAAGAAAATAAACTCTCCTTCAAAAGACAAAGAGAATAAAGCAAGTTGCCTATTTGCAGTATGAACTCTGAAGTGAACTGTAGATGGCCCCAAAGAGGCCACACATAGGAACATTATAGGTGATGGAGATGAAAACCCTGAATGGGGCAGGGACAGCCACTTGAGCATAATTAGATGCATCACCTCTCAGTGCACATTACTTTGCCCTGGGCATGTGAAATTTCACACACCGGCCAGGTCTGGCCAGATCTCAGGAGCTTGATTTTATGTGGTCTCACAGTCTATTTTTAATTCTACCATTATCTGGAAAGAACTTGTGCAATATATGTTTCAGGGAATATATATTCAGTATCAACAAGTCTGCCTTCTCATCCAGGGGAACAAAAGCAGAGTAAGTACACAAGCATTACAAATCACTATACTAGCACCCTAGAAAGCAATTTTACTCAAAGTATAGCACTTTCAAAAATACATGAAAGTCAAAACAGAAAAATAAATATGTTACTACTAAATTTAAAATTACAATTAATTCATTACCTGGTACAAGCATTAAAAAAGGAAATCTGAGACATATAAGCTTTAGAATAGAAACTCCTCATATTTCGCTGCCCTAATGTAAGCACCCAGAAGTACATAGCTGACTTATAATTATTTGTTGAGCTAATGAATATGCAAAAATATTCAGAATGCTGGGCCATCTCCCAGATACTGTTCAGAGCTCAGATGATCCAAACTAGCCTAGAAATAGAAAACACCCTGGGCACATCCAGTTCCAACACTGGCTTCTATTAGTCACATTTCCTACTTGATTGTTTCAGAAAATCCAAGTAGAGCTTATTTAATTAGCGGTAAGTATTGCAAGTTGCTAAAAGCACAGCTTTGGCTTAAACCCTTGCTCTTTTCTTCTCCATTGTGTTATTCAATCTCATGTTATATATTCTTCTGTTACAAGGGCTTCCTTTTATATTCCCTGAGGAGAGATAGGAATTGGGAGTCCCATTTGAGTTGCGGGTACTACCTAGATGCAGTTCCTGAAGTACTTGTGTGTTATTTTGTTTTGTAGATTTTCTTAGTATAGATAAGAACAAAATTGTTAGAAATGCTGAAATGATGTTCAGTCATCAACCAGGTATCAACCAGTAGGTGTTCTTCACAGGGACAATGTATACCCTTCATTCATTTAACTCAACAAATACATATTGAGCATTTACCTTATGTAAACTCTGTGCTATAAACTTGGAGAAAGAAGTGCATACACTTTTTGCTGTCAGGGAGCTCATAGTCTCAGAGGTAGAGATGCAGGAATGATCCTTGGTCAAATTCCTCTTTATGGGACAGAAAATGCCTGCCAAAAATGGGCAGACAGAAAATAACTTTGTATCCACCCCACCCAAAAATAAAGATGAAAATTACTATGTGTGATTACTAGTTATTAAGTTAGTCACAGTAATTTCTGTGTGCTCAAACATTTCAAAACAAAATAAGTAAGCAAGTACTGCAAGAAATATAACATGCAATACACCAGTGTTCCCACTAGAATTCCCTTTATCCAAAAACTATTCCTTTGCTGTTTTAATGTTGCCACCAAATAATAGCCTTTATTAGTTAAACCTGCCTCAAAAGAGGTAATGGGATCTTTACCAGATTTTACCACTACTAGTCATTCTGCCCCAGGAAAGGTATTAAGACAGGTGAGAATTTCTCCACCTTCTTTTCAAATACTCATCTGGTCATCCTTCTGTGTCACCCAAACCTTCCAAAAAAAGCGGGGGGTGGGGGGGAGGTGTAGAGTCTAAAATTGCTTATATTTAAAAATTCCTTACTGGTAGAGGGCTAAACCTAATGATATGGGACTTAAATAGTTCTTACTATTACTCATAGTATATAATAAATAAATAAACAGTAGAAAAACCCTTTGACAAGTTTCCATCTCTTCGTGATTCAGAATTTCATCTCATTACTCTTTATAAAGAACTGTAGAGGTGAGTTCAAGATGGCGATGTAAGAGGACTCTGAATCACCTCCTCCTGCGAATACACTGAATCTACAGCTACATGTGGAACACCTTCCTCTGGAAAAAAAATCTAGAAACTGACCAACAAACTCCTATGCATTAGAAAAGTCGAGAGAAGGCCCACATGAAAGCCGGTAGGAAGGACTGGGGGATGCAATCTCACCATAAGCCACACCCCTGGAGGCCACCTGCAGTCAAGAGGGAATTCAAAACCTGGAGCTACTCTCTGAGAAGCAAAGGGTTTGAACCCCACTTCGGCCACTCCCAACTTTTAAGACCTGAACCTGAGGGATGAGCCCCAACCAGCAGGGCTTGTCTCTAGGAGATCCACAAGGCTATAGCCTGAAAAAAGAACTCACGCTCAGACTCACCGCCTCTGGGCCCCACTGTGGAAGCAGCTGATGGAGGCGCTCCCAGACTTTGTGGTGAGGAAGTCCATTTGTTTGTCTTGGAGCATCAGGCTCAGGGGCAGTCACCTAATTTGATAGACATTTGAGGCCTGCTGGGGTGCTCTGTGGGGATGGAGACTGGCAGGGGACCTCTTTGTGCTTTCCCTTGGTCTAGCTCCAACTGGAGGGCTCCAAACTATCATTTTTTTTCTTTAAGCCCAAAGTTTTGTGTTTTTTTCTTTCTTTCTTTCTTTCTTTCTTTCTTTCTTTCTTTCTTTCTTTCTTTCTTTCTTTCTTTCTTTCTTTCTTTCTTTCTTTCTTTCTTTCTTTCTTTCTTTCTTCTCCTTCTCCTTCTCCTTCTCCTTCTCCTTCTTCTCCTCCTCCTCCTCCTCCTCCTCCTTCTTCTTCTTCTTCTCTTTCTTTTTTTTTTCCTTCTTTTTTCATTCCCAGAAGCAGGTGCCATCTCCATTTTTTCCTCTCAGCTTTGGTCAAGTTGATGAGCACCACCTTCATGCTCTCCTCTCTGCCTCACTCCAAAGCGCCAGTATCTCCCAGACAGGAATTTTATACATGACTAGTGCCCTGGTTTTTACTTCTGGTGTCCTGGTCTTTGTGACTCCTGCCCAGGGGACCCCTCTTAATTGTCTGACTCCATTAGCCAGCGGGGCTTGGATTCCTGGGTGCCACGGGACTGTAACAGAGAAGAGTTCTTGACAGGCTGCCACCCTTAGGGCACTGCACAGACAGCCCACTAAAACCACACCCCCAATCTTTCTGTGAAAAAGACCTGTTTGCATGTCCGGAAGCTTTGGCCTGAATCTTAAAAGTTCTCATCATAAGAAAAAAAAATTGTCACCGTGTCTGTTGACAGATGTTGGTTAGACTTACTGTGGTGGTCAATTCACAATATATGCAAATACTGAATTATAATGTACACCTGAAACTAATATGTGTTAACTATACCTCAGTTAAAACAAACAAACTATAATTAGGCCTTACTCAAAGAACAGAGTCACTTCTGATTTCAGCAGTTTCTCCAAAATAGTAGGTAGGGTGGAAAAAAGGCAATCAAAATCCAGCAAATTAAATGCTATACTGACAATATAAAACACCCCATGAAAGGAGCCTCAAATCTGATCTTAGGGGAGTCTTCAAAGAGAAGGTCATTGCTGGGATGAATCTTTGATGTTGAATAGGAATTAGCCAGGAGAAAGTAAGAAGGGGGAAAAAAGGAAAGTGATTCAGAAGAAGAAATAGCACATGCTAAGCGATAATGAACAGCATTAAAATCTAACTCAGAGGGAAGAAAGAGTATGTCCCACTATGGGCATTAAAGTTGAATCTAACTAAAGTATATATAAAAATGTAAGTTTGAGGTATATGGGAGGGGGGATTAGGATGGCAGTTAAAGGTACAGAAGTAAGACAAAGAATAGCGAGAGAAGAGGCTCAATAGGTAGGTGGGTGGGAAGCAAAGTTGGTCAAGATCATGAAGGATCTTATAATACATTGATATGAAACTTGACCCTTAGAATGGTGACCCAGAAATAATTTTAAACCAGGTCCTCAACTTTATGATTCAGAGAGGTCATTGTGACTCCAGTGTGGAGAGAAGGGTAGAGATCTGATAAGGCTGGAGACTGGGAAAGAATCAGGAGTTTCTAACATCTACTGAAGATTGACCTGGGAAGAAACTGACAGTTTTCAAAAAAATTTTGGATAATAGAGATAAGACAAAAGTGAGGGAAAGGGATGAATCAAGTGTGTTTCTAGGAGGGATATTACTAAAGTTTAATAGCCCTTGGTTAGGAAAGAGACTAAGTCTAAAAGAAAGTATATTCTTTTTACTTTTTTTAGAAAGTATATTCTGATAGGATCTTATATAAACTTCTCTGTGCTCATTTCCCAATAAGCAAGCTATTTCATAAAACTAAAAAAACTTAAATATAATTAAATCCAACTGCACAAAAAGGAAGAAAACCCAAATAAACTACTTGTGTATTTTTAAATGTCCTTCCTTTGATATCTATATTTATACTTTTTTGTGAAATTTAGTAGAATTTATAAGTATATAATTTAACTACAATAAAATATACCCATTTTTGTTTTATAGTTCAGTGAGTTTTGACAAATATATACAGTCAAGTAAGCACAACCAAAATAAAGGTATAGAACATTTCTATTACCTCAAGATATTCTCCCTCTTTACCATTAATCTCACCACCACCCTCAGACCCAGTCATTGATCTGCTTTATGCCACTCTAAATTAGTTTTCACTATTACAGGACTCCACATAAATAGAACCATATACTGTGGACTCTGTATCTGACTTAACTCGGCTTGAGGTTCATCCATGTTCATCCATATATATCAGTAATCTGTCTCTTTCTTGTATTACTGAGAAGTATTCCATTGCATAAAATACCACAGATTATTTATATACTACCCTGTTATATATTGTGGTTGTTTCCATTTTTTGACATGAATAAAGCTGCTTGTATATTCATGTAAAAGACTTTTATTAAATTTATAGTTTTGTTCTAGAATTCTCATGATTATGTAATGTAATTACAAGTGTAAGTACATAATCATGCTATTGGAAATAAAGACAAATACATTACTCCCTTTCAAATTTGTATACATATTTTTAATTGCCTCATTCCACATGCTAAAAACCCCAGAATAATTTTTTTAATTAAAAAAATTTTTTTTAATTAATTTATTTGACACACAGAGAGAGAGAACAAGCAGGGGGAGCAGCAGAGGGAAAGGGAGCTGCAGACTTTCCGCTGAGCAGGGAGCCCAATGCGGGGCTCAGTCCCAGGACCCCAGGGTCATGACCTGAACTGAAGGCAGATGGTTAGCCGATTAAGCCACCCAGCACACCCAGAATAATTTTGAATAGAAGTAGTGAGAGTAGATTTTGTCTTTTTTCCCCAGTCTTACAGTGAAAACGTAATTACTGATTTTCAAATGTTAAGCCAGCCTTGCATTCCTGAGAAGAACCTTAATTGGGCATGATGTATTATAGTTTTTATATTGCTAGATTCAAAATTTGTTAATATTTTCCTTAAGGTTCTTTTTATTTATGCTCATGAAGGATATTTATCTTAAATTTCTTATAATTGTCTGGTTTTAAAAACATGATTCTTGCCACTTAATGACCATTTCTGAATGGACACTGGGCATTTTATTTTTTTTTTATTTTTTTTAAAGATTTTATTTATTTATCTGAGAGAGAGAATGAGAGACAGAGAGCATGAGAGGGAGGAGGGTCAAAGGGAGAAGCAGACTCCCTGCTGAGCAGGAAGCCCGATGCGGGATTCAATCCAGGGACTCCAGGATCATGACCTGAGCCGAAGGCAGTCACTTGACCAACTGAGCCACCCAGGCGCCTGACACTGGGCATTTTAAAGATTACAATATTGAGTGTCTGAATTCTGTTGTCTAAAGAGTTGCAGTTTGGTTTAGAAAAAATGAAGTAACTTGAAAATCAGCTTTGTCTCATTAATGCTTTTTTCCCTCTTCCCTTCCTTCCTTCCTTCCTTCCTTCCTTCCTTCCTTCCTTCCTTCCTTCCTTCCTTCCTACTTTCCTTTCCTTCCTCCCCTCTCTTTTTACACATTCTTAGGGAAGGTCTAGAGCAACCATTACTCTAGAACTTTAAAAAAAAATACTGTTGAGTCATCATCTTTCTGGGATTTCTATCAATGCTCCAGTTTTTCAGTAAGGTCTCTCGACTCTGACTGGTTATAAATGTAGTATCTCCTGGCCCAGTGTGACTTCTAGAAATTGTTCCTCTCTCAGTTCTCCAGTAGTTCTTTACCCAGATTCATAGAAATTCATTCTACATAGTCACAAGTTAGTGTTCAGCAACAGATTCAAGGGAATTCTTTTCTTTTCTTTTCTTTTAGGAAATATTCCACTTTATTAAGCTATGTGCTTGAGGTAATATGGGGAATTCTACTGAGATCTTTTTCTGTGTAGCTCCCTGTTCTCCAGTATTCTTCCTCCCTAATCACACCTGCCCTTTTTTTCCTTTAAGTCCAAACACTATCTCCTCAACCAGTGGAATCACTGTCCTCTAGCTTGAATTACCATCTCTGGGCCACCATCTTGAAAGTTTTAGAAAACAGAAATCTAGGGCAATTGTAGGGCTCACCTTATCTATTTTGTTTCTTTTGGATATCACACACTGGTTGGCTGTTGTCTAAAAGATTTTCATGTTTTCCAGTTTTCTTGTGTTTACAGTGAAAAGAAACATCAAGTATTAGTTATTTCAATGTAGCCATAAGCAGAATTCCATAAATATATTTGCATTACATAAAATATTATATTAGACATAAGAAAATGGTCATACATTTTCAATTGACTTTTGAACAAGCCTCAATAAATTTTCACATTGTAACAATTTTAATGTCTTCATTTCTTAGGAAATGATTATATGGTAGCATAAAGTATTTTATTTTTCTGAAAGCTCTATTTATAGGAAAATGTGAGAAATTACAGATGAGGTGAGTTTCAATTTATACAGTGAGATTTAACAAAATATTTTTTGTAAGTCCAGTCACTGAACATGTTTAAGAATGAATTCTCTTTGTCAAAAATCCTACCTAAAAAGGGGGGGGGGGCTGTGAATAGCAGCTGAGATCCAGCGGAAGATAGTTGGAAAGAAGGGAACTGATGAAATGTGTAGACTGACAAGTGGAACCAGTTGTGGGAAATCTTATAAAGCACCAATCAAAACCTATCCCAAATACCCAATTTAAAAATTTGGTGGATAAGAAAACTATTTTCCTTGTGGATTTTATAACCAAGTAAATTTTTCTTTAAATGCAATTCAACAAGCAAACATTCTCAAATGCACAATAACTCAAGGGATTTTGCACCCATATCCACTTACATGGGAGCACTGGTGATGAGAGGTGAGTTAGGTTAATAATAGAACTGGGCTAGTATAAATGCTGGGTTGACAGAGCAGCATGTCATTGTTATATGCCCTGAAAAATGTAGAAATGATAAAACAACCCAAAAAAAGAAGGGTAGTAGGAAAAAAAGTAGGGAAGGTGGTTAAGTTCTTTGATTACTCAATATTTAACAGCTGGAGGCTAAATTAATTATTTTAAGCTGATAAATCAAAAAATGTGATAATAAGCCTATTTAAAATAAAAGTAAACACAGGGAGAGAGAACTTATGGACTAGTATCAGGTGGTAAAGGAGAGGGAGGAGACCGTAAAGGAAGAGGGAACACTCTGAAGTTTATCATTGCATTTAGAATGGAAGAGACACTGTTGAGAAAAATAGAAGACTAAGGGTCTTATGTAAAGTTATAGTTACAAAAACAAAACAAGAGAAAATTATAACTTCCTAGAGGTCAGAAGGACTATGAGCAAAAATAGTAAAGAAAATGCAGGCATCGTGTGAGACCTTAAAAATATATTTAAAAATTAAAAAGGCATAACATTATATGACAGAAGAGTAAACACCTTTCGTGTTTTAAATTATGATGGGCTCTATCTAATTATTATGGAGGAAATTTATGGAGGATTTTTAGATTAGATCAGTAAGCAAACCCAAATACTACTTTCTATACAATAGATACATTCAAAGAATATAATTCAGGCTAGGTGAAAACAAAATAATGGACAATCTGTTCAAGTCAAATGCAACCAAAAAAGAAGCAGTAATGAAGACTTTAATATCAGAAAAATTGGAATTAAGGCCAAAAAATATTAACTGATAAAAATAATACTTTATAATGCTAAAAGTTGTCATCCATGTTGATATTATAGCCATGAATATATGAATATCTATTCTCTAACATAGAATCAGTATTCCATAAAGCAGATAGTATAGAAGATACAGAAAATTGGAGAAAAAACCAATAATGATACCAACATTCCTACAGACCATAATGCTGAATATATCTTGAAAATTTCTTTCAAGATATTAAGTTTAGAAAATGTTTTTAATTTTTAAGAAAAAAAGAAAACGCTTTCTCCTGAAGAGGTTTCAATCTAGAATGCCCTACCTAATTCTATCCAAACCTTCCCATATTTTCAGAACTCATTTTGATTCTCACTTCTTTTTTATTAATAATAGTTGGCACATGTTATGCCTTTATTATGTTCCAGGCATATGTAATCATTTACTGTGTTGTCTCACTGAATCATCACAAAGCCCTATAAGATAAATGGCATATACATGCAATACAATGGAATACTGTGAGCCTTAAAAAGGCAGTAAGTCCTGCCATTTGTGACAACCCGGAGGACATTAAGCTAAGTGAAATAAAGCAGACACAGAAGGACAAATACAACATGATATGGCTTATATGAGAAATATAAAATAGTCAAACTCATAGATGCAAAAAGTAGAATGGTGGATGCCGGAGCATGCGGGGAAGGGGAAAGGAAAATGTATTAGTCAACAGTACAAAGTTTCAATTATACATGATAAATAAGTCCTAGAGACCTACTATACAATGTAGTACCTATAGTTAATAATAATAGATTGTATTGTATACTTAAGATGTGCCAAGAGTGTAGATCTTATGTTAACTGTTGTTATCACACACTAAAATAGTAATAGTAAATAAAGATGGTGGAACGAAACTTCTGCAGGTAATGGGTATGTTTAAGGTATAGATTGTGAGATGGTTTCATGGATATACACTCACCTCCAAACTCATCAAGCTGTGTATATTAAATATGTACAGCTTTTGGTAGGTCAATCATACCTTAATAAAGTGGTTTTCCAAAAAATTACAGATAAAATAAGGAAACAAATGAGACTCATAAATACTTAGTGTTTCCTCAAAGGCACCTTGCTTGTAAACTGTAGAGCTGGGATTTAAAGGCAGCCATTATAACCCCCCAGTTCACCTCTTAACCTATTCTGATGTTAGTGGAACTATCCTTTTTCTGAAATCTCATGGTTTCATGACTAATAAATAAAATGTAAAATATTATGTATTTATATCTATCTATTATGTATTTTTATCAAGTTTGTATATTTAACTTTTCTCTATTTCTCCATCCTGGCAATTTTTCCTTTGGAGAAAGAACTATATCGCACCTTTTCTTTGTACTCATCACTGTAGGTGAAATAATACTATCTAGTGACTCAGAAACTGAAAAAGTAAATGTTGTTTAAATGATTTTGGGAAACATTCAGTTTGTGTAGGAATTCTTGCCTTTCATGTTAAAATGCTAGAGAGATTCACAGCATAGACATGAAACCAAAAGACAAAATGTACAAAATAAATATCAAAGCTTGCTTGCCACTGGCTTTATCTCCAACTTGGGAAGCCTCCTTGCCTCATTCCCTCCTGCCCTCCCTCCTTCCCTCCTTCCCTCCCTTGCCCTCTCCCTCCCTTCCTTTCTTCCTCCCTTCTTCTTGGTCCCCATCACCAAAACTCATCACCTTCCACTCACACACAATGTGTTGAATAAACTTCTTTTTTATTTGTATGTTATCCTATAAGATGTTTTGTTTTATTTTGTGTGAATGGTGTATGTTATGCATCTTCTGCTTCTTGTTTATTTTATTCAACATTATGTTTCTAGGATACATGTGACTGTGTGAACATCTTTTTGTGTGTTGCTTTTTCCTAGGGCTATACAGTATCTCTATAAAGCCTCACATTTTCTTATCCACTCTTGTAAAATGGATATCCAACTTTTCCCCAACTTCTTAAAACTACAAACATCACTGCGAATGATAATTTCATTCATGTTCCCTTACAGACCCATGGAGAACATCTTTGGAAAACAGGAGTAGTATTTATGGGTCATATGGCATATATAAGAATACTTAATTTAACAGAATCAGTGCCATATTTCTCTTCAGAATGGTGTCACAACATAACACTCCCACTAGTACAGGAGGATTATTATAACTCCATGTCCAACTTTCCAATTTTTGATAATAATAAGAATATAAAGTGGCATCACATTGTTCTTTTCCTCCCTCTAAAAGATACTCTCTCTGTAGAAAACATGATCTTTGACATCATTTTTCATAGGACAGACTTTACATAACTTTATAGGACAGACTTTACATAACTTAGAAATCCAGAGAAAAAAACATTCTGTTGTGCACTGTTTATTTTATCAGAAGTAGGCTGTTTTATAGCTAATGAGGGGGTCAAACATAGCTATGTGACTATACCAACAATTTGCTCCTTGTGCTACTACCTTTTAAAAGAACAGAGAATATTCAGCTTACTCTTAATTACATAGGAGAGTGAATCATAGTTCCTTAAATATAAAGAGAACAGTTTATCAAAGGAAGCCACTCCCTGCCAGACATAAAAATTAGGACAGAAAATTTGGCTTGGTTTAGAATTTATGAGAAAATTATCCATAAATTCCATTAACTAAAAATATATATTAACTACTATAAAATTAACTTGAAAGGGGGTAAATATATATTAGCAAGTTTGAAGGGTTTTCACCTTTCAAATTTGCCTGAATATTATTCATTAATGGCAGTTCTGAAAAATATCTTTTTGAAAAAGAATAATAGTGATTATGAACTAAGAATCCACTTTCCCGTAATTTCTTTCTCTAACATTCAATTGATATAGTTCTAAATGATCATTCATAGATAAATTCATAGATAAATATATCAAGTTATTTCATCACTAATATATGCCTGATTTTTAAATGGATAGAATTGATTATCAACCAGAAAAAATACCACCTTTGAATACCAATATTTTATAACAATAACTTATCTTTTCTTCATGGATGATAATACAGCTATATATGATATATAAACAGAAATCTCACAATCTCATTCACTTCTGAATCTCCAGTGCTTATAATACTGTTTGGTTTAAGTCAATGCTTAATAGATATTTATTAAAAGAATATATTTTATAAACAGATCCACTTTATAAGACATTCTTTATTCTGTGATTAGGCCCTTCTACTTTTTAAGATGAAAACTTTTTTTAATGTGATTACATAATGATGGTAGGAAATACTAGGGTTTGTTTCCTTTATTATTTGTTGCTCAATGTTTATACTTGGCAAAATAAAATATGACTACCTTCAAAAATATATTTTAATATGTATTTCAGGTATCAAAAGTATAATGGGTTTAGAATGAGAGTTTATGAGTTTTTGTTGGAATCATTCACTTATGATGACACTGAAGTAAACATATACTCAAATTCTGTATGATCCCCATACCTTCTGCTGAGCATTGAGCTTATTTCAGAGGTATCGTGTTTTCATAAGAGAAATGGTGTGGGTCCTTTAGTAAAGCATATTTTAAAAGAAGGAGTTATTCAACAGTGAGATGGCTCCATGAAAGAGCTCCAAGCATGGATATCATATGATTCCTTTTGAAAGGCATAATCCTAAGAAACAGGATAGAGGTAGGGCATATGAGATCTTCAGATAGTCGGTAATAAGATGCCTTAGGAACCTATGAAGTGGGTTTGAACTGGGATCAGAAATTAGAAGAAGGTAATTCCATTTATCTATCTACAAATTTAGTTGGAGAGAGTTAAATTGGGGCACCATAGTTAAGAGGTTGGGATCTGAAATCACTGATATGGTTAAAATTACAGCCCTGTCTCTTCCTGTCCATATGACCTTGGGCAACTTTTTAACAGTATCCCATCTTTAAACTGGAAATAGTAATAATATTATCAACCAAGGTGGGTTATTGTGAAGATTGATAAGTTAATGCACTTAAATTTCATGACTTGCTAAGACTCTCAATAAACATTAACTGTTATCATTGCAATATTGTAGCTACCTTGTAAGACATCAACATTAATGCATCATATATATGTATAATATATATTTGCTCATATATAATATATATCCATATAAGCTACATATGTATATGCATGTATATTATATATGCATGTTTGTGTATATATACATATATGTGTATGTACGTGTAAGCTAATATATTTTGATTTCTATTTATTTTAGCTCCACTTCTCAAACAGTATGATGCTGCATAGGAACTATGTGCTTATTGTTGTCAGTCTTTCATTTCTTAAAAAAGCATAAGATAGTGATAAGCCACCTTAATATGTCCCTTGGTAGCCACTGTTCCAAGGGCATAAACTACCTTGTAATACTTGTACCACTTGAATCATATTGCATAAACAAAGATCATGAGTTCTGGGTCATTCTGTCTTCTGAAAACTGAAGTAATAGCAAGTTCAAAGCAATATTTTATGGGAAATCACTGAGATCTTGATGAGGGAAAAATAATATATATAATTCATATATATATAATAATTCATATGTATATGAATTATTTCCGTCTCGTTATCTCTCTCCATGAATTATTTTCAAGCTGTCAATACATACAGTGTTCAAGAGGGAATTATTTACCTGATTCTAAAGTCTATTTATGCATTTTTCAGGAACTAGCAAATACCACATTATATTTTCTCTTTTCTTTACCAAATGTTTTCTGATACATCTCCTTCTATTTAAAAATCAAAGGCTCACCTTTAAGAAACTGCATCATTCCCTTGGGCATGAATATCTGTAACAAATATACCAGTACTTTGGTTGCAAAGAGAATTAAGAATGCATTAGCTATTTAACATTCCATGAATGACAAGCATACTCATGCCTCAAATGTAGAACAGAACAGAAACTGTAGCATATAGACTTTAGGATCAACTGCTTTGGTAATTTGACATTGATAGTGATTATGGGAGCATACTGCCATGTTCTTGAAAAATAGGGTCCCTCCTCTAACATGATATTTATCTGAGTTATAAGATAAAACCCTAAGAACAATGCTATACATATTATAACCTTTCTGGAGCAATAATTAGCAACATGTACCAAAAGGCAAGCATCTGGATGATCTCTAATCTGGATGACCATTTCTAGAATTTATCCTAAAGAATAATGGATAGGTGAACAAGGGTCTTCCTTAGAATACAATTACAGTCCTGACAAAAACAAAAAAGTAGAAACAATATAATTTTTCAACAAATGAGAAATGACTATAGTAACCCATGCTATATACACAATAACAAATTTTTGTGAAAATGTATGTAAGGACATCATGTATGTAAATGTATGTAAATATGTAAATATATACAGACACATAAAAGTGCATATAGAAATACATTTATGTGTGCGTATATGCTGGTTTGCAGAGATGTTTAAAATATATCTGTAATGCAAATCACCCAAAGTTTTTCACCTTTCTGTGGTATTGTTTTCTTCTAAAAACTAATTACAGTGTCTGCAGTATTCATGTGATATCCTGTGGAAAATCCCAAACTCCACTATATGTCTTTATAAAGGCTCTCTTTCCCTACTCAAGTATTTTATATTTTTTTAATTTTTTTTTTTAAGATTTTTATTTATTTATTTGACAGATAGAGAGCACAAGTAGGCAGAGAGGCAGGCAGAGGGAGAGGGAGATGCAGACTCCCTGCTGAGCAGGGAGCCCGACGCGGGGCTCGATCCCAGGACTCCAGGATCATGACCTGAGCCGAAGGCAGCCGCTTAACCGACTGAGCCACCCAGGCGCCCCTATTTTTTTTAATTTTTAAAAAATATTTTATTTATTTATTTGAGAGAGAGAGAGAGACAGAGATAGTGAGAGAGAGCACGAGCGGGGAGCCCATTGCAGGGCTCAATCCCAGGACCCGAGGATCATGACCTGAGCCAAAGGCAGACTTAACCAACTGAGCCACCCAGGCACACCCCCTACTCAAGTATTTTTAAAAGCAGGAAATTGTTCTCAGTTTTGTTTCTAAATCAGTTTACATCACAGCTTTTTAAAATTTATTAATTTGATTTTTGGATAGTTAGTATTTTCATGTGCTTAAAATGTCAAAAACTATATGGACATATGTAGAAAACCCTTTCTTTCTTTGTTTTACTTTCAACATACCTTTGCCATTGTATCTGAAGTGAATTTCTTGTAGACAGCATATTGTTAGATCATATTAGAGAGAGAGAGAGAGAGAGCATAAGTGAGGGGGCAGGGCAGAAGGAGAGAGAAAGAATCTCAAGCAGACTCCCTGATGAGCGTGAAGCCTGATGCCTGGCTCCATCTCACAACCCTGAGATCATGACCTGAACTGAAATCAAGAGTCAGACACTGAACTGACTGAACCACCCATGTGCCCCAGTCTCTATCTTTTAATTGGCATGTTTAAACAATTTACATTTAAGACAATTGTTGATATGGATTAAGTCTGCCAGTTTATTATCTGTTTTCTGTTTGTTTCCTCTGTTTCTCCTATGTTACTGTAATGTGGGTTATTTGTTCTTATTTAGGACTCATTTTGATTTATCAGTAGTGTCTTTGAGTATAGCATTTTACATAATTTTCTTAGTGGGTACTTTGGGTATTACAATATACACACATAACTTCTCACAATCTATCAGTGTTGGCATTTCACAAGTTTGAGTGAAGTATGAAAACCTTACTTCATTTAGGTTCTTTAATCTGTCCAACTTTTTAATTATAACTTAACTGTCTTAAGTATTTCCTCTACATACACTGAGCACCACATCAGATGATGTTATAATTTTTTTCTTCATCCATCAAATTTGATTTAATGAACTCATAAGAAGTGGTTTAATTTCTCATATGCATCTTTTTTTTTTACTCATGCCAGTGATCTTCTTTTCTTTCTGAAGTTCCAAGACATCTTTTGTTCTGATTTCTTCCTGCTTAGAGAACTTATTTAGCCATTTTAAGGGTAGATTTGCTAGCAACAATTTATCTTAGTTTTCTTTCATCTGGGAATGTCTTCATTTCTCCTTCACTCCTGAAGGATATTTTTCACAGGATATAAAATTTGTGCTTGACAGTTCTTTTCTTTCAACATTTGAAAATGTTGTGTTCCTCACTGGGCATCCTCCCACTCCTTCTAGCCTTTAGGCTCATCTTTGGTTCATAAGAATTGTCTCTCACTGATCACAAGTTATCATATCTTTAGGCAAAGCAATATGCATCCTGTCTAAAGCCTTCCTTTTGGTGCCATGCCTTGCCTTTGTCAACTTAAATGCTCATTGGCATTTTTTCCTAAACAAGGCATCCACCAGTATATAATCTTTAAGAAAGGGGAAGGCTAGCAACCAATTTTATAGATTTTATTTTCCTGTTTAATGTGTAATGAATTTTTATAAAGTTAAAACTGTTACAATAAAATTGCATTTAAATTAATTTTAAAGTACTTATGTATATACTTGTATGTGCATATAAAAAATTCTCAAACATGGTTCTCAGTTCTTGTGATGCATTAGAATAATCTGGAGTGCCTTTTTTTTTTTTTTTTTAAAGATTTTATTTATTTATTTGCGAGAGAGAATGAGAGACAGAGAGCATGAGAGGGAAGAGGGTCAGAGGGAGAAGCAGACTCCCTGCCGAGCAGGGAGCCCGATGCGGGACTTGATCCCGGGACTCCAGGATCATGACCTGAGCCGAAGGCAGTTGCTTAACCGACTGAGCCACCCAGGCACCCTGGAGTGCTTTTAAAAAATGCTGATACCAGTGGTCTAAACCCATACACTTTGATTCATTTTGCTTGAGTGGGTCCCAAGTTTTGTGTTCTCTCATTCACAAAAGTCAAAATCTCAAGTCATCTTGGATTTTTTTTGCACTTTCATTTTCTATGTAACTAATTCCTGTATATGCTTTTATGGAATTCTTTTCAGTATCCACTTTTCCATTCTGCATTGCCTACCACTGTGCTAATCCAGACTCTCATTAATGTTTACTAGAATTATCATAATAGTGACCTCTTAAATAGTCTTTCTAATTTTTCTCATGGTACTAGGTCTATAAATGAAATGAGTAATAGTTACTATTTACTGAAGATTCTAATATGCCAGACACAGAGCTAGATATGTTATTTAGATCAACAGTGACCTGAAATATGTATTGTATTTTCTTTCCCATATTCCAGAGGTGGAAACTGAAGCACTGTGAGATAAAGAATCATGTCTAAAAGTGGCAGAACTGTGAGTAAAACCCAAATCCATTTGATTTTTCAAGTGTCTTCCCCTAAAATATCCCCTATCTCTTCTCTCTCTCTCAATATCTCTCTCTGTTGTTTTCATTCGGTGAAGATGCTCCTTTGTGTTAAAATTACATGTTTCCTTAAGCTTCTCTAGTCTACTGCATGCTCCCTAAGGGCAGGAACTTTCTGTCTTTCACGCAAAAATTGTCCTATAAATTTTTCAGACTCTAAATTATTTACTGAAATTTACATAAAGAAGATTTTACAGGATAAAGTTTTAAGTTTGCAGCATTAATTTTCTATCTTCTTTAAGATTATGTTTTTCTTTTAAGTCAAACATGATCCTTCATATTATTAATTTTTTTGGTATATCCATTGTTTAAATATGGCGTAAAGATAAATGTCAGCTCTTTTATGATAAAATCTCCAAGATTCCAAATTAGTGAATGAGAACATTATGAATAAGATTATTTAAGTGCTAAAATTGACCCTTCAAAATTAAAATTATCTTACATGGAGGTTAGATGCTATTAATATAGCCTGGGGCATGTATTATTTTTACAAGTAGAAAAATCAATTTAAAAATTAAAAATATAAATTTGTATCTCTTTTATTATCATAATAGTATATAAAATATGCACAGCAAAAGAACTGGACTGGTAGGATGTGGCACTGAAGTGTTAAGCATTTGTGGGATGATGGGATATTTTTTTTCCTACATTCTGCCTTTCTGGGCTTTTAAATTTTTTTAATGATAAATATATTTTGTACTTGAATGGAAAATAGAAAATTTATTTTCAAAAGAGAAGCATGTTAAAAATAATTGCATACCTTCCAGCAAAATCAGAGGTAAATGTCCTAGGAAAACCAAAAATTTATGATTTTACTTTTTAAGTGTCACAACCAAACAATGAAACAATGATGGGGGTGAGAGCCAAATTTTATCACTGACTGAAAATGTTAGGATTTTGGTCAATACATGGAAAGCTTCAAAATATAAATATTGAAACAAGGGAATGACAAAAATAATTTCAGAATAGGAACAAAGAAATATCTCTTACCATATTATTTAAAGAGAAAATTACTAAAACAATCATAACCCAAGGCCCTACTGGACAAATATTTTTTTGGAAGAAGTTACAGCAGCACAAAAACCCACTGGAAAATGTCACTAAGTATGCTGGGTGAGCCAGAGAAGGAATATCTAAATCATACTAAAACTATTTTGATATATGGCACCTAAACATGTACACTATTTACTAAGAAGTTTAATCATTTTTATAGAAATAATGATCTAGTTTAATTATCACAAGGTGAATATTAGTATAGAACAGATAAAAATGCTGAAAGAGATTTTAAAGACCAGCTCGTTAGATAATCAAGCAATAAAATAATAGAAAATAAGCATACCAATTATAAAATGTTCATTAAGTAATTTTATAAATATTTACAGTCCCTAGTATGGATAGGGAAGGTGCGTGTTCCTGGCAGAGGACAGAATATCTGCAAACAACCCAAAGCAGAAATCTTTGTGCATAGGAAAAGCTGAAAGAAAGGCAGTATCATGCAACAGAAAGTTCAGTGAAGTAGAATCTGGTGAACCAAGTTCAGCAGAAGAGAGTTGCAGGGCACAGTTCACATTTTAAATGATACATTGTGAAAAACAGGTGTAATTGGGGTGTTGGGAGGTGGTGGGATATATATCAGTCAGTGTCCAGCAGGAAATAGATGGCACACTCAAGGAGGAATAATTGAAGAGTGATTAATAAAGTGACTTTGCAAAGTGTGGTCAGGGTTAAAGGAAACCAACAAGCGTTGTTGAAACATCCTGGGCTAGCAAACTTGAAGGGGCAAAGGAAGAGGTTATAGGAACCTAAGGAAAAATTATAGCTACAGAAGAACACCCCTGGTAATAAAAGCCATGACCCCAGGAAAGAAAACTCATCACTGTCAAACTATGACCCATTTAGGAGGGAACAGGTGACTCCACAGACATCTCCTGTAGGTGACCTCCCATTGGCCAAATCCAGGGAAAACCAGAGCCTGAGAATGCTATCTGTGGAGATTAGTCTCTAGAGGCCCATAGCAGGGTGAAGAAGGGTAGAGAATAGATCTAGAGGTATAGAGTGATAGGGCAGCATAAGGAGAATAGTGAGCAGTCTGAAGCAGTTGTGCAGGTTAGAAATGATGGTACTTTGACTAGGGAGATTGTTGTGGAGATGGGTGAGAAAAGAGATATCTTGAAGTTGGAATTATCAGGACAGATATCTATTTCTAAAGCACTTCCTTTGCTAGCTCTTACGTAGCCAAATTGCATTTAAATTTGTAAGATTGACTCAACAAATACGAATTTTTTATATATGATTATGAATATCATTAACAAATTTATAACAACTCTATCATTCTCCATAGATGTCTAATTTTGTCAAGTCCTGACTACTTGCCAAATACTAAGTAGCCTCATATTTAATCCTCTTAAAATCTCTATGAGGTCAATGTTATCATATCTATTTTCAGGTGAGAAAAGATATGAAATGAAAGATAACATAATTTGTTCAAGTCAGAGAGGGTGCCACCATTTGAAGTCAGCTCTTTTTACCATAAGCCACCATTTTATCTTGCCTTACCATTCTACCAAACTGTTTCTCTATCTCCCATAGAGGGGATGCTGTGTTTGGTGCTGTGGACTTGTAGAGTATATATGAATCTCAAAATAGTCTTTGAATTTGTAATCTTAATAGAGGAAGGGACATACGTCTTAAGTGATACATGATGTTGCACAAACACAATAGTCACTGTATAAGTGGTATGGTTCACTTCAGAGGATGTCTTCATTGGGGGGGCAGTCTAGATGAATAAAAACTGATCTGTTCTATGGTTTTTTGTGTTTTTTTTAGATTTTATTTATTTGTTTGACAGAGAGAGATAGCAAGAGAGGGAACACAAGCAGGGGGAGTGGGAGAGGGAGAAGCAGGCTTCCAGCTGAGCCGGGAGCCCGACGCAGGGCTCGATCCCAGGACCCCGGGATCATGACCCGAGCTGAAGGCAGACGCCCAACGACTGAGCCACCCAGGCGCCCCGATCTGTTCTATGGTTTTAAGAGGAGATTTTATTGTTGCTTTATATACACACTCATGTACATGGACCCACAGAGAAATCCAGTATGGCATTTTCTGTCACATAAGTACATAAACATAATCCCACTCCTAGTATATTTTAACCAACAATTCCAAATTTCACCTGACCTACTTATAGGTACCTAGTTCATGCATTCTATTACCACATTGTCTGAAAACTTAAGACTATATTTATTCCAAAAGTTATCCTTTTTATTAAAATGTACCAAGAACAAAAAAGGAGAAACTAGAGAATTGTTTGTCTACTATTACCTGTTATTTTTTAGATGCTTTATGCTATCAGTAGAGAAGACTGGCCCATCACATTCTAACACACTTTTCAAATAAATGATGCTGTCCTTTCTGGTCTGTTTCCTGCTCTCACCAAAGACATGTGCCATGCTTTAGAGCATGGTTCTATGTCTCTTGCTTCATCATCACAAACTCAGCTATTGTCCTCCAAAGCACTGATAATTTGAATGGTTTCTGGGTGTTGAGTGTCTGGGACTTAACCTCAACTAGGACTTCTATCACTCTTCTCTCAGCAGAAGTTTCCAGCATGAATTCCCCCTATGTTTCTAAAGTCTTCTTTTGGGGTATTCTCTATTACCAAAAAAAAAAAAAAAAAAAATTCTGCCTTCTCTCAAAAAACCAGCTCTGTATACCGATGGCATGAGGTAACATTTTTAATCTACAAGGCAAAGAAAGTCCTACTGCTCTACATTTGTTTATCTAAGAAGGCTATATTTATGACTTTTAACAAGATTTCAAAAGCATAATGATTTAAAATTTTAAATTTTTAATCATTTGAAAATTTTTCATAATAAAGTTTAAAACTTACCTTATATCATACACACAAACATAGTATAAACATGACAAATTCATAGATTAAAATTATACAGAAATAGTGATTGCACATAAATATTAATACAAATAATGGAAAAAGAATCCTTGGGTCAAATGGACCATAATTGTGTTAAATAATTTTTAACTTAACACTATATTTTAAACACTCTAGAAAACCCAAATAGAAGGACTAACCAATGGGGATTAACTATGCAGTTAGCAAGTATAATAAAGAAAATATACTGGACAATTTCAGTTCTCATGGTGGAATTATTTTTTTAATTTTTAAAAAGTTTTTGATTTTTTAAAAGTTTTTATTTTAATTTAGTTAGTTAACATATAGTGTTATATTTTTTTCAGATGTACAATAAATATAGTGATTCAACACTTCCATACATGACCCGGTGCTCATCATGACAAGTGTACTCCTTAATCCCCATCACCTATTTAACCCATCCCTCCCACTCCCCTCCCTTCTGGTAACCATCAGTTTATTCTCTATAATTAAGAGTCTGTTTCTTGATTTGTCTCTCTCTCTCTTTTTTTCCCTCTGCTAGTTTGTTTGTTTCTTAAATGCCACATATGACTGAAATCATATGGTATTTTTCTTTCTCTGACAGATTTATTTCACTTAGCATTATACTCCCCAGCTCCATCCAGGTCATTGCAAATGGCAAGATTTCTTCCTTTTTTTTTTGTAGGTGAATAATATCCTAGTGTGTGTGTATATATGTATGTGTGTGCATGAATGTGTGTGTGTCTGTGTGTGTTTAACATCTTCTTTATCCATTCATCAATCAGTGGGCACTTGGGCTACTTCCATATTTTGACTATTATAAATAATGCTGCAATAAACCTAGGGGTGCATGTACCCCTTTGAATTAGTGTTTTTGTATTCTTTGGGTAAATACCCAGTATTGTGATTACTGGATCATAGGGTAGTTCTATTTTTAACTTTCTGAGGAATCTCCATGCTGTTTTCCACCATGGCTGCACCAGTTTGCATTCTCACCAGCAGTGCACGAGGGTTCCTTTTTCTCCACATTCTCACCAACACTTGTTTCCTATGTTTTTTATTTTAGCCATTCTGACAGGTGTGAGGTGATGTATCTCGTAATTTTGATTTGTATTTCTCTGATGATGAGTGATGTTGAGCATCTTTTCCTGTGTCTGTTGGCCATCTGGCCATCTTTTCATGTCTTCTGCCCATTTTGTAATTGGATTATTTGTTTTTTTGGGTGTTGAGTTTTATAAATTCTTTATATATTTTGGATACCTTTATCAGACATATCATTTGCAAATACCTTCTTCCATTCTGTAGGTTGTCTTTTAGTTTTGATTGTTTTCTTTGCTGTGCAGAAGCTTTTTTTTTTTTTAATGTAGTCCCAATAGTTTATTTTTGCTTTTGTTTCCCCTGCCTCAGGAGACATATCTAGAAAAAAGTTGCTATGGCCAATGTCAAAAGGTTACTACTGCCTGTCTTCTCCTATTAGATTTTGATGGTTTCGAGTCTCACATTTAGGTCTTTCATCCATTTTGAGTTTATTTTTGTGTATGGTGTAGGAAAGTGGTCCAGTTTCTTTCTTTTGCATATTCCTATCCAGTTTTCCCAATGCCACCTTTTGAAGAGACTTTTTCCTATTGCATATTCTTTCCTGCTTTGTCGAAGATTAATTGACCATATGCTTGTGGGTTTATTTCTGGGTTTTCTATTTTGTTTTGTAATATAACTTGAAGTCCAGAATTGTGATGCCTCCAGCTTTGCCTTTCTTTTTCAAGATTGCTTTGGCTATTCAGGGTCCTTTGTGGTTCCATACAAATTTTAGGATTTTTTGTTCTAACTCTGTGAAAAATGCTCTTATGTTGATAGAGATAGCATTAAATATGTAGATTGCTTTGGGTAACAATATTTGTTCTCTAATCCATGAGCATGGAATGTCTTTCCATTACTTTGTGTCATCTTCAATGTCTTCCATCAGTGTTTTATAGTTTTCAGAGTATAGGTCTTTCACTTCTTTAGTTAGGTTTATTCCTAGGTACCTTACTATTTTTGGTGCAACTGTAAATGGATTGTTTCCTTAATTTCTCTTTCTCCTGCTTTATTATTGGTGTATACAAATGCAACAGATTTCTGTACATTGATTTTGTATCCTGTGACTTTACTGAATTAGTTTACCAGTTGTGGCAGTTTTTGGGTGAGGTCTTTTGTGTTTTCTATATAGAGTATCATGTCATCTGCAAATAGTGAAAGTTTTGCCTCGCCCTTACCTATTTGGATGCCTTTTATTTTTTTGTTGTCTGATTGCTGTGGCTAAGACTTCCAGTACTATGTTGAATAAACGTGGTAAGAGTGTACATTCTTGTCTCTTTCCTGACCTTAGGGGAAAAGCTCTCTGTTTTTCCCCATTGAGGATGATGTAAGGTGTGGATTTTCCATATATGGCCTTTATTATGTTGAGGTATGTTCCCTCTAAACTTCCTTTGTTGAGGGTTTTTATCATGAACAGATGTTGTACTTTGTCAAATGCTTTTTCCAATCATATATATCTTATCATCTTATTGATGTAATGTAGTACCTTGATTGATCTGCGAATATTGAACCACCCTTGCAACCCTAAATAAATCCCACTTGATCCTAGTAAATGATTTTTTTAAATGTATTGTTGAATTCAGTTGCTAGCATTTTATTGAGGTTTTTTGCGTCTATATTCATCAGGGATATTGACCTGTCCTTCTCTTTTTTAGTGGTGTCTTTATCTGGTTTTGCTATCAGGATAATGCTGGCCTCATAGAATGAATTTGGAAGTTTTCATTCCTTTTCTATTTTTTTCAAATAGTTTGAGAAGAATAGGTATTAACTCTTCTTACAGGTTTGCAGAATTGCCTTTGAAGCCATCTGGTCCTGGACTTTTGTTTGTTGGGCGTTTTTGATTACTGATTCAATTTCCTTGCTGATTATTGGTCTGTTCAAATTTTCTTATTTCTTCCTGTTTCAGTTTTGATAGCTTCTGTGTTTCTAGGAGTTTATCCATTTCTTCTAGGTTGTCCAATTTGCTGGTATACAGCTTTTCATAATATTCTCTTGTAATTGTTTGTATTACTGTGGTGTTGGTTGTTATTTCTCCACTCTCATTTGTGATTTTATTTATTTATTCTTGATAATTCTGGTTAGATGTTTATCAGTTTTACTGATTTTTTTTCAAAGAACCAGCTCCTAGTTTCATTGATCTGTTCTATTGTGTTTTTTAGTTTCTATATTATTTATGTCTGCTTCAATCTTTATTATTTCCCTCTTCTGCTGGTATTAGGTTTTGTTTGTTGTTCTTTTTCTAGCTCCTTTAGGTATAAGGTTAGGTTATTTATTTGAGATATATTTTTTTTAAGATTTTATTTTATTTATTTGACAGGGAGAGACACCCCAAGAGAGTGAACACAAGCAGGGGGAGTGGGAGAGGGAGAAGCAGACTTTCCGCTGAGCAGGGAGCCCGATGTGGGGCTCGATCCCAATACCCTGGGATCATGATCTGAGACGAAGGCACCTGCTTAACCGACTGAGCCACCCAGGTGCCCCTATTTGAGATATTTCTTGATTCTTAAGGTAGGCCTGTATTGCTAGAAACTTCCCTCTAAGAACCAGTTCTGCTGCATCCCAGAGGTTTTGGACCATAGTGTTTTCGTTTTCATTTGTTTCCACGTACTTTTTTAGTTCTTTTATTTTTTTTTTAAGATTTAATTAATTTACTGAGAGAGGGAGAGAGAGCAAGTGAGCTGGGGGCCAGGGCAGGGGGAGAGGGAGGGAGAGAATCTCAAGCAGACTCTGTGCTAAGTGTGGAGCCTGATGCAAACACTTAAACCACTGAGCCATACCATTTTAGTTCTTTTATTTTCTGGTTGACCCATTCATTGTTTAGCATCATGTTATTTAACCTCCATGTATTTGTGGTCTTTCTAAAATTTTTCCTGTGGTTTCATAGTAGTGTGGCTAGAAAGGATACACGATATGACTTCAGTCTTCTTGAATTTGTTGAGGCTTGTTTTGTGGGCACTATGTGATCTATTCTGGAGAATGTTCCATAGGTACTTGAAAAGAATGTGTATTCTGCTGTTTTAGGATGAAATATTCTGAATATATCTGTTAAATCCATCTGTTCCAGTGTATCATTCAAAGCCATTATTTCCTTGTTGATATTCTGTTTACATGATCTGTTCATTGATGTAAGTGGGGTGTTAAAGTCCCCTACTATGATTGTATTATTATCAATTAGTTCCTTTATGTTTGTTATTAACTGTTTTATGTATTTGGGTGCTCCCATGTTGGATGCATAAATATTTACAGTTGTTATGCCTCTTTGTTAGATTGTCCCCTTTATTATTATATGTCTCTTGTTGTAGTCTTTGTTTTAAAGTCATTTTGTTTGATATAAGTATTGCTACTCCAGCTTTCTTTTGACATCTATTTGCATGATGTTTCTCCATGCTCTTTCAATCTGTAAGTGTCTTTAGGTCTAAAATGAGTCTCTTGTTGGCAGCATATAGATAGACTTTGTTTTTTTATCCATTCTGTCCACCCTTTTTCTTTTGATCGGAGCATGGTAGAATTCATGGTTCATGAATGGAATTATTTAAAACAACCTATTTCGGTAAAGGTAAAGTGCATGAGGTACTACAACTGTTTGTAAAATGTGAGGTCCATATCAGGCTTTGAGGGTACTGGATAGTTACTGTGTTGAATCAAAATGATAGCAAGACTAATATAATAAATCTGGAACTGTATCACAAAGTACAAAACAAAAAGAAATTAAAATCAGAAAAAGTGATAAAATTATTAGTGGATAAAAAAAGAGATAGTATGTTTTATCAGTATTGGAAACCAAATGGTTTGTGCATTTTAACAATTGTTAAGTATAATTTGGGGGAGACAATGGGGTGCCCGGGTGGCTCAGTCAGTTAAGCGTCTGCCTTTGGCTTAGGTCATAATCTCAGGGTCCTGGGATCGAGCCCCATGTTGGGCTCCCTGCTTAGCAGGGAGCCTGCTTCTCTCTCTCCTCCCCATTTGTGCTCTGCCTCACTATCTCTGTCTCTCTCTCTCTCTCTCTCTCTTAAATATATAAAATCTTAAAAAAAAAATTGGGGAAGGTGATTGTTGATACATGTTGCAGACAATCCTGAATAAGTTTGAGAATAAAGACTACATCTGAAGATCCAATTACTTTCACATTATAAATGAAATAAACAAAAAATATATTTTTGGTGTTACAAATTCAAGCCCAGCGTATTTTACTGGAATGAGCAAACACACCAGTAAGTGGAAAATAATATGATGTCTATATTCACTTATAATGTCTTTCTTCTATTTTATAAAGATACCCAGAGGTATTTTTGTTTGCTCTTATTCTTTCTCTTTAATAAGCCATTTTATTTTCATTTTTTAATAAGTCATTTTCAACAATTTCATAATACTACTCTTCATTCAACTTAAAACCACAATAAAAATTGGTATATAGAGAAATATAGGTGATATTTATACTTGGATTGATTTAAAAATTGTTCTGCTAGAGGAATAGTTTAGTATCACCTGGCTTATGATAAATGTTACCATGTAATACAAGTCTTGAAATTTCTATGTTATCCTTAATGTTAGGAGTTCAACACCTATGCAAATGTAAATATTCAAATTACAGGCAATAGAATTTAGAAGCTAAATTAAACATCTCTGTCTTTCTTTCCTTGGCTAAAGCTTGATGATGGGAAAGAGACAAAACTTTGGTTTTATAAAAGTCTTTGACTATTCTCACAAAGGAATAATCCCCAAAGAAAATAAAGCAAGCATAGATATTATCTTATTAACATTGTATAGAAATATTGTGACCTTGATGGAGATATTAGCCCTCCACCCGTCCCTGACATGCACACACACACACACACACATTTGGGATCATATGTCCTTGTTTATATTTTGGACAAAATTTCATTCTTTATTTTCTGTTACTGTATTTGACAGCATGCACCTGTTATGGCTGTTGCTGTTAGTGTCACCAAAACAAAGTTGTAACTAAGCAATATTTCTTTAAATTATATTTTTTAAATTAGCTCTAAACTGTCACCTGTTTTCAGATGATTCAGATCATAGATTTTATTCAGGAGAGGGGAAATAAGCCTGAGGAAGAAAAACCGTCATATTTTTAGGAGAGAGAATATATAGTGCAACATGAAGAGCCTTAACTAGGACAGAAACATCAGGTGAGAAAGCGGTGCCATTTAGAAAGCAACGTGAAAGTAAAGGACAAAAGAAAGTACCTAACACTTGAGAAAAACCAAGATGTGCTGGTGGAGAAAAGACATTGAACGATATGTAAAATCAGTCCTCCTTTCTCATTTATCATTAGCTTATTCTGTAAAATCGTATATAGTGAGAGTCCAGTTATATTTTCATTCACGTGTTCATTCAATATCTGTTAAATATCTAAGAAGTTTGAAGCAGGTGGGTAGTGGGGATAGGAAATGAAAAAGAATCATTCCCTTTAAGAAGTAGACAGTCTTACTGGAAAGATAAGACACTAACCACCTGTAACTCATTATGTCTTGAAACTGTGTAGAAGATAGTAGGTTGTTAGGTGCCAAAACAAACAGTTAGGAAGCAGGCACTAAAGAAGATTAGAGGAGGGAGCAATAAATGAAGATTAGTACAGAAGACTTAACAGAATTGGAACAAGTTCTTGTAAAATGTGGTAAGAATTTGGTTTCTGATGAGTGGAAGTTTTGTAAGTAGGAAATCCAGCATAAGCCATGGCATGGAGGCAAGGAATGGTGTGAGGGAACAAGATATATCTGTCTAATATTAAAGGATGGGTTGTATTAGGGAGTGTGAGAGAGAATAATAGGAAAAGAAGTATCTAGCTTTTATTGAGCATTACTATATACCAGATTCTTTACAGATTCTCACAATAACATCACAAGGTAAGTACTATTATCTCCATTTTATAGAAAGAAAAAAAAACCTTAAGAGATGTATTTGGAATTGATTAAAGAGACTTTCATAAAAGGAAATGCTATACTCTGTGTGCTAAGTGAGAGAGACAATTTACAGAAGGAAATGCAGATAGCTAAGAAAAAAAGGAGAATATAAATTAGAAGTAGGGACAATACACATTTTGTGAATTAAATTTCATTTTTCATAGACCACTGACTTTTTAAAAACTAATCTGTAAAGTGAATTAAAGAATGCCAGTCTAGGGAAATTCTTAGCTTCAGTGAATAAATTCACAATATTAGCAATGAACGGTGAGAAAGCAAAATTGCTTCTCTTTGAGGTAATGGCAGATCTCATTTGATATAATTTAAAAAAAAAATCCATCATGAAGATGCAAAAATCTGCCATACAGATTCTACTGTCTGTCAGTAGCTAAGGAGATATTATACCCATAAAAAAGTCACTTAATTTTCCTCAGAAATAAAATGGGAGAAGTACGAGTATAGAGAACAGCTGGGCATACTTTATAGAAGGTAATAGACTTGGTTCCTCTTTTCTTTTTTAAGTTTGTAGAGCTCTTGCATCCCTAAATACTTGTCCTTCCTTCCTTCTTCCTTTCCTTTCTACTTTCATTTCTCCCTTCCTTCCTTCCTTCCTTCCTTCCTTCCTTCCTTCCTTCCTTCCTTCCTTCCTTCCTCCTTCCCTCCCTCCTTCCCTCCCTCCCTCCCTCCCTCCCTCCTTTTTTATGGCTTGAATGCTGACATATCATGCTATAGGAAGTTCAAAGAACAGAAAAGTGATTATGCAGTTACAAACAAGAGTATAAAATCTGATAACGATGTGAAGCAGTAAAGGTGAAGCTTCATCTAAGTAACATACAATTAGTATATGTAATTTTTAATTTTTTAAATTGTGAGTGAACAAATGCAAACATTAGGAATAGGTAGTTTACTTTAGCTGAGTTCTCATATTTGGTAACCATGGCAAAGAAAACAGGTCAGTCCTGTGTTTTCCCCAGCTCACAGCCTTAAGAGAGTGTCCAGGTTATGGTGCAACGAGGGCAAACCCAAGGGAAGACTTGTGGACTCCCAGAGTTGAGGAGATGGAGATGAGAATCAAGAAAGGTTAAGGTACCTGAAGTTCATAGGACAGAGAACCAAAATGGAGATAGTTGCACAGAGTGAGCTCTGGAGATCTGTATGGGAGGAAATTACACAAGGCTGAAAAAGAACCATTAGAAAGAATTAATGAGAAGAGAGCTGGTTCTGGTCCTGGACTGAGAATATCATTTGGCTGTTCCTACCAGTCAGACTGGAGAAAAATATAATTCAGGGGGCACTGGGTAGAGTACATAGAAGGATCTAGACTCACTACTAGGGAATAATTAGACAAAACATTGCTCTAGTACAGCCTAACATATTTTACAAGCAAGAATAAAAAGGATCAAAATGTTTCTAAATAATTTTTTTTAAAGATTTTATTTATTTATTCATAAGAGACAGAGAGAGAGAGAGAGGCAGAGGGAGAAGCAGGCTCCGCTGAGCAGGGAGCCCGATGTGGGACTCGATCCCAGGACCCTGGGATCATGACCTGAGCCGAAGGCAGACGCTTAACCATCTGAGCCACCCAGGCGCCCGTTTCTAAATAATTTAATTGCATTGTAAAACAAAGCTCAAAAATATACACAGGAATATAAAAATATTCAGTATCCAACAAAGTAAAATTCACAATTTCTTGTGACTTTGTGAGTTAAGATTACCAGCCATAAAGCAAGTCTCAATAAATTTGAAAGAATTCAAGTCATACAAAGTATGTTCTCTGACCACTATGAAATAAATTAGAAATTAATAATAATTAAAAAAGTGTAAAAAAATCCCCAAACATTTCTAAGCTAAATAACATACCCACGAATCAAGGAAGAAATCAAAAAGGAAATTAGAACACAATTTGAACTGAATGAAAATAAAAACACAACCTATTAAAACTTGTGGAATATCACAAAAGCAGTCCTTAGAAGGTAATTTATAGTACTAACTACCTCTATCAGAAAAGGAGAATATTATCAAATAAATGATCTTGCTTTTTATATTAAGAAACTAGAAAAAGAAGAACAAATAAAACCCAAAGAGGAAAGAAAATAATAAAAATCAGAGCAAAAAATAATAAAATAGAAATAGAAACACAATATAGAAAAATCAATGACACCAAAAGCTGCTCCTTTGAGATTAAAAAAAATTGAAGAGGTTTCTCAGGAATGAGAGGTTTCTACCCGGACTGATCAGGATAAAGGAGACTGATCAGGATAAAGGACAAATTACCAATTTTAGGAATGAGAGAGGTGACATTATGACATATTTTATAAATATTAAGCAGATAATAAGGAAATATTATGAATAATTTTATGCCTATCAAATCGATGACTTAGATGAAATTGACATATTCCTTGAAAGATACAAACTATAAAAGTTTCTCAAGAAGAAAACTGAATAGATTTATGTCTGTTAAAGGAATTGAATTTGTACTTAAAGATCTTCCTACAAGGAAAATTTCAGGCCCATTGGTGTCACTGGTGAATTTCTCCAAATATTTAAGAAAGAAGTAGTACTCTTTTTACACAAATTTTTCCAGAAAATTGAAGAGGAGGAAATATGTCTCAGGTTTCTTCCCAAGCTCTGAATTATCTTACAAAAAAAGAAAACTGTAGGGGCACCTGGATGGCTCAGTCAGTTAAGCGTGTGACTCTTTTTTTTTTTTTTTTAAGATTTTATTTATTTATTTGACAGAGAGAGAGCGAGAGCGAGAGCAGGAACACAAGCAGGGGGAGTGGGAGAGGGAGAAGCAGGCTTCCCGCCGAGCAGGGAGCCCAATGTGGGACTCGATCCCGGGAAAGCGTGTGACTCTTGAGTTCAGCTCAGGGCATGATCTCAGGGTTGTGAGACTGAGCCCCACGTTTGCTCCATGCTCAACATGGAGTCTGCTTGAGAGATTCTCTGTCTCCCTCTCCCTTCCCTCATGGCCTCTCCCCCCCAAAAAAAACTATAGGCTGATATCCTTCTTGTATATAAATGCAAAGGTTTTTAAACAGACTTTTCAACACTATTGATGTGCTCCAACAGTACACAAAATACATCATGATCAAGTAGGGGTTGTCACAGGAATATAAGATTGGTTTAAAATTTGTAAATCAGTCCATGTTAATTCACCAAATTAGAAAATTGAAAAAGAAAAAAGAAGAGCCTTATGATCATCTCAATTCATGTAAAAAGAAAAAAAGAAAAAAAATTCACCACCCATCCCTCATAAAGATCTGCAGCAAACTAAGAATAGAAAGGAACTTCCTCAACCTGATAAAAGGTATCTATGTAAAACCTATAGCCAACATTATACTTAATATTAGGTGAAAGAATGTATGTTTTCTTCGTAAGGTCAGGAAAAAGGCAGGTATCTGTGGAATGAACTAGAAGTCGTAAGCCACAGCTACAAAACAAGAAAAATAAAAGAACTTCAGCTTGGAAAGGAAGTTATAATACTATCTTTATATACAGATGACAGCATCCTCTATGAAAATATTCTAAAGAATCTACAAAAAAGCTACTAGAACTAATAAATGAGATGGCAGATTTCAAGCTACAAACAATACACAAAAAGAAATTGTATTTCTATATAATAGCAATTGGAAATTGAAGTGTAAAACCCAATACCCTCTAAGCTAGCACCAAAATTAGGAAATATTCAATGTTTAATATGACAAAAGATGTGAAAGATTTATCCGATGAAAAATATAAAACATCAGAGAGAGAAAGAAGATAAAGAGGTACATCTTGTTGATGAGTTGAAAGACTCGATATTATTAATATGTCATTTCTCTCCAGATGGATCAATAGACTGAATGATATCCCAGTCAAAGTAGCAGCAAGTTTTTTGGTAGAAACTGACAAGCTTGTTCTAAAATATATATGGAAATACAGAGACTCCAGACAAGCCAAACAATGTTGAAAAAGAAGAAAAGGGTTTGGAGGACTCAGCTAATACTATTTGATTTCAAGGCTTATTATGAAGCTGTAATAATTCAGACAGTGTAGCCTTGGCATAAAGAGGGGCATATAAATCAGTGGAACAGAAAAGAGAGTCCAGAAATGGACCCTAGCATATATGGACAACTGATTTCTTTATAAAGGACAAAGATAATTCAGTGGAGAAAGGAAAGTATTTTCAACAAAATCATGCTAGAGCAATTGGACATTCATGCACACACAAAAAAATTGACTCTGATTCATACTTCATACCATATATAAAAATTAATTCAAAATGAAATATAGACTTAAGTATAAGTCCTAAAACTATAAAACTTCTAAAATAAAAGTATAGAAAAAAATCCATGTGACGTAGGCCAAGATACTTTAGATATAATACCTGAAGTACTATCCATAAAAAAAATTATTTAAGATTCCTTGAATGTCAAAAGACATTCATAGAATAAAAAAGAAACTTGAGACTGGTAGAAAATATTTGCAAAGCATATATCTGATAAAAGACTTGAACCAAGAATATTTTACAAACTCTCAAAACTCAACAACAATAAAAAAAATACAAATAAAAAATGGCAAATGATTTAAGCAGACATAAACCAAAAATGTTATATGAATGATAAATATATGAAAAAATGTTCAACTTCATTAATCAGAAAGAGAATGCAAATTAAAACTACAACTACAATATGTTTAGAATGGCAAAACAACAACAACCCTGAATGTACCACGTGTTGGCACTATGTGGAAGAGGTGGGACTTTCATATACTTCTGGTGTGAATGTAAAATGGTACAACTACTTTGGAAAGAATTTGCAGTTTCTTATAAAGTTAAACAGACACCTATTCCATGATCCAGTCATTTTAATCCCAGAGATTTATCACAAGAAAAGAAAGCATAGTTCATATCAAGACATAGACAGGGATATCCATAGTAGCTTTATTTGTAATAGTCAAAAACCAGAAAAAAACCACATGTCCATCAATAGGTAAACAGATAAACAAATTATGATATATCTATATAATTGGGAATATTACTCAAGAATAAAAAGGAATAAACTATTAGTTCACTCAGCATGTCTTAGTATCAAAATAATTATGCCGAGTGGTAGAAACCAGACCTCCTTCCCCCCCGCAAAAAAACCCTGCTAAATATTATGTGATTTCATTTTTTAAAACTCTCAAAAATGCATATGCCTCTTTAGTGACAGAAAGCAGCCCAGTAGTTACCTTGGGGATGCAAGAAAGTCTGGGGTCAGAGGGAGGCATTACAAAGCAGCAGAGGAAACTTACCTAGATTGTGATCATGGTTTCATCAGTCAAAACTTATCAAATTGTAGTCTTTAGGTATGGTTTATTTTATGTTGATTATACCTCAATAAAGCTGTTTAAAAAGTTGTTATATTGGCAATTACATATGTTCAACCTGTACAAACACTTCATTCTATTTATTCAGAGATATAGTTTGAAGGAATAGGACGGGATTTATATTGAGAATATTGCTTTGTGATTACTTTGTTATTAAATTCCTGTTAGTTCATTTAATTGTCCCACATATATTACTGAGTATCTACTCTGTGTCAAGAATTCTGCTGTGAAAGCTTTTTGCATTGTTTTTAGTTTTCTTCTTCATGTAGGAACTTCTTTTAAAAGCTTAGTACAGAAAAATTGTTCCAATTAATTGAGCATTCTAGTTAATTGTAAAATGGCCAGTTTAAGAAATTTAGAGTAAATAGAACAACTAAAATAGTGGCTTGTAAAGATCAATTTTACTATTCTACTCTGTCAGTATCCTCAATGCTGCCCTCCATGATAAACTACTATACAAATTTTAAAAAAACATAGTTATATGATAGTGTAGCCACTTAATATTCATGAAATGCCATAGGCAACTAAAGAGGAAGGAATCAGACCAAACCATTTTGTCCTCTGGCTTATCAAAAACACAGCTAGGTGACTTGAGGATTAGTATCATTAAGCACATCATTAATATTTTACTGTATGAGAAGAGCACATCATATTTGAAAACCTATTGCTCAACCTAATCACTGTCAACAATGGAATGATGCAAGAAAACAAATAAACAGAAAGTTGTCTAAATTGACTTCTGTGGTTCCAGAAAATTTTATCAATTTAATCATTGATCTTCATCTTCACAGGTCCTCAAGAAAGCCATTCAGAAACCTTTTCATGCTGATATCACTTAAGAAACACATTCAAGTTACCCTCATATTGAAAGTAAGGTGGCTTGCAGCAATTACAGCTGATAAACTTGACATCAGTCACTTAATAACTTTAGAATGAAATATTAATCAGAACATTTATAAATATTCAGAAAAGAAAATGATGTTTATTTGGCAGCAACATGGTTCTACCAAAGTTAATCAATACAAACTAATTTTATTTCCATTCCTAAATTGTCTAACCAAAAGTGAGTAAGAGAAAGCATAGAGAACATCTGGATCTTAGTAAGGTTGTTGCCAATGTTTTCCATCCCATGCATGTATATAAGATGGAAGAATGAGGTTTAATGAAAGAAGATACTGGTACAGTGAAGAAACAGGACCTATGTGATGAGATCAGAAAGCATCTTTATTTTTATCTCTTACTGATCCTTTAAACTAACTCAGAGAGGGATTACTTCCATTTCCCTAGGTAAAAACTGGGGCTGCTCCTTGACTTTTCTGAACCTTCTTAGAGGAGATACTTTGCAGCCATTTTAAGCAGCAAACGCAGACTCATTTCAGAAATTAAATATAAATTCATATAATAATTAAACTATATTTGATTCAAAATAGTTAAAATCTTCCCTCACCCCAACAGGACTTTCTAGGTGGGAAGCTGAAGAAAGGGGCATGATCCACCTTATCTTGCTTACTGCAGTGTTTTTTTTTTTTAAAGATTTTATTTATTTATTTGAGAGAGAGAGAATGAGAGAGAGAGTACATGAGAGGGGGGAGGGTCAGAGGGAGAAGCAGACTCCCTGCCGAGCAGGGAGCCTGATGTGGGACTCGATCCAGGGACTCCAGGATCATGACCTGAGCCGAAGGCAGTTGCTTAACCAACTGAGCCACCCAGGCGCCCGACTGCAGTTTTTTTTTTTTTGTTTGTTTTTGGGTGTTTTTTTTTTTTTTTTATATTGATTCCTATGTACCCTATTTTATGTCTTATTATTGTCTAGTATTTAATTTCACTTTGTTAAAGTCAAAGAAGGGAGGAGAATATTATATCAGAGGACAGGAAAATTCTTGTTTAGGATGACTTAAGACACTTTCACATTCTTCAGATTTGGCAAGGGTTGAAGGATGAGTCTTTCATGAATGCTTTTGTAGGTTCTTCATAGATCCACGATGTAAACTTTAATTTGCATTTCCTAGAAAATGCATGTTACTCTTGCTGGGCCAATCCCCATTCAGTCTCTGATTTCCTGGTTTGCTTTAGATAGTATGTTTATATTTAATTTAGTCTAGTTAGCCAGACTCGCATTAACATTCTCCTTGGATATCTTTTTAATTTTATTTATTTATTTTAAAGATTTTATTTATTTATTTGAGAGAGAGAGAGAGTGAGAGGTCAGAGGGAGAAGCAGACTCCCCGCTGAGCAGGGAGCCTGATGCGGGACTCGATCCTGGGACTCCAGGATCACGACCTGAGCCAAGGGCAGCCGCTTAAACAACTGAGCCACCCAGGCACCCTTGTATATCTTTTTAAATGACTCCAGGCCTTCTGTCTATCTCTGTCCCTTGACTCCATCTTCATCCCATTCTCTTCCTCCCTCCCTCTCTTCCCTCCTTCCTTTCTTCCTTTTCCTTCCTTCCAGTTGCACATCTGGCCATGAAAAACACATATACATTCTATGCTCTGACAGACTGTGGGGATGCAGGTAAATTCCAGAGCAATAGAAACTCTTCCTTTGTTTTGCCACCAGTTGGGTAGCCCATTATCAATCCTCCCGATTTCTCAGGCAGAGGCCCCTTAACTGCAGTGGGGCTTCCCTCAGTATATATCAAGCTTCTATCTGTATAACTACAGTGGCTTCCATCAGTATCTGTCAGGCTTTTTTCTATAATACTGGCACCAGTTCCAGTATAGGGGTGGGGTCTTCGTACCAACAAGCAATTCTCAGAGCACCAGCTGGGTGTCCTACAATTCAATTCAATTCTGACATCATCCACCCAGAAATAGCATCAGATTCCATATGTTGGGGTTCAGCCCTGCAAGACTGTCCATAACTGCACCTGCCACTACCAACTTTAAAACCAGTCTCAAGCCCAAGTTTTTACCTATACTTCTGACTGGCTAGCTAGAAGATCAGAGGTTCCCAAGGCCCCCTCCTTGGGTTCTACTAATTTGCTAAAGAGCTCACAGAACTCAGAGAATGGTGGAATATATAGCACTATTTTCCCAAAGAAATCTTCCCCACAGAAATATTCTCCTTTCTTCATTTTTGTCCCTTTTTATAACCGTAGTGTGATTGAAAGATGTTTAAGAGTTAAATCCTTTGAAAATGCCAGACTGTGTAATTTTATATCTGCTCTGTCTTTGTGCTTCAGTTGAAATCTCCAATTTAATATCCTGATATAGTATGTACTTCTGTAACTACCACTCCACTCAGAGCACTAATTAATAGATCCCTTTCTATCTGAAGCTAGTTTCTGATGGCCTGCTACGTATCCTCTTCAACATTTATAAATAAATACTATGGATGAAGATAGTAAAAGCTTGTTTAGGGTAGCCAATTTCTGAAAATAATGATATAAAATATAATAAAAGTATGCGTGCAGTCCTGAATTTAGGTATAATAAAATATCTTCCCAGGGATGATATTAAAAGAGGGAGATGTCTGGTGGGCAGCAAGTCAAGATGGCTGAATCCCAGGCAGGTCCATCAAAACATAGTGTCTACATATGACAGGCTACTTGAGGATTATCTCTTCTGCTACTTTTTAAGTTTCAATTCAAAGAACTCTTACTCAAATGGCTTCAGTTAGAAGGGGAATTTATGTCTGTAATAGCTCAAAAGTCTAAAGATAGGCCTCGTTCTCAAATGGATCTAGTGGTGTGAGAGATCCATTTCTATTTCTTTTCTTTCCTCCGTAGTGGATTATTTCTCAGAAAAAATACATACAATAGCAAGATGGCCACCTGTTATTCCAACATTAGAATTGTGGCTTAGCAGTGCTGATAGATTTCTTTCCTCAGTAGTTCCAATTTCAGTGCCAGGTGAGCTCAGAAAAGCTTATCTTGAGGCCATACATGCATCTCTGATCAAATTGCTGTGCCCAGTGGTGGAGTTCAACTCCACTTCAACCTTTTGGACACAAGGATGACTTAAAGGAGGGCAAAATTGAGTAGCATCCAATAGGAATTCTAGGTGTTGTTACCAGAAAAGGGAGAACAGAGATTATGTCGGTAGTAATAAAGCTAACTACTGAATCTGGACACAACTTTTCAAAGAAGTTTTACAAACTGTAGTGAGTTTGTTACCGGGTGATGGATTGTGGCATTACTTGGTTCTTGACTTCGAGAGTCGAGAGACTCCATAGAGAGTTAAAACAGCAAAGGTTTTTATTTAGCAAAGTGAAACTACACTCCAGAGACAGAGGAGCGGGTTAACCTATGGGTAAGTCGCAGCCTGCTGTGTTTTGTACTGTGTTTTTTACTGGGGTCTATTTGGTCTCCTCATACCCCTCTCGTCATTTATTATATTACCCTCTGGACCCGCTCTGGTTTCCTCCCCTCCAACATCTGCACATGTTCATGTCTGCCTTCTTCCCAGGAGCACCTGACTGAAACCCACGGGGCAGGGGAGGGAAGGCTAAAACCACAATGCAAATAATATTATAATGACATAACAGACTCGGGGGTACTAGCAGACAAGATTCTCCTTAAGTGTGCATGGTCCAAAGTTGGGAAAGCCCCTGCCGCCAGTATCTTTTGCTTATCACTGTGCTAACTGCAAAAGGGGTTGGTCTAAGGGAGACAGGTTGGTCTCTGGAGGGAGACTGGGCGGTCCCCAGCAATTTGCCATCTAAGGTCCTCCTTTCTCCCCTTCTGCTCGTGTCTGTCTAATTGCCTACTCTAGCAGGTTCAACTATGGGTAAAATTATAAAAGATACATTAAAAATGTCATCTGAGAAATTAGTGAAAATTAGTCATGTTTGGCTTAAACAAGGGAAAGGTAGGGCAAGGGAGTGAGGCAGTAAATGAGAGTTGTTTTCAAACATTATATAAACCAGTATATAAAGTGGAGATTAATCGGTCTCTAGAAGACAAAATTTCGACCAAGGTTTGGAACTTACAGGGAATTTATTTTTATATTAACTAATTTTGCAAAAATGTGTGGTGATGTTAATCAGTTGGAAATAAGATGTCTCATAGGTGTTATATTTCCTTTCATTAGTAGTACTCAATATGATACTTCAAAGATTTAGTTAAAAAAGTGAAAGGCCAAGCTGGTAGTCACACACTGACATTTACTATTCAAAATGGCACAGAATGAAAACATTTGGACCATCCTGCCTGCCCAACTTTGCCACTCTTACCTACATGGAATTATAGTAATAATGCTATTTCCAAATACAGGAGTATCTATTTGCTCAATTTGCTCACTAAGGTTATTTTTGCACTAAAATTTTATATATTATGCTGATTTTTTCTTAAAGATTTTATTTATTTACTTGACAGAGAGAGACACAGCGAGAGAGGGAACACAAGCAGGCGGAGTGGGAGAGGGAGAAGCAGGCTTCCTGCGAGGAGGGAGCCTGACGCGGGGGGACCCTGGAATCATGACCTGAGCCGAAGGCAGATGCTTAACGACTGAGCCACCTAGGCGCCCCTATGCTGATGTTTTTAAAAAAATTTTATTTATCCTAATGAACCCAGTGTTCATTAGGATAAGTATACTCATTAATCTCCATTACTTATTTCACCCATTCCCCTACCTCCCTCCCCTCTGGTAACCATCAGTGTGTTCTCTGTAGTCAAGAGTCTCTTTCTTGGTTTGCCCTTCTCTCTCTCTCTCTCCTCTCTTTTTTTCCATTGTGTTGACTTAATATTTTCTGCCCTGTAATAAGAAAATTGCTAATTCAGATTTAGCTTTAGTAAGGCTGAATTTTCTTTATTTCACAGTTTTATGGTTGTATGGTTTTTCTTCATTTATTCAGAAAACAAAAATCAAGAAGACAAATGAAATAATGAGTTTTTCTTATAATACTAGAAATTAATTTGCTAAGCAGAATTTTGAGTGGGATGAACTATGCTCACCCCATTCAGTAGGCATGACTAATGTTTACTCATTATCCTCTTCTGTTGTTCTAATTATCTATTTATGGGTCATCATTCACTAATTTGACTTGTGGAGGAGTTTTGAGTGTAGGAGGCTTGGGATGGGTCTGCAAATTTAAATTCAGTGTTCTCTAAAAGTCTTAAAAATTAAAAGCAATCTTGTTTATTTGCATGTCAAGAATCCTACTTCAATAGAAAAGAATCTACAGGTAGAACATTTTACATTTTTCTGTGACATCTAAGAAGAATAAATTATTTCTTTGTATATCTGACCACACACGCACACACACACACACACATATTCATTAAAGTTGCAAAAAGGAGTAATTTAATAAAAACAAAAAAAGGTGAGGATAGGGGAAAGAAAGAATGTGAGGCCTTCACCTGGACTAGAACTATAAAGTTATCAGGATCTATGCTGTCCAAAAGGAATGTATTTCTTTATGTGTGCATGTGTAGATATGTGTGTCTATATGTTTGCATACATACATAAACCTATAAATATATTAATATACATACTCCTTTCAGAAATATTAGCACTTACTTCAGAGGAAACTGAACCTAATAATGGCAGTTACCACTCTCATAATCCCATCTGGCAACCTTTTTTTTTTTTTTTTTAAACCACATAAATCTCATCTCATATGCCACACCTAATGGATCTAAGTTTGGGCACCATACCCAAGGAAAGCCAGGCAATAGCTTGCCTGTGACCTCTAAGACTATTGTGATTTCATCCAAATTTATTGGACCAATCAGATTTCCTCTCTTGGGAATTTGAACTAGAGAGAGTGGAAAACATTAAGCAGAAAGAGATCTGTAAAGCGGTACTTCATGAGGATTTATGGCAGAACGAAGTTATAAAGCAAAAAGGATGACTGTTATAGATTGCATGTTTGTTGCCCCCCCCAAATTCATATGCTGAAACCCTAACCCCCAGTGGAATGGTATTAGCAGATGGAGTCTTTGGGAGGTAATTAGGATTATATTAGATCATGAAGGTGGATCCTCCATGATGGGATTAATGTCCTTATAAAAATAGGAGGAAATCTCTCCCTCTCTTTTCCACCATGAGAGGATACAAGGACAAGATGGCCGTGTGCAAACCAGAAAGCAGGCCCCCACCAGACACCGGGCATGCTGGCACCTTGATTTTGGACTTTCTAGCCTCCAGAACTGGGGGCAATAAATGCTTGATGTTCAAGCCACCCAGTTGATCGTATTCTGTTATGGCAGTCTGAGCTAAGACAAATCAGCAGAAATTCAAAATAAACTTATAGATAAGAGGGTAAGAATCAATCATCTCTAGTGAGAACTGAAATATTCAGAAAGACACCATGGAGAAATATGGATTGGGGAGCTCATATCCTTGGAATGATCTCAAATTTGAATGCCAGTCTAGTTCCCACCATTCTCTCCTTTCCTCTTTCCTTGTTCTATTATTTTAATTCCTCATTCTTGCAACTAATTTCTAAATTTACCAAGAGTCAGCATAAATAACTAGTTAATAGGGAAAAAATTAGGATTCAAATTGTAGTGCTGCTCTTTACTGTGTGATCTTGAGCAAGTTACTTAATGGTCAGTGGATCAGTTTCTCATTTATTTTTAAGTCAACTTTATTGAGTAATGATTTACATAAAATAAAATACATTCACTTTAATTGCATAGTAGATAAGTTTGAAGAAATGTATGTATACAATATATATACATTATAACCACCACCATTATAACCATTCTAGGCTTTGATAGTCAAAGCCTAGAATAGGTCCTTCCTCTCAAAAAGTACTCTCATGCCATTTTGTACCCATATGTTCCCCTCCATACATAAAGAAACCCTGACCTCAGGCAAACACTGATCTTTTTCTGTCCATTATTTTAATTTTCATTTTTCCAGCATTGCACATAAGTGTGATGTTACATAATCTTATAAATTCATGCATGTAGTATGTATCAGTAGTATGTTCCTTTTTATTGTTGAGAAGTATTCTACTGTATAGATATGCCACAATTTATTTAGACATATGTTGATGGAAATTTCTTTTTTTCCTGTTTTTGGTTATTAATACAAAGCTGCTATGGACATTTGTGTATAAGTCTTTTGTGGACATTTTTTTTTTCACTTCTCTTGGTTGTTACATTGAGAAGTAGAATTCCTGAATCATGTGTATTTAACTTTATAAGAAGCTACCAAACAATTTCCCAAAATAGCAATGTGTAAGAGTTCTAGTTTATCCACATCCTCACTTAATAGCATCAGTCCTTTTAATTTTAACCATTCTAGTCAGGGAGTACTTATTTTATGTTTTTGCTTTGCATTTCCCTGACAATTAGGGATTTTGAGCATTTTTCATGTGCATATTGGCCATTTGCATATCTTCTTTTGTGAAATATTTGTTTAAAACTGCCCATTTTTAGGGGCGCCTGGGTGGCTCAGTTGGTTAAGCATCTGCCTTTGGCTCAGGTCATGATTCCAGGATCCTGGGATCGAACCCCACATCGGGCTCCCTACTCAGGGGAGTCTACTTCTCCCCCTCCTTCCTGCTTGTGCTCTCTCTCACTATTTCTGTCTCTCTCAAATAAATAGAATATTTTAAAAAACTGCCCTTTTTAAAATAAAATTATTATTCTTGTAATTTTAGAGTTTTATATCTATATATAATCTGAATGTAAATCTTTATTAGATGTAAGTATTTTAAGTATCTTTTCAAACACTGTGACTTGACTTTTCATTTTCTTAACGGTATCATTTTAATAGTAGAAGTTTTAAATTTTAATAAATTCTAATTTATACAATTTTCATTTTACAATTTTTGTTCTTTGATCTTGCATCACCGTCTTGATTACTGTAGCTTTATTATAAGTCTTCAAAACAGGTAGTGTAAATCCTTTAACTCTTTGGTTTTTTTTTTTTTGGTAAGGTTATTTTGGTTATTGTATGTCCTTCATATTTCCATATCCATTTTAAAATAAGCTTGTCCATTTCTGCAGTTCTAATAGGAATTGTGTTTACTCTATCAGTCAATCTAGGAAGAATTGTCATTTTAAAGATATTGAGTAATGAAGATGAATTTAGTCTTTGATTTTTCTTAGCAGTGTTTTTTAGTTTGCAGTGTACAAATATTGCACGTTTTGTTAAATCTGTTTTTAAGTATTACAAGTTTTTGGTGCTAACGTATATAAATTATGTGTATATGTGTGTACATATACATATATGTATATGTATGTACACTTTTGTTTTACAGTTTTTCATTGGTAGTATCTAGAAATATAATTTGTTTTGGTATATTTACATGTACAATTGTAATACTAAATTCACTTATTAGTTCTGATACCTTTTTATTTTTGAAATTCTTCAGGCTATTCTACATTAATAACCATATTGTCTGATAATAAAGATAGCTTTACTTCTTTCTTTCCATTCTGGTTGCCTTATATATTTTTTCTTATCTTACTGCAGTGGCTGGACATCCAAAACAAAGGTGAATAAAAGGGAAAGAATACACAATGCTATTTATTATGAATGAATGTTGAATTTTCAGTTTTCTACATTTATTAAAGTAATAATATAACTTTTCCCTTTAACTATATTAATATGATAAATCTATTGCTTGTTTTTTGGTTTTAACTCAAATTTGAATTCCAGTATAAAACTCTCTTGGTCATAATATATTACCCTTTACAAATATTGCTGGATTTTCTTTGCGGTGTACTGTTAAGGACATTTGTATCTTAGTTCGCGAGAGACATTTGTTTGTCCTTTTTTTTTGGCTTTGGTTTCAAGGTAATTCTGGCTCCATAAACTTAATTGGGCACTGTTTCTTCTTACTCTCTTTGCTGGAAGGACTTGTGAAGTTTTTGTGTTAATTGATATTATTTCTTCCTTGAATCTTGAATTGACAGGTACAGACTTTGAGCCTGGAGTGTTTTGTTTTGTTTGTGGGAAGGTTTTTTTATTATAAAATCAATTTCCTTAATTGACATATGACTATTAAGACTTTTTCTTGTGCCAATTTTGTTTATGTATGTGACTCCATTTCTTAATTCATAAAATGAGTAGAGTAATATACCCCTCATTAAGCTGCTGTGAAGATTACGTAAGTTCATATAGTATAAATACTTAAAGCAGGATCTGACATAGGGTATATACAAAATGAGCAAATATAATAATTATTATTACACACTGAAGCAAGATGAAAAGCACACAGAATAGTCTGTTATTCTAGTTAAATCCTGAGAAGTAATAATTATAATAAAAAACAATAGTTATTTACATTTATTGCATTTATGACATGTCCCCAACTCATTAATAAATTGGATTTCCAATCCACATGCAATGCCAAATTAAACTGTTAGAAAAATTAAATTAAATTTTAGAAACCATTTCAAATAAATAGACTGAAAATATCAAAGTCTGGTAGAAGTAGAGATTTACTAAGTCCTTTCTATTTTCTATTTTTAATTAAAAAAATAGGTATCACTGAGCCCTGGAGTTTCACACATGATGTTAAGACTGAGGACAAGGAATTAGACCAAATGCTTAATAAGGGAGGTTGATTCATGTAGAATTGAATGCTTTTTGTTACCAACAGAGAAGTATGTCAGAGTGGCTTAAAAATGCAGTGTATTGGTGCATATAACTACAATGTTAGAGTTAGTGTTGGCTTCTGTGTTGATTAATCCAAAATTTCATTGATTTCTTCAATTATTCAATTTCTTTCTCTTTCCTCCCAATTGTCATATTCATCTTAAAACAGGATCCTAAATCCTTTCTCCCACATTGAACAATTCTCCTTCCTTTGGTTTGATTGGGTCAGAGTTTAAAAATATACCATTGTTGGCAAATGACTGTCAACACCAAGGGACTACAATGCCCTGAATGTCTCAGGCCTGGGTTCCTGAACAATCTCATGTAAGCGTGATGATGTTTACCATGATTGGCTTAAATAGGGTCCTCTGTGGGGGATGGAATCAATTCCCTAAATTACATTGCAGTTATACAATGGGACAAGGGTGGAATAAATGTTACAGTATCATTTATAATATCCATTATTCTTTATCCTAGTATGGCAGACACTGCTATTTCTCCCCACATCCCACTGTTTCTTTCTTCCTTAGTAATTTTCAGTTTTTAGAATATTCAGATTTTTTAGCCATGTACATGGCCATTTCAAAGAGATACTCTATTTTTCAGGCTCCTAACATGCAGCTGGCTCTGTCCAAATGGTTAATTTCTGGTCAAAGACATATCACGTGCAACTTCTAGGATATATCCTTAAATAGGGAGCATATTCTCCTCATCCTTCTCTCTTCCTGAAGTCTGGGTATCAATTTGATGGCCACAACTTGAATAACCATCTGGGCCAAGTTGAAGATGACTAGCAGGGAGCTTACTTCCCTGATGATCATGGAACTTCAATCTAGATTTTTAAGCTACATACTTCTTTTTCATGAGGGATAGAAATTAATATTTTATTTCAGTCATTATTTATTGTAGGTATCTTAGCATTTTTAGATAAACCTAATTTTAACTTATACTTAAATTTTCCAAAAACTAATGTCTGAATTATAATATTGTGCTTTTAGAATATTATGATATTATTGTACTTTTATCCTAAGAGTATTAACTGGTTGGGACCAACATTGGGGGTATATAACTCAAAGCTCTGTATCCATAGTTCATTAACTTCCTGTAACTTTTTTAATATGAAAAAGAAAATTTCCTTTTTCCTTAGGTAAACATCTGTAGGTTATATTAATCTATGAAATAATTTCTGAATGCAGGATATATGTTAGCCTGTGTTTATTCATATATTAATACTTGCAAAACCCACAAAACATGAACTATATAAGTAGGATCTCTTTCTGTTATCAAACTGAATGATGGCTATAGGGAATCAGTGAGTCCCATTTATTTACTCTGTTCATTCCTTTGCACTTCTGTTCTTCCAGACTCGTTCATCAATTTCACTTTAGTTTATCTTAGTTTCTATTTTTGGCACCTGTGAGATAACTGATGCTTTTTGTTTGTTTGCTTACCTCCCCCCCAACCCCTTCCCACTCAGTCCCTCCAGAAATACTCAGACTAGAGAAATCCATCTTCCACTACCATGAAAACATTTATTTGGGGTCTAACAGAACTGATCTTTATCTTCAAAAGTTAGAAAATTCAGTCACTTTGGCAACAACTCAGGGATTATCTAGGTTCTCCAAGTTTAACATAATAGAAAACTATCTAAAACACCTCTGTTCAAGATGTTCAGCCAGTTAATACTAGAACTTCTATCCACAGAAAACAAGGTCCTCTAAAGGAGAAGCAAAGTCCTGAGCCAAACTTTACGATGCATGTTCCCATGAGGGAGGGCAAGGGGGATGCGGTCCACCTCCTAGCCTGGCTGCCTGGCCGTCTGCGGAGTTGCAGCGCGGAGTATCATTGCAGCGGTTTTTCAGGGAGTAACGTGCTGCACGGTTTCGGGGCTTTGTCTTTATTCACAACACATTCACGTGTCTCAGCGGGGGGTGGGGTGTGGGGGGGGAGGAACTGCACAGTTGCCTGCCAGCCTGTCCTCTTTGACTGTCTGCCGAATAAGCCGAATTGTAACTCTCCATTAGAGAGGGAAAGATACAGGGAGAGGAGAGAGACAGAGACAGAGGGAGACAGAGACAGAGAGACACGCCAGCACGCTGAGATACAGAGGAAGGAAAACCACGCAAAAAGGAGGGGGTGGGGGGAGAAAAAGGATGCTCTCGGCACGCTCATCTGTTAGGTCTTTCTGCAAAGGCGGAAGGCTGCAGGAGCCGCATCAGCAAGCTTTTGGGCTGTAATTCTAACTACTGCCTGTGAACACCGTTGTCAGGACGACTTTGAAGAGGCAATATATCTCTTACACGTAGAACACTTTAGCTCTGCTAAAAACTGGGAGTGCAAACACCCCCTGTTTTCTAATTTAGAGACTTGCATCTTTTTGACACTCAGCTCTACCAAGATACTGCTACTACAGGTAAGACGCAGTTAAGATTTATCTATTTGTGACATCACCGTAGTTTTACACACTTTAAGCATGACGACTTTTAAATATAATGCCTGGTTTACGTTGAACTGCTTTGTTTTATTTCCTAATTATTAGTCTCCCTTGAAGTAAATAATTTTATAAGAAAGCTGCAATTAAATGAGGGAGCCACCAAATCTTTCCTAATAGGAATGTGCACAGTTGTTTGCATTTCCATGAGCTCTTGAGTTCATAGTTAGGAACTGGACCTCAAACTGATCTGAGATGCAATTCATAATGTACATTATTTCTAAATGTATCCAATTATTCACCCTCATTTGTATAAATCATAATCCTTCCCTTTCTACAGTGTTGTGCTATATACATGGTATGTAGTGGTTTTTTTTTTTTTTAACTTTTGTAGTTTGGGGTAACCAGGGATGAGGCATATAACTTTTGGAGTTGGATCAAATCATTACAGTGTGGGTTAATTTACTCATCCAGGTGCATGTGCTGGGATAGTCTTACTAACAAGGTGTTGTCATGAGCAAATATATATATTAATTAAGGTAGCAAACATGTAAAATGTTTGTAATATTAGGAGAAAATGCAAGGATGTTGATAAATCATATGTTTATTGATATTATTGAGTCTCAGGTTTGCTTTTTTAATTAAAATTTACCTTTGTCATTATAACTGTGCTGCATCATTACCTGTCATAATTTTTTAAAAATAAGATTAGCTCTTAGGTGAGGTCATTCAATGTTGCTGACATTACTGAGAAAACTGAAACTACATAGATATATTAAGAATGTGTTATGGGTCTGTAGAATATAGGAGTAATATTGTCAACAGGTTTGTAAAATTTTTGCTCTGCTGAGTTTTGACAAGAGCATCTTGTAGTGTTAGTCACTTGTAACTTTGATTATATTCTGCTATCCCATTCAGGGTACCAGCAACTTGGAAGTCTAATTACATTGCTATATATGATCAGAGCTAAAAGCACTAGGCAATTTTAATTAGAAAGCTACTTTTTACTTGACATTTTAATTTAAATCAACACCAATTAATATATATGTTTCCTATCATTGTGTGTCTGTAATGTTCTATTAACTGTATTTTATATAATTGCTCCTAATCGAATTCCCTAACCTGAAATACTTAACATGCTAGTAATCTGCAATCATTAGAGTTACACGTGGTAGTTAATGGCTTTAACCCTTACATACAATAAAATGTGTAGCATAAGATTAAAGCAAATCCTAGAGGAGCACATGTTTAACAGTAGAGTATTGTGAAAACAGAAGCATTTACATGCAAAAATACATAATTCATTGGAAGCCTTGTGATTCTTGTTCCTGTGCATGACTTATTTCATTTTACAATTTCGCTTACAAAAGGTTTAAATCCATGGGAAGTGTATGTAAAATATTCAGTTGACTGAGGATGTGAGAATTAAAGGAGGAAAGAATTATTACTGCAGTGACTTTTTTAGGACTGGAAGTTGGTAACTAGCATGAATGTAATGAATTCATTTTAGAGTTTCTTCTAAGGTGCACTAAAAAATCAAGAGACGTTGATGTGAAATATATGTCAATATGTGAAATTTTTCAGAAGAAAAAAGTGAATGCTGAAAGAGTAGAGAGGAGGTTTACAGTTTGTAGAGGATAGAATATTTTCAGTAAATGTAATTGGTTTCTTTTATGACTGGCAGGGAGAAAGAGGTATCAAGAATATCATTTCTTAGGCATGAATGAAATCCCAATGGCCAAATATCTGATGGAAAAATAACTCTTCTTTTCACTTAGTTACCATATTTGAATATGCAGTTACCAAAATTATATCTTGCCTGAAAGATCTCTTGGGATCATAAAGTGAGAAAAGTTTCTTACAAACTATTCAGGTCTTTAAAGTTTATTAATGTTCTTTTTTTTTTTTTTGACTCACACAACTTATATGAGTTTTCCTTTCTAAGAAATGCATATACTGAACAAAACGGTTTGTGTGTGTTTGTCTTGACACTACAAAACTAATTTTTAAATGATTTACCCAAAGTTGTTTAGTCCACTCATCCCTTTTCTTCCAGAAAAAGGACATGCGCTAGATTTTCTTCTTTGATAGACTACAAAAGCACCATATTTGTATTTACACATATCAGAGCAATATGTGTAATTACATGATTTATGTACATTCAGTGTCATGCTTATTTTATTTTCATTTCCCCAAACTCTCTAGTTTTTCCAACTATGTAAGAACTTCAAAAATGTCTGATAAGAGTAAATTCATAATTAACATGATTTCCAGGACCTTGGAATTTCAAACTATTTCACAGAGAAACTTTATTTTTAATTATAGAGAATATCCATCCTATTAATAATACTTCTAAATAATGATCCCAAAGTTGTCCAAAACATTAGCAGAAATATGCTCCTGCTCTCAGTTTCCTTATAGTTTCAACTTTCTAATTGACAAAGTTTGAAAAAGTTTGCTTTCAGTACCATTTAAAGTTGAGCTATATCACAAGTAGGAAGTTTATCTGGATCTTTAAAAAGATGAGGTTAGGTTAGATGATAGAGTGTACTCTCTGAGACATTTGTTGAATTTCACTGTGGCACAGAGCATATTGGCAAAGATGGAGCTTGGTTAAGTGAATTTTGAGGCTTTGGCTGATGTAACAATAGTCAAAAACAAGAGTTTGTTTCCTTGTTACCTGAGAGGAGTTTATATTCTGTTATCTGCATGTACATTACATGAGCTCTTTATAACTTGTTGACATAGATTCTGTCTTCATTGATGTGACATTGTCTACTGAGATGTTCCTTCTTGATTTCTTCAGGAATTTGTTCTGGGGTATCAAATGAGTCTTTCATTTGGACTCATGGACAGTTTCTCTAAAACTACAAAAAAAAAAAAAAAAAAAGAAAGTAAAAGAAGAAAGAAGAAAAAACCCATATAATTCCAAGCCCTTTTCATGATGACTTCAATACTGAAACATGAATAGAAATAGCTATAACTAAAATATTCTGAAGTAACAAGCAAGAATATGTAATTAGAGACCTCCAGCTAGTTTTCTGGTTCAGTTACTTCACTTAAAAATATTCTTAGACTGTGGTGTGGATCCTGGAAATCAAAGCTCCTTACTGATCTCAGTGACATAATAGAACTGGCAAGAAGCAGCTTACTCATGCTACCCACAGGCACAAGTTAATGCTGACCCTTGGGAAGAATTTTTGGAACCAAAATAATTGTTGCATTTTTAAGTTATCTAAATGAAAAATATGAGTCTGTATAAAAAAGTTAAAAGTAATCATAATTGTAAATTGCTGATTGGCTATGTTAAAGTCAATTGTAGTCTACATTTTAAAGGTTATATTATAGAAGCCTGACATAGTCATAAACATCCAATGTAAAAAAAATCTGATCTCTGTATTCTTTTCACCAAATAATAATATTTCTATGCACATATTATACAGCCATCCTTAAAAATATAGTAATAGGTGTGTCCTGCTTCAAAGAGGGCTGGTACAGGAAAATCTGTTCATTCAGTAAAATGCTAAATTACAAAGTTTATTATTAGCTTTAAGAGTATTTTTTTCCAAAAAACTAGTTAAAACAGTTTTTAAAGAACATACTTAAATACATTCAAGATCATTAATTTTACCTAAAAAATGTGTTACTTGCACCTTTTTAGAAGCCTGACTACCAAAGTGAGGTAGATTTACAGCCACAGTTACATGAGTGTATGTGTATACTCACAAATGAAAACAATTCTAATTTTAAAATAAAGTGCCCATTAATTTACTTTCCTAAAACTGTGTACATGCAAAATGACAAAACCGTCTCAGTTTATACAGTCACTTGTAGGTTACATAATAGCACTATATATAACAAGGTAAATGAACTTGCACATATGTAGGAAGGTTTAATTGTTAGTTTTATAGCAAATGAAAGCCGGAGATTAAAGAGTTTTTCTTACATGAACTTTCTTTATCAGGTTAAAGGGTTTCTGACATTTTAGGAAAGTTCTGTTCAGATTAGCTTTCAGTGTTTGCTTTAATCTGCAGTGGCAAATATTATATGCTTTAAGGTTACTCTTAGAAGGATACAGATTCCAATTAATTAGTTTCTGATGACAGATATGTACATTATAAGTATAAACCATAGGGTTCCAGTAGAAATTAATTTAATTTTTACAGGAGAAGACTGAAATCAATATTCTCTTTTAAGTATTATAAGAAAACATACTAACCATTGGGAAATTACTTAATGAAGGCAAACTTCTAGTTGTGATTAAAAGAGATATTAGCACTTCAAAAGAGAGTATGTGATGCTTAATCTGTGTTTAATAAACACAAAATATGACTTGGGGGTCCTTTTAAATTGATATTACCCCCAAGATTCTTTTACTTTTTTGGAATGCAAATAATCATTGATTTTTTATAGAAAATATTATAAAAATAGATTAATTGTCATGTAATTAAATTTATTATTTCTTGAAACAGTAATCAGAACACTTAAGTGTGTGAAATAAGGGGAAGACCTATGATAAGAATTTTGGTAAAACTATTTCAGTTTAAAATATCATTTTACGTCCCTATTTGCTAAGGTAAATCTGAAATCATATTTGCAGAATACATTTCTTATCATCTGAAACACCTATAGAATGTCATCCCCATATCTTCCTTTTTTAAAAGCTAGTCTTGTAAATGATGTTTCATCTCCAAGTGAAAACATGTGCTAAGTCCAGATGTTCAAACACAATCACTCCCCAAAGGCTTACAGTTACAGGTTGATTCAAGTATGGCTGTGGATAAATATACACATCAGATCCCTAATTTAAAATTAGAATACAGGCTGTGAAGTGCATAAAAATGGTGAGAGACCACAGTTGGCTGTGTGAGTTCCTTGCTTAAATGAAAATGCGCTTTCTGCCCCATCAAAGTAGCACATTTGAGAGTCAATAATTTCTTACAAAAGTGTTAATATACATGTAAAAGGATACATAACAGATATGACAATATTATCTGAGAGAGAAACATGATTTACCCAGTAACCCCATTTTAAATAAATTTTAAATGGCATTATTGGTCCAGTTGGGAAATTCTGGGGTTCAAAGAATTTAAAATGATTCATTTCTCTAGTAATGTACAGTGATTAAGGCATACAGAAAGAAGTGGACTATAGGAATAATAACTTAATTGTTTTGATTTCCTAACAGTTTATTCAAACTTCACACTAACAAGAAAATCAGAAAGAGAATGCCTTTCCCAAAGGAAAGCTAGCCCTTGCTTCCTAAGGATATTTATGATGTTTTGCTGGCTAATTTATCTAGACAGATAAAACAAAAGCAAGTGGTACAGGATGGAGCAATAGTGAAAACAGCAGACAGATTTATGAACCACAGGGCGACTCTCTTGGGACTTTCCATAATTGAGTTCTTTAAAATTACGCATTTCATTGCTTTATATTTTCCTTTTCTTTCTGTCTCTTTTTATAGTCACATTTCCAAGAGTCTGAATAAGAGTAAGAAAACCCATCTTCAACATTTTCTTAGTTCAAAATTTATTATGCATGTTGTAATCAGATATCCCAACCACTCAATAACTTTCCTTCTACTCAAGCACTGTCACCAAGCCAAAACTGTAAGGTTGAAATGACCAAGAGAAACTCCACTATCAGTGATTGGTGCATGGTATTGGTTTCCACCTGTGTGTGGGAAGGAAATAGACTCTGCCTGGATGAAGGTCATGTTATCAGAAGCGGAGTCTTACAGTTTAATTAGTTCCCTGATTTAAATCCATCTTAGGCCAATCTTTGGCCCACTCTACTTAAATTAATGGAGGGCAAGCCTTACAAAGTTGGGGGAAAATAATTGAGTCTACTGCAAAACTCCATACAAGGGTTAGAAGCACGTGGCTAATGTAATAGATAGTAGTCTTCCTTAGTTCTTCTAATAGAATGGTGCAAGGGGAAAGAAACCAAACAGATTTAATGAACTGCTTCCACTTTTTAAACATCAGAGTGAGTAGGCCCTTGGTCAAGTTGTAATTAGAGAAATATTTCCTGATCAAAGGAAACTTTCATAATTAATAATTACTACTACTGCTTCTGATGTTGCTGCTAGTAATACTGATTGAGTGTTTTACCATATGCTATTCTAGACATATATGCATTATCCAATTACAAAAAAATAGAAATCAAAATTAGTATCCCTGTTTAAAAATGACAAAATAGGCCCGTTTAAGTTAAATATTTTGCTAAAGGACTTATTCAAAATTGAAAAGCAGTTCTGTGCATCTCCCAAGACCTATAACCACTAGGATTTGATATTTACTATTTTAATCTAGGAATCTGCATACTATTTAGTAGCAGTTAAACAAGAGATACAATAGCCATTAGAAAAACAGAAAAGAAGCAAGCATAAAAATATAACGCTTAAAGGGTTTTAAAAATTTGCATCTAGTTAATGAACTTTGGTAGTCAATCCTTGTTAACAACTATACTTCTTTTCCCTCTCTTTTTTTGTCTATTTATTTTACAAGTCTGCAATATATACTTCCTAAAAATGCTAAAACTAAACCACGTTCAATTTCCTTTCTCATTCCCAGAATTTATGAAGTAGTTATTTTCAACTAAATTGTCTAAATCATGGACATGTCAAAACATCAGTGTTATATACTGTCATAAAAATGGGAATAGGTTCTCCTTATTGTGGCTTAGTGCCTCTAGCCAAAAGCAGTGGATCTGCTTGCTGCATTTAAGTCAGGCGGGTTCATTTAAAGGGTTACTGTTCCTCAAACATTCATAAGATTTTAAAACGGATACTATCTGTGCAATGTAAATTGCAGTAATTAATTTATTGCTTTCTAGTCAATGCCAGTCTTCGCTTCAGCTATTATCACTTGAATCCCTTAGGAAAGCAAGGACACTGATCACTACAAATTATTAGCTAAATCACCTCAATTCATTTCATGAAATTATTTTTTTTAAATTGCAGATGTTATAGAATTTACAGATATTGCAAACACTTTAACTACAATGTACACCTACACTGTAATTATCCCATGTTTTTTCATGGGAGAGTCTCCAAACACTTGGCTAATTAGTCCCTCCCTTGACTTAAATCTTACAAGCTATAGCCCACTCTACTTAAAATAACAGAGGTCAAACCTTGTAAGCCTTCATTATACATAGTCTTTCCCAAGCCTTTAGTCTAGAAACATTTGTGTATGTGTGCATGTGTGTTTTAGTTTAAATGAACAGGTGGATAGGTGAGCAGATAAAGCAAACATCTCCGCATAGAAACTCTTAAGATTTGCTGATTTCCTTGCTCAGAATGAAATTTAAAGGCTATTATAAATATCTACATTTGACAAAATTCAGAAGACTTATCTACATCTAGTAAAACTCAAAATATTAAGAGGAAGAATTATAAGAAGTCACAAAGATTTAAAAGTAATTCATAACTTCCTTAAACTTGCTGAAACTATATTTATAAGCAAATCAATAGGGCCAGCTATGTGACTCAGCTGGGTGAGCGTCTGCCTTTTGGTTTCAGCTCAGGTCATGATCTCATGGGTTGTGAGATGGAGCCCCACATCTAGCTCCATGCTCAGTGGGGAGTCTCCTTGAAGATTCTTTCCCTCTGCCCCTCCCCCTCAATCTCGTGTGATCTCTCTCTCTAAAATAAATAAATAAATCTTTAAAAATTTTTAGAAGTGTAAAAAAAAAGTAGAGGAAATCAATACCTTAGAACAGTATAAGACACTCTTGCGCTAAATTGGGTTTAATCCTATCATGTAACAGCTACCTATATGTTTCATGGATTGTCAAGATTTAATTTTTAATTGCATATTTGGCTTTCTTTCCTCTTTTTCAGAGAGAAAGCTTATTATAGTCCTGCCCTTCTTTGATTGTAAGACTGTTTTAAGGGTATGGAGGTTGGTTGAGTAAATGAATACCTAGCATCTACATTTTCTTTGACAAAACTAGATGAAACATTACTTACTACCTCTTAGCTTTGGATGTTGTTTTGACAGGGTTACAGTAGCCACAATTCTCAGCTGTCATCATGTTAAGAAACAGGAATCAGTTGGTTACTGATAGATTTCCCACACCATAACTGGTTTTTAAGACAAACGTGGAGGCAAACAGCTGGAGATGCAGGTTCAACTCAGATTCATCAAGTATGCTGATCAAGGATATATTAATAGCTTTTGGCTAAGATACATATCTGCACATGAATCAGCTGAATGTTGGCTTAAAATATTGGTTTAAACTCAATAATAAAATAACAAAATAGTTTTGGATTATAACCCAAGGTATAATAATTATTCATAATCCATTCTGATATAAATAAATGATTGAAAAAATACATAAATAGGAGTATAGGCAAATCTCCTATACAGAAGAATTCCAAATAATTTATATAAATAGTCTGCCCTGAAGGAGGGGAGGCATGACTCTCCCCTCCTTAAGTGTTGGATGCTCCTCGTGACTTCATTCTGTAGAGTATCGTCTGAAAGGGGGAGGGGATTTTTATAGTGAAGAAAAATGTATAAGATAACCTGTGCAAATTCCTTGTTTAAATGAAAATGTTCTTTCTGCCCCATCAGTGTAACACATTTGAGAGAGTCAATGAAATTTTACATAAGTATTAATGTATACGTAAAACTACCTCACTACCACACCACCTCAGCCAGGTGGTCAAAGTCAACATCTGCAGCATGTCAAATAATAACAAATCCAGACTTAGACAAGGGGAAACTTTATTCAAAAAGATTTGTAATGGGGAAGTTGCTCTAATCTTGGAAATCTGCAAGGGCCTCAAAACTAGACAGTAGAAGCTGTTCTTACGTAGAATAAGAAGGAATAAGTAGTAAGTAAGAAGAAGTTGGGTATTATGGGTTGAGTTGTGTCCACTCCAAATTTTTATGTTGAAGCCCTAACCCCCAGGACCTTAAAAGATAGGGCCTTTAAAGGGGTAATGAAGGTGAAATGATGTCAAATGGATGGGCCCTACAGCAATCTGATGGGAATCCTTCTACGAAGAGGAAATTTGGACACGCTAAGAGATACTGACTGTGCACACACACCCAGAGGAAAGGTCTTGTGACGACATAGTGAGAAGACAATCATAAGGTGATCTGCAAGCTGAGGAAAGAAGCCTTGGAAGGAACCAAACTGCCAACATCTTGATCTTTGACTTCTAGCCTTTAGAACTGCGAAAAAATTAATTTCTATTGTTTAAGCCACCCAGCCTGTGGTGTTTTGTTATGGCAGCCCTAGGAAACTAATAGACTGGGCAAATGAGGGAGAAAATGACCTGTGTGGTTTGATAGGAAATGTGTCTCACTGTAGTCAGCCAATTTTCAGGAAAAGCTAACAAGGGAGCACATTCTGCATTTAGTACTTGCTCAGGCTTGGGGGCAAGCAAAGAGCAGGGGCCCATGGAGAGCAGAGAAGCCTGACAAAAATCTGGTCAAGACAACGCAGAAGGTAACAAATGGGCAATTGTGAGCACTTGGTCAAGTGATAAGTTGTGTAGATAGTATGTTCCCTTGATACGATGTGATGAATGGCACTTCACCTTTGTTGTCTTCCATCTAAAAATCCATAACGTCAGCATAATCATGAAAAAAACATCAGACAAGTCAAAACTGAAGATACTCTACAAAATACCTGACCAGAATTCCTCAAATCTGTCAAGGTTATAAAAAATAAGAAAAGTCTTAGAAACTGTCATAATCAAGAGCCTAAGGAGACTTGATTATTAAGTGGAATGTGGTACCTGAGATAGGATCCTGGAATTTAAAAAAATGCCATTAGGTAAAAACTAAGGAATTCTAAATAAAGTATGCACTTTAGTAGCAATGTCTTGATATTGGGTTCCTTAACTGTGACAAATGAGCCATAGTAATGTAAGATGTTAGTAAACGGTAAAATTGGGTGTGGGGCATATGAGAATTTTATGTACTGTCTTCACAAACTTTCTGTAAATCTGAATCTATTCTAAAATAAAAAGTTTACTTAATGACAGAAACAAAGAATCTCAAGAAGAGTCCATTTCCAACAATATAGCACAAATCCATCATTAAAAAGTTTAAATCTGCCTTGAAGTATCACTTTATCTATTATAACTCATGATTCACCTACCACTTTAGGAGATTGCGGTTTTGGTAGAAAACCAATTTTGCATGTACCAAATTCTATGAAAGGAAAATTTATTTGCTTTATGCAAAGTGTCAATCTATGCAGAATTTAGAATGCCGACTCATGTACATTTACTTCTAGAACATCTTTTCCCCCAAGTCTCCAACTTCATTTGGTCTGGAAGGAATCATACGTACACCCAGGCCTTCACAGATTCTTTTCAATGACCATGGTTTTCAGGGTCGTTTTTGACAGGGGCCCTTGTTGCCCTCAATGCTAAGCCTCCCTCCATGTCTACCTTGCTAATTAATTTATCTGTTATTCTATTAATTAAAAAAAATATTTTTGCATTCTTACAATACAACACTAAATGCAATCCATCAGATAAGAATCCTGCCTTTTCCTTCCAGGAGCAACAAGAACAAAGTCTATTTCATTTAACTACTTCTTGTATTTAAATAAAAAGTAACTTTTTTTCTGCCTCTGGTACCATTCCTTACATGTGCAGAGAAATGAATGCTGACTTTGTTTCTAAATGTCAGGAAGCATTGTCTCATTGTAGTATTTCCACTGATGAAAATACTTTTATGCACCATTGTCGAATTAGAGCTATCTCCCACTTAAGAAATCACCCTGCAAGGATACTGCAGAAATAGCTTTTGTGCCCATAGACTTGAAAATTTTATCACACTCTTCACTTGGCATTTGTATTTCACTTGCTTTGAATTTTTTAAAAATCATTTCTGCTTTCTTTAGGATAATCAAAAAGGGAAATAAGAAGAAAGCTGACTGGGCAAAAGATAGTCATTTGATTTTACTGGCTGCTTGGCATTTTGCTGCTCACTTCATAATTAAAATCTGATTACTACAGGACAAAAAAAAAATTCTCCCAAGAATAATAATATTATTATTTAGCAGATTTTTTTTATTCTTTGAAAAAATGGTTCATGCTGACAAGTTTGAATTATTATAGGTATAGAATTTTATTTTTCCTGGGTTCAATAATTTAATGTGATTAGCCTTTTGGAAAATGAATGTAATATTTCAGTAGCTCAAAAACATGATCTGTGTGTACATATTACACTTAGAGTTTAATTAGGAAACTAATGAGGTGAAATTGGCAATCTGATTGGTGGGGAACTGGTACAGTAAATTTCTATTAGCAGACTTGAGTATTTCCCTTCCAGCTCTGCATTCACCCAACCTCAGAATATAGGAATTATTACATTGGACACCTGCCATCCTGGTCTTTGGAAGCCATCCTTCTGTAAAGCCACCAAATTAATTATAGCTCAGAGTAAGGGAGTAGTGGAAGATTCAACTACTAGTGAATTTACCTTAGAAGAGCAAATTATGGAATAGATTAAATATGACTATTAATTAGATGTAAGTGAACTAATTAACAGAAATAAAGCTTGATGTACAGAATAATTTGTTTAGCTAGAATTTATATTTTTATAAAGGTAGGCATGTATGTACATACATATATTTGTAATATAGTATTCAGTATTGCTGGTGAATGGAAGAGATACTCATTTTCAGTGTCATTGACTTTTGATTTGGAAATCAGAAATATTTATCACCTTCCTATGCAATTCACAAACTTGATGTAATTATAACACACACACACATATATTTAGCACGAGTGTACTTCTCGTGATTTATAGCAAATTCATACTTAGAGCATTTTCCACACTTACCTTCCAACTGTAGGAGTCTTGTTGTCACAAACATCATAAATTCTAATGATAATCCTATCAAATGCAGAGCTTGAATTGAGAGTGAATCAACAATCTCATTGGCTGTTGTGAATAAAACCAACATTCCATTGTTAGATTTCATTTCAGTATTATTGAACCATTATTTATAAAACATTAGATTTTAGATCTAGCCAATAAAAGACCTAAAACAGATTCTTATTTTCTTGTTGAAAGCCAGCAAATTTGTTTAGACAGTAAAGCTTGAATCAGAAGTAACAGTAAATGTGCCAGTATTTACTTACTAATGAAAAAAGTAATGACAAAAACAGTATTAATAATACAGCTATTGGGCGCCTGGGTGGCTCAGTCGGTTAAGCGACTGCCTTCGGCTCAGGTCATGATCCTGGAGACCCGGGATCGAGTCCCATATCAGGCTCCCTGCTCAGCGGGGAGTCTGCTTCTCCCTCTGACCTTCCTCCCTCTCGTGCTCTCTGTCTCTCATTCTCTCTCGCAAATAAATAAATAAAATCTTTTAAAAAAATAATAATAATACAGCTATTGTGTTCTACACATTGTGTAAAGCACTTTACCATTATTATTGTAGTTTATCCTCTTAAAAATCCTGTGTTGTTATTGTTGCAATTTTTAGTGATGAAGATTAGAGACCAAGAAGTTTAATAATTTGCCCAAAGATACAAATACAGTGAGTGCTGAGATCGAATTTGAAGCCAGCCACACCTTTTATTATTTTGCTGGACTACAATTTAACTACCTGCGAATGAGCAATACTTTCCATGGAAAAGACAGAAGACTGATGAAAAGGGTGTGAAAATTAATTTGAAGTGAAATGAAATTCATTGTTAAAGAACAATGTTGGTTCATAATTTCTACACTCCAATGTAACTCAATACTGCCGTTATTCCATAATAAACTGTTTTCCCAAAATGACTACTGCTATAGAAAAAGAAGTACATCTCCTTTTTAAAACACTGATATGTAAAATTAAAATATTATTAGAAAAAAATTCATTTTTTTCTATTAGGTGCTATATTATATATATAATTATATATTGTATCTATTATATACATTAGTAATGGGATTCTTTTTGTGTAGTAGTTGCTTAGATCACTAACTACTTGAGATGGGGGCAGGTAAATTAGAAGAGGAAGTAGCAGGGGAGTTCAATTAAAGGTAAATTGAGCCAACTGAAGATCAATCCAAAATGAAGGCTAAGAGCTCTGAGTAGATAATGTAAATCAATAGAAATTATGATTGGACTGCAAATGGTGTGATTTTTCAAGCTGCTTTTCAGGAAACTATCTATTGTGTAAATTAATATCCCTGAATTTATTCAGAAGTTTGCAGGTGGCATATTCTTGAGCTCCCCTAATCACCATGCCAATTTCTATCCCATATGTCCCAAACATCATCTTGTATAAACTTTCATTCCATATTCTAGATTTCAACAAACATTTGAGCACCTATATGGGCAAAGTAAACTGCTCGGTATTGATAATACAGCAGTGGACAATCTAGTATGGTGACTATTAGCTCATAGCCCACAATCATGCATAACCTAGTGTTGAGTGAATGACTAGAAACCCCAAAACAGATTGTCAACATACCAAATACTAGGTACTAGAGAGGTCCTACCTTACCTAATCATGGAGGATGTATAAATTATACCTTAGCTATAATCTAAAAGATGATAGAGATGAAACTACTCCTCATCTCTAACCCATGCTTGGCCTCCTTATAGAAATTCATTTCAAACCTGGTAGCTGCTGCTTAAGAAAGCCATCTCTCAAAAACTCTTTTAGAAAATGAGCTTGGGGTTCTGGGTTTTATATACTCTAGTTCTTTCCAGCTCTGTGTTACACTGGACTGGCTTTTGTTTCCCCTTCTTTAAAATAAGGATAATAATTGTGCTTATCTTATAACTTGGAGTGAGAATTGAATGAGTATATGTGAAATTCTTGTAGCACACATAAATGTCAGCAAGAATTATTATTAGGCTGTATCTCCATAATGTGACTAGTTTTCAATGGTTAGTTGAATAGACTGTTTAGTTGATTAGGTCAATAATTCATGAAGAAATGAGAGGACCTCAAACATAGGAGACTTACACACACAGATTAATTTTATTTTGAATGTGAAATCTTAAAATTATTAAATAAACTAAAATTCACAAGACCTCAATCTTTGATAATCCTTACAGAAACTGAGATCACCTTATTTTTCATTAGTAAAACAAAACTTTCATTCTGTTTTGAAGAGCATTGTAGAGGGCATTTTGTCATTGTTATTTACTATGGTTCTTGGAAAATGAAACATCCATCATCTCCTTTTGACTACAGTTAAGGCCTTGAATGAGAAAGTGTGGATACATGAACACAACATGTCTGTTAAAAAATATCAGGATCCTAAAACAGTCATATTCTAAGTAACTGAGTAGAAATATTTTAAGTAGTGGAAATATTTGAAAGTCCATCAGTTTTCTTCCATTTAATGTCTCTTTTCACACACTGTGGATTTTTATAGCTCCAAAAAAATATATGCATTTCTATGATGACATATGCTACTCAAAAGGCTGGATTTCAGAAAAGAATGTGAATTGGAAATACTCTCCTCTAGTGAGGTGTCTTAACCTCAGGGGAGCAGATTATTGATCTAGGTTCTGTCCATGGATAGATCAATGTGCACTATTATAAATTATATTAATACCTGATGGATATGTACACATGTAAATTTTGTACTTTTCGGTTTTCATCAAATTCTAATATAGCATGACATTATTGATCTAGGTTCTGTCCATGGATGGATCAATGTGCACTATTATAAATTATATTAATACCTGATGGATATGTACACGTGTAAATTTTGTACTTTTCGGTTTTCATCAAATTCTAATATAGCATGACTTTGGATGGTTAAGAACAATTGTCATAGAAGACATTTTCACAAATGCATCTGACTAAATGAGATTGTTTGCCATAATGCTTTTCTCTTTTGCCTTTATTTCTTTAGATCCATGATATCCTTCATCAGTCCCTTTCAAATTCAGAGGTAAAGTTCATTTCACTGTAAAGAATTCATAAATCAGTCTCTCAAGTCCCAAGTTTTCTCTCAAGCATCATCAAGTGGATAAACATCGCCAACTGGGTTAGACTCAATTGTTCTAACATATGATAGTACATTTGCTCTTTCAGACATGCATTATTCATTCTTATTAATGGAAAAAATCCTAAATAATTCATCATGGTATTTTTTACACAGTTATTGAAATAACTAGTCTTTAGTCATGGTCGTTGTTCATTTATCTCATAATAAAGTGGGATGGTGGCATAGAGATGAAATTTTGTTGACAATACTGAAAACAGGTGCTTGAAATAGATTCATCATGATGAGGGCTAAACCAAAACAAATTTATATTTTGTGGTTGGATACTTTTTTAACAAAAGAAATACACATTTGCTACACATTTTTAAAGAATTCAAGCAATACAGGGAAGAGTGAGGAGCAAACAGAATAGCTTTTTGGAGTGAAATAGGGATTAGTTAATATACTAGTCTTGATGTGCTATATCTGTTAGCTATTGCTGCATAACAAACCATGCAAAATTTAGTGGTCTTTCTTTTTTTCCCCCCTCACAAGTCTATTAATTGGTTGGTTGTTTCGGCTGATCTGCTCCAGTAATGGCTGGGAAACTTGGGCTTGCTCATACGTCTCTGGTCACCTAGTCAATCAGCCAGGAGTTGATTGGTCTAGGATGGTGCTGGCTGGGATTAGTCAGTTCTTCTGCACATGGTTTTCAATCCTTTAGCAGTCTGACCCAGATATGATCTCATGCCAATAACAGATATGCAAAAGAAGTATGAATGTGCAAGGTTACTGGGAAGCCACTGCCAGGGTCAGATTTTTTATTGCCCAATTGAGCAGAACAATTAACACAGTCAACTCAGATTCTTTGTCCTAGAGCTCAATCAAAGGGCAAGACTGCAGAGAGGGCATTAGTGAGAGCCATCAGTGCAATTAATATACCACAACTCACGTTATGCTCCTATTGTGACAGATGACTCCAAATCTCAGAGAACTGACACACATGACAGATTTATCTTTCTGCTATCATAGTCACTCAAGAATACAACTTGATAGAGGCTCCATCTCTGTTCCAGATGATATACAGCATTGTTTTTAAAAGAAAATGTTTGAAAAAAATCTAAATTCCCACTGTGATGAGATTTGTTAACTGAAATATGGTATATCTATTTCATAGGATAATATGTAACTGCAAAATTAATTGGGAAAATGTGTTGATATGCAAATATATGTAAGATATATATTTTTGAAAGATACATAAAAGGATGAAGAATCTGTTAGCCTGGCATTAGAAAGGGGAGGAGAAAGAACAAACACACAGACACACACGTGTGCATAGAGGGTCTTGTGTGTTCATGAGTCTCCTAGAAGTATAAACCAAAAAGAAAAAATAATGGTATGGGGATAAGTTGGAAGAAAACCAGGAGTCAAAGGAAGTCTTCTCAGAGAATATATTTTTAAACTTTTTAAAAAGTTTTAATTTTAATTCTAGTTAGTTAACAGACAGTGTAATATTAGTTTTAGGTGTACAACATAGTGATTCATCACTTCCATACATTACCTGGTGCTCATCACAGGTGCACTCCTTACTCCCCATCACCTATTAAACCCATCTCCCCACCATATTTTTATGTTTTTTGATGTTTGAACCATATAGTTTTATTAGTTATTGATAACTAAACAAAAATATATATAAAAAAGGGAAAACAAAAAGAGCATGGATTGCTGCCAGATACCTGTATTCTAATCCTGACCTACCTCTTACTAATGAGAATTTTAATTTACATAACTTTTGTAAACTAGGATTTTCACCTGTAAAACTAAGGAATAACAATACCTCCGCCACATAATTGCTATGCAGTTTAAATGGGAGAATCTATGTAAAGCACTTATCTGGTATTTGACACATAGTAGCTGCTTAATGAGTTTAATATTTTTGCTGCCATAATTGTTCATTTCATCATTTAATCAAAAGAAATAAATTGCAAGATAGCTAAGGTACAAGTCAAGTTGGATTTCCAATGAGAATGCCGTTCTGGTGGAAAGCACTAGCAAGCTCTCTCTTTTACTTGTAATATAACCTTTGCTCTCTTTCTGATATCTTCCTATCTTAATATAATTGAGAGATCAAAATCAACTATCAAAACATGGCATATAAATACAGTAAACATATTCTTTAATATCGTACTAGAATTTTTGGTTACTCCTTCCTTATGTTAGCTGCATGAAACAAATGAATTTGAGAATTTCTCTGTGTAGAAAATGTAGTGGGGTGATACTAAGTTTTCTAGTGGTGGAAATTTGGACTTTGTTTGCTTATTTTTGTTATTTTGGATCTTGGTAGTTTCAGATGTTGCAAGAGTTAGATAATACTATGGTGCCCTTCGCTGAAGAGAAGTTCTGAACTTTTTTATAAACAGATACATTGGCTTTTCATTTTAAGGCTTGTGCTTTGGGGATCTTATTTAATAGTCTGGGAAGTTTTTTTATTGTTTATCTGCTTTAGACAATAGAAGCCTCTTTCCCCCCAGTCAAAAAACTGAACATAGATTATTAAATGACATCAAGAAACTAATGTTAATTTTGTTAATGTCAGTGTGAATATCTAATAATATAGACATAACTTTAGAGATGCCTACTAAAGTTTTAACGAGGACGACCAGTGAGTAGGATTGCTTACACTGCATCAATTCAGCCTCAAAAAAAAAAAAAGTGTGGTAAATTCTTGATAATTGTTGAATCTGAGTGATAGATTTTGTAATTTTAAGGATATTTAAATTTTTTTCATAATGGCATTTAAAAAAATCTAGACAAATTCTGTATTCAGATTACTGCCCATGTATCATTCTCATCTGACCTTCAAAAAAACCCAACCTTGAACAGTGACCTAGTGTTTTAGAGGTGTAATTTGTGCAAGAAAGCCATCCTCAGAGCCCCAATGATCAGAATTCACCAAGAGGAATTTCAGTTTCAGTTCCCAACATATTCTTCTTTCATGATGAACTTCCATGTTTTACAAAGGACAGCTCTGGGTCAGACCCTATTTATTCTGGATCTTTTCTGGCTAGAGTAAACACATAACATAAGGGAAGGATGAAGGCAATTAACCAATACTTACAGCCTAAGACATTTCATGCATAAGCATCCTTAGTCTCATTGTTATTCATCTTGTTAAGAGTAAAATAAACATGGGTGTAAACAAGGAAAAGAATTTACACTTACTCTAAAAATGAAGAGAATGCCATGTAAAGCATAAACTAAGAAACTTCAATAAATAAATAACCAAGGGTGCATATCTGTCAAGGAAGAATTCATTGCTTATTAATCACAAACTGGATTTTATAATGGTTTATACGTGTTTCAAAGTCCTATTTTTCCAACCCCCAAATGAGCAGTGTTTTTTCCTAATTAAATTGGATTTCTTCCAGTTTGCTTTGGAATACTCACCAAGATTTATTCTTATTTTTATCCATGTGGCGAAAGTAATATAAATAGCAGGTATAAAGATTTTCCTTCAGCCATACTTAAAATTTTAACTGAAAAGTTCCTCCCTATATTAATGTATTCCAGCCACTTGACAAGATAATGCTCCTCTGATGTTGTATATCTGATCTAACCTTTTGTCTTTGTCAGGAAAGGGAAGATTTTTCATGGAGATATCTGAGTTTAAAAGAATGCAGTTTGTCTCTTTAATAGTCAGGTCCGGGAGTTGTGGCATGGTATGCGCTATATTTTGGGACAGGCACATGCCACTTAAAATGAAATGGTTCATTTATAAAGCAATAAGAACACTGGCTAAATTTGTGTTCCTACATGGGAACAGAGAAGTCAAGTAAAGGTTTTAATTTAAACAAAAATTCCCGATGTGCAGTGTTGCTGGGTTTTTGACAGTTGCTGGTCTGATTGGCCATCTTTCATTAGTCACAGGAAACATTAAAGCCTTTCTGGAATTTAATTTCATCAGTGATATAATCAGCTGTTGTTTGTCCTTAAGCATGCTTCACTTGTTCTTCTGATTAGTAATAATCCTTAATATTCTATTACTAAAATCTTCATTTAATAGGAGACTCTACCGAGTTATAACCTCAAGCTGTAACTTGAACTCATAAGTTCAAGAGGACCACTTTTTTTTATTCGTGGCTTCTGAATAAAAGATAATAAATGCTCTTTTAAACTCCTTCAGAATTAGTGAAACAAACTTACACTCTTAAAGAAATTAATTTTCCCAAAGAATAAAAACTAGAAGTTTATTATTTTGGTGGAGCTATATTGTCCCTCCTATTCTGATTTCTCTTCAGTTAACAGCAAACTATCCCTATGTTTGTCTTCTTTACTTACCGACTATATAAAAATAAAGTAAAATATGTTTCAGTAACATAATACTATTTGAGTAAAGTTATTAGTATTTATTTTATTTTATTATTTTTTTAAAGATTTTATTTTTTATTTGACAGAGAGAGAGACAGTGAGAGAGGGAACACAGCAGGGGGAGTGGGAGCAGGAGAGGGAGAAGCAGGTTTCCCACTTGAGCAGGGAGCCTGATGCAGGGCTCGATCCCAGGACCCTGGGATCATGACCTGAGCCGAAGGCAGATGCTTAAAGACTGAGCCACCCAGGTGCCCCAAGTTATTAGTATTTAAAGTATTTTTCTTAAGTTATTCATCTAAGAGAATATGGTTCATATTATATCTTTAGTGTATCATTTACTTTTATAGAAATTAGTCGTTTTACAGCTATCATTGAAAATTCAGGCACTTGACTTTTAGTTTTAACAAGCAGAAAAATGACTTGACATGGCATATATCCTTTATTCTAGAAAATGTCTGCATAATTGTTTGGAACATAAACATGCATCAATCACCAGTAGTTATCCTGTGTTGCACACCTGAGTGGGTAATAATACATGGGATTCTAGTTAGTCTAGCTTGCATTGTTAGACTTGATTTTAAAATGATTATTATTGTACTATATGTTCTTTCAAGGCTCTTCTACTTCCTTTCCCCTTAATTTTACTGTCATGGAGGTTAAAGCTTAGAGCTACAAAAAAAAAAGTGATTCTATTATGTAAGAAAAAAATAATAATTTTATTATTCTTTAAGTGGGGTAAACATTTAAGCAATTTTAAGCTATTTTCCCCAATAAAAGAATTTTTGGGGTCTATGTTAAAAGAGTAAATGTTATTACAGATAAACCACCACAATTGAGTAAAATGAAGTAACATTTATGAAACAGATTATCTAAAATCAGATTTAGATGATCATATAATCAGCTTTGGAACACATATCATCTTGTAATGTTTTAAGTTCCAAAATACAAATATTGGGAATCTCTTTATAATCACCAAATTCCTGCTAACCTAGAACGGTAGGAAAAGGGACCTTTCTGTTTCAGTATTCTGATTAAAATGGATTTATTCTTTTATTAAAATATTATAAGATACAAAGTATGCCACATCTAGTTTCATTTTTCTTTGGCAATTCAAAATATAATGAACTATATATATAGTTTATCTTTCTGAACATTTTTACGATAAAATTGCTGCCAAGCTTTTTAGTTGTCGGTATTCTAGGTAAATAGGACATTGCTCTTGTGAATAATTATACCATGTAGGATTACTATTCATGTCCCAGGTTGATAGAATAATACAGTCTTACGAAATGGTAGAGACCTTATGGATCATCTAATGCGCAATTACTTTTCTGTTAACACGACCCACTTTAAAGTATCCTCAGTGGTCAGCCAGCCAGAGACACAACATCTGAGGCAGTAAGTCTGTGTCTTCTGAGGGGTTCTGAAGCTCTATGATGAGACCTTGCTTATTCGTATTTATAAATGCAAGTTTTGGTATGGTGCTCAGCATATGGTGCTCAATAAACTCATCCTTGAACTGAGATAATAATCAGTCTTTAGGTAAGGTCTTTTAAACATATCCAAACAAACTATCTTTTTTCTGTGTTTTGCCATCTTTTTATTCATTTACTTAGTCAACACTTACTACCATTTAATAGAAGCCAAGTACAGTGCTAGGTGCTGAACAAGATTATTAAAATCCTTGCCACCATTGAACTTACTTATTTTCTGGGTCTGCCAGGAAAAATATTAGAACTCATCACTGGCTAATTGTATTTTAGAATATAATCTCATTGTCATCATATTACTTTATAATAACTGTTCAAATTACATTGATCGACGTTTTACAATTCCTGATTTTGCTCTGGATTTCCCACAGGAACCTTCAATACAGATTATGAATATAAATTATGAGAGGAGAAATGAGGAGTGTGAAAGAGAGGGACAGAGTAAGTTTGAAGGTTACAAGCGAAACATACACACAAACACACACAAAACAGCTATACTATATCAATTTCCTTTTGATTGTCTTTACTATAAGGTTGTGTTTTATGGTTATGTATACACAAAATAACTAAGAAATAGAGACTTGTATTATCTTTTATGATGTCTCCCCAAAGCTGCACTAGTGTTCCCTGTCGAAACTGGGTCTAAGCTTTTCCCTGCTGAGAATATGACTTTGTTCTCATTAAGTATTCCCCACCACCAATGCACATGCTAAACATAACTTTGGAAAATGAATCAAGGAGACTTCTAATGTAGGGTTTTAATCAATGGCCACTTCATTAATAAAATATCATGGTAGTAGTTAGCAATATCAGTTTGCCTGGGCCTGCAGACTTGGTATCCAAGTCACTGTGTTGGGGTTTTATACGTTTGTATAACTTGCCCCTTCCTGGGATATCCTTTGCAACAAACTGTTTCCTCCTCCTCAAACCCCACTTTTAAAATAAGTGTTTCATGGGTTGGATAACATCAAATATTTGGGAAAAAAATGGTATAATAAATGTTAGTCTTTTTCTTTCCCCTCCATAGCTCATTATTAGTAAGTTAGTTAGACCATTGGAAACAAGTGTACCTCCATGGGAGTTTTATGAGAAGTGAAAACCTGAACTCTCCTAGCCAGTAGTTAGAGCTTCCATTCCATGCAGAACAAATGATCCTTTATTCATGAAAAGAGCTACTTCTAACAAATAATTGTGTTTAATGGAAAAGCTATGTTACAACATTCTAAATTCTGAAATATTTACTAAAAAACACAGGATTTAAGTGAATTAAATGGATTTCCTAAGAATAGAAGAATTGAATATTCTAACAGAAAAGTAAGCATTTTGTTTGTTTTATTTTTTGTTTGTTTTGTGTGTGTGTGTATTTGACAAAATTTCTCAAATTATTATCTAAGTAATAATGGCCAGGGATGTTTCATGTGATAAATGGGTAAAATATTCAATACTGGGGAACACAGTTAATGCGAGATTTTGTGAACAAGACACTGTGTGTTAGAGTTTAATATGTATAAATTAAATCTTCTACTTGGAAATATACTAATAAAAGCAGTGAATTAAACATTAGGACGAAGAGATTTGGGCTTATTAATGTGGTATAATTCTATTTAGCAAACCTTAATTTGCTGAACACTGATACTACTGGTAAAATTAATAAGTAGAAACTGTTTATTCAACAAAAGCCAAATATATGAAATATTAAACTTTAAAACTTAATAAAGATATAGTACAATATTAAGAGTTGGAAGGAAAAGAAACTGGATAATTTTAAATAGCCATATGCTAGTATTGACTACCAACAATGAAATGAACAGTTTTACAATATACTGAAGACACAAGAGTGATAAATGTGTTGTTTTCCTTATTTGCTATCTAGTCAACACAATAATTCTTTCTTATACTGGAGGTTTTAATAAAGTGTGCAATAGAATATTGAATGCCTTTTAAATGTCAGGCATCGTTCTAGATGATGGGGATACAAAGGCAGGAGACATCCATGTATTTGGCCATTATGGAATATGTGTTTAAAGGAGATAGATAAAGAATAATTCAAAAATAAAGTAATAAGTGATATAAGAATAAAATTTAAAAGGATGTGACAAAAGATAAAATGTGCATGGTAAAGGGGGACCTGTGTCTGGTCCATCAGGTTATTTTTCTGTGACCTATAGATACACACACACATCACACACAGAATATACAGAATTAGGGGATGGATATATATATATGAACAGCAAATCAAAACTTTTGGTTATAGTAGAAGTGGTTATTCGCATTTAATTGGGACTTATGAGGACGAATTTGGGAAGGTTTTTCATGTTTCTCCAAATACATGATTGATACACCTAAATATGATATTCACATATTGTAAAAAAAACCCAGAAGTCCAATTCTGGGGAAAAATGGACTTAAAATGAGTATCTGTGTACAAATCAATGCACACATTTTGTTTTCCAGAATGACTCTTTTGGCACTCCTTTTTAGGAACCCACTCTGAAGCAGTTGTATTATTTTTAATAAAAACATTATCCACTGGATTCTAAACATACTAAGTGAGGAAATGTTATATTTTTTTATTTATAAACTTTACAGTCAGAAGGGAACTATGCTATTTTATTTACTTGTTGTTATTAAGAGAAAGTGTGACTTCAGTTTTAGAAATACTAAGTTTGGAATGAAAAGAGACCATTCAAGAAATTTGAAGAGGGGCAAGGCAAGACAAACAGGACCAGATAAGGATTCTAATGTTGAAGGTTTAATTTTGAAAGTTATCCATATGGGTGTGTATGTGTGTGTGTGTGTGAATTGTAAAAAAAAAAAAAAAAAAAAAAAAAGACTCAGTTTTGTGTAACTATTAAAAAGGGAAGTCTGAGGGTGACAGGTGTCAGGTTTCAGGGGAATTAGTGGTGAATAAATTATAAGAAAAAGACATGGTTCATGGAGATCACTTTTCAGAGGAGCCTAGTAGTCGAGACTAGGATTCCAGTGATGGAAAGGCATAACTCACCATGATACATCTGTTTTAAACACATATTTTAAAACATTTTTAACATCATTGAAACTGGATACATCATAAAATTGATAATATCATTATAATAGATTATTATTTTTTTAAGATTTATTTATTTTAGAGAGAGAGATCATGAGCAGGGGAAGGGCAGAAGGAGAGGGAGAGAGAGAGAAGCAGACTCCCTGATGATCGCAGAGTGTGACATGGGGCCAGTCTCATGACCCTGAGATCAGGTCCTGAGCCAAAATCAAGAGCCAGACGCTTAACTGACTGAGCCACCCAGGTGCCCAATAATAGATTATTTTTTTTAAATGAAATATGAAGTGATAGTGATCTCCTATTGATGATCTTTTTAGATTTGGTTAAACAACTATTCCCTTCCTGGTTGAGAAGCATACCTCTTTGGAAAGCTTTGGGCAAGATAATTAACCTTCAAGAGCCTGAGAGCCTCTGTGTTTAAAATGGGAATAATATGGGAATAATATAGGGATGCCTGGGTGGCTCAGTAGTTAAGTGTCTGCCTTCGGCTCAGTTCATGATCCCAGGGTCCTGAGATTGAGCCCCACATCGGGCTCCCTGCTCTGTGGGAAGCCTGCTTCTCCCTCTCCTGCTTCCCCTGCTTGTGTTCCCTCTCTCACTGTGTCTCTCTCTGTCAAATAAATAAAATCTTTAAAAAAAAAATAAAATGGGAATGTTATGAAAGCAGCTCATGGCATTATGGGGGCCAAGTAAGAGAAATTATGTAAAAGTGCTTTGTGAAATACAAAGGGTTACAAACATGTAGAGATACAATTATCGTCATTATTAGTCTTTGACTACAGAGGGCTTGCTCTTTGGCTAGAGAGCACAGTATATTTAAAAAGGGAAATCTGGATTGATTGTTCTGAAATTATATTAAAACATCCACCCACTACCACTCATCCTACAAGGCACAACAGAATATAGGTAAAAATCGCATGAACATACAAGGATTTTTTTTTTTCAAATATAAAAATGCGTGTTGAGGTTTTAACGTTAGTTCTTACAAATAACCCATTGATAATAGTTCATGCCAAGTCTGAGCATTTTCAGTTATTTAAATGATCTGATTAGACACAATTTTATAAAACTAAAAAAAAATTCCAACATTAAAATAAACTTTCTTTTTGATATGTAGTCCTTCCTGGATATTTGACCATTGAATCTAATGGAAATTCCTTTTTTTTTTTTTTAAAGTTCCCTGCACTATCCAAGAAAGAGAGCTATCACTTCAAACATAGTCTTGTCACCTGTCAGAATCTCATACCGCCTGAAGATGTACTGTAGGAGATAAAGAATCTGACTCTACAGTTTGCAACATCAAAATGGATTGAATGATTGCAGGCACAAAAGGTAGAATTAAGAAACCTTACTAGGAGACAGGTTTAGCTTGTGACCTTAGGCAATCCACTTAATCTCTCGCTCTCTCTCTCCCTCTCTTAGGCACTCAATCTATAAAATGAGATTTATGATTTCTGCCAGGACCTGTGGTTATAAAGCCACAATGCATATATTGTTTTTGTTGGTCAGAACATTGCATATATATTTGCATAAAAGATTTAGGATTTGGTTAAAATGAAATCGTATAAAAAATAAGTAGGTTGAACATTTGTCTATATAACTGAATTTTCCACAACAGTGGACCTGTAATCTGTCATGTTTCAAATAACATCCCATGGACAGAGAATTTGAGGAAGAAATAGAGGCAGAGAAAAGATCAGGTAAGTTCTTGGATGGGAACTTATCAAGCTGGTAAATGCCTCCCTTTGACGATTGAAGCATGTGTGAATAAATACTTGAAATACCGTGAACCCTGAGTATATACCAGTTTAGGAAAATGAAAATGTAGGTTTGGTTGGTTGGGACCCTCACCAATACATAACTAAGGGATATTATTATAATAGGAGATGATTTTCTGTGCCATGGTTGCTTCCTTTACCTTAAAATCTCTAAATATTGCCTGTTATCAAACCTGGCACTTTATAATTACTCCCACATTTGAAAGAATGAAAACATGATGCCATTTATAGGAAATTCCTAAGAACCTTTTCTTTTTTGCTGTCATTTCCCATTCTCATTGTTCCTTTCTCACCAATGCCACTTTAAAGATTCCAGTTGTTGCTAATAAAAGGTGAAGGTCAGTCTATTCCTCACTCATTGCCAGAAAAGGTCTTTTTCTGCCTCTTTCATTATGTAAGAATTCAGCATGAATGTCTTTATATTGCATAGAATATTGAGAAATGTCAAATGCAATATATAACACAGTCTTTTAAAAGGAATCTTCATTTTCATGATAGACATTTAAAGACATTGATCGTGGACTTCCCCGAACAGAACTATCTTGTCCAGCGTCTTTCTTGTTCAATTCTTCGTAGATTTCTCAGTGCTAGAAAGCCTTCCTAAAATATCAATTGCATTATGTCACTTTCTAGTTCAAAAATCTTTCCTTGCTACTCATATCTGTATTAGAATAGAATAAAATTTATTTCCTTTTTGAGGCTCTGCTCTTATTTTCAATTGAAGCTTCCTTCCCAGGGGTATTTTCCTTGACTTCTGTGCAGTGAAACCATGGTTTCAATCAGACTTGTATGAGCATACAAAGGATAGCCACAACTTTTGGAGTACTTAATGTGTACTTAATTCTCACATAGCCCCATGAATTAAGTGTCTCCATTTTAAGGAAAGGAAGTGAAACTCAGAAAAAATGAAGCACTTTGTCCAAGTTTATATAACTCTTAATTGCGAGAACTAAGAATTAAATCCAGATATGATACCAAATGTGTGTTTCTCTTCACCAGGCTAAGCACAGTCAATAGAATGCCACGTGTCTTTCTATTGTTTATGCTTCCTGCATGGAAATGTTTTCCTCAGTCTTCACTACCCATCCATATCTCACCCTTTTGTTTGTTTGTTTCAATTACAACCTTCTGCAGATAGCCAAAGCTGGGCATCTCACTGCATGGTGGTCAGTTTCTTATACCTGAAAGCATACACTGACAATACTTAGTCCAATCTTGTGATGTCTCTGTTTTTGTGATTTTTGTTTCCTTTTACAGATACTACTTTTTGATCTTCCACTATGCATTTACCTTAGTTTTGACAGAAATACCCGAATTTTTTTCTGGGGAACTAAACCCTGCCTGACTCTTAGATTTGTGTGCTCATCCTCTGTTGGGTGTGAGGAGGAGATTGAGATCTGTTTAATGAACGTATAATTTTCCCTGGACACAGTGATCGGTTCAGGAATAATTATGCAGCGTAATTAAAGTTAACAAAATGCAACGAAACTTCTATTTGTAGGGAGGAGTTCTCTCCCTTGTAATGGTATTGTGGTGGTAGGAATAACATGAGCCTGGAACCTATCTGGGTCCCTTGCCTGAGACTAAAAATAATGTAGTAGAAGACAGAGCTGAGATATAATAGAAAACTCATCCTGATAACAGTTTGAGCCCTGGATCGCTTCTCGGCCTTTTGGCTAAGATCAAGTGTAGTTTGAGCCCTGGATCAAGCTTCACTTGAAGTTGGTCTCTGGAATTTTAGTTAGCAGAGTCAATAAATTCCTTGTTTTATTTAGACGAGTTTGTGTTGGGTCTTCTGTCTCCTACAACTGAAGACCTAGTCCAGGTATTGGCAAGTTGAATAGTTGTGACAGGGACCACATGGCCTTCAGAGCCTAAAATATTCATTATCTTGACTTTTATTTAAAAAAAGTTGCAGACTCCTGAAAATCACATCATAACGAATTAGTGGGGGTTTTGTTGTTGTTTTTGTTTTCGTTTTCTTTTCCCAAGTAGACTTTTTAAGAGATCCCTTTTAAAGAGACCCCTTAAAGATTCCCTCTAAGACAGAGACCTAAATATCTGTTATTTGAGTATTCCCTCACACTCTTCACCCCTTGCCACCATAATCTTAATACTTAGCATTGTTAATAGACATCATGTGAATTCAATATGTATTTATAAACCTGTGCTTTGCAAAGTATGATCTGCATGCAGGAGCCAGTTTCTGATGCTAAGTATGGAATAAATATAGAAGTAACAGGAAGCATTTAGAAAGTTTAATAGCAATTTGATTTTTGTCTCCAAGTGTGTGATCACACATTTTCTCCCTAGTAATTAATTTTATTACATTTTATAAAAGTATTGTTCTGCAGTGGAATGCAGGACAATAGCTGGTTCTTCAACACAGATAGTTTGAGAATCATTTTGTTAAATGCATGAATACCTGATTATCCTTGAATACATATATATGTGCTACATATATATGGCATATTATATATAATATATGTACATTCCCCTTCTTAGGTCCTGAATTAATTAAGGACAGAATTATATTTTATTTATTTTCAGATTTTTCTCAACATTGATTTCAATGTAAAATGTAGTAGGTATTCTTTTTTTTTTTTTAAAGATTTTATTTATTCATTTGAGACACAGAGATACAGAGAGAGAGAGAGAGAGCACGAGCAGGGGGAGAGGCAGAGGGAGAAGCGGCTCCCCACTGAGCCAGGAGCCGGACACGGGGCTTGATCCCAGGACCCTAGGATCATGACCTGAGCCAAAGGCAGATGCTTAACCATCTGAGCCACCCAGGCGCCCCTGTAGTAGGTATTCTATTCTTATTTACTAAGTTAAATAAAATTACAAAGCAATTGTAAACTGGAGGGAAGGAATTGTGCTTTGGGTTCCTCTTATTCTATACTCTATTAAAAGTGGTGGGGGGTGGGAGGGATGGGGTGGCTGGGTGATAGACATTGGGACAGTATGTGCTATGGTGAGCGCTGTGAATTGTGTAGGACTGTTGAATCACAGACCTGTACCTCTGAAACAAACAATACATTATATGTTAAAAAAAATAAGATAGTAGGAAGAGTAAAATGAAGGGGGAGAGAATCGGAGGGGGAGACGAACACATGAGAGACTATGGACTCTGAGAAACAAACTGAGGGTTCTAGAGGGGAGGGGGATGGGGGGATGGGTTAGCCTGGTGATGGGTATTAAAGAGGGCACGTATTGAATAGAGCACTGGGTGTTATATGCAAACAATGAATCATGGAACACTACATCAAAAACTAATGATGTAATGTATGGTGATTAACATAACATAATAAAATTTAAAAAAAAATGGATCTTTCCTTCCCAACATAAGAGGTCCAATTATTCTTTCAGAGATTTTTCCTTCTTAAAATAGCCTCAGTGTTCACTGAGGGATCCACATCTCCCCCAACTTGTTCACATGGTTTAGGTGGGACAATATTATGTGTTGCATGGGTTGATGACATCATACAGGGCTACAGTCATCAGCGTTCGATTTCCTTCTCCACAACACTTGGTTCAGGTATGGGCTGGTGAATGAAGCCTGTAAGTTAGAGCTTCTGTGGAGATCGCTTGGGCTAAGAATCTGAACTTTTTTTTTTAATGTTGGATGTATTATATTTTCTATTTATTTTTGGAATCCCAAAGGATATCACCCCAGGAGATGATGATTATTTTCTTATACCCATGAAGGGAGAGACTCTAAGGGAATGAAAGAAACATGTGAAGATGAGCAGGGTTTAGTCAGGAGAGAAACAGAGTCCTGCCAACATTATCTGAAGCCCCTGAATGAAGGTTCACCTGAAGCCTTCCCAGCCACCATGCTTTCTAAATACATGAGGCAGTAAATCCTCTTTGTGTGTTTGTCTATTCTCCTTAGCCAGGTTCTATCGTGTACTGTAATGCTTTCAAGCAAGGAAGCCCTGATACAGATATATAGTTTAATTCAACATTCAAACTAGCATTTTTTTAAAAGACTTTTTAAAATTTATTTATTTGACAGAGGGAGAGACAGCAAGAGAGGGAACACAAGCAGGGGGAATGGGAGAGGGAGAAGCAGGCTCCCCGCTGAGCAGGGAGCCCGATGCGGGGCTCAATCCCAGGACCCTGGGGTCATGACCTGAGCCGAAGGCAGACGCTTAACGACTGAGTCACTCAGGTGCCCCTCAAACTAGCATTTCTTGATAAATTACTACTACTGAAATAAAATTGAGGTAAGAAACCTAGAAGTTCAATCTTTTTCATATTGTTGAGTTGTTAGAGATGAAAGAGTAGGACCTTTATCTCAAAAAGAAAACTTATATGTAAAAAGTTCTTATAAAACAAAAGTAAATTTATGAGTAATGTTTGATAAGCACTCAAAGGACTAAAGAATTCTGGAAGAGACTTTGGAAAAATGGGACAATATCTTAAGTGCTTCTTTTGCCTCTTCAAATGCAGCTTTATATAATTTTTAAACTGTGGTTAATCTCTATTATCTGACCTAAGATGATCAGAGTCTATTATTAATGTTGAAAACTCAGATTATGGGTGAACTGAATGACAGGTTCTTCTAGTTAATTTGGATTGATATTCCATAGAAAGAGCTTTGAGGGAGCCAAGAATTGTTATCACAATGAATGATCACAAATGGACATTTACTGAATCTGATTTCATACTAGCTCACAAGTTCTTTCTATGCTTATCTGGAGGTTAAAAACAGATATATATACACAATATATATATATACAAAATGATGTTCTCGGTGCTCTTCCAAGTTTTCTAAGTAGTTATATTTATGTATCTATATGTTGTTATAGTTCCATCTTATTTAATTCTATAGTGACTCTTAAGAAGTGGATACTGTTTTTTTTTTTTTTTTAAAGATTTTATTTATTTATTTGAGAGAGAGAATGAGAGACAGAGAGCATGAGAGGGAGGAGGGTCAGAGGAAGAAGCAGACTCCCTGCCGAGCAGGGAGCCCGATGCGGGACTCGATCCCGGGACTCCAGGATCATGACCTGAGCCGAAGGCAGTCGCTTAACCAACTGAGCCACCCAGGCGCCCATTATTAGACCATATTATAGAGGTTGAAACAAGGTAGAGAAAAATCAAGTAACTTAAGTAAAATATTAAGGTCATGAGCTAGTAAGTGATTTGAATCCAATCAGTCTGGCTTTCAAGTTCTTTCTTAAAAACCTTACCATCCCATCTGTACCATTTGTATGAAATGAATGCATGACTCATTTTACTTTTCTTAGAAATAAGTATAGTCAAATTGTTATTGGAGAATTAGTCCCTGCCTTCCACCACACACTCTAAGAAGCATGCCTTTTCAGGCTTCCTCCCCAAATTTAATTAACAGCACTTGAAGACAACAACTTGATCATATAAGTTTTTGTATTCCATATTGCACTGGGTAACTAACAGTTATTCAGTAAGTGTTTGGAATTTAATTGAGAAATTTACCGCTTGTTTGGATATTTTTAGTGTAACTTTTATTTTTGCTAATATGTACATATGGAGTTGCTTTTGATTGATTCAGAAATAGGGAGACTGAAGGACACTTAAATATCAATAACTAGTTTTGGGGGATAATGAGTTTCTAGTAGTGGACAAACTCTCAAGTCAGAGTAGCTTTGTAAGCTCTCTCTTGTAAATACAAAGAAACCCGTTCAGTTGAAAAAGTTCCCAAGTGCTTTACAGATAAATTCTGAGTCTCTTGGAAGATATTGCAATTACTTGCTTGCTGACATTAAAGATTTTGGTGCATCACACACACACACAAACACACACACACACACACACACCAGATAACTGTTGTAAGGTGTCTTCCTTATGCCTCAGGATATTCATAGGAGCATAGAACAAAACACCAACACCTCACATACTAATCAATGTGAGCAATCCAGTGTCTCTGAGGTTGACAAACTGGTTCTGGAAATTGCCCTTGTCAGCATTGCTACCTTCAAACAGGATGGGCAATACAGACTTTCTGAGTCTCTACAGAAATTTGGCTCAGAGCCCACAGAGCAATTGACAATCTTTTCTAAAATTTCTAACTATACAGTGGCTTGGGACTTTATGTTATAATTGCACTCTAAGCTTCAATCCATTTCTAATATGATCCTCAGGAAGGCTGAAAAATCCTCATCTTACAGGTGTTTATGTATTCATCCCAAAGCAAAATTGTGAACTCAGCATTATAGCTTAGAACATAAATCTAGAGAGTGAGAAAACTCACATCACTGCTCCCAGAGCAATTATAACTTAACCTCTTACACTTAAATAGCATTTTATTTGATTAGATATAATCTGAGCTGGTTTTTTCCTCATTACTTACATAAAATAAATTTCTTCAAATGGAAAGATTTGGCCAGTTTTCAGTTTGTTTTTACAAGTATTTGCTAAAACTTAATTGACCAAAAAAAGTTTTAAAGACATGTATTTGATGAGGAAGGTATAAAAAGATTTTAGGTTATAAATTCATGAAGTGGCTGAAGTGGAAGAAAAAATGGGACCAAATGCTTATAATTCTGCAGAAAATAAAAAGTCCCTATTTTTCTTGAGTCCTGATCCAACAGCAAATCCACTTATCAATGTTCTTCAAGTTAATGTAGGCATAAAAATCAAGAAACTTGTAAAAAATGAAGACCCTCTGATTGTATTTTCAGAAATTCTCATTCATTTGATCTAGAATGGAGTTATTAATTCGCATTTTTTGGCTAACACTTCAATGATTCTGACACAGGTAGATTGAGTTACACTCCCATAAGTCTAGAGGACACTAGTATAATCACTACCTTTGCCAAAATTTATACTTAGTATATGTCATCACAGCCTAAAATGTGTTTACAAATGCTGTCTTTATATACATTTATATACAAATAAAATCATATAAAGAATGGTGATGGGTATTAAAGAGGGCACATTCTGCGTGGAGCACTGGGTGTTATGCACAAACATTGAATCATGGAACACTACATCAGAAACTAATGATGTAATGTATGGTGATTAACATAGTATAATAATTAAAAAAGAATGAGAGAGTAGCTACTTCATTGCTCTTTAAGAATGTTCTAGAAGTTAGAAATTATACATCTAAATTTTCTGTGTTTACATATAACAGTTACCTAGTAATGAAGAATGTTAGGTACTCTTAAAGTCTTTATATAAGTAAGATATGATTTCTTCTTTTAATAATGGAGCTTGTGTGCATAGCTATTTTATTTTATTTTCTTAGGAGGGAAATGAGAAAACACCGAGTGAAATAATTCAGAAATGAATATCATCTCTTTCTATGTTTTAAAAATGTATCATATGGAAGAAGTTAATTGCATGAATCTTCTCTTGGGAGAAAACTCTCAAGAACACTATACAGTTTGTAATTAGGTAGATCTGTGAATAACTTATCCAGAAAAGCCAGAGATTTTTCACAGAAAAGTGATTGTTCATGAAATAAGATTTGTACCTTTGTTGTTGTTGTTAAAGAATGCATAGGGTAGAATTACGCTAGCAGAGATTTATAGTTTTCAAAAATGTGATTGAACAAGAAAGGAAAGGCCAAAGTGGTAATATTCTTTTGGAAACTGCTGTATAATTTCTACAAGACATTATAGTTTAGCTGGTAAGTGCTAAGACTAGTGTTCTGCTTAAATGATTGACAATATTGAATATATTTTTCTCTGCCTGAAATTAGAGCTCTGATTTACTCAGAGAAAAAGTTTGACATAATAATTAGAATCCACGCCTCACAATTGTCAGAACATATATCCAGCTTCTTGATTTAAAGAAAAAAAAAACAGAATTAAAGAAACATACACACACATACACACATACTTGCACGCTTGCTTGAAAGAAAGCATAAAATATTTTTAAAGTACTAGCTATAGGCATGTGACTTTTATAGCTTCATTTCAATTAAGTGTGAATTTGTAAAAGTTACTTTTCTGTGTGTTTTTACACACACAACTACTAAATGTAACTGTTACGGACAGGTCAACTTTGAAACCAAATTATTATATGCAGAATTTCTTGGAAATTTTAAATCTAAGTTGGGGAGGAGCCGTTTGGTCAGTCCTCTCTGCTTTATACTCCGAATGTTGGGACTTTTTGCTAACACTTGAATACAGTTGTGAGCCCTGTAGGCAGTGTTTCTTCTAGTGGAACATTTGGACAAGTTTTTAGGTTTTCAACCCTGCACATTACTTTGCATGTCTTTCCTCTTGGGGCAATGAATGAACAAATCCAAGGTGAAGTGTTTAAATTAGACCAGTTGTAATTAGGAGAATTTGGAGAGTATTATAAAGTCTATATGAATATAAAATCACCCCAATTTCTGCCACCTAGCACTTAGTAATTAAAAGTGTTTTCCATTTATTACTGCCTTGATCCTTTTGATTACCCTACCAAGTAGTTATTAAGGTGAATTTGCCACTAGTTAGTACAAGATGGGCAAGGACTCTTCAGTTATGCATTTGTTATTTAAAAAAAAATGTTTCTTTAAGACAGGGCCCATGACTTCTGTTTGATCAGATATTTCATTTTGTTTTTGAAAGTTAGATGCTGCTGGATTTAATATGTTATTTTTAGTCATGATGACTTTGGGTGAAGAAAACAGTGATGTATCTGAGGAGTTGCATATAATTTTTAATACTATAGTTTAAAATCAAATTATTATCTGGTCTGAAAAAGAAGAGGCTGAGAAGGAAGATTAAGAGTAGGGAGAAGAGAAGGAGAAAAAGAAAAGAGTTATAATACTGGCTGAAGAATCATTCTTGAATATTCCATATACCTCATTTGATTCTTATGGGGTTGCTTGGGTAGTATTCAGACCTTACTAGGATATATTTTGCTATTATACCACATCAGGATATATGTCCTGAATTTGAGTGAACATTGATAATTAGAAGCCCTAAAATCTTCAAATGACTGCTCACCAAAATGTAATGAGATAATATTGTCTTATGAGAAATCTGTACTTTTTTTTTTTGTTTTTTGGCAGTGTGTGCATTGTCAAAGTTTATTAGAAAATGTGAAGGAGAAAAGTATGCATGTAAGTTCTCTTTGTACACTTTAGTGTTGACAATAATAAAAATAATTTTTCAAGGGGCAGCACATTTACCTACAGTTTAAAAGGGACTAACCACAATATTGCTCTGGGTGTCCCATGGTAGTCACAAAATACTTTCAATCCTCAAATATAGCCAATTGCCAACATGTCTGTTTACACAATACAACGGTGACATGCTCTCCACCGAGACGAGGGGTGAAGGAGCTGGAGACCAAGACGGCTCAACCTTGTCATGCTTTGCCAAAAGAAAACAATGAACTGCTCAACCTCAGAGACACAAAGGCTCTTTTGATTTAATTCCAAATAAGCTAAGCTCTTTGTCATAAAATAAACCCTTTGCAGGCATTCTGTAACAACAATCGTTTCCCAGGTTTGTTGTAATCATAATTCTCCACAAGACCTCAGTAAGCTTAAAAAGTATTTCCAAATCTTTCCTGGAGGAATAGGCTTTTCTCTGTATTCGTTCTGGGGGAGAGCATACCTGTACTTGCAATGGCTTTGCATTTGAAAGTAGTGAAGATGGGCCTATTTTTCTTTCCTTATCTTCTCCTTTTTAAAAAATTGATAATGCTCATCTTTCTTCCCATGATTTGAAGAATGCAATTGCTTTATTTCTAAAGCTGCTCTTTAAACAAATCCAAATCCTGGGATTCTAGAATTTAAACATCTTTTATATATTTGGGAAGTATGCAAATGAAGGGATTGATGGCCTCATGTTACTACAAAAGTGAAATAAACTCACTAGCCATGAAAATACAAGATAAAATGAACAACAGAAGGAAGCAGTGGCAGGGAGACAAAGAGAGAAGCTGAAGGAGATAGTGATTATTTAGCCTGGCAGAGAGGACAGGACCAGGACCACAAATGATGGGCTAGAATGCTAAAATGTGAGGGGGAGAGAGAATCCTAATAAAATGTGGGTAAAAAATGTTCTGACAGGGGGAATTGGATTCAGAAGTACTGTCCTAAGGGAAATGGTAGAAAATCCATTACTCAATACACATGTAACAGAATAGAACCCAGCCTGGAAACTATGTTGTAGGTAGTGATTCTGTATCAGCTCCTGGGGAAGAGAGTGGAGAAGCTTTGGGAGTGATCTTATTTCTGTCACTATTTTTGATCAGTTCAAACAAACTTGACCATTTTTGAACAGATGGACCTGGAAAAAATGAGACCTAGAGAACTTGAGATAAGAGAAAGGGGCAGAGGGAGTGTCATATGCAGTGCATTTACCAGGATGGATGGGTCCAGGGACAATTATCAGGAGGCTGGGAAGTCAGACACAGTCATGACATGAGTTCTAGTGAGCCGAGCAGTGTCCTGGCAGTCAAAGATTATATCCGGATGACTCTGATGACATTGTCCCCCTCTGTTGGAATTCCCTTCTGTTTCTCTGAAATAGATACCAGCTTTTTCAGGTGGCTGAAGTTTCCCTGATAGACAGGAGCTCTTTAAATGATAGGAAATAAAGACTAAAGGACCAATTTTCTCATTACTTTTATTCGCCATAAACGTATAGGGGCAGTATTCCCCTTGAGTGATTTGACACATCATAGTAGAATCAAATATTTATATTAATACATGTAACCTGAAGCCTCATTCTAATTTGCCTACTTTGGCTGCAAGGTTCAACAGAGCGTGCACCAAAAATGCCTCATCAGATTCAGGCAGACCACGGTAGAGGAGGCATGATGATGGAAGAACCCACTTGTTGCTGTGTGACACCCAGCTTCTGTCTTCATTTCTCTGAGTCACCTTTTCAGTATTGAAATGCATTAGTGACTGAGAGGAATTCTGCAAAGATTAAGTATAAATAAATATCTGACACCATGATTAACATTCAGGAGGATCTCAACTGATATTTCCAACTGTAGAAACTTGTTCTCACAAGTTCATTATGGGATTTATTTGAATGCATTTGTAAATTATGTCTTATGAATAGTTCCATCTCTAGTACTCAGTTTTATTCATCTGTAAAATCAGGGGTTAGGAAGAGAGACTGATGTTAGTATATTCCACATTGTCATAAAACCATATTATACCTTTGGTGGCAATGTCAATTAATATAGCAAATTTAGAAGGTAATTTGTTCATGACCCAAATAAAAATGCATATATCCTAAGCCCCAGAAGTGCTGCTTAATCATTTTAGTCTTTTGAAGCCTTTATATGCCAACTTATATCAGAAATAAACAAGAAATGAATGAATTAAGTAACATTCCTCAAACTTGTTGACTGTGGAACCCTTGTTTGACGAAGCATTTCCTGTAACAACTATTTAGTGGAACATATTTTGGGAGAAGCTGATCTGGGGAGTAGGCAAAATTTGTGCATAAGAATGGAGGAACTCAAGGGCACCTGGGTGGCTCAGTTGGTTAAGCGACTGCCTTCGGCTCAGGTCATGATCCTGGAGTCTCTGGATCGAGTCCCGCATCGGGCTCCCTGCTCGGCGGGGAGCCTGCTTCTCCCTCTGACCCTCCCCCCTCTCATGTGCTCTCTCATTCTCTCTCTCTCAAATAAATAAATAAAATCTTAAAAAAAAAAAGAATGGAGGAACTCAAAACTTCTAAATTATGAATTAATTTCCACATGCCAGACTCCCCTCCCCCATGGGCAGAAGAAGGCAGTACAATGACATTTGATAAGAATATGATGAATAAATGAATGAGTGATATTGTCTCATTTGACCCTTGTAACAAACTTATGAAGTAGGTATTAGTGTCCCATGTTTAAAAAGCAAGGCTACCATAGGCTTAGTCGTCTTTCCAGAATATCACAGCTTTTAGTGGTAAATCCAGACTTCATTCCCAGATCTGTGCTTCTGTCTCTCTTTTATACTCTTTTCATTATATCTGACTGGAGAAGGAGGTCCTACTGGGGCAGTGGGAGGCAGGGAGAGAATCTGCAATCCTTAGAGAGTGTTAAGTATAATTAAGCATTTATAAAACCATAAGTGAATTTAAAATGGTACAGACAGAGTTAGTCTTCAGTTTTTTGGTTATCTGTTGGGGGAACATGGCACCTTAAATTTTTTTAATAAATGGAAGAAAAATTTACATCACATAGCAGCTGATAAATACATCCAAGTGATAATTCTAAGAAGTTATGAAGGCTGCAAAAGTCTAAATAGAAAAGAGTCAATGTCCCAGACTTATTAAATGCATGTAGATAAATAAATGAATAACATAACACTAGCAGCCATTTATTCAGTGCTTACTTTACCCCAGATCCCCACTCACCTTATGTTGGACAACTCACATGAAAAACTCGATAAATTGTTACATCTCTGCTTTAGGGATAAGCTGAGACACAGAGGAGTTGAGCATCTTTCCCAAGGCTCCTCAGTATATGAGCTGAGATTTGAACTCAACTCCAGTGAGTTTCAGATTCCCTATGCATTTTATTAAAGTGTGTTGTAATATGGGGAGGAAAAGACTTTTAAAAGTGAATGTAAGGGAGTGTCACTGTGATGTTATTTACAAATTGAATTTTTATGCTGTCAGGTTAATGGGCTTTAAGCATCACCTGGGTTTTCAGTGTGTGTGTGTGTGAAAGAAGGGAGGAGAGGGCAAGGAAGGGAAGAAGAATAGAGGGGAGAAGAGAGAAGAAGGGAGAGAAGAGGCTTCCATTTTATAAGAGGTTCTTTATCATGCATTGTTAATGTTAATTTTGAAGGGAGATGGCCAGTGACCCACACTGTGAAAGGTAGTAAATTAATAGTGGTGGATTTTCAAGGCTGGAATCTCTCTTTTGCAATCGTGGGCATTTCATTCAGAAGTAATCATGCATCTCGGCTCCCACATTTTAAATTAAATTTCCTTATTACTTTTTAAGTAGCTTGTCATGGATTATTGAGTATTTACTGAATGTTTATACTGTAATTCTCTGAAATGACATATAGTAATTGCTTTAGCTACTGCATCTGATGTCTAATTATTGTAAATGTATGTAAAGAAGTAATTAAATGGAAAAAATAAACTTTTGTTTTCATAGCATCATATTGCAGATTAAGCAGAGGATGTTAGTTCTTTCTCTGATTTTTGGTGAAAACAAATAAACTCACATGCAAGAAAATGATCAACAAGCTGCAAGGATAAATTGATTTAAGATGTGGCTTGCTCATATGTTCCGGCTAAGTTCCACTGAAGATGGCAGAACAACCCTGAACCTGAGCACAAGCTGTGAATTCATGCTGTCCTCTTCCATACCCTGAAGACAAGCCAAGGCTTTTACTGTTCAGCATGTTCCTCCTTCATCTTATAATTCGGATCCAGAACCCAACAGAACATCTCAAGGCACTTTGCATAAAACCGGCCTCTAGACATTTCTGGTTCAGTTGTGCAGACAAAAAAAAACAAAAAAACAAAAAACAAAAAACAAAAAAAACAAAGACTATTTAAAATGTCATATGCCCAAAGAAACATTTTAACAAATATTTAGTTCAATTTTGCAGAGTCTGGTTAATTTTTAAGTGATTTGCTGATCAGCAACCCTTTACTTTTATGAATGATGTAAACTATTAAGAGCAAGATGGTGATAGAAACTGGGCGTACAAAGCTGGAGTAGGAGTAGCAGGGATGAGGTCTATTTTAACATCAAAAACATCAGCACTATATTGGTTAGGCAATGCCAAAAATCGTCAAATGGCCTTTTTCCACGGGAAAAAGAATCACAGCAGGATGGACTTAAAGCAAGATCTGAAATTAAAGACTGCATTATTCCTCTCATCCTTCCAAGGGCAGGTGAACACAGAGGGGCATTTGCAACCACTGAGATAATAATAAAGGCAGACACAAAGAGCCCATTACAATCTTGCTGCTGTAAAGTTTAAGTTGATCCAATCTTTTTCTGACCTTTTGAATTGCCAATTGGAAAAACGCACACAAATGGTCCTCAGCTGAGAAGCAGCTCAGCGTGAGTTCTGGACAACCTGTGGTCATCCCCTTGAGCAAGGAGTTTGAAAAGGGACAAGATCTGTATGTGGCCTCTCAGAACAGGCGACTTTCCACTTAGTGGTTCGGTCTGGAAGTATGTCCCAGACTGCCGACAGGTTTCAACTAGACTCCATTATTTACTTCCCTTTTGGGTGCAATAGAAAATACTCCATTCCTGCCCCCAGGCTGGCAGATCTGACACTGCAAGAAGCCGATAGTCTGAATTTATCAATCAATCTCATTAGTGTGAACAAAGTTGGCTTTTTGCCTGCATCACTACTGGGTAAAATTAATAGTAAGACATCAGGAGAAGCCATCTCTTGGCTACCCAGAAGAATAGGAGTGGGGAAGAGGAATTCTTGGAATTCTATAGCAGTTCTTGGAAAACTTTTAGATTTATAATCATTTCCCCTTTTGCAGTTGCTCAATATGTAAACTTTAAAAACAGCCAGCACCCAGTCATTCAAGATTTTCTGCACTAGCCCCATTTTTCAGTTCTCTCAAGTGACCCTTTGAGGCAAATTCTTGGGAAGCATAATTTTAGAAACATCGCATTTTTAATTAATTTATTCATTTATTTTTTATTATTTGGCCATATGTTTATTCATCTGTTCAATCAACAAACATCTTTTTTTCCCCAGTTTTATTGAGAAACAATTGACATGCATCACCCTAAATTTAAGGCTTATAGCATGATGTTTCGATTGCTGGCCACTGGGCTAGGAAGCTAATCTTATTTTCTTTAAGGCCAAAGGATGGCAGCTCACCTTCCCCAAAGACATTTGATCTGGAAAGTCACCTTTTAGGACTTTCTTAGGTAGTCTAGATGGAGAGACTTGTTCACATATTACTTTTTTCCTGTTTGTTACAAAATGGAGCTAATGAAGTTTAACTTACAGGTTCAAGGTCAAACAGGACCTGTGAACATTAAGCTAGTCAGCATTCTAGCTCATTATATTGGTCAGATAACCAATATGTGCCTTGAATTTCTTAAAACTATGTGAATTGAGTTTGATGATTTCATCTTCATCATTCGATAAATAATAATAATCGCTAACATAGATGTCATGTTTTCTGGCACTCTTCTTAACGTGTATATATGTAAGTTATGTGTTACTATCATTTTACACACAAGTCATCTGGAACAAAGAATGCTTTGAGAACTGCGTAAGGTCACACAACGGTAGCACATGGTAGTGACAGGATCTGAAACTGGTAAGATTAGCTGCACAGCCTGGATTCATAACCACTCTATATTGGTTCCGGGGATATGATCTAATAAAAAGAGACCAACCTTATAGAAGTAGTACCCAAAGAACCGGGCTTTGGAGGCAATAAAGTTGGTAGCTGCAGATTTAAATGAATTTGAGATGCTTGAGGATAGTTGCTTTACCCTTTTCTCTCCTCCGACCACCCCGCCTTTTACACCAGGCCACACAAATCCACATTAAACAATATCTTCTCCATTTAGACTAAAACCAAACTTCCATCATAGAGATTAATTTCTGTCTATTACATTATAATAGATTATTATAAGCTGTTATAGGTTAACAGCAATATGTTATGCATTTTATTGAGGATAAACTGATTTTGATTATTTTGATTCAAGTGAACCATCATTATTGGTTATATACTGGATTATAGAAACTGTGCTAGGATTGGTGCATGTACAGAGGAACTTGGATGAACCCACAGAAAACTCACACAAACACTAAAGTCTTTACAACCAAGCTTTTGAGGATTTCACAGCCTCACCAGTTTTAGGTTAAAGAGTATGTATGATTGGAGGAAAAGCGCTCAAAATATAATCAACATGTTATGTGAATAAAGTCTTATTTTGCTTGGAGATGATAGTTGATGGCGGTGGTGTTTAGTGGGGAGGCTTCATAGAAAAGGTGAATTTGAAATTGAGCTGTGAGAGATTTTTGTCAGGTGTGAGGAACTATTATCTGGGGTCCTAAGCTCTAGAAACAAGATTAGCCCAAGGTTAAAGCTGGCAGAATGCCATAGTTCCACTGTGTATCTTGTGGTCTTGTTGTCATAATGATATGCTATGCTTTAGTCTGTATCAGTCCAGGGACATCTGTGGATAACAGAAACCATTCTAGCTATTGAGGAATCAATTAAGTACTCACAGAAGGGGTTGAAAGACTTTAAGGGCAAGCTCCAGAGTGGGCCTCCAAGACTGATTCCCATCAACACCACAGAGCTGGTCTGCCCAGAGAACTGTTTCCCTGGCCACAAAGAAGAAATTGGGGAAACTTAAAACCTTAGCTGTGATCAGGGAATCAGTAAACTGCTTCTAAATTTGTTGGATTCAGGGTCACGTCTTGGCAGGTACTGTGTACTCAAGCCAATATGGCTTTCTCGAGCACTGCCTTTGTTCCCGTAGAAGTCAGTTCTGAAAATCAAGTTTCCGAATAGTGAGTCTAACTGGCAGAACCTAGTGGGATCTAGAACCTTCCATGCAAGGTAATCTGGAAGTGTGATTTTTACCCCTATAGCCTCTGATGTACGGGAAGAGCCATGAAAAGGAAACTGGAATAGATGTTTAGCAAATCTATGCTATTTGCCACATCATCGCTGTCTGAGAACTAACCACCATGTCAACACATTACCTTAAAATCATTTAAAAGGGGCTTTTGGAGAATCTCTTCTCAATGTGGGGTTGGAGGAGATGTCTATAAAATAGAGATGTCACATGCCGTACCAAACATTGCTAATTGATCCTTGCACTTTTCCCACTGAGCCCCATTAAGCAACCTCCGAATATTTTCAACCAAGTTCCAAAGAATTGCTCCCAAAGTTGACACATTAGATAAAAATCTGTTTGATGTTCCTGGCTGGGGATATGGAATATATAAAGACAGGCCAGAGGGAATCAGAATATGGCACAGATAAACTGGTGAGGCTAGAAAAACAAAGGACTAAGATGTGCCGCCTCACAATTTTGTTTAAGGCTAACCCCAGGAAGAATTGTTACTGTTTAATTCACTAAAATTATTTATACCTCCCTTAACCAAGGAACATAATTTCTGAGATCTTGGCTAAAGCTTTATAAAGCAATAGAAAAAGTGCCATTGTGACTTAGACAGAGCGAATGCATCTAATTTAACTATGCCTGCATAATTGCTGGCAGTGAGCAGCATTCCTGCAATTAGGGCTCATCAGCCAGGCTGGCAGGTTCCCAGTAGAGTGCTAGTGAATTCCGTTGAGCCTGTGGAGAGAGCAGGGGCTGGGTGACATTGTTGGGCCTCTTTCATTTGAGTTACAAGAGGAGCCACGTCTGGACCATGTGCATAATCGTTTGTTTGCTTTTGTCACATTTGGAACCAATTTAAATAAACCCAATCTGTAAACGAGAAAGCAAAAGCCCAAAGCACCTGGAGGGTTTTGATGGAACTCAGTAAACTGAAAGCTTGTTGGCAGCCACAAGGGGGAAAATGACAAATAACGCACTAGTGGGAACGGGAAAATGGATTGAATGGTCACTCCCTGATGGTGCTCCATTTGTAATGTTCTTAAAAGATAATAAGGACCCATGAAGACACAGTCCCTGGAATGGAAGGAAAGGGTGATCTGCCCTGGAAATACTATTTAATTGCTCCATATGAAATGCAAAATACCTGCCTTAAAAAAAAAAAAAATACCTGCCTTAGGTGGCATTAAGTAATTTGTTGAAAAGGAGAAATAAGTTGAGGTGTTTGTGTAGATAGAGAATGCACACTCGTAATGAAACAAAAACCCCACTTGCAAGATTGTGATGCAGCCTGTCCGGTGCAGAGTGCGGTCTCCAGCATTGCCGTATAGTAGGGTCTGGGCTCAGGAGCGGGAAGCGGGCCGATGAAGAGCGTAGGAGACTTACCTAGGAATAGCCCTTGCAGAGCTTTGTGCATAAGATTAAAATATTTAAAAAGTATTTGTCCGTATGAAAGGATGGAAGAGAGAAACTTATGTAAGTCACTTTTCTCCCCTCCTCCCTTACAACTGAATATCCTTTTGATACTTCTGTTAGTGGCTTTTTGATTCTAGATAGCTTAAGAATTTGGGGAAATGGTAGCTTTATCTCCATAAGCCACAGCCTTCTATTTTATTAACCTTTACCCTCTCCATCAGAAGGCCCACACCCCTGTGTCCTTCCCCTTCAGAAATATAGTGGCCACTTCCTCCCCGTCTTCATCGCTCACAAATATTCTGTTTTCTGGAAATAATCGAATACCACTCCTTTGTACTTTGTGAATTTTTAATTACAGTGTTTCCCTCAGAAGTATCTGTCGTTATAGGAACTGTGAACGATAAATTTTTAACTCTTTTCATATTCTCTTTAGTATTCCTTTTTCCTCTTTCTTTTCCACAAATAGTTTTGAGCAAATATGTCATACTATGAGGAGACAGAGAAAGTAAGGTGCAGATAGAGCCTTCAAGAAGATCATATGTAGTGGAAAAGAAAGGCAAATCAGAGAAATCCATAGTACAGGGTGATAGGGGCTACAGTTAAGGTTGGAGCAGGTGCTAAGAGAGAGTCAGGAAACTTTCCCCTGCCCCTGGACATCTTCGGAGAAGTAATATCTGAACTGAACCTTAGTCTGAACATGGTTAAGGCAATGAAAAGAAAAGTGGTCTGTCAAAGCTTGAGACATGAAGATACGGAGACCAGGGGGCATGGTCCCGTGGGCGGACAGTACAAAAACCAAGAGTTTCACTTCACCTACAGCCCCGGGCGCCCCTAGAGGTGAAAGAAAAACGTTTAGGTAATAGATTAGATAGGGCATAAATGTCTGTCTGGTGGTCTCACTTTTAGTGATGCAATGATTGATCCTTGCCTGATTCTCCCATTGACAAGTTCCCATCAATCTTTTGGTGCTACTGTTTCATTTAGTTATAATACTAATATTTCATTAGTGTTTGAAAACAGTGATTTTTTCTCTATCATTTCTACTATAATAAAAGATTTTGTTTTCTGCAATAAAACCTATAACATAAAGATAATCCAGGCTCATCTTATACATCCCCTGCCCTAGACTGGATTCAGCCAGGTTCTTTTATTTAGAGACCCCCTTCCTGGCACATGAGAATGTTTATTTGCTGGCAGGTGACCTGCGCTGCCCATAAGGAGCCTTTTAAAATTGTTATTTATTAGCGTTTGATTGGTCATTTTTGTTTCTTTTGGCAAAAACGAGAATATATCCATGCATGTGTATTTTCTTTCTGACACAAAAGTAGTATGTTATGTTTAGTATTCTATCCTTTATTGTGTTTTGTTTTCTTTACTTAATGGCATATCTCTGATATTTTCTATCAGTACAGGTAGCCCTTCCTTATTCATTTTTGTGGTTTCCTAGTACTCTGTCCTGTGGATAGTTTATTCAGTTTTCTCTAGATGGATATTTAGTATTATTCCTATCTTTTGCTATTACTAATGACGCCACAGTGGATAATACTGCATATAAATCATTCTGTCTGTTTTTCAGTTTAACTTTGAGTCAGCTTCCAAGAAGGAGGATTATTGAGTCAAGTGGTAGAAGCATGTACAATTATGCTAAATATTTACCTATTCTTCTTGGGGAATCTTTGGGGATTATGCTATTTTGCGTTCCTACCATCAAAGCATGAGTAAGTCTTTTCACACACAGTCTCAAAAGCAGAATATGTTGTCAATGAATAGAAATTTGGTGATCTGATGGGTGAGAAACTCTGAAGTTTTCTTTGGTACTTTTTTTCCCCATTTCTAATCTTATGCATCTTTTTTACATAAGCGTCACTTGTGTATCTTCTTTCAGAAAAACTGCCTGTTAATAAGTTTTAGGAAAGACAAGTTTAATAGAGAAGGAGGAGAGAGTTCAGTTCGCGCGTCTGGTATCTTCACACCTTCAACTGATAGCCCTCTCTCTGCCATTCAAATTGGAGAGGTGAAAAAGGGGACCCTCACTCAAGGTGAACTCTTAGTAACCAGGCAACAAATGAAGGTTACCAAGCCCAGGGGGATGGCACTTAAAGAATAAGATTCCCTAGATGAAATTTCCTATTCTCTCCTTTTTCTTTCTCTTATTCTCTCTCTTTCACAGATCATAGAATTTGAAGGCAGGATAGGTCCTTTAAATCCTTAAAATCCAATACCTTGATTTACAGATAGACCAGGGTGGTGGCCAGACTCTTGTTCTCTTGATCAGTTTCTTTCCCCACTTCCACCCCTTCTGGGGCCCTAACTGGGTCCACTGGTGATAAAAATAGTATTACTTAACTCTTCTTGCAGTAAACAAGAAACAGGAAAGATAAACATCTCTTTTCTGGGATGGTAATACTTCCTAGTTATACCCTATTACAAATTCGCATCTTGTAATGTATATATGAGCCGTTAAAATTGCCCCTCCTCCAATTCTAAATGCCTAGATATTCCTGCAGTCTCCTTGTGTTTATTTTATCATATAATTTGCCCTTATTCCCAAGAGGAGGGGAGTCAGTGAAATATACTTGCAGTATATTTTATTCTGTTAAATAATAAATTATCCCAATGGGTTGATTATGGCGTGCTATTGAATGTCAAGAAGAACAAAGAACACCTCAATTTAATGTAACAAATATAGCACTACTTAGAAAATCACGTATTTGGGGGAATTAAAAAATACAGTCACCAGAACCTGAGAGTTACAAACTAGTTGGGAAGATGAAGTATCTGAAGGAAAATTATCTAATGCAGTGCAGAGGATGACTGTCATCATGAATACCACCAAGTTAATAGAGATTAATGCAAAATAAGATAAGGGACCAACAAGTGGAAAGTGTAGGCTAAAGAGTTAGACTTCTTATAATTAAAATGCAGCTGCATTACTTATTTTATCTGTGTGAGCTTTAGTTTCTCATCTGCAAATGGAGATTAAGCAGAATATCTACATCATCGTTGTAGTGTTCTATGAGGCTTCTATAAGAAGAGCATGTAAGGGCCTGATAGGGAAAGCTCAACACATGTCAGTCGTAACTGTTAAGGTGGCTTAGAGAAGTTGAAAAAAAAAATTGAGGGGAGGGTACCTGAGAAAAATTATTAGATTCAGTCATTAGCAAGTCTCAAATGACTTTCAAGAGGGCAGTTTCCACCAAGTGAAAAGGCAGGAAGGCAAAGTGCATCAGGTTAAGGGGTAAATAGGCAATAAATACTTGCCATAGAGAAATCAATACAAGCAGAAATCAATAGAGCCAAGGAAGTTCATCTATTTGAGATATTGGAGAGCAAAAATAAAATAGTAAAATAAATAAATAAAGCAAAATGGTAATGGGAACAAACAGGTTTCTGTCATTTAAGGAAAAGGTAGTGCTTGAGAGCAAAAGGCATTTAACTGACAGGGGTGAGAGAGCACGGTTTGGTGAAACTGAGGGTGCTTTAGGTTAATGCCCTAAGAGTCTTGAGTGAAACTCAAGGGAGTCTCGTTCTTAAGAGCAGGATGCCGTTGGATTTATATCCTGCAGGTTCAAGGGCATTTTTCTGCTAGACAGAGTAGCTTCCCACTATATCTAAAGCTAAAGAACCATAAAGAATTATTTGACCCTGACTAAAGGTTGCACAAAGCCGTGGCATTAATGAATTAAGTTGCAGGACCTTAAAATGTGTTTAGCTGTCATTTGAACAAACGGTCTTGAGTACAGATTAGGGCTGAATGGCCTGCTGCTGGGAACATAACTGGCATCATTGTGCTGACTGAGGACCTCAGTAGGGAAGAACTTAGCACGGCAAGTAACAAATGTGGTTATTTATGCCAACATAGACGTATTTAAGCAATATAAAAATAATTATCTCCTGATTCTGGCTTCAGTACAAAAAGTGGCCTAGAATCTAAAATCTCTTGTTCACATTTCAGAAATACTTTTCTGTCTTACAATGAGTTTGAGAGGCTTGGATTATCATATTCTTTAATGTCAAAGTCCTATTTTAACAGCAATTATAAAATATAGTAGCAAGCAGATGTCCATTCTTCCCAGGCTGTTGTGATGAGTCAAAACAAATCTATTATAACAATTGTAATAAACTGTGTAATCTGCTCAGTGAAGCAAGAAAAATATACAGAACACAGACAATATCCAGAGGGTCATAATTACAGTAGTAATAACAAGAGAGTTATAATAGCCTTGCATGACTACAAATGTGAGGTCCTTCAAACCAGATCATAGATACAATTCTAGTTTACCACTGAGGGATTTTGCTTAAATTCTCTGATTCTCAGTTTCTTCATCTTTGAGATAGAAATAATAATACATAACCTTCAGGATTAGTGAGATAATGAAAGAAGATAAATACATGAATACAATGTGCCTGACACATTAGGTAGCATATTACTTCTTAAGAACTGCATGGATCTCTATTGTTACTTTTCCCACTTCATTTACTTAATCTGCAAATTTTAATCTCAACTCCATCTGATGGGCTGTCATCCAAAATTACTGTTGAAAAATGCTTTGAATGGCACATTGTTGAGGACAGGCACTCCGCCCTCCAGTAAGTCCAAACCAAAGTTCTCTCTCCAGCTCTGGGATAGGTGACTAGTCCTCTGGTCGAATACTAGACATCCTGGCTGGAGTCATTAGTTTACATATAATATAATTTTTTTTTTCAGATTTTAAAGAAACCTTATAATCAGGTTGCTGCATTTAGGAACTGAGACTGAGGAAAAGAAAATATACATTCCCTGGTTTATTCACACATTGCAGTTACACCATTAGTTAACTGTGTATTCACATGCATGACAAAGTGTTACTCCCCCTTTCCCTTGTCCGAGAATATGTATTTGAATTTGCATAAAATTATGAGAAAATAATCATTTCATGTGCTTTTAGCTGGTTGAAGCAAACAGGACTGGAAATACCTGGCAACTAGACTTATAAATTCAGAAGGGTCATTTTGTGTCTGCCCCTGCTCTAAGTTATTTTCAATTATTATAGACAGGAACATCTACTGAAAATAAAATTTAAAAATTAACAACAACAAGATTTAAAATTTCTCATAGGCTTCTTTTCAAGTATGTCTGAATGTCGAATCTAAGCCCCTTAGGTTATAATTGAAGCCTTAGCCTTAAATGCTTTCTCTGATTTCCTAAAATGGTTTTGCTGAATTTCCCTGCCTCCTGAGTAGATTCTCGCCTTAGAAAACTCATCTGCCAAAAGGCATTCCTGTGGAGATATACTGCCAAGCTAGAAACAAAAAAATAGTAAACATTAGAGGCATTTTTACTGCTAAAGCCCCAGAGGCAACAATCTTATCTCTAAGTCTGTAACACAAGCAAATTAATCTGATTTGCATGTCATCTGAACAGAATATGGGTTTGGATAGCTCTGAATCATCTCAAGTGAAAATTAGATTAGCAATGTGGTGAAATGTTGGCCAATAAAAGAGAGGAGAATGTGTGTTTAAATAATTTTAAATGTAAAAGAATAAAAGTAATGGAAAACATACAGATATTTCTTTTTATTTTTTTTTTAAGATTTTATTTATTTATTTGAGACAGAGAGAATGAGAGAGAGAGAGCACATGAGAGGGGTGAGGGTCAGAGGGAGAAGCAGGCTCCCTGCCGAGCAGGGAGCCCGATGCGGGACTCGATCCCGGGACTCCAGGATCATGACCTGAGCCGAAAGCAGTCGCTTAACCAACTGAGCCACCCAGGCGCCCCCATACAGATATTTCTTTAAATAAAAAGTAGCTACTGTTCTATAACAATGATATAAGATGTTATAAAAATCTACAGTCTAACTTGATAAAGTAATGGGGTTAAAAGTCTATTTTTCTGGAACCGAATATAACTTTGGATCTTAAACACCCTCATGAATCTATAACAGCCATGAAAATATTCATTGGTCACTGTACCTAGAGCTTAATATAAGTCACAGAGGTGGATGACGGATGAAATCCCTACCCAAGGTGCTATGCTTGCCTACATGTTTTATTTATGTAGAGCCCTTTGGGAAATATTGACTATCTTTGCCAAAGACACATTTTTTAGTTCATCATGTCTTTTATCAATGTTATCACTTAGGAAAGTGGTATGACTGTTGTATCAATATTTTATATAAACATGGGTTGTTTCTAGTGACAAAAAGAACTTTAATCACTGAACCTGTGCTCTCTTTTTATTTTATTTATCTAAGGGATGCTTAGTATTCCACTGAGTTTCAAACTGCATTTATTTTTTCACATGTACACATCTCTCAAAAGAGATCACTTTTTATCATATCCCAGATTGACTTCCACCATCAGCATCCCCAAACCTCTCTCCCCTAAAAGTAAAAGGTGCAATATACCAAGTGAATTGCCTTGGTAAACAAAACTAAATTTAATAATTAAAACACATTGGCTCAGGGCTACCAACATACTTGCTCGAAGAGAGAAAACACTAGGGTAAAGTTTTACTTCTTTTGATGACTAATCTCAGAAGTCATTTAGTGTCACTTCTGCTTCATTTTACTGTTGAAGGCAGTTATAAAGTCCAGCCCAGTTTGAAAGAGAGAGAAAATAGACTCTACCTTTCGCTGGAGAAGTATCAATGTTACACAGTGAGAAATGAATTTGGGATGGGTTATATATTGGTTCAGCCTTTGAAAAATACAATCTGCCACCCCAGGGCTCCCATCTTGCTAAATTTAAACCATCACTTTCCTTCTTGGCTCTTACTCTTGTGCTGTGAACAACCTTCATAATCATACATGGTGACCTTGCTTAAGGGATCAAAAAGGTCTTTGTTTGATACCAGTTATCCCACTCTTCAGGTATGTGACTTAGGAAAGTTAATTGAAATTCCCAAATCTAAATTTCCATACAATATTGCAGTGAAAAGTAAATGAGGGAATATATTTCATGTGAATAGCACAGTGATCAATATAGAGGTCCTCTTATCCTTGTAGGTACAAATCTACTGGGTTGAACCATATGAAATTGCCATCTCTGAAGTTAAAAATGGTGAACCATTTTTATGGTTCAATCTAATACATTTTTTATGGATAAATAATTGCAACAGTATTTTATTCTGTTAAATCATAAATTATCCCAAATTGAGTAGAAAATTATATTTCTTTAGCTATTTCTGATTTTAAATAGACATTACTTATAGATTTAAGTAATACTAGAAAGTAAAATAAAATAAAAGCTGTGGCAAATGGCAATTCCAAATGTGCCTTTGAATTCCTCAAATCCATTCCTAGTATAATTCTTAAGAGTATGAGAACCTCTTCTAATATTATCACATTTTTAATTGGGCTGAGGTTGACAGTTGGCCAGAAAAGGGGAAATAATAAGTTTGCCACTTTTTTTTTTCTTATCCCTTCCTCGCCCCTCAAATTTAAGACGTTTCCAAACAGCTTACTTTTTTTTTTAATTAAACCTTATGCCTTCTTTATATTCTTTTGAGATCTGCCCCTCAACACCTAAAAGGCCAGTCATTAGCTCAATTTTCTTCATTCTGGGCATCCAGATTTGAATTCATATCTTCAGAAGTGACAGACCAGCCCATGAATCCATTGTATCTCCCTGGTTCTCTGCCTAACTTTGCACATTTAAATGATTTATGGTATTAAAGTTTTCCACATTATTCAGCATTGGCAATCCATCATCTGAGCAAATTATACCTCTAGCCTCCTATCAGTCCAAATGTGTTCAGATAATGAAGCTTCTCCAAAGCTTCAGTCATCTCAAAAAAGAAAGGTACAGAATTCACAAAGGTATATTGGAAACATATTACAAAGCCAGAAAGTTTTTTGTTTTGTTTTATTTTGTTTTGTTTTAGAGCAAGAGGAAGAAATAAAATGTTAAGTTAGTTAAGTAACTTCTTTAAATTTAAAAGGATAAATAAGAGAAAAATGGAAATATGGGAAGGTGGAAAAAATGGACTATAGTTTTATGTTTTCTTCTTTCTTGATACTTTGGCATGTTTCTATTTACATTGAAACATTATTAACTATTTAAAGGGTCATCTCTTGTTGTTGCACTGATACAGCAACCCATCATCAAAGCAAAAAGAAAAAAAATCAAAAGCATCACAGTGATGCATTTAGGGAAGAACAAATCCCCTGAAATCTCAGAGTCCATGAAGGTCAGTTCTTGGGGAAGTCTGTTATATATCTGAGTTCTCTCTGTGAACAATTTTTCCCACACATTTCAGCTTGCTAAGAATGTTCTGGTTTACTCCTGTTGTTCGAGCAGCCTGTCTTATTATTGTCCCCTTTTCACTCTCAAAAATAACCAGGTGTAGGCAATAATATATAACATCTCCCTCTCCTTGAAAATTATAGTACCTTCTTCTTGCTTTGGAGCAAAGAAAGAGAAAAACAAAGGGATCCATTCATAACCAAATTAGATTAGATGCCTCCAATTAAAAGGATCTCGGTATTGCTAATGGAAACATAAAAATAAGTTTAACATAAGGAGAGAGGATTTATAATGATGTTTTAACAATTCACTCAAAAATTAGTAATGAAGGGACAAGTGGTAATATTTCCATTCCTTTGACACCACTAAGATACAATTAATGAATAATGCAAATCACAGTTAATTAGTCATTGAAGTCAAACCCTTCGGTTAAAACTTCTCCTCTCTTCTAACTACTGATTTGGTGTTTCTATCCTCTCTCTACTAACCCCAGAAAGTGGCCTCCAACCTCTATTTGAATATTACCAGTCATGAAACTTAAATCATTTCTGAAGTTTTCCTGGACAGCTCTAACTGTTAATACCTTCTTTCTTGTTTTGAGTAGAAATCTATTTCCTCATAATTTCTAATTATTCCAAATTCTGTATTCAAGACTGTTTCTTACAAAGTGATCCTTAGAATTTTGAAGTACTCTTCCTAGTTAACCATTTCCATATACCTTTTTTTTTTAGTTTCCTCTCATTCTGTTTTTCTTTTTTTCAGTGCTTGTAGATGAAATTCAGTTTTTAATGCTTCTCCTATAATATGATACTCAGATCTATAGATGGTTTTATGAAGCTTAAGTGTTATGTTTTTTCTCCTCACATAGCAAAGTCTGTGTAATAAGTTAAAAAGAGCTACTAAATAACATTGCTTTGATACTTGCTGAAAATTTCATATTCTTAGTCAACACAAATTCCAAGAGGTAGTTATAGCAATTTCCATATTATACAAATGAGGAAATTGAGCCCAGAGAAATTAGATAAAATGCTAAAGATCACCCATGTAAGAAGTTAAATAGAATACAGGACTTAAATCTAGATCTGTCTGATTCCAAAGTCCATATTCTTATCCATTCTAAACTTATACACATGCTTTTTCCAGACAGAATATATTCCCATTAAATTCCTTATAGTTAGCATCATTGAATTTTTTTAAATCTTGTCAGGTTTTTTGGCTTTAGAGTCTCTCATCCTGCATATTGGATATTTCTTCTGGCATTTAATCACCTGCACATATGTTCATTTTACTGCCACTGTCCTTATCCAAATCTCCCATGAACATACACAATAACACAGGATTGGAGAAAGAGGTCAGAGTGTCTAGTGTGAGATTTCTCTGCATACTGGTGTTGATAAACATTTTCGTATATATACTAACTTGTGTTGAATCAAGTTGACTTAATTATTGTGACTTGGTCTATATTTTTCTTATTTATTTCAAAGATATTATTTTGAAAAATTTTAGTAGAGTGCTCTTTAATTATTTTATACTAAATCTTGATGCTTCGACCATTAATTCTTATGTTCACTCCACCATTCATTCATCTACTCTCTGTAGAAAACAAACAAGAAAACAAGCAAACCAACCAACAAATAATTACTGTTGTTAAGTGATAAGAGAATTGGAAGTGTCCGTCATTTGCTAGTTATTTATCCTTGGGCAAGCTACTTATCTCCATAAATCATAAGGAAATTTGTGTGGCTGGAATGCAGGGGTTATGGGGAAAATAAAGAGAGATGATGGTAAAATGCTGCTGTCTGATATGATTTGGAGTCTGTGCATGTCATTGAGTATTTTGACCAAACAATTTATAAGATATGATTTATTATGTTTTTCAAAGTTAACTCTATACCAGTGGTTCTCAAATTTGAACATGCACAAGGATCATCTGATTGCTCCTTAAACAAAGATGGCTGGTTCACATCTCCTAGAGTTTCTGATTCAGTAGGTGTGGTGTGAGCCCAAGAATTTGCATTTCTTCCAAGTTTCCAGCTGTTTCTAATGCTGCTGACTGGGACAGTATACTCTGAGAACCACTGGGAAGATGTGGAGAATGTTAGAAATGATGGGTATCTGAACTAAGACATGGACAGTGGGAATGAGCTCAAGATATTCACTGGATTGGTGATGGATCATTTATGAAAGGTGAAAGAGGCAGAAGAGTCAGAGCTATCTTCAAGGTTTATAAATGGGATGAAGTGATACTGATGCCAGCAATAAGGAATAGAGGAGGAAAAGGCTTGTGATTGTGAGACAAGCTCAGGTTTGGAAGAGCTGAGGTTCAGTGTTTGCAGGACCTGTAGATGGACATCTGCATGATAGACATGGCCATATGGGATGATGTTGGTCTCATGAAGAGCTAACTTTCTAGTTTTAGGAGTGGAACTAGAGGTAAGTTCTTTTTTTCCCTTCCAATAGGTGGGCCTTTCCATGCCGAAAAGAGACCTTTTGGGTATGGGTCAAACACAAACAAGCTTTAATGCCTTTGCCTTTCCTTCATAGGGATCGAAGGGTTACAGTTACTCACCATGTGAAGCAGAATGGCTGAAACCAATAGCAGAACAGAATATATTCATTGGCAGTGGGAAGTAGAAAGGTGGTCAGGTGCTATTAGGTTCTTCTGGTCAGGAGAAAGGCCAACTTTCTCTCTCTGGGTCACATCAGGCATAACTGTAGCATCATAGAGGTGCATTTCCTGTTGTCACCAATTTCCCTGAATAGAGGACCATTGTGTCTTGTCTTTTATAAAGTCCCTGGGTATAGTCTTTTATTAAGAGAGGCTAGGCATCCTAAACACAAATAGTGAACTTATGTCTTTATAATCTATAGCAAAAAAAAAGTCACATTCTCACATTTTAAATGTAGTGTTAGACCTGTACTATAAAAATATACGTTAGCCAGACACCAGCTGCTTTGGGATGGAGTCTATTGACCAAAAGAGACAAGTGTCAGTCAAAGGAATATTTACCTGGGCTGGGAGCTGGAGTGGAGAGGGAAAGGGAGTTTGATCTCTAGAGGGAATTTTTCTAATGTTCCTATACCAAAACAAGGACTGTAGCTAAAAAGAGAAAAAACGGCTAGAGATAAAAATGTGGAAATATTTAAGAATATTTAAGATTAATTGGAGCCATTGGGAAGATGTAATCAAATAGGCCTGGAAGAAAAAATGGCTGATAACATAATTCTGGAAGAAAAAAAAAATGTTGGGAACAGACAGAAGAATGGGAGTCATAAAAAAAAGAGAAGAAGCTGTCAGAGAAGTTGAAGCATCAAAAAGGGAAAACTTATTAGTCAGTTTTGACAGGTGCTTTTGATCATTGCTTCCTAAATATTTACACATCTTCTCTCTTCCAGTTTTTTTTTTAACTAATGAAAAATTTTGAAACTTACACTCTATTTCTTTTTCTTCTATAATATTTATACATGTAAAATGATCTAAAAAAGAATAAATTTGAACTCATGTTGATACAGTCACATCTCAATAATAACTACTTGTATTTTTTGGTGTACCCAGTGTTTCTTATTTTAAATGTCCAGTTTTTCAAGATAAATTTGTAATTATAACAAAATGCTTGTTAAAATATATCCCCAAGTAGGAAAAATCAAGGCACATACAACAAAGACATGTAATTTATTTTGATAACACCCTAAGACACGTCCACTAAAACTTCTAGAAAATCCAGTTTAGGATCTGGCAGAGATCTCGGTGCTGATAGATTAGGGACAGGTCTGAAAATTCAGCTTCTGAAGTCATAGGTGATTTTGTTGTAAGAAGTTATGGACGCTTAACTAATGGTAAGAGTTCAATTATCATTAAAGTTGGGAAAAATTTTGGGCGCCTGGGTGGCTCAGTCAGTTAAGCGTCTGCCTTCGGCTCAGGTCATGATCCCAGGGTCCTGGGATCAAGCTCCGTGTCAGGCTCTCTGCTCAGCGGGGAGCCTGCTTCTCCCTCTCCTCCCCGCGCATGCTCTCTCTCTCTGGCTATCTCTGTCTCTCTCTCTCAAATAAATAAATAAAAATCTTTAAAAAAAAAGTTGGGAAAAATTTTGATAAAAACAATGTTACTAGAAGTTCAAAGTGATGATACATAAACAATTAGCTCTTGCTGTCTCATCCACATTGAACTGTGAGCACCGCAGCTACATGGTGAGATTTGAATATGCCATGGCTTCAACTGCAGTTGGCAAAGTGACAGGCTTTGTATGTAGTCATGACTACGGCAGTTCTTGAACTGCCAGAAACTAGGGAATAACAACTGAGGGCAGGCTTCCACATAGCTGGGGTGATTACGGAAATGGTGTTACCAAATGAAGTGTAGCAGCTTACAAGTTCATATCCTCTGTGCAAGGAGGCTTGAGGGGAAGGAGATAGCAATTGAGAAATGGTGGGGGCAGGGGAAAAAAAACGTTAAGGTTTGGTTTTGTGCCATCTTTTTCTGATGCTCATTCTTTCCCCTTTTTTCACCTGGCATCCCGAGCTGCTGAGGGATTGGGGAACATTAATCTCTAAAATGAACGGTCATTCAGTAGCAGTGGGCTATGCATAAATCACCCAGTTGACTCTCAGGAGACATAAAGCTATTTCCAGAAAGGTCACATTAAAATTTAGCCATCATAATGTGAAAAAAGCAATCACATATGATATTCTAAGCAAACTAAGGGACATTTATTTGCCTATAATAGTAACTACTCGTTGAATTGTTGCTTGGAGACAAAATTATGCAACATGGGCAAAACATTAATTTATTTAGTGAAACAAACTAAAACATAGTAGATGTACCATAAAAAGTAGTTAAAGTCATTATGGAGAAATCCTTTTGATTTGATTCTCATCTCTGTCACTTACTTTGAACCTTAGTTTATATATTTGTTGAATTGAGCTAATAATATTGCACAAAGTTGTTAAGAACATTAGAAAGAATGTGTATGAAATGACTAGTACATTTTATGGCAAGTAGTAGGGTCCCTGTAAATGAGGGAGGGAATGAAGGAGTGGCAGAAGAAAGAACTGGGGAGGGAAGGACTATCTATGTGCCTAAGTAATATGTATACCTAAGAACAATGAGATAGTTTTCCTTCTTTTTTTTAGTACTGTAAAAGATCTAAAGATACAAAACTATTTTTGGGTAAGTTGTCATGAATACTTTAACTGAAATTTTAAAGAATATAACAAGCAGAGATTCAGAAAGTAATATTGGAGATTAGGAAAAGGACAAAATGCATATAACAGATTCAGAAAATTCAAGGCATAGAAAGGAGAATGGCTGGTAACCTGGTAGGGCACGAATCATTAGCATGGAAGAAGATTAAAAACTGCAGAGGTCAAATATGAAAGAGTTTCTATGCAATTTGGTAAGCAAAATATATGGAGGCAGAAAAGGTTTTGAAATAGGAAAAATCAAAAGGATACCAGAGGAAAGATTTTGTTTGGCCAGAATATGAAGAGTGAATTACAAGAGAAACTGAAGCAGGCAAGGCCATTTATAATAGATCATTATCAAGGCCAAAGCTCACAATTATGATGCCTTTGTCAAATCCTTGAGATCACACTCATGAAAAAGAAAAATAAATATGATAGTAACTGAAAGATAATACTTTTTTGGTCATAAAAAAGGCATTTAGTAATTAAATAATATATTAAGATCTTTAAAAACATTATCAGATTTTTTAAAAAGATTTTATGTGTTTGTCACAGAGAGGGAGAGAGGGAGAGCGAGAGAGGGAGAGAGTGCACAAGCTGGGGGAGTGGCAGGCAGAGGGAGAATCAGGCTCCCGGCTGAGCAGGGAGCCCTATGCAGGGCTCCATCCTAGGACCCTGAGATCATGACCTGAGCCAAAAGCAGACGATTAACCGACTGAGCCACCCAGGCATCCCAATCAGATATTTTTTTAATTTCTCTTTCTGTTAAAACTTTCAGGTGGCTATATGTTCTCCATTTTCACAAAATACATAACAATTTAAGAGAAGATACAGAAAAGTCACACTTAAAATGTGTTTAACAGTAAATACAGTTATTAACATGTATCAAGTTTATATTAAAATAGAAATCTACAAGCATCCTTCATTCATCTCTAGGGACTTGGAAACTTTTGTGTTCATTGGGTTTCCTTTTTTTTTTTTAAGTACATAGAAATAAATGCAGACACCTCTTCATGCAGTCATTCCTTTGTTTTTTTCTTTTTTCTTATTTCATTGGTTCATATATATTAGGGTGCTTAAAATTGCTGTAGAGGATTGTATACACAAACCCATGCACATTTTATAGGATGTGTAGGGAATTTTCAAGGATAATTTTGACCATAAAGGGTTTTCAGTACTCTAACTTGATACCATAACTTCAAGTAAACTGTCACACACACGTGGTTTGAAAAGAATGCATAAAATAATATTTAAAAACTCCATGCTTACTTTGTAGGATAATTTGTAAGTTATGGGTCATTTTTGTATTTGACATTCTCACTACTCTATAAAAGCCAATTAGTTTTTTTTTAATGAATCAACTTTCCTTATTTGGATAATGTGATATAAAGGTAAAGTAAAGCTATCAGGTTAGAGAGGCAACATTATAGAATAGCTCAAAGTTGCTGAAGATGCAAGAATTTAAATATAATGAATGGGCACTGCCCTAGGAAGGAAAAAGCATGAAAAACAAACCAACTTACTTTACAATCTTACTACATGTTTTTGGTCACATAAACATTAGATCTCCTGTTTGATCCTGAAACTTGTCATTCAACAAGACGTATGTCAAAGCAAATTAGTGTAGATGGACATCGTATTTTTTTTTTTTAAAGGAGATTGGCAAAGGGCTCAATCTTAAAATAGCAAGTTTGAAAACACTAGTTATTTTGTTATAGCCTGTTGTTTTTGTGTAATTCAGTGACAGTTTAGCATTGATACCCACTGCTGGCCTTATGTTCCCTCATCTGCTGTGTGAAGAAAACATTTTTCCCTTAAAAGTAGCATCCACCATACTAATTGTTTTCACTCCCAGTTCATGTTAAGCATTAGATGAGCAATTTGTCTTTCAAAGCATGTACATGAAATCATTTAACTAAGTCAATGGATTCCTTTTCATGGGATTCAGAGTTTGTATGTAGCTCTAGGACATTGCGATCACCTTCCATCCATAGTACTTGCCTGTATTCAGTCGAACCCAAAATGAATTTATACAACACAAAGAAAGCAGTTACAATGTGAAATATTCCATCAATCGACTCTTCTGTCTCCATGACACCAATGTAGCTGGCTAAAATAAAAATTATGTATTGCTTGTCTGTATGCCAGATAGGCATTATTATCAAGCTGCATCTATGAAATTCCTTTAAGCATTTTTATATTTTGGTCTGCTGAGAACCATATTTTGGAATATTTCTGAACTAATTCCATTGTCATTTTTCATTTGACTCATATGTGTTCTAGATGTGTTAATATCCCTATCTCCTTATTCCCTTTTCCCTACCCCCACATTTTGGACTATTGTTTAGTTTGAAGTTTTCCATGTATTTTAAAGGCAACAAGAGAGTATTATTATTGTTTTATGCTGTCAATATTCATTTAGATTTTTGTATATGTTTATTTAACCTTTTATATTCTTTACTTCTATCATTTCCCTCCTTACATTGTGGATCATTTTCCTTCTGTCAAAAGAACTCTTTTTAGCTTTTCTTTTAATGCATGGTTTGTGATGGACAAATTCTCTTAGTTTTCCTTTTTCTAAGAACATCTTAATTTTACCTTAATTATTTGAAGGATACTTTGAATGATGGCTATTATTTTCTTACAGCATTTTAAATTTGTCACTCATTTGTCTTCTGGTATATAGTCATTTATGCCGAAAAGGCAACTGTCACTCATTATTTTCATTTTCAAGATAATGTGTCTCTTTTTCTTCAGTCGCTTTTGTTGTTTTTTATTTTTTAGTGTTCTTTGCTTTTTAGATATTTTATTGTGATGTGATTAGGTATAGATTTCTTTGCATTTTCCCAGTTTTCGTTTATAGAGCTTTCAACTTCATTGGCTTGGGATTTTTTTTAAGCTTGGGAGATTCTTGGCTAATATGTCTATAAATATTGCTTTGGTCCTTTTTTTTCATGAGACTCTAATTATACTGCCTTAGACTTTCACCATCCTAAAATGTCTTATATTTTCTTCTGAATGTTTCAAATTATTTTCTCTAATATTCAATCTAGATATCTGTTGACCTATATTCCATTTAATTAATCATCTTTTCTGCTTTTTATAATTTTGCTATTAAACACATCTATTAAATTCATGATTTCAGTTATTCTACTTTTTTACCTAGAATTTCAATTTTATTTTATTTTATAGTTTTTACCATATCATTTATTTCATTGCTAATTATTATTTTAAGATCTGTGTCTAATTATGCTAATATCTAGATCACCTGGGGATTTGATTTTATTGATCTTTTTTTCTCTTGGTTTTTGGTCATTTGTTCCTATCTACTCGTCATTTGTCATTGAATGTATGAAAAATTGTGAAGTTCTGTATTTTATCTTTCTAGAGAAGATTCTTTGCTTTCCTTTCAGTAGGCTATTAAAGCAGGAACAGATTACCTTCATTCATTAGGGACTAAGATTGTTCAAGGTTGAGGTCTACTCTATGTGAGGTCTGGTTTATTTCAGTTTGGGCTTTCCTCTTAGAATACAGCCAGCCCATCATGGATATTGACTAAATGTTGATGCTCTTTCCCATAGCTCCTCCGGTTTGATGATCTTTGAGTTCCATTTTTTTCTTCAGTTCTGCTTAGCTGTTTAGCCACTTGGAAGCCACTTTTTGTTTGTCTTGTTACTTCTTGTCCCATAATAAGAGAAGCAAATTCTTGAAGTAAAATTAAAATCAATAAAGATTTGGTTTTCCTAGTCTTATGAAATGACCAAAGACTTTAAGCTACCATTTTCTGCTTGTTTTCTAGGCCCCTTAACACTACCACTCCCCACATGTACCAATACCCACAAAGGCAGAGGAGAAAGCCAGGCTCAAGGCAACACAATTCCCTTCTTTCTAAGATCTCGACTCTCTATGGTTGGCTCCTTCAATGATCTCTGATGCCTTCAAATACTGATTTTTAAAGAAATCTAGATTTCATATTTATTCTTAGTAGATGGACACTGACCTATATTCCATAGTAGCCAGACGTGGAAAGCCCCTAAGATCCTGAACAGAACATAGGCTAATTAGAATTATTTTTGGCCGTAGCACAGGAGGGGAAGCTAAAGAAACAACAAGAACAACAAAATAGAAAAGAGGAAATAAAATAGAAATTTAGAAAAAAATAGTCTTTTTTTTAAAAAAAAGATTTAAGTCTTTTATTTTAGAGGGGGAGAGAAAGATAGAGAATGTGAGCAGTGGGGGAGGGAGAGAGAGAATCTTAAGCAGACTCCCTGCTGAGCATGGAGCCTGACGCAGGGCTCAATCTCACCACCCAGAGATAATGACCTGAGCTGAAGTTGAGAGTTGGACACTTAACCGACTGAGCCACCCAAGTGCCCCAGAAAAAAAAAAAATCTTTTTTTAAAATTTAATTTAATTTTATTATGTTAGTCACCATACAGAAAAAAAATAGTCTTTAAAAATATATTCGTGACAGAAAAAACTTAATCCACGTTAACTTTTGTCAGTCCTTTCGTGATTACTATGTATCACCTCAAAAAATTTATGTCCAGCGTGGTTTTAAGGCACTATTTGAAAGAGATGGAAAGGGAGAATGTTGTAAATCAGGAAGGAATTTCCAGTCCCTAATTCCCATAGTTCAAGAAAGCAATTTCCTGCATCTATATGAAATTCTCAGGGCCAATTTCTTGGCCTACTAAGCCATTTTGAATGAAATAAAATAAGATCTATTGCTCCTACATTCTAATTTATAAAAAAAGAAAAGACAATTGTTAATTTTAGTTTGACGTAGTTTTTAGTCAGAAAAAGGTATTGCTTTTGTTCCTCATAAATAAACTTAAATCACTTATTTATACTGTATAAAAAATACATCAACTCATTTAACAAAAAGGAAACAGTTAAAAGCTACCATAAATTCACATAAAGGTGACAAAATTTTGAATAATATAAGTAAGCCTTAAGAAAACATGTTTTCTCTTTTCTAACATGCTTTGAAAGCAGTAGTCAGACTGGGATTTAAGTGCCATTCTCAACTAAAAGGATTTAAGACTTCTCAGAGAAATAGTTAATTCAAGTGTAGGACAATAACATCAAAATAAGCCTGGAACATATTGTCATACCAGAAAGCCAGGAAGCTTTAATAGACTATTAGAGTCTCTTCAAAAGGGCTGAGTAGGTACCTGAATATGTTCCACTTGTCAAACATTTAACCATGTGTTGCATCAGTAAGAATAACAACTGTAATACATTCAAATGCATAAGTTCATAATGGTACTAAATCAAACAAACAAATAAACAAAACTACCAGATGCTAGGGAACAAACTCGTTATTTTGAAAGCCAACAAATAAAAGGAAGCACTCAAATACTTTTTTTTTTTTTTTTTTCCTGATTTAGAATATAAACTGTGTCTCAGGGTAACCAGAGTTGATGAAGAAAGTTTTCTTTGCTGAAGTATTTCATGAATAAATAAATAAGAAATGATAGAATTAGCATTTCACTATTTTACGAACTAAGATGAAATCATTAATCTAGGCAGTGATAATCAATGGTCGCTAACATTTCAAATAGATACATTATATACACATATTGTAATTCCTGATGGAAAAACATTTAGGTGTTTTTTCATGGAAGAAAACTACACTACCTGTGATGTAGTCTTGTCCTCCACCTCGAGAAAAATGAAACCAGAATCTCATCAATCCTCTAGATGTAATTTAACTACCACTTAGAGAAAGTACCAGGGGCAGAGTTACCTGTTAACTCTGCAAGAGGATCCAAGAGCAGTATCCAAACTGTGGGAAACTGTATAAGATAACTGTTTTGTTTTATTCAACAAAAATTTATAAGGAAAAGAGAAAACAATAATCTGTATATTTGGTGACAATTCAGAAACTTATCTGTAGGGGCACCTGGGTGGCTCAGTCGGGTAAGTGTCTGCCTTCGGCTCAGGTCATGATCCCAGGGTCCTGGGCTCCCTGCTCAGTGGGAGTCGGCTTCTCCCCCTGCTCGTGCTATCTCTCTTGCTCTAGTTTGCTCACTCTCTCTCTCAAATAAATAAATAAAATCTTAAGAAAATATTGGCATATATACTTTATATACTTTTATTTATCTGTATTTTTAAAAGATTTATTTGAGAGAGTGCATGCACACAGGCGAGTTGGGGGAGGGGGAGAGAGAGAGGGGGAGAGAGAATCTCAAGCAGACTCCCCACTGAGCTTGCAGCCTGACGTGGGGTTCTATCTCATGACCCTGAGATCATGACCTGAGCAGAAATCAAGAGTCAGAGGCTTAACCTACTGAACTACCCAAGTGCCCCTATATACTTTTATTTTTTGTGTGTTGTTTATTTTTTGACTCACTTTTGATTAGTCTCTATCTTTTGTGTATATAAGGTGACATATTTACAAATAAAATAATATCTTTTGGATTTCCTTCAAAATAATCTGTAATGAGAGGACTTGATAGAAATAAAAATGAGTCAGGATTGACTATGAGGTCATAATTTTTGAAGTTAGGTAATAGGCACATGTAGTTTCATTATAAAATTCTCTCTAGAGTATATGGACACATAAAGAAATGAAGAAATATGATACTGTATATTAAGCAAAGTATAATAGGTAAGGTGCATTTAAGAAAGTAATATGAACGGCTCAATTTTTTCTACATAAAGAGATCTTGCAAGTAAAATTCCTTTCTGAGGGTCTGAAATTTGTCATTACCAAGATGGTTTTCATAAAACAATATTTCATGTTGTCTTCAGTAATCAAGTTCAATAAACATGGGCAATTTTTAATAAGAGGGAGGGAGAACCACTTAGGCTACTTTACTACCCACAAATATGCTAATGGGGATCAGTCACACCCAATTAAAACTCAAGGAATTATGAATCTTTAATGGATTTATCATGAGATAATTCAGCTGTTAAGTCTTCTTTAGGTTCATGCTAGGCAAGCTTTCTCAAGCTGGAAACCAGTCATCTTCATGACATCATTTTCAAACAGGCTTTGTGATTTTTGTTTGGAAAGAAGACAAAAGGGCTTTGCAATTTGCACCAGAATTAAAATTTCCGTTTATTGATTAGAAACTTCTAAGCTCTACACTATATGTATGAGCTCCTGTTTACATTTAATAGACCAGTTTTGGTAACACTAATTAAAGACTCTAAATAAACTTAGTCACCTGAGTTACTTTTATGTATTTTCCTTCAATAGCTTAACCTGGCTAATCTCCACAGCGCTCACTTAATCTATAGTTTATAGTAGAGCCTGCTGCTTACTTCATTAAAAATAATACTAAACCAGCAAAACGGATTTGAGCCTTGTCTCCTTGATTTCTGTAACAAATGGTAAAGAGAACAGACGTTAACATCAGGCCACCTGGTTTGACATTTCTAGATGAGCAGCATCAGCAGCCTTTCCATACTTTCTTTTCTTCGTCTATAAAATTGTAATAGCATTTCTCTTATATATTTATAGTGAGTGTTAAATGAGATATTACGTAGGAAGCATTTTAAGCCATGCCTAGTATATGATTGCTCTAGTAATTGCCTACTGGTGTAGAAAAACAGACATCTTTTCTTCTGTGGCTGGAACACATGATTTACAAAGACCACATTGCTCTGATGCTATCCTTTTCCATACTTCATCAGGGCAAATCATTTCCTTACCCAGTGTGAGAGTGAGGGCATGTGTGTGTGTGTATGTGTGTGTGTTTGTGTGTGTTGTGTGTTTGGAACAGAGCATCATGTGTCCTGATACAAATGCATGTGTTGATTAGTGGCTTTTGAGGAATTCTTAATCTCAGGAAACAAACTGAGGGTTGCTGGAGTGGTGGGGGGTGGGAGCGATGGGGTGGCTGGGTGATAGACATTGGGAGGGTATGTGCTATGGTGAGCACTGTGGATTGTGTAAGACTATTGAATCAGAGACCGGCACCTCTGAAACAAATAATACATTATATGTTAAAAAAAAAAAAAAAGAAGATAGTAGGAAGGGAAAAATGAAGAGGGGGAAATCGGAGGGGGAGATGAACCATGAGAGACTATGGACTCTGAGAAACAAACTGAGGGTTCTAGAGGCGAGGGGGGTGGGGGGATGGGTTAGCCTGGTGATGGGTATTAAAGAGGGCACGTATTGAATGGAGCACTGGGTGTTATACGCAAACAATGAATCATGGAACACTACCTCAAAAACTAATGATGTAATGTATGGTGATTAACATAACATAATAAAATAAAAAAAGAAAAGAAAAGAAAAAAATGTTCTGAGATGTTGGAATAAGGGAAAGGAAGGTTCTACTCAGGTTGTTTTTGCAGGAGTATTTTCTGCTATTTATTTTTAGACCCGACGAAGAGTAACTTTGCAGTGTTAAGAGGAATAGCCAAGGAGCCCTGTTTGAAACATTTGACAGAACCCCAACTGGCAATCTTGTCTTCACTGGAGTTTTCTCTGCATGCTAATTGTATCTACTAGTATGTATGTATGTATGTATGTATGTATGTATTTATTTATTTTTTAAGATTTTAAGATTTTATTTATTTGACAGAGGGAGAGAAAGAGAGCAAGCACAAGCAGGGGGAGCAGCAGAGGAAATGGGAGAAGCAGACTCCCCACTGAGGAGAAGCCCGATGCAGGACTCGATCTCGGGACCCCGAGATCATGACCTGAGCTGAAGCCAGATGCTTCACTGACTGAGGAACCCAGGCGCCCCTCTACTAGTTATCTATTTAGAAAAGATTTTTTTCCCCCAGCCTTTCCTTTTACTCTTGAATGACATATTTTTTGTAATATAATTATACTTGTATAATGAGTATAAATAAGTCATTAAGATTCACAAACAATGCATAATTAATTGATGTGATTATAATAAGAAATGAGTACACAGAATACATATTTGTTTATAAGCCCATTCAACCATGTAGGCACTGCTAATACTAGAGTTTAGTTAACACAATGAGTAGCAAACTCACTTATTAATGCCTACAATCAGACACAAGATGATACTAATGAAGGAACTTTTCATATTGATTCTACAAGCATGAAAAATTGGTAGTTTTATAGATGCTTTCTAGTGTTAACAAATTTATAAAAAAGGTATGATGATTTTGTGCAATGAGGTAATACCCTAATTTTGGCCTGAGATTATCACCAAATTTCAAAACAGTTGGTATTTCTCTCAAGATTTCCATTCTAATGTTTTATATGAAGTCCACATCACATTTGTTGCTCAAAGAAATATATGCTCAAGGTAGCTTGTTAATTTCTGAATAAGTCTTTTTTTCGATAAGCTAACAAATGAATTTATACACTCTTTTTTTCATTTGTTCATCTGTTCAAATATCTGCTAGGAACTGTGTGATATGCCTGTGTGTGTGTGTGTGTGTCTGTGTGCGTGTATGCACACTCTCACACATATATGTATCTGCACCTTCAAGGTCTGGCTTCTTAATGATGAATATAGCTAATATGAAACATGATTATTTATTGTATTACTTTTTCTTTCTCGAAGCCATGAAATAAGATGAGCAGCTTAACATTTTATATCCAGAATACATTTTGTTCTGTAAGTACAAATAACTATATTTTTAAAAAAGTCATTGGGTATGTTGTATAGTTTCTTAAACTCTAATAACAGGACAAACACTTAGGCAAGTGAGTAGCTTCTGTATTTTCCGAAAGCTTAAAAGATTTGTAAGAATCAAAGGATATGTTTACAGGGTCTTGCATATGCAAAATTGGAATAGCTCATTCTCTCAAGACAAACATCTAAGTTTCTCATCCAAAATATTGAGTACTTGAGCCTTTCCAAGTCTCTGCTAAGATACCCTGACTCATTCTCCTATTCTGGAAGAAGAAAGTATATTGCTTTACTGATAACTGTTCTATAAAGTTGGTTTATTTGAGATTGCCTGTTGGGGTGGCTAGAATAATAGCATTATAAACCTGGCCCCATTCCTAGATATCTGGCACCACCTGAGCCAAGGGCCCAACGGTTCCTCCCCCTTTGTGCCAAGGTTCAGCTCACGCTAGCTAAAATAATTCTCTGGTTCCATTATGGCACTTCTCTTGCTTGCTGCCAGAAATAAGACATTCCATCTGCCTGTCTAGACTCTTTTCTGTCATTACTTCAAAGTGAATTTTAGGTTATCTGTGCCACCCTGAAAGATATTTCCCTCTTTCAACCATAGTTGGACCCCAGATTCTGACAGTCATTATCATAATTAGTTTTTATGAAAAAATTAGATCACCACACATATAATGTAAGTCTAGGATACATTTATAGGGATGTGTTAAGGCTTAGACAATAGTGCCAGACTACCAGGTCGAAGACCTAGTACAACCACTTCTTAGCAGGATGATTCGGAAAATTGCCTAAATATTTTATATTTCAGTTTTCTTATATGTAAAGGACATGGATAAGAATACTCACCTGATAGGTTTAAATGTGCTTAACACAGTGTCTGTACATAATAAGAACTCAGTAACTCTTATGGTAATTATGATGTCCAGGGGTAATATTAACAATATTTAACAAATAGTATGATAGGCCTTTACTTGCTAGGTTTCCAAAGTCACTGCTAAGGGCACCATCTCATCCTTTTTTTAATATATGTTGATCCTTCGTAATTTGTTACCTGGAGTCCCAAATCCCAACTAGTTATAAATGCTTTAAGCTCTTTTTTTCCTCTTAAGTAAAATAACAGTGCTACAGTATTATTCGTGGTTAGATAATTTCTTTTAAAATATTGACAAGAGTGTATTTAATCTTCAATAGAATGATGTGATATTCTCAGAAATCACACACATTTGGTGAGAGCAAGCATTCATACATAACCTCTAGCGGTGATAAGAGATGATCTAGGAACAAAAGCTCTTGAGTGAAAATGCATTGTTTTCTGCTTCAATGCATTTGTGCCCTGGGATAACCAGAAATAATTGTTGAAACAAGCCTCTTGTTAATAATAATTACACTTCGTTCTATGAAAACAAGAACAAACAGCAATTATCTATAATTTCTCATTTGCAAAACACTCTCATTATGCCAAGACTTCTTGTCTGTGTTTGATAATATTGTTATGTGTGTTGGAAAAAGTATTTTTTTTTAATATTTCAAACTACACTGAGCAATGTTTGATCAATACAGTGCAGGCTTAAATGATTCCTGTTTTAAAACAGAACAGCTTCTTTGTGCAGTATATAAGTTATCATAGAATAATGTCTTTTGGATTCCTTCAAAGAAGACAGGTTCATTAACCAAAATAAATATACATTGTTCCTGTATCAGCAAAAATTGCATTAGGAATAAAGAAATAGAAATCAGCCAGCTGGCATTACAAATAGAGTCTTAGAAAAACTTAATATATATGAAACTTTATTTATGTATATAAATGATGAAGTATTTCCATTTTGATACCTTGTTGCTAATGTTTTCTTCCATTCCTATTACTTCAATAATTATGTGCTTAATTTAAATACAATAATTTTGTATTTTTTTTATATTTCATTAAGTGCATTATTGCATTTATCTTGATAGATTATAAATTCTTTGAGGGAAGGAATCATTTAATTCCCTTTGCTTCAGTCCTCCACTGTATTATTCACATTAATGGTTTGCATAGCACTTTTAAGTTTTTCTAACATGAGTGGCAGTTTATCAAACGATCAGCTGGCCAATAGGTTGATTGTTTCTCCATACTGAACTCTAGTTTCCTCATCTATAGAAAGAAAGACGATAATACCTAATTCTCATGGTTTCTAAGAAGCTTGACCATGCATTCAAAGCATTTAGCACAGTGTCTGGCACAAAATTAAGCTCTCCCTCAATACCTATCATGGTTTCATTATCATAATTATAGAGTTGAATCTAAATCGCATTCATTATTTTCATTTCTCTGAAAGGTCAGTATTGTGAGGAATTATACATCTGCCATTTCTTATGTCCTTTACTTTTTTCCTCGATCACAGCTCAACCCAGTATTGGTAACCAGCCATTATGAGGCCTGGAATAAGGCAGATCCGGTGAAGCAACAGCAACTAAACATTAATTGGAACTCAAATTCTTTACATGAATTATGTCAGGTACCAACACCCCTCAACACATCCATGAGTAAAGTAATATGGTTACCTCAACTTTCAAAGTAGATTTCAAATAATCTTTTTTAAGATCGCATAAATAATAAATGGAAGATTTGGATTTAAACCAGTCTGGCTGACTGCAGAGTCCATGATCACCTCTTCTCGAGAGGAAGGTGGATGGCTGGTCTACTCACTGAATATGGGTTTATCCTCCCCCTATAGCTCATAGAGTGACCTTTTAAACAAGTGTCAAGGTCAGCATTTGCCTACATTCTTCAAAGCACCATCTGTATTTAACACATACTATTCAGATTTCTATCAAATTATTATTTATGAATGTATGTATACAAACACATATACGTATATATTCATCAAATATTGTGTATCATATATTATTTATACAATATATTGCATATATCTTTATTTAAATATGTACCTTTCCTGCTTATGTAGTACTCATAATATCTTACTCAATTAATGCTTTTTTTAAAAAAGCACAAAATTGTGGTACCTGTGTGGTTCAGTTGGTTAAGCGTCCAACTCTTGATTTTGGCTCAGGTCATGATCTCAGGGTTGTGAGATCAAGCCCCACTTTGGGCTCCACACTGAGTGTGGAGCCTGCTTGAGATTCTCTCTTTCTCTCTCTCTGCTCCCCACCCCACCAACTTGTGCTCTCTCTCTCTCTCTCTCCAAAAAAAGCACAAAATATATTTTTATTCTCATTTTAAGGTTAGAAAAATGGAATGGAAGCACAAGAGGTTAAATAACTTCCCTACCCATTTCCCAGAGTTATGTTGTCAAATGGTTGATTTTCCCTTAAAAATGCACATACACACACGCACACACACAAATCTCGAGTCTCTCAGAATGCTTTCTAATTTTTATAACCAGAAAGTAGTGCTTTGACATTTCCACAAAGATTATTTGTGAGATTAGCCAAAGGGGAGAGAGGATGCCCTGCATAAAACATAGGTTTGTATCCTTGGAAAGGGGTGCATGCTATTTAGATTTCTTTCTTTCTCAGGAATTATAGGATGTCACTAATTTTTTACTGATGAGCATAGGCTAACAACTACCTGTGTTGTAATTAATTATTTCCCCAATGATTAGACTATCACCAGCCTTATGTAAACCTGTCCTTAATCCTTTCCTAGGATACAGATTGTTAGAATGAATTTATTCCAAATATGTAAAATTCACCTTATACGTGATAATAAAATATACTGACAGATCAGCTTGGCTGAAACTGTAATCTAAAGTTTCCACTCAAATAATTGGGCGCCTGCATTGCTCAGTCAGTTAACTATCTGACTCTTGATTTTGGCTCAGGTCATGATCTCATGGGTTGTGAGCCTGAGCCCCGGGTGGGGCTCCGTGCTCAGTGGGGAGTCTGCTTGAAGATTCTCTCCCTCTGCCCCTCCCCCCCTGCACATGTGCACACGCATGTGTGCTTGCTCTCTCTCAAATAAATAAAAATTAAAAAAATAAATTCTCCACTCAATTAAAAAGCTAAATATCTTATTACTGATTCTAAAGAAGAAACATTTGAAATAGAATTCCCAAGATGAGGTTCAGAGTCATATCACCTTTTTTTGAGATTAATAATGGAGGATTTTACAACTGCTACTGTTACACTATGTCATAGTAATTTATAGAGTTAGAATCTGGAAAATTAGACTTTGGGGGTTTCTCTTTAGAAGTCAGAGTCTAACTCTTCTAATCCTTTACTCCACAAAGATGTTTTCTAAGTTGATAGAAACACGTCCTAACTGATATCACCAAAGCTTTTGCCAGTTTTCTTCCCAGATAAAAAAGTGAGTACACACACACAGTTGTGATTTCAGTCCTCATGTATCATCTTTTTTTTTTTTACCTTGTCTTTTTTTTCTTTCAATCTGACCACCTCCCACCCATACTTATGTTGATACTTTTCACTTTTAACTGTTGATAATCAGTTTTAGTACACAAGGAAAGAAAACGTTTATTTTTAAATTGATATTTTCAAAAACTGAAATTTGTTCATGTTTTTGATAATCCATTTTTTTTAATTTAAGCAACTTTTCCATATCAAAAAAAAATTAGCAACAGTGGCCTAGTAGATATTTGGAAATTAAGGACCTTCTTAGATTTGTTTTTTGTGAATTCCTTGTAAAGATGGAGACATTTCATGTTTAATTTAAGATACACAGTAGTGGGCTTGTGCACAAGAAAATATTTTTCACAATAGCAGTTATCCTGCAACTAATTTGCTTTTAGAGCTTTATGCCTTTAGGCTAACAAACAATCTAAGTTTGTTTAATCTTAATTAAACTTTTCTCTCAAAATAACTTACTTGACTGACAAATGAAATATGTTTTCCCTTTGGACTCATACATACATGAATTAAAATGCAGGATGCTTTGAATCCCTAAAGAGAAAAACACTTAAGTTTTCACTCTGAAGCAGACAGCTTAAGTACTCAATAATATCCATCATCTGTATACTTCCTAGAGTCAGATGTGCCTATTACTTGGTGGTAATATAGACACCAAAGTAGCCTGTTGATGTTAGGAGGGAAAGGTATGGGTTACATTGATCAAAATCTATTTTATTTTTAATTTGCATCTCTGATTTAGTTCTTTTAAATATATATATATATATTTATATATACTGTATATAAATATATATAGTACAACTTTCAATCAATGGTGTCAACCACTGATAATTACACTCTCATCACCCTCACTGTCTCCTTTCACAACTAGCAACATTTTGACAACAGTAAACAGTAACAGTAAAGTCAAAATGTTGCTAGTTGTGAAAGGAGACAGTGAGGGTGATGAGAGTGTAATTATCAGTGGTTGACACCATTGATTGAAAGTTGTACTATTATTCAGTTTCTTTGGAACTGAGACTATAGCTTTTAGAATTATATTGGATAAATCTCTCTTACAGACCCACCATTTAGCATCAGTTCGTATGTCTGACTCTCACTGTGACTCTTTTATTATGACATCTTTGTGTGCCTTAAACTTAGCTCAATAGGTTACAAAGTAGATATTAAATAAATGTTAATTGAATGAATAAATGAATTAATTGGCCACTTTCTAAATTTTATAAAACTTAATAAAGCTATACATACTCAGTTTTGCCTCATGGTTTTGCCATAATACTGTCTATCTAAGCAGATTCTATCACCCCAGACAGGATGATACAAGATAGCTGATGATGCTGTTCGTGACTTACAGTGAATATTTTATTGTTGTTCCTGAAAAGTCAACTAGAACAAACAAATGAATTACTGGATGTAATTCCAACAATACTTCCAAAGAAATTGTAGAGAATTTAATAAAAGCATTTAAAAATTCATTTGGAAATTAAAAAAAAAGCACTTGAAAGCAGCAAAATATGTATTACTGGCATTGCATCAAATATATAAATCAGTTTCTGAGGATTGATAGCTTGACAATATTAAGTTTGACTATCCAGGAATGTATGCCTCCCAGTTTATTAATTTTGTTTTAATATCCTTCAGTAAAACATTATGGTTGCCTCCATATAGACCTTGGATACCTAATAATTTTGTCAAAGGCATTTTATATAATGATTTTGCTATTGTTGATAGTCTTTTATTGTACTTTCTAATATACTATTGCTAATATGTAGTAATTATTTTGGTATGCTTTTTGGTAACCAGATGTCTGACTAAACTTTTTTTCCAGGTATGTTTTGGATATTTTAGATATGTAACAATGTAGAAAGTACAGATTTTTTTCCTTCCTTCAGAAAGTGAGGTCTTTTCTCTCTGGTTCTACCTTACTTACAACATGGGCTACAAACTTTGAAATATATATTTTTAAGATTTTATTTACTTATTTGACAGAGAGAGAGAGACAGTGAGAGAGGGAACACAAGCAGGGGGAGTGGGAGAGGGAGAAGCAGGCTTCCCACGGAGTAGGGAGTCTAGTGTGGAGCTCCATCCCAGGATCCTGAGATCATGACCCGAGCCGAAGGCAGACACTTAACCGACTGAGCCACCCAGGCGCCCCCCAAAACTTTAAAATTTTTTTTAAAGATTTTATTTATTTATTTGACAGAGAGATACAGCAAGAGAGGGAACACAAGCAGGGGGAGTGGAAGACGGAAAAGCAGGCTTCCCATGGAGTAGGGAGCCTGATGCGGGGCTCGATCTCAGGACCCTGGGATCATGACCTGAGCCAAAGACAGACGCTTAACTGACTGAGCCACCCAGGTGCCCCTGAAATATTTTAAATAATAAAGGTGAAAGGGAAGATTCTTGTTTATTCCTTGACATTGATGAAATTGCTCCTGGTGTTTCACCATTAGGTGTATTATTGGGTATTGTATATGAGTCTGGTTAGATAATCTCTATTATAATTAGGGTGTATACAAACTAAGAACTTTTTTTTAAATAAGAAATTTTATTAAATGCTTTTAAAGTCAGCCCAAATGGTCAGGCACATTTTTCCTTAAAATATACTGTGATCAATTATATGCCCTGACAATTAAATATTCTTACATTTTAGTGTAAACTCATCTTGAATATGATGAATTCTTCTTTTAATACGTTGGTTAGTTCAGTATGATAGACTTTCTATTTACCTTTTTTGTTTTCATGTTTATAATCATTATTGGTCTTAAGTCTTCTGTTTTTATGCTCTCTCAGATTTTGTTATCCATAGTATGTGCAGTGTATGAAACACATCAGGACTTTTTCTCTCTCTCTCTTTTTTTCTTATGCTCCAGAGGGCTTATCTATAAAAAAGATGTTATTGTGTTTGAAAGCTTGAAAGAACTGGGCTATAAAACTGCATAGACCTGAGGCTATTTTGGAGGCAATTCTTTCACTACTTTTTTCAATTTCTTCTCCATTTGTTGGTCTATTCCATTTTCTACTTCCTGAATATGTTTTGGTTATTTATGTGTTTTAGATTTTCACATTTGTCAGCTCCTCATTTTCCCTAGTCATTCTCAGATTTTAAAAAATGAATTTTGTATTCTGGTGGTGTCTTTTCTTCTTTCTCTTCTTTCTCCTTCTGTTCTCTCTCCTCATTACATAGAACAGTGATATTAAAAGTATGGATTCTTCATCACCACCATTGTCAGCAAGAATTAACTTTGGGATCTCTGCCTACCACTGTGCACTGTAAGGAAGTGCTTCATATCCATAAATCACAAGTATATAGCCCCAGCGCATCTGCATAATAAGATGTCAGCTCAAATGTTATTAATTTAGTCAAAACTTAGATGAGTTTTTACGTATCTGTAAACATCTGCTCATTTCAAAACATTTTTAATTGATCGAATATTTATCATTATATGTAGATGTTTCACATAACAGGCAAAGTCATTGAAGTATACCATGCTGATGGTTAAGAATTCAGAATACACTTGGAAATTATTATATAGCAACTGAAATGGTTGAAATAATTGTTACTTAAGGGAAATGAAGATAGTTCTTTTAATACAGTTAATGGATTCCCTATGATAGAATTTCTCCTTGGTGGTTAAATAAAAAATCTAAAGTTGTTAAAGGATTATATTAAAAGATTAATATTTTTTTTTCTTTGCAAGTTTTGTTTCTCTATTTCCATATGCCAGGCCCTGTTCTAGATGCTGAGGATAAATAGAACATGGTATAAAACAAAGTCCTGCTTTTCAAAGAGTTAAGGTAGAAGGAAAGAGACAATAAATACATAAAATGAATGTCAAGCAAATTAGTATAAGGAACAAAATAATGAACCCCATCCCAGAAGGATCCTGTTTATGATAGGGTACCCAAATGTGCCTTTCCAACGAAGAGACATTTGACGAGAGACCTGGAAGCAGAAAAGGGGGAAATCATGTACATATTTGGAGGAGGCATTTTTCTAGGCAGAAGAAGCAAGGCATCCATTTGGGAGAAGGTCTGGTGTGCTTAAGGAACAGCAAGAAGAAAGGTCAGTGTGCCTGCCATAGTGAGTGAAGATGGGGAGTCAGGAAGCTCCATGGAGTGGTTTTAATGCCATCCCAGCATTCAAATGTATAATCAGGTGTATGCCTAAAAAGGAACCATCTGTCTTTAGCTATTTCCCATGTTTCCCAAGGAAATATTTCCTTTTTTTCTCTAGAGGTAATCATAGGGGGGTTGAGCATCATCTGCCAAGGAGAGTGGACGCGTATGACAGACTTCTTTGATTGGATGGACCCAAAAACTATTTTCTGCCCTAAGATCTTATGATGAGATGAGCCTGTGGGACACACACTTCACCTCCTACTAATAAGATTTGCCTTTTAACTCTTAGGCAGTTTTACAGGTAGAAAGGAAATTTTGCAATATGGTGAACTGGCATAAAGAAAAGGACATTAGTTTCAGGTTCTGGAGACTTTAGTCCAAATTGTGCTTCACAGCTGTGTGACATTGGGTGTGACTCTTATTTACTTTTTCAGGCTTTTACTTCCAAACAAGTTTTGAAGTAGGCAAACAGGAGGATTTTTAGTGACACCAACACTTCATTATGCAATACAGTGCCCAACCACCTTCATCTATGTCCATTTCTCATTCCATTTTCCTCACAGAATTTGTGTCTTCAGCTTGTTCTTCCTATAAACTTGAGAAATGACTGGCTTTTAAAACAGATATTATTAAAAAATAGGAACTGATACAACTTATTTTTATAATACTTCAAACTTACCAAAAATTATATCATCTCCTTTCCATATCAAAATAACTCCCTGTCACAGTAGGGCAGGTGTTATCATTACTTTTTGATAGAGGGGCAATTAAAAATATTAGTGCTAATGGTTTACTCAACATTACATAGCTGTGCCTCTTAAGTAAGGAATAAAACCTGGTTTTCATATAAGCTGTTTTATTAATGCCCTACTCTGGCTGAACTAGAATAAAAGTACCACCCAACCCTAAATAGTCTCCCCCAGGCATTTATTAAGGATGTGAGTGGGGAAGGCCTTACTCACTCATGTTTTTTACCTAAGTGGTGAATGTATGGTGGAATAAGGCCAGAGAAGGATATTCCTCAGATTCCCTTATCTTAGTAAATAATGGTTACTTCAACAGATCAGTCCAATTAATTAGATTATTTCTACACATAAATTTGCTTTTTCCACCAGAGCATTTTTTTGCTCTAGATTTTGTCCCCTCCAATTTAATATTTTGGCCAGAGAAAAAAAATATGTGACTCTGGTGTAGAGCTAAGTTATGGGGTTAAATATTTAATTCTTAATTGTGACATCAAGGCACATGGTGTATACTCTATAATACTGGATTTTTTTTTTCTGCTTCCCAAAGCTCAGCATTCTTATTGTTTCCTATCTTAAGCAGGTTCCTTATTCTCTAGCAGTGTGGTTGTTAGAGCACTGTCATCTGATAAAACAAAATTATTCAACAGCAGTTGAAGCTGTAATTATAATCAGAGTTCATACTTACGGGAGATGAAATAAAAATTAAAAGTACTAACTTTGTGACATTTTGATTATCTGGAAATTCTCCCAGTCTGACAGATGACTGTATGGGCACATGGCTACATTTAAATGTAGAGACAAGAGACTCCTTATAAATCAAACAAAATTGTTCTGGACTGGATTTCACATTATTGGCCAATTCTCCAGTTTTTTGTGGAATTCTAGGTTTTGATTAGAGATTTAGTTATGAATAATGGACACTTGCCTTTCAAATTATGGTCTCATAAAATGAAAAACTAGTATGTTTTACAATTGAAGAAAAGAGAGAAACAGTCTTTTCTGAAGAGTAAAGGGAATGGTACACATTTCCTGGTTAAAAATTTACATGCTCTTATTTATTTAAAAACGTGTACACCTAATACAAAGTCCTTCTTCTGCTACGCAGGTGGCTCTTCAATTAAGATGCCATTGTGTTCAGCAATAAATCGACATTCATGGAATCATTCACTTTGTTCACATCCTCCAACTCACACAGCAGGGTCGTCTTACATTTTTTAAGCAGAAATGATATAGCCACCAGTTCACTAACTCCAAAAGACCAACGGTATCCAAACTTTTTATAAAATAACACACGAAAGTCTAATGCAACTTCTCTCCCCAGCCTTACCTTCCTCAGCTCAGCTTGAATGAGTGAGTGATAGCATTATTTGAGGAGAAAAGGACCAGCAAATCTAAGAACTTCGCCTTCATGGCCGCTCTGTGAGAGAACGGGGCAGTCATACTAACCTCCAACTCTTCTTCAATACGTGAATTGTTTCTTGCTCAGTGATGGTAAAGAAAAATCAAGTGATGGGGCTCCTGGGTGGTTCAGTTGGCTAAGCGTCTGCCTTCAGCTTAGGTCATGATCTTGGGGTCCTAGGATCGAACCCCGTGTTAGGCTCCCTGCTCGCGGGGAGTCTGCTTCTCCCTGTCCTCACTGCTCGTGCTCTCTCTCTCACTATGTCTCTCTCTCTCAAATAAATAAATAAAATCTTAAAAAAAAAAGAAAAATCAAGTGATAATTGGGAAGACAAATTAAAGTGTATAACAGCATTATACAATTATAAAGTGAACCTAAACTTACCCTCCATCAGATTCTTCTTTAAAGATTTTTGTAACAAAATACACAACCATGATAATTGTTTTTCACCAAACTCAGAAAAGAAAATAACAATTACAGGAGACACAAATTATTGTTTTCTTTTTTATTCTTTATACTTTAAATGATATGATTTATTTTTAAAAATTGTTTTGTTGAAGGATAGTTGACACAGGATGTTACATTAGTTTCAGGTGTACATAGCGATTCACCAGCTCTATGTGTTATGCTGTGTTCATCGTGAGTATAGCTACCATCTGTCACCACAAAACACTGTTACAATACCATTGACTATATTCCGTATGCTGTGCCTTTTATCCCTATGACCTGTTCATTAGGTTCTGGAAGCCTGTACCTCCCGCTCCCCTTCACCCCTTTTCGTCTATTCCCACACCTTCCTCCCCACTGGCAGCCACCAGTCTGTTCTCTGTATTTATGGATCTGTTTCTGCATATTTTGTTTGTTCATATGTTTTGTTTTTGTAGATTCCACATGTAAGTAAAATCATAGGATATTTGTCTTTCTCTGTCTGACTTATTTCACTTAGGATAATACTTTCTAGGCCCATCCATGTTGTTGCAAATGGCAAGATCTCATTCTTTTTATGGCTGAGTAATAGTTCATTGTATTAATACACCACATCTTCCTTATTCATTCATCTATCAGTGGACACTTAGGTGGCTTCCATATCTTGACTGTTGTAAATAATGTTGCAATAAACATAGGGGTGCCTATATCTTTCTGAATTATTATTTCTATTTACTTTGGGAAATACCCTGTTGTATTACTGGAATTACTGGACTGTATGTATAAATAACATTTATTAAAGTGAGTATCTGGTGAGAAATGAGATTTCAGTTTCCACTCAGTCACTTCCTATTTGGCCCCTGGGGCAAAAACCTCATCTTTCATGGCCTCATTCTCCTTATCTTTAAAATGAGGGAAATACCTCACTACATGATTCCCACAGGGAATCATGGGGAGGAAACCAAATCTGTGACCAAACTTGATAAGAGAGAGAGAGACAGAAAGAGACAGAATTTGTTGCAATTATCTGTGAAGACATGAAATACCTCTGGCAAAAGCATGATTGTGAGCCACATGAAACTCAGAAATACAATGATAACACTAAGTATCATTTATTCGGTGCTTACTTCATGCTGGACTGTATGGTAAGTGCCTTCCATACATTCTCACAATTACTCTAGCAGGGAGATACTAAGGCTAAGGGAGGTTAAGTAATTTAATGAATGTTAATATGTGTCAAAACCCAGTTTATCTCTCTCCAGAATCCTTCAAATGATCACTATTAACCTCTTTAATATGTTTGCCTGATCTGTTCTTCCAACTTTTCGGGTGATCAATGTTTCATAAGAGTTGCATTCAAGTGACTGGGGTGGTACCCTCATTTATCTCTGTAAATCACCTACCAGAAAATCAGAATAAGTGAACTTTTGTATATGTCTGACAAGACAAACTGGAAATAAAATGACTAAAATTAAAATGAGTACTTGTTTCAGTCAAACCAACTTATATCCCATCTTTAAAATAAGCAGGATTGGGAGGAGGTGGACTTTAAGTATTTGATCAAAACACTTGCTACTTGTAGCCCTTGAAGAAATGGTTACAGAAGGAAAAGTTTTTAAAAGTGGAGGCAGAAGTAAGTAGTATTTCATATTCAGGAGCTGAATAATCTTTACTTGGCCATATTACACTGTTATCTAAATTAATTTTTACTCATTGATCAAAAAAATCCTTATTGGATGTAACCTCAAAGTCTTGCAGATTTGTTTTTCATGTAGAAAGATCAATACCCTATGTTGGATTTAAGGTCTAAGCAACTTTTTTAAAAACCAAATTAGTGACTGAGGAATTTGTCTTCTCTTCTTTCATTAAGGAAAACAAAGAAGTTTTTGAGAGTTGTAATGTTTTAGAGTTTCGTAATTGACTTGATGGATTGTACTTAATTGATTTAAGGTCTGTACTTATACTTGGACTACAAAGGTTGCACCACCAACATGTAAGGAGCTAAGTGAATAGCAAAGAGCTTTGTCTGCAGGGCTAAGTATCTGAATGCAAAGCCAGAGGAGGAGATAATTTTAAAGAAGGAATTAGAGTTAACTTTTCTAGGAATGTAAGAATCATTATTATCGGAAATGCTTTGTTTTATAGTTAAACAATTGCTGAGTGAATTTTACAACTTAATTTAGACTCCAGGAAAAATAAATGAACTCTATTGAACTTCAAATTAATTCTTCATTATGAAGATTTTTGTTCTTGGCCCTTTTTTCCCCCTACTACTCTTTATACACCCTCTTAATGAAGTATTCCACCATGCTATTTTCTACTCTTCCCTTATGACAATGAGTCAGACATTCAGAGCTTTCTTGTAGACGTATTTCTCTGTATATTCACTTAGCACCAACAACTCAAAATGGGAAACACTGAACTTACTCTGCTTCACACGCTTCCTTTATCTCCTATCTGGTAATAGTAATATTGTTCTTTTAGATGTAGAAGTAATGCTGTCAACCAAAGTTCCATTAAAGCCTCATATCTAATCAGTCATAGGTTTATTTCTTCATCTCCATACCAAAGTGAGAACATCATGACCTTTTATTACAAACTCTGCTGAGATTAATTCCCTTAGAAGAGCACTGAATATCTTTCCAAGATGGAGCTCTGATCGGATCACTACTGTGTTAAAACAAACAAAAACAAAAACAAAAACAAAACCAACTCATTCCTAGCAGTTCCATCTATTTTCTGCTGAGTAGTGGTCAAAAGTATTGGTACTCAATGCAGTCTGCAATCCACTATAGTCTCATCCTTTTTTTTTTTTTTTTTAAATCCAGCTGTCTTTCTCACTCTTTCCCTTCCCTCACTATATACTCATTCACTAAGTACAAAAAAGATGTGCTAGAAGTCTTTACCAGCCTCACGAGTGGTAAAGTTGATGGCAAAGTGGTAGCGTGGTGGTATAGACAGGCATCAACAGAGTCCTGGGCCCCCATTCTGCAATCAGCACAGCTTTGTATTTGTCCAACATACAAATTGAACTACCATCGACATTTTTGCTTGGAGAATTGTTTTATTTATTTATTTTTTAAATTTTTTAAAAAACTTTTAAAGATTTTATTTATTTATTTGACAGAGAGAGAGACACAGTGAGAGAGGGAACACAAGCAGGGGGAGTGGGAGAGGGAGAAGCAGGCTTCCCACGGAGCAGGGAGCCCGATGCAGGGTTCGATCCCAGGACCCTGGGATCATGACCTGAGCCGAAAGCAGACGCTTAACGACTGAGCCACCCAGGCCCCGCTGGAGAATCGTTTTAAAGATTGATGTCCTTTAGAAACATTCATACCTAGCATTTCCAAACCTGATGCCCATTGTTTTGTTGCTCCATAAGTGTTGGTGTGGTCTGACTCTGCTTTGAAATCACTTCTACTCTAATAGCTATTCACAAAAAAGATGGGCAGCATCTATGTAGTCCGTTTTTTTCCAAGAAGCTTTCTTACATTTTTTTTTAGTGAACTGTGACTACTTCCCTCTCTGAACTTCCAAATCACTTTGGATATGTCCCATTCTGTCTTGTATTATAAACTCCTGTGTGTGTCTCATTTCTTTTGGGGAGGAGCTAAGAGCCATTTGGGGACAAAGATAGGATCTTAATTTGTTTTCATAGTTTCCCAGTAAGTTTAGCATAGACCCTTGAACCTGGTGCATACTTAAATTTATTGGCTGAATATGTAACAGAAAGAATGCTGATACACTGTTTTTCAAAGGAGTCACAGAAATTCATTCCCTAAGAATGTTTCAGCGTAAGACACAACCCCTTAAGTAATTTATGAATAATTACACTTTGAGAATCAAGAGAGTTTCTATAAGGTGTTTACATTTCTAAAAGTACCATTTCATTTATAAAGAAAAAAGTTATAAAACTAGGTATGTGCATTATTACCTTAGTATTTTACAATTTTCTCAAAATAGAAAAAAGACAATAAAACTTAACCTAATATCGGAGGCAGTAAGAGACTTTTTAAAAAGTGTTACTTTTTCTGAGTCAGAAACTTACTCCATATAAAATAGAAAACTAGAATATATTTATTATAGTCATCCATTTCATTTCTTAAGTTAGAGTAATGTGATTATTTTTCCTCTGTTCTGCAGGCTCAAGCAGCATATGCCCTCCACCTTGAATGGATCAGCATATCCTCCAAATGTTCTATGGAACTGTTCCTTTCTTTTGACATTCTTGTACAATTCTTGTTACTTTATATTCTAATCAATCCATGCTGGCCAAAACTGCAATAACAATTAATCAATGTTTATATCGACAGAAACAGAGCAATCATGAGAAACTGCTGATCAGTAATAAACATGTTTGGGCCACATTTTGTAAATAGCTTGCAATAAGGGAGGGCTGGGTCTTATTGACTAACTAATAAATGACTTACAATCTATTTTCAAGCCTTAACCAGGCAAGAGTATCTCAAAACAAACAGTAGAGTGGCCATATTTCTAGTGAGAAAACCAAAACTTTTAAGTTGTTATTGAGAGTTTGTGTGGAAGAGGGATACAAGTTAGGTACAGGGAACAGACAGAAGGATAAGTCAAGGTTTATGCAACATGGACACAATGATATGTTTACTCAGATTTATAGCTTCAAAATTGTTCTCTAAATCTGGTCTAACTTTAACTTTCTTTCTAGCAGTTAGGCCTCATTTATTTTCATGATAATTGTTCTTTTTTATTTTTAACTGGTTAACTTCTACTTACTCCTCCTACTTGTTTGTTCTTAAAAACACCCAAATTTAAATCTTCAGTTTGTTTAATGCATTCTTTTTTTGTTTTACCCATGTATAAAATCCAATGTAAGCATTAAATTCCACCCATATGTGTCTCAGTTTACTTACTGCATTTGCTAATTACAGTGTGCATTTAGTCTATTATAATATTCTTGCCCAATTCTCTAAGTCCTTTGTGGGTATTTTAATACTCTTTGCAAGGCACAAAGCTACTTGAGGACAAGAACTAGGTCTTCAACTTCATTTGCATTCATATAGCTCTCAGAAATACACAAGCACGAAGTAATGCTCAAAATTACTTTTTGAGTGACAGGCTTTATAGATAGGATTATAAACTTAAGGCTTACAGGGACTAAATAGGTAACATAAACATGTAAAATTAACAGATACATGATGTGAGAAGGGAACTGACCTTCAAAATTGGAAAGACTTTGCAAGTAAATGGGGCCAGTGACTACATGGAAAACCTAGGTTCTGTCTCCAAATGGTAGCTGCTATTAATTCTATTCCTGGAAGAAAACTTGGGCCCAGTACTATCAAATATTGTAGGTTTTTTTTTTTGTTTTCTGGAGAAGCTATTGTCAAAATTCTATTAGAATTTCTGAATTTTAAAGTTAGGCAATTATTTCTATTTCAACCCACCCTAAAGAACAAATCAATAAATAGCTAATTTGTAGATTGTGTCTGTCTATATCCTATCAGTTAAGAATCTCAGCTTTATGGGAAATTAATCTTAATATATTGGTAATATGAGTGAGTTTAAGTTCTAGAAGTTTGTATGTCTATATAGTTGATAGTTCAGTGGATAAAGGAAGCAGTTTCTTAGATGCAATCAAGTCAGTCTATGTACTTTCAACTTTCATACTTAGAGGTAAATATTTTTGAGTTAAAATCATAATTTGATGGGTATGCAACTTGCTCAGTTGGTAGAGCATATAACTCTTGATCATGGGGTTGTGAGTTTGAGGCTCATGTGTGGTGTAGAATTTACTTAAAGTAAAAAAAAAATATATATATATATAATCTGATGAGAATTTTTGATAGGATTTATTACTGAGTATCTCTTCATCTAGAAGTCTGTTCTAAATTAAAATATGTATACCATATTGCTTTTGGAAACAAAATATAGAACCAAACAAAAAGGAACTATTTCTTAATATAAATTTGGAGAAAATGTTTTGAATTAAATTCTCCAGGAAACTTGGGAATTACAACAATATTCTTGCAATGTTTCTCAGCTCTCCCACATCCAGGCTTTTACCACTTTGTCCCAGCCACATCTGAGTGGATGGGATGATGTAGAACGTGAGGAGACCTTAAAACAATCTGTATGTGCTTTTAAAAATGTGGTGAGAGAGAGAAAGATGACTTTAACTCCCTGCTTTCCAGTGTTTGCCCACCAACTAATTAAACAAAACAAAACAAAAAAACAAAACAACAAAAAACTATCACACTTAACAGAATAGAAAAAACTGAAGTAAAATAAACCTACAGTTAAGCTATTTAAACTAATATAACCTGCTGGAGCTATCTAAGAGTACAAACTTCTCTTAAGAATCCTCAGACATTCAAGCTGGTGCAGCCACTCTGGAAAACAGTATGGAGGTTCCTCAAAAAGTTGAAAATAGAGCTACCATACAATCCAGCAATTGCACTACTGGGTATTTACCCCAAAGATACAAATGTAGGGATCTGAAGGGGTACGTGCACCCTGATGTTTATAGCAGCAATGTCCACAATAGCCAAACTGTGGAAAGAGCCAAGATGTCCATCGACAGATGAATGGATAAAGAAGATGTGGTAAACACACACACACACACACACACACACACACACACACTGGAATATTATGCAGCCATCAAAAGGAATGAAATCTTGCCATTTGCAACGACATGGATGGAACTGGAGGTTATTATGCTGAGCAAAATAAGTCAATCAGAGAAAGACATGTATCATATGACCTCACTGATATGAGGAATTCTTAATCTCAGGAAACAAACTGAGGGTTGCTGGAGTGGTGGGGGGTGGGAGGGATGGGGTGGCTGGGTGATAGACATTGGGGAGGGTATGTGTTCTGGTGATTGCTGTGAATTGTGTAAGACTGTTGAATCACAGACCTGTACCTCTGAAACAAATAATACCTCTGAAACAAATAATACATTATATGTTAAAAAAAGAAAAAAAAAAGCAGATAGCAGGAAGGGAAAAATGAAGGGGGGCAAATTGCGGGTGAGATGAACCATGAGACAATGGACTCTGAGAAACAAACTGAGGGTTCTAGAGGGGAGGGGAGTGGGGGGATGGGTTAGCTTGGTGATGGGTATTAAAGAGGGCACGTATTGAATGGAGCACTTGGTGTTATATGCAAACAATGAATCATGGAACACTACATCAAAAACTAATGATGTAATGTATGGTGATTAACATAACATAATAAAATAAAATAAAATAAAAAAAAGGAATCCTCAGACACTTCCTTCTTGTTGGATATTATTTGCTTAGAAAATATGTCTTTTAAAATGATAGTTAAAGGCAGTCTAAATGCGTAAGTTTATACTGTATCAAAAGGAACCAATTTGAAAGAATTAGGTGGCAAAAAGCATATCTTTCTCTTAATAAATGATACCTTTACTATGATATATGCTGTCTGGTGATGCACTATATTTACTTTAAATGAAATTCTTTGATGCAATATTGTTTTGATTTATTGGGTGGTTTTTTGATTTAGTAGGAAGCAGTTTTAAATCAGATGGGGAGGCTGATTTACTAGAGAAGGTATTTGATTTGATAGATGATGTATCTTCTTCAGTATTCAGTAAGTAATGATTCAATAGTGGATGTCTGATTTGGTATGTGAACTATTAGATTTGATTTTGATCTATTTTTCTCAGTAAGAGATACATTTATTTTAATAGTTGATGTATCTATTTTAATGTAAAATGTGTCAAATTTATGACTTCATGGTTTTTTTTCTTCACTTGTGATTTATGAACTTTACTAGTAATATATATGTTTCAATTAAAGGTAATATGGAACATTCATTACATTCTACCGCAGTTAAAGTACTCCAAACCTATATGAAAGTTTTTCCTTTTTTCCTGATAAAATGTTTGAAGTTATTAAGGTGAAAATATAAATTTCAGTTCAGGAAATATAAACATATCTTGGCAGAAAGTGTGTGTGTGTGTGCGTACATGCGCCTGTGTATGTCTTTGGAATCAAAGTTATATTATATTACAAATTTAGGTTAGTAAATGTCAAATCTTCCTTTTTCCCTTTTGCTCCACAAAAGTGGCTACTCAAGTAACTGTTCTGTTTCCATCTTCTCTAATAAAGAGCTTGCTGATATTTCTCTTTGTATTTAGAAATACTGATTAGCCTAGCTACTAGGCTATCAGGCTTTTGTTTGGATTTACTTTCAGGTTTTCTTACCATCATGGCTTACTTGTCTGAACTTTACAGGTTGATAAATGAATTACTATAAACTTCAGACAACAATTCTACTTGACATGTTTTTGAACCAGCATTTGTGGTATCTGCTTACAATATAAATCAGGGGAATCTATGATTAGAAAAGCTATACACCATTACCACATAAGCTGGAATACAAAATGTGATTAAGATTTGAGAGAAGCAAAATGTCTGACATATGTCATCTTAGTGCAGGTTCCTTTAAGTTTATCCTTGTAAATTTGCTCCTTAAGTAGGAGTCTAGCTGAAGTTGGTAACATCGAAGGAATCAGTCTTTTGCTTTTTTAAATTTTTTTTAAAGATAACCCACAAAATTATTTTAGGGAAACTCCAAGGAATCCATTCTCCGTCTGGGCAGTATCACCCACAAGAGGTTTAAAACTGGTTCTTGGTGGTGGTGGTAGGTGGAGTCTTGTTCTTTCTTGCTCTTTTTATGTATAAAGAATGGATGTACATACAGCACATAAACAGATAAACAGTATATCCGTGATATTAACATTTCATTTGTAGAAATGACAACTAGGTTTTCTCCACAAAGTCTCTTTTGAGAGGCAGTGATGAAGAAAAGGTTGAGGGGATTAATAAATACATTTTGTTTTAAATATTTCGTGATTCACTGTAAGTTCAAATACTAGATTATGCCACATAACCTGGGCGAGACATGAGACTGTTGTTGCTAATGATGTAAAAATCTCTTACATCCTCCATAATATTTTATGGAATTTCTGTGCCAATGAAAGGTGAGCTGAAACCTAATAGGAATTTACAGGGAAGTCGAGTGCTTCCTTTCAGTTAGTCAGGCAACCTAAGCCTACAGCAAGAGGAATGAGCTATAGAAGTCTCCTTAGGAATGGCAAGGGGAGACATCATCCACATCCTAATATGTGTTTATGGTTTTAATGATGCATCTACATGAAAACTATTCAGCCCAGTGCTTGGAGAAACTAGTTTTATCTTTTAAAAAAGCAATCTGCATTTTCTTCTCAAAATAAGAAACTTCCTAAGAAAAATTAATATAATTAATATAATATAAATTAATATAATACATTTTAGTCCCAGAGGAAACAAGTTATCTTTTTAGAAAGCACTTTTTAGTGGCACTTAAGTCACTTCTCTCCCCCGTAATTCATTGTGTGGACCATTCCCCCAAATAGCTCTTAACAAGCATCTCATCCACATCTTTCCCCCACCTTCCGCCAACCTCCTAGATCTACCATTTTCTTCACCACTTAGCTGTAAACTCATGTTAGTGTATTTATTGTGCGCTGTCATTTGGCTTCTTCCATTCTGATCTTCTACGTGTTATGCTAATCCCACAGGTCTGGTGAAAGCCCCAAGTAATGTAGAACAAAATGAGAATCTGCTTCAGGAAGCTAGAGTAGAAAAGGTGGTTGACATTTATACTTCCAAAATTTTGCCAATGTTATATGAATATACCTCATTAAATACAGAAAAAGCAATCAACATGCCCTGCTATTCTACACAATCTTCAACATGCCCTAGGCATCTCCTAATCCTTGCCTCAAAGCCTCTGTTTAGGCTGTGACAAAGTCCTCGGAGAAGCCATCCATTAAACTTATCCCTATCCAAATTCTTAATCGCAGGAAACAAACTGAGGGTTGCTGGAGTGAGGGGTGGGGTGGGAGAGATGGGGTGACTGGGTGATAGACATTGGGGAGGGTATGTGCTCTGGTAAGCGCTGTGAATTGTGCAAGACTGTTGAATCTCAGATCTGTACCTCTGAAACAAATAATGCAATATATGTTAAGAAAAAAAAAAAAGAAGAAGAAGAAGAAGGTAGCGGGAGGGGAAGAATGAAGGGGGGGAAATCGGAGGGGTAGACGAACCATGAGAGACGATGGACTCTGAAAAACAAACTGAGGGTTCTAGAGGGGAGGGGGGTAGGAGGATGGGTTAGCCTGGTGGTGGGTATTGAGGAGGGCACATTCTGCATGGAGCACTGGGTGTTATGCACAAACAATGAATCATGGAACACTACATCTAAAACTAATGATGTAATGTATGGGGATTAACATAAGAATAAAAAAAAAGAGAGAGAGAAAAAAAAAACAAAAAACTTATCCCTATCCAAATTGTGCCTCTCTGTAAAAGATCTCCTCAAGTCCTGTCTCCACCAGAAAACCTTCAGTGACTGGCTTTTTAATTTCTTGCTTTGTGGAACTCCTTTTGCACTTATATAGATTCTAATACAATTAGATTTTCAAACAGACTTCCACATTTTTTTAATGTGTTTCCCCCCCCCCTCGTCTTCTTTAGATTGGATATTTCTCAGGGAAAGTTCATGTTCTAACAATATAAGTAATTTCACAAATGAGGATGGAAGATAAGAAAAAATATGTATCTTAGGAGATTCTTAGGTGAGATGCATGGCAGCTAAATGTCTCCCTGCTATGCTCACTGTATTCTTAAACATTCTCAGAAAAAAAAAATAGAGAGATAATGAAAGAAAACTGTGAGAAAAAATATGTTTGAAAAAGGTATGTTTGAAAAGCGGAAGAGGTAAGATCATTTAAACGAGTAAAGCTGAAACTCAGACTAAGTTACATACAGTGTGCTATGGTTTTGACATCTTCCTGCCCTTACTTTTTAATAGCATGACAATTTATCCAGTTTCAGTAGTAATATTAAAATGTTGTACCCTTGAAATGCAGCCACAAATGTAGCCTAGAAGTAGAAGGAATTTTGAATTGTCAGATAGTACATGGATCATTAACCATTTTCAGGAAGAAAGGGTCCAGAAATGGATTTTGACATAAGTAAGGTCGAGAACATGATTCATGAGCTTGTTCTAAAGACTCTATCTGGGTTATTTAAAGTACGCAGATGGAATAGGTTTTACCAGTTCATTTTTAAAGCAAAGTCATATTTCTTGAAGGGCAGGAACAGTAGAGGGGTACAGAGAGTAAAACGCCAATTTTATGTAACAGTAAATTATTAAGACATGTGACATTTTACAATTTAAAATAATTTTAAATAAGACTGTTATGAGCTGAATTTTGTTCTTTTATCATTCGTATATTGAAGCCCTAACACTTAGTACCTCAAAATGTGACCGTTTTTGGAGATAGGGCCTTTAAAGAGATAATTACATTGAAATGAGGTCATGAGAATAGGCCCTAATTTGAGTAGTGTTATTATAAGGAGGGGATTAGGTCATACAGAGAGACACCAGGGGCTCCTGTACTCGGATGCAGGACTGTGCAGAGAGGAAGCAAGAGGGTGGCCATGTGCAAACAAAGGAGAGAGTCCTTGGAGGAAACCAACCCTGTGGGCACCACTGTCTGTTGTTTAAGCCACCCAGTCTGTGGAGTTTGTTTTTGTTTTTATGACAGCCCTAGCAGACTAATACAATAATCTAGAAAAAAATTATATTGAAAGCCTATTCTAAATGCTAAATCTTCATTTTCTAAGTATAATTATGCTAATATCAAATTATCTTACTTATTTAAGGGATGCAATGGTCTGAATGTTTGTGTTCCCTTAAAATTCATATTTTGGAACTCTAACCCCCAAGGTGATGGTATGTGGAGGTAAAGCCTTTGGGAGGTGATTATGTCATGAGGAGGGAGCCCTCATAATGTGATTAGTGCCCTTATTAAAGAAACCCCAGAGAAATCCCTTCCCTTTGTCCTGTGAGGACAACAGACAGTGGTGCCCACAGGGTTGGTTTCCTCCAAGGACTCTCTCCTTTGTTTGCACATGGCCACCCTCTTGCTTCCTCTCTGCACAGTCCTGCATCCGAGTACAGGAGCCCCTGGTGTCTCTCTGTATGACCTAATCCCCTCCTTATAATAACACTACTCAAATTAGGGCCTATTCTCATGACCTCATTTCAATGTAATTATCTCTTTAAAGGCCCTATCTCCAAAAACGGTCACATTTTGAGGTACTAAGTGTTAGGGCTTCAATATACGAATGATAAAAGAACAAAGATCACTGTCTGTGAACACAGAGTGGCCCCTCACCAGATACAGAATCTACTGGCATCTTGGACTTCCCAGAATGGTGAGAAATAAATTTCTGTAGCTTCTAAGGCACCCAGAGTATGGTATTTTGTTATGGGAACCCAAATAGACTAAGGTGGTAAAACAAATTTATTTTTTTACAACCAGTTAAAAAGTGAGTTCTATATAGGTCATCAGTTTTTCAAATATTTACCTTGGAATCAACTTCAAATATGTAAGTTAAACAATTTCCTGCACATGTCTACATCCTTACCATAGTAGGAATGATTGAAATACGATGAAGCAATGAGGTTAGAAAATATTATATGTATGTAGATATAAAATTTTAACTTTGCTTAACAAAAAATAGTTACTTTTATATGGAAGTAGAACCCTGGACTAGGAGCAGAAGAAATAGACTCACCATCATTTTAAGAAAATTCGCTTGTCTTCCTGGCCTGTTCCTTCATTAGTGATCAAACAACTATATAAACTTAGCTCTAACATTCTAAAATAGAATATGTAAGAAATCACATTTCTTCTTCTTTACAAAAATTCTTAAGCTGTTTTGAAGACATGACTTACAATTAATATAAGTATACAATAATAATAGCTAACATTTATTATTCACTTCGTACATACCATGAATAACCAAGTAGGTAATACTATTATTCCCATTTTATATATGAGATAATTGAGGCAAAGAGAAATTAGATAACTTGCCCAAAATGTCCGTTTGTAAGCTATAATTAGATCATAAACAATGAGGCTTCAGAGTCCAAACTATTAAGTTTATGCTTTATTGAATAAGATTAGAAATATCCTTAGCTATTATTTTTAGAAATCAATTGAAATGATTCACTTGCACACAGACTAGATATACTATGGGTCAGAATTACCCCTTGAAACCTTAGACATAGCACATTGTGAAAGCCAGATCTGGTCAGCTTGCAAGACTGAAACAAGCACCTACAGATCCCCTCTATAAATTATACTTATGAGAAATAGTATGTTTAGTATTCTTTAGTTTTTCATGTAGTCTTCCCTTTCCTATCTAATTCAAGTAATTCTTCTTATAGTCATTAGCTCAAAAGTAGAATTTTCCATCCCTTTTTCAGATCATTTATATTAGGTTCCAGGTTACAAATTGTCTATATTTTATGCTAATTTCATTGGTTTCTCTCTTTGTTACCTCAAATTCTTTTTTTTAAGATTTTATTTATTTATTTGATAGAGAGAGACCCAGTGAGAGAGGGAACACAAGCAGGGGGGAGTGGGAGAGGGAGAAGCAGGCCTCCCTCTGAGCAGGGAGCCCGACGCGGGGCTCCAACCCAGGACCCTGGGACCAGGACCTGAGCCAAAGGCAGACGCTTAACGACCTGAGCCACCTAGACGCCCCTCAAAATTTGAAACTGTTTGCTGACTGCTTTCCCTAAGGTTCATAGCCAATCTTGCTATGTTCCTGAGATTGCAATCATGTAGCAATTTTTCCCTCCCTGTTTCTGTTTCCTCAGTCAGCCCATATTATCTATCACTTCCTTCCTTTTACAACATTTGCAATTTGGCTTAGATGTTGATAATCCTCTCCCCCAGCTTCATTCAAGGATCTTTTTTCCTGTTACTCACATTCTGCCATTCACCATGATATGAAATTCCTGTCTATTGGATTTTGAACTGTGAAATCTACACTCATGTTGCTTAAAGGATATCAAATAAATATCTGCTAAATGCATTATTCTGTATTCTGAAAGTATGATTTGGTTATAAATTTTTCTAGAATAACACGACTTACTTGTTTATTTGATTCTTCCTTTACTAGCACATGATTTTTTCATATTTCATACTTTTTCATCTCTTAAAAAAATGGCATGCTCTTAACCTAAATGTGCTGGATTTTTGGGACTGGTCATTGTGTTGTTAATGTGTGTTTTGTTTTTGTTTTGTTTTGTTTTGTTTTGTTTAGAGAGAGCACGTGCACACTCGATGGTGGGGGGATAGAGTGAGAGGAAGACAGAGAATCTTAAGCAGGCTCCATGCCCAGTGAGGAGCCCGATAGGGGGCTCAATCTCACGCCCCTGAGATCATGACCTGAGCTGAAATTAAGTCAGACACTTAACTGACTGAGCCACCCAGGTGCCCTAATTGATCAGTTTTTTATTTGCAATTTTTTTTCTCTAACCAGACTGTAGATATGGGAGCTCCTTGAAATCTAATCAATGACTTCTACATTTATATCTCCAGCCAACATCCCTCCTCTGAGACTAGTTACCTCTATCAAGCAGCCTATTCATCTTTTGCTCTTGGGTGTCCTAATAATACCTCAAATTCAACATCTCTGAGGCCAAATTTAAAATCTTCAATCTAAGATAAAACCTGCTTATCTCTTGATGTAACATATCTCATTAAATGGGACTATCAGTCATCTGATTGAATGATGCTGGAATATAAGAGTAATCTTTGAATCCTCCCTAAGTATCTCTTGAATTCATTGTCCCCTCTATACCCTACACTCCCCATGCTGTAGTCCCACCTAAGCTACCACATTAGTCTCCTTACTGATATCCCTTCATTTACTTGGCCCATGCCACTATGTCTTAGAAATTTTTTACCCTGATGCTAAAGCAAACTTAATAACTTAAATGTGACCTGTTTATATACCTGTCAAAATCTTTCAGTAGTTCCCCACTGAATTTAGAATGAAGATCAGAATCCTCAGTGCCAGCCCTAATCTTTGCTTATGCTAGAAGACAACCTTTTCAGCTTCATGTCACACTTTGTGCCCTTCACATTCTGTTCTTCAGTATTTCTGGCCTTTAATTTTTTTTTTTTTTTTTTAACCTGGCTGTGATAATGCTGCTGGTTCAGGTCCAGGGATCACACGGGGTAGCAAAGTCCTACATTAAAGTATGGCTGAAAGAGGTTGATGCTCAGAAGGCTAAATAATAGTCAAAATATGGTAACACCTACTATGTGCCAGGTCCTTCTTTAAACACTTTATTCATTTGTTTGTTTGTTTATTTTTAATTTAGGTTCATAATTTTCCTGCAAATGAATCACTTCCACTCAAGATTGTATCTTTTTCACATGAATGACCTCTTTGGAGATGCACCCTGGAGAGCCACTTTAGCTCATAGTTTGCAATTATTTATGCAAAAAATTAGCAATCACCAAATTGAAATTTATATAAATAATTCTGGAAGAAATAAATTTGGGGCTGAACTATACTTTGGAAAATAACTTTATTATCCTTTATTGTAAAAGTAAAAATATTCGTTATATGTTATTCATAAAAATATAAAGTTGAATATGTATATTTCCTACTACTCTAGTACCCATATGTTACTTTGTTTACTTTGTAGTGAATAAGCTTTCTCTTTTTACCTTTAGACCTCCTTCACCTATTTGCAACATTTTTGACTATTATTCATGGTATATATAAAAAATGGACCAATGTCTCAAGAAACTTACAGGCAAATAGAAAATTTATATTAATTTGAGGTTGCTTCCTGCCCTTTGAAAATCAGAAAATTAGTACAAAAACTACTCAATAGTTCTCTAAAAATTAATTTCTATTATTTTAAGGCAGATGTCTTCTTAATGAATAGTGTTACTAACATACTTAGAAGCATGGTAGATTTAAATACTATTTTGCAGTGATTTGTTCTGCATCCATCTGCCTTCTGAAGGAAAATATTTTTTACAGCTGACCTGGTGGCGTCGGTTATGATGGAAAAGCTGTCTCACATAAGCTACTAAAACCAAAACCAAAATCAAAACAACCCACTCAACAAGGGCTACAACACACACCCACTTCCTTGACTCATTCCTCCAACAAGTATTTTTTTGAAGCAGGCCTATATGCCAGCTATAAATGTTATAGAAATTTGGGCTACTATATCTGTCAGTGAACAAGAGAAACAAAAATGTCTGCCTTCAGGGCGCCTGGGTGGCTCAGTTGGTTAAGCGACTGCCTTCGGCTCAGGTCATGATCCCGGAGTCCCGGGATCGAGTCCCGCATCGGGCTCCCTGCTTGGCAGGGAGTCTGCTTCTCCCTCTGACCCTCCCCCCTCTCATGTGCTCTCTCTCTCTCATTCTCTCTCTCAAATAAATAAATAAAATCTTTAAAAAAAAAAAGTCTGCCTTCATGGAGCTTACATTCTACCAAGGGGAGACAGACAGACACTGAAAAATAAATATGATACATACACTATGTCCCACAGTAATAAAGGCTATGGAAAAAGATTTTTAAAGTAGAGCAAATATAAAATCTATTAATGTAAAAAGTAGAGCAGAATAGTAAAAGGAGGGGAATGTATGGGGAATTAGCAGTTTGTAAGTGGAGTGATCAAGGTGGGCCTCAGCAAAGTGATGATTTTGAGTAAAAACATAAAGGAGGTAGAGAAGGCAGCGATGTGGCTATCTTGGGGAAGAAATTGCAGACAGAGGGAAGAGCCAGTGCAAAGACCCTAGGGAGAGAAGAAGCCCAGATGTTTGAGAAAGATCAAGGGAGCCACTGGCCACACTAAAGTGAACCAGGACACTGGAGGAATGGAAGTGATTGGGGGGCGGTGGTGAGGGCGTGGGGATGGGCCAGGGAGAGCACTGGGGCCTTGTAGGCCATTGTGAGAACTTGGACTTTGAATCAGAGTGAAATGGGGGAGCTATTGTTGAGGGCTAAGTGAAAGAGTGATATGCTCTTTCTTACATTTTAAACTCTGGTTGTTTTCTGGGGAAAAATCTCTGGTGGCAACAAGGAGAGCAACGGGGAAGCTAAAGAGGAGATAACCTCAGTCATCATGGTGAGAAATGATGATGATGACTATAATCAGGATGTTAACAGTCTGGCAGTGAAGGTAGTGAAAAGTGCTCAGATTCTAGAGACAGACACACACGTACATATTAACCTTTTTTCTTCTATATTTTATTATGAAAAATTCGAGTGTAAAGAAAAGTTAGACCATTACAATAAACATTTATTACCCAGTACCTAGATCTAGCAGTGTTTAATATTTTATCATATTTATCTTGGGAAGTATTGAAAGTGGCAGACATCATATCTCTCCATTTTGCCATACTTCAGCATCAGAAAATTAAGAATTCTATAATATCACTTAATATCCAGATAAAATGGATATTTTCAAATTTTGTGAATTATCTAAAAATATCCCTTACAACGTGTGTGTGTGTGTGTGTGTGTGTGTGTGTTTGATTCCAAGCCAGAACTTAATCCAGGTTCATACATTGTATTTGAGCATTAAATCTCTTTTAAATTAGAATAATTGTTTATCATTACATTTCCTTTAAAAAATCAGAAGATCTGTCTTATAGAAAGTTACCCACATTAGACTTGCCTGATTGTTAATCACGGTATTGTTTAATTTTTCCTGTATTTCCTATAAGTTGGAAGTTAGGCTTAATGTCTTGATTAATTCAGGTTAAATATCGTTGACAAGGAGACTTCATCAGTACAGCTATGAAGTTGAAGTATAACATATTAGGAAGCACATAGTGCTGTATTATCCAATTATTAGAGATGCTAGAATGATGTACAGTCAGAAGTCAATTGAGACATTCCTTTATTCTGTTATTATTTTATCGATTTTAAAGATTTTATTTAGTTATTTGAGAGAGTGTGTGGGGGGGAGGGGCAAAGGGAGAAGCAGACTCCCTGCTGAGCAGGGAGCTGGATGCAGAACTCGATCCCAGGACCCTGGGATCATGACCTGAGCCGAAGGCAGACACTTAACCGACTGAGCCACCCAGGTGCCCTATTTTATCACTCTAGTGTACGGTTAGATTATTTTGTGTCTATTGTTTTGAATTATAAGGTTTGTTTTTAATTTTATTTTTGAGTGTACAAAACATTTTCATGGTTCAAAAGTCAAAACTGTACTAGTAAATATCCTTGTAGAAGTCTTGCTTCCATCCTTAGCTGCTCTACTTTGTAAACTTTCACTCCCATAGAACAGGGTTTGACAAAATTTGTAAAGGGCCAGAGGATAACTAGGTTCGGTGTTATAGGCCATGTACAAATCAGTGGGTGTGGCTGCATTACAGCCGTCAGCCTTAAAAATGAAACAGCCAGTTTCATCCAGTAATAAGAGAGGAGTCACAAGTTGGCATGTGCAAGCTATGGTGAACCACAGGCAAGTGCAGAGAGACCAAGGGAAGGTGAGACTTCAGGTTTCAGGAGGAAATTGGGGAGAGCTGTTTTGAACAAATTTCCTTGAAAAAAAGAAAAGAGTTCAAGGTTGTGGTGGTTTCTCATTGGCTGCAAACGGTTGTTAGTATGTAATTGCAGAGGCAGGGAGGGATCTTTCCTTCTTTTTCTTAAAAGCAGGAGATGAAATTCCTATAGAAAAAAAGTTCTCCATTGTCAAAATAATTGTTATCTTCCTTCTTCCTGCTGGTTATGCAGGTTGCAAGCCGTGGTCCGGGTATGGAAGCTCCCCCTTCAAGGCTTCCTGACTCAAGCTCTGCATTGGCATCACATTCTGCAAGAGGCCATTCCTTCCAAAAGGGGCCTTTTTAAAAAACCTTGCAAAGAACCGTAAACCCATTTGTATTTCTCTTGGATGCAGGGAGACAGATCCCACTTAGATAAGAAAAAGTCTGTGGTGGAGGAACAAATTACAATTGGCAAACAGAGGCATTCAGCTGAGCTAATACGGTTACAACTGGGGAAAGGTTGAAACAGGGTTTCAGAACACCTGGTCCTAATAGCCTAACCTGATAAATAGCATCCATAGGCTTGTGGGTATGATTGGCAGTGGCATTTGGGACTAAAGAGGAGTGAGTTACAGCTAAGAGGAATGGGTCTCTGACGTTGTGAACAGAGTGAAGTTTCTGGTGACAGACCCAACAGTCAGAGAGATTTCCCCCTTTTGCAAATACTGAGGAATGTAGCTAAGATCATTGTGTCTCCGAGAGAAAGAAGGCAAAAACAAGGTAAGCAGCAGCAGTGAGAATAAGGTTTACAGTCCTGGCCCGGTCGTTTTGGATAAGTTGTCTCCTTCAGCTGTCCTCTACTTTAATTCCTGGAAATCTTCACATTCAGGTGACCAGTTCGTGTACAGGTCTAGTCAAGGTTTGGTGCTTTCTTTATATGTGATACGTGAACCGAAGAATCTGTTCCTTGGAGTTTGGTAGCACAGAGCTTGTTAACAGCACCTGATAGGGGCTTTTCCAACGAAGTTGAAGAGAGTCTTTTGGAGGGGTTTTTTTTCAGTAGATCTAATCTCTGGGTTGCAAGGTGTTAAGATCTTTGTTTCCTGGGAGTGTTCCTAGAGACTGCTCTACTCAAGCATGGTATTTTTCAAAAGAAGCAATTAGGCCCATATACTATTAAAGTATATTTCCCTTTATTAGGTATGGGTCAAAAGCATGATCCAGGTGCATTGGATGTCCTGTGATTATCTCAGTGAGAGTATTTTTTTTATTGAAATACAATTGACCTCTAATAATGTGTCAGTTTTAGGTGTACATCATAGTGATTCATTATCTTTGTATATTACAAAATGATCTCCACAATAAGTGTAGTTACCATCTGTCACCATAAAATATTATTGGCTATATTCCCTATGCTGTTGATTACATCCCCATGACTGACTTATTTATAACTGCAAGTTTGTACCTCTTCATCCCCTTCACCTATTTCATGCATTCCCCCACTCCTCCTTCTGGTAACCAACAGTTTGTTTCTTGTATGAGTCTTTTTCTGATGTGTTGTTTGTTGTTTTATCTTTTGGATTCCACATATAAGTAAAATCATACAGTATTTGTCTTCCTCTGTTTGACTTATTTCACATAGAATAATACCCTCTAGGTCCAGCCATGTTGTCACAAATGGCAAGATGCCATTATTTGTTGTGGCTGAGTAATATTCCATTGTGTGTGTGTGTGTGTGTGTGTGTAATGGAATATATATACCACATCTTCTTTATTCATTCATCTGTCCTTGGATACTTAGGTCATTTCTATATCTTGGCTATTGTAAATAATGCTGCAGTGAACATAGCTCTTCAAGTTGGTGTTTTTATTTTCTTCAGATAAATACCCCGAAGTGGAATTGCTGGATCATATAGTAGTTCTGTTTTTAAATTTTTTAAAGATTTTATTTATTTATTTGACAGAGAGAGACACAGCGAGAGAGGGAACACAAGCAGGGGGGTGGGAGAGGGAGAAGCCGGTTTCCCGCTGAGCAGGGAGCCTGATGCGGGGCTTGATCCCAGGACCTGGGATCGTGACCTGAGCCGAAGGCAGACACTTAACGACTGAGTCACCCAGGCGCCCCTGTTTTTAATTTTTTGAGGCACCTCCACACTGTTTTCCATGGTGGATACACCAATTTATATTCCCACCAACAGTGTATGAGAGTTCTCAAAGGGTGAGAATTTATGGTTACTAAAAAAGACCTGCAATTTAGAAGAACTAATGGCCGTGCTTTTGGCCAGAGTAGTTAAAGAGTTTCTATAAGTTTTGCTAATTGAGTCTTAATGATGTCACTTAGTCCTGAAGACTGAGGGTGGTAGGCACAGTGAAAAGATCCTTACCCATAGGATCTTAGCCATAGAGGAGGCAGTGGCCTGTCCACAAGGAGAACAGATTTTTATTAAACTCATGCAAATAATTAACTATATTGTCATTAAAAAACGTACTCAAGAATTTCCAAATTCTGGAGGGATCAGGTAGGACAATTCATCTTTGCTCACAAAAATTTTACCAAGTTGCTGTAAATCATAGCTTAAGAAAAACAATTTCTTTAAATCCAATTCAGGGGTATGATCTTAGTTCCCTGCATTCCAGAGTCCTTGCCAGAGTCCTTTCCATGAACTTCTCAGAAGATGAACATATTTGTAAAGGTACCAGAGTGAAACAATAACTGTCTACAAATAACAAAATACTTAAGTGCCCATTATTAAAGATCTGATGAGAGCTCCTTACAATGGAATTGTCAAGAGGATTTGCTTATTTTGTGATGTGAATTTTAAAATGATGACTGCTAACATTCTATCAGGACATACCAGAGTTCTTAGAATTTCACTCAAGTTCTGGAGCACTTATATATCTATACAGATGTAACATAACAAAGTGTTAGTATTCTTATTTAACAATGTGTGTCTCATGTAATTTAACATGTCAGCTAAGCCTAGTTAGTTTAATATCTCTCTTTTATAAGGAGAGGGAACACATCTTTTGAGATGTTTCAGGACACTCTGGAAGAACTCAAAGTTCGAAGTCAAAAACACTTTAATCAGAATTTGAATTTTGGGCACTTTATCAAAATATTAAGAATTTAGACATGATACGTAGGGTCACAGAAAATAATGAAACAGTACTTAATTTAACCAAAGTGATAAAAAGATTTCAAAGAAAAATGTAGAAAGTTACACAGCTCCAGAAAGCCATAGCTCTCTTATAGAGAAGACTTATCAGGTCTTTGGTTACTTAGAACAGCTAAAAACAAAACAAAAAGAATCTTTGTTTCCTAGGTGAATTACATTAAAAATAAAGAAACTTTGTTTACAGTTTCTCGTGAGAACAGATCAATAATCTAAGAAAGCTTTGTCCTTTTAACAGAGAGAAAACCAAATTCTAATTTTGCACCAGTATACTTTTGATATCAGAACTTAATTTTAAGTGAATTCATTTTAATCTTAGGTTGACCGCATATGAAATTCCTTTCCCAAGATTCCTTTTCCATAAACTTTTTATGTCCATTTTAGTTTGTTCCTTATTCTCTTCCACTTTCCAAAGTAACCAGCTTTACTTTAGTAAAAATTACTTTCATTTTCCTCAACAAAATGCATTTACATTCTTGATACCTTCTTTTACCAAAAACATACTCCTACTTTCCTTGCTTACTTTTTATATGCAGTCATTTTCTTTTATCCTTACTGTTTTTAGTAGTTTTATTTTTACATATACTAATTAGAATTCTTAACCCTTAGAATCTTTAATTCCCAGCAGATACTAAGAAATAAATAAATTTTGGCAAATTTATAAAAACATTCCATAATTTCTAGAAGTATATTTCCCCTTACAGTAAAAATTGTTTAATGTGGAATAAAAACTATTTATTAATATACATAAACATTTTTTCTCTATAGAAAGAAAAATTAAAAAGCCGAGAAGTAAATAAACTTAGATTTAGCAGTCAGTATCTCCATATATTATCTTATTTGGGAGTGATCTAGATATTCAGTAAATATCCATTACGTAGTTCAACTTAGCATAAACTTTGGTCTCATTTACATTTAGTTAAATTACTTGCTTTTAATAATTATACTTGGATTATACATGAGATAGCCAACCATCATCTTAAGTTATTTCTCTTGTTGATACATTTTGTAATGTAGAGGTAGCATGAGCTTATATGATTAGTATATTTAATACTGATACCCCAAAGAAATGTCTGCTTTTATTAAAAGAGCAAATTTAAAACTAGCATTTATCAAAGATTATCTCAGATTATATGAATTTGAAAATCATTTAGGTTGGTTTCTATTATATTTCTGGAAATTTTTGGAATACTTAATTTATATACATGCTTAATTTTCTTTAAGCCAATGAAATAGATCTTTTATAAATTAATTTTGGCAATACTATATGGAGATGGGAAATAGCACATATCTATAACATACATACATAACATAGATAAACTTAAATGGAAACCTTATAGTTTTATTTTAAAATTCGTGTCATCAATCTGGGACAAAACCTTGAGGATAGTTGAATCCAAATTGTGTTTCTGGCAGATGAACTAAATTAAGGTTATCTGCTCAGATGACCCAAGTCTTTTGGTAAGGATTTTTATTTGCATACTGTGACGATCCCTTTAGAGATATTTTTTGTTCATTTGTTTGTTTGTTTTTGGAATCATTTTAGAAGCTTCTTGTACCAAACAAAGAAGGCATTCCATTGTCCCCAACGGGTTTAGGATTCTTTTTCTTACAGATGTCCCTTAAGGTGGATTTATCTAAAAGGTTCCCCAGAGTGGCTGTGAGAGGAGTGGACTAAGGAAGTGGAGGGTGCAGAGGAGGTAGAGATGGCACTGAAGGGAAAGTGGAAGAAAAATGGAAAGCTGGACCCTCAAGGTAGCCACTGTAAGCCTGGAGACAAGGAAGGAAGAGGAAGGGAACAAGGTGGTGCCTGAGACAGGATGGGGGAGAGGGAAAGAGGCCTCAGAAGCCTTTATGCCTTTTTTTCAATCTTTTATTTGCCTCCATTAATTTAGAAACAGTATTTTGTAAAGAGGCAATTATAGAGTCCTGAATAAGTTTGGAAGCTCCTAGCTCCCATATAAAATAGGCATCCCATTCAGTCTGTTTAATTTTAGGGTCACTATCTTCTAATTTAATCAAGGAGGGGAGGTTGAAAATTCCCAAAATGGCCATTGAATTTCTAAAGTAATTTTGGCTAAATTTGTCCATTTAGTTAAAAATGCACAGAAGGAGGGACCATAGTTTTTAAATATGAAACTGGCTGCCTTCCCAGAAGGAGGACCCTCCTGGGAGAATTTAGCAGATTGGGAATCCCAATTCCCAAACCAGAGGTTCAGAAAAACAAAGGAGTACTCACCAGAAAGGGCAAAGCCTTTAGAGTAACAAATCCTGGAGAAAGTTGGAGAGCTCAACCAAAGGGAAGGAGCTTGAATCTGAGAGGCTTGCTGAACAGGATGCTCAAGAAAACTCATGGAAGCAGAGAGTGCAAAGGGCTCAAACGGGTACCTCACAGGATTCTGGAGGTTGCTAGATCCTCTGAATGTCCTTTGAATCCCACTTCTGATCACCATGTAAAGTCATCCTTAAAAATAAAACAGTTATTTTACGAGTAAAACAAGTTTATTTGGGAATAGCAGAGGAATTGCATGTTGGCACATACAAGCGGTGTTGTGCCAGAGGCAAGTCTGCAGGGACAAAGGAAGGTCACTTTTAGGAGGTTTGGGGAGGAAACTGGGGAGGGCTTTAGGTACAAAATTTACTGGAGAAGAACAAGAGTGTAAAGTCGTGGCAGCTTCTCATTGGTGGCAAGTGGTGATTAGCGCATTGTTGCAGGGGCAGAAAGGGATCTTCCTTCTTTTCCTTAAAAGCAGGAGATGATGAATAATCCTTTTAATGTACTGTTGGATCCTATTGGCTAGTATTTTGGTGAGAATTTTTGCATCCATGTTCATCAGGGATATTGGTCTGTAATTCTCCTTTTTGATGGGGTCTTTGTCTGGTTTTGGGATCAAGGTAATGCTGGCCTCATAAAATGAGTTTGGAAGTTTTCCTTCCGTTTCTATTTTTTGGAACAGTTTCAGAAGAATAGGTATTAATTCTTCTTGAAATGTTTGGTAGAATTCCCCTGGGAAGCCATCTGGCCCTGGGCTTTTGTTTTTTGGGAGATTTTTGATGACTGCTTCAATTTCCTTAGTGGTTATAGGTCTGTTCAGGTTTTCTATTTCATCCTGGTTCAGTTTTGGTAGTTGATACATCTCTAGGAATGCATCCATCTCTTCCGGGTTATCTAATTTGCTGCCATAGAGTTGCTCATAATATGTTCTTATAATTGTTTGTATTTCTTTGGTGTTGGTTGTGATCTCTCCTCTTTCATTCATGATTTTGTTGATTTGGGTCGTTTCTCTTCTCTTTTTGATAAGTCTGGCTGGGGGTTTATCAATCTTGTTAATTCTTTCAAAGAACCAGCTCCTAGTTTCATTGATCTGTTCTACTGTTCTTTTAGTTTCTATTTCATTGATTTCTGCTCTGATCTTTATTATTTCTCTTCTCCTGCTGGGTTTAGGCTTTATTTGCTGTTCTTTCTCCAGCTTCTTTAGGTGTAGGGTTAGGTTGTGTACTTGAGACCTTTCTTGTTTCTTGAGAAAGGCTTGTATTGCTATATACTTTCCTCTTAGGACTGCCTTTGCTGCTTCCCAAAGATTTTGAATAGTTGTGTTTTCATTTTCATTGGTTTCCATGTATTTTTTTAATTCTTCTTTAATTTCCTGGTTGACCCATTCATTCTTCAGTAGGGTGCTCTTTAGCCTCCATGTATTTGAGTTCTTTCCGACTTTCCTCTTGTGATTGAGTTCTAGTTTCAAAGCATTGTGGTCTGAAAATAGGCAGGGAATGATCCCAGTCTTTTGGTACCGGTTGAGACCTGATTTATGACCTAGGATGTGATCTATTCTGGAGAATGTTCCATGGACACTAGAGAAGAATGTGTATTCCGTTGCTTTGGGGTGGAATGTTCTGAATATGTCTGTGAAGTCCATTTGATCCAGTGTGTCATTTAAAGTCTTTATTTCCTTGTTGATCTTTTGCTTAGACGATCTGTCCATTTCAGTGAGGGGGATGTTAAAGTCCCCCACTATTATTGTATTGTTGTCGATGTGTTTCTTTGCTTTTGTTATTAATTGCCTTATATAATTGGCTGCTCCCATGTTAGGGGCATAGATATTTACAATTGTTAAATCTTCTTGTTGGATAGATCCTGTAAGTAGGATATAGTGTCCTTCCTCATCTCTTATTACAGTCTTTGGTTTAAAATCTAATTTGTCTGATATAAGGATTGCCACCCAGCTTTCTTTTGGTGTCCATTAGCATGGTAAATGGTTTTCCACCCCCTCACTTTCAATCTGGGGGTGTCTTTGGGTCTAAAATGAGTCTCTTGCAGACAGCATATCGATGGGTCTTGTTTTTTAATCCAGTCTGTTAGCCTGTGTCTTTTGATTGGGGCATTTAGCCCATTTACATTCAGGGTAACTATTGAAAGATAGGAATTTAGTGCCATTGTATTGCCTGTAAGGTGACTGTTACTGTGTATTGTCTGTGTTCCTTTCTGGTCTATGTTGCTTTTAGGCTCTCTCTTTGCTTAGAGGACCCCTTTCAAGATTTCCTGTAGGGCTGGTTTTGTGTTTGCAAATTCCTTTAGTTTTTGTTTGTCCTGGAAGCTTTTTATCTATCCTTCAATTTTCAATGACAGCCTAGCTGGATAGAGTATTCTTGGCTGCATATTTTTCTCATTTAGTGCTCTGAATATATCCTGCCAGTCCTTTCTGGCCTGCCAGGTCTCTGTGGATAGGTCTGTTGCCAATCTAGTGTTTCTACCCTTGTAGGTTAAAGAAGATGTGGTATATATATACAATGGAATATTATGCAGCCATCAAAAGGAATGAGATCTTGCCATTTGCAACCACGTGGATGGAATTGGAGGGTATTATGTTGAGTGAAATAAGTCAAACAGAGAAAGACATGTATCATATGATCTCACTGATATGAGGAATTCTTAATCGCAGGAAACAAACTGAGTGTTGTTGTAGTGGGGGGTGGGGTGGGAGGGATGGGGTGACTGGGTGATGGACACTGGGGAGGGTGTGTGCTCTGGTAAGCGCTGTGAATTGTGCAAGACTGTTGAATCTCAGATCTGTACCTCTGAAACAAATAATGCAATATATGTTAAGGAAAAAAAAAAGAAGAAGAAGAAGAAGGTAGCGGGAGGGGAAGAATGAAGCGGGGGAAATAGGAGGGGTAGACGAACCATGAGAGACTATGGACTCTGAAAAACAAACAGGGTTCTAGAGGGGAGGGGGGTGGGAGGATGGGTTAGCCTGGTGGTGGGTATTGAGGAGGGCACATTCTGCATGGAGTACTGGGTGTTGTGCACAAACAATGAATCATGGAACACTTCATCTAAAACTAATGATGTAATGTATGGGGATTAACATAAGAATAAAATTAAAAAAAAAAAAAAAGCAGGAGATGAAAATCCTTTGTGAAAAATGCCGTCTCTTGTCAATGTAATTCTTTCCTTCCTTTTTCCTGCTGGTTTTGTAGAACCCAGTGAGTGGTATGTGCATGAGCGGTCCCTCTTCAGGGCTTCCTGACTCTATTTTAGAGGAGATTTCCTTTATTTATTTTCACACAGTAAAACTTAATTTACAAAAGTGTGCAGCAGGTTGTATTTGGCCTGTGGGCCACAGTTTGCTGATTCTGATATAGATAATCATTTTTTAAAATTAGTTTCTGCCTTATTCTTCTCGTGTTTCTTTTTGCATCTTATTTTTCTTTCTTAAACAAAAATAGCATAGTATGTACACTGTTCTTTGCTTTGCTAATTTTACTTAAATCACACATACACAGAAACACACACTAGCACAATATCCATGCATGATATCTTCTTTATTTTGTTTTAGAACTCTATAGTATTTCGTTGTGTCGATGTGCTATAATCTATACAACGATCTCTTATTGATGGGCATTTGGATTGTTTTCTATCTTTTGAAACTGAGTAAAAACTGGCTTGTGAGGTGTATGAGCTATATCATCTCCAGAGTAGAGATATGTCATCTCTTGAAGTAGAATTATTGGTCCAAAATGGAAACATACCTATAATTCTGCTTAATATTGCAAAATTCTACTTCCTATCAAAGTACCATTTTGCACTCCCAATGTCAAACACATGCACGTTTTTCCATAGCCTTGCCAACAGACCGTGCTGTCAAGTTTTAGAATGTTTGCCAATATGATATATGAGATAGTATTTCAGTGTAGTTTTAATTTTTATTTAACTTATTATGAGTGAAATTGAACATCTTTTCATACGTTGAAGGGCCATTAGCTGTTCTATTTCTGTGAACTGTCTCTTATTTTTGCTCTCTTTTTTATTGGGTTTCATGATGTATTTTCAAATTAGAGCCAGTGGGCTTCCTGAAAGATTAGATGTGGTGTGTGAAAAAATAGATAAATATAACTCTAAGGTCTTTGTAAAGATAAAGCTGGTTTGGGGAAGAATGTACTTTGAGCAGGGTCAGGTCATCAGGTCAAGGGAACTGAGATTTCAGTTTCGGTCATTGTTGAGGTGATGCTGTTCATTAGACATCCAACTGGAAAAACAGAGAGGCATTTGGATATATGAGTCTAGATATGGTGGAGAGGCGTGTGCTAGAGATGGAAGTGTAGGAGTCATTTAGATCGAGATGCTGGTGAATGCCATCAGACTGATGGGGTCACAGTGCAACTGTGGAAAAGAGAGAAAAAAAAAACAGGATTAAATACTGTGTCTTTGATATTAAGAGTTAGAGAGAAGAGGAAGCTCCTGTGAAGAATCAGTGAAATAGAGAAAAACCAGCAGAAAGTGGTGCCCTGAAGCCAAATCAAGAACCTGTATCAAAGAGAAATGAGTGACTAAAGCTGGTAATAGGCCAAGAACATGAGGATAGATCATTCAGCATTGACAAGTTAGAACTTCTGTTCTCCCCAGACCCACTCTGGAGCTTCAGTTTGGAGCCCTCTCCCTCCACCGCACAATTTTGCCTGGCTGGCTCTTTGTCACCTTTACAACTTATTTGCACAAAAAATAAAATAAAAAATAAATTAAATTAAATTAAATTAAATTAAATTTATTTGCACAGTGAAACCTTTTTTGATTCCCAGATAAGCACATGACCATTATTTGCTTTCTCTGCCCCCAGAATTCTGCTGCATAGTCTCTGTTAAAGCACTCTCTTTCTTTTAACATTAGAATAGAAGCTCCCCGAGGGCAGGAGTCATGGTTTTTTTGTGTGTTTGTTTGTTTGTTTGTTTGTTTTTTGCAACTGAATTACAAGGTGCATTTGTACAACTGTAATCATCAAGACAGTATGGTACTGGCACAAAAACAGACACATAGATCAATGGAACAGAATAGAGAACCCAGAAATGGACCCTCAACTCTATGGTCAACTAATCTTTGACAAAGCAGGAAACAATGTCCAATGGAAAAAAAGACAGTCTCTTCAACAAATGGCATTGGGGAAAATTAGACAGCCACATGCAGAAGAATGAAACTGGACCATTTCCTTATACCACACACAAAAATAGACTCAAAATGGTTGAAAGACCTCAATGTGAGACAGGAGTCCATCAAAAACCTAAAGGAGAACACAGGCAGCAACCTCTTTGACCTCAGCTGCAGCAACTTCTTCCTAGAAACATCACCAAAGGCAAGGGAAACAAGGGCAAAAATGAACTATTGGGACTTCATCAAGATAAAAAGCTTTTGCAAAGCAAAGGAAACAGTCAACAAAACCAAAAGACAACCAACAGAATGGGAAAAGATATTTGCAAATGACATATCAGATAAAGGGCTAGTATCCAAAATCTATAAAGAATTTCTTAAACTCAACACCCAAAGAACAAATGATCCAATCAAGAAATGGGCAGAAGGCATGAACAGACATTTTTCCCAAGAAGACATCCAAATGGCCAACAGACACATGAAAAAGTGCTCAACATCGCTTGGCATCAGGGAAATCCAAATCAAAACCTCAATGAGATACCACCTCACACCAGTCAGAATGGCTAAAATGAACAAGTCAGGAAACGACAGATGTTGGCGGGGATGCAGAGAAAGGGGAACCCTCCTCCACTCTTGGTGGGAATGCAAGCTGGTGCAGCCACTCTGGAAAACAGTATGGAGGTTCCTCAAAAAGTTGAAAATAGAGCTACCATATGACCCAGCAATTGCACTACTGGGTATTTACCCCAAAGATACAAATGTAAGGATCCGAAGGGGTATGTGCACCCCGATTTTTATAGCAGCAATGTCCACAAAAGCCAAACTATGGAAAGAGCCAAGATATCCATTGATAGATGAATGGATAAAGAAGATGTGGTATACACACACACACACACAGGAATATTATGCAGCCATCAAAAGGAATGAGATCTTGCCATTTGCAACGACATGGATGGAACTGGGGGTTATTATGCTGAGCGAAATAAGTCAATCAGAGAAAGACATGTATCATATGATCTCACTGATATGAGGAATTCTTAATCTCAGGAAACAAACTGAGGGTTGCTGGAGTGGTGGGGGTGGGAGGGATGGAGTGTCTGGGTGATAGACATTGGGGAGGGTATGTGCTATGGTGAGCACTGTGAATTGTGTAAGACTGATGAATCACAGACCTGTACCTTTGAAACAAATAAAACATTATATGTTAAAAAAAAAAAAAAAAGAAGAAGAAGAGGATAGCAGGAAGGGAAGAAGAAGGGGGGAATCGGAGGGGGAGATGAACCATGAGAGACTATGGACTCTGAGAAACAAACTGAGGGTTCTAGAGGGGAGGGGTGTAGGGGGATGGGTTAGCCTGGTGATGGGTATTAAAGAGGGCAAGTATTGAATGGAGCACTGGGTGTTATATGCGAACAATGAATCATGGAACACTATATCAAATACTAATGATGTAATGTATGGTGATTAACATAACATAATAAAAAAATAAAATAAAATAAACTATGAAGCAGAATATTGAAAAAAAAAAAACAAGGTGCATTTGTAGTTAGAAAGTACTCAACAAATATTTGTTGAGTAAGTGCCATTATATCTATGTGTCCCTTCCTATGCCTTCAGCTCACAGGTAAATTATTCAAGTGCCCTCTCTTATCTTTATTCAGTTAGTAATTTTAAGGCCTATTTTCCATAAGTAAAAATTATAGATACCGGATGTTTTAATGATGGCGATATGATGCCATTTTGGGGTGAGTTTTCAATGGGAATATTGGTAGCTATACACCACAGATGGAAAATGATTTAAAAATTAATAAAAGGTGTCAGGAGATGAGTAAATCTCCTGTGTACAGTTCATTTAGAGCATAAGTAAGCATCTTTTAAGAAAAGTCCTTATAAATCCCTCAGGGGGGAAAAATAATTGCTCCATACTCTAAAAGAACTATTAATGAAAGGTAAAACACATAGACTTTGAAAATCAGACCTGTTGTTTGACTTAAGCATTGCCCTCTTTGTAAATAGGATAAAAATGGCACCCTGATCTTCCAAGTAATAGAATCCGGCCACTTAAGGGTTATGACACAACAATTTTTAACTTAAAAATCACATAATCTGAAAATTCCCACCTGTGACTATTGGTAGAGTCAAGTTTGAGGGAGTGCTAGGAAGGATAGAGGTGGAGGAATGTATGAAAGCAGGAGGTATCATGTAGGAAAACGCCATGAGGCTTCAGAGAAAGGACGTATAATACTGAGTGGGATGGGAAAGAGTATGAAATCTATAACCTAATTTTTAAGGTGGATGGGCTGACCTCAGCAATGAGTGACCCACACAGTTACGCAGTGCCCCTCACTTAGAAGGGCCCCATGCTTGGTTTAATGCTCTGCTATTGCCACCTTGAAATTCTCAATAATACTTGAAAACAGGGCCTTGCATTTTCATTTTGCACTGGGCCTCACAAATTATGTGGCCAGTCTTGAAGACCTATCATTGTGGGAAAGATCACTGTAGGAAACCTAAGAAAATAACACAAGCCTAAGATTTTTAGGGGTCTGAGTTCAATTTTAAGCAAGAGTGCTTTTCAGAAGAAAAGGAATTGTGTTAGGCATGAACTTTAACAGCACAGTACAACTCATTTCTCTTCACTCTCATTTGTCCCCTGTACTTCCAGGTGCTAACTCATTAGTTCTAAAAAGGTGCTGAGTTTGTGAAGCTACAATTTATAACATCTCCATATATCTACCTATATGTACTTTAATTACTGGGTTCTGACTTGCACAGCTTGATCAATGCTGCAATGCTAATGTCTTAAGGACTCAGGATTCATTTCATCATGAGTTAGTTATGCAAATGGAATAAAAAAAAAAAAGAGGAAGAGAAAGGGAGAAGGAAATCAGGAACAAAGCCCCAGTAACCTGTATTGATTGCTTGCTATAGCTCTCTTTTATCATATCCTACCTAGGCAGCCTTGTGACTTCCTGACCCTCCAAGGCAATATCTTTGATGACTTCAACCAAGCTTCCAAGTGTTCATTAGTATTAGTGCATAGTCAGAATTACCATTTTGTGGCTAATATCCACAGTCAAGGCATGTTTGAATACTATTTATCTTGAACATAAATGTGGGACAGTGAAGAAATGAGTGAATAGAGCATACTATTATTCTTACATGGAATATGACAGATATTGTTGATTTTAATAAGAAATGACCAGTGTGGTTATGACAGAATCACTGTTCAGTTGTGGCTCATTTTAAAATGTAAATAATTGCAAATAGTTTGCATTAACTTCAGATAAATATTCTCAGTAATCGTAGCACAGTACACCATACCCTCCGATAATCATTCACACAGTTATCATGAAAGAAACCTAACCAGTTTCTTGTTAAAAAAAAAAAAATCATGTATAATGCACCCCGATGTTCATAGCAGCATTATTAACAATAGCCAAATTATAGAAAGAGCCCAAATGTTCATTGACTGATGAATGGATAAAAAAAATGTGGTAAAATGTGATATATATATATATTTTTCTTTTTTTATGTTTGTTTATTTTTTAATTTTATTATGTTATGTTAGTCCCACCATATATTATATATATATACATAATGGAATATTACTCAGCCAGACAAAGAATGCAATCTTGCCATTTGCAATGATGTGGAGACAGCTAGAGAATATTATGCTAAGCGAAATAAATCAGAGAAAGACAAAATACCGTATGATTTCACTTATATGTGGAATTTAAGAAACAAAGCTGATGAACATGGTGGGGACAGAAAAAGAGGCAAACCATAAAACAGACTCTTAACTGAAGAGAACAAACTGAGGGTTGCTGGTAGGGAGGTGGGTGGGGGGATGGGCTAAGTGGGTGATGGATATTAAGGAGGGCACTTGTGAAGAGCCCTGGGTGTTGTATATAAGTGATGAATCACTAAATTCTACACTTGAAACTAATATTACACTGTATTTTACTAACTGGGATTTAAATAAAAACTTGAAAAAAAGGATAAGATGTGAAAAAAAAAAATCATGTATTGTCCACTGATCTTTTAAAAAAGAAACAAAAGCAGTTCTATGGAGAATGGTAGTCTTTTAAACAAATGGTTCTGGAACAACATGCAGAAAAAAATGAAATCATACGCTGACCTTATGCCTTTCATAAACATTAGCTCAAAAAGGACAATGCACATAAATGTAAAACACAAACTATAAAACTTCTGGAAGATAAACTAGAGAAAATCTAGGTGACATTGGATTGACAATGAGTTGTTAGATACACCACAAAAGCATAATCCATGAAAGAAAAAAGTGATAAATTGGACTTAATTAAAATTTAAAACTGCTTTGTGAAAGACACTGTTAAGAGAATGAAAAGACAAGCCACAGACTGGGAGAAAATATTTCCAAAACACATATCTGATACAGGACTTGTATCTGAAATATGCAAGGAATTCTTGAAACTCAATAAGAAAACAAACAGCCTAACTAAAGAGTGGGCAAAGATCTCAAGAGACACCTCTTGAAATATGGAAATGGAAAACAAGCTTATGAAAGGATGATCAACATCATATGTCATTGGGGTATGCAAATTAAACAGTAATATGCTACTACACACCTATTAGAATGGCTAAAATCCAAATCTAAAACTTGTCTTAAAGAGAAGGATCTGTTCATTAAAGAAATAGTCATGGCAGGGTGCCTGGGTGACTCAGTCGGTTAAGTGTCTGCCTTCAGCTCAAGTCATGATCCCAGAGTCCTGGGATCGAGTCCCCCATCAGGCTCTCTGCTCAGCAGGGAGTCTGCTTCTCCCTCTCACTTTCCCTCTCTTTCAAATAACTAAAATCTTTAAAAAAAAAAAAAAATCATGGCAGTCTTCTAAGAAAGGATACTTCTTCAGATTGATTATTTAGACTAAGCATCATGAATTTCAGTGGATTTAATATTACATTTAATTAAAAATATATATACTTTCAGGAATTTAAAATATAGGGGGCCTGTGTGGCTCAGTCATTAAGCATCTGCCTTCGGCTCAGGTCATGATACCAGTGATCTTGGATCAAGCTCCGTGTCGGGCTCCCTGCTCAGCAGAGAGTCAGCTTCTCCCTCTCCAGCTACCCCCTGCTTGTGTTCCCTCTTTCTCTGTCTCTGTCAAATAAATAAAATCTTTAAAAAATGGAAATGAAAATATATAAAAAATACACAAGGAAAGATGTATCTCAGGCATTATAGTCAGAAAAGAGAGTCTTGATCCTAGCTTCATAGCTTATTAACCTTTTACATTAGTTACATTCAGTTGTCTCCCTGAGCTTTACTTTCCAGATGCACAAACAGATAAGTAGCGATGCAGAGGGTTTTCCCAGGCTTCAGAATAGGCCTCATGGAGCATTTGCCCAGTTGAGGAACTTGCCTTTCAGGCTCAGAAGAAATGAGGAGGTGACAGTGGGTCCTCTGAAAGGGAGGTGTAAATGCACACAACACCTTTATCATTTAGAAAAGGAAATAATCACTTAGAGTTTGGAACATTCAAAGCCTTTGTGCCAGCTCATTTTCTTCTTAAAGGTAGACCTACAGAAAACCAGGTCATTGTCAGAAGGTTTCTTGGAGGATATTGGTTTAATCAGACCAGAGAGAATTCGACAAATAGAAAGTTTAATGATGTCAGGCAAGAGTGCCCTAACTCTTCTGCTTTACATTGGGAATGGCCTTTCCATGGGACTCGAGGCCCTTTAGCAGAGTGAGGCTCCCCATTACTGTAATGCCATGTCCGTGTTTGCTCGGCAGTCATCTTTTCCCCACATTTCCGTAGATCTCCAAACATCCTTTTGAATAATATGTTAATTAACTTTTTAGATTAGTGACCATATCTTCAACAAGGAAGGAGAGTCACTAAGAGAACTTAGAGCCTCTCTAAGGGAACTTTTGTGTGTCGAGGCTCTTACAGACTCTATGCTGATAGCGTTGTGTTTTAAGTACATGTTCCCCTATTTGACTATTTGGGTTCAAACTTGGCTCCACTGCTCTACCACTTGCCTCTCCTATCTATTTGATCTTAAGGAACTTGCTTAACTGCCTTAAACTTTAGTTTGCTTACCATTATTGATGATAGTAGCAATGACTATTTTATATTCTTTTTTATAAAAAATGAGTGATATTATGCAAATAGAGCATACAGCTCAGTTTCTGACTTCAGTTAAACAGTAAGTATTATCTGTTTTTATTAGTGAAGAACAAACTTATTTCCAAATTTTGGGTCATGTGTTATCTTTGTCTCCAAGTGATGGATCCAATATATGATGATACTCACTGAAGGAAAAAGTGTTTTGGCTATCATTCCTTGTTTCTCTGGAATCAGCATTTAGACTTCGAGGTGCCAGGACTCTCCCTAGATAACTTCAAAGTCCCTTTGTTTTACAGTAAAATATGTTGATGTACATGCTACCAAATATGAATCAAGTAGTACACCAAAGTGCCCCTGCCCATGGTAAGTAAATGCATAACTTTGGCGCCATGCTACAGAAATAAGATGGGCAAGATGAGCCAGTCCAAAAGAACTTGGATATGGGAGGATGAGTATGAGAATGAAACTGGTGGAAGGTACAAGTGAGTACTGACCAGCATCTGAAGCTTTAGATCAAGTCATGCCTGAGAGTGTTGGACTTTCCACTTACATGAACCAACACTTTCTCTTCTTAAACTAATTTGGGTTGGATTTTTTTAATACTTGCAAACTAAAGCTTCTTAACTGATGTAGCTTATGGCACGGGGCTTTTTTAAGACTCATGAGAAAACACATAACAACACTAGTAAACTGGTAAAAATGGAATAAAATATATAGTAATGCAACACTTTCTCTAGGCATTTTTTGTGCCACCATCATTTTTTTAAATTTTATTTTATTATGTTAGTCACCATACAATAAATTATTAGTTTTTTTTTTCTTTTAAAGATATTATGACTTTATTGAGTTTTCTTAAAAAGAGAAATGAGAACAAACATACACCAACTCCACTGGGTGCCATTCGAATGAGTAGACATACTTATTTCATTAGAGATGCTATTAAAATTATAACCCTTTGTCACACAATCTACCTTGTAATGTAATTGCTTGTACATGTGTCTCTTTTCCCACTAAATTGTTAGCCTCTAGAGAAAAAAGAACGGATCTTATTTATATTTGAATTCCCCACAGTGTCTAGTGGTGCCTTGCAAAACCTCAATAAATATTTATAGAATGAAAAAAATGGATGATCTCTTTGTTCCTTCCACATTTTGGAACTTTGTTCATTCTTTTTAGTGTGCTGTTAACCAAACTCGTGGCTGACCAGTTAGATAACTTAAAGCTCAAACCATTAAGAAGCTACCTGACTAATATGGCAGGGACCAATTAATCTCTGCAGATTTATCCATTTTCTCTGCTCTGTCAGAAGGGACTGTAGATTAGGTAAAACTAGTAAATAACTTCACAAAGAAAATAACTAAAGTTACTCTTATCTTTAGCACAAACATACCCTTCTCAACTCTTAAAAGTAATGACCTAAAATCCTCAGAATAATATCCTATCCATCAAGCCATCTTATAAATAGCCTTGCTTAGTAATGTAGGGAAAAAGACTGAAGGAAATTGTGCCTACTAAATTATGGGAAGAGACAAACTAAAAGAAAATGACCTAAGTTGAATAATAGGACATTTCTTCTTTTTGTAAGTGAAAATAATTGAATATGTTTCCTGTGGATCAAACTGATACCTTTTTGCAATTCCCAAGTTATTTATTTTATATCTTCGCATTGCCCACTGTTGTCTTTGAGGTAAAAGACTTTAAACCATACAGTAATTTCTGTCAACTCCAAAAGTTGAGTTTAGGAGATTCATAAATTTTGTATACCAAGGTTTTAAGAACACTTAAGGTTAGAAGCTCTGTGGGATTTTTTTAAAAATTTGAATTCTGCTTTTATTTGTTTCCTAATAAAAAGTTTCAAGATAAAACCGGAAGGAAATTGGAATATTTGATTATATTTTCTAAATTGTAGTTGCTAAGCAACATGTACTAGATCACTTTGGGTATTTATTAAAATGCAATTTTGTAGGCCTGACTTATTTTTTTTAAATTTTTTATTGTTATGTTAATCCCCATACATTACATCATTAGTTTTAGATGTAGTGTTCCATGATTCATTGTTTGTGCGTAGCACCCAGTGCTCCATGCAGAACGTGCCCTCTTTAATACCAATCACTGGGCTAACCCATCCTCCCACCCCCCTCCCCTCTAGAGCCCTCAGTTTGTTTTTCAGAGTCCATCGTCTCTCATGGTTTGTCTACCCCTCCGATTTCCCCCCCTTTATTCTTCCCCTCCTGCTATCTTCTTTTTTTTTTCTTCTTAACATATATTGCATTATTTGTTTCAGAGGTACAGATCTGAGATTCAACAGTCTTGCACAATTCACAGCGCTTACCAGAGCACATACCCTCCCCAGTGTCTATTACCCAGTCACCCCATCCCTCCCACCCCACCCCCCACTCCAACAACCCTCAGTTTATTTCCTGCGATTAAGAATTCCTCATATCAGTGACGTCATATGATACATGTCTTTCTCTGTTTGACTTATTTCACTCAGCATAATACCCTCCAGTTCCATCCACGTCGTTGCAAATGGCAAGATCTCATTCCTTTTGATGGCTGCATAATATTCCATTGTATATATATACCACATCTTCTTTATTGATTCATCTGTCGATGGACATCTTGGCTCTTTCCATAGTTTGGCTATTGTGGACATTGCTGCTATAAAAATCAGGGTGCATGTAGACTTTTGGATCCCTACTTTTGTATCTTTGGGGTGAATACCCAGTAGTGCAATTGCTGGGTCATATGGTAGCTCTATTTTCAACTTTTTGAGGAACCTCCATACTGTTTTCCAGAGTGGCTGCACCAGCTTGCATTCCCACCAAGAGTGGAGGAGGGTTCCCCTTTCTCTGCATCCCCGCCAACATCTGTCGTTTCCTGACTTGTTCATTTTAGCCATTCTGACTGGTGTGAGGTGGTATCTCATTGAGGTTTTGATTTGGATTTCCCTGATGCCAAGCGATGTTGAGCACTTTTTCATGTGTCTGTTGGCCATTTGGATGTCTTCTTGGGAAAAAATGTCTGTTCATGTCTTCTGCCCATTTCTTGATTGGATTCTTTGTTCTTTGGTGTTGAGTTTCATAAGTTCTTTATAGATTATGGATACTAGTCCTTTATCTGATATGTCATTTGCAAATATCTTCTCCCATTCTGTTGGTTGTCTTTTGGTTTTGTTGACTGTTTCCTTTGCTTTGCAAAAGCTTTTTATCTTGATGAAGTCCCAGTAGTTCATTTTTGCCCTTGTTTCCCTTGCCTTTGGCGATGTTTCTAGGAAGAAGTTGCTGCGGCTGAGGTTGAAGAGGTTGCTGCCTGTGTTCTCCTTTAGGATTTTGATGGACTCCTGTCTCACATTGAGGTCTTTCAACCATTTGGAGTCTATTTTTGTGTGTGGTGTAAGGAAGTGGTCCAGTTTCATTCTTCTGCATGTGGCTATCCAATTTTCCCAATGCCATTTGTTGAAGAGACTGTCTTTTTTCCATTGGACATTGTTTCCTGCTTTGTCAAAGATTAGTTGACCATAGAGTTGAGGGTCCATTTCTGGGTTCTCTATTCTGTTCCATTGATCTATGTGTCTGTTTTTGTTCCAGTACCATACTGTCTTGATGATGACAGCTTTGTAATAGAGCTGGAAGTCCGGAATTGTGATGCCGCCAGCTTTGCTTTTCTTTTTCAACATTCCTCTGGCTATGCGATGTCTTTTCTGGTTCCATACAAATTTTAGGATTATTTGTTCCATTTCTTTGAAAAAAGTGGTTGGTATTTTGATGGGGATTGCATTGAATGTGTAGATTGCTCTAGGTAGCATTGACATCTTCACAATATTTGTTCTTCCAATCCATGAGCATGGAACGTTTTTCCATTTCTTCGTGTCTTCCTCAATTTCTTTCATGAGTATTTTATAGTTTTCTGAGTACAGATCCTTTGCCTCTTTGGTTAGATTTATTCCTAGGTATCTTATGGTTTTGGATGCAATTATAAATGGGATCGACTCCTTAATTTCTCTTTCTTCTGTCTTGTTGTTGGTGTATAGGAATGCCACTGACTTCTGTGCATTGATTTTATATCCTGCCACTTTACTGAATTCCTGTATGAGTTCTAGCAGTTTTGGGGTGGAGTCTTTGGGGTTTTCCACATAAAGTAACATATCATCTGCAAAGAGTGAGAGTTTGACTTCTTTGCCAATTTGGATGCCTTTTATTTCTTTTTGTTGTCTCATTGCTGTGGCTAGGACTTCTAATACTATGTTGAATAGCAGTGGTGATAGTGGACATCCCTGCCGCGTTCCTGACCTTAGGGGGAAAGCTCTCAGTTTTTCCCCATTGAGAATGATATTCGCTGTAGGTTTTTCATAGATGGCTTTTATGATATTGAGGTATGTACCCTCTATGCCTATACTCTGAAGAGTTTTGATCAAGAAAGGATGCTGTACTTTGTCAAATGCTTTTTCTGCATCTATTGAGAGGATCATATGATTCTTGTTCTTTCTTTTGTTAATGTATTGTATCACATTGATTGATTTGCAGATGTTGAACCAACCTTGCAGCCCAGGGATAAATCCCACTTGGTCGTGGTGAATAATCCTTTTAATGTACTGTTGGATCCTATTGGCTAGTATTTTGGTGAGAATTTTTGCATCCATGTTCATCAGGGATATTGGTCTGTAATTCTCCTTTTTGATGAGGTCTTTGTCTGCTTTTGGATCAAGGTAATGGTGGCCTCATAAAATGAGTTTGGGAGTTTTTCCTTCCATTTCTATTTTTTGGAACAGTTTCAGAAGAATAGGTATTAATTCTTCTTTAAATGTTTGGTACAATTCCCCTGGGAAGCCATCTGGCCTTGGGCTTTTGTTTGTTGGGAGATTTTTCATGACTGCTTCAATTTCCTTAGTGGTTATAGGTCTGTGCAGGTTTTCTATTTCTTCCTGGTTCAGTTTTGGTAGTTGATACATCTCTAGGAATGCCTCCATTTCTTCCAGGTTATCTAATTTGCTGGCATAGAGTTGCTCATAATATGTTTTTATAATTGTTTGTATTTCTTTGGTGTTGGTTGTGATCTCTCCTCTTTCATTCATGATTTTGTTGATTTGGGTCATTTCTCTTTTCTTTTTGATAAGTCTGGCCAGGGGTTTATCAGTCTTGTTAATTCTTTCAAAGAACCAGCTCCTAGTTTCGTTGATCTGTTCTACTGTTCTTTTAGTTTCTATTTCATTGATTTCTGCTCTGATCTTTATTATTTCTCTTCTCCTGCTGGGTTTAGGCTTTATTTGCTGTTCTTTCTCCAGCTTCTTTAGGTGTAGGGTTAGGTTGTGTACTTGAGACCTTTCTTGTTTTTTGAGAAAGGTTTGTATTGCTATATACTTTCCTCTTAGGACTGCCTTTGCTGCATTCCAAAGATTTTGAATAGTTGTGTTTTCATTTTCATTTGTTTCCATGAATTTTTTAAATTCTTCTTTAATTTCTTGGTTGACCCATTCATTGTTTAGTAGGATGCTCTTTAGCCTCCATGTATTTGAGTTCTTTCCGACTTTCCTCTTGTGATTGAGTTCTAGTTTCAAAGCATTGTGGTCTGAAAATAGGCAGGGAATGATCCCAATCTTTTGGTACCAGTTGAGACCTGATTTATGACCTAGGATGTGATCTGTTTTGGAGAATGTTCCATGAGCACTAGAGAAGAATGTGTATTCCGTTGCTTTGGGATGGAATGTTCTGAATATGTCTGTGAAGTCCATTTGGTCCAGTGTGTCATTTAAAGTCTTTATTTCCTTGTTGATCTTTTGCTTAGACGATCTGTCCATTTCAGTGAGGGGGGTGTTAAAGTCTCCCACTATTATTGTATTGTTGTCGATGTGTTTCTTTGCTTTTGTTATTAATTGCCTTATATAATTGGCTGCTCCCATGTTAGGGGCATAGATATTTACAATTGTTAGGTCTTCTTGTTGGATAGACCCTTTAAGTAGGATATAGTGTCCTTCCTCATCTCTTATTACAATCTTTGGTTTAAAATCTAATTTGTCTGATATAAGGATTGCTACCCCAGCTTTCTTTTGGTGTCCATTAGCATGGTAAATGGTTTTCCACCCCCTCACTTTCAATCTGGGGGTGTCTTTGGCTCTCAAATGAGTCTCTTGCAGACAGCATATCAATGGGTCTTGTTTTTTAATCCAATCTGATAGTTTGTGTCTTTTGATTGGGGCATTTTGCCCATTTACATTCAGAATAA